>NC_051310.1:29090999-30340999 GCF_015220235.1 Choloepus didactylus
GGAAACATATGAACAACCTAGACTGACCAGAGAAGAAATAGAAGACCTCAACCAACCCATCACAAGCAAAGAGATCCAATCAGTCATCAAAAATCTTCCCACAAATAAATGCCCAGGGCCAGATGGCTTCACAGGGGAATTCTACCAAACTTTCCAGAAAGAACTGACACCAATCTTACTCAAACTCTTTCAAAACATTGAAAAAAATGGAACACTACCTAACTCATTTTATGAAACTAACATCAATCTAATACCAAAACCAGGCAAAGATGCTACAAAAAAGGAAAACTACCGGCCAATCTCCCTAATGAATATAGATGCAAAAATCCTCAACAAAATACTTGCAAATCGAATCCAAAGACACATTAAAAAAATCATACACCATGACCAAGTGGGGTTCATTCCAGGCATGCAAGGATGGTTCAACATAAGAAAAACAATCAATGTATTACAACACATTAAAAACTCGAAAGGGAAAAATCAATTGATCATCTCAATAGATGCTGAAAAAGCATTTGACAAAATCCAACATCCCTTTTTGATAAAAACACTTCAAAAGGTAGGAATTGAAGGAAACTTCCTCAACATGATAAAGAGCATATATGAAAAACCCACAGCCAGCATAGTACTCAATGGTGAGAGACTGAAAGCCTTCCCTCTAAGATCAGGAACAAGACAAGGATGCCCGCTGTCACCACTGTTATTCAACATTGTGCTGGAAGTGCTAGCCAGGGCAATCCGGCAAGACAAAGAAATAAAAGGAATCCAAATTGGAAAAGAAGAAGTAAAACTGTCATTGTTTGCAGATGATATGATCTTATATCTAGAAAACCCTCAGAAATCGACGATACACCTACTAGAGCTAATAAACAAATTTAGCAAAGTAGCGGGATACAAGATTAATGCACATAAGTCAGTAATGTTTCTATATGCTAGAAATGAACAAATTGAAGAGACACTCAAGAAAAAGATACCATTTTCAATAGCAACTAAAAAAATCAAGTACCTAGGAATAAACTTAACCAAAGATGTAAAAGACGTATACAAAGAAAACTACATAACTCTACTAAAAGAAATAGAAGGGGACCTTAAAAGATGGAAAAATATTCCATGTTCATGGATAGGAAGGCTAAATGTCTTTAAGATGTCAATTCTACCCAAACTCATCTACAGATTCAATGCAATCCCAATCAAAATTCCAACAACCTACTTTGCAGACTTGGAAAAGCTAGTTATCAAATTTATTTGGAAAGGGAAGATGCCTCGAATTGCTAAAGTCACTCTAAAAAAGAAAAACGAAGTGGGAGGACTTACACTCCCTGACTTTGAAGCATATTATAAAGCCACAGTTGCCAAAACAGCATGGTACTGGCACAAAGATAGACATATAGATCAATGGAATCAAATTGAGAATTCAGAGATAGACCCTCAGATCTATGGCCGACTGATCTTTGATAAGGCCCCCAAAGTCACTGAACTGAGCCATAATGGTCTTTTCAACAAATGGGGCTGGGAGAGTTGGATATCCATATCCAAAAGAATGAAAGAGGACCCCTACCTCACCCCCTACACAAAAATTAACTCAAAATGGACCAAAGATCTCAATATAAAAGAAAGTACCATAAAACTCCTAGAAGATAATGTAGGAAAACATCTTCAAGACTTTGTATTAGGCGGCCACTTCCTAGACTTTACACCCAAAGCACAAGCAACAAAAGAGAAAATAGATAAATGGGAACTCCTCAAGCTTAGAAGTTTCTGCACCTCAAAGGAATTTCTCAAAAAGGTAAAGAGGCAGCCAACTCAATGGGAAAAAATTTTTGGAAACCATGTATCTGACAAAAGACTGATATCTTGCATATACAAAGAAATCCTACAACTCAATGACAATAGTACAGACAGCCCAATTATAAAATGGGCAAAAGATATGAAAAGACAGTTCTCTGAAGAGGAAATACAAATGGCCAAGAAACACATGAAAAAATGTTCAGCTTCACTAGCTATTAGAGAGATGCAAATTAAGACCACAATGAGATACCATCTAACACCGGTTAGAATGGCTGCCATTAAACAAACAGGAAACTACAAATGCTGGAGGGGATGTGGAGAAATTGGAACTCTTATTCATTGTTGGTGGGACTGTATAATGGTTCAGCCACTCTGGAAGTCAGTCTGGCAGTTCCTTAGAAAACTAGATATAGAGCTACCATTCGATCCAGCGATTGCACTTCTCGGTATATACCCGGAAGATCGGAAAGCAGTGACACGAACAGATATCTGCACGCCAATGTTCATAGCAGCATTATTCACAATTGCCAAGAGATGGAAACAACCCAAATGTCCTTCAACAGATGAGTGGATAAATAAAATGTGGTATATACACACGATGGAATACTACACGGCAGTAAGAAGGAACGATCTCGTGAAACATATGACAACATGGATGAACCTTGAAGACATAATGCTGAGCGAAATAAGCCAGGCACAAAAAAAGAAATATTATATGCTACCACTAATGTGAACTTTGAAAAATGTAAAACAAATGGTTTTTAATGTAGAATGTAGGGGAACTAGCAGTAGAGAGCAATTAAGGAAGGGGGAACAATAATCCAAGAAGAACAGATAAGCTATTTACCGTTCTGGGGATGCCCAGAAATGACTATGGTCTGTTAATTTCTGATGGATATAGTAGGAACAAGTTCACAGAAATGTTGCTATATTATGTAACTTTCTTGGGGTAAAGTAGGAACATGTTGGAAGTTAAGCAGTTATCTTAGGTTAGTTGTCTTTTTCTTACCCCCTTGTTATGGTCTCTTTGAAATGTTCTTTTATTGTATGTTTGTTTTCTTTTTAACTTTTTTTTTCATACAGTTGATTTAAAAAAAGAAGGGAAAGTTAAAAAAAAAAAAAAAGAAAAAGAAAAACAAGGAAAAAAAAAAAAGATGTAGTGCCCCCTTGAGAAGCCTGTGGAGAATGCAGGGGTATTCGCCTACCCCACCTCCATGGTTGCTAACATGACCACAGACATAGGGGACTGGTGGTTTGATGGGTTGAGCCCTCTACCATAAGTTTTACCCTTGGGAAGACGGTTGCTGCAAAGGAGAGGCTAGGCCTCCCTATGGTTGTGCCTAAGAGCCTCCTCCCAAATGCCTCTTTGTTGCTCAGATGTGGCCCTCTCTCTCTGGCTAAGCCAACTTGAAAGGTGAAATCACTCCCCTCCCCCCTACGTGGGATCAGACACCCAGGGGAGTGAATCTCCCTGGCAACGTGGAATATGACTCCCGGGGAGGAATGTAGACCCGGCATCGTGGGAAGGAGAACATCTTCTTGACCAAAAGGGGGATGTGAAAGGAAATGAAATAAGCTTCAGTGGCAGAGAGATTCCAAAACGAGCCGAGAGATCACTCTGGTGGGCACTCTTATGCACACTTTAGACAACCCTTTTTAGGTTCTAAAGAATTGGGTTAGCTGGTGGTGGATACCTGAAACTATCAAACTACAACCCAGAACCCATGAATCTCGAAGACAGTTGTATAAAAATGTAGCTTATGAGGGGTGACAATTGGATTGGGAAAGCCATAAGGACCACACTCCACTTTGTCTAGTTTATGGATGTATGTGTAGAAAAATAGGGGAAGGAAACAAACAAACAAAGGTACCCAGTGTTCTTTTTTACTTCAATTGCTCTTTTTCACTCTAATTATTATTCTTGTTATTTTTGTGTGTGTGCTAATGAAGGTGTCAGGGATTGATTTAGGTGATGAATGTACAACTATGTAATGGTACTGTAAACAATCGAAAGTACAATTTGTTTTGTATGACTGCGTGGTATGTGAATATATCTCAATAAAATGATGATTAAAAAAAAAAAAAAAAAGAACACATGTGATGGCACTTAGGGCCCACCCAGGTAATCCAAGATAAATTCCTCATCTCAAGAGCCTTTACTTAATCATAAGTGCAAATTAAACAATATGGGGACTGCTCTTGTAAAAATGTGAGAGTTCCTATCAGGAATAGTTTCCTCATGCATTCAGGGAACATTTATTTAGTGCCGTCATTCATTTCTTGAGTGTCTGCAATGGACATTGTATAGAGTGCCCACTATGGTGGTCAAAAAAGCAACCACAGCCATTGACCTAATAGAACATATAAATGAGGTGAAACTGAGGTTAAAATAGGCACAGAAAACAAAAGACCTAGAATATGAAAACTGGAAATTTTAGAGTCATTTATCACTTGTCCAGATCCCTAACCTCAGTGAGGCTATTGAGATTTAAAAGTGAAAAATCTGCGGTCCAGAGGGTTAACTAAGTTGCCTAAGGCCACTAAACTTAGCAAAACAGTGGCAAAATGGGGAACTGCAATCTACTTCATTAATGGACATATCTATGATTGTCTTTGATCCATGAACAGTTAACTGAGACACAGTGAACTGTTAAGTTGAGGAGTTATGTGTTTGGTAGTTGAGGAAAGTGTATCTAGAATTGGTGTATACAATGTATTAGAAGAAAGAAAAACTGGAACATCAGCCCCCTAAAGAAGAGTAGGCAAGGGTTTGGTGGTGCACATATGCTTAACTGCGGTCATTCAACAAATGTTTACTTGGTTTATTCTCTGCCAGGCTCTGGATTGGGGGCTGGTAGCAAAATGGTGAGCAAAAAAGAGATACTGTCTCTACCTTCATGGAGCTTGCCATCTATTTGTGGACATGGTATTGATCTGAAGATTACATAAACAGATGTGGTTGAGAGCATGGCACTTCTAAGGAGTAGTGGGAGCAGGAGAGTAGTGTGTGTTGGCATGCTAGTTTCCTATGGCTCCTGTAACCAAATACCACATACTTAGTTCCTTTACAAAATTATTATTATACAGTTCTGTAGGTCAGAAGTTTGAAATAGTTCTGACTGGGCTAAAATCAAGGTGTTAGCAGGGTGAGTTCCTTTTTGGAGGCTGTAGGGAAGAACCTGTTTCCTCACCCCTGTGGGTTCTAGAGGCCGCCCACATTTCCTTACTTAGTGCACGTTCCCTTCCTACATCTTCAAAGCCACAAGGGTGGGTTGAGGCCTCCTCACATCCAATCTCTCTGATGATATTGCTTCCATCACCACATCTCCTTCTCTGACTCTTCTGCCTCCCCCTTCCATGTTTAAAAATCCTTCTGATCATTTTGGGCCTACCGGGATAATCCGAAATTAATCTCCTTATTTTAAGGTCAATTGAGTAACAACCTTAATTCCATCTTCAACCTTACTTTTTGCCTTGCCATAAAATCTAACTTATTCACAGGTTCTAGGGATTAGAATGTGGACAACTTTGGGACAGTCATTATTCTGCCTACCAGAGGATAGGCCAGGCCATGTTAGGACTTTGGTTTTATTCTAAAAACACTGTATTCCATTGCATATTAGATAAGAATATAGAATTCGGAGTAAGACAATTCTGGATTCAAATTTTGCCCCTCTCTTTTAGTAATTATGAGATTGTTCTAGGTACGTGGGATATATCACTGTCCTTATGCAAGCTATACATTCTAGTTGTTGGAAATAAATCTTTATGAATTCTCCTTAACGGGGTGTACAGGATCTGTGTTTTATTCATTGTTTTATATCTGGTACCTAAATCTGACACATAGTAGATAATATTGTGGAATTGGATTGATGAGAATATATATGGAATTGAATTGAATTGCATGAATAAATGAACATTGTGCTTTATACCTCTTTGGAACAGGAGAAAATACAAATTGCTCCAAACATTGTCAATCACTGAACCTCAAATCAAAGATCAGCCTTCTGGAGCTTCACTCATTGATCTGAGCAGTCATTGAATCATATATGGAAACTGGTATCAATAATTTTGTCTTTAAATATGAAGAATAGAAATGTATACACATTGTTAATAGTATATAGACTCTTGGTAGGCTTTCATGTTTGAATTTTATCTGGTATCTCTCTTCATTCTTTAGGCTAATCATTTTCATTCCAGCAATAAGTGTATTATATTTTTTACTTCTCTGAAAACTTTGCATTCTTTTCCTTCCATTCTCCTAAAAGTTATTCCTATACATTATGAAAATGTTATCAAGTCCTTTAATAGTTTTCAAAGTTAGATAGTAATGCAGTTTTTATGTCATGTTCATGGTGATATGCAAGGACACGTGTGTGTTGTAGAAGTAAGGCACATGCATATTTTCTGGGGTAAAGCATCCTAAGTGTTTATCAGTTTCTCAAAGGGAGTTGATAAATAATCCCCTATTTTTGGAAATTAGAATCTTTAGAATTTGGGCAATTCTGAATTACAATAGAATAATGCTCATATATAATTCTGTACATTTATGATTACATATTGGGAAGTGAAATCATTGGCTCAAAAAGTATAACTATTTTTAAGTCTCCTGATACAAAGACAAATATTACCCTTCAGAAAGTTGGCATTGTGGGTTTTCTTTCACATTTGCCCTTCGGTAATAAATAGAAGCCCAAATGAAACATCAAATGGGAAATTAGATGTTTACAATGTTTGTAACACCTTAATATTACCTTTTGACATTGCCCTGACAGTGATTTTTTGTGATTCTATATTACTGCAGTTATTTCTTTGTTTGTTGTCCCTTTTGCATCTAGTTTACAATATATTGATCAATCTCTACACAATAAAAACTTGGATAGATTCTGCCATGAAAATAAGTTATGTGAATTTAACAAAAATAGTAGTGTATTGGCTTAGGGAACTGGAGTTTTTAGTTGATTATATAATTCAGAAAGAATGTGTGTTTTATGGTAACAGGTCACCTACTGTAATCTGTGATTTTTGAAATATGGCAGTTTCTCAGAAAGGCGTATTTTGCAGTATTTATCTTAAAGAGTTTCTTTTTCATATGTTAAAGATTCTTTCATAAAGAATCTTCATGAAATATTATCCTAATGAATTTCCCTTACATCCTTGGGTAAGCCTATAGAAAATTTCATTATTAGATATTATGTCACTTTGCTATACTGCATAATCTTAGTGAAAACAAGAATTCATTTGTAGTTATTTAAGAGTTCTATGATTTCTCCAAAATCATGGGTTAGATAATTTACAAGGAATTGCTTTCAGTTTATAGAATCCAATGCCACATAAAAAAAAATGTCCACCTTAGTTTGTAAAAGTTTGTGAATATTTTGGAGTAATATTTGATCATTTTTTAAATTTTATTTTGAAATAAATTCAAAGTTATAGGGACAGTTGCATAAACAATGCAAACCCCATACACAGAACTCCAGCATACCCTGACCCCCTTCCCCTGATACCCTGATCCACCAACTTTAACATCCTGTCACACCGCCATTTCACTTTCCCTCCCTATCTATCATCCATCATCTATTGCTCTGTCTTCTGAACATATGAGAGCAAGCTGCACACATCCTTGAACAAACACTATAATTCACATATACAATTCCCATGAACATGAACATTCTTTTATGCAATCCCATTAAGCGCAGCTAAGAAGTTCAAGAAATTCAACATTAATACAAAGCTTACATTCTATATTTCCTTTTTTTTTTTTTTTTTTTTCCTTATGTCTCAACTGTGTCCCTTTGATCCTCCTGTCCTCCATCCTCAGATCCCATCCAGGATCATCCTTGGCATTCAATTGTCATCTATTTAGACTGTCTTTTTTTTTTTTTTCAATTGTGGAAAGATATATATTGCCTAAATCTTCCTATTCCACCCCTCCCTAGCATTCCATTAGTGGGATTAATCACATTTAGAGTGTTGTAATGCTATCACCTTCCCACCTTCTGTTACTAGAAATTTCCCTTCACCTCAAACAGCAACTCTACACTCATTTCTTAACTCCCAATTGCCCCTTCCCCCACTTCTCATAACCCATTCTCTACTTTTCATCTCTATTGTCATATTCTATGATAATTTCTGTGTATACTCTGGGGCTTAAATTTAACCTGTTAAATCCATAACAATCTTGTTTTTCTTTGATACCAACTTAACTTCAATAGGACCCATAAACTATGTTCCTATACTCCTCCATTCCCCCACCTTTATATAGTTCTTGTCAAAAATTACATATTTTACATTGAGTCCAAAACCACTGATTTGTCATTAGAGTTTGTGTATTTTGTATCATGTAGGAAGTAAATAGTGTAGTTACAAATCAAAAATTATTGACTTCTATTTGTATTCCATTCTGTTCAGAGACTGTGCTTTGAATATATCCAATTGGTTTTTTTTTTTTTTTTTTTTATAAAGTTATTGAGACTTGTTTTATGTGCCAGCATATGGTCTATTCTGGAGAAAGATCCATGATCACTATAGAAAAATGTGTGTCCTGGTGATTTGGGATGTAAGGTTCTATATATGTCTGTTAAAATTCTTTATATTTGTCTCTCCTTTCTTTGTTTCTCTGTCAGTAGGGCGCCCTTTAGTATCTGAAGTAGAGCAGGTCTTTTATTGGCAAAATCTCTCAGCATTTGTTTGTCTGTGAAACATTTAAGCTCTCCCTCAAATTTGGAGGAGAGTTTTGCTGGATAAAGTATTCTTGGTTGGAAATTTTTCTCTCTCAGAATTTTAAATATGTCATGCCACTGCCTTCTTGCCTCCATGGTGGCTGCTGAGTAGTCACTACTTAGTCTTATGTTGTTTCCTTTGTATGTGGTGAATTGCTTTTCTCTTGCCGTTTTTTGAACTTGCTCCTTCTCTTCAGTATTTGACAGTCTGATCAGAATATGTCTTGGAGTGGGTTTATTTAGATTTATTCTATTTGGAGTTCACTGGGCATTTATGCTTTGTGTATTTATATTGTGTAGAAGGTTTGGGAATTTTTCCCCAACAATTTCTTTGAATACTCTTTCTAGACCTTTACCCTTCTCTTCCCCTTCTGAGACACCAATGAGTCTTAAATTTGAACGTTTTATTTTATCTATCGTATCCCTGAGATCCATTTCAATTTTTTTGATTTTTTTCTCCATTCTTCCTTTTGTTCTTTCATTTTCCATTCTGTGGTCCTCTACGACACTGAGATGTTGTTCAGCTTCCTCTAATCTTGTATTATGAGTATCCAGAGTCTTTTTAATTTGGCCAACAGTTTCTTTTCTTTCCATAAGATCTTCTATTTTTTTATTTACTCTTGCAATTTCTTCTTTATGCTCTTCTAGGGTCTTCTTTATGTCCTTTATATCCTGTGCCATGTTCTGCTTCATGTCCTTTATATCCTGTGCCATGCTCTCATTCTTTGATTGTAGTCCTTTGATTAATTGCGCCAAGTACTGTGTCTCTTCTGATATTTTGATTTGGGTGTTTGGGATTGGCTTCTCCATGTCGTCTGATTTTATCATATGCTTTAAGATTTTCTGTTGTTTTTGGCCTCTTGGCATTTGCTTTGCTTGATAGGGTTCTTTCAAGTTGTGCCCCACACTTGTGGGGCATGTGTCTGGGTGGTTAGGGAGGCAGGGCAGCTTTAATAATCAAACCTCCCAGGTGTTCCCGGAGATTCAAGGCTGTTGCAAAAGTCTAAGCCTTCGTTTCAGTTTTGCCCCAGATTTTCTCTGCCTCTGACTCACAAGTCCCCAGCATTGATGTAGCATCCCTGGGTTTTCTGAGCGGGTCCCCCTTCTCAGCTATGATCTTCCAGGACCTGTGCTGAGGGAAGGCTGTGCTACGTCACAAGTGCGCGCCATCCCTCAAGGGAAGCCCCGGGCCGCCGGGCCGTGCAGGGTCGCTCCCAGCCTGATGCAAAGATGGCTGAATGGGTCGTCTCAACCCCCCTACCTCTTTTCTCACAGCTCTCCCTTCCCAGCTCCAGGACAACTATCTGTGGGTGCACCCAAGGCCAGTGTCCACGGCCAATATTGTGGCATGTGCGCGGTGCTGTGGGATACACTCCCTGTCACACCGGGTTTCCTGGTGCGGCTGTGGGCTGTGGGTATGGCCCGGGCAGGAGTGTCTCCAACCTGCCGGGGAGCTGGCTGCAAGCAGCATGGTTTCTTTCTCCTTTGGCTCTCCCCTCTGCCCCCTGGGAATCAGCAGTGGTCTATCCTCCACGCCAGACACCAAGAGGTTGGCACAGCTTGCTCCTGCTGTGCTTCACTGCGTGGTTTTCACGGTCGTGACTGCAGCTGCTCCTGGGTTTTTTTTTTTTTTTTTATAAGTACTGGTCCGTCTCCAAATGCCAAACCCCGGTTTCCCCACACCACCACGTGGCCATGGGGCTTTCAGCTGGCTTACTCACTCATTTCAGAATGGAGACTCCCAGTTTCACCAAGTGCACGGTCCCTGTGGTTTTAGCAGACCATGTACAGCTGGTGCATCACTGAAACTGGTGTTCTGGGTCGCTTTCTGGTTTTTATCTAGTATTTTTCATGGAGGTGTTTTTTGCCCTGTGTCACCTAGCCGCCATCTTAGGTTCTCCCTTGATCATTTTTGTCAGCTTTTAAACCACCATAACTAATATGTCTATTATATTCACCACCGCAAGAGCAAAATTGAACAAATCAGAAGGGATTTCTTCACAGAATAGTATGGCTTGTTTTTTTCTTTTGAGGATAGGCAATAGCTATATTAAAATACTATCTAGATGGGTTTTGTTTTAGTTTCCTAGGCTACTGAAAGCAATATACCATGAAATGGTATAGTTTGAACAAAATTTATTCACTTATGGTTAAGATTCTGGGAAAAATTCCAAATCAAATTATCATCAAGGCAATACTTTCTTCCTAAAGACCAGCTGCTGGTGATCCTTGTTTCCTTTGCAACATGGCAAGGCACATGGGTGGCATCCATTAGTGTCTCCCTTCTCTTCTGGATTTTATTGATTTCAGCTTCTTGCTTCTGTGACTCTCTCTCTCTCTCTCTCTCTCTCTCTCTCTCTCTCTCTCTCTCTCTCTCTCTCTCTCTCTCTCTCTCTCTCTTCATTCCATTTAAAGGATTCCAGTAAGAGGATTAAGGCCCTCTGTACCCCCAAAGTACATGTTCTTTCTATATGCAAAATATATTCATTCCGTTACAACACACCAAAAGCCTTAAATCATTTCAGAAACAAGGCTAAGTACAAAGTCTCATCAAAATTAGTTACAGGTGCAGTCTATCCGGGGGCACAATTCCTGTCTGTGGACCTGTGAAACCAAGAGAACATGTTGTCTGCTTCCAATATACAAAGGAGGAACAGGCATAGGATACATTCCCATTCCCATAGGTATAAATTGGAAGGAAAACAGGGGTCAGGGGTCCCAAACAATCTGAAACTGTGCAGGGCATACTCCATTGCAAGGTCTGAGTTATCTGTCTGTCAATGTTTTGTCCTCTGGGCCTGGTGGAGTGGCAGCCCCACCATTTCCAAGTGCTTGTACAGGGGCCATGCTCTCCCTGAATACTGGGGTGCTTCTCTAACCAAATACTAGGGTGAAGGTTCTACCCTTGTCAAACATTGGAGTAGTGGCCAGACTCTCTGCAATATCCCCACCACCCCTCACCAACCCCCCGGCATCTGAGAAAACTGCAGTGGTAACACTCTTCCTGAACAATGGGGCAGAAGGCTCACCCTATGCAAGTGCCTGGGCATAGTCACCATTTACACACGTGGGTGAGCTTGCTATATTGGCCCAAGATGTCTTTGGTCCAGACCTCAGCTTCCATAGCTCTGCCTTTGAAGTCATTTTCCCTTCAATCTGTCCCTTTCTGTCCCTTTTAATCCAGGCTGACAGTGATTCCATTCATACAGATCTCACACACACACAAAAAAAACCCTGTTGATTTCACATGGAGTACACAGGGTTCCAAACCATCAGACAAAAGACTTGTCCACAGATCCTTCCTGGATAACTGCATTTTCCATCCTGACTTGCACTGAAATGTCTGTCTGGATCCATGTTCAGTTAAATCCCTCATATGGAGCACTGTTCTCTGGGGACTCGCTTTCTGGAAGCCCAGAATTTTCCAAACCACCATTTTCTGGTTCCTTTGTGCCCAGGATTTCAGTTCTCAGCTTCTCCCTTTCCTCTTGCATGTTATATGTATTCATTCCATTTATAAAGGACTCCAGTAAGAGAATTAAGGCCCATCCTGAGTGAGGTGGGTCACATCTTAACTGAAGTGGCCTCATCAGAAGACTAGACTTATAGTGGGTCTGTACTCAGAGGAATGGATTACATTTAAGAACATGCTTTTCTTGGGTACACACACTTTGAACCACCATGAGTTTCATGGGAAAAATAAAAAGTATACAAAATTTTTATGCTTGCTGACATATCTTTAGGAATTTGTTAGTTAGTTGAATTTATCATAGTTTCTTGTTTGGGTTAATGAATAACAAAGCCACAGGATTAAAATACATTAAATTCTATCTTAAATTGATTTGTCTACTTAAAGCCAACTAAAAATGTTTAGTTATTAGGGTACCTAATTGTCTTGTTCCTGGAGCTATAGGATCCCAGGAATATGTGACTCAAAGTTACAGATACTCAGATTGAGTAAGTGACCAATGGAAAAGAAAAAATAAAAGAAGCCAAAAACCTCAAGCCAATTAAAATCCAACATACAAATAAAACCATGTAGAAAAACTTCTTCACAAACCCTAGGCATGTCAAGACTATACCTCAGCTTCATGTTTTTGTTTATGTGAAAGAATTTTACTCAGCCCCTTCATTAATGAATTGTTTCTAAAAAAGTTAAGTATTAGTATGTTAAGGATTAACTTTGTCTTTTGAATTTGAGAAACCTCTCTCAGAAAAACGTTTTTGGTGTTCTATTCATGAAATGTAAAAAAATATATATAAAACATACAATAAAAACTTTCCCATTATTCCAAGAAGGTAAAAGAAATGTATTTTTCCAAATAACCATTGTGTTAGACATTTAACACATCATGCATTTAATCTTCACCACAACCTGCAAAATAAATATTCTTGGGTGGATTTTTCTAGATGAAGAAGCCATCCTCAGGATTTAGCTTGTGAAAGGCCACACAACTCACATCTCCAAGCCAGGATTAGAATTCAGGTGTCCCCGAGAAGTCAAAGCCCAATTTTTTTCCTGTTGTTAAAAAATAAAACGTCAAGGTCATTTTGAAAAAAAGTAGTGAATTTTAGGAGCTATTGTATTAGAAATCTTTGTCAAAGATGACATTAAACCTAGTAAAAACTGGCTTAAGCAAAAAAAAAAAAAGGGGGGGGGGAATGTCATGGTGGAAGGGTGGTATTTATCTGCTTGGGAACTAAACATACAAAAGTAGTCTAGTAATGGCACAGGTGGATTCATTTGTGCCGTCTGAAATCTAATTCCTCCATCTATCATTCCTTTTCTGTTTAAAGCTTCCCTTTTGTTAACTTTGTTCTCAGTCAGGCTCTTTCTAAGTGGTGGCAATATGGTCCCAGGAGCTGTAGGCTCACATCCTACTATCTTAGTAAGCAAGAGTTTTACTTCCCAGCATCTCTGGTCAAAGTCCTGGGGCTGATGCTCTTTGACATCGATTTACCTGATTGTGTATGACTGCCCCCAAACCACTCTCTGTTGCCAGAAGGATATGATTCTCTCTTTGACCAGGTTTTGTTTACTTGTCCAAAGCTAAAAGCAAACAGTGGTGTCGGCCTCACTTGAATATTATAGGCTGAGAAAAAAAGAAAATCTGGACACTCTCTTTAAGGAAAAGGGGAAAATGAATGCCATAAAGGTAAAAACAATAGATGTCCATTACAGCTATATTTTACATTGGGAATTTAGCCTCTTAAATAAAGTTATGTCCATTTAAATTTTGAAATTGCTTTAAATATGATGAAAGATGTTCTGTTCCCAGCTTTTACTGCATGTAAACATTTTTTTTAATGTTTTTCCCAATCTGATATTATATCTAAAGACTTTGGTAATCAAACTAAATAAAGTGTACATTATGTTGCAAATTCAAGAGGATAATGATAAGCAGATATCTATAATGCTTCCAAGTATGGGAGAGGGAAATATTTATTGTGAATATTTACTATTTAGGTTAACAGATGCATCAATCTATTTCTAAATAAAACCTCAAACACATGTCCAAAATCATCTATTTACTATTCAAATGGAAAGTTCCCCTTTGGAGTTTACTTTGATTTATCAAACTATCATCAGGGTCTGTAACAGTGTAGGGTTCTCTGGATTTTCTGTCCTTGCAATTTATGTTTTTTTCGCTATTATGCTTACTCCTGAGAATTAAACTGCCTTCATTAGATCTGTACTGAGGAGATTTTGAATGTAGTTTAAACACACACAGCCTGAGCAAGGTAAATGTGTTAGGTTACTTGGAAAACTCTTAACGGAAATTGAATACAGTCTCTGGTTTGGGATTTTCATTTTACAGCTAGGTGGTATTATTGCTTTAGAGGTATTATGTCTAACACCAAAAATCAGACACTGTTTTGTCTTTATTAAAACTTTTTTTAAATGAAATTCTATTTTTCTGAGTATTTTCTTTTCTCTCATTTTATTCTTTTCTCAAAATTGTTGTTGAAATGGGTATTTTTAAATATTTATCTTAGACCCAAACTAAAGAAATATATAATTTATTGCACTTATATTACCATATCTACAACAAATGATACTCATTTAATGTTTTGTTTATTCTACCAATCAAATGTTAATCAAACACCTACAATGGGCCTTGCAGTACCCTGCAAGCTGCATTAGTAATGAGGTGCTGTATGCAGGTGAATATTTCAGGTGATTGATGCTTACTTTAAGTCAGAATATTTGTTTTAATTAAATTTGATTGAAAAAAAAATTGAAAGCCTGAGAGTCTTTCAATAAAGTCCTTACTTGTTCTTTTTTCCCCTGACATTCTTAACCAGATTATATTGAGCATTCATTTAATGACTTGGGGCACTTGTTCTCAATATTGATCATTATACTCCAATGCAATAATTTTCCTCAAAATCAAATAGTAATATAAAAATATGTCACTATTTGCTGCTATACCATTGATTGTAGACTACTGTGCCAGTTTGAATGTATTATGTCCCCTAAAACACCATTATCTTTGATGTAATCTTGTGTGGGCAGATGTATCAATGTTGATAAGATTATAATTCTTTGAGTATTTCCATGGAGATGCAGCCCACCTAACTGTGGGTGATGACTGATTGGATGATTTCCATGGAGGTGTGGCCCCACCCATTCAGCATGGGCCTTGATTAGTTAACTGGAGCACTATATAAGCTCAGACAGAAGAAGCAAACTTGCTACAGCCAAGAGGGACACTTTGAAGAACGCACGGAAGCTGAGAGAGGAGCTGCAGATGAGAGACAGTTTGAAGACTGCCGTTGAAAGCAGACTTTTGCTCCAGAGAAGCTAAGAGAGGACAAACGCCCCAAGAGCAACTGAGAGTGACATTTTGAAGAGTAGCTGTGGCCTAGAGGAGAACATCCTGGGAGAAAGCCATTTTGAAACCAGAACTTGGAGCAGATGGCAGCCACGTGCCTTCCCAGCTAACCGAAGTTTTCTGGACGCCTTTGGCCATCCTCCAGTGAAGGTACCCGATTGTTGATGACTACCTTGGACACTTTATGGCCTTAAGACTGTAACTTTGTAACCAAATAAACCCCTTTTATAAAAGCCAATCCGTTTTTGGTGTTTTGCTTTCCAGCAGCATTAGCAAACTGGAACAACTTCCCCTGCTATCCTATGTCTCTCCCATTATTTATTGTGCTTCTTCCAGCAATCAGCATGCTTTTTGTTAACAGTTCTCCACAATCTCTGTGTGCCCAAGTCAGATTTGCATCTTTTGATATGCTATGATAGAACAAACACCTGGTCAGAACAGTATGGATTACAAAAGTCAGTAAACTCTGAAAAAGGCCCTGAAGTTTTCACCTGTGAATAAAATGTACAATTTTTAAGATGCGTAGACTTTGAGGTATCATTCTCCCTGTCACTCAAACTCATGTACATATGTGTGGTGGAAAAGGTAAAGTGGGTACCTTTGAAGAGGAGAGATTGCTTCCTATTATGACTATGAAAATTGAGACTGCTGGGTATGTAACAGCTAGAGAAGGCACACAGTATTTTGCTACTTAAAAAAAAAATCATTTTGATTTTTTAGATGGGTATTTTCCAAATGAAAGTTAGAGACCTATAACTTAAATGAAGGCTGTCAGTAGTAATTCAACAAAAGCGTTTATAGGATTCACAGTAGGGAAAGAGAAGTTGGTGGAACTTAGACCCTTAGTACCCTGTTGTTTTGGTTGTGTTTGTGTTATTTCTCTAGCTGTGGAACATAAACTTAAATTCCAAATTGGATTGTCTGTCCATGTCTTGATTTCCTAGGAACTAGAAATTAAATTCAATCAAAATTAAGGTAAAAGGTGAAGGACAAATTAGTATCTACTGATGGAAGGAAGCAGCAATTAATAGCTTCTGTATTGGTTTCCTATTGCCGCTGTAACGAATAGCTACACACTCAGTGGCTTAAAACAACACAAATTCTTTGACAGTTCTAGAGATCAGAAGTCCAAAGTCAGTTTTGGTTGGCTAAATATCAAGTGTCAGCAGGGCTGATTCCTTCTGGATTCTCTGAGGAGAGAATGTTTTCTTGCCTTTTTGGCTTCTTGTGGCTCTCTGTATTCCTTGGCTTTGGCCCCTTCCTCCATCTTTAAAGTGTATCACCCCAGTCTCTGCTTATATCATCACACTGTCTTTCCTTAACCTGTTGCCAAATCTCCTTCTGCCTCCCCCTTATAAGGACAATTGTGATTGCGTTTAGGGCCCATCCAAATAATCCAGGATAAACTCTTCATCTATAAATCCATAATTTAATCACACCTGCAAAGTCCTTTTTGCCATATAAAGTAACATTCATAGGTTCTAGAGAGAAAGACCATTATTCAGACTACCACAGTTCCTATTTAGTATCTTGTGGCTTTTAAGAAGAATACAAGCTCACTTGGTGTTGGAGTGAAAGGAGAACCAATCTCATGTCTTAAAAATCACTTCTGGAAGGAAATGAAGGTTTGATTTTTTTTTTTTTTTTTTTAATGGGTTCCATTTAATGCTAACATAGTCCAAACCTTTTACCTTTTAGATCTTTGATGTTTTTTTTTCTTTTTTTTTTTAATGATGTTGCTTTTAGTATTGGAGATTCAAAGGAATAGTAATTGAACCTCTTATATAATCAATTCCAAGCCCTTAAGCTAGATCAGTGGTCTTTGAGCTGCTGATCCTTCTGAAACATCTGATGACAGCTATAACAACTTTACAGAAAAAAGCAAATATATGCAAATGTCTGCTTATTACTTCAAAAAATAAGGATTCAAGGAACCGTGAAGACTAAGCATTGATTTTCAGTATAGGCACAGGCCCCAGATGAAGAATTCCTGCCTTAGATGTTTCCTTAGGCTTAAAATGTTATAAAATTAAACTCAAATCAAAGTATCTATTTTCAAGATGTGTTTTGCTTTCAACCAGTAAATACATGTACAGGTTACTTGTCTTTTGTGAAGCTACTCTAAGAGAAAAAAATGTATGACCTATTTTATGCATGTATAATTGGGTATCGATTTTAAATGAATTAACAATTTAACTGTCTAGCTCATGCTTTCTGTTTCTTCATATTTCATATTTTTTTCTAACTTTTATTTTAGTAACATGTATACAGCTCAAAATTTCCCGTTTTAACAATTTTCAAGTATACAATTCAATATTAGTTACATTCATAATATTGTACTACCATCACTGACGTCCATTTTCACATGTAATTTTGAAGAAGGCACCAAATGTTATTGAATGCCTCCCATGTAATAAGAATCATGTGACATTCTAGTTTCTTGTTCATCTGCTTCATAACACTGGCAAATCATCAAGAATATATTTTGTTTTTGTTATATAAAACACAAATGTAATTATAACACTTTATATTTCTGACCAGAGCTAATGAAACCTGAAACAGATAATACTTTAAAGTTTAAGTAAATGAGATTGGCTGTGGGAGAGGTCAGCTCAGAGATCAGTGAAAAATAAATCTCCTGAAGATTCTTTGTCTAAAGGCAGAAACAAACAAGCAACGAAAAACAAACCACTCCAGTACATATAATCCTATTCTTAGGTGCACAAAAAAATTCCATAAAGAGCTTGCTGAAGTCTATCACTACATCTGTGGGCACATGTTTTTCTTTTGCCTCATTTTACTTGTCTGCTTCAATTTTAGAAGTCAGGCAATTCCATTTCTCTTGATTTCTACCTTTATGTTGCTGCCTTGTAAGAAATAAGCAACTGGGGAGGGGAAAAGTCACAGCATGCATATACCTGCCCATGAACAAACTGTAAGCCAAAAGGTCTAATTTTAGCTTTCATTCTCCTGGGGGGATCTTAACAGTCACTAACAGGAATTGTTTTGGAATTAAGAAACAACATACTGTAAAGTATGAGTCATTAAAAATAAAGAAGCGTGATTTTCATATGATGTGGAATGGAAAAAACAAACCCCTTACAAACAGCAAGAGGGCTTGAGTTATCAGTGAAAAATGCTGAGGTTAGAGATCCTTTGAAACCAAAACAAAATGTATCATAGCAGATCTGGAGCTTTGACATTTGAGAAATAAGAAAGCTAATCAATTTCAAAAACTAATCTGGAATGCAAACCTTTTTATTCAGTCTAATTTTCTTATGTATATATTGTAAGCTGGTTAGTATATCCCTCTAGTTCTCCAAATAGCTTTACAGGATTTTGTTTGATCTGTAGCATTTGCTTTAAATCCCACCGAATGTTTCATTCATCTCCACCTCTGACCACTGATGCAACCATTACTACACTAAGAACACAAGGTTTTGGAATACACACACATACACATACATAATCTTAAGTTCTTTTCACAATCAAAGAACCTTAGACAAACCAAATAGAAAGGACTTAAAGAGGGAAGACATTGTATCGTGGGTTTTAAGATACCTGATTTGTTTGGCCTACTATGACTTTCTTTGGAAAATAAATATGTGGGATGTTGTTTATTTTCCAGCAATACTAACTAAGCCTTTCTTACTATGTTGGCTTAGCTAAATTTATTTGCCTTCTTAAGAGAAACAAAAGTTAATCATGAAATATTTCAAACATATGGTAATGTACAAAAATCAAGATGATAAAAGTTCATGTACCCACAACCCAGATTTAGCATGTGGTAACATTTAGCTATATTGGCGTAAAAACTTTGCTGTTGTGGTAAAAGAGATGGACGTTACAGATATTGCTAAGGCCTTAAGCACATCACATCCCTTTCCCTTGCCCCAGTCTTTAGATGTGATACTATACTAAATTTGGTGTATGTCATTCTTGTATATGTAAAAATACTTTTACTATTTAAATATGTAAATAAGTGGTTGAATTTTCTTTATATTTTTCATCTCTATATGTTTGGAAGTATTACATCCTATTTCTATTATTTAGTAGGTACCCTTAAAACTATAACATATGTACTTGCCTTAATGTTAAGAGTGACTCAGTATTGCTATCCTCAAACATGAAAAGGACCTTAAAATCCTTTCATTCTCTTTGCTCACCCATTTTGCATGTTATTGTTATCTAGTATTTTGATAGCATCTCATTTTTAAACCTTCTTAAATTGTTGTTGTTGTTAATTGCAGTGTTTATTTCGAGTTTGTGACCTAGTTTCCTTTTGAGCTCAGTTTCCTTTGTACTGAAAGCCATCATTTAGTAGTTCTTTCCATGAGTGGTACATTCTCTGTCTTTGTCTAGAAATGTCTTTATTTTGCCTTCATTTTTAAATGATTGTTTACCTGCTCAGAAAATTAAAAGCTGACAGTTACATTCTCTTAACTCTTGAAAGACATTTTATTATCTTCTGGTCTTATTGCTGCTGACATCCAATTAAAAATTGCTGATTTTTAATTTCTTTATACATAAATTGTTCTATTTTTATCCCCTTAGGATCTTTTGCCTATGATATTCTGAAGTTTTACTGTATTTATGTAGGTGTAGACTTATATGTATTTATTTATTCTGATTGGTTCTCTTTGTTATTCATCAATCCTAGGATTCCAGTTCTAGAATATTCTTAGCCACTCTATCTTATAAAATTGCTTCTCCCTCTTCTCTCTTTAGTCTACCATTGGAACTCCCATTTAGCCACATTCTGGAATGTTATCCTGTCCTTAATAGTCCTTCATTGCTCTTTAATATTCTTTATCTTTTTATCATTCTGTGCTTCATTTTCTATAATTTCTTTAGACTACTCTTCCAGTTCATTAATTCTTCTATTTCTAAGATAAAACCTGAGTAATGAATTTTTTGGTAGTAATCACTATTATTTTTCACTTCTAGAAGTTCTTTTATGCTTTCTATTCTTCATGCATGTGTGTGTCTTTTACAATTTAAAACTTTTATTGTATAGGCTTTTTCAGATTGTTCTCTAATTTGATGTTTTAGAGGTGCCAATCTCCCTATAAATTATGTTTGCTCATGGTAAATATTTCCTTGTGTTTTGTAATTATTGTTTGTAAATTAATCTCACTGGGCGTTTCATATAATCTAGCTTGTGTTCCCTACAGAGCAATTTGTGTTTCTTCCTCAATGTATCTTAGAGGAATCCCCAACCCAATTTTTCAATATTAATTCTTTCAGGTGTAGCACTTATATGCCATCCAGGAAATGTATTTTTCACTCCAAATCACTACACAGCATATGAGCCCTGGTCAGGGATGTGCTTTCTTATCATTTCCCTGTGTCAGGGAAGACAATTTGTAGGGCCGCAATTCCCTAATGATGCAGCCTTGAGAACAGTGATGTGTATAGTTAGGTCTGTGAGCATCCCGTTGCCTGGGCGCTTGTTTAGAGATGCAGATTCCCAGACCTGCTGAATTAGAATCTCTGGGGTGTAGCCAGGAATCTGGGTTTTAACAAGCCCTCCAGTGATTTGATTTTTATGGATGCTAAAGTTTGGGAAGTAGGGCCTTAGAGAGAATCGCAGCTTCCTGCGAGAATCTGAGTTCCCATTTGCTACCTCATTCATGATGGGAACAAGGCCTTGTCTCCTGTTACCTAATGGGCATTAAAGTCCAGCTGCCTAGCTTCAGGTTTGATAGGCCCTCCCCGCGCAACGCTAGTCCCACCTCAAGGTTTTGGTAATAACAACTTGTTTGTACCAATCGGTTTTCGTTGACTTTGTGCATTTGGAGACTTCTCTTTCTCTCTTGTAAACTCACCTAGGTTTTGTTTTCTTCAGAATTTCTAGAAGTGTACAGTAGGAGGGCTTCCAGCATAGAGAGCTAGAGCGACCCTCTTGCCAGAGTCCTTAGCTAAATTTTTCATGCTGTATGTTGATTTCATCTTGGATGATAAATACAAATTGTGATTTGTTTTAAATTTGGAAATAAGATGCTAATAATAGATGTGTGGCCCTTCTTTATAATATTTACCCCAATTACCTGATGACTATAGGTTCTTTAAATCTTCATTAAAAATGATATGGGAATAAAAATTGAAGCAAAGGTATTGGGGTAGTGGCTTATATAAAGTAAAAATAAATGGAAATATTAAATACTTATGGCTTTTGCATGTTACAGAATGGAATGAAGATAATCCCTTCATTTATTGAATGCTTACCATATCTTAGGATGGTAAGTTAAGTTCTTTAAGGACATTATCTAGTTAAATCCGTAGAAGTGTTCCATTCCCCTTTTACAGATGAAAAACTTGAGGTACAGAGAGTAAGTAACTTGCGCAAGTCACATGGCTAGCAAGTGAAGTGGAATTTGAACTCATACAACCTTACTACAGAGCCAGTGCTTTAAACCATTTACCATACTTCCTTTTAGGAGAGTGCATTTTGAACAAAGATGTTCTGTGTGTCATGCTAGGTGCTTTCACATATTTTCTATTAAATGCTTACAACAATTGTCTGAATAGTTATTACCAGTCTACTTCACCCACACCTCCCCTTTTTTTTTTCAAGAGATGGTATATAGGTTAAGTGATTTGCCCCAGTGAATCAGTTTTGAATTTGAACCCAGGTCTGTTTGCTGCCAAAGCATCCCTCATGTGGTAATGGGCTGGTTTGCTTACTTGGAAAATTGTTCCTCTGTGGTTGTAAAATAATGTGTTGCTTGCCAAATTGCCAACCCAACAATTGGAGGTTTTGGTTTAGGGAACTGAATGATTTCCTCTCAGGCCATGTGATATAACAGAAAGAATAATTGGACTATGATTTAAGAAGTCTGAGAACTTTGTTTTGGAACTATCCAGCCAACGGGACCATTCATTATGTTACCTATTCTCTCTGGATTTCAGTTTTTTTTCCAACAATGTAATTTCTAAATGTCTTTGTAGCTCTGGCATTTTATTTCAAAGGCAGTAGTCATAATTAGTTTTTAAAACTATAGTCAGGTCTTCATGATTCAGTCTAAATTTGCCACTCCTTTCCTCAGTGAGACTCCATATAGCAGTTTATGATATATAGGGATATGGATTTTGAGACATTCGTAACTGATGTTGGGAGAACTAAAGGAAATTTTGACATCTTTCATGACCCTTCTGCTGTTTACTTCTTAAGAATCCCCTGAACATCTTTTCTGAATAGAAATATGAATGCTTGATTTTCAAAATACTTATATCACAAAAGAGAAATTATTAGAATTTGGATAATTTAATATATGTAGAAAATGCAGGTTCTGAAATCAGACCTGGATTAGTTGTCCAGCTTTGCCAATTCTGAACTGTGAAGGCGAGTTTCTCTCTTAGCCTATTTTCTCACATGTAAAATGGGAGAAATAATTGTTCCAACATAACTGAGTGGGAATTAAATGCAAAAATTCATGAACGCCCTTAGCACAGTGTCTAGAGTACAGTAAGCACTCGTAAATTTTAGATATTATTATTGTGTTTGTCACTATAATGATATCTATTAAGCATCTTTCTTTCGTTTTATAGCTCTCACTGAATGAACTATCAGGGAAGGAAAAATGTAATATTGAAATTGAAAGCAGATTTTGAAGTTTTGTTAAATAATTATTTGAGTCTGTTAGGGTCAATCAGCAAGAGCAAAATTGAACAGGGCACAGGTGACCTTTAGCCCTTTCTAAGTTTCTGTAGTTTGTCCCACTGATTAGCAGCTGCTGCTATTGCTTGTATAGCCTTTCTGTACTTAAGCTTCTGCTTTTTAGCCTCCCAGACTACAGACTCTTCTTACATAAACTGAGGCAATCTGCCTCTCATTCTTGTACACCAGTGGGACTGTCTGCTGCTGTCACTTCTTAGCAATTGACTCTTGGAGTTCTACTCTCCATGTCCCTGTAGTATTCCCAGTGCCCACCTTGCTGACAGTCTCCCACTTCTACTCTACATGGGGCACTGATACTAAGGTATCTAAATTTCACTAGATCTATTTTTCCTCTTCATATTAGTTTTGATTATTAGTGTTTGGATATGCCAGTTTGCTTTCAGTTACCAAGATATAGTATTACTAAGTAATTCATGGACTTTGAACGAATATTATTATCCTGTGATTTTTTTTTTTAATTGAAATTCTGGTTAACTCTCAAATGAAAATTCAGGTCACTTTCTTATTAAGTGAATAAGAATCATAATGTTCTGACCTAAGATGGTAATCACCAAGTGTTTTATACATAAGAAGAAAAGTAGATGGATCAAATTAATATCATGATTTTCCTAATCTTAGAATTTAAAATTCTTCCTTTTCCTTCTCCATTGTATATGTGTACATGTATGTGTGTTTGTATATTCCTTCTTTTACCCTTTCACTTCTCTTACCAAGTTTTTATGAAATGATTTTAATATAATTTTGTCAGACACAGTAAAAGAACTATGAAATCTACCAAGAATATTTGACAAAAAGTGTTTCCCATTATTTCAGATTAGTGAAAAAGCAGACTGTACTTTTATGGTTTGTACCACATAAAGCAGCAATATCATAGTCATCATTGCACTAGCAGATACTTTTATTTCTAAGCTTTTAAGAAAAATGTTTATATTTTAAATATTTAAATATTTAATATTCTTTTATCATTTAACTTCGAGGTGTACTTGAAATGAAGCTATAATTTTGTCAAGATGTTTTCATTCTATAAAGACTGTTACCTAAGATGCTTTGGTATTAGTGCTAAATTGAATTAACCATGTATTTCCTTATGGTACATTTCTCTAGATTTTACTGCTGATTTACTTGACCATAATTCATAATCTGTAACTAATTTTCTTTCTCATTCTAAACTGAAATTTACCTTAGATAAAAAAAATTTTTATTTTCTTTGTTTCATGGCAATGTAAGATTCTTAATCTTTTTTCTTTAGTCTTTTAATGTTTACTAAAGCTGAATTGAATAATGTAATAACAAATGTGAGAACTACTTGACTCATAGCTCTTGTAGTATAAAAGATTGCTAGTAAATACTTGATGTTTTACCATTGATTTCAAGGTTTAAAACTGTAATGATACATTATTGGATTTATTAAAAAGTCTTACTCTCATCCCTATTTCTCTGCTATGCAGTTGCTCACTCTTTCTCTTATGTATCCTTCCAGAAATAACTTATGCATATCTAAGGAAATAAAAATACATATTCTTTTCTGTTCATTTCTACCCAGATGGTAGCATTCTTTACACTGTCCATTTGCTTGGAGATCATTCCATAGTAGTACATAATGACTTTCCTCATTCTTTTGTTACAACTGTCTAGAAATTTATCTGTGTGAAAAAGCCCTAATTTATTTAACAAGTTTCCATTCTAATATGAATATAAGATGTTCTCACATTCATACTTTTGCTGTAACACTGCAGTGATGGATAATTGTATATGTCATATTGCACAAGTACAAGTATGGCTGTGACTGTGGAATTAATTCCTAGAGGTAGAATAGGTAAATCAAGGGTATATATGCTGATAATTTTGGTAGAATTTACCTCTTTACACTCCTAGAAGGAATGAATGAAAATTTCTATTCCCTCAATGTGTATCAGTATTGAGTTCATGTTTTTTACTTGTTTGTTAAATCAAATTTTTAAGTTTCAGAATTGTTGCGAGTACCCTATAAATTATAGTTTCTGGCATTTATAAGATAATGCCACATTTAGCATTCTTTGTCACTTACTATGTAATACATTGTTAGACTCATACCTCTTCTAAGTTCATCAAAACATAAAGTGGTGTTAATTTGGTGTTCATAGCAAATGACTAGACAAATGGATCATGAAAGCATTCACTTTCCAGAGATATATGCTCTAATAAATACTGAGTTTAGTTCCCAATAAGGTTTCATTTCAGCTAAATAGTGAAAGATTGGTAATTCTATAAATGATTTTTGAGGAAACTAGCCTTCTGTCTGGAAAGAAAAGATAAAGTATGATCCATACTTTGCTGTTCTCAAGGAAATAAATTCCATGTGGATCCAAGATTTACACATCTAAATAAAAATACCAGATTTTTAACTTGCTAGTATTTATTAAAAGAAAGGGAGAAGACTGTACACATATATACACATATGGTATATGTATGTTTGTATACACTGAACAGGAAATTAAATTTAGAAAACGGTAATAGAGGTTGTCTCTTGAGGGAATCTGGGAGATGGGAAGTCAGTATTTGGAAATGAGGCTTACTTTTCACTCTAAGTTTCTTTCAACTGTTTGAATTTTTTTTTAACTATGTATCTACATGTATAATTTTTAAAAAAACAAATCAATACTTGTATCCACTTTTGGTCCAAAAAGTATGACACCAGGTGTTTCCTGCTTATTGCATTCTTTCCAGTGGGACTGATTTCTTCAAAAGATGGAGTGTGGTGCTACTTTTGTCTACCATTTACACTGAGGTTAACTCTGTTGGTCACAGTGTACTGGTAATGACACCAATGACATGGTTTTTTTTTTTTTTTTCCATGTGGTTCAGTTAACTTTGGTTTTCCACTGCCACAGACTGCTCCCATAATCATGTCTAAAATGTGTTTTTGGCATAAGGGGGACCGCGTGAAGCAAAGTGCAAATCCAACACTATTTGGGAAAATGGATACCCAAATGCTCACCCAGCTGATGGTGGAAGAGAAGACTATCATAATGGAATCCATAAATTCACATGTTAATTCATATAAAATTCCTATTTCTTATCCTAAAAGTTCAAGATATATGATTTAGTATGTTGTTTTTTAAACTTGCAAAGTTTAAAGGAGGTTCAGTTTATAGGCAAATCTTGAAATATTAACCAAGGTTACTTTTTGAAAAAATAATGAGTCATACCTAGTCCTTCCCAGTTACATAATATTTACTTATCCAAATGCTTTACTGAGTTAAAAATATCTCAGACTTATGTTTGAAATTACATGTAACAAATATTTGATTCAGTATCTTTATTTAAAATGAAGTCTCTAAAGTAGAAATTTGCAACCTTTGCAAAGAACCCTTGTAGTATCATGGAACGTCTCCTTTAATCTTAAGCCATGGTTCAAAAATCTCTCAAATCTCAAAAGCCAAAATACTTTAATTTTAATATAAATGCATAATATACATTCATATAGTAAATATTCATAAAGTGTTTACTGGACTCCAGGTACTGTGTTGAATAAGTGTAAAGGAGACCCCTTGCAATCTTGAAGAGCTCCTTAATGGGAGTAGAGGAATCAATGAACAGACCATAATTATTTTTAAAAAAAGTGTTAAAGTGCTATGGTAAAGGTAAAGCAAAGTACAGGGTGCTATGAGAGCAATTACTACGAGTATTTCTTTTAGAAGTTTTTCTGGATCCTCAAAGGCAAGTATAAGTCGGGCAGAAAAAAACAGGTGGGTAGGAACACTCCAGGCGCAAGAAACAGACTTGGTTTTAGAGGTCCAAGGGAGCATGATCCATTTAGGAAATGAAATAGTTTAGTATATCTAGAATTTAGGATATTGAAATAAATGGTGAAAGCTAAGACTGGAAAATAAAGAGCCCAATCCATAAAGGGCTTCTTAGATCCTACTGGGAAATGTGGATTATATTCTATTTCTAAACAGTAGAAAGCAATTAAAGTATTTTAAGCAAGGTTAGGTTGGTGTAGGAAAGTGATGGTTTGAAATGATATACGGCTTATATTATATAAAGTTCTATTTTTATGGTAGTAGGAAGAAAAGATTGGAGTCATTTATTCAACAAATATTTATTGAGCATCTTCTATATGCCAAACACCGTAGTAAGTGCCTGGAATGCATTAGTGACCCAAACAAAATCAGTGTCCTTGTGCTTACATCCTAATGGAGGGAAAAACACAATAGATGGTTAAACAAATATGTAGATAATATTCTAGGCATCAAAAAGTACTTTGAAGAAACTCTAAGTAGGGCAAGGGTATAGAGAGTCATAGTGCAAAGGGTGGGTAGTTGGGTGTGTATGATGTTTTGGATCTTTTTAGATCATGTAAGTCCTCTTTTGATAAAATGACATTTGAGCATAGACCTAGATGAATTGATGGATTGAATGGAAAGTATGTTCCAGGCAGAAGGCCTGGTCATGGCAAAGATTCTAAGATGGTATAACTAGCATGTTCCAAGAAGAGCAAGGAGGCCAGTATGGATGGAACAGAGACTGTAAAGAGAATTGTAGCATGTAAGAGCAGAGAGAGTAGAGGTATTAAGGTTGGTTGGATGTATGAGTGATACATAAAAATGACAGCTACTTTAGGATAAAGTGGGGAAAGCTATTGTGTAATATGTAAAAGTAATAATGTTAAATGTCCAGTTGTTAAAAAAAATTTTTTTAGTTGATACTCCAGAGGAGAATGGGAAAGAGAAGAAGCAAGGCCTGTGGAGGAGTCTTCCATTCTCCCCACATTTGTCTGAACCTGCCATGCTGAACCTGGAACCTCTTACTCTTAAATTCCTGAAAGCTTTTTGAAACTATTCCCAAGATGAGTACATTTCAGAATTGTTCTTTGAAAGATTAGCAGCATTTTGTTCCATGTAGAATTTGGTGAAGGACTTTGAAGGATTTTGTATTTGTTGTAACACACCTATGGTAGACAGCCATTCCAGCTTTGTGCATGCAGATCCTTCAAACTGTTTCCTTGAAAGATTATGGACGTTCTTACAAATTTTGTTGAAAAGGGGCATTTCTCTTGAAATTTAGCCCACATTTTCTTTTGGCTTCATCTTTTTAACTCTGAATTTGCTTTTGTCTCCTCTATCTCTTTCTTCCCCCTTTTCCTCTAATTTTAGGTTATTATAAGGTTGCCTTTTAACTGGTCATATTTCCATCTTTTCTTGGTATATGCCTAACTTCTTTAGTGTACATATTTGTTTTGAAAATGGGTTACATGTGCTTGTCTTTTGAAATAGCCTTTGATAAATGCATTTATATACATGGTTTCAGTGGAGCCAGGCTCTTCTGCCCTCAAAATATATGTATATATTAAAGTTCAGAGAAAAAAATGTCATTGTTTGAGAGTAAAACATTTGAGGTCTGTTATAAACTATAGACCTGCCTAAGCCTTAGAGATTAGACTGCAAGTACATTCTGTTTCCCAAACAAAGATAAGTTTCTAATTAAGGAATCTAAACAATGAGCATTTTCCTTTTCTTTCCCTGTTTTATAAGCCCAAATTCCCTCTAGTCTGTCAGTTATGATTAAATGTACTGTACCCAGCTAATGCAAATAAGAAAAGCTGCTGATGGAAAAGAGAATTGTTTAAAAATGTCCAGGAGTATTGTGGCAACATAAAATTGATTCAATCAGTTTGCCATAAAGTTCACAGAGTCTGGTTTCTTTTAATGCATCTACAACTCATCACCACCATCCAATTTGGGGTCTACATTTTTTGCACATTTTCTGGACCTCTTTTTCAGTTAAAATGCTGAAAATTCAGAAGAAAAAAAAGCAAACTGCCTTTGTCTCTGTTTAGTGATCAACCCTAGTGGGGAAGGAAAACTTAATTAAAATCTATGAAAATGAAATGAGTAACCTTTAAAGATAGGCATTACAATGTGGTCAGTGTTAATATGACAGTTTGTTAATGGACTAGGCAATTGCAATCAGTATTAAAAATTACTTGAGCTTTTTTATGTTTAACAAAAGTTACTGATTAAAGAAAGCAATGACCTGTGAGATTATCCATGAAAACCATTTGTAATCTCAATATAACACCAAAGAAAACACTCAAACTTTTCTTTTCATGCTGTAATCTTACATTGGAGACTCATCCAGTTTACTTTTATTTTTCTATTACCATTAGATGAGATGCACATTTTTAAATCTCATCAATACTAAAACCACTAAAATCCCAACCCTCCTTATTCATGAGTGAGGTTTGGTATGGTTGACTGTCATTTAGAAGGTCTGTCTGATGCTGGCTTTGGGGAAAGCTCTCTATTAAAGATATTACTAGTCTTTTTATGCCTTGACACTGACACAAAAATAAAGGGATCTGATGAATGAAAATAGTCATGTTATGTAATAATCCTTTTGTGTAAAAATCCATTTTACGATGTTTTTCTATTTTCAGATGAAGGAGTTGATTTTATTTGTTTATTGGAATTTAAAAGAACTCTGGATAAGATATAGAAGAATTACTGTAATTGTGAGGATTTAAGGAACAAAAACAGAAGATTTGTAATTATCTAAAATGTATTTACCCTGAGTATAAGAAAACAGATAGATATTAGAGGTGAATGAGAATACATTTGTCACAGATCCTTATTATCTACAACAGTCCTAACAATGAGAATAAGTACTTAACCTCAGTGAAGAATCTGTCTGGGTCTCTAAAAAGTGTTTTGGGGATGATTGTCATCCATGTTAATTCTGAATAACTATTATTCATGCTGCCACTCAGCTGAGAAACAACTAATTTTAGAAACCATGCAGCAACCTACCAAAGTACAGTGCTTAGAGTGTCAGCACTAAAGGATCTTTGTAATAATCTAATTAACTCCTATTGTCTTATTGATATGATCATTGTGGCCAAGAAAGATAAGTGACCATTTTACAAATCTACTTAGCTAACTAGTAGCAGAGAAAAAACTAGAATCCAGGCCTCTTTATTCCCATTCTGATATTTTTCCACCATACTAAGCAACTTTCTTTGATGAGGCTTGGTAGAAACTTGACCACTAACTCAAGCATTCTTGATTAGCCTGTATAGCCATCAGGAGTGACATCAACCAGATGGCAGAGTAATAAGGTCCAAACACACACCACCATCTCCTCCTAAAACATTGAGAAACAAGCAGAATCTGGCAAAAGCATCCTCCCCAGAACTCTGAAAAACAGTAGAAGGTATACAGCAATGAAATTAATCAAGAAAAAGGCAACCTAAAAACTGTGGGGAAGCTGCTTGCAACTTGTACTTGCCCTGGCCCCACCCTTCCCGAGTGAGGCTGCCGTTTGTGGGATGGCAGCTGTGTTCCCCATTTGGGCCCTGCTTCCTGGTTCCAGAGCACACTTTGTTTGCAAATTAGGTGTATATCTTTCTGTTCCAGCTATCTGGTAGCTGTGAAACACTCAGTGTGGTGCTTGTCTGTTTCACCTAACCTGAAACTCACTTGGGATGGAGAAATAGTGTGGAGAAGTGCACAGAATTGAGCAAATCACAGCTGCCTGGGAAGCAAGAGTATGATTTCCCAGGAGGAAAAGCAGAGGAGAGAGTTCATGGGGGAAATTAGGACATCCAGGAGCATTTGTGCATACTGGGGATTTTTAAAGCACATACATGCCCAGGGCAAGACCCACACTCAGAAAAGACCTGAGAAGACCTTCAGGATTCACAACAGGTGGATTTATAGGCTCACTATTAGCTGGGCTTATTGTTGAAGGAAAGCCTCAATACAGAGCCAATCTTCAAAGATTGGGAGAGAGTTTTGTTTTGGGAGTGGGGTATTGTTATTGATCTTTGTTTTTGTTTTTCTTCTGAGCTCCTGGCATTCAAGAAAATGATTTTCAAGAAAATGATTGCTAGAACTGACACATTATAACATTCAAATAGTCATACTTCAACAAAAATTCACAAGGCATAGAAAGATTAGGAAAGGATGACTCATTCAAAGGAGCAAAATAAAGTAACAAAAACTATCCCTGAGGAAACCCAGACTTTGGACATCAAGTCACCTCTTCTAAATAAGTTCAGTGAGCTAACAGAAAAAAAAATGGACAAAGAACTAAAGGAAATCAAATGGTATGAACAAAAGGAGGAATTCATTAGAGAGACAGAAATTTAAAAAGAAGCCATATAGAATGATAGAGCTGAAAAGTACAATAAATGAGATTAAAAAATTCACTAGAGGGTTTCAACAAAAAGATTTGAACAGGAAAAAAAAATCAGCTAATCTGAAGATAGGACAATTGAAATTATTGTCTGAAAAGCAGAAAGAAAAAGAATGAAAAAAGAGTTAACAAAGCTGAAGGGACTTGTGGAACACCATGAAGAATACCAATATGTGCATTATGAGATTCCCAGAAGGGAAAGAGAAAGAGAGAGGGCAGAAAGAATGTTTGAGGAAATAATGGCTGCAAAACTCCCCAAATATGACAAAAGACATGAGTGTATAGACATAACTCATTTTTTTTTTTTTGCTTCACTTTATTGTTCTTCATGGACACCTTTTTTAAAAAATTGAAGGTTTGTGGCAACCTGTGTCAAGCAAGCCTGTCAGCCCTATCAGCCCCATTTTTTCCAACAGCAGATACTAACTTCATATCTCTCTGTCACATTCTGGTAATTCTCACAATATTTCAAACTTTTTCATTAGTATTATATCTGTTATGTTGCTTGGTAATCGGTGATCTCTGACGTCACTATTACAATTGTTTGGGAGTGTCACAAACCACTCCCTTATAAGATGGCAAACTTAATTGAAAATAGTTGTGTGTGCTCTGACTGCTCCACCAACCAGCCACTTCCCCTTCTCTCTCTCTCCTTGTGCCTTCCTATTCTCTGAGACACAACAATATTGAAATTAGGCCAATTAATAACCCTACAATGGCCTCTAAATGTTCAAGTCAAAGAAAGATTTTTCTGTCTTTCAATTTAAATCAAAAGCTAGAAATGATTAAGGTTAGTGAGAAAGGTGTATCTTTCAGCCAAGATAAGCTGAAAGCAAGGCCTCTTGTGCTAGTTAGCTAAGTTGTGAATGCAAAGGGAAAGCTCTTGAAGAGAATTAAATGTGCTACTCCAGTGAACACATGAATGATAAGAAAGTGAAATGACTTTTTGATGATATGGAAAAACTTTTAGTGGTCTGGGTATAAAATCAAACCAACCATAACATTCCCTTATGCCAAAGCCTAATCAGGAGCAAAGTCCTAGCTCTCTTCAATTCTATGAAGACTGAGAGAGGTGAGAAAACTTCAGAAGAAAAGTTTGAAGCTAACAGAGGTTGGTTTATGAGGTTTAAGGAAAGAAGCCATCTCCATCACATAAAAGTACAACGTGAAGCAGCAAATGCTGATATAGAAGCCACAGCAAGTTATACCAAAGATCTGGCTAAGATAATTGATGAAGGTGGCTGTACTAAACCACAGATTTTCATGTAGATGAAACAACCTTATTTGGAAGAAGATGCCATCTAGGACTTTCATAGCTAGGAAGAAGTCAATGCCTGGCTTCATAACTCCAAAAATAGTCTGACTGTCTTGTTAAGAGCTATTGCAGATGGTGATTTGAAATTGAAGCCAATGCTCATTTATCATTCTGAAAATCCTAGGGCTCTTAAGAATGATGTTAAATCTACTTTTCTTGTGCTCTATAAACGGAGCAACAAAGCCTGGATGATAGCACATCTGTTTACAGTATGATTGCCTGAATATTTTAAGCCCACTGTTTAGACCTATTGCTCAAAAAAAAAGATTCCTTTCAAAATATTACTGCTCATTGGCAATGCACCTGGTCACCCAAGAGCTCTGATGGTGTTGTATAATGAGATTAATGTTATTTTCAGGCCTAATACAACATCCACTCTGCAGCCCATGGATCACGGAGTCATTTTTATTTTTCAAGTCTTATAATTGCATTTTGTAAGGCTATAGCTGCTATAGTGATGTCTCTGATGGATCTGGGCAAAGTCAATTGAAAACCTTCTGGAAAGGATTCACCATTCTAAATGCCATTAAGAACATTCGTGATTCATGGAAGGAGGTCAAAATATCAGCACTAACAGGAGTTTAAAGGAGTTGATTCCAACCCTACTGGACAACTTTGAGAGGTTCAAGACTTCAGTGGCGAGAGTAACTGCAGATATGGTGGAAATATCAGGAAAATTAGAATTAGAAGTGGAACCTGAGATGTGACTGAATTGCTGCAATCTTATGCTAAGACTTGGATAAATGAGGAGTTTCTTCTTATGAATGAGCAAAGAAAGTGTTTTTTCTTAGGTGAAATATACTTCTAGTGAAGATGCTGTGAAAATTATTGAAATGACAACAAAGGATTCAGAATATTACATAAACTTATTTGATAAAACAGCAGCAGGGTTTATGAGGTTTGACTCCAATTTTGAAATCAGTTCTACTCTGGATAAAATGCTGTCAAACAGCATTGCAGGCTACAGAAAAATCTTTCATGAGAGGAAAAGTCAATCAGCGTAGCAAATTTCATTGTTGTCTTATTGTAAGAAATTGCCACAGCCACCCCAACCTTCAGTAATCCTCTTCCTGACAGTCAGCAGCCATCAACATCAAGGGAAGACCCTCCACCAGCTAAAAGATTATGCCTCACTGAAGGCTCAGATGATGGTTAGCATTTTTGAGCAATACAATAATTTTTAATTAAGGTGTGTACATTATTTTTTAGACAAAATTTTCTAGAATTTTCAGTTTTCTTCTCCTTTGCTATCAAATACTTTGTGTGCATAAATCATGCACACACTGAAAACATCTCTAATCATTTTCTTGCCTAAGCAATATACTAAGCTAAATGGGACAGGAAAGAAAAAACTGATATTTATGAAGATCTGGAAGGAAATTGCCTCTGCTTCAGCTGGGAAGTATTTACAATATGATGTACCAAATACAAACACATGGACACATGTTGTTGGTTTGTAAATTTCTAGAGGGGACACAGCTAGTATTTGACATTGTGCTGTACTCTATAACAAAGTGCAGTCTACACCATCTCATTATTCCGTTTCAGATATCTGAATTATCCTGAGATTATAAGAATTTCAGAAGCTGGAAAGAAATTTCTGTAAAAAATTCAAATTTAGTTTTTGATTTACAGTTGGTCCAGGAGTCTGGGAAGCCTACAAAGCCTAGATCTGCCTCCACAGTATAGTTGCATCAAGAAACCAGCACAAACTCTCCTAGCCTCTGTAAAAAAGAAATAACCAAAGGACAAGTCAAATACCTAGGTCTTTTATAGGCCCCAAAATATATACCCATTTCAACCTTATGTGCCTAGAGCCATAACAGAATTCAGGATAAACTGCCTTCCAACCTAAGGAGTTTAAATAAAAGCTGAACTTCCTATTAGATGAACACAATTTAGGCATATAGATAAGAACCTGATTTTACGCATGGGTTTGAGCCTATGAAACTTACTCTTGAAATAGTGTTTACAATAGATCATAAACTTCTCTTGCCCATTTTTCTAGTTATCACATGTAATCCTTTTGACAAACTCTTAGAACAATTTAGCACAGTGACCTGTTTTGTAATAATTATGTTCTTACTTTCTCTGTTCTTGTTGCCAATAGAAATGGAGAAAAAAAAAAAAACTTAATAGTTTACTGGGTCAGAACCTTCATCCTACATCTTGGTGCTTCTCCATGCTAATGCCAGGAATGAGGTGGAAATGGGGTAGGTTATTTGAACATTTTCTGTCATGTAGCAGTTTAATGAGGAAGAAGTTTTAAATCTCTAAGGCTGTCAAAATGGAAAATTTCACCAAAAATGAATTAACATCAGATAAAAGCATGAGTACCTGTATTTGGATTTTTACCACATACCCAAGACAGACAGTGGATTATAAAGCTTTCATTTATTCGACCACTTGGGCTCCATCTGTAGACCAATATGTTGTTTCACTGTCTGAGACAAACCACAAGGGATAGCCATACTTTTTGAATATTGTTCTTCATTTTTACTTGTGTGTTTTCTGTGGTGAAATCTGTTGAGGAAACTCTTAACTCATTGTGATGTGATGTATCCAGAATTTACCAGTGGGTGGCAGTAGACAAGGTAGAATTCGAGAGAATTGAGCTACCAAAAATAGATGGAGTCTAAAGGCAGTATAGAAGGCCTTTATTGCTTGTTTTAAAATACAGCTGATTTTTTTCCACACATTTTGCTGATTTTAATAGTAATAATGAAAGGTGATTTTTTTTTTTTTTAAGAATAGTAAGAACTAAAACATATGTAATACTTACTACGTGCCAGACACTGTTTTACGTATATTGATCCAAAGCCAAACATTTGATTATTTTTGAGATTTTGGAGCTAATGTAGACTCATGTTGTTACACTATTATCCTATTTACTTTTAATAGTGTAATAAAATAGGAAAAAGCATTTGCTAACAAATGTTATATTAAGCTAAGATACTGTTCAACATTCAGCCATTTAAAACTTTTTGTTTGTTTGTTTTATTTTGTAACATGTTCCATGTGTTGTACATTGAACATACCTTGCTGGAAAACAGCTGTCTTCTCAAATGTATTTGCTTCCATCAAAGCCATATCTTTTGATGTCATCTCCTGGACTTAAGAAATTTTATGTGGACTACCAGTAACTTTAAGTACTTTCACAGATTATTGATGTTACACAAATGCTTTCAATTTGGGGAAGCATTGGAAAATGTATATGCATTTATGGTACAGGTTGGAATACTATGTCATTTACATGCAAATCTTGAAAGGCAAGGGAGAATGGTCACTGCTTTGTTAAAAAAAAAGAAAAAAACCACTAGACCCTGTTCATTTCATAAGCCTTGGGCTCAGAAACTCAGATTCATGCACTTCAATTAACTAGCTGTGTGACATTGGCAGAATCATTTGATCTCTCAAAATTCAGTCCTGATTTATAAAATGTGAGGAGGTTGGATTAGAAAAGTGGTTTTCAGTCAGCCCTACAGCTTTACCATGGTGCCACAGCCAGAGGGGTCTACTCCAGGATAAAAGGGGAAGCCGAGGTCCTTCCACTTCTGCTCCCACCAAAGCAGGTGTCCTTTCAGCTTTGTAAAAATTATTTACTTATAATGTACATTAGAAAAATGTATACAATTTCATTTATAAACCAGGATTCTACTTCTTAAACAAAACAAAACAAAACAAAAAAAAAAAAACAAAGGAAAACCCTTGGGTTAGCTTATGTCTAAAGTCCATTCTAGCCCTAAAATGTCAGTAATTCTACTGAGTTGCCAAAAATAGAGATTTACCATTATCTTCAGCATGTAGCTAGTGTCTTGATATTTAATGAGTGACTGTGGGAGGCTAGGTTCCATTATTTATGTCCTCTTTTATTTGAATAATTTGCCACCCCCAAAGAGGAATGGAACATATTTACTTTTTGAAAAATATCAAAGTCCCATTAAAATTTATATTACCTATTTTTAAAATAAATGTCAGGACACATACAGTAACCCTGAACAGGAGCACTGAATTACTCAGGGAGGTACAAGAGCCAGAAGCTAACTGCTTTTTTTCTAAATTACAGCCATTAATTCAGTGTATTCTCCTGCCAATACTACCCTGTCCATTGCTACTGTCATAAATATTGCTGTGCCTGAAGCCCCCTGTTTCCATAACTTTCTGTTACCAGCTAGGCTGAGTTATAATATGGAGGAAATATTTTATATTAAAGCTTAAAGGAAAAAATGTACACATTTCTAAACTTGCTCTTCAACCTTCCTGTCATTGGTCGGGTTGTCACACGGGTGTGTTGCTTACCTGAACATGAGTCTCTGTTGAAAACCAAATAAACAAGCAAACAATGTTTCTGCTTCCTTGGATACCAGGAACCAGAATCAGTGTTAAAATGTATCAAGCATCCTTAACAGCCAGACCACTGGTTGCAAAGGCTGGAGAGGAAGTGGTACAAGACTGTCTTAGCCAAAAGCATGATCATGATGTATTGCCCTGGGTATGTAAAAAAAAAAAAAAAAAAAAAAAGCAAAGTGGAAACAAAACAAAATAAGCAAAAACTTGATTCTCCAATTCTTGGCCATGATGTCCTGCATTTGAATATGGGATTTTTTTCTCTCGCTAATAATTATATGTCATAAAGAGTTAGTACCAGCTCATTTAAAGAGTTGGAGACAATTCAAGGAAAATACACAGAGCTGCTACCCTTTTCACCAAAAATGTCTTTCATTAGCTAATGCTGATAGAGGCACATTTAGTCACAGCAGTTTGCCTGGCAGTTGAATTGCTGTTTGTATTGAACAGCAAACCAGAGAATAATAAAGGAAAACACGAACATGCCAGTGGTGAACAAGGGAGCAGAGTGGCCCTTCACCTTTTTCTATGCTGATCATTTGCTCTAAAGCTGGTAAGAACAAATAAGAACAAGACTGCTCATTATAACAAGGGGGCATTAATCATACTCTGTTGTCACAGCATTTTGTCACATCACCTATCCAGGAGTCTCACCTACATTCTCTCATCTTATATCTGTTTTCAGTAGCATAGTTACTTATCAGCAATGCCTAGTCTTTGTATTTCATCAGCAAAGGTTGATAACTCTGTTCATTATTCCAAATGCATGTTCTCAAACAATGTTCCTAACAAGTGAGCAATTGCACAGAGCAGTGGTGTAGGTGGAGAAGACAATTTTGGGGGATCTAGGTTAAAATACCACAAGGCAAGAGGGCAGTTGTTAGGGAGGATACAGATATAAAGACATTGAAACTGTGGTTGTTGACATCAGAGAACACTTAAAGCAAATCAAGGGAATATAAACATGCATGATTTTTTTTTTATCAATGACAGTATGAAGAAGCTTACAATTTACAGGTGGTAGAGTAGGAAGACAGCAAAACAATGCTCTATTTGTAACTCTAGCACTAACTAGACAATCTCAGGTAAACTGTGCACTTTCTTTGAACTTCATATCTTCATCTATTTATTCTAGAATGAAACATTGTAATGTATAATGGAAAGTTTTTTCCAATGCTACTTTCTCCCAGTTTCTGAAGAGAGATGAGAAGATTCAATACAGTCACATGGTCCAGAGACTCTTAAAAAATGATAGAAATCCAATTAAACTAATTTAATCAACAGGAAAAAAAATAAAGAGTCTATCAAAATCTAGGATTTATGTGGGCTTCAGGCAAGGGTGGATCCAGTACTCAACCAACTCTGTCTCTTGGCTCTGCTTTCTTCTTTGCCAACATCATTCTTGATCAGGTTCCTTCTACATAGTACAAAATATAGCCTTCTATTTTCTGGGAGCACCAGGCTAATATAAGCTATAGTCTCAGAAGAAAGATTCTTTCCTAGTATCTGCATTAGGCACTAAAAAAGGATTCGTTTGGACATTGCTTAGCTCCTATGTTCAGGGAGGTAAGTAAGAAACTCTCACTGCCAGCCTGAGTCATGACCCACTTTTGTGGCAGTGAGGTTAGGCCTTTGACTCAAAGTTTCACAGAAATCACATGGAGAAAGAGGACAGAAGTTCTCAGAGGGAAGGGATGTTGCACAGTCAAAATAGGAAAACAAGACCAGGTGTTCACATATATCCTTGCTATGGACTGAAAAGAGGATCAGTGAGGACAACAGAAGGGATCTTCTGTATTTTAAATATCAGGTTTAGGAATCCCTTTATGGTTGTTTTTATTCAGCCATCCCAAATCATTCCTTGTCATTGATATCAGCTTTGTTGGAAGAGCAGTGTAACTCATTACCTTTGTGTATTTGGAGCAAACTGAGAACATAGTTTTATAATTGCAGTAATTGTTCTATGAAGTTCTTTGAATTAGACTGAAATTGTTTATACCTATTGGTTATCAGATGAGTATGTTGAGTATGAATATATAAGAGGTCCAATATGAGTAAGTTTTATCTAAAGTATTTTGTGTTTGCCATACCAAATTGGTTCTCAAGGAATCAAGTCAGTTTTCTTTTATATTTCATGGATCCCACTATCCATTATTCCACCTTCACAGCACCATTAAACAATGTAATCCATTGCAGGGTCCCCTCTGAGTTCTTCCTAATACTCAGAGGTAGCGGAGCAAAATGACCAGGTACATGTAAGGACACAGTAGTGATTTTATATCTTATATCTCTGAAAACTGAGGAAAGTTGAGCTGGGCAGTTTGTCTGGTCTCAGTTGGGCTTCTGTAGTCATCAGTATGTGTGTTAGTTTCCTGGCTGCTAGAACAAACACCACACAGTGGGTTGGCTTAACAGGAATTTAGAAGCTCATGGCTTTGAGGCTAGGTAAAGTCCAAAATTGAGGCATTAAAACAGCAATGCTTTCTCCTCCAAAACTGGTAGCTGGCTGCAGGTATTCCTTGGTCCTTGGATTTTCTGTCATATGGCAATGCTCATGGCAGTATTTTCTCCTTTTACTTCCAGGTTCTCTTTTATCTTTCTTTCTTTCTTTTTTTTTATAAATGTGATTTTATTGAGATATATTCACACACTATATAATCTATCCAAAGTATACAATCAGTGGCTCACAGTATCATCATATAGTTGTGCATTCATCACTACAATCAATTTTAGAACATTTTCATTAGTCAAAAAAATAATAAAATAAAATAAAAACAATAAAAAAGAACACCCAAAACATCCCGTACCCCTTGCCCCCCCTATTATTTATATATTTTTTTGTATTTATTTTATTACTTCTGTGCCCATACACTGGATCCAGGGACTGTCAGTCACAAGGTTTTCACAATCATATGGTCACACAGTAAAAGCTATATCAATCATCATCAAGAATAAAGCCTACTGGATTACAGTTCAACAGATTCAGGTATTTCCTTCTAACTAGTCTAATACACTAGCAAATTAAAAGAATATCTATATAATGCATAAGAATAACCTCCAGAATGACCTCTAGACTCTATTTAAAATCTTTAGCCACTGAAACTTTATTTTGTTCCATTTATTTTTCCCCCATTGGTAAAGAACGCATTCTCAATCCCATGATCCCAGAGCCAGGCTCATCCCTTGGAATGATGTCCCACGTTGCCAGAGAGATTTACACCCCTGGGAGTCATGTCCCAGGTGGTGGGGGTGGGAGTAGCAAGTTAACTTGCAGAGTTGGCTTAGAGATACAGGCCACATCTGGGCAACAAAAGAGGTTCTCTGGGGGTGACTCTTAGGCGTAGTTGTAAGTAGGCTTAGTTTTTCCATTGGAGAGATAAATTTCATAAGGGCAAGCCTCTAGATTGAGGGCTTGCCATATTAAATTGGGACCCTTCTTGCTTAAGAGATTAGCAGGAATTCCTCAAGTGGGGAAGTTTAATATTTCCACATTTTTCCCCAGTCCCTCAAGGAGACTTTGCAAATACTTTTTTATTTTGTACCCAATCTGCGATGTATTGGAGTATTAGCCTGTACAGAATAACAAGATCTCATGCCCTATTCTAGGTTCCATGTAATTACTTTGTTTAAATAAACTGAGCAGACAGGTTAAATTAGATAGCATGCTATAGAAAATATAAATTTTGTACCAAATAAACCTCTCTTCCTTTGGTCTCACACAGAAGTTGAAGTTTTAAAATATAGTCAATGTCATCCTTTCATCTGTATTCTGATTTACCTTAGTCCTAACCAAGCCCATTTCATTCATATCTCTAATTGTAGTCTTATCTCTTTTTCAGCTTCTTTTCTAGTGGCTCTATGGAGTAATGCTGACTTTCAGAGCTGCAGAACTCTAACTCTGAGTCTCAGGGGTCACACAGATGCCCAAATTTCCAGGGAACTGCCAGCTTATACACAAAGAGCTCAGCATCTCAGAATTTGGAAATAACAGTTAAAACTCAGGAATAGATAGGACAGCTGTAAGAGCTTACAATCTAGGAACCTTTACAATAAGGCTTATTGAATATTCTGTATTCATTAATCATCGATTTCTCAATCTCTGCCCCTAATCTATCCCCTTCTCTCAAATTCAATTCTCAGCATTTGCTCATTATATTTAGTTTATATTAGTGAAGCCTTACAATATTTGTCCTTTCTTTTCTGGCTTATTTGACTCAACATAATATCTTCAAGTTTCATTCACCTAGTTGCATGTCTCACAACTTCAATCCTTCTTGCAGCTGCTCAATATTCCATTGTATGTATAAACCACAGTTTGCCCCTCCAGTTCTCCATCGATATACCCTTAGGCCACCTCCATCTGCTGCAAATCATGAATAATGCCACCATAAACATCAGTGTGCAGATGTCTATCCATATCCTTGATTTAGGTTCTTCCAAGTATACACCAAATTAACAGGGTTGCAGGGATCATATGGTATTCCTACATTCAGCCTCCTGTGGAACCACCAAACTGTACTCCAGAGGTGCTGTACCATCTACTTCCCTACCAACAGTGAATAAGTGTATCTCTCTCTCCACATCTTCTCCAGCACTTGTATTTTTCTGTTTATTTTCCAAACAGTTTTATTCATGTATCATTCATTCCCTCCTGAGTGAACTACCAGTGGCTGCCAGTATAATCACATTGTTATGCATTCACTACCAAAATCTATATGAGAACATTTCCATTTATTCCACAAAAAAGGAAGAAGAGGAGAAAAAATAAAAAATAAAAAATAAAAAAAATGAAAAGGAGAGGCAACCACCACCACAACAAGAACCCCATACCCCTCAGTTATATCCCCCTGTTATTGACATTTAGCTTTGGTATGTTGCCTTGTTACAATTAATGGAAGAATATTACAATGTTACTGTTAACTAGAGAAACTTGTATACATTGATTGTGTTTTTTCCATATACCATCCCATTATCAATACCTTGCAATGGTGACATTCATTTGTTCTCCCTCATGTAAAAACTTTCGTATATTTCTACATTTAATCACCATCGTTGTCCACTCTAGGTTTCACTAAGTTATACAATCCAATTTTTTATGCTGTCTCTCCTTCTGGTATTATACATGCCCCTAGCCTTCCTCTTTCAACTATATTCACACTCACCTTTGTTCATTGCACTACAGTATTGTGCTACCATGAGTTAGTATTGTGCTATTCATTTCTGGATCTTTACAATCAATCCTGATGAACATGCTGTACTCCTTCAGCATCAAATACCCATTCTCTACCCTCTTTCTATCTCCTGATAACCTGTGTTCTGAACTTTAATCTCAGAGTTTCCTCATTATAGTTAGATCACATTAGTGAGACCATACAGTTTTCCTTTTATTTCTGGCTAATTTCACTCATCATAATGTCCTCAAGGTTCATCCATGTTGTTATATGCATCATGACTTGAATGCATTTACAGCTGTGTAATATTCTGTCGTATGTATATACTATAGTTTCTTTATCCACTCTTGGCAATTGTGAATAATGCCTTTGTAAACATTGGTGTACAAATACCTGTTCTCGTACCTGCCTTCAGTTCTTCTGAGTATATACCTAGTAATGGGATTGCTGGATAATGTGGCAATTCTATACTTAGCTGCTGGAGGAGCTGCCAAACTGCCTTCGCCACTCTACTTTCCCACCAGCAGTAAATAAGTGTACCTTTTTCTCCACATCTTCTCCAGTAATTTTAGTTTTCTGATTTTTTTGATGGCCATTCTAGTAGTATGAGATGATATCTCATTGTAGTTTTAGTTTGCATTTCCCTAATAGCTAGTGAAGTTGAGTATCTTTTCATATGTTTCTGAGCAATTTGTATTTCTTTGGAAAAGTGTCCATGTCTTTTGCCCATTTTTAAATTGGGTCCTTTATCTTTTTTTTGTTGAGTTGTAGGATCTCTTTATATATTCTGGATATTAAACCCTTGTCTGATATGTTGTTTCCAAATATTGTCTCCCATTGCATAGGCTGCCTTTTTACTTTTCTGACAAAGTCCTTTGATGCACAAAAGTGTTCAATTTTGAGGAGACCCCATTTTTGTATTTCTTTCATTGCTTGCACTTTGGGTGTAAGGTCTAGGAAGCCACCTCCTATCACAAGATCTTTAAGATATTTCCCTACATTTTCTTCTAATAATGTTATGGCCTTATCTCTATTGTTTAAGTATTTGATCCCTTTTGAGTTAATTTTTGTATAAGGTATGAGATAGGGGTCCTTTTTCATTCTTTTGTATATGTATAGCCAGTTCTCCAAGCACCATTTGTTGAAGAGGCTGCTCTGTCCCAGTTGGATCTACTTGACTGCCTTATCAAATATCAATTGTCCATAGATGAGAGGCTCTACTTTGGAACACTCAATTTGATTCCATTAGTCAATATATCTATCCTTATGCCAGTGACATGCTGTTTTGACCTCTGTAGCTTTGTAATATGCTTTAAAGTCAGGTAGAGTGAGACCTCCCACTTCATTTTTCTTAATCAAGATATTTTTAGCATTTGGGGCACCCTGCCCTTCCAAATATATTTGAGTATTGTTTTTTCTATTTCTGCAAAGTAAGTTGTTGGCATTTTAGTTGGTATTCCATTGAATCTATACATTAATTTGGGCAGAATTCACATATTAATATTTAGTTTTCCAATCCATGAACATGGTATGCCTTTCCATTTATTTAAATATTCCTTGATTTCTTGTAGCATTTTTTTGTAGTTTTCTGTGTGTAGGTCTTTTATGTCTTTGGTTAAATTTATTTCTAATTATTTGATTTTTTGGGTTGCTATTGTAAATTGAATTTTTTTTCTTGATTTCTTCTTCAGACTGCTCATTATTAGCATATAGAAAAGCTACCAATTTTGTGTGTTGATCTTTTATCCTGCCACTTTGCTGTACTCATTTATAATCTCTAGTAGCTTTATTATAGGTTTTTGGGGATTTTCTACATATAGGATCCTTTTATCTGCAAACAGTGAAAGTTTTATTTCTTCCTTTCAAATTTGGATCCTTTTTATTTCTTTTTCTTGCCTAATTGCTTTAGCTACAACTTCCAGCACAGTGTTGAATACCTATGGTGACAGTGGGCATCCCTGTCTTGTTCCTGATCTTAGAAGGAATGCTTTCTGTCTTTTCCCATTGAGTTTGGTATTAACTATGGGTTTTTCATATATTCCCTTTATCATTTTGAGGAAGTTTCTTTCTATTCCTATCCTTTGAAGTATTTTCATCAATAAAGGATGTTGAATTTTGTTAACTACCTTTTCTGCATCAATTAAGATGATCATGTGTTTTTTCCCCTTTGTTTTATTGATGTGGTATATTACATTAATTGATTTTCTTTTGTTGAACCACCCTTGCATACCTGGAATAAAATCCACTTCATCATGGTGTATAATTCTTTTAGTGTGCTGCTGGATTTGATTTGCAAGTATTTTGCTGAGGATTTTTGCATTTACATTCATTAAAGAGATTAGTCTGTAATATTCTTGTAGTACCTTTGTCTGGCTTTGGTATTAGAGTGATGTTCGCTTCATAGAATGAGTTACATAGCTTTCCCTCCTCAATTTTTTTGAAGAGTTTGAGCAGGATTGGTACTAATTCTTTCTTGAATACTTGGTAGAATTCATATGTGAAGCCATCTGGTGCTGGACTTTTCTTTTTTGGGAGGTTTTTCATTACTAATTCAATCTGTTTACTTGTGATTGGTATGTTGAGGTCGTCTATTTCTTCTTGCATCAGAGTTTGTTGTTGATGCTTTTCTAGGAAGTTGTCCATTTCATCTAAGTTGTCAAGTTTGTTAGTGGGTAGTGGTATATGGTATCCTCTCGTTATCTCCTTTATTTCTAGGGGTTTGGTAGTTATGTCATCTCTCCCATTTCTGATTTTATGTATTTGCATCCTCTCTATCTATCTATCTATCTATCTATCTATCTATCTATCTATCTCTGTCTCTATCTCTACTCTCTCTTTTTTTGTCAGCCTAGCTAAGAGTCCATCAATTTTATTGATTTTTTCAAAGAACCAACTTCTGTTTTTGTTGATTCTCTCTATTGTTTTCATTTTCTCAATTTCATTTATTTCTGTTCTCATCTTCGTTATTTCTTTCCTTCTCTTTGGATTGGGGTTAGTTTGCTGTTCTTTCTCTAGTTTCGTCAGGTACGCTGTTAATTGCCCAATTTTTACTCTTTCTTCTTTTTTAATATAGGCATTTAGGGTAATAAATTTCACCCTCAGCACCATTTTTGCTGCATCTCATAAGTTTTGATATGTTGTTTTTTCATTTTCATTTACCTCAAGATATTTACTAATTTCTCTTATAATTTCTTCCTTGACCCACTGGGTGTTTAAGAGTGTATTATTTAGCCTCTATATATTTGTGAATTTTTCTGCCTTCTGCCTGTTATTGATTTCCAACTTCATTCCATTAAGATTCAAGAAAGTGTTTTGTATAATTTTGATCTTTTGTGACTCAACATATGGTCTATCCTGAGAATAATCCATGAACACTTGAGAAAAAAATGTGTATTCTGTTGTTGTGGGGTATAATATTCTGTAAATGTCTGTTAAGTCTAGTTCATTTATTGTACTATTCAACATCTCTGCTTCCTTATTGATCTTTTGTCTAGATGTTCTATCCATTGATGACCGTGCTGTATTGAAGTCTCCAATTATGATAGAAGTATCTGCTTCTCCCTTCAATGTTATCAGTGTGTGCCTCATGTATTTTTCAGACATCTTTCTTGGTGCATAAATATTTATGATTGTTATGTCTTCTTGAAGAAGTGTCCCTTTTATTAGTACATAGCGACCTTCTTTGTCTCTTTTAATTGTTTCACATTTGAAGTCTAATTTGTCTGATATTAGAATAGCTACCCCCACTCTTTTCTGGTTGTTGTTTGCATGAAATATCTTTTTCCAGCCTTTCACTTTCAACCTATTTTTGTCTTTGAGTCTAAAGTAAGTCTCTTGTAGACAGCATATTTTTTAATCCATTCTGCCAGGCTATGTCTTTTGATTGCTGAATTTCTCCATTAACATTTAATGTTACTACTGTAAGGCAGTACTTTCTTACACCATTTTCTCCTTTGGATTTTATGTGTCACATCTTATTTTTTTGTCTTTTTACCCTTACTGATAATCTCCATTTCTATACTCTTCTGCAAGCCTTTCTCTTCTGTCTTTTCCTATCTGTCTGTATGCTTCCTTTATATTTCTTTTAGAGGTTGTCTCTTGTTCACAGACTCTCTCAGTGTTTGTTTGTCTGAAAATATTTTAACTTCCCCCTCATTTTTGAAGGACAGTTTTGTTGGATATGGCATCCTTGGTTGGCAGTTTTTCTCTTTTAGTATTTTATATATATCATACCCCTGCCTTTTAGCCTCCGTGGTTTCTGCTGGGAAATCTGCACATAGTCTTATCGAGCTTCCCTTGTATGTAATAGATTGCTTTTCTCTTGCTGCTTTCAGAATTTTCTCTTTGCCTTTGACATTTGACAATCTGATTAGTAAGTGTATTGGAGTAGGTCTATTTGGATTTATTCTGTTTGGGGTATGCTGTGATTTTTGGACCTGTAGTTTTATGTATTTCATAAGAATTGGGAAATTTTCAGTGATTATTTCTTCCATTATTCTTTTGGCCCTTTTCCCTTCTCTTCACTTTCTGGGACACCCATGACATGTTTATTCTTGTGCTTCATGTTAACATTCAGTTCCCTGAGACCCTGCTTCCATAAATGTCTTCTATTGTGCCTTTCATTCCCATAACTTCTGCCATTTTTTTTTCCAAGCTTTTGATTTCTTCTCTATGGACACCCTGTATTTTCTTTACATCTTTCATATCTTTTGCCACATTTTTCTTCAACTCATTGAATTGATTTAGAAGAGTTGTTTGAGCACCTTTAATTAGTTGTTTCTACTCCTGTGTCTCAATTGAGGTGTTAGTTTGTTCCTTTGACTGAAGCATATCTTCGTGTTGCCTAGCATGACTCATGATTTTTTACTGTTGTCTAGGCATCTGAATTCCTTGAACATTTTATTCTGGAGGTCATTTTGTCTCTTTTACCTAGAGTTTTCTTGTTGGTTGGCTTTGTTCTCTGTCTGTTCTTTGACATTCAGTTCAACTTATTCTCGACCTCTAGCATAGCTTCTGTTGTACTGATCAGCATTTCTCAGCTCTCAGTTTTCTTGTTCTTGCCCTGTCTATATGGAAGTATTTTTGAAGAGGGTCTCCCCAGATAGGATTGACCCCACCCCAGTCAGTTTTCCCAGGACTCTGGAATAGGTGTAATCAGGATCAGGGTTCCTTGGGGAGGAGACCCAGCAGGATGACAGTTTTTTCTGTGAAGCCTCTTGATTCTGTGTTCTTCCTATCCTTCCCAGAAGGTGGCACTTGTGTGGTGCCTTTAATTCTCAGCAGCCCCTGTTCTTTCCAGGGGCATGGTTGAGACAAAGGCTGAGGCAGAAGGAAGGCTTAAACTGTTTCTGTTTTCCAGCCCCTGGGGTCTGAATTCTCAGAATGAAAGCTACCACTTGTGCTGGGCCCTGCCCCCTCCCTTTCTTGGGGAAGGTATGACCTTTAGAGAATCGTTTCTTTCATATGAGTAGTTGCTTTCTCTCTCAGACATACCTTAATTGCACCCTTGCCTGGGGCAGAGCTGACAACTGAATTTGCCTGGGGCTTTCTTTAATGGGCTGCTAAAAAGTAAAAGGTAAAAAAAAAAAAAAAACCCTTTTCAGAGCCAGTCCCCAGCCCCTCCCACGTTTGCCAATAAAGAGCTGGAGTTTGTACCTGGCTTTCTGTGCCCCTTTTCTTGGGGCACAATACTTTTTCAGTATTCTGAGCTCATCCAATTCCAAAAGCCTCTGTTTTCTTTTCCTTTTTTTCCCCCTCATCAGCCTTGCCTCCTCTCTGCAGAAGAGCTACCTCTGGGTTCCTTTCATGCTTACTTTGGGTTTATCTGTCTCTGGAGCTTCTATTTAGCAGTCCAAATTTGTTAGTTAAATCTGCAATTGGAGCTTGCTTAAGCTCTCCTTTCCTTAATCCTAGTAGAGACTGCTTCTTTTTCCCCTGGGAAGTGACTCCAAAACAGCCTACAGTGCCATTTGGAGACGGGCGCCAGCCTCCACAGATTGGGAAACTTACTTAAAGTTCTGCGCTACAATCTCAGCCCTTTCACCATTCCAGATTTGCTGCGATGTCAGCCCTTTCACCCATTCCAGACTTGCGTACCATGTGTGTTTGGTCATGGAAGTCCCCCAAACAGTTGTTCTAGACAGTTCTAGAGTACAAACACAATTCCAAACCTCTCTATGCTGCCATCTTGCCCTGTCTCTCCAGGTTCTCTTGATTTCCAGCTTCTGGCTGCTCCCTTGACTTCTTTTTGCTGTGCCCAATTTTCTTTGCTTTTAAGATTTCAGCTGTATTGGATTAAGGCCCAACCTCATTCAGTTTGGGCACACTTTAACTAATAACATCTTCAAAGGTCCTATTTACAAATGAATTTAGACCACAAGACTAGAGCTTGGAACCTGAGCATGCCTTTTGTTGGCGATATGATTCATTATCCAATAGTAGATCAGTTGGGCAACCCTGTTTCGAGGGATTTGATGGCTGCCAAATGTGACAACCTTCTCAGTGGTGGGGTGGGAAATGTCCTGGGCCATGTGTCTTGTCATCTAGCAGGCTAGCCTAGGCTTGTTCACATTGTGGTGACAGGGTATCAAGTAAGAAAGTAAAAATGTGCAAGACATCAACTTAAAACTGGCACAGCATTGCTTCTGCCATGTTCTATTAGCCAAATCAAGTAAGGAGTCCAGCCCAGATGCAAGAGGTGGAGAAAGAGAAGCGTTCTCTTGATGGAAGTAGTGCATAGCAAAGGAGTAAGGATATAGGAAGAAGAAGGACGGAAGGATTCACATCCCAAGTTAGTTTCTGTGTCTTATAGCTCAAGTACCTGATATACCAACCAAAATCCCTTTAAAAATACACAAGAAACCATTGGCATGTACCTTAACTTTATTGTTGTGACTCTGATTATGGGAGGTTTGGAGAGCCGAAGTCATTTCCTCTCGGGAATACAGAGTAAGAACTACCACTTATCCTTAATCCCAGAATATTATGTCTTGAGGGGATTGCTTTCCACTCTCCTGTAGCACTCTTGGCCATGAGTCTCAAAGGGCCGTCACAAGTCAATTATATTATCTGCCAGGTCTCCTGAAGTTTTGTATATTACCTGCCCAATTATGGCACATATAAATGTGACTTAGCCACCCACTGTATTACCGCTTCCTGCAAGTGTAGCACTTGCTAAAAACATTTGCGTTTGCTTTTCTGAGATATGTATTTAATTTCTGTAAGTTATGTTTTCCTTTTATGCAGCAAAACCTCGTGGTAAGCTATATAATTCATGGGGTAAAGCAAATACTAATATTGATATGTGCTGCTGTAGGTGTTTCTTGCCAGTTTTCATCCAAGTTCTGACTCAGGCCAGCTCTTTGTAGGTTTCTGAGATCTAATAAGATCACAGCAGACAGAAAATTCTGCTTGCCAAATATATTTTTCTTTACAGCAAGTTCATAAAGCCTCAGTGTAGGGCACTCAGACACCATGGCTGTACACATGCATTAAGACAGAACTCTCTTCAATTGACTACCTACCCTTCCAGCCACTAATTTCTCTGAGATGGTGACACGTTCTTGGTCAGATGTAGCTTCAATGCTTCTGTTCTCAGTGTGAAATGATAATTAATATGACTTTATAGGTAAGGCGGTGTTCTACTTCTATTAAAGACACACATTATTCCAAGATAATTTAATTTGATTAGAAAAATTGACTCTGGGGGTGGACCTTGGCTTGGGGAGCTTCTTTTAAAGGCAAATGATTGTTTTTTTCCATCACAGATTTTTTTATTGCCAAACACACACACACACACACACACACACACACACACACACACACACCCCAAGTTAGCCCCTACTGATTATTTAGTGCTTAGGTCTGACTTTCTAAGGATTCAGTGTTCACTGGTAAACAACACAGTAAACTAGGCCAATAACTTCATTTAAAAAATAAGAGTTGAAGTCCAGAGAGGTTGAGCACCCTGTGAGAAGTCACACAATTAGGTAACGTCTTACAAATAGCTTGTGCCGAGTTTTGAAGGTCCGCATAGTCTTTGAGTGGCTACCAGAGTGATGTGCCTGGGGAGAAGGCAGTTGAGGGCCAGAGGCATCTGAGCTTCTGAACTCTGCTCCTGTCTCAATTCCAACCATCATGGCAGAGGAAGGTCTCACTTCCCTTCTAAATCCACTGGGGCCATGGTTATTTGCTCTTTTGTGAAGTGACACTCCTCACTGGTCCTGAACCACAGGCTCTGTCACAGAAATCACAATAATCTTGCTTTAGTATACACCTCAGGTTACAGGTTCTTTGAACCAACAAAAACACTGAAGGTGGAAAAGTTGCCTTTTGGTGGGCAATCAGTTGCCTTGATGATCTTCACAGCTCCTTCACACGGTGGTGGTGTGCAATGGTGAGCTGGTCACCTGGTACCGGCTCAGGAGTGCCTGCTGTGCACATCTCTTCCCAACTCCACCTTCAGTGATGCCAGGTTGATGGCATGAAATCAGCCAGGGCAGGAGTATTTACACTTCAGAAAATGACAAATGCTACACATTATGACCCTTCTCCCCACCCCCACCCCCAGAAAAAAAACAGTTATTAAACATTTACAGGCATATCACTACTTATGTCTGTGTCTGAGATTTTGGCCCTCAGAGAGCAAAAACGGAACCTGTGCTCTTAATTCTTTGTAGAAGGAACAGCAGTGTATCCTGTACCAATAGTATTCGCTTCCCTATGAAAGTAATTTAGATTTTCTAAGTGCTTCACGTTTTTAGAGTTTCTCATTTTTCTGGAAAAAGTAAATCATTGTCAATGTAGGCCCTGAATGTCGTCTATTTCTATATCCCCAAAGACTTCACTCCCCATAAATTAATCCCTCCTTCTTTTCTGGCATTCTTTTCAGATATACCCATTCCCAAGTATCATCCAGCTTTTTCTTTTGACGTGTATGGAGACCCTCTCTTGACCTTCAGAACCAAGTTTTTCAAATTTGCTTATATCCTCCGTCTCCTCTTCAGTTTCCACTCACTCCTCACCATACTGCTAAAGCAGCTCTAAGGTCACAGTTGGCAGAGGAACTAAATCAACTGGCACCTCACTCCTTACTGTGATGCAATAACACTTCCTCCTCCATAACCCCCTTGGCAATCTGTGACACCATTCTCATGGTTTGCCTGCTCCTTCTCCCACATATAGGGTTCCTCCTCCTGTAAGACCCACCCGAGTGCCAATTTCAGATACTTCTGGGGAATAAAATAGTATTGCCATGTGAACGATGATACCAACCTTTAAACCTACATGTTGTTTTATACTTACGTTCCGTAAATATGTAGTAATGTATTACTTATATAATTAAAAGAAAAATTAAGCAATCCTCAAAGTTTCATTTTGCTCTTTTAAACACCCCCCCCCCCCCCACACACACACATACACACAACCACAACCCTCATAGTTGACTGTGGACATTGGCCCAAAGGCCTTTAACAGCCACTGGCATGCTGACGTCTCCCAGTACTGATTTAGTCCATGCAACCCCAGTGAGCTCCAGATCTGTAAACTCAGCAGCTTCTCAACCGCCTCTGCCCAGATCTCCCACACACACCTCAGACTCAGTGTACCACACACCTCCCCTGTACTCCTGTCGTCTTGAGTCAGGGCACCATGAGCATCCAGGCAGAAACCAAACACCCAAGACATCCTAGACTTTTCCTTAAATCCTACCCCTTATCAGTCATGTTGCTTCTATGTCCAAACTTCCCTCAAGTCTAGTCTCTCCTCTTGAGCTCCAAAGCCACTTCTTTCATTCATGCCCTCATTACTCAACTAAGTTATAGCAAAAATCTAATTGTTCTCTCTGAGTCTAATCTTCTCCTCCAACTTATCTGCCAAATTATAACCATAAAAGTCTTACTAAAATAAAAATTGTAAGACATCACCCTTCCACTTAACCCTCCCTTCTCAAATCCTAATCAAAACATCAAAATCTGCAACCAGTCATCACAGCATTGAAGATAAATTTCTATCAGAATTCAAAGCCATTTGTGATCTTCCTCCACCATCATCTCCCATATTTGTCATGCTGAACGATGTGAAGTTCCCCAAAATATATCCTGTTTTCAGTTTGTCAAAGGTTACCTTTTCTAAGTAGCTTTCTTAGAATGGCTCCTTTTTCCCTGAAGGCTGGGCATGGGTACCCCTTTTCTTCTTATGACACCAACCTAATCATGGCACTTACCACCCTGCTATAAAATAGTCAACTGGTAAGTTTACTACACATCTCTAAAGGCAAAGTGCCTCATTTGTGTACCTGTGCTATCTGACATTCAGGGAGACTGAATAAATAATAATACAATCTCAGCCTTGACCTCAGAATTAATTCTGCTCCTCTCCCCATCCCTTCATCTAATGTCTATTATCCTCTGTAACCACCTTGCTAGATGACTGTCTAGCCTCTTGAACACCTTCAGTGATGGGGAAATTACTTATTAAACACTGGCACCAACAAGCCCTCATGCTAGGCATTTTAATAAAATTCCACTGAATGGAGCTCACAATTTATTCCTTGACACCTCAGACAAGAAGATCAAGCCCCTGCTGTGGCAATGGTGGGAAATTGTTGACTTCCAGATTAGCACAGGTCTCAAAAACAACCAGCAGGTGGATTGTCTGCTAGAAATGAGTTTGGGAAGATGAGCCCTTACCCAGGCAGAAAAGAGAAAAGTGGGCCTAAGTTTAATATCCAGGAATTAACTGACACTTAGGTGGGCATATTCAACCAAATGGGGAAGAAAAGTCTGCGAAAATTAAAATCTTAAGCAAAGATGCAATTTATCAATGCTAATTTAAAAATATTTAACCTTTTAAAAAACAGTTCTTTAAAAAAACAATAAAAGTTAGAACATCTTCATAACATGGATGTGATTTCCTCACAACTCCTTTTGCCCTAGCATGTGCCTTTAATTTTTTTTTTTTTTTTTTTAATCATCATTTTATTGAGATATATTCACATACCACGCAGTCATACAAAACAAATTGTACTTTCGATTGTTTACCGTACCATTACATAGTTGTACATTCATCACCTAAATCAATCCCTGACACCTTCATTAGCACACACACAAAAATAACAAGAATAATAATTAGAGTGAAAAAGAGCAATTGAAGTAAAAAAGAACAGTAAGTACCTTTGTCTGTTTGTTTGCTTCCCCTACTTTTCTACACATCGATCCATAAACTAGACAAAGTGGAGTTTGGTCCTTATGGCATTCCCAATCCCACTGTCACCCCTCATAAGCTACATTTTTATACAACTGTCTTCGAGATTCATGGGTTCTGGGTTGTACTTTAATAGTTTCAGGTATCCACCACCAGCTACCCCAATTCTTTAGAACCTAAAAAAGGTTGTCTAAAGTGTGCGTAAGAGTGCCCACCAGAGTGATCTCTCGGCTCGTTTTGGAATCTCTCTGCCACTGAAGCTTATTTCATTTCCTTTCACATCCCCCTTTTGGTCAAGAAGATGTTCTCCATCCCACGATGCCGGGTCTACATTCCTCCCCGGGAGTCATATTCCACGTTGCCAGGGAGATTCACTTCCCTGGGTGTCTGATCCCACGTAGGGGGGAGGGCAGTGATTTCACCTTTCAAGTTGGCTTAGCCAGAGAGAGAGGGCCACATCTGAGCAACAAAGAGGCATTCAGGAGGAGACTCTTAGGCACAAATACAGGGAGGCCTAGCCTCTCCTTTGCCGCAACCGTCTTCCCAAGGGTAAAACTTATGGTAGAGGGCTCAACCCATCAAACCACCAGTCCCCTATGTCTGTGGTCATGTTAGCAACCATGGAGGTGGGGTAGGCGAATACCCCTGCATTCTCCACAGGTTCCTCAAGGGGGCACTACATCGTTTTTTTTTTTTTTTTTTTTTTTCCTTGTTTGTCTTTTTTCTTTTTTTTTTTTTTTTAACTTTCCCTTCTTTTTTCAAATCAACTGTATGAAAAAAAAGTTAAAAAGAAAACAAACATACAATAAAAGAACATTTCAAAGAGACCATAGCAAGGGAGTAAGAAAAAGACAACTAACCTAAGATAACTGCTTAACTTCCAACATGTTCCTACTTTACCCCAAGAAAGTTACATACTATAGCAACATTTCAGTGAACTTGTTCCTACTACATCCATCAGAAATTAACAGACCATAGTCATTTCTGGGCATCCCCAGAACGTTAAATAGCTTATCTGTTCTTGGATTATTGTTCCCCCTTCCTTAATTGCTCTCTACTGCTAGTTCCCCTACATTCTACATTATAAACCATTTGTTTTACATTTTTCAAAGTTCACATTAGTGGTAGCATATAATATTTCTCTTTTTGTGCCTGGCTTATTTCGCTCAGCATTATGTCTTCAAGGTTCATCCATGTTGTCATATGTTTCACCAGATCGTTCCTTCTTACTGCCGCGTAGTATTCCATCGTGTGTATATACCACATTTTATTTATCCACTCATCTGTTGATGGACATTTGGGTTGTTTCCATCTCTTGGCAATTGTGAATAATGCTGCTATGAACATTGGCGTGCAGATATCTGTTCGTGTCACTGCTTTCCGATCTTCCGGGTATATACCGAGAAGTGCAATCGCTGGATCGAATGGTAGCTCTATATCTAGTTTTCTAAGGAACTGCCAGACTGACTTCCAGAGTGGCTGAACCATTATACAGTCCCACCAACAATGAATAAGAGTTCCAATTTCTCCACATCCCCTCCAGCATTTGTAGTTTCCTGTTTGTTTAATGGCAGCCATTCTAACCGGTGTTAGATGGTATCTCATTGTGGTCTTAATTTGCATCTCTCTAATAGCTAGTGAAGCTGAACATTTTTTCATGTGTTTCTTGGCCATTTGTATTTCCTCTTCAGAGAACTGTCTTTTCATATCTTTTGCCCATTTTATAATTGGGCTGTCTGTACTATTGTCATTGAGTTGTAGGATTTCTTTATATATGCAAGATATCAGTCTTTTGTCAGATACATGGTTTCCAAAAATTTTTTCCCATTGAGTTGGCTGCCTCTTTACCTTTTTGAGAAATTCCTTTGAGGTGCAGAAACTTCTAAGCTTGAGGAGTTCCCATTTATCTATTTTCTCTTTTGTTGCTTGTGCTTTGGGTGTAAAGTCTAGGAAGTGGCCTCCTAATACAAGGTCTTGAAGATATTTTCCTACATTATCTTCTAGGAGTTTAATGGTACTTTCTTTTATATTGAGATCTTTGGTCCATTTTGAGTTAATTTTTGTGTAGGGGGTGAGGTAGGGGTCCTCTTTCATTCTTTTGGATATGGATATCCAACTCTCCCAGCCCCATTTGTTGAAAAGACCATTATGGCTCAGTTCGGTGACTTTGGGGGCCTTATCAAAGATCAGTCGGCCATAGATCTGAGGGTCTATCTCTGAATTCTCAATTCGATTCCATTGATCTATATGTCTATCTTTGTGCCAGTACCATGCTGTTTTGGCAACTGTGGCTTTATAATAAGCTTCAAAGTCAGGGAGTGTAAGTCCTCCCACTTCGTTTTTCTTTTTTAAAGTGTCTTTAGCAATTCGAGGCATCTTCCCTTTCCAAATAAATTTGATAACTAGCTTTTCCAAGTCTGCAAAGTAGGTTGTTGGAATTTTGATTGGGATTGCATTGAATCTGTAGATGAGTTTGGGTAGAATTGACATCTTAATGACATTTAGCCTTCCTATCCATGAACATGGAATATTTTTCCATCTTTTAAGGTCCCCTTCTATTTCTTTTAGTAGAGTTATGTAGTTTTCTTTGTATAGGTCTTTTACATCTTTGGTTAAGTTTATTCCTAGGTACTTGATTTTTTTAGTTGCTATTGAAAATGGTATCTTTTTCTTGAGTGTCTCTTCAGTTTGTTCATTTCTAGCATATAGAAACATTACTGACTTATGTGCATTAATCTTGTATCCCGCTACTTTGCTAAATTTGTTTATTAGCTCTAGTAGGTGTATCGTTGATTTCTCAGGGTTTTCTAGATATAAGATCATATCATCTGCAAACAATGACAGTTTTACTTCTTCTTTTCCAATTTGGATGCCTTTTATTTCTTTGTCTTGCCGGATTGCCCTGGCTAGCACTTCCAGCACAATGTTGAATAACAGTGGTGACAGCGGGCATCCTTGTCTAGTTCCTGATCTTAGAGGGAAGGCTTTCAGTCTCTCACCATTGAGTACTATGCTGGCTGTGGGTTTTTCATATATGCTCTTTATCATGTTGAGGAAGTTTCCTTCAATTCCTACCTTTTGAAGTGTTTTTATCAAAAAGGGATGTTGGATTTTGTCAAATGCTTTTTCAGCATCTATTGAGATGATCAATTGATTTTTCCCTTTCGAGTTTTTAATGTGTTGTAATACATTGATTGTTTTTCTTATGTTGAACCATCCTTGCATGCCTGGAATGAACCCCACTTGGTCATGGTGTATGATTTTTTTAATGTGTCTTTGGATTCGATTTGCAAGTATTTTGTTGAGGATTTTTGCATCTATATTCATTAGGGAGATTGGCCGGTAGTTTTCCTTTTTTGTAGCATCTTTGCCTGGTTTTGGTATTAGATTGATGTTAGCTTCATAAAATGAATTAGGTAGTGTTCCATTTTTTTCAATGTTTTGAAAGAGTTTGAGTAAGATTGGTGTCAGTTCTTTCTGGAAAGTTTGGTAGAATTCCCCTGTGAAGCCATCTGGCCCTGGGCATTTATTTGTGGGAAGATTTTTGATGACTGATTGGATCTCTTTGCTTGTGATGGGTTGGTTGAGGTCTTCTATTTCTTCTCTGGTCAGTCTAGGTTGTTCATATGTTTCCAGGAAATTGTCCATTTCTTCTACATTATCCAGTTTGTTGCCATACAGTTGTTCATAATATCCTCTTATAATTTTTTTAATTTCTTCAGGATCTGCAGTTATGTCACCTTTTTCATTCATTATTTTGTTTATATGGGTCTTCTCTCTTTTTGATTTTGTCAGTCTAGCTAGGGGCTTGTCAATCTTGTTGATCTTCTCAAAGAACCAACTTTTGGTGATATTTATCCTTTCTATTGTTTTTTTGTTCTCTATGTCATTTATTTCTGCTTTAATCCTTGTTATTTCTTTTCTTGTACTTGGTTTAGGATTGGTTTGCTGTTCATTTTCTAGCTTCTTCAGTTGATCCATTAGTTCTTTGATTTTGGCTCTTTCTTCCTTTTTAATATATGCGTTTAGTGCTATAAATTTTCCCCTTAGCACTGCTTTTGCTGCATCCCATAGGTTTTGGTATGTTGTGTTCTCATTTTCATTCGTCTCTATATATTTAGCAATTTCTCTTGCTATTTCTTCTTTAACCCACTGATTGTTTAGGAGTGTGTTGTTTAACCTCCAGGTATTTGTGAATTTTCTAAGTCTCTGATGGTTATTGACTTCTAATTGTATTCCATTGTGGTCAGAGAATGTGCTTTGAATAATTTCAATCTTTTTAAATTTATTGAGGCTTGTTTTATGTCCCAGCATATGATCTATTCTGGAGAAAGTTCCGTGAGCACTAGAAAAGTATGTGTATCCTGTTGATTTGGGATGTAATGTCCTGTAGATGTCTGTTAAATCTAATTCATTTATCAGATTGTTTAGGTTTTCAATTTCCTTATTGGTCTTCTGTCTGGTTGATCTATCTATAGGAGAGAGTGATGTGTTGAAGTCTCCCACAATTATTGTGGAAACATCTATTACTTCCTTTAGTTTTGCCAATGTTTCTCTCATGTATTTTGTGGCACCTTGATTGAGTGCATAGACATTTACGATTGTTATTTCTTCTTGCTGAATTGCCCCTTTTATTAGTATGTAGTGGCCTTCTTTGTCTCTCAAAACATCCCTGCATTTGAAGTCTATTTTATCTGAGATTAATATTGCTACACCTGCTTTCTTTTGGCTGTAGCTTGCATGAAATATTTTTTTCCATCCTTTCACTTTCAGTTTCTTTGTGTCCCTGTGTCTAAGATGAGTCTCTTGTATGCAACATATTGATGGTTCATTTTTTTTGATCCATTCTGCGAATCTATATCTTTTAATTGGGGAGTTTAATCCATTTACATTCAACGTTAAAACCGTGAAGGCATTTCTTGAATCGGCCATCTTATCCTTTGGATTATGTTTGCCATATTTTTCCCTCTCTCTATTAATATCCTTTATTGTACCCATACCGAATCTCTTTAGTACTGAACCTTTCTCCAAGTCTCTCTGTCCTGTCTTTGTTTCTCTGTCTGTAGGGCTCCCTTTAGTATCTCCAGTAGGGCAGGTCTCTTGTTAGCAAATTCTCTCAGCATTTCTTTGTCTGTGAAAAATTTAAGCTCTCCCTCAAATTTGAAGGAGAGCTTTGCTGGATAAAGTATTCTTGGCTGGAAATTCCTCTCACTCAGAATTTTAAATATATCGTGCCACTGCCTTCTTGCCTCCATGGTGGCTGCTGAGTAGTCACTACTTAGTCTTATGCTGTTTCCTTTGTATGTGGTGAATTGCTTTTCTCTTGCTGCTTTCAGAACTTGCTCCTTCTCTTCTATGTTTGGCAGTGTGATCAGTATATGTCTCGGAGTGGGTTTTTTTGGATTTATTCTATTTGGAGTTCGCTGAGCATTTATGATTTGTGTATTTATGTTGTTTAGAAGATTTGGGAAGTTTTCCCCAACAATTTCTTTGAATACTCTTCCTAGACCTTTACCCTTTTCTTCCCCTTCTGGGACACCAATGAGTCTTATATTCGGACGTTTCATATTATCTATCATATCCCTGAGGTCCATTTCGAGTTTTTCAATTTTTTTCCCCATTCTTTCTTTTATGTTTTCATTTTCCATTCTGTCATCTTCCAGGTCACTGATTCGTTGTTCAACTTCCTCTAGTCTTGTACTATGAGTGTCCAGAATCTTTTTAATTTGGTCAACAGTTTCTTTAATTTCCATAAGATCATCCATTTTTTTATTTAGTCTTGCAATGTCTTCTTTATGCTCTTCTAGGGTCTTCTTGATTTCCTTCATATCCCGTACTAGGGTCTCATTGTTCATCTTTAGTTCTTTGAGTAGCTGCTCTAGGTGTGTCTCTTCTGGTCTTTTGATTTGGGTGCTTGGGCTTGGGTTATCCATATCGTCTGGTTTTTTCATATGCTTTATAATTTTCTGTTGTTTTTGGCCTCGTGGCATTTGCTGACCTTGATAGGGTTCTTTTAGGGTTTGTAGACCAGTTGAAGTCCTTATCTCTAATTTATCAGATCTACAGCTTCGTGGAGTACACTTTCTCTAACTAACCAGCAGGTGGCGTCCACGAGCCACCTGTTCTCCACAAGCCAGATCTCCCCTGCTTAGCCTTTTTGGTGAGTGGGGGAGTGAGTCTTGTGGGGCCCAATTGGTGTCCCAAGCTTGCGTGTGTAGTTGGTGTTGCCTGCCCTGTATGTGGGGCGTGTTTCTGGGCAGTCGGGGAGGGGGGGTGGCCCTAACAATCAAATCTCCCTGATGATACTAGAGTTTTAAAGCTACTGCAATAGTCTAATCCTTCAGTTCAGTCCTGCCACAGTTTGTCTCTGCCACTGACCCACAAGTCTTTGGTATTGGCGTATGGCTCCTGAGACTTGCAAGTGGGCCCCTCTTCCAGGCTGTGCACCCCGGGTCCTCTGTTGAGGGATGACTGTGCTATGTCGCAGGTGAGTGCCGTCCCCCCAGGGCAGTTCTGGGCTGCTGGGCTGTGTTGGGAGGCTCCCAGTCTGCTCAAATGATGGCTGAATGGGGCTCTGTTAATTCACACTGCTCCCCCTTCCCAGCTCTGGGACATTCAGCTGAGGTTGCAGGGAAGGCTAATGTCCACGCCCAGTTTTGTGGTGTGTGCCTGTTATTTGAAGCACTTCCGTCACACTGGGTTGTCTGGGGCAGCTCTGGGCTATGGGGCTGGCGATGGGCAGGAGTGTTTCCTGTCCACCAGGATGGTGGCTGTGAGCGGACACCCCCCTTTTCTTGGGAAGTTGTGTTGTTTAGTGAATTTTCTCAGCCACTGGATTATTGCCTTTTGTCTCAGAGCTCTCTTAGTTCTGCTCTTGACTTGACGTGCCCAAATTTCAATTCTTTGAAGCTTTCTGTATTGAGCTTCTTAGAGTAATTGTTTTAGAAAAAGCAAAAAGGATTTTTAAAAAAAAAAAAAAAAACAAAAACAACAACAAAAAAAAAAACGGCCCTCCTCAGAGATCTAATGGGTTATTGAAATGCTAATAGACAAAGCAACCAGGGCCATTAAGGAAAAGTGCCCAGGGCAGAGAGATCAGCCTTGCTTCGGGATTTGCATATGCGCCTCAAGGCCTGATCTCCGCCCTTCCCCTTTCTGTGTTCACCAGAACTCCAAAAATCCTCTGCTTTTATTTTGGAGTTTTTCGTGTTGTTTTTTTTCTATGCCTGTCTCCTCTCTGCTGGGCTGGCTGCTCTCAGAGTCTCTGGTGTCTGGCCTCAGTCTATCTATGGTTGGAGTTTGAATCAGTAGAATGAGTTTCCGGTAAGAGCAGCCACTGCAATTCTCCCTTCTCCTTCCTGGAGCTGACAGCCCCTCCTCCCCCGGGACTGAGCCTGGCAGGGAGGGGCGCGGGTCCCCTGGCCGCAAAAACTTACAGATTTCGCTGATCTCAGCAGTTCCACGTTTTCATGAGTGTTGTATGAAGTATGCCCAAAGACAGATTGCTCTGTGGTGTCCAGTCCACGCAGTTCCTGGCTTTTTACCTACTTTCCTGGAGGAGTAACTAAAACATACAGCTCACCAGTCTGCCATCTTGCCCCGCCTCCGTGCCTTTAATTTTTAAGCTTCAAAATCATCATGTAGTTAAAAAGGGATGCCTAATGGTACCCTAATTCCAGGAGAGTCTAAGAGAAAGGAGGAAATATGATTAAAATGTTTATTTTATTGAGGGAGATAAGTTACTCAGAGATGAACTGGTTACAAACAAAGAAAAGGAACATGTTAGAAGTTGGGTCTGTTAGTAGGAGAGAGAAATACTACTACTACTAAAGGCTCCACCCAAAAAGTATTCAGATTCCAGGATCCCTGTATTATTCCATGGTTCAAAAATGGGTCACATTTTCTAGTCAAAGGACCACAGAAACCTAATAGCATTCCTTTGGCTATCAACCAACTGTCTTTAGGTCTTTTCTCAGCCAAGGCATCCAGTGAAAACATAATTTATTTTTCAAATTCCTCTGGAGGATTAAAAAGTCTCTTTCGTACCACATTGCCATGTTCCCTGCTCTTGGTTCTCTTTGCCATGTGTTCATTCTTTAAGCATTTTCTCATCTCTCGATCAAGATCGTTGCAGTGGCCAAAAATTTTCAAAAAGCTGTGATTTTTGTGACATTCCTTTAGCAAGTTAATCAAGATGTTGCATTCTTCAGTGTGCAAGTGTGGAGATAAGTCGGGATACATCTTTAGAAGAAGGTGATGAATCACAGCGTGGCCACACCAGGAGGGCTGGAGCGCTATTCACTCATGAAGACTCCCGATCCCAAGGCCAGCTGTCCCCGGAACCCAGAGCCGGCTCGCTCTGTGTGGGGTGAAGACTCCGGCACCCTCCACAGCCCAAATGATTTGTTTTTAATTTTTCTTTCAAAACAAAAAAAAAAGTTATCATCTTTTAAAAGGAAATTTTACTTCAGTTATATAAGCACTTGACCAAATTCCTAAAGCATTTGGTATGATTTTATTTGTAACTGAATTGGGCTGGTTTTCTGGTATCTCAAGTAAAGCCAAGGTCTCTTGTGGCTTCTCAGCTAGCTTAAGTTTGGCAGAGTCCATTAGTTGGAATCAGAAGGCATTTCTTTTATGTAGTTTGTCACACTTAAACATCAAATTCTCTTTCCAGACAGTGGGTTATCCTAACTACTGACTGAACTGGGTTTGGTAATGAGGCAACCAGTTTTTACATTGAATTTAGATGGGCATTTTACTTTCTTATAGATCTGCTGGAGGAGACTCATAGAAAAGATGAAGAAATGGAATCTCTGCAGGTAAATTAAATTCTTAAATAAGTCAAATGTCCTTAGGATGAATACATTTGTATTTTTATTCCATTATTCTCTGTTTTTATTGTCACATTCAGACCACTATGGCAGATGGGGTGAAAATTGCAGTGTCAGAACTTTAAAGCCCAAGTTGGCATTTGCTTTCTTTTAGAAATCTTTGAGAGCACTTACACATTCCTTAAAGCAGGAAGCCAACTCAGCCTTTATGCTACCCTTGAAGGAAACCTCTATTCTTCAGAGTAGCTTAATAGGAACTGCAGCATTAGGAAATGAAAGCAACATCCTTTCAAAGTCATTTCCTCAAAAACAGGGCTGATGAATGAGGATGGATTCATGGAATCTACCGTTTCAAGTAAAAGTCAAAATTATTCTGACTCCACGAATGTCATCTTCCAAATGGCCACATATATGGAGCTTAAAACTTACCTTGTATAGTCTCTCAATTCACTTTCCGTTTATACACATTTCTTGGTCTGGAAAATTGTGTTTGAAAGATTCCACTAGACTTCTAATTGACATTTCATGGTATGAGCAATTGATATTAAGTTGGTATCTGACTGAAGTTCCCTCTTCCTTTCACAAAGGGGTAACTTAAAAATGTATAACTCAAGTGACTGTCTTTATTAGAGGAAACATAATCAGTTTTACTCACATGACAGAACCAGTTCACTTAAAGTCATGTTGGGGATTAAGAAGAGTAAATAATTTGGACATTTAGAATTCTTAATGGGCCTGGAGCTGCAAGGTGGTACTGAAGAGTGATATAATGAGCTAGCTTGAATTCTGTAGGGGTAAATATGTGTGCTCCTGGTGAATGAAGTATGGGTCAAGTAATGCCTGAAGAGAAAAGGAAATGTTCTATGATTGGGAATTCTTCTATTTGGTGATGTATCCATTAAAAGAAAACTGTATAATTGATTTGAAAATAATGAGAAAATGTATAGTTTTATATGCCTAATAAAAGTGGCACATGTTAGATACAGTTTTGTGAGATTAAATTCTTTTTACACCTTGAGTGTATTCATTTTAAGAGCGAGCTCTGGTTGCTCCCATCTGGAGCCAGGAAAAATCTCATATGCATACCCGTCCTACCTATCTCTGAGAAATTAATATCAGCAGTGCATGGTGTTATGAAAAGCAGAGCACTGTGTACATAAGTATATATGTTGAAAAGGTAATAAAGGCTCTTTGAGACACTTTTACTGTGCATCGCGGTTAGCCTTAGAAGGCCACATATATTTATCAGGTACATAGCTTGCCTTTTGAAATAGCAGACAAACCTTTTTGAGTTTATTTCTTACCCAATACAAATGTTGGAACCAGTAATCTCATTAAATTTAATAGCTTATGTTTTTTCTTAAAAGTTTATTAAGTACTGGCAGCATTTTCTACCAGATGTCTATCTAGTGCAATAGAATGTGCCAACCGTCTATGGACATTTATAGATGTAGAATATCCAATATGATGTCCAACAGTGAAAGAGTTAAATGTTTGGCACTTTGTTGTGGCAATTAGTACCTGATACCTACATTCTATTAAGAACAGAGAGGGAGCTGACACCTCTCAGAGTATGATAGTTGATGACGACTTAAACATAAGAGTAGCACCTAGTACAGTTGTGCATCACAGAAAGCCTTTGATTATAGAGACTAAATGAAAATCCATGTAAAAGTGCCTACATTCCTAAGTTTCTGTGTTCAAATGTAAGTATCATTTGCATATAGTCTTGGTAATATACATATGTCTTGGTGAAGACTATTGAAGTATATAGGTTAAAGTCGTTCAATCACACAATAGAGCTTTGGGGGAAAAGGATGAAGTTATCTCCCCCCCCCCAAAAAAAAAAATGATAGCACTAAGGATTGGAGGTTGAAATCTTTGAGTTTTAAGTTCTGGCTCTGCCTCTGTTTCACTGGGGGATAACCTTGAGTAACTCCATTAACTTTGCTGTGCCTTTTTTCCTCATCTTTAATATGAAATCATAAAACTGTCTTCCAGAAGCATTCAGTGTGGATTAGACTATCCCAGAAGGGAGAGCTAAATATTTAATTTCAATTTACAGTATTAGTGAATCCCCATGTATCCAAATTGGAGTCGATTTTATTTACTCATTATCAACTAATAATTATGTATAGCAGACATTCTGGATTTGATGTTATCCTCCTTAAGGGTAGTGGGTGATTTATTCATCTCTAAGCCCTGCCCTGTTTTCTATAAATAAAAGGTGTTCCATTTACTCATTGAAAAAATATTTACTGAGCACCAATTCTTTGAAGGTACTATACTAGGTGCTAGAGATATAAAGGCATGCTGAGTATGCTGGGAAACCTCTTGCCCTCTAAACCAAAGTCTAGCAGAGAATACTATTAAATGTTTTAGGGATGAAGAAAAGAAAATTCCTAGGTAGAGAGAAGGGCATGGGAAGACCAGTCGTAAAAGAGAACATCAATTACATGTTTAAGAAACTAAAAAAAATTTCATATGGAACTGACAAAATTTCATATGGTTGAGTGTAGCATCTGAGAGAGGAGAGGCAAGACAAGAGTTTGCAATGTAAGCAGAGCTCTAAAAAGCCTCATAAGAGAGTTTGGACTTCACCTTTAGTATACGGGGAACCAGTTAAGGGTTTTAAACAAGAGAACACTATGATCAAATTTACATTTGTGATAGCTGAGTGGCTGCAAAGTCAAAAACTGTTGAGGGCAGGCAAGATTGAAACCAAGGAGACCAATCAAACAGCAATTTGTAGAAATCTTGGCAAGAGATGTTAGAGACCTGGATTGGGTGGTAGAAGAGGTGGTTTCTTAATTTATTTTAGGATATAAGAGCCATTTAGCCTTGAGATGAGTTGTCAGGGAGTAGAAAGGAAGAAATCAAGAATGACCCCTGCATTTCTTGATTAAGCTAAATAAATGAATGAATGCCATCTTACTGGTCTCTTTTTATGTATCACCTGTTTCTGGATCTCCTCAAGTTCTACCCATTAAAATTCAATAAGCATCCCTGTGCTAGAGTTCATTTTCTGTTTAAGTTTTCTGGGAGGAGGGACTTCCAAGTTCAAGTTCCACCTTTCTTGTACACACACACACACACACACACTCTTTCACTCTCCTTTTCCCCTTCCCTCTTTGAATATAGTGGTGAAACAAGAGGTGAGTAAGTGAGTGATTTGGCACGAGTGGTAGGAATCAGTGGAAAAGGAAAAGGATAAAAAGACAAGGGAGGGGAACAGGGAAGAGAGTGTTTTCAATCTTCTGAGGAATCACAAACAATGCAGACAAACATATTTGAGAGTGATTTTTACAATGCAGCTTGTAATTATCAAAATTCTTCATTGGAGCTTTATATTGCCCAGCTTATTTTTTGTGACATTCATTTGCAGTTACATTGTGTGCTGCTCTTCTGAAAAACAAAGTATTGTCTTTGACTATAAATGTATGATTCAGTATCAGAGTTCTATTTGCATATGGGTTTGAGGTAACATTGAAACAAGCAAATTCCTTCTTTAATCTTCTTGAAATGAGTTGAGACATTTAAAATAGACGTAAAAGGTAATCCGTTTTTCCTCAGTTTAGTTAAAAGTGTTCAGGGACTCTGACACCTTGTTTGTGATGGCTGCTGGTGGTAGTTGCTGCTGCTGCATTATGAGCCCCAGAATACAAAGCACATCCAAAGAGTTAGTATCCTGCTTGGGTAAGAAAAGCTCCCAAAACTCTTCCTGAATACAGTCACTAAGCAGAGTATCTGGAAAACTCATTTTTACTTTCTCTTCTGCTAATCTAGGATCCTCTGTCTTTTCATTTATTTGGAATGAGATAAAACTAGATGATTATGGACATGATTTTTCCTATTTATCTTCCTCTTTTTGAAGGTCAACTTTATGTCATTTTGAGGTAGCAATCCACATCTATAAATTGGGGACAATAATAATACTTCATAGGATTGTAGAGAGGATTAACTAAGATAAGAAATGTGAAAAGTGATGCCTGGTGGATACTCAATAAATATTAATTACATATATACCAAGCATTTGTTTGCACCTTCTGTGTGCCAAACACTGCTATATGCTGGAGATAAAAGAGTAAAGAAGATACACAAGACAAGGTTCCTGACCTCATGGAGTTTTTCCTTCCTTGCCTTTCTACCTTCCTCCTTTCCTTTCCCTTCCATGGGCAACAATGAAACTTAAACTCATGTTTTTGTCCGATTATACTGAGGGGCTGAAGGTAGTGTTATGTCTTCGGGTAGCTACTAAATATAAAGAAGTGAAAAAGGTCACAATGTTGCAATAATGACATTGATTACATTGGCTATCTATGAGTATCAATCTCATTTTATGAGGAAAAAGGGAACATTTTAGTTGTAGGACCTATAATCCAGGCACATTCTTTAGTATCAGTTTCCACTAGAAATGAGCTGAGTCTTTCATTTAATTAAGAAAAATTGAGTGTATGTTTTTAAAGAGAGTAATCATTTGTTTTGTGAGACATTCCCGAAGCCGTGCCTCTGAAACTTATCAGGTGGCTTTGTGGATGTGCTGTTTTTCAGATAATCCATATAACATTGAAATGTTGTTCCAAATGATTTTTTTTTTTTTTTTTAGGAAATGTTTTGGGGGAGGAGGAACAGATAATTCTTTGTTTTTTTTTTTAAGAAATGTTTCGGGAGAGGAGGAGCAGGCATTTAATTTTGTTTTTGTCACTGGAATAGTGCTTAGGCAAAACTGTTTTAAATGAACAGGAAGAAGAAGATAATTTCCTCAACTATTACTTCAGTTGAGTGATTTATAGAGTAGAGTCCCTGTGGCAGCATGGTGTAGGAAAAACATAGAATTGTGGAATTTCTTGGTCTTTTGTAACAAGCCTAAAAATTTTCATATAGGGGTGTTATAGAAAACAATGCCAGTGTAGAGTTGACAGGCACATTGCTGGAGACCAACTGGGCAAGAAAAACTACCAATGAATAGAACTAACATGGGCAATTTGCCTTGGCAGAGCTGATAAGATAGTACATTAACATCTCAGTGGTCCCAGGCAATGGTCAATCGGTAAACAACCATGCAATAAACTGGGCTAGTGACAACACCAACTGGATCATTTTCATGGTTTTGTTGTCAGTCATTTCTGCCAGACTGTAGAATGCCCAATCAACCTGTATTTTTAAACCTCTGAGTAGTTTGGGGATCTTATAGATTGTGGATGGAAAGGCAGGGGTGGGCCAGATAAGAAGCGTTGAGTTACTTTAGAAGAGGGGATGAGAGTAAAGAAGGAAGCACAGCTCTAACACTGGATCTCCAAAGGAATCAGATGGTTGGTTGAAGCAATTCTTAAATTTCTAATTTAATTTATAATTAAATATATTCCTTAATTTCAGAAGTAATAATTAAATAATAATTGTTATTAATAAGTATTAATCATAAGTTAATTATTAATAAATTTTAATAAATTTCTTGATTTCAGAAATTCTCATTTGCTTGGGAGGTACTAAAGTACCTTTTTATTTGAATACATTGATAAATTGAGGGTGACTATTTAAGGTTTTATTAAACTAGAAAGTAATGCAGTGTCCTTTTCATCCATGGGATTTCTCATGGGAGTTATAATGGAACTTCTATAATTCTAGAAACCAAAATGTAGTGCATACCTACTTATTCTTCCCAAGTTGCATTTCTTACACCTTAGGCAAATCACCATGTATCTCCGTTTCTTCTTGTAATACCTGATGGAGATGATTGTTTAAAAAAAAACAACAAATGTTCTAGACAATGACATAAAACAACATAAATAATTATAGGGCATGGGGTTGGGCAACATTTTGCCACTTCTGAGCTATGGGACTTAATGGCTCATTAAATCTCTGTTTTCTCAAAAGTGAAGAAGCTTCCAAGCCTTAAAATTGGTATGAGGTCTCAACAGAGATAAAAAGTTAGTCTATACTAGTGTCAAACAGGGTCTTGGCCAATTAGATTTGCACACTTCAATTTACTACATCAAGATGCCTCAGGAGAGCAGGGAACCAAGTACAGTAAAATGGATTCCACTTGAAATTTTAGTGATCATTAAATTTTATCACCCTGCTTTACCTGAAATTTGAAACTTAATTTTAATTCCAAATTTGTGACAGAATAAAACTTGAAAATACAATACCTTGAGAGTGAGGTATTCTTGTATCTGAAAATATGGAAGTTGATTGACTAGGTCATTTTCTTTTATTCTTTTTTTTTCAAAACAGTTTTATTCACTCACCATACATCATTTTCTTTTGAGAATAAAAGGAATATAAAAGTATAACTGGTTCTGTTTATCCAGCAGGATGAAAACTACAAGTCTTTAGGATTCAGCAGTCTTCTTGAGTACTGTCAAGCCTCCAAAAAAACAGAGATGCCGTTTGTTGTTTGGAAGCATTTGAAAAATGCATTGCCTTTCCAGTGTGAGCTATCAAAAGCCCAAATTTTACCATGTAGCAGAAAGTTGACTAAAACACTTAGTAGTAAAAATGGGCCAGGTTGTTTTACAGATTTTGCAGATTGTTGCCATAAATGAGGGAAGATTATTTTATGTATCGTCATACACCATCCCCTTGGCAGTGACTTCATGAAAAGCAACTTCCTGAAAACATCCCTTGGTGCTGCTGTCAAAGTCCAAGCTCAGAATCTGATGGATATTCTGTCCTCTATAAATAGAAGCTTGGGTTTTCTTGTGAAAAATGAAGAACCATCTCAGCACATCATGATGTTTCACAGTGGTAACATTGTCTAGAAATTTTCGCTGTGTCTCCAGAGTCAGCTGTCACTTTAGAATTTGGGGAAATTTCATTTGTATTGCAGAATTTAAGTGCTCACTTCAAGACCATTCTCTAAAATAAATATCTGCTTATTTTACTAAAGTCACATCCTTAGATATGCCTCAAACTTTAGGCAAACAACCATGTTTCGCTATTTTCTCCTTCATCTCCTAGTAATGAAGACAGTTGTGGAAAACATTGTTCTAAGTAATGACTACAGGATGCAACAGATTTGGAAACAAATGTGCAGCAATAATACGTTTCCAGCTGAAACAACTTTCTATTGACTCATAAAGCGAATCTCTAAGGTTGGAAATATTAATAGGACATCATTGAAAGAAGCTGTGGCTTTCACTTCTAGTACTATTTCCCATCCTCGTCTTGCACTGATTTTCCAGAATATGAAGAAACACTGCCAAGGATTTCCCCAGCCTGGTATCTTGAAAACTCACTAAGATCATCTTCTAGTCTATTAACAGTCTTATTTAGTTCTTGTTAGCTCCTTTCAAGAGTCTGCTAAATCAGCTCCAAAGAGTGATGGTCTGTGTGTCAAAGAAGAAAAAAAATCACCCTTGACTTCTTATGAATGACATTAATAACAAGCAATTGTTATTAAGAATTAATTAAGAATTACCAAGCAATTCTTTGTGTCACACACTGAGTTAAGACCTCTAAATCTATAATGTCATTTATTCATTACAACCTATAGGGTCCCTGTAATGTAGACACTAATCTGATTCTAATTTTATAGATGAAGTTAAGGCTCATAGCCTGCTCAGCCAGTAAGTGACAAGGCTGGTACTTGAATTTTAATCTGCCTGGCTTCTATACCACTGTACATAAATATCTCACAAGCTTATGGAGAACAGAATTCCCACACTTTGTTTTGCCTCCTGGAATTTTTATTTTTTAATTATAGTTCTTTCATTTTGTCTAGGAGAATGTTGAATCTTGTCATTAGCAAACATATAAGTTGACCCAAAAAAAAAAAAAAAAAAAAGACTCTCAAAACCTACGTAAGTTTTAGAGAATGCCTTAAATAAGCCAGGCAATACTGGGAACTTGATGTTAGTAAAACTTGTTTCTGCTTTTCTATAACTTTAAAACAACTTATAAATCCATAGACATTAAGCTTGCATCCAGATGACAACTAGGACAGTGAATATATATATATATATTTTTTTTGCTGTTGGCATGTGAGAAAGATTTTAATTCCTTGTTTAAGATTATACACAATCCAGCAATCTCAAATACTTCTAAGAAGGAGAAAGGATCATTTTTCTTTTTCCACTCTGCACCTTTTCTTTTTGCTTATTCATCATGTTTTAAATAAACAGATGGAAGAAAGTCGTTATTAAAGCTCTCCTTGGGCTTCTTCAATTTCAGTTTTAAACCAAGTTCAAAATATTCTGGCAAGATTAAAGACAACATTGAAAACCTTTCCATAATTTTAAAATTGTGTAAAAACTGAGCTTCAAAAATAGCTAATAAGCAGCTTATATTGTTGTCTTTTTATCATAATCAGTGATTAATTTGCTTTAAAAAATTGATTCTGAAGAACACTTCTTTAAAATTTAGTGTTCTAAATTTAGTTTGTTAGAAGTTTAATCTTTAGTTTTAAATGTGTTAAGGCTTATTAGCGTGTTAATAAATAACATTTAATGCCTGTTAGTTTCTTTACATTATTTCTATATTTGCTTATGAAATAAAATAGAAAAGTATTAACTACAAATGACTCCATGTCTTTACTATATTTTCGTTGTAGTTGAAGTCTCTAATTCTCATTTCACTGTCAGAAAAGAACTAATAAATTTATCAGGAATAAAATGGGAGGAGGTGTGGGAGAGGGAAAGAAAGGCCATTTATGGGCTCAAGGATGAATTTGCACCTCTGTATAGTACAAACGCAGAAGAACTGAAGAGACCAGTAAAGAAGTGCCATTTAGCTATACAATATCACAAGCTAATTAAGTTTAGATTTTTGCTTTTTCCGTATCCTTTCTTCTGATATTTCTCCAGTGATATTGACTGTATGTGCTTCAGCTGACCTGATGTAAGACCCAGAAGTAGGAAGGCGTTGCAACTACTTAAGAAAAGCATATGGCAAAAGTATAATACCTTTTATTATATAATGAAATATATAGTAAAATGTGTACAAATAATGTTTTTTTTTATTTGAACATTAAATTTTATTGTTATACGTTTTGTTACACTGACACCTGACATCTGTTAAAAATGAGTTTCTGGAATGCTATTCTGGCATGTATAATTTTGAGAGAGAGACTCCATAAAAGTTTTCCAGTGCATCCCCTCAACATCCACTACACATACATACACACACACACAAACACACGTACAAAATAGCCCTGATCATAATAAAAAAGCATTTATAACCTCATAAAACTACACTGTCGGCATATGATATTTCCATTAGCTCCATTTGGTAAAGGTGGAAACAGATTTAATGTGTGTGTGTGTGTGTGTGTGTGTGTGTGTATACACGTATATATAAATGTCTTTAAGTTAACTTTAATGTGTTTCTGAGAGTCAGCATAGACTCCTTTGAGTCAGACAGACCTGGATTCCAGATCAAGCCTCACCCATTTAATCATGATGTAAACTTCAACACATTTAATGTCTTTGAATCTTTTTCACTAACACTAAATGAATAAAATTAATAATATCCACCTAAAAGGGATTTTTGTGTGAGAATTAAATGAGAACATATGTAGAATGTATCCAAACAATTTTGGGCACTTATAATAAGCTTTCACTAAATAGTGCAATTATTATGATACTGGTAAATTGAAGGGTTGTTTTCATTAGCAGCCATACCAGTGTCCCTTTTATTCTTGAAATTAAGCTAACACCTTCCCAGGGATTTTGTTCCTCCTTCTCTCCATAATACTTTTTCCTTAACTCTTTCAATGGCAGCCTCATTTTCATCCTTCTGGTTTCAGCTCAAATGTCACCTCCCTTTGGGGACTTAACTTGACTAACCTGTCTAAAGTAAACCTCCACAATCACCCCCAGTCACAATCTCTGGATGTTTTTTTATTGATGTCTTTGTCTTCTTGTTTGGAATGTGAGCGCCACAAAGACAGAGAGACTTTATCTTCCTTGTTGACAGCTATGTTCCCAGTGTCCAACACAGTGTCTGGCTCAATAAATATGAACAAATGAATGGATGAATTAATTAAATGTATAAGTTAATGGGAGAGAGAGAATGGAGGGAGCAAGGAAGCAAAAAAGAAAGCAAGGAAAGACATCAGAAGGAAAGAAGGAACAATGGATGAAAGGAATAAAGGAAAAATGGAGGAAACTTATACAGCCTAAGGAATAGTTTATATTCTGGATGTATTTATTTGCATATATACAACTCCTTAAATTTTGTTTTAAAGTTTTAAAGTAGGGTAAAAAATGTATAATTCTTGTTCTTTTTCAGTGTCCCTGGGCAGTGTGTGTTTTACCTTATCCTCTCTTTCCAGAAACCTTCAGGGTTTGCTGCAGGGTCACCCCTGTGAGACAGGAAGTAATTCTAATAGGATACCAACACCTTAGAAAAGGGATTGCCAAACTACCTGCAGTCCATGTACTCTCCTGCAACTACTCAACTCCGCTATTAGAGCAGGACTGTCTTCCAATAAAACTTTATTTACAAGTGTTGAAATTTGAATTTCATATGATTTTCATGTCATAAAATATTATTCTTACTTTGATATTTTCAACCAATTAAAAAATATAATAACCATCCTTAGTTGTGGGCCATATAAAAACAGGCAGCAGGCAAGATTTGGCCTGCTGCTCTGTTTTGCTGACTCCTAACCTTAGAATGACTTAGGTTAATGGTTATCTCCGGAATGCCTGAGTTTTAAAAGATAAGTCAAAGAATAAATTTTTTTTGAGTTCTCCCATAAAGAGTAAATCCCTGTTGGTAGAATTTTAAGTACTTAAGTTCAGTTTTGAGTAGTCAGGCCTTCCCAGACTCCCAAATTCACACTATCAGGTCTAAGTTACCCATAACATTGTGAACACTAAGAGTAACTTTCATTACCAGCCAATACTGCTGAGGTGTGTCTGTTAGTTCATTAACAAGCTCTCATCTTGCTTATTCCTTCCTTTCATAGACTTTGGAATTTAGGATAAGTTACTTCCATGAATGATTCTGAAAGCAAAACAATTGAGATTTTGAATTAAATCACTAGTCCTTATTTATAATCCTGAACCATTTAACTGCAGGTAATAGTTTCTCTAAAATTTCTGACTTTAAGTTGGATAAGGAGTTACTTGGAGAGAATGTTCATTAAAGTATGTGATTATATACAGAAATTTAAAAATTATTATAGTCCTATTGGTGTTATTTTTTTTTACAGCTATGACTATTTAGAGTACTTTCCCATTTCTTTAAGATAATAGACCTTTCAACTTTTTTCTTTTACTCAAATCTCTAAAACAGCCAAAGCTACTGTTTAGAATTCCACCTTGGGAAGATGCTAGTGAGACTGCAGTGAAAATTCAGAGTGAAGCTCAATTTGAAGAAAAAGCAGTTAAGTATTTCATAGGTAGGAATATTTAGGATATTTGGAACTGAATAGTAAAAATACATCTGCTTTCTTTAGTCATAGAGGATAAGTCAGCGTTCAGTTATACTTCCCAGAAATGCACCAAAACTAAGTTGTTTGGGTTTTTTTCCCCCCTTGGTTTTCTGAGATAGTAAAAACAGTACACCATTAATTATTGGAATGAAGATTATCTGAAGTTAGTTTAAAATCTTTTAACCACCTTTCCCTTCTTACCTGCACTTGTGTATTAAGAAACAGAGGTTAATAATTGTTTTAATTGAAGTAAAGCTGATTTAGGAAGGGGGGGGGGGTGACCTAACTTATGTCTGCCAAATATATTATTTGAAAGCTATCTGCTAATATTTTTATTATCTTTATCAGTGACTCTCTCTAGTATAGAATGGTAAGATGTAACTGTGCAAAGAGGCATATAGAAGGAATGTGAGAATGAGGTGAGAAAGAGAATCTCTAATATAATGGTCTTTGTGCTTTAATTCCTGAAAAGTATTGAGTAAATGACTTTGATATAAATTGGAATTCCTCAAATATAAGTGATTTAATTCCCAAGGCAGACTATTTGCTTTTGCCTTTTAATGACTCAAATGTGTGACATGCATGATAGTCAACAATCAAGTGCTATAATTAAAATATTCCAGAGGAAGGAGCCTGGGAAAATGGGTTTGATGGGTGCTGTGGGTTTCATTGTGAACATTCTTGAGTTCTCCCACAAAGAAAATATCCCTGTGTTGGTAGAAGCCCAGTAGATATGCTCTCTTGAGGGAAACAAAGGAGATGTCAGCCTCCATATTTGGTGACAATCAGATACGCACCCCTTTGTATACCAGAAAATGAAAGCATACCCTATTGTTTTCTGCAAGTTCTGCATGACACAAAGCTGTTGATAAATTATGCCATAATCCCCATTGCATCATGATTTACATAGTTCAGAGCATATTCTGCTGATACATGACCAAACTCACAACTGGAGACATGTACTTTATTTTTTAACATATAAATCCTCAGGAAAAAAAAATTTGTTGTGTTGGTTTCTGGGCTGTTGGTTTCCCCCCTACTATCCTCCTGCTGATCTCTAGACATCCCTTTTTGGGGACTGTCAATCTTTTAAATTACATAGGTTTTCATTTGCATTGTTCTAAACCACCATCATAGCCTTTATTGTATCTGCAAATAATCTTTAATTGTTCCCCAGCCCAGATGCCATTCCCTGAACAAATACCTTTGTTACCTGTTATCAGCAGTTTCACTGTGGAATTGGACAGTTCCAGGAGCAAGATAATTATGTGTCTTTTGCCCTTCATTTTATTTGTTATTGTCTCTAATAGGCACACACCTGTGCACCACATGACATTTGCACTTTAAAGGAAGAATCTTTAAGTGTTTAGTCTTCATTTTAAAGGAAAAAAGATAAAAAAAAGGTAGATTTTTTTGGTATTAGTTTCATACAGCTAACTGGAAGTGTTTACGGGGACTTTAATTAGCAACCTTGCCTAGCCTCTCAGGCTGCATTTTCTGGTCTGAAGTTTGTTGAAATAAAACCAACAGAATTTCATTTCCATATCTTTCTATTTATCTTCCTCCTCCACCCCACATGCATTCCCCACCCCACAAACCCATGTACACATCCTACTTCAGTGTAAGTGCAAACACAGTCCTTCCTAAGCAGTGCCAAACTGAAGTATAACAGTCAGTAATGGGCTCGTAACAAACAAACAAACTTCAAACCCAAACACCAACCTGAACATAAAACAGAAGAAAGCTACAGAGAACTGTACTCAAGTCTTTATCATTCCAATGGTAGTAAATAACAGAACAGTTCAGAAATGTAAAGCAGACACTCTGACTCTATTCTTAAATCCTGTGATAGTGTCTGTTTTGCTTCTATCGGGGATTTGCCACACCTGGAGTGAAAAACAGGTAATAGACCATTACTGGGTATTCCCTCTAGGCTAGCACATGATACAGCCCTTCAAACTGGCTTTTCTTGAAAGTCAAAATGGTTTTGCTTTGTTTTTCTATTGATAACATTTTAGACATAACCTTGATGTCTTGCCCTGGTTTTCTTTTCAGTATTTCTATTTTGTTGTTGGGATCCTGAGGTAGGTGATTTGAAAGAGGCCTTTGAGCAGCTAGTGAAATGAGGGTTAATAAAGATTGAATACAAGTACCTAAATCAAACACAGAATGACTGGGAAGTCACTGCAAGCTTCTCTTATGCCATCCATCCTAAAGTTTTTCTTAAGTATAGATAAACTTTGATTTTTAACAGATAACATGGAATTGCATGTACAGATCATTGATGCATTTGGTACATTCAAAGACAACCTATGCTATATTTTAAGGTATTTTTCTGGTATTGCACATTGAGGTTGTTGTGGGTTTTTTTTAAACTCTTTGTTTTAATTTATTTTAAATTGTGATATGAAATGCTGATCTTTTTGGTGATGGTTAATCAAAGCCTTTTCCTTTTCTTTCTTTTCTGAAAAAATATCTTGAAGCTCAGAAAAGAATGCATTTGAAATTATTTCCAGCTCATTTAATTATCGAAAAATGATTGGCAATCTGTTAAATGTAATGGACTGTCATGTGGAAAAAGCCTATAGTACATATTTGCATTTCCTTCTATCCTACATATAGGAAATAGCAGGCAAAGTGTGAGTGTTGATTAAACAGAGTTAACATTAACAGGAAGAACTGCATGCAGTGATTAGGGTAAAGCAGAGTGGTTTCCTCCAGAAGAGAGGTTTTGTGCCTTTAGAAAGCTGATGTGTTTTCTTTTTTGAAAATTACACATCTATAAGTCACTCAGTTCCAAACAAGTTTTCGGTATTGCTCAATACCACCCTGAAATCTTCTTAGATTTGGAAGAGATAGAGATTCTTGTTACATGTGTATGCCAGTATTGTGCTTTCTCATATGTTAATGGATATATTTAAAGCATTCTTGGAAATGCTGCATTATTGTGATGAAATGAAGTCACTAGACTGTTCAGTTGTACTTTCCAGAGGCAGAAGAACCCTGCTTATTTAGACCTATAAAGCCGTCTAGTTCATCTCTTAAGATGGATGGATCTGTGTGTGTGGCTAATTGATTGACTCAGCTGAATCAAATAAACTCTTAATGATCAAGGATTCAGCTATCAGCAATCCATTTACCACTCATTTCCTAACTCAGCCCACAAATATTAGCATCTCAATCCATGGTAATGAATTTGCCTTGGTTCATTCATAGAGCCTATTGTGATCAAGTAGCAAATGAATATATACAGCCAAAGGCAAGTTATCATAAAAAGTTAAAATACATCTTTTTTATAGTACATATATTATAGGCCTTCCCCAAATCTGACTCTTCCTACTTGATCTATCAAGTCAAGAATAAATTAAAACATGTTGTCTAGCAGAATTTTTTTCACATGGAAATTAAACTATCACTTATTGATAAGAAGAGCCATTAGCACTCTCCATTGGAACTCAGTAATTATTTGTTGCCATTTTAGGTGTTTCTTGAACTCCCCCCCCCCCTTAGGTAGAACAAAAGAATAGCGGAAGAGGGACTATGAGATTACAAAAAACAAAACAGGTGTTTTTCCCCCAAGAACTTAATTCCTTCAAAATATTTGAATGTAGTTTCTCCCTTGATTTTTGTTTAACACTCCACCTCCACTTAATGTTTCATATTTTTACTTCTGCCCTGTGTTCTTATAGTCACAATTGTTTCTTTCCTTGTTATTGATATTACTTTTCAGTATTTCATAAAAGAGATATAAATAGATTTGGTTTAATGAAGAAATTTGGTTGTATAATAATCTTTACATCTTATTTCAGGTGTTTTTATTTGGAGCAAAGGACTTAGAGGTCCATGGGTAGGCGGGCTTCAGAGAGTCTGCAGTTCCCCTAGAAGTATATGCAAACTTAATATGTGTCTTTTGTGTGTAATATACATTTTCTTCAAGAGAAGGTCAAGTTTTCATCACACTTCCAAGTCCATTACTACAAAAATAAGAACAGTTGATTTGTTAAAACCACCTGCAATCCCGTGATAGATGTGTCTTCCTTACTCCTAGAGGCTGTCTTCCCTCTCCATTCCTCCCACCTCACATTCCCCTTTCAGATTCCTAGCCTTGCTTTTCTTTTTAGGAGTCAGGTTTGGGGTTCTGTGGGGATATTGAACCTGCAGGCTGAGCTTGAAGATAAAGTCTGTAGAAATGAAAACTGGAGATAAAAAAAGAAAATACAACAACAAGTCCTAGCGACAGTGAGAGAGATTAACAAAAATTTAGTTTATTTTTGGTGTACTTATATGTTCATTTTAGTGACCTTTTTTTCATGGACTTTTTGAAAATAATATTAGCTTAAATTACCTCTATTTTAATAATAAGAAAATGACAGGAAGTATGCAAATATTTTGTTTTAGAATAAGGATTTGCAATAGCCTAATTCTTAGGTATACAAGATTATAATAACTAATCTTTTCTGCCAAGAAAGAAGCCAGCTATCCATTTAGATTTTTCAAATACATTTCTTAAAATTTAAAAGCAAGTAATAATAGTTCATAAGGACTAGGAATAGTTTCTTTTTATTTGTAGCCTACAGTTAATACCAGTAGTAAAAACACCTCTACAATTTAGACAAAGCTCACTAATTAGCAATAAGAGCTGATGTTTGTTATTAGCTATTGTGGATTAGCAAATTTAATTATTGAAATTCAGATTAATGAACTAAATTTCCTATTTCCCTAATTTACCCATTTAAAAATTCATATTATATGCATTTTTTCATTGAACTCTCCTGCATTACCATTTTGGAATGAAGTAGTTTATAAACAAACAAGCAACAACAAATAAACTACATCCAAACATATTATTTATTGACATGTATTTATTAACATGGAACAAAATAGAGTTGTTTGATCATTTGATTCCACAGTCATGTAGACTAGGCACATATTTCTTTTATAATTTTATGAAAAATATTTAAATAAACTGAAGACACTAATATATAAATTGTAGTTAAATTATTTTAACAAACACTGAGGTATGGATTAATACAGACAGAATTTAATACAATTCTGTTTTGATATCATATAAAATCACCTATTTCAAACCAGCTCTATGTGTACATTAAAAATATGCAACTCCTAAGTATACAAACCCACAAAATCATGGTATGGAGAAGACCATGTATTTACAGTCCCCAGTAGGGCCAGTAAATATTTTGAGTCTTCTAAAATGGTTCCTAGAAAGTGGTACTGCCCAAAGGCTGGCTGTCTGTACAAGGCATCCAAAAAGTGATTCTGTTTAGTCTTCAAAAGATAATAAAGCATTGCTGAATGGTTTTGTCCCAGATGCACTGTGAATAAGATGTCTGATAACAATAGCACAAAGCCCTCTAGAGGCATCATATGTATTATGAAATGCTCGAATGTTATAATCCATAAGTCGTCAACAAATAGCAGTTATTAAATGAAAATTATGGAGGCAAGGTCCTCTCAAGTACACCCAAAAAAATGCAAACAGATTATGTTGCTTTAAACTGTCTGCTTTGAGCTGATTTTACATAATGCGTTCATTTTAACTTGTGTGCATACAGCCGAATGTTTAAGGGGTAGAAATGTTCAACTCAGTTTCCCATTCTGAGAGTAGGATCCAGTTGCAGAAGCCCCCAGAGGCGAGCACCTAGTGTTTTAAGTGAGGCTGAGACAATGCAGGGAAGGACCAAGTTCATTCTGCTCCTAAGGCCGCACACAGGGCCACAAGAAACCTGACCTGAGTAGCTCTCAACACCAATTTTCCACTTTCCCTATTAGAGAAAATGGTTAATTAATTTGATTAATCAAAAAAAGAAATGCAGATTTCACAGAACTTCTCCAACTGCTTAAAACAAGAGAAAAGAAAGAAAAATGGCCTTGGTCCTCTGAAATGAAAGAATGGCTTTCCATTTTCTTAAATCTTCAGGCCTTCTTTTCTCAAATTCCACCTTTTTTCTTTGGTAGAGGCTTTATCAGCTCTGAAAAGAATTAAGAAAACAACTGTTGAGAATACATTTTCTTAATCATTTAGCTTGTCAAGCAATATTGTCATTGACCCCCTTTAAAACCAGTATTTCTATAAAACTTTCTAAGATGCTTTAGGTGATGAAGGCTCATCTTGGTTCAGAACTGGCTCCATGTGGCATATCTTCATTGTTTCCCTTCCTTGTTTTCAGTAACAATTGACTTCTTATTTTAATTAATTGAATCATTCTTATGTCTGAACTTTACCTTCCTGTGAGATCACACTTTGCACTATATACCTAACTGAAAGTAACTGGTGTATGTGCTAAATGCCAAGGATTAGCTTTTGAGGGTCTAATGTTAACTAGGGCTTTTGTTCTCCCGGTAGGCTTAGAGCTTGGAAATCTCTTTTTCTATATTACTACTATCATCATATTGTGGTTCATATATTCAAAACTATCTAATATTTATATATCCTCATATAGATAAATAATTTAACAATTAAAAAAATGGTAAGATCTATTCCTTTCAGTCACCATACCTGAATTTATTCTCTTTACTATTAAACCTTAAAATTAAATCTTGTAGTCATAGCATTAGCTGAGATGGAAAAAGGTATAGTGATTTTTTCATGATTATTTTTCTTTTGTAAAGATCAATCTGAATAGTTGTTTTCATTTTTCATGTTATAAATTATTACTAATAGGGGAGTAAATGGGAAAATTGAGAATTAAGTAAATTTAAAGTGATTTTTAATAGGTTTAGTTTTATAATTATATATTATGCTTTATTTGCAGGACCGTGTAATTACCTTAGAAACGGTAAGTTGGTACATTTGCTTTCTCCTTGTATCAGAATTACTCCCGTCTCCTGATGATTTGAGGGCACTCCCAAAAGAAGTAGTTCCAGAAGGCATTTCTAAAGCTGCATCTAAGATTCAAAGGGGATAATGAGATAAACTATACCAAAAAAGGTATGTGAATACAGTCTTTTAAAATAGAATAATAAGAAAAAAACAAAAATGTGAACATATTTAAGTGGTCACTGCAGTCTCAGGACTGATAAGGTGTATTAACTTATGGAAAACCTAATTTGTTTAAATATTATCGATACCTTGTATATATTTTTCTATATTTCATATTGTTAAAAGGACTGGTTTATAAGAAACTGAGATTAGTTTGCTGTTTATACCTCGAGGTTCAGGTTTTCAACCATCTTGTTTTTTTAGATTGTTTTCACTAATGTCCAGAAAAATGATAAATCTGGCCAGCCTTTGTAGGAATGTAGTCTTAGGAAACATTTTTCTAATGCATGGATGTAAAAACTAGATGTCTGCAATATTTATTGAAAAATATTTATTTTTAAATAGAAAAAAAAGGGGGACAATTTATTGTTCAACAATAAAGTAATGGTTAGGTAAATTATGGAATTTCCTCCCAATATGTCACAATGGTTATGGAAAATGCCTAAGATATGATGTTAAATGGAAACAAATTCAAGGTAAAAATTGGGTGTACTAATGACAATATATAATCATAAAGACCATGTGAAAAAAGAATATAAGAGAATGAGAAAACAAATAATAGTGGTTTGTTAGGAAAGCATTATGGATTGTGATTTCATTCCTTTCTCTGTTTTTCAAGTCTTACATAATGTGGTTATATTGCCTTTATAAATAAATATTTTTTATAATAAAAGCCATGTGAAGTGAAAGAGTATTTAAATAAATTGTAGGACCTCAATATGATAGAATAATATTCAGCCATGTTTTCAAAAAGCAAATATTTCCATGCAGTTAGATGATAAATAAAACTACATAGAGAGTATGATACAAATATTGAATATGTATATTTTTATAGAAAAAGACTTTAAGAAAATATACAAAATGTCGAGAGTGGCTTGTTCGGAATAGTGGTGCTTTTTATTTTCTCTTTTATTTGTTTAATGATAAAAAATAAGAAAACTTTTAACAATAAGGTGGATAAGAATAAAATATTTGTGACCATGAGGAAGGGAAAGTACCTTAATAAAGCACATTTAGTCCTGTGTAAGCAGTTGGTTTTGATTGACAGTGTCCAGACCCTAACAGGTAAATAACCTTAGATTTAACTGGGCCATTTGGAAAGTACACTGACCTTCTCAGTTTCAGTATGATGACATTCCAAGTGAATAAAATGTTTAGTGTTCTCTTATATATATTTTACTTACCCTTAGGAACTGTCTTGCCAACATGATTTGCCTCATGAATTAAATGCTTTTTTAAAAGCATGAATAAAAACTGAATTTTTGAGTCCCAGGATCTGGGTTTGGTATACAAAACACCACTTATAGAACATTTAACAAATCCCTTGCTTTTTGATTCCTTCATTTGTAAAAATGATAATTAAACCTATTTTATCAGGTTGTTGTGAGAATTAAGACAATATATGTGGACATTTTTAGGACAAACAAATGTTAGGATATCATTACCATTATGTGATTGCTTTTTGTTTCTTATTTAATCTGAATTATGACAATATGCCATGTGAAACTGAAAAGTCTGTCAACAACAAAAAAAGTTACAACTTTTGTTTTTATTTGTTAATCCTTTTTTATTTATTTAATCTCTTTACAAATAAGTACTATGAAATGAAATCTTAAATGCCTTATTCTGAGGATTCCCCTAGGAACAAAGATAAAACTAAAAAGACAGCATGAGAAAGATATAATTGATTAAAGGGACTAGGTTCTTTTCAGTGGCAGTTTCCTCAAGATGGTTTTAATTTGAAATAATTATCATAAGTAAAACCATAAAGCAAAATGCTCAGAAATAATGTTAAGCTCATAAATCATGAAATCTTTTGACTTTGTATGGCTTTATAAGGAGCAGATTTAATGCACTTAGTAGAATATTCAATTGATGAAGTATTTTATAGTTCATAAAATCAAATATGCTGAAAGCAATCTCTAGACCATTCATCATTATACTCTCACAACTCAGCACTTAAACCATACAAAAGTGTTGGTGGTTCACATTTGATTGGGTTGGTATTAAGGATACTCTACATGTTGCATATAGAGTGTATATTACGGTGATACAAATCTGAAAAAGTTTGAAATGCCATTATTCCATTAGGAGCATTTACAGTAGATTGATTTTGATACCTGAAAATAAGAGAGTATTCTCATGATTGTGAGAAATTTAGTTAAGTTTGTCACCAATTATCGATACGCTTAGGTCACAAATCATGAGTCCACTTTTCCTCCTCTTCCTCAACTTTTTCCTTTCCTTCACTATCAGGTAAACTCCTTGGGTCAGAAATTGGATTTTATTTGAAAATGCATCCCCAGAACCGATCAAAAATGCTTGAGGCCTGGTGGACAATTAATAAATATTTGCAGGATAAATGAATGAATGAATGCTAAACTGAATTTATCTGACTGTCACATAATACTGTACTTAGGAATACAAATATGAACAGTACCAGTCCAATGGTTCAGGGGAAAAAAATTCCCCAGAAGCACATTAATTTATTCATTATTTCCTGGTCAATACTATACTTTATTAGGTATTTCATAGAAGCTCTAACCATCTTCACTAAAGTTTAGTATGAATTCTCTTGGGAAGGAGCAGCTAAAATGTTGCATGTTGAGTCCTGAAAAAGTGATTACCTGTAAGAGAATCTTGATTGAGAGCCCAGTTCATGGGCTGTCAATGGGTCTCAGCCTACGAATATCTATTAGGCACTGGATAAAGCACTGGTGTTGACACTGAGGAGGAGAAAAGGAAAATAAATTGTGATATGTGGTTTCAATTTGCATTTTAATTCAGGAGAGACATTACTTATATATAAATAAATTTATGTTCATTATAGCACATATATGGCACACATAATGCATTTTAGGTATCTTATGAAGAAAAGATAGTTGTAAAAATATTTAAGGCATCACAGTGTTTAGATTCATCATGGAAAAGTCATGGGTTTTGTAGTTTGAGGACATCATGGAGCAGATGAGATTGATTCTGAAATGTGAAGATCAGTAGTGTCAGAAGGAGGCAGAGAAGTCATGTAGGAGATGTAATCAAAGTTTGAAGGCAGTAATCAACAAAGGGTTTGTTAAAATGGTATCTTTTAAAAAAAATAAAAGGCAAAATCATGACTCTCATACAAATATAAAATGAACTCCTGCCAAAGGTTATATTTAACTCATTAATTAATGAGGGAACCGGTAAGATGTTACAACTGTCCTAAAGGATTGTTTAAAAACCCACACATACCCAGGTAGTAAAGAATACTGAACTGAATTTAAAGTAGATGCAAAATTGCCTTTTTCCACAGGGAATGAGGGAAATCAATTGAACCTTCACCAGACAAAATTTGTTTGCATGTGTATGGACAAGAGTTATTTGTATTGCTATCATTTATCTAGAACTCACAGTTATAACTAACTCAAAGACAGGTGCAGAGAACTCGTAGATTCAGATGACCCAGAAGTGTGGTCTAGGCAAAATCTAGTTTTCCATTGAATAAACAGAGTAATTTTTTGTTCCATTTCAAAGTCTTTCACATTTTTTCCCTATAGGTTCAAAAGATTTAATATGTATTATAACACTTGGGGAAAGTATTAGGAGATGGTCTGAAGTTCTGAAATACAAACCAAGGAGTTTAAACTTGATATTTTAGATCAGGGATACAACTGGGTTTCTTCCTATGTGCCAGTTCCTACTGGTTAGTACTGACTACTGAAAAATTCTGTTAAGAAAGATTCTTTAGCTACTCTTGTATAAGAGTGCTATAACTTTGCATTCTCTGTCAAAATCATTGCAAAGTTGGGAGGTGGGAGTTGGTAGCACGACTATTTAGGTAATGGGATGACATTGATGGTTTTTAATCAGAGGTTGCAACATGGTAAGTGTACAAACATAGTAGCAGTGTGCAGGATAGATTGTGATAGTGAGAGAATGCAAGTAGGAATAGGAAAAGTGTACCTTGGAAATAATCTAGTCTTAGGAATTTGCTTGGAAAATTAAGGGTTGGAGCAATTTTTGCCAGAAAAGGAAGGGTTAAAATGGATTCCTTCTTTAGAGAAGAGAGCTAATGAACTTACTAAGTCAGAGGTAAAGCGGGAAGAGGACATATAGACAATACAGTAAGAGTCATTTTAGGAAGTGAAAGGGAATGTCAGGTGATTAAGTTTGGATATATAAGTTCATATTTCATATCACCTTTCAAATCTACATTTTAATTTCCATTAATGTTATGATAATTTAGATTCTTATACTTTTGTATTAAAGTTAGGAGTGACTGCAGTAACTGAGAAACCCCAAAATAATAGTGGATTAAATAAGATAGAATTTAATTTCTCTCTTGTGTAACAATGCAAACTTTAGCTGTCCGGGGCAACTATGATGGTATCAAGTATCAGAAACACAAGCTCCTTCTGTCTTTTTGTTCCACCGTACTCTATATATTCCTTCTCCCCCATGATTCAAGATGCCTGTTACCCCTCCAGCCCTTATATCTGCATGGTAACCAGAAAAAAGAAAGAATATAAGGGCATGTATCACTTCTGCTCATATCTCATTGGCCAGAAATTAGTCACATGATCATACCTAGCTCAAAGGATCACAAAGAGAACCATAGATTTTGGGAAATTTCAAAGAAAATTTCTAAACAACTCATAATCAAAAAGAAATTATACTGGAAATTATAAAGTATATAGAGTAAACAAAAATAGTATCTATTAAAAATAGTGAGATACAGCAAAAATTTAATGATTAAGTGCCTACGTTAGAAAAGGAGGGATAAAAATGAATGAGATTATAACCCAACATAAGAAATATAAAGGATGGCACAGTAAACTTAAAGAAAGCAAAAGAAAAGAAAAAGTAGAGAAAAGAATATAAATTCATGAAATAGAAAATAAGTATACAATGGCCAGAAATAATAAAGTAAGGTTGGTTGTTTGAAAAAATAATTTAAAAAACCTACATCCAGCAAGACTGAGCAAGAAAAAGAGAAGGTACAAATGAATAATACTATGAATGAAAAAGATGATGTAACTATAGCTATTGAAGAATTTAGCCATATAGGAATGTATTGTGAATGATTTTGCATTTATAAGTTTGAAAATTAGGAGAAATAGCTAAATTCCTAATATATATAAATATACATATATGTAATTTGCCAAAACTGAAAACAAATGGCATGAATAGTCCCATAATCCAATCAAAAGTAATAAAAAAGTTATTTGAGTCAAAAATTTTTCCAGAAAGACCACCAAGCCCAAATTATTATAAAGATAAATTCTACTAAATGTCCTAGGTAGAACATTCAAGTTTACAAAAACTTTTCCAGAGACTAGAAAAAGAGGGACCATATCCAAGTTATTTCGATTTGCCGTAGCCTTCAGGCCAAAAACAGACATAAAAAGTACAAATAAGGGAAATTAGAGGCCCTTCTCACTTATGAACCTTGATTCAGAAATAATATGCACAAAATAGTAACAGAATAATTTCAGGAATGTATAAAAAAGATAACTCATCATGTATAAATGGAGTTTAGTCCAAGAATTCAGGGTCGTTTTAATATTAGAAAATCAATTAATGTAATTCACCATAGTGAGATTAAAGAGGAAAAAAAATTAAGATTATCTCAATAAATGAATAAGAAGTGTTTATCTCACCATCGTTATCATCATCATCAAACTTTTTAGCAACCTAAGAATAGAAAGGAACCTCCTTAATGTGATAGATAAAGGTCATGTGAAAGAAATCTATGGCAGGCATCCCCCTTAATTAACCTGAAATGTTGAAAACCCTTCTTGAAGACCAGGAACAGCAAAGGATACCCCATTCCACTTTCTTTTAGACACCATGCAGGCAGTCCTAAGCAGTGCAATAAAGCTATCATTATTTGCAAATAATGCAATCACTATTAAAACAACAACAACAAGGAATTCATAGTTAAATTATGAGAAATATAGAGTTTAACAAGTTTGCTTGATAAAAACCAGTATATGAAAGGCAGTTTCATTTCTAACACCGACAAGAATCACTGAGAAAATGTAATTACAAGCATACCAATGCAAAAGCAACAAAATTTACAAAGTACATAGGAATATATCTAACAAAAAAACAAAAGTATAAATCCTTTATAGGAAAAAGACTCTGGAATAGCCAAAACACTTCTGGAGAATAACAAGGTAGAAGAAGTTGTTCTGACATTTATCAAAACTTATTAAAGGCATGGAAATTATGACAGTGTGGACTTGGCACAGAAATATATAAACAGGTCAGTGTAATCAAATAGAGAAGCCAGTAACAGAAATACTCATACATGGAGATTTGATGCTTGACAGTGCTGGCATCACAGATCAGAGGAGTAAGGATGGACTTTCAAGTAGATGGTGTTGAAAAATTGATGTGAAAAAGATGAAATTGGATCCCTATCTCATCAGATGCAAAAATAGACTAAAGCCTAAATATGAATAGCAAAAACCTTAAAACTTTAGAACATAATATGGTAGAATATCTTCTTGACCTTGGGATATGAGAGGATTTCTGGAAAAAAACAAAAGCACTGAAAGCATATATCATAAAGAATATGACTGGTAAATATGATCACACTAAAATTAAGAGACAACATAGAATGAAAAGAAAAGCCACAACTAGAATATATTTTTAGCACATAGAACTGACCAGAAATTTGTAGCCAGAACTTACTGCCTATGAAGCAATAAGAAAAAGAGACAACTCAGATTTACTACGACAGCAAAAGTGGTTAAAAGAAATGAGCAATCATTTGAACTGAAGAAGAAACACGTGAAAAAATATCAACTTCATTAGTAATTAGGGAAATGCTAATTAAAACCACAAGGAATTATCATGTTCTTTAAACTGTATGCATATATTTTAAGTACTCTTTTGTATCTGACATATTTCACCTAAATATATATATATATATTTAAAGGGAATCAAAACATGTTAGCAGAACTTTTTTTATAAAATTTTACTATGAAATGGTTAATGCTGTCCCCAATAGTCATATTCATTGATATCTGGCATGGCCTTCAAATTGTTCACACTGGGGTAGCATACTCTTGGAAATATACATTGATCTTCCAAGGGGTATTCAGGTACAAATTGTTAAAAGAAAATCCATTTCTTTAGCCTCAACTTCTACATGCACTTTTCCCTAAAATGGTTCTGCTTGAGAAGGCCATCTTACCTTTCATAACTGTTTTCCTCTCACTTTACAAAAGAAAGACCGATTACCCATCCAGAATCCCAGGATGGTAAATTCCCCCAGGCATTCCGGTGTGCCAAACAAAGGGGTATTTTAATTTAAGATTTTGGTGCTTGAGGAGTCTCCTTTAACCTAGGCACTAAGGTAAGGCTACTTGGCTTTCTTTGTCACACATATGTTTTTAAGGACCAAGAGTCTTATTAGATATATGTGTATTTTTTGGCCAGATTGGGATGCTCTGAATTAGTCATATATTGTTGATTGGGTGTGTGTGTTGGGGGGTGGGGGGGCAGGTTGCATGGAGGCAGGGGAGATGGCTAGTGAAGACAATTTTATTTAATGACCTCACCTCTTCTACCCCCTCCCTGTTCACAGTCAAGGAAGGTATAGCTCCAGAGAATAAAACAAAGAGAGTGCTAGTAAAAAAATAATTGAAGGTAGCAGTGTCTTATTTCATCCAGGTGACAAACTCTGGCCCAGCTCCATGCTTTACCTATTTATATGTTTTAAGATTATGATTCAGAAGTGAGATGGTTGTCACAGGGGCACATATTAACAATTTCATTGGATTAAAAAATGAAGTCAGATTTTTTTCTTCTGCTAGAAAGTAGAACTGATTTGGCCGATTGATTTGAAAACAAGGACTGGTTTTGCCAATAGGCAAGTCTAAGAGTTCGATGAAAATATATTTAATGCTAAGATAAAGAAAATGTATCAAAGACATTACATTGATAGAATGGTAATTGGAATTAACAAGATTTTTATATTTTCCAATCGTTTCTTCATATGTTGAGTTAAAAAAATGTCTCAAGGGAAAGAAATACAGTATATTCATTTCATAAGTCTTGGTAAATAAAGCCTTTTTAATATACCTCCCCAAAACAGAGAAAATGACTGACTTTAATAACTACATTACTATACTTTGGTGAGTCAGTTAGTTTCCAATTCTTTTCTTTCAACAAAGTTGAAAAGAGAGGACATAATCAAGCTGATAGACCATTAAAATTAATTTTTGAACATACCACTATGTAATGTTTTCCATAAAACTAGGAAAGCATTCAAGAAATTGACTGATATTCTTATAAGAAAACTGCTTTCATTCTCATATACTTTTTTATGTGAACAAGATTAAATCGATAGGAGCAAAACATAGAAGTAGAAATGAAATGGGACCCTGCCTTATTCAAACAAAACTTAACATTTACCTATGGACATATGAACCAATTGAAGGCAGGGTCTGGAAGTCGTATCCATTCCATTAAGAGATGTACTTCTGGAAGGGTTGTTTTGTTTTACATTTTACATTTAATATTTTTTCTCAAATTTTATAACTAATGTTAGTTGTAATGATAACTCACTACATAAAAATGCTCTATAACACATAGAACATTATGGTCACAGGAAATTTTAGAAATCAATTTCTACATATATGTGCATACTTTTGTTACAGAGAAGAATGACATAGGATAGGATCCCGATAATTTTATATTGTTCAAAGGAACAATATAAAATTTCTCTCCTTTTAAAGAGGCTCTTATTTAGTTATTTTATAAGTCAATGAATGGTGGTAACAAATTACTGAGGTATTAAAATTTTCTGGATGTATTTATATGAGTAATATGAGTTTTCTTTGAAAATGTCAATATTTACAATATTCCAGGAATGACAATTTAAAAATGTGTATGGGGGCTAGTGAGGGATAGGAGGGAGATGATACATAGTTTTAAAAATATATTTTAGGGAGTGTTTAATCAAAAATTTTAAAACCACTGGCCTAGTATGTGTGATTATGTTGTCAAAATTTGTCAGCATTTAATCAGCTTCTCATATCAAAATTTCTTAAAAAAATCTTATCTCCATTATTTTCAATATAAACTTATGGAGCTTGTATAATTTATAGGATAAATAACTATATGGAGAAAAAGTTACACAAATTTGCCTAATATTGAGAAAACTATAAAACACTGAAAACTTAGAAATATGATTTTTTTTTCCCAAGGTCGAACTATTTTTTTAACAGTTTTATTCATACACCATACAGTCCATCCTAAGTGTACAGTGAATGGCTCTTGGTATAATAACATAGTTATGCATTCACCACCACAATCAATATGAGAAGTTCTCATTTTTTCAAAAAAAAAAAAACAATCCCATACCCCTTATACCCCCATTATTGACAATTAGTTTTGGTATAGTGCCTCTGTTACAATTAATGAAAGAATATTACAATGTTACTGTTAAATATAGGCCTTGGTTTTCATTAACTGTATTTTTCCCATATTGCCCCCCTATTATTAATACCTTGTAATAGTGATGTACATATCTTCTAGTTCATGTAAGAACTTACTTAATATTTGTACAATTCACCACAGTCATCATCCACTATAGGTTTCACTAAATTATACAGTCCCAAGTTTTATCCTCGAGCTTTCCTTCTTGTGACATTACAGGACCCTAAACTTCCCCTTTCAACCATTCTCACACTCAGCATTGTTAATTACACTTACAGTACTGTGCCACTATCACATCGTATTGTGCTATCCATTTCTGAACATTTACAATCAATCTTATTAAGCATTCTGTACTCCTTAGCATCATTTGCCCAATCTATACCCTTTCTATCTCCTGATAACGTATATGTCTAATTTAACTCCCAAAATTTGCTCATTATAATTATTCATATTAGTGAGAAAATACAATATTTGTTTTTCGTTTCTGACTCATTTCGCTCAACATAATGTTGTCAAGGTTCATCCACATTGTTGCATGCATCATGACTTCATTCTTCCTTACAATCCCATAATATTCATCATATGTATATACCATAGTTTGTTTATCCACTCTTCAGCTGATGGACAATTGGGCTGTTTGCATCTATTGGCAATCATGAATAATGCTGCTATAAACATCAGTATGTAAATGTCTGTTCATGTCCCTGCTTTCAGTTCTTCCAAGTATGTACCTAGTAGGGACTGCTGGATCTTAGGGCAAATATCTGTTCATGTCACTGCTTTCAGATCTTCTGGGTATATACCAAGAAGAGAAATTGCTGGATTGTAGGGTAACTTGATATCTAGTTTTCTTGAGCTACCTCCAAACTGTCTTCCAGAGTGGCTGTACCATTATGCAGTCTCTCCAGCAATGAATAAGCGTTCCGATTTCTCCACATCCTCTCCAGCATTTGTAGTTTCCTGTTTGTTTAATGGCAGCCATTCGTATTGTGTGAGCTGATATCTCATTGTGGTCTTGATTTTCATCTCCCTAATAGCTAGTGAAGATGGACATTTTTTAGCCATTTGTATTTCCTCTTCAGAGAAATGTTTTTTCTTATCTTTTGCCCATTTTATAATTGAACTGTTTGCACTTTTGTCATTGAGTTGTAGGATTTCTTTATATATGCAAGATATCAGTCTCTTATCAGATACATGGTTTCCAAATATTTTTTCTATTGTGTTAGCTGTCTCTTCACCTTTTTGACAAAGCCCTTTGAAGCACAATAGTGTTCAGTCTTGATGAGGTCCCATTTATCTATTTTTTTCTTTCATTGCTTGTGCTTTGGGTGTAAGGTCTAAGATGCGACCTCCTAATACTAGGACTTGGAGATGTTTCCATACATTGTCTTCTAGGAGTTTTATGGTACCGTCTCTTATATTGAGATCTTTGATCCACTTTGAGTTAATTTTTGTATAGGGTGTGAAGTAAGTGTCCTCTTTCATTATTTTTCATATGGATATCCAGTTCTCCCAGCCCCATTTGTTGAAGAGACTGTTCTGAGCCAGTTCAGTGGATTTGGGGGCCTTATCAAAAATCAGTTGACCATAGATCTGGGGGTCCTATTTCCAAATTGTCAATTCAATTCTGTTGATCAATATGTCTATCTTTGTGCCAATACCATGCTATTTTGACTACTGTGACTTTATTGTATGCTTCGAAGTCAGGAAGTATAAGTCCTCCCACTTTGTTTTTCCTTTTTTGAATGTTTTTAGCAATTCGAGGCCCTTTCCCTTCCAAATAAATTTGATAACTAGCTTTTCCAAGTCTGCAAATTAGGTTATTGGAATTTTGGTTGGAATTGCATTGAATCTGTAGATCAGTTTGGGTAGGATTGATGTCTTAATGATGTTTTAGCCTTCCTATCCATGAACATGGAATATCTTTCCATCTCTTTAAGTCCCCTTTTATTTCTTTTAGTAAAGTTATGTAATTTTCTGTATAGAGGTATTTTACATCCTTAGTTACGTTTATTCCTAGGTATTTGATTTTCTTAGCTGCCATTGTTAATGGAATCTTTTTCTTGCATGTCTCTTCTGTTAGGTCATTTTTAGTGTATAAGTACATTACTGACTTATGTGCATTAACCTTGTGTCCCACCACTTTGCTGAATTTGTTTATTAGCTCAAGTAGCTCTGTTGTAGATTTCTCAGGGTTTTCCAAATTAAGATCATATCATTTGCAGTTATGAGAGCTTTAATTCTTCCTTTCCAATTTGGATACATTTTATTTCTTTGTCTTGACAGATTGCTCTGGCTAGCACTTCTAGCACAAAGTTGAATAACAGTGGTGATAGTGAGTGTACTTGTCTCATTCCTGATCTTGGAGGGAAGGCTTTCAGTCTCTCACCATTGAGTACTATGCTGGCTGTGGGTTTTTCATGTATGTCCTTTATCATATTGAGGAGGGTTCCTTCAGTTCCTAACTTTTGAAGTGTTTTTATCAAAAAAAGGGTGCTGAATTTTGTCGAATGTTTTTTCAGCATCCATTGAGATGATCATTTGATTTTTCCCTTTTGGTTTGTTAATGTATTGTGTTATATTGATTGATTTTCCTGTGTTGAACTACCTTGCATGCCTGGGATGAACCCCACTTGGTCATGATGTATGATTTTTTTAATGTGTCTTTGGATTTGGTTTGAAAGTATTTGGTTGAGAATTTTTGCGTCTATATTCATTAGGAAGTTTGGCATGTAGTTTTCCTTTCTTTAGCATCTTTATCCAGTTTTGGTATTAGAGTAATGTTGGCTTCATAAAATGAGTTAGGTAGTGTTCCATTTTCTTCAAGTTTTTGAAAGAGTTTGATTAGCATTGGTGTCAGTTCTTTTTGGAAAGTTTGATAGAATTCCCCTGTGAAGCCATCTGGCCCTGGGCTTTTATTTGTAGGAAGCTTTTTGATGACTGATTGGATCTCTACTTGTGATTGGTTTGTTGAGGTCTTCTATTTCTTCCCTGATCAGTCTGGCATTTTTATGTGTTTTAGGAAATTATTGTTTCCCCTAAATTTTCTAGTTTGTTGGCATACAGTTGTTCAGTGTATCCTCTCATGATTTTTTTTATATTTCTTCGGGATCCACAGTAATGTCCCCCCTCTCATTTATTATTTTCTTTATTTTAGTCTTCTGTCTTTTTGACTTTGTCAGTCTAGCTAAAGGTTTGTCAATATTCTTGATCTTCTCAAAGAACCAACTTTTGGTTTTGTTTAGTCCCTCTATTGCTTTTTGTTGTTGTTGTTCTCTGTATCATTTATTTCCGCTTTCATCCATGTGATTTCTTTTCTTCTACTTGCTTTTAGGATTCATTTTTTGTTCAATTTATAGCTTATGCAGTTGTTCCATTAGTTCTTTGTGTTTAGTTCTTTCTTCCTTTTTAATATATGCATTTAGAGCTATAAATTTCCCCCTCAATACTGCCTTAGCTATATCCCATAAGTTTTTTATTTTTAATACATTTTTTATTGTGAAATTTAACATATATACATGGCAATGATAACTTTCAAAGTACGATTTAACAAGTAGTTAGCGAGTGTATTTCAAGACTGTTAGTGGTTACGGTTCCACAATTTCAGTTATTTCCTTATTATGAAATATAACACATATGTAGAAAAGTAATAACTTTCAAAGTACAATTTAACAAGTAGTTATATAGGTAATCTCAAAGAATGTTATGGGTTACAGTACCATAGTTTCAATTCTTTCCTTATTGTGGAATATAAGATATGTAAAGAAATGGATAACTTTTAAGGTACAATTTAATGAGTAGCTGTAGAGCAAATTTCAAAGAATATTATGGGTTACAGTTTCACCATTTTAGTTATTTTCTTCTAACTATTCAATACCCTAGCATCTAAAAATATATATTTATATAAAGATTAAGTATTCATAATCCTTTCTTTTTTTTTTAATCTTCATTTTATTAAGATATATTCACATACCATGCAGTCATACAAAACAAATTGTACTTTCGATTGTTCACAGTACCATTACATAGTTGTACATTCATCACCTAAATCAATCCCTGACACCTTCATTAGCACACACACAAAAATAATAAGAATAATAATTAGAGTGAAAAAGAGCAATTGAAGTAAAAAAGAACACTGGGTACCTTTGTCTGTTTGTTTCCTTCCCCTATTTTTCTACTCATCCATCCATAAACTAGACAAAGTGGAGTGTGGTCCTTATGGCTTTCCCAATCCCATTGTCACCCCTCATAAGCTACATTTTTATACAACTGTCTTCGAGATTCATGGGTTCTGGGTTGTAGTTTGATAGTTTCAGGTATCCACCACCAGCTACCCCAATTCTTTAGAACCTAAAAAGGGTTGTCTAAAGTGTGCGTAAGAGTGCCCACCAGAGTGACCTCTCGGCTCCTCTTGGAATCTCTCTGCCACTGAAGCTTATTTCATTTCCTTTCACATCCCCCTTTTGGTCAAGAAGATGTTCTCCGTCCCACAATGCCAGGTCTACATTCCTCCCCGGGAGTCATATTCCACGTTGCCAGGGAGATTCACTCCCCTGGGTGTCTGATCCCACGTAGTGGGGAGGGCAGTGATTTCACCTTTCAAGTTGGCTTAGCCAGAGAGAGAGGGCCACATCTGAGCAACAAAGAGGCATTTGGGAGGAGGCTCTTAGGCACAACCATAGGGAGGCCTAGCCTCTCCTTTGCAGCAACCGTCTTCCCAAGGGTAAAACCTGTGGTAGAGGGCTCAACCCATCAAACCACCAGACCCCTATGTCTGTGGTCATGTTAGCAACCATCGAGATGGGGTAGGCCAATACCCCTGCATTCTCCATAGGCTCCTCAAGGGGGCACTACATCTTTTTTTCCTTGTTTTTCTTTTTTTTTTTTAACTTTCCCTTCTTTTTTAAATCAACTGTATGAAAAAAAAGTTAAAAAGAAAACAAACATACAATAAAAGAACATTTCAAAGAGACCATAACAAGGGAGTAAGAAAAAGACAACTAACCTAAGATAACTGCTTAACTCCCAACATGTTCCTACTTTACCCCAAGAAAGTTACCTAATATAGCAACATTTCTGTGAACTTGTTCCTACTATATCCATCAGAAATTAACAGACCATAGTCTTTCCTGGGTATCCCCAAAACGTTAAATAGCTTATCTGTTCTTCTTGGATTATTGTTCCCTCTTCCTTAATTGCTCTCTATTGCTAGTTCCCCTACATTCTACATTATAAACCATTTGTTTTACATTTTTCGAAGTTCACATTAGTGGTAGCATATAATATTTCTCTTTTTGTGCCTGGCTTATTTCGCTCAGCATTATGTCTTCAAGGTTCATCCATGTTGTCATATGTTTCACGAGATTGTTCCTTCTTACTGCCGCGTAGTATTCCATCGTGTGTATATACCACATTTTATTTATCCACTCATCTGTTGAAGGACATTTGGGTTGTTTCCATCTCTTGGCAATTGTGAATAATGCTGCTATGAACATTGGCGTGCAGATATCTGTTCGTGTCACTGCTTTCCGACCTTCCGGGTATATACCGAGAAGTGCAATCGCTGGATCGAATGGTAACTCTATATCTAGTTTTCTAAGGAACTGCCAGACTGACTTCCAGAGTGGCTGAACCATTATACAATCCCACCAACAATGAATAAGAGTTCCAATTTCTCCACATCCCTTCCAGCATTTGTAGTTTCCTGTTTGTTTAATGGCAGCCATTCTAATCGGTGTTAGATGGTATCTCATTGTGGTCTTAATTTGCATCTCTCTAATAGCTAGTGAAGCTGAACATTTTTTCATGTGTTTCTTGGCCATTTGTATTTCCTCTTCAGAGAACTGTCTTTTCATATCTTTTGCCCATTTTATAATTGGGCTGTCTGTACTATTGTCATTGAGTTGTAGGATTTCTTTATATATTCAAGATATCAGTCTTTTGTCAGATATATGGTTTCCAAAAATTTTTTCCCATTGACTTGGCTGCCTCTTTACCTTTTTGAGAAATTCCTTTGAGGTGCAGAAACTTCTAAGCTTGAGGAGTTCCCATTTATCTATTTTTTCTTTTGTTGCTTCTGCTTTGGGTGTAAAGTCTAGGAAGTGGCCGCCTAATACAAGGTCTTGAAGATGTTTTCCTACATTATCTTCTAGGAGTTTTATGGTACTTTCTTTTATATTGAGATCTTTGGTCCATTTTAAGTTAATTTTTGTGTAGGGGGTGAGGTAGGCGTCCTCTTTCATTCTTTTGCATATGGATATCCAACTCCCCCAGCCCCATTTGTTGAAAAGACCATTATGACTCAGTTCAGTGACTTTGGGGGCCTTATCAAAGATCAGTCGGCCATAGATCTGAGGGTCTATCTCTGAATTCTCAATTCGATTCTATTGATCTATATGTCTATCTTTGTGCCAGTACCATGCTGTTTTGGCAACTGTGGCTTTATAATAAGCTTCAAAGTCAGGGAGTGTAAGTCCTCCCACTTCGTTTTTCTTTTTTAGAGTGTCTTTAGCAATTCGAGGCATCTTCCCTTTCCGAATAAATTTGATAACTAGCTTTTCCAAGTCTGCAAAGTAGGTTGTTGGAATTTTGATTGGGATTGCATTGAATCTGTAGATGAGTTTGGGTAGAATTGACATCTTAATGACATTTAGTCTTCCTATCCATGAACATGGAATATTTTTCCATCTTTTAAGGTCCCCTTCTTTTTCTTTTAGTAGAGTTATGTAGTTTTCTTTGTATAGGTCTTTTACATCTTTGGTTAAGTTTATTCCTAGGTACTTGATTTTTTTAGTTGCTATGGAAAATGGTATCTTATTCTTGAGTGTCTCTTCAGTTTGTTCATTTCTAGCATGTAGAAACATTACTGACTTACGTGCATTAATCTTGTATCCCGCTACTTTGCTAAATTTGTTTATTAGCTCTAGTAGCTGTATCGTTGATTTCTCAGGGTTTTCTAGATATAAGATCATATCATCTGCAAACAATGACAGTTTTACTTCTTCTTTTCCAATTTGGATGCCTTTTATTTCTTTGTCTTGCCGGATTGCCCTGGCTAGCACTTCCAGCACAATGTTGAATAACAGTGGTGACAGCGGGCATCCTTGCCTTGTTCCTGATCTTAGAGGGAAGGCTTTCAGTCTCTCACCATTGAGTACTATGCTGGCTGTGGGTTTTTCATATATGCTCTTTATCATGTTGAGGAAGTTTCCTTCAATTCCTACCTTTTGAAGTGTTTTTATCAAAAAGGGATGTTGGATTTTGTCAAATGCTTTTTCAGCATCTATTGAGATGATCAATTGATTTTTCCCTTTTGACTTGTTAATGTCTTGTAATACATTGATTGATTTTCTTATGTTGAACCATCCTTGCATGCCTGGAATAAACCCCACTTGGTCATGGTGTATGATTTTTTTAATGTGTCTTTGGATTCGATTTGCAAGTATTTTGTTGAGGATTTTTGCATCTATATTCATTAGGGAGATTGGCCGGTAGTTTTCCTTTTTTGTAGCATCTCTGCCTGGTTTTGGTATTAGATTGATGTTAGCTTCATAAAATGAGTTAGGTAGTGTTCCATTTTCTTCAATGTTTTGAAAGAGTTTGATTAAGATTGGTGTCAGTTCTTTCTGGAAAGTTTGGTAGAATTCCCCTGTGAAGCCATCTGGCCCTGGGCATTTATTTGTGGGAGGATTTTTGATGACTGATTGGATCTCTTTGCTTGTGATGGGTTGGTTGAGGTCTTCTATTTCTTCTCTGGTCAGTCTAGGTTGTTCATATGTTTCCAGGAAATTGTCCATTTCTTCTACATTATCCAGTTTGTTGCCATACAGTTGTTCATAATATCGTCTTATAATTTTTTTAATTTCTTCAGGATCTGCAGTTATGTCACCTTTTTCATTCATTATTTTGTTTATATGGGTCTTCTCTCTTTTTGATTTTGTCAGTCTAGCTAGGGGCTTGTCAATCTTGTTGATCTTCTCAAAGAACCAACTTTTGGTGATATTTATCCTCTCTATTTTTTTTTGTTCTCTATGTCATTTATTTCTGCTTTAATCCTTGTTATTTCTTTTCTTCTACTTGGTTTAGGATTGGTTTGCTGTTGATTTTCTAGCTTCTTCAGTTGATCCATTAGTTATTTGATTTTGGCTCTTTCTTCCTTTTTAATATATGCGTTTAGTGCTATAAATTTCCCCCTTAGCACTGCTTTTGCTGCATCCCATAGGTTTTGGTATGTTGTGTTCTCATTTTCATTCGTCTCCATATATTTAGCAATTTCTCTTGCTATTTCTTCGTTAACCCACTGATTGTTTAGGAGGATGTTGTTTAACCTCCAGGTATTTGTGAATTTTCTAAGTCTCTGATGGTTATTGACTTCTAATTGTATTCCATTGTGGTCAGAGAATGTGCTTTGAATAATTTCAATCTTTTTAAATTTATTGAGGCTTGTTTTATGTCCCAGCATATGATCTATTCTGGAGAAAGTTCCATGAGCACTAGAAAAGTATGTGTATCCTGGTGATTTGGGATGTAATGTCCTGTATATATCTGTTAAATCTAATTCATTTATCAGATTGTTTAGGTTTTCAATTTCCTGATTGGTCTTCTGTCTGGTTGATCTATCTATAGGAGAGAATGATGTGTTGAAGTCTCCCACAATTATTGTGGAAACATCAATTGCTTGCTTTAGTTTTGCCAGTGTTTCTCTCATGTATTTTGTGGCACCTTGACTGGGTGCATAGACATTTATGATTGTTATTTCTTGTTGTTGAATTGCCCCTTTTATTAGTATGTAGTGGCCTTCTCTGTCTCTCAAAACATCCCTGCATTTAAAGTCTATTTTATCTGAGATTAATATTGCTACACCTGCTTTCTTTTGGCTGTAGCTTGCATGAAATATTTTTTTCCATCCTTTCACTTTCAGTTTCTTTGTTTCCCTGTGTCCAAGATGAGTCTCTTGTATGCAACATATTGCTGGTTCATTTTTTTTGATCCATTCTGCGAATCTATATCTTTTAATTGGGGAGTTTAATCCATTTACATTCAACGTTATAACTGTAAAGGCATTTCTTGAATCAGCCATCTTATCCTTTGGTTTATGTTTGTCATATTTTTCCCCTCTGTCTATTAATATCCTTTATTGTACCCATACCGAATCTCTTTAGTACTGAACCTTTCTCCAAGTCTCTCTGTCCTGTCTTTGTTTCTCTGTCTGTAGGGCTCCCTTTAGTATCTCCAGTAGGGCAGGTCTCTTGTTAGCAAATTCTCTCAGCATTTGTTTGTCTGTGAAAAATTTAAGCTCTCCCTCAAATTTGAAGGAGAGCTTTGCTGGATAAAGTATTCTTGGCTGGAAATTTTTCTCACTCAGAATTTTAAATATATCGTGCCACTGCCTTCTCGCCTCCATGGTGGCTGCTGAATAGTCACTACTTAGTCTTATGCTGTTTCCTTTGTATGTGGTGAATTGCTTTTCTCTTGCTGCTTTCAGAACTTGCTCCTTCTCTTCTGTGTTTGACAGTGTGATCAGAATATGTCTCGGAGTGGGTTTATTTGGATTTATTCTATTTGGAGTTCGCTGAGCATTTATGATTTGTGTATTTATGTTGTTTAGAAGATTAGGGAAGTTTTCCCCAACAATTTCTTTGAATACTCTTCCTAGACCTTTACCCTTTTCTTCCCCTTCTGGAACACCAATGAGTCTTATATTTGGACGTTTCATATAATCTATCATATCCGTGAGGTCCTTTTAAATTTTTTCAATTTTTTTCCCCATTCTTTCTTTTATGCTTTCATTTTGCATTCTGTCATCTTCCAGGTCACTGATTCGTTGTTCAACTTCCTCTAGTCTTGTACTATGAGTGTCCAGAATCTTTTTAATTTGGTCAACAGTTTCTTTAATTTCCATAAGATCATCCATTTTTTTATTTAGTCTTGCAATGTCTTCTTTATGCTCTTCTAGGGTCTTCTTGATTTCCTTTATCTCCCGTACTATGGTCTCATTGTTCATCTTTAGTTCTTTGAGTAGCTGCTCTAGGTGCTGTGTCTCTTCTGGTCTTTTGATTTGGGTGCTTGGGCTTGGGTTATCCATATCGTCTGTTTTTTTCATATGCTTTATAATTTTCTGTTGTTTTTGGCCTCTTGGCATTTTCTTAACTTGATAGGGTTCTTTTAGGATTTGTAGACCAATTGAAGTCCTTATCTCTAATTTATCAGATCTACAGCTTCGTGGAGTACACTTTCTCTAACTAACTAGCAGGTGGCGTCCACGAGCCACCTGTTCTCCACAAGCCAGTTCTCCCCTCCTTAGCCTTTTTGGTGAGTGGGGGAGTGAGTCTTGTGGGGTCCAATTGGTGTACCAAGCTTGCGTATGTAGTTGGTGTTGCCTGCCCTGTATATGGGGCGTGTTTCTGGGCAGTCAGGGAGGGGGGGTGGCTCTAACAATCAAATCTCCCTGGTGATCCTAGAGTTTTAAAGCTGCTGCAATAGTCTAATCCTTCAGTTCAGTCCTGCCACAGTTTGTCTCTGCCACTGACCCACAAGTCCTTGGTAATGGTGTATGGCTCCTGAGACTTGCAAGTGGGCCCCTCTTCCTGGCTGTGCACCCCGGGTCCTCTGTTGAGGGATGACTGTGCTATGTCACAGGTGAGTGCCGTCTCCCCAGGGCAGTTCTGGGCTGCTGGGCTGTGTAGGGAGGCTCCCAGTCTGCTGAACTGATGGCTGAATGGGGCTTTGTTAATTCACACTGCTCCACCTTCCCAACTCTAGGACAATCAGCTGAGGTTGCAGGGAAGGCTAATGTCCACGCCCAGTTTTGTGGTGTGTGCCTGTTATTTGAAGCACTTCCGTCACACTGGGTTGTCTGGGGCAGCTCTGGGCTATGGGGCTGGTGATGGGCAGGAGTGTTTCCTGTCCACCAGGATGATGGCTGTAAGCTGACACCCCCCTTTTCTTGGGAAGTTGTGGTGTTTAGTGAATTTTCTCAGCCAGTGGATTATTGCCTTCTGTCTCAGAGCTCTATTAGCTCTGCTCTTGTCTTGACCTGCCCAAATTGCAAGTCTTTGAAGCTTTCTGTATTGGGCTTCTTAGAGTAATTGTTTTAGAAAAAGAAAAAAGGATTAAAAAAAAGGGCCCTCCTCAGAGATCTAATGGGCTATTGAAATGCTAAGAGACAAAGCAATTAGGGCCATTAAGGAAAGGTCCACAGGGCAGAGAGATCAGCTTTTCTTCGAGATTTGCATATGTGCCTCAGGGCCTGAGCTCTGCCCTTCCCCTTTCTATGTTCACCAGAACTCCAAAAATCCTCCGCTTTTATTTTGGAGTTTATCGTGTTGTTTTTTTCTATGCCTGTCTCCTCTCTGCTGGGCTGGCTGCTCTCAGATTCTCTGGTGTCTGGTCTCAGTCTATCTATGGTTGGAGTTTGGATCAGTAGAATGAGTTTCTGATAAGGGCTGCCACTGCAGTTCTCCCTTCTCCTTCCTGGAGCTGACAGCCCCTCCTCCCATGGGACTGAGCCTGGCAGGGAGGGGTGCGGGTCCCCTGGCCACAGAAACTTACAGATTTCGCTGATCTCAGCAGTTCCATGTGTTCATGAGTGTTGTATGAAGTATGCCCAAAGTCCGATTGCTCTGTGGTGTCCAGTCCACGCAGTTCCTGGCTTTCTACCTACTTTCCTGGAGGAGTAACTAAAACATACAGCTCACCAGTCCGCCATCTTGCCCCGCCTCATCCCATAAGTTTTTATGTGTTTTGTTTTTGTTTTCATTCATCTCTAGATATTTAGCAATTTCTTCTTTGACCCATTGATTGTTTAGGAGTGTGTTGTTTAATATCCAGATATTTGTGAATTTTCTAGATCTTTGATGGTTATTGACTTCTAGGTGCATTCCATTGTGGTCAGAGAATGTGCTTTGAATAATTTCAATCTTTTAAAATTTATTGAGGCTTGTTTTATGCCCCAGCATATGATCTATTATAGAGAAAGTTCCTTGGGCACTAGAGAAGAATGTAAACCCTAGTAATTTGGGATGTAATACTCTATATATAGTCTGTTAATTCTAATTCATTTATCACATTGTTTAGGTTCTCAGTTTCCTTATTGTTCCTCTGTCTGGTTGATCTATCTATAGGAGAGAGTTATGTATTGAAGTCTCCCATGATTATTGTGGAAACATCTATTGCTTCCTTCAGTTTTGCCAATGTTTGTCTCATGTACTTTGGAGCACCTTGGTTGGGTACACAAACATTTATGATTGTTATTTCTTCTTGCTGAATTGTCCCTTTTATTAGTATGTTGTGTCTTTCTTTGTCTCTTATGACATCCTTGCATTTAAAGTCTATTTTTTCTGATATTAGTATTGCTACTTCTGCTTTCTTTTGGCTATAGCTTGCAGGTAGTATTTTCTTCTATCTTTCACTTTCAATCTCTTTGTGTCACTGGTCTAAGATGAGTCTCTTTTAAACATTTAAACAGCATATTCATGGTTCCTATTTTTAAATCCATTCTGCCAATGTATACTTTTTAATTGAGGAATTTAATCCATTCACATTGACTGTTATTACTGTGAAGGCAGTTCTTGAATCAGCCATCATATCCTTTGGTTTTTATTTGTCAGATCTATTTCTCCCCCCTCTGTCTTAATTTCCTTTAAATTATCCTTATTAATAGTCTTCAGTTCTGTGCCCTTCTCCAGGCCTCTCTCTCCTGTCCTTTTTTACTGAGCCAGTAGTTCTCCCTTTAGTATTTCTTGTAGGGGAAGTCTCTTGTTAACAAATTCTCTCAGCATTTGTTTGTCTGTGCAAATTTTAAGCTCTCCCTCAATTTTGAAGGAGAGCTTTGCTGTATAAATAATTCTTGGCTGGCAGTTTTTCTCTTTGAGAATTTTAAGTATGTCATACCACTGCCTTCTTACTTCTATGATGTCCACTTAGTAGTCAGTACTTAGTTTTATGTTGTTTCCCTTGTATGTGATGAATTGCTTCTCCCTTGCTGCTTTCAGAACTTGCTCCTTCTCTTCAGCATTTGACAACCTGTTCAGAATATGTCTCGGAGTGGGTTTATTTGGATTTATTGTATTTGGAGTTATTTTGACATCTTTGATTTGCGTTTATGTCATTTAGAAGGGTTGGAAAAGTTTCCCTCAACAGTGTCTGAATACTCTTCCCAGCCTTTTACTCTTCACCTTCTGGAACACCAATGAATCTTAAATTTGTGCACTTCATGTTGTCCATCATTTCTCTGAGATCCATTTCAAATTTTTAGATTTTTTTCACCATTCATTCTTTTGTGCTTTCACATTTCATCATCCTGTCTTTGTTTGCTAATTCTTTCCTCTACCTCTTCCAATTTGCTGTTATGTGTCTCAAGAATATTTTTAATTTGATCCACCATATCTTTTATTTCCATAAGATCCACTATTTTTTTTTAATTTACTCTTGAAAATTCTTCTTTATGCTCTTCTAGAGTTTATTCATGTCCTTTATATCCTAAGTCATAACATTGATTCTTGTTTGTACTTCTTAGATTAATTGCTCCAAGTTCTGCATCTCCTCTGGCCTTTCAATTTGGATGTTTGGGTTATCCATATCTTCTGCTTTCTTCATATGCTTTATAATTTTCTGTTTTTTTTTGTTTTGTTTTGTTTTGTTTTCTTTGGCCTCTTGGCATTTGCTTATCTTGGTAGGTTTCTTTTAGTGTATGCAGGATTATTTGATTGTTCATCTGTAATTTGGCAAAGCTACAGCTTGGTGGAGTGCACGTTTCCTGACCTACCAGCAGATGGCGCTCTTGAGCCACCTCTTACCCTCAAGCCAGTTCTCTCCCAACTTCATCTGTGCACTGAGTGGGGGTTCAAACCATGTGGAAGTCCAATGAGTTCACCAATTTTCCATGTGCACTGGGAACTGCCAGCCCTGTGGATGGGGGGTATGGCCTGCACAGTTTGGCAGGGAGTCCGCTCCAGGAAACAGTGGTCCTGGCCATTCCCAGGGCTGCAGGTGGAGTACTCAGGGACCACATAGCTGCCCAAGTGTCCTACAGTCTGTATCCGTCATTTGCCCTCTTGTCCCTGGGATTTGGGGAGGCTCCTGGCACTTCTGTGTGGCAACCCTGGCACTAGGCTGTGCACTTGGTAGGCTTCCATGGAGGAAGAGTGGGTGCCATCACAACCTGCTGAATCCCCTCAAGGAAGCTCTTGGCAATGGGGCTATGAAGGGTCCTCTCCCCAGCCAACTGCAAAGATGTCTGCATGGGGCATGGAAAGCTGCCTCCTTCCATGCTCATCTGGCTGCTCCAATGCCAGTCTCTTTGCCATGGGTCTACGAAGGGTTATCACTCAAGCCAAGTACTGAGGAGGGTGCCTGGAGCATGGAATGCTCTCCCCTCTGGCTGCTCCCCTCTGCACTCATCCACTGGCTCCAACCACCCATTCCCTGGCAGTGTTCCAGGCCAAAAACCAGTTTTAAATGCAGTCTCTTGGCTTCTCCAAGTACACACTCAACTGTGGGTGCTGAAGTCCCTGCCCAGCCAGTGGAACCCTGAAACAGCTGTTCTGGAGCACTTTCTGTCCTGTATCTAGTGTTTTTCATGGAGGAGAATTTTGTTCTATCTCTCCTAATCCATCTTCCTGGAACTCTCTCATTGTAGTTTTGATTTGCATTTCCCTAATAGCTAGTGAAGGTGAGCATTTTTTCATATGCTTTCTAGCCATTTCTATTTCCTCTTTGGAAAAGTGTCTATCTATGTCCTTTGCCCATTTTTTAATTGGGTCTTTTGTCTTTTTGTTGTTGATTTGTAGGATTTCTTTATTTATTCTGGATATGAAACCTTTATTGGAAATCTGGTTTCCAAACACTTTCTCTCATTGAATAGGCTGCCTTGTTACTTTCTCGGCAAAGTCCTTTGATGAACAAAAGTCTTCAGTTTTGAGGAGATCCAGTTTATCTATTTCTTCTTTCATTGTTTGTGCTTTGGGTGTAAGGTCTAAGAAACCACCTCCTACCACAAGAATTTAAAGGTGTCTTCCTATATTTTCTTCTAGGAGTTTTATGGTCCTAGTTCTAATGTTTAGGTCTTTGATCTATGTTGGGTTAATTTTTGTATAAAGCATTAGATAGGGATCCTCTTTCATTCTTTCAGATATGGAGATCCAGTTCTCCCAGCACCATTTGTTGAAGATGCTGTTCTGTCCCAGTTGACTAGCCTTGGCTGCCTTGTCAAAAATCAATTGGCCGTAGATGAGAGGGTCTATTTCTGAACTTCTCAGTTCAATTCCATTGGTCAGTATAACTATCCTTATGTCAGTACGATACTGTTTTACCACTGGAAGTTTGTAATATGCTTTAAAGTCAGGTCGTGTAAGACTTCCCACTTCATTTTTCTTTCTCAAGATGTTTTTGGCTCTTTGGGTACCTTGCCCTTCCAAATAAATTTGATTGTTGGTTTTCTGTTTCTTCAAAGTAAGCTGTTGGGAGTTTGGTTGATATTGCATTGAATATGCAAATAAATTTGGGTAGAATTGACATTTTAACTATATTTAGTCTTCTAATCCATGAACATGGTATGTCATTCCATCTATTTAGGACTTTATTTCTTTTAGTAATGTTTTGTAGTTTTCTGGTTAGAGATCCTTTTCATCCTTGGTTAAATTTATTCCTGGATATTTGATTCTTTTGGTTGATATTGTCAGTGAAATACTTTCCTTGATTTCCTCCTCAGATTGCTCCTTACTAGAGTATGGAAACACTGCTGATTTTTGAAAGTTGTTCTTGTATCCTGCCACTTTGCTGAACTTGTTTATTAGCTCTAGTAGCTTTGTTGTAGATTTTTTGGGATTTTCTAAATATAGGAGCATATCATCTGCAAACAGTGAAAGTTTTACTTCTTTGTTTCCAATTTAGATGTCCTTATTTCTTTTTCTTGCCTAATTGCTCTAGCTAGGATTTTTATTTTTACAAATTGTTTTAGACTTAGGCACATCTCTAAAGGGTTCATTCAACTAACATTAAGCAGTAGTCAGTTTGAATTGTGCATACTAATTCACCCACAAAATCTTGGTGACCAAGAACACAAGAGTAAACTAATATGTCTCTATGGAATTTACAGACCAAGTATTGCTGTATTCACTTATTTTACCCATTTGTGTTAGAGTTGAAAATTGCTGTGGGGATTTTCATTTTTAAATTTCTTTCCTTCTCATTCTGGGTCTAGCACCAATTGTGCTTCATCCTACTATGTGTGCAAGCCACTCTACAGACAAATCAGTTGTTGAGGGCAGGCCATTATCCTTTGTCATGAGACTGCATTATTCCTGACCCAATTGAGTTAATGTACTTTGGGGTATATCGACCCAAATGAGTTAATGTACCTACTAAATTGCTCCTGTTAAACTCAGAAAATAACTGACTTGAGAATATAAATCTGGCCAAATAATTGTTAATTATTTGCAGTTCCTCTTCTAAGTATTTGTAAGAATCTTAAAGCTAAGTGAAACTTCCCTTTTTCTCTTTACAAAGCCAGCACTGGCTGTTTCAAAACCAAAGATCAAGTTAGGTTTATTTTTGGTTTTGCCAAGGCTATAAGCCTCTCATTGAAGTTGCCTGAAAGGTTCAGTCAAATTGGCTTTACACCAAATAAAACGCAGTGTGCTCTGTACGGTTTTGACCCAGAATCAGGTGAATCTCAGCAGTTTTGGCTGAGCTACATTGTAAAATTTTGGATTTGTTCGAACTTGACACTTCCTGGGAACCCATTCAAACTGAAACCGGAAAAAGGTTTTGCACAAACCCTGTCCTGGCCCATTCTGCCAAGTTTCCCACTGCTCTAATGTTAGTCTACCTTCTGTATATTCGCATCAAGGGCAAACGGAAATATCCTCATGAATCTCTCATGAGGGATCTTGATTGAAACAATCTAGACATTCTTCCTTTGCCACCTTGTCCCAAAATACAGAGCCTGTATTCTCTGTCAGTATTAAATATGTATGTTTTCCGATAATGGGGTCATCTTCAAAGGGTTAAGTTTCTAAAACATGACAGTGTTTATGGTCTAATGAAGAAAGTACTGCTAAAACAAATGGACTGTTTATGCAGAGCTGTAACCTTGTGGCAAAAGGTGATGGCCAACTTAAAAATGTAAGATGTCTTTCAGCCTACAAAAATTGTTTCTTATTGCCCTGTCAAATTTTTCATAAACATGGTGATGTAGAGAAGGTATCATTGAGAAATTACTTAATGAATGCAGCTTCACCAGCTCATGAATTTAGTATTATAGAATTGCTCAGTGTTTAGAGGTCAGACTGACAGCTTCATAAATGATGCTGATAAGTAGTGACACTGCCTGTCTAACTGCCTCGCTCAATAATGTGTTTTATAGTCCTGTTCTAAAAACTATCAATAACATAATGCATTCTATGGGTATAAATTTCTTGCTTTATATTGTGAGGATAATATTGTATATTATAAAACACAATGGAAGTGTCATTCTGAAAAATATGATTTATATAAGAAATGCTTTCTACTCTCTGTAAGGAAGCATATATGGGTGAAATCTCAGAGTAATACTGTATTTGTTTGTTAAATCCTACTTTAACTCTAAAGCAAAGCTTTGGTTTTTCATTCTAAATATATAGTAGGTGAGAGTAATGTATATTACACACATTTCTGAAGTGACCTTTAAATGAGAAGATGATTGGGGGAATTTTCATTTTATGGATCTACTTTTACCAAATAACATACAAATTTCAGCTGAAGTCTTTTGTATGCCTAGATTAAAATGATAGAAAGTAATATGGTAAAAATGGAATCTGATTAAGAGTCAGAAAAGCTAAGGTGTGTCCATATCTCTACCAGGCATGTGACTGTGAGAAAGTTATTTAACCTCTCTTCATTTCAGTGTTCTTGTTTTTTGTTTTGTTTTCTTTTTTCATGATTGGACTGGATTAGGTGATTTTTAAAAGCTCCTCTATCTAACAGATTCTAGTTTACTTCAGGAAGAATTAAAAATCTGATCCTCACAAAATTTCCACCCTGCCAATAGCTGCTATCAAACAATGTACTCTGATAGAATCAGAAGAGTATTATGTAACAAATGTTTATTGAGTCCCTTCATTATCTCAACACTGTTCTAAGGCATACAACAGACTAGGTCCTTGGTGCCGTGCATCTCAGATTTCAGATTATGTTAGAGCTGGAAAGAGTCTTAGGGATCCTTGTCAAAATCCTTCAGTCTGTAGATGAGCAGTCTGGAGGCCAGAGGAGTTTATGAATTGCCCAATGTGGCAAAAGTAGGGCTAGAATTCAAGAGCCCTGATTAATGACACAATATTCTTTCCATTCTACACACTTCAGTAATGTCTGAGGGTAATGAAGACAAGAGTAATGAACACTTTCAAAGTATCTCGTGGATGATACGAAGTGAAAATGAAGAAAATTAGCAGCCAGATCCCATATATATGTTGAGCAGGGCAAGAAGTGGACTCAGTTGTAGGTCTCTGACATTCTTAGACCAATTTAGAATTGGCAGAATATGCCCTAAATTTATTGGTAAATGGAGTTTCATAAAGCAACTTTGATCTAGTTTTCTTCCTTTTAAATGTTGAATAAAAGAGTTGACATGACCCTAGGTTGCATTACTAGTTCTGTCTTGAGCTTGTTCAGTGATATTAAACACCTCAGTCAATCTTTTTTATGTGTCTGCGTAATAGCTCTAATACCAGTTACACACTGTTTATAAAGTTTGTTTAGGGCTTTTAATAAACTTTGATCTCAGATGAAAGGCTAGAGAGTATAAATTGTCACTGTTAGCACTATTAATATAAATACCCAAAGTAATCTCATGTTAATTATTTAACATTAGTGAATGATTTCACCCTATCATTGCCCCCAATTACATTATATTTGAACATCAAACAGTAAAAGGTCAAACCTTCAGGAAAAAAAAAAAAGAAACTATTCTTCATTATTCTGTTTAGGCTCTGTTCTTAATTATTTTGCATAGCTGTTCTTCTATAAATGATTTTCCAGAGCATGTTCAACATTTTTTCCCATTACCACATCAATCTCTACCTGTATCCACATCCTTGATTTGTTTCATTGCCATCAGACATTAATCATGTAGTTCAAATCGTGTTAAACCTAAATAGGCACACTGACTTAAAACACTTGGATTCTGTGAAGAACACCCTTTACACCATCTTTTCAGAGAAATTCCTGTTTTTATCTTTATTCCTATCATTTCTCTTTCAGACCTTGTTTTTCTCTTTAATACCTCAAAGCTCCTAGTTAGACATTAGTTTTTCCTTAAAGAAGAATGTATGTGTTCAGTGACTTAGTTTGTCAGTCTGCTCTGACAAATACCACACAATGGGTAGGCTTAAACCACAGGCATTTATTAGCTCACAGTTTCAGAGGCTGGAAGTCAAAATCAAGGTGTTAGCAAGACCATGCTTTCTACCCAAACTCTGTAGCATTTTGGTGCGAGCTTGCATCTCTGCCTCCTGTCACATAGTAATGTCCTTGATCTCCTCTTTTACCTGCTCTTCTGGTTTCTGCTGCCTTCTGACTTCTTTTTATGTGGCCTTCCCTGACTCACTGCCTCTGAATTTCTTCTGCTTATATATAAAGAACTCCAATAATATGGCTTGAGGCCCGCCTTGATTCAGTTGGGATACACTTAAACTAATGATACATCTTCAAAGGGCATATTCACAAAGGAGTTCACCCCCACAGGATCGAGAATTAAGATTAAGCACAGGCCTTCGTTGGGGTAGATAATTCAATCTTCCACATTCAGTAGTGTAGGAGCTGAGTGAGGGAATAAGGCAAAAGCCAGGTAATCTCCAAACTTCTTAGAGAATAATTAGGATTTGTTGGACTGGGAGTTTTTTCATTAGGATTTGTTGGAAGACTGGTTATGAGTCCTGGCTCTTTCACTTGGGCAACTCAATCTCTCTGAACCTAATTTCTATTATCTATAAAATGAGCCAACTACCTGTCTTTTTGTCACACAGGTTTGCTGAGAAGATCAAATGAGGTGATGAATGGGAGAGGCCTTTTCTAAATTTAAAAGAATATTATTCCTTTATGTCTGCATTACTTTCACAGTCAAAAGGGCAGTATATGATGAAATGGAAAGGTTTGGTTCAGTCAGGACATTTAAATTCTAGCCCTAGTTTTGCCATAATGGGTATCTTAGCACTAAATTTTACCTCCAAAATTTAATTCAATTGTTTTAAATTTGGGCTCTGAGAAATTTAGATTTAGGGTCTTTATTTGATAACCCCAGTCATTTTAGTTCAACACATCCCTACTCCCAGATACAGTCAGTCAGGGATAGGATCCTCTGCTTTGTAAAGCTCTCCAGGTGATTCTAATGTGCAACCATAATTGAGAATCACTGATTTAGGCCATCTTCAATGTGCTTTTGGAGAACGTACCTGTTTTGCATTCCATACCCAGAGTCTGGTGTTACTCTACCTACCTTCATGTATTATTCAGTTCTACTCATTTCTGCTGATTTAATTTCATGTCTTTTCTACTGAAATCATTGTGTCTTCTATCCCAGAACTTCTTCTTTCTAATCCACCAAAAATAGTTGTAGGAACCTTTCTCAAACATTGTTTTCCAAAACTTCAGAATGGCTTAATTTTAGCTTCTTACTAAAATTTAAAATGTTCAGACCCGAGTCAACAGGCCAATTTGCCTGGTCATGATTTTGTCAAATGACCAATTCTCTGATTTTGACAAATTTTAACAAATTGGCCAATTTATAAAAATAGCATCTTTAAAAACTATGCAAACAATTAACAGATAAATAAGGTGTGTTTTTTTTCTTTTCTTTTCTTTTTTTTTTTTTTTTGGTAAATCAGTATATTGGCCAAATTGGCCTTTTAATCAATTTTGCTTTTGCCATAAAGATTAAGATTGTGTAAACTGCCTCCCTCGCCTCTATTCTCATTTCTCCTCTTATTACTTGTGTTCTTCCTTTCTGATGCATCAAGTCATTACTTTTCATTCATTTCTCTATCCAACATCTGATAACCAGATACTCTATTATGAGTTTGAAGCATGGTGCTGCCTTACAGGCGCTGCACTACATGGCAGCATAGGATAGATATTTCATGAAGTACTATCAGACTTCATGTCAGACCCAAAGGAAGTGGTTTAGGTAAACTCACAGGAGGAGAAATTTGGAACTAAAAGAATGAATAGTTAATTTTTTTTTTAACTAGACAATGAATTAAGTAAACTTTTATTGAAGCATGAATTGTGGTACAGAAATACATTTCAACTGATTTAGATCCAATACTATGAAAGGAGAATTTATGGCACCAAAACTTCCCCTCCTCTATAACACTGAGATTTAGATTACTATCCAAGTCTTACAGTTTTCATTTTCTAGACTTACTTCCATACAAATTTGTGCACTTTATCAACATTAGACAAAATTCTAGTTTTTTAAAGAAATCAGAACTCTGACAGAGAGAATTTTTATAAAGAGAAGAGAACATTGCTTTGAGGACAGAACAGCATCTTTGAAAAATATATGATGGTATAAAACACTTTAAGATAATTACCTTTAAGCTAAAGAGAATTAGGTATAACTTTAAAAAACAGCCTGTCTGCACTGGGCAACTTTCTTCCAAAGAGTATGGTATGAAAGGGCAGGGGACAGGAAGCAATTTGGCAGTGGAGAAACCTGCCAGATGACTGAGGCTGACAGTCGTCCATCATGCTGATATGTGCACTTGATACAAAGTGACAAAAATGGCACTTTATCTGCCTCCCCAAAACTGGTAATCCCATTTAATCATGAGGGAAAAAAACAGACAAATCCCAATTGAGTGGGCATGCCATAAAATGCCTGACCAGTACTAAATGTAATGTGGTGCCTGGATGGGGTCCCAGAACAAAAAAGGACATTCAATAAAAACTAAGGAAATCTGAATAAAGTTTGTATGTTAGTTAATAAAAATGTATCAATATTGGTTCAGTAATTGTAACAAATGTACCATACTAATATCAGGTGCTAATAAGAGGTAAATTGGATTTGAGGTGTATGGAAACTCTCCATAGTATCTTTACAATTTTTTTGTAAATCTAAAACTGTTCTAAAAAATAAAGTTTATTAAAAAAAAAAAAAGAAGAATGAATAGGATTTTGAGTAGTATTGATTAAAGGGTAGAGAGTTTTAAATTCCAGGGATGGTTTAAATTTAATTTGTAAATTCCAGGGATGGTTTAATCCTCAGTTTACCATCAGGATCCATTGTGCCCAATCTTGGGTTTTTCATTTCTTTTGGTAAGAGCTGATTTTTTTTTTTTTCAGTCTTATTCTTTTCTCAAGTTCTTCCAAAGAACAAAGAGAAATTTTACATATTTTTAAAATATAATAAAACTCATTCTGTCTTGCAAATACAGTATGAGTCCATTGAGTCCTTTTATAAATCTAAGATTCATAATAGTATCTTGGTGATCTTATTTTCTTGAGAGATTTTGCTATTCATCATCCTAGGTATTATTTTATATCAATTGTTCCCAACTATTTTTAAAAGATTAAAATGATATGAAAATGGAAAAATTATGGAATCACATAGAAGTATATTATAGTAGTGAAATAAATCACCACTATTACATAATCCTTCAGTTTTCTTATTGTGTTGCCCAGAGTATATCAAGAATGGTGATGGGTCTGAGATTTTACCCTACTTGCAAACTAGCAAAAAGTGTATTTGAATTCACTTTTAATATATTAAAATTGTATTTGAAATCTGGAGTCATTATTTACAAGATGAGTATTTTCCACATTTGTGAATGACAGTTGTTCAGGAGTTCATTTCATTCATACCTTCAAAACTAGGAAAATACGGATTATGTTTAAATTTTTATTATAATTTCTAATAAAGTAATTTCACTATCCCTTTATTCTTCTCTAAATTCTTCATAAAATGACTAAAGTATATAAAAAACAAAAGTCTATTTTATCTGGAGAGTAAATGGTAATGACTATTTTTCCTGATCTATTGAAAAATTAAACAAAAGTACATTGTTGTGTACCAGGTCCTGGGTTCAAAATGCCATTCTGTATTCCCATAGTTTGGTTTCTTGCTTGTTTCTTTGTTGTTTTTTTACAATTGAATCTCCTGTGCGTGGTTCCCATAGTGTGGAAATTGCAACTAACCTCTTCAAGGTGATCTACCAGTAAAGTTGATAGACCCAGTTCTTACTTATCAGTAAGAATCTTGTTTGCATTTCCAGAAAGTCCTTTAATGTACTCTATTCCTTCTAAGTTTAAGAGGAAGAGAGCACATAATATTTAAAGCAGTGCTCTGCATGACTTTGAGATTTGTACTGACTTAGTTTTCCTGAGTTGCTAGGACAAATACCATACAATAGGTTGACTTAAATAGCAAGAATTTATTGGCTTACACTTAAGAGGCTAGAAGGCTTGCTTCTTCCCATGGTTAGTAGCCTCCTGGTCTGGCTGGCAATCCTTAGTTTCTTTTACTTTCCTGTCTCATGCAATATCTTTCTCCTCTGGGTTCTGTTGACTTCCCACTTCCATTGCCTTCAAGCTTCCAGCTCTTCCCCAGGGCCTTCTCTATCTGTGAATTTCTTCTGCTTATAAAGGACTCCAGTAATTTGGATTAAGACCCAACCTCATTCAATTGGGTCACACCTTAACTAAAAAGTAACATCTTCAAAAGATCCTATTTACAACAGGTTCACATCCATAGGAATGCTGATTAAGATTAAGAACATGTCTAATTGGGATCCATAATTCATCACATGCACCTATGTCTGCACCTTCTTAGAGAAATATTATAGAGCAATGTTCTTATCTTTAGCCTGCAACTAAAGTCAGGAAGAGGAGGAAGGGGCAGAGAAAGCAATATAAAATACTCCAGTTTGTTCTCCAAGTGGTACTTGTCATGGAGTGTTCTGCCTTATAATATCCCAAGAAAATCTGGGGAGCAAGATTCTACAAGTAAAAAGTAGAGTATCTTTCTAACTTAATTTCACCTTGCTGCAACTTCATTATTTCACTTAGAGTGAATTCCCAGAACTCTTTATATACCCATATTCACTTGGCAACACGTGGGATCATTCTCAGATCAAATATAAATCATCTGATTTTTCATATCAGGTATCTTTTAAAAATATTGTTGCAGCTATATAGTTACCAGATAACTGAAAAGCATTTGTAACACCAAATTCAATAAGTATTTATTGAGTAGCTGTTGTGTTTAGCACCACAGAAACAAAGAATAGTAAGTAAGGTATACTCACTATACTTAAGAATTCTCTATTTAATGGGGAAAAAAGATAGCTAATTCAAAATTGCAATATAATGTACATATTTCTCTCTATTGCCCCTAGTAATTTATTTTCATTGAGGAGCCCCAAAAATATTCTTGAATTAAATCTGGTCAGCTTTAGAAGACTGGAATTCTAGTGTTAAAGTGGTGTTAAACATCTGATTTGCACAAAGTAGGTGCTTAATAAATACTTGAATAAAAGAAAGGCTGATTATTCTATCCAGTTTATGTGTTATAAGTTTCAGTGAAATCATGCCTAATTTCCAGAGTACTGCAGCTTTGCTAGTGTTATCATAGCACACTTGTAATGTCCTAAGTCATGTGATTCGGGCTGCTGCTTCTTTTTATTAATGTGTCTAAAGGTTGCAGAACCTGTTCAATTTAGTTGAATATGTTAAAATGTAGTTGAGGGAGAAGGTCTAAGTTCAGAATTTCAAATTGTTTTGTCAAGACCAGTTCCTTTTCATAGGAACCACCAGGACACAAAGCTTCATTGTTTAAAGTTGAATGAATGCATGACTTTCATTTGGCTGGGGGGGGGTGGTGGGGAGCTGGGGAAGAAAGGTTTCTAGCAATTGAAGTTTCAGGAAAACAGTTGTTTGTGACAAATGTCAGATGAATTTGTTCATGAAACAACACTCTTAGCTTTATTGTACCCAGTAGATTTTATGGTCCATCTTTCTCAGCTATCAGAAACTGGCTGATTTATTTAAAAATATATATTCGCACTCACATATTTCCTATATGTCTCTTCTTGCTCATTCTGCTCAGTCATTCAGGACATAGCTCAACAGAGCATCTCAAACATATTTATAGTTCACCTTTAACATTAGTTCTTTAAATCAGATGTCTGTCAAAATGTATTGCTATAACTTCATATTATTGCCACTTTTACCTAAGTATGGCCTCTCAGTAGAGATGCCTTATGAGATAATTAAGATAAATTTTCAATGGCTTTAAAATCTACCTGTGGGTCACTGTTCTGTCTACTTTGACAGTGGTAGGTCAGGCGAAAGCGTTGCACAAGATCCCAAGGTGTGTTTCTAAATGTTCAAAAAAAGGTATTAATTATGAAAACAAGCTTTAGAAGTATAGGCAGAGTTGATCTCGGTTATTTTTGAATTAAGTCTCTGAGCCACAACGATAAAAATAAAATACCTTGCCTGATTCCTGTTTAGATCTGATCTGCCCGTCACCAGAATCTCATCCATATAGGGGGATTAACCGTTCAAATGCTCTTCAAACATCCAAGTGCTGTGTATGGAGTAATGGAAAATGATTAATTTGTTTTGTCATTCTCTTTGAGAACATAGGACATTCTTAAAAAGAAAATAACCCTTTGTTTGAGAACAGAGAAGATTAATTATGTTCATCTCACTAAGGTGCTTTTAAGTAAATTAGCCTGGACCCTACCTCAGCCAGAACAATTATTATTCTTTATCAGTATACTGTATCAGGACCCTCTGTTCCCCATGATCCCCTACTTTAGTGTGCCTGGAGGCCTTGGAGAGAGAGGTTTGCAGGATTCCAGGGAGTGATTAGTATTCCTCAGATACCTGCTCTTTGTTGGGTTTCCCCCTCATTGCCCAGGATGTCTCATTCAGAGGCAGCAAGTTGCTCTTCACATCATGTGCTTCTGCTCTACCCCCTTAGGTCCACAAAAGATTTTGTTCTCATCTTCCTTTCTTTAACTCAATCTTGACTATTTAACACAACTTTACTGTCCCTTCGTTTTTCTTTCAGTTGTGATTTTTATTATTTTTCTTTAATTATGAATATGTCTGGAAATATTCTGTCCCTCAAAAATAGTCCATTTTTAAGTTCTACTTTTAAAATATAATTTTTTAAAAAATTCTTTCTTTCCACATTTCTGAGTTCTAAATTTGCCTTTTTCTTTGTGATGAGAGGGGTCTTTTTTCATTAAGCTAAAATTTATTTCGTATCATACCAAGTGCTTAGCAGTGGAAATATGGGGATGAAAGACAGTACTGCCTTTAAGGAATTTGCAGTTTACTGAAAGAAAGGAGTAAACACACCGTTCCGAAATGATTAGACATGTGATGGGAGACACATACGCACGTAAAATGCTGAGGATGGGTACTTAACCCATACTTTAGGGGGGAGGCTAACAGAATAACTGTTACCATTTTACTAATAGCTAGTGTTTATTGAGTACCTACTATGTGATAGGCTCTACTCATAGTACTTTATATGTGTTAATTTGTTTGATCCTTATTACTCTACAAGTGGGCTATTATTGTCATCCCTATTTGTAGATGAGGGAACTGAATCCCAATACAGAAGGATCCAGAACTTGCCTAAGGGCATGTAGCCAGTAGGTAACCAAACCAGGATGTTATCTCAGGCATTCAGTCTGAAGAGCCCATGCCTTTAACTGCCCACCATGTTAGAGGAGGTAGTGGCTAAGCCTTGTGGAAGACAAATCAGTGAGCTTGGTTAAGAAGTTTGTAGGGCACATTCTAGAAAGATGGACCTTCATATGCTAAGTCATGGTGGCACAGAAGCTTTGAAGAGAGAAACAAAGGTATGGAATAATATTTGTGACAATACAGGCAGAAGTGGATCAGCAGTATACAGATTGTGAAATTGTTTTAAGTTTACTGTTAGGCCAGTTATAAAGTGAAGAAAATGAAAAGCAAGTTGTTTACTTGCTTTTGGAGTATCTCTTCTAAAAATATAAAATGACAAATATTTAGAGTTGGTAATTCGATGGGGCAAACACCCAACAAGACAAAAAAATGTCTTTTCTTCTTACTTTTCTGACACAATCATTAGATTTGTTTTCTGCTATACAACAGTGAAGTTTTTACCACCCCACAGAGGTTCTTGGGTGAATACTACTTCCTAGAATCCCATATCTGATTTTCTCCTTATTTTACTTTCTCTTTATAAAACCTTTTTCACACTCTTTTTAACTTTTCAAGATTAAAATCAAACCCCATCCTACTATGCGAATAAGTAAAAGCTATAGTGAACTGAAGTTAGAGTCCAAAAGGACTCAGAGATTTTCGGATCCCACTTCCTGTTTTCCTGATTTGGAAACTGAGGCCCATGGGTTAAATGATTTGCCTAGCTCATACAAATGGTTATGACAAACCTAGATATGACTTTATATCTCCTGATTTCTAATCTATGATATTTTCCATTGTATCATCCTGTCTCTCCTCAAGCAGAAGGCTACCACAAATAAATGAAAGTAATGCATTGTGATTAGAGAGAGCATTTTATGGTCTCTGGGACATAATTCAGAAACTTAATTAGAATGTCCATTCTTTTGTTATAAGAGTAATTTGGGCAATTCAGGAGCTTTTTGGTATGGTATCCTTGAGCTCTGAGGATTCAGCCCATTCTCCCAATAAATCTCTCACTGAGCTCCACCCAAAAGGCCTCTCTGAAATGTTTCTCAGAGTTCCTGCTGCTCAGCAAGCCCCCAGCCTGGGAGTGCTATGCCCATCTCACCTTCTTACAGCACTCCCACATGCCACAAGTACTTCTCTTGGAAGCTCGTTGACTTGGCCTTGGGAAGCGACTAGAGTCTGTTCTCCAGGCAACATCCAGAATGATCCTTTTGAGTGTAAATGAGAACATGTCATTCCTTTCCTCAACATCTTTGAAGACTTTCCATCTCATTCAGAATTAAATCCTAAAACCTTACTGTGTCCTAACTGACCCTAAGATCTTGCCCCGGGTACCTCTGGCCTCATTTGCAGTGCTTTCCCTCATCTCGCTCTACCCTGATACACCTGTTCCTTGCCTTTCATTCCTGGAATGTGCCACAGCCTTCCGCCTTAAGGCCTTTATCCTTTGTTCCCAAAGGCTTTGCCCCAGGGATTTTCCTGACTCACTTCCATTACTGACCACACTATCTAAAATTGCAACCCTGTCACTCTCCATCCTCTTACACTGCTTTATTTATTCATCAGCATTTATGACAACCTGACATATTATGTATTTGTTTGTCCTCAATAAAATGTAAGCTCCACAAGGACAGAGCTTTTTTTTTTTTTTTGCCTTATTTATGCACCCTAGAACAGTGCCTGATAGTAGGCATTCAGGCAGTGTTTGCAGATTGAATATGTGAGTGAAAATCCTTTGTTCATTGAATAATATTCATTTATTTAACAAGCAGTGTCCTGGGAATCGAGTAGTGAACAGAGGCACATATACTCCCTACCCTCTCTCCTCATGATGCTTTTTGCCTAGTGTATTACTTGGTGTTCTCCAGAAAAACAGAACTGACAGGAGATATTTATATAATGTGAACTGGGCTCACATTACTGGGAGGATTGTGAAGTCTGAATTCCATAGGGCAGGCCACAAATAAGGTACTTGATGATGACATCGAATTCCTCAGGGGAAGCTGCAGGTCAGGAAGTCCAGTGAAGGTTATAATAAATTTCCCAGGAGAAGCTGGATGGCTAAAGATAGAAATTCTTCTAACTGCTGAAATGGTCAGTTCTCCTTTAAGGCCTCAAACTGAATGATTGAGGAGACTTCTCTCATTGCTGAAGGCATCTTCTTTGTTGATTGTAGATGTAATCTGCCATAGATGCAATCAACTGACTAATGATTTAAATCTGCCTACAAAATCCCCTCACAGTGACAGGCCAGTGCTTGCTTGACCAAACAACTGGGCACCCATACACATCTCCATAAACCATATTAAATCTCAAAATAAAGACAATAACAGTCATAGTTTTTCTTAACATTACTCAGTTGTCCTGCATACAACCAGAAATGTGTTAATCCTTTTCCTAGAAGAGAATGCAAGTCCTTGGGTAATATTCACTCTTAAAATTGATATCCTGTAACTTAAATACTATGACATAAAGTTTACTATACGATAAGGATATAAGACAGGATAGAAAACAAAGATATTTGCTTTATGTCTATCTACAAACATATTCATGACAAAATAAGGAAGAAATACCCATAAATATTACAGTCCTTGTTCCTTAACCGGTCACGTGGTCCTTGCTCATGTTTATAACTACCTTCTTCCACTACCCATTCCATATTCTCTTTACCCTCAGCAAGCACCTCAACTCTTCCTGGTTCTATGCCTGGAGGGTGACCCAAACCTTCATTCCTGAAGGGTCTGGATCATTAATAGTCCTGCCTGGATTATTCACTGACTTTAATTACAAGACATGGTAGTACTAAAAGATGTTCTAAGAGATTTCCTGTATTCTAGGCACACTCTCCTTTACCTCCATTGTGCAGTAGCAGTACTATTTCTCTTTGGTAATCAGAATCAATCAATAGGGGTAATAGTAAGTTGTGCCACTCCTATTTACATCCTTTGATTCCTCGACCTGTGAATCCTAGCTATGGGAGAAACTGCGCCATAGATAGGATGCTGATTTAGAGCATATACAGCCCCTTGGAGAACATTGCCCGAGCCTAAATGTGTTGCCACTCAGTGCCATAATTGAGTCTTCAAAATGCCATTCCACCATTCTATCAATCCAGCTGCTTCAGGCTGATAGGGATCATGGTAAGACCAATGAATCCCATGATCATGTGCCCATTCTTGGATGTCATTTGCTGTGAAGTGGATTCCTTGAGCAGAAGCAATTTTGTGTGGAATACCATGATGTGCATAAGATATTCTGTAGCCCAAGAATGGTAGTTTTGGCAGAAGCATTGTGTTGCAGAGAAGGCAAATTTACATCCAGAGTTTGTGTCTATTCTAGTTAGAACAAAATGCTGCCCTTTCCAAAACGGAAGTGGTTCAGTGTAATCCACCTGCCACAAGTTAGCAGGCTGATCACCTTGGGAAATCGTTCTATATCAGGGTTAGTCTCTGCTGCTGCAGCTTGGGTACTCAGCAGTAGCTATAAACAGGTTGTCTTGGTGAGTGGAAGTTCATATTGCTGAAATCCATGCATAATCTCCATCCCTACCACCATGGCCACTTTGTTCATGAGCCCATTGGTCAATGAAAGGAGTGTCTGGGGAAAGTGACCAACTGGTATCCACAGAACATGTCATGCTATCCACTGGATTATGAAAATCCTCTTCTGCTAACATCACCCTCTGGTAAGCGTTCACATGGGACACAAATATCTTCATGTATTTTGCCCATTCTGAAAGTTCTATCCACATCCTCTCTCCCAGACCTCTTTGTCATTAATTTTCAATGATGTCCTTCCAAGTCCCTAACCATCCAGCCAAACCACTGGCCACAGCCCATGAATTGATATACAAACACACCTCCAGCCATTTCTCCTTCCAAGCAAAATGAACAATCAGGTGCATTTCCCAAAGTTCTGCCCACTGGGAGGATTTCCCTTCACCACTGTCCTTCAGGGATATCCCAGAAATGGGCTGTACTTCTGCATCAGTACACTTTCAGGTGGTACCTTTATATCATATACAAGCATCTGGAAATCAAGCCTGAGTTTTCTCGTCTTCAATCAATGGATCCTAGAGAATACCAAGAGGCTATTGCTGTGGGCTGGGAAAGAGAAAGTAATGTGGCAAGAGTGTAGGCCATGGGCATTTGGGCCACTTTCTTGGATAACTTGTGCCTTCAGGGCCTGCTTAAGTCCAATCTCATATTTACCACTTCATTTAATGATGGAGTGCTGCTTTGTATGCCTGACTTTATGGCATAATGGGTTGGACAACACCCAGATCACAACAGGCAACTCGGGTCTCATGGTAACTTAGTTGCCTGTGTTCTGGGGAAATAACCACAGAATAGGTTTGGGGACCCACTGGACCCACTATGCGATGAACCTGAGTTTAAACGTCATTGATCACTGTGGTGATTTTTTGCTGTATGTAACCGCTACCTGCCCCCCCCCCAAAAAAAAACCCCACAAAAAACATGTTCCTAAAGTTAATCCATTCCTGTGGGTTTGAAACTGTTATAATTAGGACCTTTTAATGAGGCTAATTCGATTAAGGTGTGACCCATCTCATTCAGGTTGGGTCTTAAACCTATTACTAGAGTGCTTTATAAATGGGAATGAATACCAAGAGAGAGAAAAAAAAAACACAGAAGCAAGAAGCTGAAATCAAAGAAACCCAGAAAAGAAGGGAGAGACCAGCAGGCACCACCATGTGCCTTGCCATGTGGCAGAGGAGCCAAGGATCACTGGCAGCTGGTCTTTGGGAAGAAACCATCACCTTAATGATGCCTCGATTTGGACATTTTCCAGGATCCTCACTGTAAGCAAATAAATTTCCATTGTTTAGGCTGAACCATTTCATGGTAATTTTCCTAGAGTAGCCTAGGAAACTAAAACAATCACCTTACCTCCATAAACTCCTACTCTGACTGGGAGACCACAGTGATGTTTTGTGTCTCCCAGAATTAGTATCAGTTCAGAGCCAGTTCCAGTAATCCCCAAAATGTCTGATCATTTCCTTTTCACAAATGTGCAGTCACCCTGATAAAAGGCCACAGATACCTTTGGTGAGTACTAGGAGGGCATTTAACAGTATAAATTTTTGTAGTGTAGCAAAGTTCTTCTCCAAGGGGACCCTTCTTTCAGGGGGTTCTGGATCAGTACATTGTCTCAAGTCTGAGAATTAATTGAAGGTCCATGACTTAAGTTAAAGTAGACCACTTCTGCTTATATAGCTCAAGTAAGAATTTAGTATACTGCCCATCTGTTTCACTTCTAAGTACCTCAGGTCAACTATCCAACATTATATCTTTCTGCAAGTCAGACTATTCTGATTACTGCTTTGGCTCTGCTGTCCATTATGGTAGCCATGCTTACCTTGTCTTTGGTGATTAAGTGCTGTCACTTGGCTCCCACCAATCCAAGGCCCAATCATCCCCACTGTGTTTAAGGACCCAAGTTCAGAGACAGCAGCTCCCACAGTAATGTCTGACCAAAGGAAAGAGTGACCACAAAGCTCTTCAGAGATGAAAGCTGCTCTCACAAATGTATTCCTCATAGCCATGGTAAAAAATGTGGCCTCTAGACATTCTTGAGGTGGGTGAGCAGGTCTTACATGATAAATCCATTCTAACTCTCCAGTCAGAAGAAAAGAGAGGTAGTGAGGGCAGGTCATAAGAAGAATTAGCAGTGTCTTGCAAGCCAACTACCTTAGGGCATTTGTTACAGTTTCGTCTGGTGAAATCGGATTAATCTCTTCAGATGAAGGGAGGCTTGTTGATTCCTCCAGGCAGACAGTCACAGGTTTATGCGGCAAAGAAGACTAAGCACAATGTCTACGGTTTCAGTGTCCCCACTGTCATCATTACGAGCCCATATGTTCCCATTCCAACCCAATTAATGTCCTCACTTTAACAGCAGACACCCTGCAAGGTTGAAAATTCAATCTGTGTTGTAATTCATCCACTCACACCATGAAACTCCGCATCTCTTTTCAGGACTCTCAAGTATGCAACTACAAGAAATAAGGGTTTATTTCAGAGCACACACAGAAACTTTTATGTCCTTCATGCTTGAACTGGGAATTAGAAGCTATGAGCTCATTCTTTTCTTTAACAACTTTATCCATTGTATTTAGGAACAACCATCCAACATCATTATATCTTTTTAACTTCACAAAACTCTGTTAAGGTATAAAATGCACAGACACCCAGAGCCTTGGGTCTTATAAGCATTTTGGTAGCAGTATCCAATTATTTAAATCTGCCTACAAAATACCCTCACAGTAACCATCAGGCCAGTGCTTGCTTGTGACCAAACAATTGGACACTATAACCTAGCGAAGTCGACACATGAAATTAGCCAGCACACCTAGGACTGAGGCAAGCATTAATCATACAATTCCATGAATAAATCTAATACTCTGATAAAAGTATTACAAAAGAAAGGCTCAAGATGCAGAGAGTGCATATTTGATTTAATCAGAGAAGCCAGGGCAGGATTCCTTGAGGAAGTGTGATGATTGAGCTGATATATGAAATATAATAAGAATTTACCAGTCCACTTAAGATTTATGTGTTTCATTATATGCAAAATTTACATTAAAAATAAACAAATATTGAACTTGATATAATGGTATTCATGCTGAACTTCTAATGCATACAATTACTTTCAAATGTATGCAAAAAAATAAGTTGGATTAATGGATAGATGCATCAGTATATAATAGAGCAAACATAGCAAAATGTTAATAGTACAGTCTGGGTGGTGGGTATATGGGTGATCAGTGTAAATTTTCTTCAAATTTCCTGTATGTCTGAAAGTGTCCATAATGTTAGGGGTTAAAGCATTAACCAGATAAGGAGATTGAGACAGAAACATTCTCTACAGAGGGCAGAGTATGTACAAGAGTAATTTATATGCCATTGTGCTTCTATTACTTTTATGTTTGGATGATGTCTGTAGAATAGTAAATGCATTTCTAACTATTGGACATAGTTTAATTAAGTTTTTCTTGCATCGGCATTGTGCTTTGATGACTAGTTTTTATTAGCTGTAATCTTAGATTATCACTGACCTCCTCTCTTTGAAAGTTACCAGAGTTGGCAGTACCTCACAGATTTAGCATTTTCTAATACATGATATTTGGAAATTACTTGACAATTTCAATGCACTTTCACATTCAGTCTTTTACTTGATAATTGCAGCTATCCTGTGGCTATGGGATGAGAAAGAACAGCGTTATTTATCTCCATTTTGCAAATTAAAATCTGAAGCTTAGAAGGGCAGGACAGAGTGATATTCCCCAAACCACAAAATACAAGTATATAAAGTTGTATTTTCTAGTTCAGCATACCTTCCATCTCACCACTTCATGGGGCAGCTTCAGCCACATGTCTGGGACCAGTGCATCTAGAAGCATAGTTTCTTTACCTGTTGCTAAACGCGGGCTCTTCCAGAAAGCCCTTGCTTGTACTGGTTCTCCATCATTAATATGCAGTCACTTTTTCTTTGCAAATGTTCTTAAGTTTCTTTCCTTTGTGAGTAAATTTTATTTTCAATATTAAGAAATAAAGTGATTTCACAAACACTAAATAGGTCATTGAACTCAAGACCCTCCTTCTTCTAGAGCAATTGTAAGCACCTAATTCAGTGTTCAGCACGCAGAAAACACTAAGCTTGTCCTCATTTGTCTTCATATTTTGTTTTTTCTTTATATTACTGAGTTGCAAAAATAATATTTAATAAGAATAAAGAATCTCAAGGGAAAGAGACATGTTTCTTTATTACCTCTGTTTTTCATTTGCCTTGATGTCATTTTTTGGTGTTTTCTTATTGGAAAAAAAAATCCTCTAAATTAGTTAAACTCATTTGGAGAAAACACTATATCTGTTTATGGTAATAATAAGATCATGGGTTGACTAAAACTTATAATTTTGTTATGTCTGGAAATGAGAGCAATAATCTGGAAGCACAGATTCTGTGTATCTTTTTTAGTTCTTCACTATAAAATGAGAATTGGGAAATACCTAGAAAGTCTTCTTTAGCCAAATTTTCCATAAAAATATACTATTTATTCTTAATTTTTATGGTTTTGCAATTTTTAAAGGAGATCCTTGACCACTTTTGACAAGAATGGTGTTATGTAAAAACGGAATTTGTTGTTGACAAAAATTCTTGTTTTTAACCCAAATATAGTCTTTCTCATTGCCATGTTAACTAGCGTTTTATTTAATAAACCCTATGTATCTTCTTACCCCAAGATATATGTTAACTCTTCTAAATGGGTGTCTGATTTTTAGATGTGTCTTAAAGTACACAATCGGAAAATAGAGGACTCCTCTGATATTCCAAGAAATTGACATGACTTTGAGCACTGGGCTCCTCAAAGAATGTGCATCAACAATATTACTTTGCCGATCTATTCTCTGCTACTGTTTGATGTGGTTCCAGCAAGTATCTTATACAGTTTGGATGAAAAAGGGCCCTATGAAGCTGGTACAGCTGTGCTGGATCGAGTCACCACAAATGAAAAGGCATACAGTCTCTCCTTTTAATGATCTCACCCTTCCTATCCTTGAAATGTGTTTATTCAGGACCTTTTAGCACCTTTCAGCCATTTGTCAGGAAAGTTTTGCAGTGGATCTCTTTCCAAATGAAATAGAAATGCATTTTTGAACCCAAATAAACTGCTTCATAACCTTGTTTATTTAATATCTGCATAGTGCCAAAAATACACACTTTTAAAATAAAAATATAGACAGCATCCCCTTTAATCTATTTATCATTTTAACCTCAGAGCACATATGATCTCAGTAGCATTATAAAAAAATGGTAATTGGAATATGTTAATAAGAAAATAAATGTATGTGCATTTATATAGTCAAAGAGAAGTATGTATGGAGATATATGGGGGGGGGAGAGCAAAAGGACAGAAAATAAATATACTCCACAAAATATTTAATCACAGAATCATAGTTTTATGAGACCTGAGATTCTTACAGGCCTGGACTCATCATCTTCATTACTCCATACCTTGTTGCAGATGCCCTAGTAATCTCAGCATTTACACATGTAATTTTCTTCAAACAAGGAGCAAGTAACTTTTTTTGTGTATAAGTCTTACATCTTTTGCATATGCATTTTTCTTCCATTAAAGTTAAAAGCCCTTGAACAGGAAATGTGCCTTCTGTGTGGATTTTCTGTGGTATCTAGATACACATTCTCTATTAATTAACCTACTAGAATAGAAAGATGAAGAGAAAGGCATGTGTACCAGAAAATATTTTTAATAGTAAGAAAAATATTTGGAACAGGCACATAAATGGGCTATAAAATAAACCATAACTGAAATAGATGGTGAGAAAGTGTGAAGATCAGTTAATGGAGGCATGGGGGTAGGGGCAGTTATGGAATAAGAATAAGTGCATTTGAGAAAGAAGGAGCCAAGGAGTTTTTTAAGGTTCACTCACAAAAACATCCAAACACATAATAAAAACATCCAAAAACATAATAAAAATATGCAACATAAATTTGTATGTGAAAACTCACAGGAAAAAAGGTTTCATGTTGGTCATCTGTTTTAGTTTGCTAATGCTGCTGGAATGCAAAACACCAGAGATGGATTGGCTTTTATAAAAGGGGGTTTATTTGGTTACATGTTACAGTCTTAAGGCCATAAAGTGTCCAAGGTAATGCATCAACAATCAGGTACCTTCACTGGAGGATCGCCAATGGCATCCGGAAAACCTCTGTTAGCTGGGAAGGCACGTGGCCAGTGTCAGCACCAAGTTCTGGTTTCAAAATGGCTTTTTCCCAGGACTTTCTCTCTAGGCTTCAGTTCCTCAAAAATGTCACTCTCAGTTGCTCTTGGGGCATTTGTCCTCTCTTAGCTTCTCCAGAGCAAAAGTCTGCTTTCAAAAGCCATCTGCAAAATGTCTCTGTAAGCTGAAGCTCCTCAGTTTCAGTGCATTCTTCAAAGTGTCCCTCTTGGCTGTAGCAAGCTTGCTTCTTCTGTCTGAGCTTATATAGTGCTCCAGTAATTTAATTCAGACCCACCCTGAATGGGTGGGGCAACACTTCCATGGAAATTATCCAATTGGAGTCATCACCCACAGTTGGGTGGGGCACATCTCCATGGAAGCACTCAAAGAATCACAATCTAATCAAAACTGATACATCTGCCCACACAAGATTACATCAAAGATAATGGTGTTTGGGGGGACATAATACATTCAAACCGGCACATCACCTGATTGGTTGAAAATTTTAAGCAAAAATATTTGCATGGCATACGGGATTTTTCAATAAGGAAAGAGATTGTTTACTTCCTTTAAGAATAAAATAGATTTAAAATACTTAACCTAGGTTCAGGGAATCATTTCTGAATGAGAAAAATTAATAGGATGAAAACAAGGAAAAAGTTGTAAAATACTAGTCTATTAGAGCCTGTGTTTATGAAGAGGATTTTATTCAATTCATAAATTTTGCTTTAAAATCACCTGTACATTGTATTTATTGTTTAAGGGCCATTATGATTTTTGAGAAAATCCATAATTTTATTAAGTAAATGAATATAACGTATATGGCAGTTAATACTACCTGCTCTCCTAAACCTACATGTTACGGGCAACATTAAGAAATATGTCATTTTGATGCATCATTCTTACACATGAAAAAAATCAAATGAAGCCATCTAAAATGCATGGTAGTTGGAGTACATGTGTAAAGAAGACTAACAATAATATAAATGCTAAGCAGAAAGAACCAAGTACTAAATCCTTTCAAGGCACTTTGAGAAAGAAGAATTTATGAACCTGAAGAAAAGCAGATATGACTTCCAATCTCAAAATAGCCAAGTAAAGGTGTTTCTGCTTCTCTGGTAGATTGAATTATATATCCCAACAAAAACATGTTCTTAATCCTAATTCATGTTCCTGTGGGGATGAACTAATTTGTAAATAGGACTCTTTAAAGATGTATTATCAGTTAAGATATGGACGCATTTAGCGAATGGGGTATTCTAAAGCCCTATTTAGGAGTAGCCAAACTGAGTAAGGGCAGGATTTAGGATTTAGTCTGTATGACCAAAGGTTTATTAACAAAGGAAAGTCAGAAGCAAAGATACCAAATCTTGAAATCAGCAGAAACCAGATGAGAAAGCCACAGGAGAAAACCAGGAACATTACATGTCACAAGAGGCAGAGATGAAAGTCAAGATACCCCAAGGATTGTAGCAAGCCAGCACTGAAACACTACAGACTTCTGGGAGAAAGCACAACCTTGCGAACAACTTAATTTGGATTTCTAGCCTCTGAAACTGTGAGACAATAACTTCTTATTGTCAAGCCAACTAGTGTGTGGTATTTGTCATAGCAACTCTGGCAAACTAAGACAGACTCCTTCTGTCAGAAATTATATTAAACAATAAGAATGTGAAAAAACACAGCTGCCGATTTTATACTTTGGCAAAACTGGAAGACATCTATAACTCCAAGTCCCAGAACAAGAGAAAGAAAAATGGTAAAATGACTTGGAACAAAGGAAGGTGAAACCCAAGTCCCTGCCAAAGGGGAGACAGTGGAAAGCTAATGTCTTTCACTCTGCAGAACACCAACAAAGCTTTTGCATTGGAGGCACCAATTACCACAGAAGGAGTGGGGTGGAAATTGGTAGACTGAAAGTTTCTGTAAGGAAGAGTTAGACCCTCAAGTCTCTATCCTCCTCCCTAGCCCTACTCAGTCTCTGTAGGATACATGAAGTATATGCTCTGGAGGAAAAAAATGCATCCGAGGCTCTGGATTAGAGGCAGACATAGAGCAACACTGGGATAAGATAGCAGATATAAAATAGGAAGGTTACATCAATGTGGACATACTAAAGGATGACACCGTAAGTTTTTAACCCTATGTAGCTCCAGAAGCTTAGAACCCTCTCTAAGACCCTTACATACTCTTAATTTAGAGTCCTCCTTTAGAAAAGCCAGTTGACCACCTAATTAGCCTGCAATTTAATTATTTAATTTTCAGTATAGGTATTATTTGACATAATTAATGCTGTGCTATGTTGATAACAATAGAGGCTGATTTCGCACTGGCTTCAAGTCCAATATGGGCAGCTTCCATCCTCGATCTTGTGGCCATGCCATCTGGAGCACATGGCCTCCAGGGCCCTCATGCTAGAGGTTGGGATGGAGGGAGGGAGTACACGGCTTGTAACTGCCTCAGCCAAGAAGTGACACATGTCACTCACACTCATAGTCTATTGTTCAGAATTGTTCACATGGGAGATGTAGGGGAACACATTGAATAGTTGGTGGCCATTGACTCTTCTACAACTCTGTGTAAACTTATTTCCAGATTCTTGCAGGACACATCACTGTCTTCCCATGTACCAACCATAGGATTTTTTTATTTCTTTTAATAATTAAAATACATTTTAAATTTAAAAAGCAATTAAAATTTTTAAATTTAAAAGCAGTTGTGTGCCTGCTATGTGTTGGCATTGTGACAAGGACTAAAAATACAGAAATGCGTGTAATATAGTCTCTAGTCTCAAAGTTATTCTACCATTGAATCTCTTATGTCACATTGACTTTGAAATAATTTTCAGGTCATTCCCTCCTAATGTTTATATTGGTGGGTGTAAATCAGTGACCAGCTAATCAAAGGCTCTATAGTAAATTATTGATTTGTAATCAACAGGGTCTTGTGTCCATGTCACAAATGTATAATTTTGGATATTTGTCCCAAGTCTTTTAAGAACTGCTCATCTTTGCCTTTTCAACAAAAACAATTGTTGAGAACCTTTTCTTCTTTATAATGGCAACATTTGGTACTTAGAAAACCTCTACTATGCTCCTTAGATAAGTAACTGCAAATTCATCTATTTCTTAGTTATTGCCTTATGGTTTATTTAGGGTGTTCACTGAAGAAGGTTTGTAAATTAATATTAATGTGAAATGCTCTATTAAAAAGTTTCATAGGATATCAGTTGAAAGCAATTATCCAGGAAGAGTTTTTGTATCTGAGTCAGTCTTGCGAATACATCTTGCAAATACATCTCATATACTTTTTTGAAAGGAAATAATTCTGATATAAAAAGAAATATATTTCTCTTAGAAATACTATTAGATCTATTCTTACTAGACTTTCTAAATCTACAGCTCAGACTGCTTATACCAGTGGTACAATTGATTTTTAATATTTGGATTCTGAGAGTATTAATCAATTTTTTATACTGTTTGGTTTCCTTGTGTTTTCTTTTTCAGAGTACCCGAGCGGCCTTGGACCATCTGGAGTCTGTGCCTGAGAAACTGAGCTTACTACAAGATTTCAAAGACTTCAGAGTAAGAAAGAGTTGGCTTGTCTATTACAGTATTTTTATCTGAATGAGAACACTTGTCATCTTCCTGATGTGCAAAGAAAATTATAGGGAGGGGGGAAGGATCAAAAAACATTGGGGACTTTTAACATTCCTACTTAACAGAGTTTATTGACATTTCTGAAGTTAGGATTGAAAATAATGAAATTTATGTATTAGCACAATATAGGAAAATAGAGACTTTTTACCATGTTACTAAAAGCTTATATGGCTTCCTAAAGCTTTAACTATAATTTAGAAAGACCTAAGAATTAAAGGGTGTTACACAATTCATTGACAATAGATAATTTTTTTGATTAGCAATTTTAGTTTATTAATTGTCTTTTAGTTTTTAATTACAAATTGCCAGGGTACTGGTTTTTTTAGAGACATGATAGTTAACAGGTTATTCCTATAGTATGATATATGCATTCAAATTCCCATAGGGTTTTAAATTTCATATCCCATGCATTTATTAATAAAACTAACCACAAAGCATTTCATTATCAAGCCATTAATTACATGTGTGAACTTACCTTTTGTAATTTTTAAAAATTTCCTCATGGACTAGAGATGCAAAGCACATAATCCTGCTGGCCAGTCACTCCTGCCAGACAAGTTCCCTTTCCAGGGTGCATCTTCACATATCCTCTTAGGGCTGCATGTGAATGTACAACTTTAGTGATTTATAATTTATTGACCCTGTATGGCTGAAGGAAACAATGATGATTGTTTCCCTTTGGAAACCATAAGTTATATTTATGTTTAAATCTAACATATTATTTGAGGATAGAGTGAATAGGAAATATAGCTGGATCATGCCATATTGATTTTTTGGAAACACTAGTATGATGTGGTCTTCGAGGTCTGCACTATCTTAAAATTATCTATCTTAAAATTACCTAAGTGTCTTTTGGGAGTTCATTAACTAAACGTTTTTGAATGGGATCCAGGGGATGAGGTGACACATCCAGAAATCTAGAGTACCACAAATAGAACAAAACCAAGTGTTTCTAGTTATTTTACCTAGGTTCAATTCTTTCTCACAATTTAATTATATATTTGCTGTCTAAATCCTTTTCAAGGAATTATGAAATCAGCGTTCAAGCAGATAAAATTTCTTCTCACCCTTATATGGCCAATGGGGATAGTAGGCAATCCTTTCCACTTTTTTCTCTAACTAACAAAAGTCATCAAAATGAATAAAGGGCACAAGAGAAAGTACTGGAAACAGGTGGCACTTGTCACTGACAAATAGATGTCTGTCTTATAGCAGCATAAAATTATAAAAGTTTAGCTTCCACTGGCAGCTCACTTTGGTCTACACTGAACAGAATATTCATATGTACAATTTAAAAGTTGTATTCTCTACTACTGCCAGAATTTGTTTTCATCACATGGACATGTGATTATTAACAAGTCCAGCCTATATATACATACACATGGAGAGGCCTAAATAGTGAAATTTTAGGGAAAATATTTTTCAAGTTTCAGAATTATACTTTCCAACATTAGTCATTAAAACTAAAAGCCTAACTTGAAAAGGGAAAAGAGGCAATTAGCAAGTATTGTGTATATACTGTGTAGCAGGCAGTATGTAGCTAATTACATTTTCTCTGATTTTCAGAGATACTTTATAGATGGATATTATTTTTCCCCACTTTACAGGTGAGGAAACTGAGGCTTGGAGTACATAAATTGGTTGGGACTGGGATCTAATTCTAGAAATAACAAAGCCCATGCACTTTTCTCTGCTGCCTTTAGCTTGAAACACTCCCTACTGGTACTCTAAAGCCATCTTTATATTGAAAAGAGCTCATTTAAATCAACTTAGTGAAAACAATTACACATACCCCTAAATGAAAATATATAAGGCCTTTAGAATATTAGGTATGGATTATATTTCTCAAACTCCTTAAAACTTTCTAAAAATCACTGTGCTATAATACAAATAGTGAACAGATAATCCAAAGACCTAGGTTCTAGAACAAGCTCATGAACCAGACAAATCACTTACTATCTCAGTGTCTGTTTGTTTCCTCATCCATAAAATGAGACACTTGAACAATGTTATCTCTATGGTTCCTTCTCACACTGTCATCACTAGCATATATATGAAAAATATATTTCCTATATATTTTTCTTAATAGTGCTCTATTCTGTGACTCAGTGTGTGAGCGTAAACCTCATTCTATTTAGATAAGCTTGTTTTTATTTTTGTTTAAATATGGTCATATTCTCTTTTTATTTTTCTACCTCATTTAAAGAGGTGGTTCTGCTCTAAAATCTCACATCTAAACTGTACATATTTACTAAGTGGAAATGAAATAGTATAAAGGCCGAACCCAATCTGCCACAAATTGCCTAGCCTTGGGCAACTCATTCTTAATTCCTTGGACTTTAGTTTTCTTATAAAAATGATGGCTTTGGAATCCTAATACCTCTTCCTGCTTGAACATCTGGTAAATTTAAGGTTCCTTGGAATTTTTTGATGTACTAAATCCCATGGATGTTTCTTCTCACATACCAAGTCTGTTGCCCTCATTTTATTCTAATTTCTCCCGAACTCATAATAGAAATGCCTTAGCCCATTGGCAATAATGACTGTTTTCTGTGTTCCAACTTTCCCCAAAAAAGGAAGGAAAAAAAGAAGGAAAGGCCCTAAAATTTTTTGCTTTCTTGAAGTTAACTGCATCAATTTGGTTACCTGAATCTTTATATTTTGAGGGCAAATGAGATACCCTTAAGCTTAAAAATCTACAGGATATAGTTGTGAAAACGTAGAATTTTGTTTGAGGAGCAGCAAAGCAAAAGGCTCTAGTTTTAAAGGTAACTTTTTTTTTTCTAACAAGGGGAATATTTTGATGCCAAGTTTCACTCTAAGAAATAGTACACAGCATCCCACAATGGCATGGTGTCATTAATCACCATCTTCAGACAGCTATTACTTGAACATTTTCCTTTCACCTAAATGGTGTCAGTCATTTCAGCCTGGCAAGGGGAGTAGTCCTAAAAAAAAATGCAGTAATCAATGTGGGACCTCATTTTAATTTTTGTTGTAGTATCCAAAGAGACTGTTTTCCTCTTTCTCCTTGGGGGCCTGTGATTCCCCCTATTTAGCTCTCTAAATGCCTGAAATTGTTTTATTACCTACATATCAGTACTGTCTTATTCTAATATTAAGCACTGATTTTTCTTTCATCTACTATTTCAGACCTTTTGTTGTTTTTGCAGGATTCCCGTAGTTCATCTGAGAGAACTGATGGGAGACATTCTAAATACAAAGGGCAGAGAGATCCTCTTCAGCTACATCGAGATGATGCCAAGTACAGAATCAAAAGCTTCAAAGTAATGTCCTTTATGTTCATTTTTAGTCTTTCAGTATTATCTATGTTTACAGCTACAACCTCCTGAGCAGCCCCTGCGGTTTTCTTTTAAGGGCGCTTGTAATAGAAAAGATTTTCCTTGATATATGAAATGGATTTTTCAGTTTTGTGGGAGAAGAGAATGAAAATCCAAAGACTATGCTTGTAACTTTTTGTCTGGAAACTAAGCCTTATGTCTATCCATTATGGCTGAATATATTGTTTGTCTATGGGGATTGATGGTGCTTAAGAAACCCTGAGCCAGCAGTCCCCTGGTCACTAGGTTTGTTAAAATCTTAGTGTGAATTCTTGCCCTCTTCTTTGCATAAGACTAACTATTCTCTGCACTGAAGTCCCCAGTAGATTCAGCACCATATAGTCTTTGATAAATTATAGCCCTAGCATCTCTGGCTGTTCTTTTCCTGATGGTGTGAACTCATGCTAATACTTCTGCTTATGGTTCATTAGCATTGAACCAACACAAAAGTCTGGAAAAATTTTTCCATACTGACAAAAAGACTACCATCCCTTAAGGGTTGCCCAATATCTACCTGGCATATGGGTAATTTTAAATCCATTTGACCTTGAACACGTCTTAGCATAGAGCAGATTTTCTCAGCCTTGGCATTTTGACATTCTGGGCAAGAGAATTCCCTGTTGTGGGGAGCTACCATGAGCAATGAAGAATATTTAAAAGCATCACTAGCATCTACCCACTAGATGCCAGTAGCACCCCTCTGCCAAGTTATGGCATCCAAAAGTGTTTCCAGTCATTGCCAAAAGTCTCTGGAGGATAAAAATGCCCAAATTGAGATCCTTGCTATAGAGAAATTCCATCTGTATTCAAATGTACACTGCAAGTCAATTAAAAAAAAAAAAAAAAAAAAAAAAAAAAAAAAGGAGCCACTGGCTCTTCTGGCTTTTTTTATATTCTTATAAACTTCAGAGTGCATGGAAATTCATTATACTGTATATATTCACTTCTTACAGCTAAATATAATTATTTCTAAGAAGCTTCTTGGCCTCCTCTGAATGTAATTGGATAGAATGCTCAGTGGATATAAAGTCAGTGTTCATTTCCAGAAGTCATTCCTAGCATGCTTAAAATGAACACTCCACTTCCCCATCTCAAACAAAAACTTAACATAATTATGCCAAGCTATTGATACCCTTACTGAGAAGAGGGCATCTTTTGACTTTATGCCTCTTTACTTTTACTTTTTAAAGATTGGTATTATTCACTATAGTAATGATCTTGTGGTCTGCTATGACAATTTTTTTAATTCAGTTTTATTGAGATATATTCAAATATACAGTCATCTGTGGTATACAATCAACTGTTCACAGTACCATCATATAGTTATGCATTCATCACCCCAATATATTTTTTGAACATTTTCCTATACCAGAAAAAGTAAAAATAATAATAAAAAATAAAAGTAAAACAGAACACCCATGTCACCCCCCCACCACCTATTTTTCATTTAGTTTTTAGTCCCCACTTTTCTATTCATACATCCATACACTGGATAAAGGGAGTGTGATCCACAAGGCTTTCACAATCACCCTGTCATCCCTTGTAAGCAACACTGTAATATAATCATCTTCAAGAGTCAAGGCTACTGGGTTGGAGTTTGATAGTTTCAGGTATTTACTTCTAGCTATTCTAATACATTAAAACCTAAAAAGGGTTATCTATATAGTGTGTAAGAGTGCCCACCAAAGTGACCTCTTGACTCCATTTGGAATCTCTCAGCCACTGAAACTTTATTTTGGTTCATTTCGCATCCCCCTTTTGGTCAAGAAGACGTTCTCAATCCCACGACGTCTGGTTCAGATTCATCCTCGGGAGTCATATCCTGCATTGCCAGGGAAATTTATATCCCTGGGAGTCAGGTCCCATGTAGGGAGGAGGGCAGTGAGTTTATGTGCTGAGTTGGCTTAGCTAGAGAGAGAGAGAGAAAGGGCCACATCTGAGCAACAAAGAGGTACTCAGGGGGAGACTCAGGCACAATTATAAGCAGGTTTAGTCTCTCCTTTGCAGTAATGAGCTTCATAAGGGCAAGCGCCATGACAGACGGCTTGGCATACCAAACCACCAGTCCTCAATGTTTGTGAGAAGTCCAACACCTCTGCATTTTCTCCCAGCTCCTCAGGGGGATCTTGCATATATATTTTTATTCTCTGCCCAGATTACTTTGGGATGTGCTGCTATGACAATTTTTAAGTTCTCTAATAGTTTTCCAACATTCCCATCAGGTTCCATAAATGCAAACATTTAAAGGAATGCAAGTACCTTGAACAGAAGTGCAAGATTTAGGCAACAATAGCTGATAATAGTAACCACTTTTTGAGCATCTATTAGAACAAGCCACATGAAATTGCTTTCTTTTGTAGGTATTACATGCTTTGTACACATAATCTCATCTAATCCTCACAAAAGTCCTGCCAGGTTGACACCATTATTTTTCCTCTTTTACTGGTGAAGAAAGCAGCGTCAGAGAGCAATTAAATGGTTGAATCATGATTAAGACCTAAATCCAATAATCTATGTCCTTGACCACTATGGCTATTACAGTATAAATTTGGACCTCATATGCTTTAATTTTTCTAGAAATTACCAAATATAGGCTATATTTTTAATGTGCAAAAGTCAATTTTCTCCAAAATACATAAAAGCAATGCACATATCTTGGTTCAACATAGGTCTAAATGCAAATAAAATATTTAAAACATTTCCCAGTACAGTTAGATCTGGCATCAGTTGAATCAGTGCTATCTAGTGACACCCAAATTGCTATGAATCAATGCAATTTTCATAACAGCATATGGCAAAGCTATGACTGTTTAACATGTTCAGCAAGTAATCTCAACAGAATTCTCTTTTAAAATTACATTTGCAGCAAAAGAGGAAATCAGATCTGGTTTGTAAGAGAGGGCAACACTTTGAGAAATGAGAAATCAGTTTGAAAATTTTACAAATAGGTAATGCAAGTCTAGAAGTGGGAGGAGTACACTTTAGGATGACTTTGTTCAACATTACTTCTACTTAAACATTTTTAAATTTTGATACATTTCAATGGTGAATATGTAGACTTATCAACATATATAGCAGATGCCTGGGCTGAAATAATGCAGTTATCTACACAAAACCAATGAGAATATCACATTTTTTGTAGTCATTGGAAAGGAAAAAGTGGGAGCATATTTTTTCCGATTATCGATTCCAATGATCTTTGGTTCATGTTTTCTATAAAAATAAGCTATTAAAATGACTGAGAGGGGAGACAACTTCAAAAGAAGCATGAGTTCAGATGGGTAGTGGGAACATTAGGTTAAACATTTATTGGCTTCTTGGATAATCAGAAGTGCTACATCTGATTAAACATTAACATCCAGAAGAAAATGCTTCAAATAAGAGGCATTGAGACTCTTTCTGTCAAGACAGAATCCCCATTTGTTAGATCAGCTTTAGAAGACATTATTTCAGCAGCTATCTAACTTCCCCTACATTTTGCTACAACATGGAATAAAAAAAAAAAAGCACATTGGAAAGAGTTGAGTTTACTGATTCCCTGAAAACTGTGGTTCCTGGAAATCAGTTAGTGTAGAATTCATTTTAAGGCAATAAAAATATACCGAGCAGCTACCATATTGCAAAGCACTGTATGAGCTGTTGGGGAGTGGGGTGGAGGGTGCCAAATAAAGATATAGTATATGTAGTCTTCAAGGAGGAAATGCCTTTCTAGTCATCAATTATCCTATTAGATAATCCTTGTGTAGTTGTTATAGAGCAGGGATTGGCGAACTATGGATTGTTGTCCAAATCTTACCCTGTTTTTGTAAATAAAGTTTTATTGAAATACAGCCATACTCATTGATTCACATACTGTCTATGGCTGCTTTCGTACTCACTGGCAGAGTTTAGTAGTTGCAACAGAGACTATAGCCCCAAAGCCTAAAATATTTACTATCTAGCCCTCTACAGAGAAAGTTTGCCAGTCCCTAATCCGAAGGAAGAAGAAATTACCAAGCTGCTCTTTCATCCTTCCACACATTATGTAAAATATTTCCTCTTCCTTATTGACCTGTCCAAGGAATACTCCTTTTGGAAAATCATAGTACTAATCCATTCATTTAAGAAATATTTATTGAGTGGCAGCAATGTTCCAGGAACTTTCTAGGGACATGGGATTCATACTAGTGAACAAAACAAAGATGCCTGCCTTTTTGGAGCATCCGTACTAGTTGAAGGATATCCATGTTTATTGTTATTGTTATTATTAACACAACATTCAACAGGCATTTATTGAGTTTCTACTCATATACAAGGCACTATACCAGGGTCTTAAGAGCATGGCATAATAATAAAAATCATTATCAACCCTTAGGAATTCAGTCTTTACAAAAGCAATTGTAATACAAAGGAAAAAGGGATAAAGGCTATTAAAAAAGACCCTAATAAAATGCTGTGAGAGATCTGAGGAAGGAAAGATTCTCCCGAATCTTTTGAAAGGTATGGGGAAGTATTTTATCCACATCTCAATTTGGAAGTGGATCTCTGTTAGCATTATAGTTGTAGAACCCCAACTATATTACTGTTGACAGAGAAATAACTGTTGGAATGTCAGAACCATGTTGGCAACCGACTTCTCTCATATTGTTGCTGTTGTGAGAAGGCAGTGAAACATCCAGCAAGGCCAGACTGCTTGTGGAGCAGAGGGACACAGGAAGTGTGCAAGTCAGGTTCTCTTTCAACCCAAGGCTAGAGCTGACCTGCTCTTTACTCCCATAGCAATCACCAGGACAAAAGAGATCAAATTTCTAGAAACCTGTTTAGGTTCTGAGCAGGACCAAGATCCACAATTACTGAGAGCATAATATAATATTGTACTAAACTGACCAAACAAACTGGACAAAGCCTGATAGAAACACTTATAGGTTGAATTAAATTCAAAGCTTAATCTAACACAGCATTTTCTCTCTCTCTGTAGACAGCAGACATATTTCCTGGCCTCTTTTAATCAGGCGTAATTGAGTTTCTGTAGGACATAAGGCTTCCTTGCTGCTCCAGCTGTTTCAAATAGAACAGAATGTTCGAAAGTCAGCCAGTAACACAGCATTGCTAATCTGAATTCACAGAGGACCATGGTTTTGTCCAAGAAATCCCCATTTGCTACCTGCCCTTTTTGCTCTCTACTCATATGAAATATATGGTTTTAATTACCATTGGATTTTTTAGTAAAATCACAGAAAGCATGTTTTTCTCCCTTCCTTTCTCTTCCTGAAAGGAGAAACATGATTTTCAATTTCTATTTGGAGAGTTCGCATGCAACTTTTTTTAAAAGAAGCAGATGTTTGTACAGGATAAGATGAGGTAGGTAAGCAAGTGTTGATAATGGCTTTCAGCACAGTATATGAAGCCAGAGTTTTCCCAAGCCCTTTGTCATATTTGTTCTATGTAAACCCGTTCATGGTGTAAGTGCGTAATTTGCTCCTGGAAATTGTTTCTCTCTCACTGACTCTCTCTGTGATTTGTTTATACCTTGCTCGTGGCAATTAATGGCTGTTAGCACTTTCTCTCTTAATTGACCATTTCTGTACATTTCTTAAATCTTATAAACAGTAGCTTCTGAAGCATATTCTGCATACTTCTGGTGCAATTTAAGATTGTAGGTGATGCATAAACATTTTAATTTTAATGTTACTCATTTTAATGACTTTTGAAATATATTACTAATGTATTATTCATATAATTTTATAGGTATTTCTTTGAATCCATAGTGGCAGCCATGGGGAATTTGAGGGAGCTTTAACCACATAATACCCCCATAATCTCATTTATAACCATCCCTCCCCATCCTTTGATAAGATAGCTTATGTAAACTGCCATGCAAATATGTACTCATGCTTCCTGCAATCCTCAACATATTTACCATCCTTTATGCCTCTCCTATATAGAAATTTTAAGGTGCAAGCCTAACTTTTAATTTAATATAAGAGAAAATAGGTATAACCATAAGTGGATACTGAAGTTTCAGAAATGCTTTCTACTGGATTGTATGTCCTCTGAGGTCAGACACCATCGGCTTCATCTTTGAGTCCTTCATACTCCAGAATACACAGTGAGCACACAATACATGTTAAACTGGTGATTTTAAAAAAATGTTTTAATGTTTTTCCTAGCTTCAGCCTTTCTGGAATTCTAACAAATATTTAATTGTTATTTTTTCAGTAATGTTTAGATGATAAATCTGAAACGTTACCGGCAATCAAATCATGCTGAAATTTCAAAAGATCTTTATTCTTTTGAAGTGGTCAACATTAACCTGCCAGCCATAATATTTAACTAGTTGATTTCATCTTGCTGTTTGAAAGTTGAACAAAAGGTGGCCAAATCAGTTGGAATTGTTTTGTTGTAAAATCTGAAAAGAGCAATGGATTAAAGGTGCTTATTTAGGAAGCTACATGGGTACATAGATGAGCACTTTAATTTTTAGGCCTGCTGGAGCTCCACTCTACCAAACCCAGTTCCCTTAACAAGCCACATGCTTTCACCCCTTCATTCCTTTGCTCAGGCTGTCTCACTTGCCCCTCATCTTTCTTCCTTCCTTACAAAGTCCATCTTACTCCTTGAAGGCCCAGCTCAAATAGCACCTCCTCTAGGAAACCAAATCCATTCCTCTCTCCTCTCTTTTCCATAACACTTTATTCATTCCTCAGATTTGGTACTTAACTTTTACTGTCTCCCCTATAAACTCATAATCTGCAACAGGAACCATGTGGTGTTAATCTTTGTGTACTGCAAACCCTGCAGAGTGCCTGACATTCAGAAGGTCCACAGACAATGTCTGCTGAATGAATGCTCACAGTGGATCTACCATGCTACCCAGACTTAATTCCAGTAGCCTCCTTATAACATGGAGTGTGGGTGAGCAGTCTAACTTACAAGCCTAACTTACCAATTCTAATCTGTGATTAGGTACTTCCTTGATTAATTAAGCCCTCTGTGGGTATTTCCTACACATAGTATATGGATATGCTTTTATTGAATAATATAGCAACAAACCATTGTATTGTGGTCATACCAAAAAAAAAAAAAAAGGAAAGATATTTTAAATGACAAAAAATACTTAAAATTTAAAGCTTTGCCGAAGGCTGGGTGAATATGCTTACAAATTCATCAGAAAAGTGTCATGATTAGGATAATATCTCTGACAATATATCTCAACCCCACTCTTTTTGTAACAGTGAAGTCATTCTAGATTTTTAGGCACAGAATTTTTAGATTGGTTCCATGGCTTTAGAAATACATGGTAGTTCGTGACAGTTCCAGCCTTTTAGAAACCTCACATTTGCAGGTTACCTTTTCAATAAGTCAGAATCCTCCTGGAAATCTGCCTCAGATGGATTAGAACCCCATGAAGAAATCCAGAGTGAGCCCACCACCTACAGAGTGTGAAGTGAAGTCTAGTGGGGAAGTGGAAAGAATAGGATCTGGTCTCAAGTATGAGCTGCTTTAACTTTGGGACCTCAACCTCTCTGAACCTGTTTACTCATCTGTAAACAGACATTATGACACCAGAACTTGTGCTGCCCTCTTAAAATGTTGACACAAAAGTCAAATGAGATTCTTGATGTGAACCGTTTGTAAACCATAAAATGATATTCAAGCTGTTATTGTTCACTGCTGTATCTCTGGAGCTTGGGGAGATTTGGTATCCAGTATGGTACATATTAGGTAACCCAGTAAGTCAAATGAATGAAATACTGGTTTCTAGTGTCCCAATTATTTATTTTGGTCCCAATTATTTATTAGGTAGTAATACTAACTGTTAACATTTATTGAATGTTGCAGGCATGTGCTCAATGCTTTCTAGGGGTTGTTTTTGCATAATGTCACACAGTGAGTGGTAGTGCAAGGAATTAACCTCACTGTTCTGACTCTAACGCTCTTAACCACTGTGCTCTACTGGCCATTTGAATATTATTAAGTGTTTAACACGTTTGTCAAAAAATTTCCATGTATCTCTTTTTTTCCTTATCATGTGTGTAAGTGATAAATGCCATCACATACTTCAACCTACTCCAAGAATATTGAATTGAGATTCCTCATATATACACAGATATCATGATGAAAGGTTAAACTACATAGATTAATGTGAGGGCTGTTTATGTTGGAGGATGACTATCCCATATAATTATCTTACAAAATACAAGCATTGCCAGGCCATTAAAATGTCTTCCTTCAGTCATCCATTCAGTATCCCCTTACTGAATGCCTAACACATGACAGGTTCTGTACAACACTTTGAGAAGTTAAAGAAACAAATCAGAAAAGGTTCTATCCCTCAAAAAACTCACATCTACTTGGAAAGACTAATGCAAATATAATTAATATATTATCTCTACTCCTCCTTACCAGGAGTAGGAGGGAGGAAGAGAGGTAAACTGCTGAAGGTTGTGGAAAGAAGGTGAGATTTCAGCAAAACATGATGGAAAGCTGTAAAGCTTGGGCAGATGGATCTGCGAAAGCAGAATGCAATTATTTGTTGTGAACTGGAATTAGAAGGATTTTTTAACCTTGTGTCTTGACTAAAAGTAATTACTTTTTTAACAATAACACCATTAGTTCTGGTGTCCTAGAGACCCATATTCCCAGATCTGCCACCAACTGGCTGTGTGAATTTCAGCTTCTTTATCTGTAGACTGATGGATTAGAGGTGGAGTGGACCTCAGGAGTCATCTAGCCCTTGACTAAATACTGCCCAAAACCTGTTAAAACCTGTTATGTACAAGACAGCTTGCTAAGGAAGTGCTGTGGGGTATCCGTGAATGAATAAGCAGAATGCTTAATAGGTAAGAGTTTGGGCACTAGATTCAGACTGCCTTAGTTTGAATCCCAGATTTGCACTTACTAGCTGTGCTATTTGGAAAGATAATTTAACCCCTTCAGGGCTTAATTTACACATTGTAAAATGGGGATACTAAGTTCCTGTCTCTGGTTATAGTGAAGGTTGTGTTAGTACACATACCTGGCACATAATAAACACTCAATGAATGTTAACTATTATTGAGCCACAATGTCTACTTTCGAGGACCTTAGGGTCTAATACATAAATAGGGTCATGTACAGAAATAATCATAATAAAAGATTGCATGTGACAAATGAAAATACCCCAAGACCAGCCCTCTGTGGTGGGATTCAAGAAATAGAAGCAATCACAACATGTTTCACAATACTATATTAAGGGGACATGCTAATCTTTTGTGTATTGTTCCAATTTTATTCTAAGTTCTGCTGAAGTGAACACATACATAATATAATAATTACATGATTTCTAGTGTATCTCTCTAATATATGTGTGTGTGTGTGGTTAGCATGTCTAGGAAAAAGATTCAATGCTAAGATTTGAAAAGTTGGACATAATTTACTCTGGTTTTCAACAGGTTTTGACAAGGATTCACATTATAACATTTATAATCATCTTATTCAAAATTCTAGGTACTAAAATCATAAGAGATACCAATTAAATTTTTCAGTACTTTTTAATACCTATGTTGTAACATATTCATCCAAATGATCATTTTTCCCTTTTAGATAGTCATGTAAGAAAATAAGCACTTATTCCAAAAAGGCTACCATAATTAGAACATCTTGGCATCTCTGCCTTCAGTTTTTTTAAGTCATGGCACGTTCTTTTGTGTATCTTTATTGATGGCACATTTTTATCCACTGTGAGCAGATTTGGTATCTGAAAATGGATTGTAGTCATGTGCAGTCAAATCTGAGTTGGGAAAAAAGCTGAGAAGAATCTTTTTTCCCTGAGTGATTTGCTAGGACTAAAAATGGTATGCAATAAAATATCAATTGCGTAAGCACAAATCTATCATTACTATTAGAAAATCTACACAAAGAGCTTCAAGTGGCCTGATCTATCACAGTCCTTTCATGAGTCTATTCATCTGGTAGATGAGTGTTGCTTTGGATTTGTGTATTGTGTAAATTTAGATTTCCTGTGGTAAAGATATTTTGCACATTTAGAATTACTGTTTGCTCAGTGGTCCTGTTTGGATAGATTAGAATCATAAAATGTTAATGCTGAGAGGACTTAGAGATGATTGGTCTAGCCCTCTCATTTTTTTACATGAAAAAATAAAATGTGAGAGTGAGAGTCTCCATCTCCTGACTTCCACCATAGCAAATTTTTATTTCTGACTTCCACTGCCACTCTACTAAGTTGTGGAATATTTGCAGGATTAGATGGAAAGATAGAAAGATGGAAATAATCAAACCCTCACCCTCATAGACATTAAAATCTAAAATAGCAGTCATGCATATTGAGATATGGAGGGCAGAATTTAAGTAAACTGCCCACCTGGATTGATCTTTGAAAAAGGAATAAAGTTTACTGAGAAAGAGGTTAAGCTTTTTCAAGCACTGATGGAGAACTGGGAATTAAAAGGGGGACAGAGATGGAGAAATGGTCCATTATTATGCTAGAGACAAATTCAGGAAAACATTTCTGCCACAGATTCAGGAATACACAAATGTTTTAATGTTTTTTCCTTCTCTCCAGAGGAAAGGTTGGATAAATTAAAATTAAAAAAATTAAATGTATCGTTTGTCTTGTAAACTTTGAACTTATAATATTCCTGAAAGAAAATACTTGGTGGATGTCATTAAATATTAATCATTAGAGATCAGTCTAGTAAAGAGATTTAGTCAGGTTGGAACAGCTTTTAAGAAACCAATTACAATGTGGGTTAGGAAAGAAGTGGAAGAAGCCCAGGGAAAATATTAGAAAATGCAAGTCCCTTCACCCAGTGGAATTTTTGCAGAAAATTCTGGCTAACTAGCTTGTTGAGTCTTGACAGCAATAAAAATAGATCCTTGTGCTAAGGTTATAAGAATCGGTAAAATGCAAAAGCTGTGATTATTAAAATTTCAAAGAATCTTCCTTTTAACACTTAAATTTTGATTAAAAGAAAGGTAGGACTTAGAAATTAGCATTCAGCTTGTAGCCAACTTACAATATATACTTATATATAAATTCCACAGCTATCAATATATAATTGGAGGACTCCCACAGAACCTCAAAGCAACAAACAAAAGCTGGGAGAGCCATCTTTCTCAAAACTCCAGAAAACATTTAAAGGGTTAGAGTAACAGGGCAAGCACTGAATCAAGAAAAAAGCAACTTAAAAATAGTAGGATCTCCTGGTGCCCATGTTGGCCCCTCTCCCATCCTGTCACCAGCTTGGCTGGAGTTGGCCCACTGTCCCAGTGCAGGTCCCTGGTCCTGGTTCTGGAGGGAGCAGAGTAACCCTTGTGCCCACACTGGGAGCATATATAGTTGTGGCAGTCTGTCTGGTAGCTGCCTGAAGGACTAAGACAAGACACTCATCACAGTTTCACCATCCCAGAACTTGCTCTGCATGTAGAAGGCAGCTCAAAGAACTCTCCTACAGCACACTGTAGGAGGACAGTCAAATAGCAGGTGCCTGGGACAAAAGTTTACTGGCTGTGAGACATACAGTGTAGTGCCTGGGACCATGAGGAGGCCCTGTTTCCTAGGGAAGAGGGGACATTCAGATTTGAGAAAATGGTGGAATTCCTAGGGTTACATATATGCCCAGGACAAGTTACAAGTGCAGAAAAGATGATGGAGGACCCTATTCTTTTGCCTTAGGCTATTGTCTAAATGTAATGCTAGGGCACCTGAACTCTGAAAGAGAACACAAATAAGGCCAATCTGCAAAAACTGAGAAAGGTTGGTTTTGGTTTTTTTTTTTTTTTTTTTCATTTTCTTCTTCTTCTCCTCCTCCTCCTCCTTCTCCTCCTCCTCATTCTCTTGCTCCTCCTCATCATCACCCTCCTCTTCCTTCTCCTCCTTTCTTTTTTTTTGTCAGTTCCTGGCATTCAAATAAATCTTTGTCATAATACTAGCTGAATGCAACCTTAAGGAACATATGCATCAGTGTCTAAGTTTCAGAGATAATACATTAAAATATCAAAATGTCTAGGTTTCTGCTTATAATTGTGTCTAAGATTCTCCCCCTGAGTACCTCTTTGTTGCTCAGATGTGGTCCTCTCTCTCTCTAGCTAAACCAGCTCGGCAGGTGAACTCACTGCCCTTCCCTCTATGTGGGATCTGACTTGCAGGGGTGTAAATCTCCCTGGCAACACAGGATATGAATCTCGAGGATGAATCTGAACCAGACATAGTGGGATTGCAAACATGTTCTTGACCAAAAGGGGGATGCAAAATGAAACAAAATAAAGTTTCAGTGGCTGAGAGATTCCATATGGAGTCAGGAGGTCACTTTGGTGGGCACTCTTATGCACTATATAGATAACCCTTTTTAGGTTTTAATGTATTCAAATAGCTAGTAGTAAATACCTGAAACTGTCAAACTGCAACCCAGTGGCCTTGACTCTTAAAGACAATTGTATAACAAAGTAGCTTACAAGGGATGACAGTGTGATTGTGAAAGCATTGTGGATCACACTCCCTTTATCCAGGGTATGGATGGATGAGTAGAAAAACGGGGACAAAAACTAAATGAAAAAATAGGGTAGGATGGGGGGGGATGATTTGGGTGTTCTGTTTTACTTTTATTTTTTATTCTTATTTTTACTTTTTCTGGTATAAGGAAAATGTTCAAAAAATAGATTGGGGTGATGAATGCAGAACTATATGATGGTACTGTGAACAGCTGATTGTATACCACAGATGATTGTAGGATATGTGAATATATCTCAATAAAACTGAATTTTTTAAAAATGTCCAGGTTTCAAGAAAGATTATAAAACATTTAAAAAATAGGAAATGATAGCTTTGCAGAGGAGCAGGATGAAGAATTAAAGGTCATTAATCAGGAAAACCAGATATTTGAAAGACCAGACAAACACATTATAAAAATGGTCCTAAATGTGCTCCAAGAGCTAAAGGAAAACATGGACAAAGAACTAAAGGAAATTAGGAAAAAAAGAGATGAACACAAAATTTCAATAAAGAGAAATCATGAAAAGGAACCAAACAGAGCTGAACAACACAGTAACTGAAATAAAAATTCCCTAAAGGGGCTTAACAGCAGATTGGAGCTGGTACAAGAATGGATCAGTGAACTTGAAGATAAGACAATTGAAATTATTCAGTTTGAGAAGCAGAAAGAAAAAACAATAAAGAAAAGTGGACAGTGCTTGATGGGACACCATCAAGCATATCAGTATAAGACTTTGTGGAAGTCCCAGAAGAAGAAAAAGAGAAGGGGGCATAAAGAATATTCAAATAAATAATATGTGAAAACTTCTCATATTAGTTAAAAAAAACATGAATATACACATCCAAGAAGCTCCATAAACTCCAAACAGGATATACCCAGATAGACCCACATTGAGACATATAATAATTAAACTGTTGAATGTCAAAGATAAAGAGAGAATTCTGAATGCTGCAAGAGGAATGCAACATGCCATGTACAAGGGAACCTCAATAAGGCTAAGTACCAATTTCTCATTGGAAACAATGGAGGCAAGAAGGCAGTGGGATGACATATTTAAAGTGTAGACAGGGAAAATTGCCAGCCAAGTATCTGACAAAACTGTCTTTCAAAAATGAGGACGAGGCATATGGAATTTGGCCAATAAATGTTCTATGTGTTCTGACTGTTAAAAAAAAAAAAAAAATGAGGGTGAGGTTAAGACATTCCCAGATAAACAAAATTAAAGGAGCCATCACCAGTAGACTGGCCCTACAGGAGAGGCTAAAAAGGGAATTCTGCAAGTTAAAAGGAAAGGACAGTAGATAATAGATCAAAGTTGCATGAAGAAATAAAGATCTCGGGTAAAGATAATGACATAGGTAAATATAAATGTCAGTACTATTGTATTTTTTGCTTATAACCCCACTTTTTACTTCCTACTGGATCAAAAATGCAAATGTACAAAAAGTAATGATAAATCAATAGTTTGGGACGTATAATGCATAAATATGTAGTTTGTGACAAGAACTGCTTAAACAGAGGGCTATGGGAACATAGTGTGTGTACACTACTGAAGTTAAGTTGGTATCAAACCAAAAAAGTTTGTTTTATCTTTAGGATGTTAAAGGAGGGAGAAGGGGAAGTTAATGCATAATGGATGCAGCATTTTTGTTTGGAGTGATAGGAAAGTCCTGGTAATTGGTGGTGGTGAGGGTAGCACAACATTATGAATGTGATTAATCCAACTGAATTGTATGCCTGTGAATTGTTGATATGAGAAGTTTCATGTTGTATGCATGCTTCATTGATTAAAGAGAGAGAGATTAAAGAGGTAATAATAACTAAAGACTATACATGATTCTGGACTGTGTTTAATAATGGAGGAGAAAATGCCCAAGAGGACATATTGAGATATATGAAAAACTTGAGAGTATAGATTGTGTGGTGGTTTGGAGCTATGCGGCCCAGAAAAACATTTTCTTAAACATAAGCCATTCCTGTGGGTGTCTTGTAAATAGGACCTTTTGATGAGGTTACTTCAGTTGAGGTGTGGCCCAGCTGAATCAGGATGAGTTTTAATCTTGTTGCTGAAGGCCTTATAGGAAAGGTCACACAGAGAGAAAACTAGAGAAAGTAGCCAGAGGCTGAACATCATGGAAACTGGAAGAGAGGGGAGAATCCAGGAGAGGCTGCCAGGTGCATTGCCATGTGACAGAAAAGCCAATAACCAAGGATCACTGGCAGCCAGCCCCAGAATGCCATAGTCTTCTGGGAGAAAGCATTGCTTTGATGATGAACTTGTCCTAGCTTCAAAATCATCAGCCCATGCATTCCTGTTGTTCAAGCCAATCCATTGCATGGCATTTGCTTTAGCAACATGGAAACTAAAAGCAACTGTAAGCTTTGTATCAATGTTATATTTCTTTAACTTGATAACTTTACTTAGGGTGGTTAAATAAATGAATATCTTTGCTCTTAGGAAATGCACATAGATGTGTTCAAGGAGCCTAATGTATGCAACCTACTTTTAAATGTTTGGAAGCTAGAGAGAGAGAGATAGATGGATGGATGGTAGTTAGTAGATGGACATATGGATGGATTGATAGACTGATATGGCAAATATGGCAAAGCATTAAAAGTCGGTGGATCTGGTTAGGGGTGTGTGTGTTGGTTTGAATCTGTTATGTTCCCCATAAAAAGCCATGTTCTTCAATGCAATCTTGTGGGGACACACCTATTGTGGGTGGGGTCTTTTGATTAGGTTGTTTCCCTGGAGATGTGACCCACCCAATTGTGGGTGGGACCCTATGATTAGATTATTTCCATGGAGATGTGACTCCACCCATTCAGCGTGGGTCTTGATTAGTTTACTGGAGTCCTTAAGAGAGACACTTACAGAGAAAATTCCCAGATCCATCTCAAACCCAGATGTTTGGAGATGCTAAGAGATGAAACCCAGAGTTTGCCCAGGAGAAGCTATGTGAGAACCCACCAGTGCTTAAGGAGAAAGCCACTGGAATAAGAAGCTGAAAGCAATGCAACCCAGGAGCAAAGGACAGCAGACACCAGTCATGTGCCTTTCCAGCTGACAGAGGTGTTCCAGATGCCATCAGCCTTTTCCTCAGAGAAGCTTTAGAAACCAGAACGGGGTGGGGAGTGGGGGGTATGTTGGAGTTCTCTGTATGGGATTTGTATTAGTTTTGTAACTATCCTGTAAGTTTGAAATTATTTCAAAATAAATTTTTAAAAATTGTGGGGCTAACCTAACCTGCTCAGAGGGACATTTTTAACATTATGTCCCTACATTACAAAAGAAGAAAGGTCTCAATTCAATCATCAAAGCTTCACCTTAAGACATTAGGAAACAAAGACCAAATTAAACCCAAAGTAAGCAAAAGGAAGGAAATAATAAAGATAAGAGCAGAAATCAATGAAATAGAAAGCAGAAAAATAGAGAAAATCAATGAATTCAAAACAGGGTTCTTTGAAAAGATCAACACAATTTAAAAACTTCTAGCCAGACTGATCAAGAAAAAACGAGGAGAAACAAATGGTTGATATTAGGAATGAAGAAAGGCATTACTAGATATCCTACATACAGTAAAAGGGTAATAAGGGAATATTATGAACAACTCCTGCCAGTATTTGACAACTTAGATGAAATGAATATAAATTAAAACCCTTAAAATGTGTTACCCAGTAACTTCTAGGAATCTATATGTTCTGGTTTGCTAATGCTGCCATTATGCAAAATACTAGAAATGGACTGGCTTTTATAAAGGGTTTATTTGGTTACAAATCTGTAGTCCTAAGGCCATAAAAGTATCCAAACTAAGGCATCAACAAGAGGATACCTTCACTGAAGAATGGCCGATGGTCTCCAGAAAACCTCTGTCAACTGGGAAGGGATGTGGCTGGTGTCTGCCTATCATTTTTTCCTGGGTTCTGGTTTTCAAATGGCTTTCTCCAAAATGTCTCTGGGCTTGTCCCTCTTAGCTTCTCCAGAGCAGACTCTGGGCTAGCATCTCCAGACATCTCCAGGCATCTCAAAGCATCAGCAAACATCTCTCCAAAAGTCAGTCTCAGCTGCTCTTGGGGCGTTATTTTCCTCACTTAACTTCTCCAGAGCAAACTCTGGGCTAGCATCTCATAAATGTCAGCAAACATCTCTCCAGAAGTCTTTCTTATTGGACTCCAGTGATTTAATTAAGACCCACCATGAATGGGTGGGGCCTGCATCTCTGTGGAGATAATTTAATCAAAGGCCTCATGCACAGTTGATTAAATCACATCTCCATGGAAACACTCAATCAAATGATTAATGTCTGCCCTCACAAGATTAAATTAAAGAACATGGCTTTTGGGGAATATAATATATCCAAACTGGCACACTATCTTACATAAATAAGCTGAAAATACGGACAAAACTTTATGCTCCAAGATATTTGTCAAAAGATTATTTATAGAACTGATATCTACCTTAAATATCAAGCAATAGGAGATTAATAAATAAACTATGTATATCCATAACCATAGAATTCCCATATGTAATGTTAATTTTTAAAATATTAGGAAATCCTTCAGCAGATGGTGATCTCAGTGTAAAAATACATTTATTTGTATGCACCCTTAATTTAGGCTAGTAGAGATTTTTTCTTAGTTTAATTATTTATTTTCTTCTTAATGTTTTTCTTGTATTTTCCAGATTTGCTTAGAATGAAAGTCAGTGCCATATTTTCATGGTCATGTGCCAAGAAGTTGGTTTTATAATTGAAAATATAAATTGTTCTTTTTCTAAAAACAGATAAGGTATAACCTACCCCTTGATCCCAGTCAATTTTGTTTTAGAAATTCAAGACCATACCTTTTAGGAAGAATTGGGATTTTAATATCTCTGTGTATTTTATCCCTCCGTTGGTAGGCATATTTTGAGGCCATCATTACAAATCTGTTCCAGCAAGAAGCCCAAAACAACAGCTTTACACCTCTGTTCAGTGTCTCTCTCAGTCCAGGTGTCAGTGGGAGAAAGCAAAGCATTTGCTTTCCCTTGTTTTTTCCCTTCTCTTATTGGCCCATGATCATCAAAACATCTTTTTACTTGAAACTGTTCATCTTGCTTTTTTCTTTCATACTTCACATAAAAACCATGATTAAATGGAAGCTTTCTAGCAGTGGTTCAAATTATAACTCTCCTTTCCATCGATGTACCTTCCAACTCCACCCAGCCCTTTTGTGTTTCCCATCTGAATTTCAGTAATATCTAGTTCATCTGCCTCTGGTTTCCCCATGTCAGCTCATTCTAAAGCAGCTGTTGGAATATACTCAGGACACAATGTATATTCTTTCCTTTCCAGAGATACTACAGTAAATAGCTTCCAGTTTCTTATGAAATCCCCAGAGTTAGTAAGAACTGAAAGTCACTTGGATAAAACCAGTGGGCCTTATCTTAAATAGACATAAACTCCTTTTTGGTACATGAAGTCTAATGGTCAGAGGATTATGCCATGTCTTTAGCATAGAATAAAAGGAACATTTCTAAAATATATATATATATATTTTTTCCTTTTGGCCTTTTTCATTTACATACATACATATGTAAAAAGGAAATAAACTATAAACCAGCACTTTTGGAGAAGGACAACTAATTCGTCATATAGCCATGTTACATGAGGCCTTACTGTATAAGGGAGCCATGATTTGAGGAATCTGTTTTGTTTAGAACCTTTGGTGACATTAGTTGATCCCTTCCTATCTCTTGGCCCCAATTATTTGCAATTAAATCTTTTAACTGGTGTTCTCCCTTTCATAGTTGCTCCCCTGCAATCTGTTCACACAGAGGTCAGAATGATCTTTGAAAAATGTAAATCAAAGCATGCCATAATACTTCTTAAAACCCATAATTTAATTATCTCAAAAGATGCAGAAAAAGCATTCAACAAAATCCAGCACCCTTTCTTGGTAAAACCCCTCATATAAGTAGCAATAGAAGGGAACTTTCTGAACATGATAAAGGCCATTTATGGAAAACCCACAGCCAACACCATAATGAATGGTGAAAATTTTAAAACTTTTGCCCTAAGATAAGGAACTTGACAAAGATGCCTGCTTTTCTCCACTTCTAATCAATATTCTACTAGATGTTCTTATCAGAGGAATTAGGCAAGAAAAAGAAATAAAGGTTTCCAAATGAGAAAGGGAGAAGTAAAACTATCTCTATTTGCAGACACCATGAATTTATATATAGAAAATTGAAAAGAATCCACAAGAAAACTTATTAGCTGATACATGATTTCAGCAATATGTCAGGGTACAAGATTAACACACAAAAACACAATTTGCTCTTATAAGACTAGCAATTAACAATCCAAAGAGGAAATTAAATAAATAATTCCATTTATGATAGCATCTAAAAGAATAAAACATCTAGGAATAAATTTAACCAAGGATACAAAAGACTTGTGTACTGAAACTTACAAAACATTGTCAAAAGAAACTAAAGAAGACTTAAATAAATTGGAAGACATCCCATGTTCATGTATTTAGAGAGTTAATATTTTTAATGTCAATATTACCCAAATCGATATGCAAATTCACTGCAATCCCTATCAAAAGTCTAGCAGCCTTTTTATACAAATGGAAAAACTGATCTTCAAATTCATATGAAACTACCTGGGGCCCTGAATGGCCAAAACAATCTTGAAAAAGAACAAGGTTGGAGGACTCACACTTTCCAATTTCAAATTATACTGTGAAACAACAGTCATCAGAACAGTGTGGTATTGGCCTAAAGATAAAGTAGATCAATGGAACAGAATTGAAAATCCAGAAATAGACCCACACCTCTGTGGCCAATTGATTGTTAGCAAGGGTTCTAAGTATGTACAGTGGGGAGAAAACAATCTCTTTAATAAAAGGTGCTGGGAAAACTTGATATCCATATGCAAAAGAATGAAGTTAGACCCTACCTCACACCATATACAAAAATCAGCTCAAAATGCATCAAGGTCACAAATGTAAGAGCTAACACTATAAAACTCTTAGAAGATAACATAGGAGCAAATCTTCATGACCTGGGATTTGGCAATGGATTCTTAGACATGACACCAAAAGCATGAGCAACAAAAAAAACACAATAATTTGATTTCATCAAAATTAAAAACTATTGTGCACTGAAGGAAATTTTTAAGAAAGTGAAAAGACAACCTCTAAAATGAGAGAAAATAGTTTCAAATCAGATACTGAATAAGGGCTTTATATTATGATTATATAAAATTTTACAATGCAACAATAAAAAAGACAATCCAATAAAAATGGGCAAAAGACTTGATTAGGCATCTCTCCAAAGGAGATATACAAATGGCCAATAAACACATGAAAAGATGCTTAATGTCATTATCCACTAGGGAAATGCAAATCAAAACTGCAGTGAGATACCCCTTCACACCTACAAGGACAACTATTATTTAAAAACTGGAAAATAGCAAGTGTTGGAGAGCATGTGGAGAAATTGGAACTGTTTGGCATTGTTAGTGGAAATGTAAAATGGTTTAGCCACCATAGAAAGCAATATGGCAGTTCCTCAAAAAGTTAAATATAGAATTACTATATGACAGCAATCCCACTTATATGTATATACCCAAAGAGAATGAATCAGTTCTTCAAATCATACACACCAAACTCTTTCTCACCTCAGCCTCTCACAGGACTCTGGAGCATCATTCCCTAACACCTTCCCCTTCTCCCCACGTCCCTCCAAATAAATTTTCACCTGGCTGTGTCGTTGATTCATACTCGTTCGTAAAACAAGATCAAATCTTGGCTTCAATATCACTTCTCAAAGGGGCCTTCTCTGGGCCCCAAATCTAAATTTGGTTCTTCCCATTATTTCTTGTTCTTCTTTATAGCACTCATCATAGTTTTCACTTATATTTTGTTTTGTATGGTTTATTTGTTTACGGTCTTTCTCATGTGCAAGTCCAGAAGTTTCTTGAAGGCAGGGTTTATTCACCACTATATACCCCACGGTCTTGTTTGCTCTTTACCTAATACATAGTAAGTGCCCAATGAATTATTGTTAAATGAATGCATGAGTGAGTGAAATAAAGAAAAAAAAAGAAGTGTAGTCAATAATTAGAAAATATTCATGAGGAAAAAAAATTGCAATTTTTCTGTTAAAGGAAAATATATCAAATCACCTATTTTCAATGTATTCAATTAATAAAAATATTTAATGTAAGAATTCCCATTTTTATCTAAGATTTGGGGAATCTTAGACATATTCAGACAATCTTTGAGGAGAGGGATCTTTCCCATGTTCATTTTTGTTTATGTGTTAAATGTTTGTTGAATGAGTAAGAGGATTAGTATATTCGTTATGGAAAGTAGTCTAGTTAAATGTATTTAAAAACATTAAGTTGTTTTTACTGACCCAGTATTTCCACTTTTAGGAATTTGTCATTAGGAATAGTCCTAAATATGGAAAAGATATTTCCATATTTAATAATATTTCTCCAAGTGTTATTTATAGGAGTAAAATATTGGAAACCACCTAAATGCTCAGTAAAAGTAATGGCTGAGTAAATCATTGTATATCCACTAGATAGTACATAAGTAGCCCTTAAGCTTAAGGTTAGGATAATATAATGATTTCAAAAATGCTTATAGTGTTAATGTAAATAAATAAAGAATGCAAAGTGTTCTAACCATTTAAAAGGAAAAAAGACTGGAAAGAAATATGTCATGCTGCTTTGTCTGCGGGTGATTTCCTTCTCCTCCTTCCTTTGCGTATTTTCTTTAACATGCACATATTTTTGTTTTTACAAAGGTTGTAATTATATTACATTATACATATATGGCATAGCTTGTGTATTAAGGTCCAATTTCAGCTTCAGTATATTTAAATGAATTCTGGCCCTTAGATTTTGTAATCATTGAACTGAAGTGCCATGCTGTCTCCCTTAGGATGATGGAATCATTGCTGAAGATTCCTATGCTCATGGGTTAAGCCATTCATCCTCCTGGCAGGATCACAGTAACTTTCTGTCTAGTCCACGATTTTCTCACTTGAACTGTAAGTAATGGAATCATATACCAGTTTTTAATTGGATTTAAGAAAATGCAATTTATAGCAAGAATAATATGTAAGGCCAGTACATAATTGTATTAAAAGTCTGTGAAAATTTTCACTATGTATCATGTAAATAATGTCCCCCAGGTAAATTTATAATGTTCTCCAATTTACTAAAGAGTGCCTGGAACCTTCTTTTTAGACCTTACACTTCTCAGAGGAGCTTAAAATGAATCATCCACAGTGAAAATCTTTAGCAATGTGTTTATTATTGTTTTGAGATCACTAGTAACTGTGCATGGGAAGTTAGGCAGTATTATAACAACAAAAAAAAAATCATCAAAAAGTTAAAAATCTTCACATAGAACTGTTCAGGAATACCTAATTTTTGGAAAGAATAAGGATACTAATATTTTACCTGCTAGATTTCACCCTGTGAATATTCTGTAAATGTTGATAAAATGTTGACAAGTTCATTTCCCCTTCATGCCATTCCCTACCATACACTCCTCATCTTCCCCTGCTATATTTGTTCTTCAGGTTTCAGACTTTAGAAACTTACAGTTTCAAATGTGGTCTCTGTTATGAACTCCCACAATGTGATACAGTTTTCCTTTAAAGCCATTCTCATAATAATTACAGAATTATTGTTACTTGTACAACATTTTGTGTAATGATTCTTTTCTCCACCAAAGAGTAAACTCAGTGAGGACAGAAACACGTCTGTTTGTTCACCATTGTTTCCTCAGCAACTTAGTACTGGCACATAGTAAGTGCTCAGTTAATATTAGAGTTTTTTAAGTACACTTTTATGCAAACCATTGGGACTCAAATGTTATTTAATGGATTCTTATTTGGATAGTTATTTAGCCCTTCAGTTTACCATGAAACTGGAGGTTTGTATATTAAATCTGATAATTCTGCCATTTAAAATACTAGGTTTCTATAAAATGAAGCACCAAAATAAGTCTCAAGAAAGTTGGCGAAGTCCAAAGGTGATAACTCTCAATTTTGCTAATTTATATTCATGGATTCACTCAACAAATAATTACCAGTTTCTGATAAATGGTTTGATTTTCATTATATCATGATTATTTTACTCCAAAAGCTAAGTATTTTCTCTTTCCTGTCCTAGTCATTTTACCAGTGATTTTGTATATGCATATCCCCTCTGCTATTCTAAGCTGGCAGCTGCCCTTCAATATGGATCATATCTCAAGTTGGTTATGGTACCTTAGAATCTGATATACATATAGACCAAACTTTTTATCATTCATATTAAGCAGTGGAAAAATTTCCCCAGGTCTACTGGATATAAATAAACATACTTGGGAGAGATACGGGGGTCTTTGCAGCATCAAATGTCAGAGGGTCCCATCCATTAAGACATTCAAGGTCCCTGGAGATAAACAGCACAATGGTATCAGTATAGAGCTCATTGTTTGATTGCTACTTAGTTTTGTCAGTATAACTTTCCTAACACTCCCTAGAAAGCCAAGTGGAAAGAAGCAGTTAGAAGACATAGGGGGACAGCATCAAATTTTTGGAATTTTATTCAATATGAAAGGCTATGAAAGAAACTGTATTCAGCTTTCTACTCAGTAGCATTTCAAGACCAGCTGTGGTCATTTCTCTAATTAAAATATATTCTTCATAGGCAGTCATAAGTTTCCTATATAAATCCACTGGCTCAAAAGGAAATAAAGTAAAATGAGAATAGGAAAAAAAAACTGAGAACATCATTTGAATAAGAAAATAGTTATTATAATTTATATTAAAACATGACAGGAAAATGCAGCTTAAAAAATAAAATTCTTTATTAATTTAAAGAAACACCCTTATTAATATCCTTATATTTTACTATTCTTTTTCCCAGGTTTGTTTTATGATTTTCCTCCCAATCTTACCTCCATGATTTCAAGAATAGCTTTTTAATTTTAATCACAGTTGCCTTCTTGTTAATTATTTTTAAGTGATTGAATTAAACTTATTTTTAAAAATCACATTTATTCTTATTTGCTTTTCTGATGAAACTTGAATTTTCTATACCTTTTTCATAATGTGATATAATAGGTAGAAGTAGGGAAAATTAAGATCACCCCAACTGACTATTTCTCTAGCACAAAATATTTCAGCTTAATTATAGAAATTGTTCTATAAATTCTCTTTAATCTCTCTTTGTACCTCCAAAATTTAAAGGGGAGATATCAAGACCAACAAAGAGGAAAACAAAAAGTATGGTAAATGCAGGGAACAGAAGAAGACTTTAAAAAATATAATTAATGTCTTCAGAAAGATAGAAGATATCCATCTGTTAAAATAAAAGCAAGATTCTGTGAAACAGGAACAGAAGATAAGAGGTCTCATAACTTAAAAATATAAGTGCCAGAGAGTAAAAAAAATTGAGGGGTGAAAAACAAAGTTAAGGAAATGACAAAGAAAGCAAAAGAAAAATTGAAAGAATTAGACAATAGGAAAGAAAAGATTCAGAAGATCAATTCAAGAGGGACAATACTAGATTAATAAGGGTTTTAGAACCAGAGAATTAAACACACACACACACACACACACACACACAGAACAGGAGGCCAGGGGTGTCCAGATTCAAAGGGCACCCCCGCAAGTACAGCTGTCATCCTGAGATTTTCTTCATCATCCTTCTATATTGGTTCCCATGGTTTCCAAATTCTCTCTTCTTTCTTGTTTTACTCTTTTCTTTTGCAGGAGAACATCAAAGAAAGGGGAATAAATGTTTTCTTTATCTTACTGAAAATAGATTTCTTCTACTCATCCTTAAGAGTTTAGCTGGCTATAAACTTCCAGGGTTGAAAATGATTTTCTTTCTGAAGCCATTCCACAACTGTCTTCCAAATGCAGTGCTGCCATTGCAGAGGTTTATGTCATTTTTGACTCTCACTTTTGAAGTGATCTCCACCTTTGCCTCCCTTTCACTCTGGCAACTTTTAGGATCTTCTCCTTCACCCCAGTGAGTGTTGGGATGATATGCCTTGGTGCAGATATTGTTTCATTCATTCTTCTAGCTATTTGTTGGGTTGGCCCTTTTAATCTGGACCCTCATGTTCTGCAGTTTTCCCATATTGAAGGAAGAAAGGAAAAGGCCCATCAGGGTAAATGTTTGGGAAAATCAAGGAAAGCTGATAGACTCCCTGATACAGCTGAACACTTAGAAACTGCTACTAATAGTCACATGGCAGATCTGATTGAACAATTAGAAACAATTAAGGACCGTCACAGAGAAAGAGCAGATCAAAACAAAACAAAACATGGGCCACTTAACTCCAAGGGGAAAAAAAAAGCAATAAGAAAGGAAACCTCATCATATTATACCTATTAGGTTTGTGTGAGCCATATTTACAGTCATTACAATATATATGCTTACTTTGACATAGCTAAAAGTTAAGGTGTAACTATATTGGAAAGTGGGTGGGTATGGATAATGTCTAAAACTGAAAATAGCAATATAGTCATTTTTTAGAAAAATTAAAATAGAGAAATTATTGCTAAAAGAGTTGAGAAGCAGAACTGTGGTATTGGGAGGGATGGAGCAAGAGATTCCCGTTTTTCCATTATAATCCTTTGACTTTATAACTACTTGATATGCATGTATATATTGTAAGTAAAGTGCTACTGAGCAAACCCCAGCTTTTATGTCTGAATAGCAAGTTTCCAATTTTGTTAACTTCTTAGCAGACATAAAACTGAGATTTAGAGTGTAAGACAATTAGGACCTGTATGGTTCAAAGAGACATGGGTCCAAGAGAACCATAGGTCCTTAGGCAGACATGAATTTCTGAGCCCAAGAACAGGCCCTTTCCTACTTTAGTAGGGATTATGAGGCCCTTCTGTCTAAGCTGTAGATGCTAAGGCATTCATTCTGCTGAGTTAGGTGCCATGTCAAACTGTGACAAAACTAAAGCATAAAACCACTGGCCATGGAAAAAACAAAGGAAATGGGAAAATACTGCATAATTTGTGGTCTCTGAAATGATCCAGCATTAATGAAAGTTTATTTTAAGTAGAAATTTATGTCAGGTTTGTGTAGTTCAGGTCAATTCAAGAAAAGGTAGATTCCTTCTGCCAGGAAGGAGAGAAGAAATGTATAAATTGTAAGTTTATATTACCATTGGAAATAGGAACACAGAAATCCATTATTTAGAGCCATAATCACTACCAAATTTATCCTGGCTGACTGGAAGTTCTGGCTGTGATTCAGGACACTCTTTTAGAAGACTTGGATTCCATTACCTTTAGCCTGTAGAGAGTGGGGGCTTAGTAAGAGAGACTCATAATGTCAGCTTTTGAAACTGTCATTTTTACTTTTAATAAGTTGCAACTGACCACTGGTCTCCATGTAAAGCTCCTTTTAGGCTAAAGGAGCACAAGTCCAAGACAGGGCCTTCACTCATGGGGCCTGGACCAGACTGGACCTGAGTGAAATCTGTAGTAACCTGATGACTTCTAAAAATCTTGAGTCCTCTGAGACCCAAATGCTTGTTTGTCAACTTGGTGTCTCTAAACTATATTTTAAAAATAGATGCAAAGTACAATTTTTCAGTAAATCTGAAACAGTTCTAAAAAAATAAAGTTTATTGAAAGAAAAGGAAAAATGTTATCTGAGGATTACAAAGGAGTTTGGCAAGTGAATCTTATGGATTAGTTTAGCTGGATTTTCTTTAAAAAGCAAATCAACATAAAGTCACTTAAATATTATTTCACTTCCTTACCTCAGTTTGCATTGCTATAAAAAGAAAACAAAAGTTAGTATTCTCAGTTTGCATTTTGAGGTGCCTTTAGTGGCAGTGTAATTTCCTCAGATGAAAAATTACTTATCCACAGAAAGAATAGCACGCTATTTTCACTTCTGTATTATACTTATTGTCCATCCAGCTAACTATGAATAGACACATCTGTAGTCTGTCCTCTGACTTGTAAGAAAAAATCCTGAAGATTTATAGCAATTAAATTGTTGGGATACTGATAAGGTAAGAAAATAGTTTCTTGTCCTTTAAAGGACTTATTTTTTCCATGAACACACAACCTTTCTATGTCTCTCATTTAATAGACTCATTTTATGAGACTGTGTTTCAGTAATTTTCACTAACCAATTAAGTGCCAGGTATTTAAAAATAATTGAGTTCTGATTATTGATATTTGACAAGGTATTCCCTAGAAAGCAACTAGAAATTTCCCAATTGACTACCTCTTAAAAATCCCTGTATATATTCATTTGTTCAACCAAATTTACTAAGAGTCTATATACAAGACTCTGCTTGAGAGTCTGGGGATACAGTATTGAACAAGACAGATGAAGTCACCTTGTCTCATGAAGGAAACAGCTATTAAACAAGTAAGGTATAAAACAAGCAAACAAGTCAATGAACTAATTTGAAATGTTGGTAGGTACTATAGAGGTGAAATGATGGAGAACCTGGAACAGGGCCACTACTTTAGGCCGGAGATTAGGGCTGTCTCTCTGAGGAAGTTACTGTTGGACTGAAACCCAGATGGCAAGAAGAACCAGCCCAACTAGAACTGGGAAAAAGAGTCTTCCTGATAGAGGGATCAGTAAGTGGGAAGACCCCAGAGAGGAAAGGGACTTGGTCTGCTAGAGAGAGGGTGTGCCCACTGAGGCCCGAGTAAGTGAGGGAGGGAGAGAGTGGTAGGAGATGAGGTCTAGATGGAGTCTTTTCAACCACAGTCTGATGTTTGGATTTCATTCTAAATTCATTGGGAAGCAATATATGTGTGAGCGTGGGGGAATATGCAATAAGTAACCTGATTTATCTCTTAGAAAGATAATTCCAGTTGTGTTACAGAAAAGGGATCATAAGGGGGCAAGAATGAAGACAGAAAGAGAAAATAGTGGCTTGGGCTGGGTGGTGGTAATAGAGATAGTGAGAAGCAGAAGAGCTCAGGTCCTGAGTTTGGGAAGTAGAATCTTCAGAACTTGCTATTATGTTGGATAAGTGGAGCAGGCAGCATGAAGGAAGAGAGGAACAAAGGTTTGAGAAACTGGGCAGATGGTTTTATCATTTTCTAAGATTAAAGGACTAAAGGAGGGGCATATTTAAACAAGTAGAAGTCAAGAGGGAAAATTTCATATAGGCAGTTGGATTTAGGCATCTGGAGCTCAGAAGAGAGTTAAGAGATAGAGGAAAAAACAATAAATCTAGATTTCAGATCCATTTAAATAACAAAGAGGATTCGTAAAAAGGAGGCCCTAAGATCTCTCCCTAAAAATTGTGTGTGCATGTGTATATGTAGTTTATATCATTGTATCCTGACCGAACACATCTTCTATTCTCAGAGACTCTTCAAATTTTTTTTCTTAAATCACATGAACATGTGTTTTTGAAAATATAGTTAACTGATTGGTTATTACTCCACTGAAGATCTGCTAGTCCATGTAAAGTTTTAATTACAGAAAACTAGATCAAATAAAATGATTAATTATCTTCTGCAGTATTAATTTATTCATCCTGGAATTTATATTCACCCAGGTTTATTTTTGTTTTTCCTCTTGCCTTGCCAGCGTTTACCAAAAGAACAGTTCTTCCAAATTCAGCTTCAATCAAAGAAGATGCCACCAGTTTAACAATGAGTAGAAGAAGTCCACAATCCAAAAAGGAGGAATATGAGAGCAGAAAAAGCAAAATGTAATTAGTTGCATTACATGAGTCTTTTAAAAATAATAACATATTATTCTTGCTACAATTTGGCCCAGATTATCTAGCCAGCATACCCGCTACAGCTTGTGTCCTTAAGCATTGCTAAACATTGACTAAAATGGCAATGCAGTTCGTCTTTGTGAATGATATGAGTTAAACCAATTCAGATGATATTGTCTGAATGACATGCACCTAACTTATTGGCAACTTATGCCAATGGAGAACAATTAATATTTTTCATTTGTATATTCCTTTTTCAGGTGTGATCAGATCACATGCCCTGACCAAAATTTGAATTTATAATTGAGGTCTTTCAAAATGATTGGCTAAAGAGGAGGAAAATGAGTTTCCCTTGAGGCAAAAGTTGCCAGCACTTTAGATTCAGGGAGCATTTATATAAAATTGATTTTTTTTAAAATTCTTTCTCCCTAATAAATTATCATGTGTTATAACATGTCACGGAGACATGCATGTATAATATTAGACAGTCCACTTTATAAATGTTCAGGATCATTACATCCATCATCTCAGCGGTCTATTGCTATATGCAATATCTTAAAATTATCTCCAATCATCCATTTTTAATATCAAAAAACAACTTATAAGTGATCCCTGAATTATAATGCACTGTAAAGAATTCATACCATAATTTATTTATTTGTCTTTTTGTGGCCAAATATACCACTGTGATCATTTAAGTCATATCCTGGAATCTCTTTGGATTACTCTGACCAAAATTTGCAGTTCCAAACTCCTGTATCCGCAAGATTCATTCTGCACTAGTTTTTGTATGATTTGGTACTAACCATCTGTCTTCAGTATCATAGGTTTTCTCAATATCAAAGTGTTTTTAAGAACTTATCCTCTTTACATGCCAATCTACCAGTGGAGAAAGATTTATATTAAATGCTAAATAATGATAAACATCCAGGAATTGAATCCCACTGGGTCTTGGTAGAAAGATTCTGCACAGAGACAAGGACAATAAAGCAATACCTTTGTAATGTGCATTACCTTTTGTGTTTGTTAAAGTATACTTGCTTGCCAGATTTCTCACTTTTTATAAACAAACTTCTATTTCCACTTAAGATATGTTTTCCTGACTTACATATTTTGAATATGAAAAAGAAGAAACTAGCACTTTCATTTCATGAACTTGAATACAACTGTTACTACAGAAGATGGAGACATTTTTTATATATTAAAAAATACATCCAGGTATGGTGATTGTGTGCACAATCTACATAAGCTCTGAGAGTGCAGCTGTGCATTTTCTCATTTATTCATTCCCACAACCTCTTATTGAGTTCCTGCTGTATACTACGGGCTGGGGGGAGGAAAAAGAGACACAAAAAACAAGTGTATATGTCCCAAAGTTTGTTTGGCATTAGATATTACACAAAAAAGAGGTGATGTGCTCAGATCAGCTGGAGAAATCCAGGGTAAGACAACATTAAACAGGTCTTGTTTTGTTTTGTCTTAATTTGCTAGTGAGCATTATGAGGTTTTAGTGGGAGGAGCCATTTTGGAGGAGTGACTCATAGTCCTGGTGATCCACACAACCTGTTTCACTCTATAGGAATATTTGGGGTATTGAGAAATTATTTCATTATTTCTATTGATTTTTTGACGAACACCATAGTATTTTATCTCTTTGGATCTAAAAGACTAACACGGAAGAAAATAAGGAAGAAAACCTTTATTTAAATCCTAAGGATAAAGGTTAGTTAAAATAGCTTTTCCCTATATGTATTAATAGGAACTTCATGCAGTCCATTCTGTTTAACGGACACTGCTCTAAGCCATTAGAGTATTTGTTGTCATTTTTAAAAAAAATTACAATAAGCCAGTTAGACCTGAAAGGGTAAGGTAACTCAGAACATTTCCTTGGAAAATCTTTGGAAACACATTATCTAATGATTTTATAACAGAAGTAAGAAGTGATACAAAAGACCTTTTTAAATCTGAAAAAAATGAGACCATTATATCATGTTATTGAATGTCCTGTGCTACTGTTGGATGAATGAAGGTGTCTAACTTTAAATATGGAACACACAGAACTTAAAAGCAAAGCCAACTTTTTGTGAGCAACAATTTTGTCAAAATTCCTTGGCCCTCTATTCATATGGAATTAAATCCAAGGACCTGTCTCCTCTAAGGATTTTTCCTATCTCATGCAGTCCCATAAGCTTGAATTGGAAATCAAAGGAACACTAAGGAAGCTCTAATAGCTTGATTTATACATTTCAAAGCCGGAAACTGCTTTTCCTTTTCTCACCCTGTTGGCAGGATAGTGCAGGATAGTGTCAGTTTTGTGTGATAGCTCCATTTGCATGTGGCTAGTCAGCCATGTTTCTTGTGGCACTGAAACATTGTAAGGAATAAGGCTTATTCTGCAATGAGCCTGGTTCAAAGTTTAATTGGAAGACTGACCTTTTGGGTTTAATAATTTTGATTCTTCTGGCCATCTTTCCCCCTGAACACACTAAACTTCTATTGAAGTTGTTGAAGGCCACAGACGGAAGAAACACAGCTGGGAGAAATCTGGCTTGATGTTTTTCCCTTTGGTTAAGGTCATATTATTTCTTTGACTAGTGTCTGACTTGAAAGTTGAAAACCAGTTGGTTATGTAATATCTTATGTGTCTAATTTCCCAGAACCACCAACTTTTTTTTCTTTTTTCTTTTTTTTTTTTTTTTTTTTTGTTGCAACCTGGACATTGTGATATTTTAATGTGTTATCTCTGGAATTTAGATACTGAGACATCTGTTCCTTAAACTTTTACCCAGCTGATGTTATGGCAGAGATTTCTTTGAATGCCAGGATCTTACAAAAAACAAAAACCAAAAAGAAAACACCTTTCCCAGTGTTTTCAATTTGTCCTGTGAGAGTTCTCTCCTTCAGAGCTCAGCTTTCCTACCAATAATTTTAGAGAACAGTTAGAGGCAAAAACATGGGATCCTCCCCAGTCTTTTCTGTATATGTGTCTTGCACTGGGCATGCACAAATGGCCCTAGGAAAGAACCACCAACTTCTCTTCTTATTGTTAACAGTGTAATTATATAATTTTACTAATAAAAGATAACTTCTATAAGTATAATAAAATAGCATGTGCATGGCATTTGGATTCAAAGGTTACTTGGAAAAAAATTGCTTACCTACTTACCTAAGAAAACAACTAAGACTATTTCTCTTCATTTTTCTCCTTTCAACTATGGTAAATGCATTTTCCATTTTGAGTCTAAGTTCAGTGGTATGCAAAGTGTATTTAGATTCCCAGTAATTATGATACATTTTCTCTACGTAATCTGTATTGAGTCTTATTAAATAGCAAATATTTTTTTAACAGGATCAAATTCTTACATATAATGAGATGTTGTATTTACTTGGCAAGCCCTTTTTTTGAAAAGGGTAGATAACTCAAATTGTTCTACCCCAGATTTGTGCTATAAACCCAACTGCACATCATATGATAGCCAGGAATGCAAGCATTCATTGTGTTATTTCCTTTCCAAGGTTTGTATACCCCCTTCCTCAAACAAAACTGTCCCAATATTTTGTCTCAATTTAAAACAAAACAGAAAATTTGTGATTTTCATGGCCTTCGAATGAGGAAGCTTTCCTCATGGAAGCATCTGGTTTTCTTGGATCAAAACTAAACCATGAACTTTAAGCTGGAAAGGAAATTTGGGAAAGTTTGCATATAAAGGCATTTCATGCACCAAAGTATCATGTAAAAATAGTTACATCTTCCAACTTTTAAGTTCTCAAATGTTTAGCAATAAAAACATATCGGTGTATCCCTATTCAACACACAGAAATTTAAACCAAGAAAGATTCCATTTAGTTTCATTTCCGTATAAACCATGACACATCTAATTTGAGGATCAGAGAAATCTTTACATCTAGAAGCAGAACTTTAGATTCCAAGCTCCCAAACAAATTTTAGAGAAGTCTCCCCTGTTTTTAATTAGTGAAACCAGCCCAACCTTCAAGTTCTAACCTCATCTGTCCCCATTTTAGCACTCCCGCTATATCCATGCCTATGGCTGTGTCCTACCTAATTCCAAACCCAAACTAAGTCACTCCTAAGATTCTATCAGGTCAGCTCCTACTGTTGACCTCTGAAGTCTACTAGCTATACAACCCACACTGAGGGGGTAGACTCAGGTTTGTGACACCTGCATTTCTTGCAAGACCAGCCAATTAGAAAAGGATTTTAGGGCCACATGCCTTGACTGCTTTCATCGCTGAAACCCTAGAAACCCTAGGCATACTTCTATGGCTGGGTATCTTTTCTTCCCTGGTACAGCTTGACTCTGACTTGGGTGCAAAGCCATGTGACAACTGTGTATATAACCTAGCCGCCTTACAATCTGAGGGAATAAACTGGATTTCTAAGCATAGCAACATGTTAGTACACTTTCAGGAGATTAGTCAAAACAATATATAATCCAACAATCTCACCTTTCAAAATATAGAACTTTACGCCTTTGAGCATGTAGGTTGTGAGAGTGAGTAAAACAAAAATTCTCCTGTGGCCAAAATGGAGACGTCCAATATTTATCACCCAGACTTCTAACAATAACTTGCTATGTTTTAAAATAGTTGAATTTGCAGAATTGCCATTCCCTATTCATTCCCTAGGATGAATGCTTTGTTTTCCTTAAACTGGCAATTGTTGAACTGTCATGAGAAGCAAGAGATTATTGAGAGATTAAGACATGACCATTCTGTCTTCCATCATTTCTCCATAGATGCCTTAAATATCAGCACTCTGGTCATCATAGCTATATACTTTACTGGAAATAAAAGATCAGAATGCTTGCCTGAAGCAGTGTTTTCTTGTTTGTTTTTTTTTTTGTTTGTCTTTTTGTTTTCTTTTTAACAGAAGGAGTGGATATTAAACTACCAACAGTTCAGATGTTATTTAAAAGTAAGAAAATATTCTGAGGGAAAGGAGGATAATATTATATGCTCATTAGTTAGTCACTAATGGGCAGTCTCCTTTAAATTCTGATTTAATGTTTTCTTAAAATCATACTCATTTTTAAAAAAAGGCCAAGCCCAGTTTTTATAGCATCAAGTTTTCCATCAGATTACAGTTTCCTTTATTTTTTTTCTTACAAATTTTTCACTTAAAAGTCAGGTGTACTTGTGAGTCACTTGAAGTCACCAAGGGTTCAAATAGCTTTTTAAAAGCTCCAAACATTTGGCCAACATGTGAAAACTTGTACTCCAAGATTCTGCAGCTCCCTTTGTCCTTGAAACACTATATTTCTATTGGAAGCGTTTCCTCCCTCCTACTGCTTCTCTTCCATTTCCTTCTCTAGGATCTGTAGCCACCTCATGAAGCATCCACAGAAGCAGCATTACATCCTTTATTTGGACAAGCCTGTGCACTGGAGTCATGCTCACTTGTCCCGTGCATGTATTTCACAACATCAGGAAAATGGCAACCCCAGTGAGAGTAATACTTGAATTACTCATGTTATTTTTCTCATGATGTGGGCCGGTCCTTTATCAGGTGTGAAAGACTTCTCTTGATAAAACAAGATCATTATTCTTCATCTTTGTGAGGGAATCCTGTTGATACACAGCTATTTTTAATACAGTATTTACATGTAGTTTATATATCAAGAATCTATATCACATTCTCTACCTTAAAGCCAAAAGAGCACTTCCTAAAATGTGTGTCCAGTTGCACATGGGATTTAAAATCTAAATTTCTAATATATCCCCTTTACAAGCTCCCCCCCCCGTCTCTTGAAGCCAGCTATTTCAGATAGTACTGTGTAACTTATTCAATGCTATCCCTAGGGTAGTGGTAATGCTAGTTGTGATTTTGTTTGTCCATTGTTGCTGAGCACTTGGCTGGATACGGAATGAAGGATGGCAGGAGTTCTGTAAAATGATATGAATGCAGAGGAAGTTGGGTTGCTTTCAACAACACACATTTTAAACTGTTTACTTGAGATAAAAACCATGGTAGCACTCAATCCTTTATCTGATGCAGGGTCCTGGAAAGTAGCATTGTGAGAAATCCCAGTGAACTTGTGCTCTGTAAAGTCATATTTCTGACGAAAGTTGCACTAATCCTTAATGTTCTTTATGGACTGCTTGCTGGCATTTCAAATCTGGGTGCAAAGTGGCTGCCCTTCAGATATTTTTCTGGGTGCCTTATGCTTTGTCTGTGATTTTGGATTTTCATTTTATTTATGGTATCAAGCCCACCATGAGTGAAGGTACAGGCTTAATCTATGACTTAGCAGTTTAAAAACTTCCCATCACCCTGAACTTTAAGCTGTCAGTTACCAGCAGCCCAGCAGCAATCTAAGAAGTAGCAAAGCCATCTAAGACAGTGTGGCTTGTTGGGGGAGATAGGGAGGTGGAATGTGCAATTAAGAAATCTAGGGATTTTGGCTTTTCTTTTTTTTTCTGGACTGGGTAAAATAGATGCATTAGTTCTAACAAGGCACTTCCTGCCCAGAGTCACTGGCAGAGCAGCCTCCTCCCAACAGCTGCAGGCTTGAGAGACCTCGTGCTGCTGGCCAAGGTTCATTCTGTGCTTTGACTGAGACCACAGCCAGTAAAGCCAGTGTGTACCACGGAAAGAGTTTCCCATTTTTTCCATTGGAGTAGTCTTTTGTGAGGTTACTTTGAATGTTCCAAATTAACAGTGGTGGTCATTGCTCAATTTTTTTTTAATTTTAACAGCACATAAACCTACTGATAGATTCCATTGAGGACAACTCATAGTTTTCTGTGAAAAGATACTTATCCTTTTGTTTGGTATTCATTAAAGCACTGGTTCTCAAAGTGTGGTTCTGAGACCAGAAGCAGCTGCAGCAGCATCACCTGAGAACTAATACCAATTCCCTGGCCTGCTCAGGCCTATTGAATCAGAAACTCTAGGGGTGGGGCCAACACTCTGTGTTGTAACAAGCCCTCCAGGTGATCCTGATGCATGCTCAAATTCAAAAACTACTACCTTAGAGGTTCATTTGATTATAGCCTTCTCTGAGTTTTAGTCTCTTTCCCAAATGGTTTCTATGCCAGGTGATGTGCAAGGGCACTCTTTTAAAATTTGTTTTCCAGTATCCTGCATTCTCCCATATGCCCAAGCAACTCCAGTTCCAAGGCTCACCCAAGTAGGACTTAAACAGCTTCCAAAAATGCTTGATTTACTACCAGAGGTCACTTCCGCACCTGCTTCTCCTAATTGACTTCCATTAACCAGAACATTCTACCCACTCATAGGATCATCACTGAGATATAGGAAGTAAATCAGGACCTAAAGGTATAGCTCTTCTCTCTGGTTCTAAGGGCAGAACTAGTATTTGATTATCTCAAGTGTATAAACTTCTTTAGGTCTGAGCTCTAATTCTATCTTCCTTCCCTCCCACAAAAGCATTAGGGGCATTAGTTCTATGTTACCATTTCACATGCAATTTCATTTTTACCTTTCTATACCAGGGACTCACAGTCATCTACTGTGTTTCAGACTTTGGCTTGTCATCTTAAGAATGACTTTGATTTGATTACTTCTAAACATTCAAGTCTCATCCAGTTTTTCTTCATTGTCTATAACTGTGATCAGAGATTTATTTTATCTTCCATCTCTTTGTCTCAGAAAGACTGATAATTAATAACCATATATAATTTGTCTTGCCCTTTTATTTTCCCTTTTGGATTTTCCCTTAAGTATACTGACAATATGAAATATTTATTTGAAATTAAGTCTTCCCCCTCCCTTATTTGCTTAAAACATGGACCAAATCAAAATCTGTACTGAATTCTCCAATTCTAGAATATCTTTACATCTTTGTAAGAACTTCTCTTGATTTCTGATATCAGTTGAAATATTACACTGTGTCATTCATCAGAGAGAGTCTTTATTTTTTTTCCTCAAAGAATGTTTATTTATTGAGCAACTTCAGTGTGATAGGCCCAATTCAGAATCTTTGCTAAGGACAAGTCTCCCCTCCCCCTCAGCAAACTGCAGCAATGAAAGTACTGAAGCCTACAGGTCCTGCATAAATATCAAAACCAAGTAAATTCAGCAAATAGCATAACCCCCACACTGTTTAAAGTGTTTTCAATTATTTTGTGGTTTGGAATATGTACCAAATTATTATGTAGATAATAATTATTTAAAAAAACACAACCTACATGAATATACAAATGCATTTTATTATACCTGCTGCTATCTGCGTTGGGAAATCTTTCCACGTTGAACAGGGACTATGTCAACTATTACATACTTACAATCATAAATTTCTCAGCACTAGCCTTTCACCCAAGAAAGTATTACTTCCACTAATGCAATTGTCTATCTATTCATTCAACAATCAGTTATTGAGCACCTGTTATGTGTCAAACTTTAAGTGGCTAAAAAATATCTTCTGTATATATTTTAACCATGCAGTTTTAAAGGATGTAAATATAATTCCTTCATTTGGAGTATGGATACAGTTGATTAGCTAGACATGTATGTTTAAATATGCATTTACTTCATAATTCCTATTTACCAATTACAATAGTTATGTAGTCTACAATTTGAAATGGATACAAATAGATTTGCATTACCCTTCAACTTGATGTTTTATCCTCTTCTAGAAAAGGGAATGAAACTGAACTTTTAAAAAGTAGACACCCAAAAGTTTTTTATATTTACATGATATCAAATAATACAGGAAGATAGCCCAGACCTTTACCCTAGTCTTGACCCTTTTGAGAGTAAACACTAAAAGGATTGATTTGATCATAGCCATACAATCCAAAAATGATCCTTCCTGTTTTAATGTTTTCCTTTTGGGCAACCTTTACTTTCCAAAAACAGAGATCTTGTGTGTATGTGAGAATTTATCATTTGGTGGGCACTAAATAAAGATTAGATTCAGTTCTCACAACTATTAGTGAAGATGGGCTGAGCTTCTCATAGACAGACCTCATGTGAGAATAATCCCGTTCTGGAGCCACTGAGATCCAGATGTCCAACTGAATGCCTGCCATCCTCCATCTGCTGTTACGTCAAGATCACTGCGTTTGAGCTGTGGACCATGTGTTATGCATTTTTTATACTGACGCCCATGATTGAGGTCAGATGTTCTCTACCCTTTATTTTGCCCTTAGGGACTCTTTGTATCTCTCAGTGGGATATACAGTCACAGACAGTGATACAACAGAGCAGCTATAGAAAAACTTTCCCATGCAATGTTCATGCAAGGTGATGTTCAGGCTAAACTTTCGTTACCCTTGAATATTTAGTGTTTATTGCTCTTCTCAGAAAGTGATTACAAGTAAACAGAAAACAAAGTAGGCATCTAAAGAAGAATAAGTTATATTTTGAAAGCATAGGAGTGTAAGGAATTTTATTTTGTCCTTCCACATGTACAGACAACATTGAAACCTGTCAGTTCTCCTAATGTGATAACTGGTGTTTATCAAAGTATGAGCACTAGAGTGAGATCCATGTTTATTTTGGTACTAATCTCATCACCATAATTTTGCACAAATATTTCACCAATATTACAAAAGCAACACTATCTTTTAACAAGAGAATAATTGCTTAGTTTTTGCTGGTAATATCTTGGGAGAAAATTCCCAACTACCCATAACTTGTGCAAGGAACCATTTGAGTTGACATTTGTAATCCAGGTAGGATGTAAGGAGATTAAACCAAAGTAAATCATTGCCATTTTAGTATTCCTGATGCACTTTTGTAATTAATAGCCAAAGGTATAGTATATAGAAAAATTTGTGTAATAGTAAGCAGTACCTAGTTTTTTTGTTGATGTCCTTTGATATAATCATAGATTGAACATCATAGCTCATTTAATCAGTATTGTATCCAGCATCAGAATCTTTGAAAGCTACTTATAAATTGCAACCAATGGTACCTAGAAAGCAGCTTTATTTGGTGCATTACTTATAGATGTTATAAATATACTGTATTTCTAAACTGCAAGATCCTTGGCTAGACAATATGTTCTTTGATGAAAGACATTGTGTTTTGCCTAGCACAGTGGATGGCATATTGTAAGTGTTCAAAACACATTTGCTGACTGAACTAACAACACCTACACTCTCAACCATCTTTCCCACTACAGTGAGCAAAAGGTGTTATTAGCCAGTCTTGATAGGCAAATTTGCAGTCTTTTCAGCACTTATCAAAACCAGTTGCCTGATTGTATTCACGAAAGTTCATATCATAGTGTTGTTCTTGGAACCTCTGCCTCAGGATGAAAATGACGCCTTCAGTGCCATGAATGACATGAAAACCACACCTATTAGGTAACATCCCTTTGTCACCAATGTTGAGAGTAACTGAGCATGAAACGCATTGATTTTCCCATAACAGATATCAGTGAAGTGTCTTTGTTATCACTGCATGTACCATCTCCTTTGCATTTGTTCAAGTATACAGTTGAGGGCCTGAATATGTGTTGGCTATCCCATTTGTGGATTTTTATAGATTCCTGTCATCACCAGGTAGTCCACCAGGGCTGTCCATCGAATGACTAATGTGGAACAAAGTACTTGAGATTGTAATGATGGCCCCTTGAGTCTGAAGTTCATTTTGTAATAAGGGTTTTAGGGAGAGTGGAGAGACCCAAACTTAATGAGGAATTAACACCAATTGTTCCATGGTTGGCGAATTTTCAGTATCATTTTCAGGAAGTTATGCTTTTCTCTCCCCACCCTACCCCCCATACAATATGGCAGGTAAATTTTTACCGGGCCTTAAAGAACTGTTAATTTGCTGCTGATTGTGGTTTGTTTGCTTGTTCATCCCACCCACATTCCTTCATTCCAGCATGTTTGGCTTGAGAAACTTGCTTAGCTCATATGCTAGTTTCTTGTCACTAAGTAATATATTTGCTCACTTCGGCTAAGTGTCTGCTGTAAAAGACACTTAGAAAATTGTGTGCTTCCATCATCTCTCTTTGTCTTTACTTTTAGTACTTCCTCTCTCTCCACATTGCTATTGCAATTCCCAACACTTTCGACCAAAGTGATGTTTGGCACATTTCAAAGTTTAGGTCATAAAGTCTGAGCTTCCCAAGGTCTGGCTTTTTCGGCTGTTTTGTTGTTTGTAATGATGCAGTCTCACTGAAGTAGTGCATAATGTGCTTTTTTGTGGTGCTTTTCATAATCCACGTTCACAAAGCTTCCTGGGCCCTCTGATATGCTATGATATAGCTAGAGAGTGCAGAGTTGTTTTTTTTGTTTTGTTTAGTATGAGTACCATCACATCCCTGATGTATCTCAGCCTTGATGATGGATAGTACCTGTGATGGTTAGGCTCATGTGTCAACTTGGCCGGGTGACCCAGCTGTCTGGTCAAGCAAACACTGGCCTAACAATTGCTGTGAGGACATTTGAGGCTGGTTAATAAACCAACAGGCTGGTTTATTAAATCATCAGTCAATTGACTGCAGCTGTGACTGATGACTCACCAAAGGGCGTGCCTTCCACAATGAGAGAATGCAATTGGCTGGATTTAATCCAATTAATCAGTTGAAGACTTATAAGCAAGACAGAGAGAGGACCTTCACTTCTTCTTCAGCTGCCCGGTGAAGCATTTCCTGAGGAGTTCTTCGAAGTTGCCAGTTTGTTTCCTGAGGAGTTCATCGAACACGTTCATCAAAGATCCCAGTTCATTTCCTGAGGAGTTCGTCAAAGTTGCCGATTCGTTTCCTGAGGAGTTCATCGGACATCTTCCTTGGAGTTGACAGTTTGTTGACGGCTCTACAGAATTTGGACTCGTGCATACCCACAGTTGCGTGAGTCACTTTTACAATTTGATAATCATAGACACCTCTCATTGATTCTGTTTCCCTAGAGAACCCTAACTAATACAGTACCACTGAATATAAACTTCTGGTACAAGCACAATGAAAGAAGTTGTATGCCTTCAGACTTCAAATTACTGATATTAAAACCAAGAAAGTGCCTACAATGCTGCATTGCTCTGGACACCGTGAGCTTTGGAATAGTCAACAGTCATCTGCTTCTTCTACCCACACAGGAGGATGCCGGTAGTAGATGACATGACCTCAAGGACTTTTATCCTGAAGCCATATAAAATACTGAATATAGGAAATGGCACCTCCAATTAATCAATGTCTAATTATTGAGCATCTACCAAGAGCTCAACAATCTAAAACACACTATAAGATACGCAAGGAAAAGAGGAATGACTTCTGCTAATAAGGTTGTTTGGTAGTCAGTAAATATTTGATGGATGAATGCAAACTAACAGAATTTTTTTTAACATTTAAAGATCCTTTTAACAACTCCTTTGTCCACAGAGAACATCTCTTTCCCTTTAAAAGGCTGTACTCCCACACAGACCATATTTAACTCTTGCTCTCCTTTAACAACACAACAATATAAGAACTTTTTGGTCAGTTTTAAAAATAGAAGTACCTAGATATAAACTCTACCTGTTTTCACTGCTAGAGAATATTCTTATCATTTATTACATTTTTCCAGAAATATTTAAGAATCAACCTAACACTCTTTAGGTTTCAATACTAACATAGAAATTGGAATATTTTAAATGAACTAGAATCCATATGCATCCAAGTGGATGGATTTAACACCATGGTGTCACAGTTGGCCACAGTCTATCCTCCTTTCTGTAAGAGAAGGAGTCTTGGGTCCCGAGGAATCCTGGCTGATTCTGCCACTATCTGCCTGTATGACACTGAGCCAACCATTTCACCAGTCTGCAGCTCATGTCTCTTAGTGTTAACTGAGGAAGTTGGACTGTATGGTCTTCTGGGTCACTTTCTATCTCTGATAGTCTGCAAATCTTCTGCTGCAGTGTATAACAATAGCATTCTTCACTGGATTAAAAGTGCTTGATGTGTAGTCTGAATCACTTCCTCAAAGCTAATTCTAAGAGCAACCAAGTCATCTTTGAATTATAAACCTTGTTTGTTAATGACATTTAAAAAAAATTATTTTACTTGCATAACCCATTGTTGGACTGTTGGACTGTTGGTACCCTGCTTGCTGTGCCAAACTGGCGGTCAAAATGAAGGAGACACCAAAGAGATGTCAGCCCACTCCAATACAGGTGTCAGGGTCGCCAGCAAAAGCACAACTCACACAGGCTCTGATGGAAAAAATATTTACTAATACAGAGAAGAAAGAGCAAGGCCAGCTTCACTAGTGGGCTTAGTCCCCACGGCCAGTGGGACCCAGGGAGCTATTCTGGTCTGGGCACACTCTTCTTGTGCCATAGTGGAAGGATACTGATCCCTCCCCTCCAGGAACAGCTATACCACAGGGTGGGAGGGCAGTGGGGGGAGGGGGAGCATGTGAGTTAGATGCCACAAAACATGCCCACTTGTCTCCAGTGGGTGTTTACATATGCTCAGGACAATAGGGGAAGGAATGTGTTTTACCTCAAGGTATTCCCAAGAATGGAGTAAGCCAGCCTTTACCATCCCTTCCCAGGAGCCAGGCTAACACAGCCCAGAGCACAGGGTTGATTTGGGAGTCTCAGGGAAAGGTGGCAGGCTGTCCTTGGACAGCCCCCTACAACACCCATCCTCCTCCTGATTTTTTTTCTGCCTGACTTTTTGCTTTAAAATGGTATAGTGTTAGAATCCTACCTCTACCACTATTTAACTGGCTGTGTAATTTTGGGTAAGTTACTAACATTTCCGAGCCTCATTTTTCTAATCTATAAGGTGGAACTACTTATGTCTACCTCATAAGAGCTTTTAGAAGACATAGATACAATGACATGTGAAAAGCCAAGCTCTGAACCTGGGACATGGTGGTTATCCTTAAATGTTTCTTATTTTTCTTTCCCTCTAGACCTGACTTGCTTCACCCGTTAAAAACCTCCAATGAGATCTGAGATTCTCATCTTCATTTACTAAAGTGCAATCAGTGAATCCCCCAAACTATAGAATAGTCAGTGGCAAAGCTAATTGGAATCCAGAATTAGCATATTTATTCTAATGTTCATTCACCAAATATTACTGAAAGTCAAATCCTTAATGCTTATATATATTAAAAAATACTAAAAACATATCTTCAAGTCTTCATATTTGGCTGGGAAATAGATGTAGATACTTTATAGCTAACACAAATTTGTGTATTGTGTGCCAACACTGTTCTGAAATACTTTATATATTTTAACTTATTTAATATTCATAGTGACCCTGAGGGTTGGAATTATTATTGTTAATATTATTTTCATTTGAAAACATATCTCACATGAGGAAACTGAGGCACAGAGAAATTGGGTAACTTACCTAGGATCACATATTTGTTAGTATGGAACCCAAATTTGAAAGCGAAGTGTGGCTTCAGAGTCTGTGCGCTTTGTTACTAGGTCACACTGCAAACAGCCCATTTCAAAAATCATCTTAAAGAATCATGGCACTAAGGAGTTTTTTTTTCTTTCAGAGGAGCTTTTAAACAACATTTCTGGGAAAGAAAGGAAAGACAGCTGCTGTCAACCCCACTAGACTACTTTAATATTATTGAGGCTTAATGATGCTTTGGGTTTTGATATCTTTCCCCTTCCTGCAACACAAGGGAGGAGAAAAAAGCAGCCAGGTGGGGTGAGAGCCTAGAGGATTGAACACTGACTCCAATTCCTGTCTCTACACTCCAGCTAGTGCCAAGTGATTTTTTGTTGGGTTTTTTTTTTTTTAATTTAAATACTTGTCTGCCCCAACAAATATGAAGTATACGCGGCTTAAAGAAGATTCTGCTAGTACAAGTAGCTTTTGATACAAGCAGGAAAGACAAAAAAAAAAAAAAAAAAAAATAGTGGTTGTCCAAAGAAGCTGAGGGGAAGAATGAGGAATGACAAAGGAAGCGTTTCTTTTGACCGTCCACTTAAAATGTGTGCATGCAAGTTGGGGCGGATTTCATGAAGAAATACGGAATTTTGCCACCAAATTCTTTCCAGAGCTAATATTCTTATGGGATAGTAATACAAGGAAAAGGGCCCTGGGTGAAGAAAAATTATTTTCCCCTTCAGGGACAGAGTTCTCTCAGGACGACAGTGAAGTAAAAGTTTCAGAAAGTGCTAGAAGAATATTAACATTTTATCATCAACAGACAGGAAAATAGGCCACAACGTACAGAATTCTCTTTGGAAAACTGAAAAAAGGAACTATCAACCTAGTCAAGGACCTTTTTACCCTACTTAGAACCCACTGGGCTTTCCATGGTGTGCAGGTTCCTTTCGACATTAGTCCTCATTAAGATCACCAAAATAGAAATCTGTAGTACATGTGGCTGAGGCAAGTGCATCATGCTTTAGAAACACAGATAATATACTAGGTGACCCTGTGATATTGGTATTATTGTTTTAATATTATTTTCAAACTAAGTAACACACCAGTTTTGCTGACTTCCGGGTGAATGTTCTGCTGAAAGTGTTTTCGTTGCTCAGAAAAACAGCACAGAAGGGAAGGAAACAGGTATTTGCCTCAGTTTTAAAAACTAAGTATCGTACAAGTTTCACAGACTTCTATAAGAGTGTTCTGCTGAAAGTCTGTTTTTAGCTCAGGAAAACAGCATAGAAGTGAATGAAACAGGTATTTCACTCAGCTTTCAAAACTAAGTAACACCAGTTTTGCAGATTTCTAGTTGAGTGTTCTGCTCAAAGTGTGTTTTCAGGTCAGGAAAACAGCATAGAGGTGAATGAAACAGGTATTTCACTCAGTTTTCAAAACTAAGTAACATACCAGTTCTATGTATACCCTGTGTTGCATAGCGGGGAAAGAACTGAGGCTGTGGAACTGTGGCCTGTAGCAATTTTCGGGATTGCCTGTGTAACTGCTTATTGAGTGTACATTGAAGGTTGGCACCTTTCTGTGTGTATGTTATATTTTACAATAATGGAAGTGGTTGAAGTTGTGGAACTGTGACCTATGACATTGTTTGAAATTTTTTTCTCTGGTTGCTTGTTGAATCGTGCTTTGGGAGCTATCACTATTATGTGTGGATGTTGGGGTTCACAATAAAAAAATGCATTAAAATATTATTTTCTGAGTTGGGAAATAAATTATGAAATATGCCACTGGAATATATGGTTTTTAATAAGAACAGCTGTTAATTCACTAAGGTTTACAATAATTTAGGTCCCACTTTTCTGTTTTGGATGTGTGTTAATCAGTTCACTTGTTTTATTTAATTTATTTTCATCCTCTGTGTGTTTGTGATTCTTAGAATGATGTGGTTTATAATCACTGTTTTTCCATGCTAGGAATGCCAACAATGTGCCTTTGGTCTTCATGTGCTTAAAAAATAAAAAATAATAAACATTAAAATGCAAAATCATGAGGGATGCTCATAAACAGTTGTCTGTCCTTGACTAGCTGCTTTAGCTATGTGTGTACATACTGGTTTGCACGTGGGAATTTATCTGATAGTTTACTGGCGGATAGTTTAGTCAACTGAACTTCAATTTCAGTTGCACTGGATGTAAATGAGCAACATGAAAAATATAAACAGGCCGCAGAATGAGGACTTTCCTTTGAGCAACTTTAAGCCAGAAACATAATCAATTTAAAAATAAGCTTACTTTTATACCAGGACTTGCCATATATTGGAAAAGCAGGTACCTTCAGATATATTTATAGGGGAAGTCTGTAACTCTTCTGGTAATAAAGTAAATCTTCAGATGCTTTGAATATTTGGGACTTGATGGTTTCTGGTTAATTGCATTTTGGGTTTAAATTGGGATAAATGAGAAATACATTCTGGCCTCAACTCTTTCACTTGAAAATCTTTATAAAATGTATGAGAAGATTTTCTTAACTAGCAGGACAATGAATTTTATCCATCTTTTTAAAATGTTTTTAGATCTGGCAGGCCTCAGGGACGTAATTCTCCATATCAATCATCATTGTACCATATGAATAAAAGGTGGAAGGTGAAAGACACGAGACCATCTGTATTGGCCCAAGAATAGTGGGTGTCAGTCACTCAGTCACCAGGAGGACTCTATTATATGCCAGACCTGCACACTTTGCTGGAGAGGGTATAAAAATATCATAATTTTTTGTTGTGAAGAGCTGTCTCATATGTTTGGGGATGTTGAGCAGCATCCTTGGCCTCTTTTCGGAGGGGCAGAAATAGTAGACATATTCCTGGGAGTGTAATAGGAATTCAGCAAAGGAAGAGAGCAGGTAAGATTTCTCTGAGGAAGGGGCTAATGAGCAGGATCTTAAAGGATGTTTAGGATTGACAAGTCAAAGAACTTAAAGAGCTTGATGACGAAAGGGTCACTGTATTTCCCCAAAAAGAAGTCACTGGTAGCCTTGAGGAAAACTATTTTAGTAAACAACCTTGAAACATTGGATAAATCATGCAGATGTTTTAAAGATAAATTCCTCTTATGACTTAGGCCTAGTTATATATAGTCTTAATGCCCATCATGTGAGAAAAGTGGAATTTAGGGACTATTTGAACTTTTCCCCACTACAGTTCACGTATAACTTTTCATTCAGTTAATCTGTTTCTCCTCCACATTTTCCTGCTTCCTCTTTCTCCTCTTGCTCCTATCTGTTTCTAGCAGTCTTCTGTTTCTTGATTCTTGCTAGTCCTCTGTTTCTTGATTCTTTGTCCTCTTTCTTCACTTTTTCCTCATTCCCTCTCTCCTTGGGTTAGGCTAATGTCAGCCTGTGAGAGGAGAATCCATAGTCAGGATCAGTATATTAGTTTCCTTTGGCTGCTATAACAAATTACCACAAACTGGATAGCTTAAAAGAAATTTAGTCTTTCACAGTTCTGGAGGCCGCAAGTCCAAAATCTTAGAATCAGAACTAGAATACAGGTTAACAGAGCCTGTATGGTGGTAGAGAAGGAGGAATTAATGCTTAAATTGTACAGAATTTCTTTTTGGGGTGATGGAAAAGTTGCTAATGGATGGAGGTGATGGTAGCATAACATTGTGAACACAATTATCAGCACTGAATTATATATTTGAAGGTGATTAAAAGAGAAATTTAATTTGTATATATGTTACTAGAATAAAAATTTAAAAAATATGTAGGCTTGTACAACACAAACAAGGAACTAATGTAAAACATGTTAATAGTACAATTATAATAATATTCTTTTATCAATTATAACAAATGTACCACATTAATGCACGGTGTTAATAATAAGGGAGTATTTGGGGACTCTATTTTCTGCATGATTTTTCTGTAAACTTACAACTTCTCTCATAATAATAATAAAAAAAGAAGTCCAAAATCAGTTTCACTGGACCAAAATCAAAGTGTCAGCAGGTCTGCACTCCCTCCAGATGCTCTAGAGCAGATCACTCCTTGCCTCTTTCAGCACCTGGTGGCTGCCAGCACCCCTTGGCTTGTGGCCGTATCACTCTAATCTCTGTCTCTGTGGTCGCATTACCTTCTCTTTTGCCTGGGTCAAATCTCTATCTGCCTCCCTCTTAGATAGACACTTGTGGTGGCATTTAGGGCCCAGCCAGAAAATCCAGGCTCATCTTCCCATTTCAAGATCCTTACCTTAATCACATCTGCAGGAACCTTTCTCCAAATAAGGTAATGTTTCACAGAATCCAGGGTTTAGGACCTTGTATTAGTTAGGGTTCTCTAGGAAAAGAGAATCAACAAAAGATATCTATAAATAAAAGATTTTATAAAAGTTTCTCACTCAACTGTGAGGATGCATTATAGGGCAGGCAGCAAATTGGCAACTCCAATGAAGATATTCGATGAACTCCCTCAGGCAGTGAACTGGTAACTTCTATGAATTACTCAGGAAATGCTTCACTGGTTAGCCGAAGAAGAAGTGAAAGTCCTCTATCTGTCTCGCTTAAAAGTCTTCAACTGATTGGACTAAATCCAGCTGATTGCATTCTCACATTGTGGAAGACATGCCCTTTGTTAATACAATCAGTCACAGCTGCAGCCAATTGACTGATTATTTAATAAACCAGACTTCTGGTTTATTAACCAGCCACAAATGTCCTTGCAGTAATGGTTAGGCTAGTGCTTGCTTGGCCAGCTACCTGGGTACCATCACCTGGGCAAGTTGACACATGAACCTAACCATCACAGACCTGATATCTTTGGGGGCCATTATTCAGCCCACTACAATTAGATTGTTAGAAAGAGTATGCTAATCCTCCCTTGACATACAACAGGTTGTGCCCACCCTCTTCACATATTAGCATCTCTGATGGCTCTCACCTGCAAGCATGAGAAAGGAGTTATGCCTCGTCAAACATTTTCTGATTTCTAGAACACTCCCAGTTCTTTGTGTTTGAGCAGTACTTCCCTACCAAGTGTTAAAGGGGAGAAATGGACTTCACAGTGCCTTTCCAGCCGCCAGAGCACCTACCATCAATTCTCAAGGAATGAAGGTCAGTATCAAGGGTGTAGTCTCTATTTTGGAGCTTATTTTTATGAGGAAAGGTCTTCCTTTGGGCTTGATGGGTTCTTGTTCAAGTTGCCAAAATATATTCTTAAATTCAAGCTAGAGGAGATATAGAAAAGATCACAGACAGGATTGATAAGGAATCTTCCCAGTTAGAGACCTTGCAAATTCACTCAAGACACTGATTGCAAGAAAGAGAAACTTTGAGACCTTGACATTCCCCTTTTTAAAAATAACCCCCCACCCCCAAAGTGTCTGGGCAAGGTTGAGGGAGGTTAAAAGATGGAGTATGAAAATTCATGCCCACTTCCTTTCCTGCTCAGTAACCATTATAGAGAGAATACTTTCTCTTGCTGAGTCCTATGGGAGAAGAAATCCAGATAAACTTGCAGGCATTAATTTTTAAGGGACCCATGCTCTCCAAAGCCCCATGCACCTTTGTACATCCATTCTCAGAATTCTTAATTTTAGAACAGTGATTCTAATTATAAATACAGCTTATTCTAAAAGAGCATTTAACACAACATTGAACATTGAAGTGTTATAAATATATCAAACAACCACTTTGACTTTTCCAACACTAGCTTACTTAACATTCAATGAAGTGCAGTTTCTGTGGGGAGATTTGTTTTCTTGGCGATATTTGATTAGTGGCTTCTTAGGCCCCATCTCAGGATCTCTGTTGACCAAGCATGGTTTTTCTGGTTCAGGATTTCTCTACCTCGGCACTGTTGACATTTGGGACTGGGTAATCCTTTGTTGGACAGGGGTATTATCTTGTGCATTTTTGGATGTTTAGCAGCATCCTTGACATCTACTCACAAAATACCAGTAGCACATCCCCCTCCACCAATTGTAATAACCAAAAATGTTTCAGACATTACCAAATTTCCCATGTGGGGCAAAGTTGCCCCCAATAGAGAACCACTGTTCTAGCTCTGTTATTTGCTTGGTAAATAATAATAGCCAGTATTAATAGAGCTCTAACTAAATACCAGGCCCTGTACTATGCATTTTATGTGTATTAATGAATTTGAGTCTTACAAAATTCCATGAGGTAAAGGCCATTATCATCCCTATTTTACAGATAAGGGATTAAGACACAAGGTATTAAGCAAAAGGGTCAAGATTATACAACTAGTAAAAAGTAGAGTGAGAATTTGAACCAGCAGTTAGGATTTAGAATTCATGCTCTTAAACGTGATGGTAGAGCTGCTGCCCAGTGCTCATTTAAGAATATATTGTTACTTAAAAAGCATTTTCCTTTGCAGATATATAAAGGTTGTAAATAAGCTATAACAGTGGATGAAAAGGGAAAGAAGGACCATTTATTGAGTTCATACCAAGAGAGGGATACTCATCCTGAGGCTTTCATATCTTTATTCATGTAATCGTCACAGTAGACCTATGCGTAAATATTAGCTCGCTTTTTATATGGGAGAAGTTGACCTCGAGAAACTAAGTAATTTTACTAAAGGTAAGAGCCATTATAAGAGGCAGAAGCAGAGTATGACTCTGACTTGCTTTCTGACTTCTAAGCCATGCTCTTTCTGTTCTACATTTCCATTTTCCTTGGATTTTTAGAAAGATGGAGCAGGGGTGGGATTTTTAGGCTGCCCATATACATCTTCTGGTTCAAACTTCTTTTCAAATCCCACATTACTTAGAGTTGATACTTGGAGAATTTGAGTCCTTGCCTATCTTCCCCCAGCAACTTCTGACAAGGTCTAGTAAACAGTGCAGACTTAGGTGGATGGGCGTGGGCTTCACAGAGACAGAGCTGGTTTGAATCCTGGTTCTGCCATTTTGCTGTCTGACCCTGGGGGCAAGTCACATAATTGGGGGCTTCAGCTTCCTTAATTTGTAACCACGGGATTAATAATATCCACCATGTATGGCACAGATTAGAAATAAAGTGTGGAAGTACCTGGCATCTTATTACAATTATTAGTGGAATTTAGTCATTACAATTGTGACCATTGTATTTTGTGTAATGAGTTTTTTGCCACTTTTCCCCTTTCTCCCTTCCTTTCAAGGCACTGGCAATTTTCCACTCCCCATTCCCTCCTGCCTATCAACGGTGTCTGAAAACTTGCCCTTAGAAATTCATTAAAATTAATTCTTGATTAAAATGAAGATACCTTGAGGGTTGACAGAACATTTGAATCTTTGTTAGCTAAACATCCTTCTGGAAATGAGTTTGAGCACCTGGAGAGGGGAGGTGAAGACAAGGAGGTGATGACTTCACCTGATTTTGTTCAAACAGCCCATGTGAAAAAGGTAGTATGAAAGATAGTATACCTGGCCTGCAACCACAGAGAGCAAGAATGAATATTAAGAGCTTGCTTTCAAATGAAAAAATCCTTTTATCTAAAACTCAATTCTGAGTTAGATGTAGGTGGTACTTAACCTAGAACTTAGGTTTTTAATGATAGATGTATAACCACACACACACACACACAAACATACACATATGTGTATATTTATATATAATTGGGGGGCAGCATGGGAGGAGAAAAAGTACAATAAATATTGAGGAATACAATTTTCTAGGACAATATTGTAAACTTTACAACTCAAATATGTGGGGGGATATTAAATTCTTGATATTTCTAATTTGAATGAAAATTTCCATCCAATTCACAGGGAATGTGTGCATCACATGTATTCAACTCAATGGATTGACACCTTACAGAGTGACCAGTTACTCAAGGTAGATGCCATTAAAAAAAAGACGATGGAAGTGTTCATATCTAGTTGCCTTGGTGAGCATGTGGGTCACAGTCTAAAGAGATTCCAATGGTAATGTGATAATATGGCATGGCTACTCAAGGGCAACCAGTGGAAAAGTTCTGAATCAAAAATAACTCAATGTCTGAGAATTCTAAGAGGACATTCAGTACATCTCCATCTGAGAAATTGGGAAGACAGGATGTGTTATGTTGTTTCAAGAATGCAAGAGATTAAACTTATTTTGTTATGAATTTATTGTTTATTATTGACAAGGTTAAATTTCATTAGTTGAATTTCACTGAAGACTTCAAGGAAAGCTGTGATTTATCTGTTAGGCAGAACTCATTAAATTCAATTAAACTAGAGTTTTTAAAGATTTAATTGCAGTCTCTGTGTAGACCAAAGCTCTAAAACACAATTATATGTAGGTCATCACACTCTGGTTATAAGAACTGTCATGGTGAAATTTGGAAATGGCAGATAACCAATCTTCCATTTCAGCAAATACTGTTATAACAGCAAAGTCTATGCATAGCTGAATGATTCCTAAAGCTTCTTTTTTGCTTTTACACAATAATGGGTAAAATAAAATTACACCCCAAGAAAGGAACTTGGAAACTCCCTTGGCCTATTATGACAGAATTTTGCCTGAACATTCATTTGTGCAGTCAAGAAGTGAAGATGAAATGACAAACAAAATCATTCCAGTTATTATTCCTTGAAAATCATATGTGTTCATTCTATAATACAGTATGGGATACTATGAATAAAAGATTTTTTTCTTTTTTCAAACAACCCATAGCTGCATCAGAAAACTTTCCCCCTGACCCAAAAGAAAAAAGGGGAAAAAATAAGATCAGGAACGGAAAGTGTTAATCTGGGTAGGGAGGTAAGAAACCAAAAGGGCAATACTGGGATTGATAATTTTTTGGAGTTGCTTGTTTTGGAAGATGAGGTAGGAATTCAAATATAGAACCTGAGTTTCGGTTCTGGCAGTGATATGCTAATCATTCAAACTACCCCTCTAAAATAAAACCACATCATGGTTTATAATCTGCAAGTGAAGAAAATAGATCATTTTATTTAGTGTTTTAGAAGAGCCGAGTAAGAGAGAAATAAGTCTCTGTGACAGGGAGTTGGAAGAAGCAACCTCCCATTGACTGTCACTTTGGGTCACTGGGATACCCATAAATGCCCAGACGTGCGTAGCTGCCTTGAGGAAGTTGAGTCCGGACGTTAACCCTGAGTGCTTCTGAGTGCGAACATTTCAAAGGCAAGAGCCAGTGAGAGAACCAGAAGCCAATCAGAGTGAAGGGGGATGTTTGAAAAGAGGGAGATGGGGCATATAAAGACTAAGGTCTGGGGGTTTCTCTCTCTCTTCACTGTCTGTGTTAGGGGACTCCTGCCAACCTGGGCAGGTACTGACAACTCCAGGAGGACAAGAGGGATCAGGTGAGTCTGTTTAGGAGTTTACATTTTGTGCCTTTGCAGCTGCTCTGTGAGACAGTTTAAATTCTAATCACAGTGACCAGTGTTCCCAATGTATTTCACTTGTTTACTCTGCACTTGCTAAAGGGGTTTGCCATTGACATGTGAACTCACAGATACTCATTCAAGAAATGAGTGGAATGTGCGAAGGTCAGTGTGAGTCCATGCTACTGTTTAGGTAGAGGCTGGGAAGTGTGACATTCAGACTTCCATTTGTAAAATGGGGCCGGTGCTCTCCACAGCCTATTTGCAAGTATACTGTAATACTAAGTGAGACTGCTTTTTGAGATTTTCTTTAGAAGAAAGGCACCTTATGGTTTTAAGGTGGCAAACTTTGAATATATTACTGCAATATTCTCTGGGAACTGTTTTCTGGCAAGGATAAGAAAAGAGAAATATTAACAACTGTTCTCTCCCAAATGTTCAACTGGAAAAGAAGAAATTCCAACTTCTGAAAGACCTATGTCTCAGTTGTGAGTTTTTCTAATACCTGGAGACTCATAGGAGCCTAAAGTGATGCTTTGATTGAGTGATGAAGCCAACCACAGAGTTAGAACAAAAACAGAAATGGTATGCAATCTTCAGCTCTCACTCTGTTTCCATGCCATCTGTGCAGAGATTTCTAACTCATTTTACATTTTAGTGTTAAAAAAAGTGGGGGCCACAAATCTCTAAAATCCCATCCTTTGCTAGCCCCAATGTTAATCTAGTGATTATTTTGAATTTTAGTTTGAGATGGATACTCATCAATCCAAAACTGTCCAGTAAGAGTAGTCTAATATAATATATTTGGTGCTCAAATTGAGGACTGAGGCCATAAAATGCAATACTTCATTTTGGGTGATTTAAAAATAAAGATCAAAGTGCATTGATAGTTTCTGAATAGAATGGTACTATCTGAGTTGAGGAATCAAAGGTATATATATTTCCTCCACCCCACAATGAAATTAGTTCCTAATTTACTTCATGTACATAAAAAAGAATATATCTCATTTAAAATTATTTTAGGAGAGATGACTGGTGGAACCTCAATAATGTAAGGTGAAACAGGACCAGGTAAAGGAAAGATTGGTTATTTTCCTCAATGTCCTGTAGCTCCTTACCATCGATTAAAGACTACCATTAAGGAAGAACAAAAGAATGTTGCTTTTAAGGGTTCTCCTTACTTTATAATGCAAGCATAATGTGTATCTTTATTCCACTATGGGAACTTGATGCCTCCCAGATGTCACTTCCTGAAAACTCTGGAGGAGCTAGCCTATTAACTTTATCACCCAGGGAGGGGGAAACAGAGGAATGGGTAAAACCATAGAGTTAAATAGAGATCACTTTCAAGATTCTAGCTTTCATTTTGGGGGGTGGGGGTAGGGGTGGTGGATAGTTCACAGGCATTCAATATATTATTAGCAGGAACCTGTTATTAATTGCTGCAAAAGTGCCCTTCTCTGCTTTGCTTTCAGCCATCAATTAATAGCAGGAGGCTCCACTAAAAGGCACTCTCTCCATAGATGTCATCTATGGATTCAATTTTGTTTTACAGCTTCTCATCGCATATTTGCATTGTGTGTTAGTTTATAACTGCCTTGAGTCATTTTAGAAGCAGCCAGGATATAAATCTTAAATCCTAAAAGTTTTTAATTTAGGTAATGTGTATTTGTTACCATATAGAGATATATATACAGACATACACCTATGTGTGTGTGTATATATGTTTAATATGTATAAATGCTTATATATAAAACATATATAGGTAGATTTACTTACATGTTATTCTCATATATATATATACATATACATGCTATTATATATTTGTATAAATCTTTTTATTTCCCAAGATGCTTCCATGTAGATTATCTTATTCTGAATGTCATAATCACCCTGCAGAGAGGTTAAATGACTTGCCTGAATTCACACTTCGTAAGTGGCAAAGCTAGGACTAGCAATGAAGTTTCCTAATCCCTAGCCAAGAGTTCTTTCCACTACAACAGCTGTCAGAAGTTACTGGGAAAGTGAGGAGAAGAAAGTGATTTGGCTTCTTTGAAGTTGAGACTTATAGATAGTGACTGAAATATCAGCAATGCAGTTATTTTCCAGGTCATTTGATCCAGGGCAGTCCTATCTATTACCAAGATAAGTTGTATAAGTGACCAGGTATGATAGCTTTTCTGTCTATATTATGCTATTTTCCACCATCAGTTGGTCCTCTAGTTCTTCTATTACATTTTTTATTGACTATTTTTGAAAAATAATTTTGAAATCTAAATGGTCTCACAACTATTCGTTATACTAGTAATAAAAATACTGATATGATATCCTATTACTGAAAGTGTGCAGAACTAGAATCTTGACTATTTTCCCCAACTGGCAAAAGAGTGGCAAAATAATGTAATATTAGCTACAAAATTATATAAAATATAATAAAATTCCAATACTGCCCTTTAGTAAAAAAAAATTTTAGATGGAATTTGGTGATTATGTATACAAAATTGACACTATTATTTCAAGGTTAAAACTTGGTGAACCATTTCTTTTTTTAGACATTCTCTTTGAAGACTCCCATTTCTTTATCTAATTAATGGTTAAGCACAATACCAGAAATAAGGCAACATGAAAGGTCTGTTTTGGGGTTATTCAACCAGTATTCACTACCAGCATAAGTAAAAGAAACAAAAAAACTGCTACTTCATTACAAAAAACAGCATAATCATAATCAAGTCCAACCAAGTTGACAATTAAGAGTTCTTCATTTGAACTCAAAATCCTATTACCAAATAAGGAGCAATGGAAAGGTCCTTGGTAGTAACCTTGGTATAATAAGGACTATTCAGAAAGTGCAGCCTGCCACACAAGACTTTTGTATTTAAAAATGTGTTTGTCCTATAGCTCCTAAAGGCAATTTTCACAATTGAAACATTTTTTTTTCTTGAGAAACAAACCAAAACTCTGTATTCTATGGGGTACAAGCTGAGATGCTATAATGAAGCAACCCCCGTATGTAGTGGCATACAAAAGATAGAAATTTATTTCTCACATTACAGTCCGGTCGGTCCAAGTGGCAGAGTGGCTCAACTCTTCAAGGTCATTAAAGGACACAGGTTCCTTCCTTATTGCTGCATTGTCATTTCCTGGATGTTGTGCTCATCTGCGTTGCTGAAGCTAGGTTATTACCATGTCAGTGTTTACGGCCCATGAAAAAGGGATAGGAGAGGCAAGAGGGCAAGTGTCTTTAAGGAGATGACCCAGAAATGTCAGATATCAATTCTACTCCTTTCCATTCCACTCCTCTCCTATTGCCTGGAACTCATCACGTGAACATACCTAGCCTCAAGTGATACTGGGAAATGTAGTCTGTAGCTGGGAGGCCATGTTCCTAAAAATGCGGTGGAGGGGAAGTGTTGGAGGGTGGAGGGGTTTGCGTTCCATTATCAAAAGAAAGTAGAGGAGAAGGGATTGCGGGAATACCTCACGGTATCTACCACAGCCAAAATATGCAAAGTAAAATGCATTTATTTAAGAAGAAATAGTAAAAACAACAAATCACTCAAAGACATTCAAACAATTAGATGATGAATTACTGCTGGTAGCACTTTGGTTATTTAAACATAGAAGCTCTCAAGTTTTCTCAGTCTATGTACCACTTCTTTTGAGTAGAAGTTATGCAGCTCATCCACACACTTTACAAAGATTCAGTTGTGTACCTGGCTTTGTTTTTAATGAGAAGATAGGAAAGCAGTATCTGTTTTTTATGCAATACAACTAGATTGGAGAGGCATGCCATTTATTTGATATTATTGAATAATAAACTTTCCTGAATAAGTTAACTTTCCAAATGATAGAAGTGGACCATTTTGAATTCCAATTTCAAACAGATTTAATATCCCCTTTGGTGTGTATGTGTATGACAGCATGTGTAAGATTTATTAAACTGGGTTATAGATTTTCTGCCTCTTAAGTGGGATGTACTGAGCACAGTTGAATTAATTATACTTTAGCTCATTACATTATTCAGTGCCTACTATTTGCAGGCCTTGTGCAAGATACTCAAGATTAGTAATGAAGAAGACACACTGAAGATCCTTCAGTCACAGAATTTGCCATCTAGAGCAGGACTTTTTCCTGGTGGCTCACATCATGATGAACTTGACATATTCTATTTCTCAATGATGCCATGTTATTTTCTGTAATCAGTGATTTTAATTATTTAGCACCTATTGTTTGCCAGTGACTACATCAGTCCTTTTGCTTATGGTTTCACATTTAATCTTCCTGATGACCCACTGAGGCAGATCTGATCTTCCCTATTTCACAAGTGAGGAAACTGAGTGCTGAGGAGTTTAGGTCACATGCTCAAGGTCACTGTGCCGGTTTGTATGTATTGTGTCCCCCATAAAAAGCCATGACTTTGGTGCAGTCTTGTAGGGAGAGACATATTGGTGTTTATTAGTTTGAAACATTTGGATTGGGTTGTTTCCATGGAGATGTGACCCACCCAACTGTGGGTTAAAATTCTGATTAGATTATTTCCATGGAGGGGTGGCCCCACCCATTCAGCGTGGGCCTTGATTGGTTTACTGGAGCACTACATAAACTCAGACAGAAGGAGCGAGAGTGCTACAGCCAAAAGGGACACTTTGAAGAATGCACAGGAGCTGCAAGAGGAGCTGTAGCTTGCAGTGCAACATTTTGGGGATGGCCTTTGAAAGCAGACTTTTGCCTGGAGAAGCTAAGAGAGGGCAAATGCCCCCAAGAGCAACTAAGAGTGACATTTTTGAGGCACTGCAGCCTAGAGAGGAATGTCCTGGGAGAAAGCCATTTTGAAACCAGAACTCTGGAGCAGTCACCAGCCATGTGCCTTCCCAGCTAACAGAGGTCTTCCGGATGCCATTGGCCATCCTCCAGTGAAGGTACCTGATTGTTGATGACTTATCTTGGACACTTTATGGCCTTAAGACTATAACTTTGTAACCAAATAAACCCTCTGTATAAAAGCCAATCCATTTTTGGTATTTTGCATAATGGGCAGCATTAGCAAACTGGAACAGTCACCTAACAAAGCTTACTCTCCTAGATTTAAACACTGCTCTCTGCTATTCATTGTACTTCTGCTGGTTTTCTTCATTCAACAAATATTTATCAAGCAACTTCTATGAGTTAGGCAGTGATCTAGATGTTTTTATAAGTTTTACCCTCATTTAACCTCACAACAAACCCATGAAGTAGATATTATTTCTCCATTTTGCGGATAGTGCCACTGTGGTTCAGAAAAGTGAAATAGCTTAGGATTGCAGAGCAATGAGTGGAACAGATGTGATTCAAGTCCACATCAGTGTTCTTTCCACTGGGAACCTACCTTTCCTCCTATTTTATGACATCACCACTCCTACTGGGCTCCCAACTTAGACACCAAACAGACTAGGTTAACCTCCCTCTCATCTACATTTTTCATTTACTGACTAGGCACATGCTGTCAACTCTATTACAAAAATGTCTCTCCAATACATCCTTCCCTCCACCTCTATCTCCAGCCTAGCTAGGCCTTTATCATTTTGACTTGGATCATTCTAACTCTTTTCTAAATGGTCTTCCTATAATCCAGTTCTCCTTCCTTCTTCCAACTTCTGCTGTCATGAGATGATCATCCCAAAAGAAATAAAGGCATCCAGTCACAATTTTCCCATGCTTAAAATCTTCCCTTTTGTTCTTCTATTCCACAGAATAACATCTCAATTCATTACTTTGGCATACAAGGATATTCTCACTTCACCTACAGCCTCATCTTTCATCACTCTGTTCCCACCCCACTTAAATTCTATCCACACTTAATGCTTTGCTAACATCCAAATCCATCTGCTTTTTTTTTAATATTCATTTTATTGAGATATATTCACATACCACGCAGTCATACAAAACAAATCATACATTCGATTGTTCACAGTACCATTACATAGTTGTACATTCATCACCAAAATCAATTCCTGACACCTTCATTACCACACACACAAAAATAACAAGAATAATAATTAAAGTGAAAAAGAGCAATTAAAGTAAAAAAGAACACTGGGTGCCTTTGTTTGTTTGTTTGTTTGTTTCCTTCCCCCATTTTTCTACTCATCCATCCATAAACTAGACAAAGGGGAGTGTGGTCCTTATGGCTTTCCCAATCCCATTGTCACCCCTCATAAGCTGCATTTTTATACAATTGTGTTCAAGATTCATGGGTTCTGGGTTGTAGTTTGATAGTTTCAGGTATCTACCAGCAGCTGCCCCAATTCATTAGAACCTAAAAAGGGTTGTCTATATTGTGTGTAAGAGTGCCCACCAGAGTGACCTCTCGACTCCTTTTGGAATCTCTCTGCCACTGAAGTTTATTTCATTTCCATTCACATCCCCCTTTTGGTCAAGAAGATGTTCTCCATCCCATGATGCCGGGTCTACATTCCTCCCCAGGAGTCATATTCCATGTTGCCAGGGAGATTCACTCCCCTGGGTGTCTGATCCCACGTAGGGGGAAGGGCAGTGATTTCACCTGCCAAGTTGGCTTAGCTAGACAGAGAGGGCCACATCTGAGCAACAAAGAGGCATTCGGGAGGAGGCTCCTAGGCACAATTATAGGGAGGCCTAGCCTCTCCTTTCCATCTGCTTTTTTTTATGTCTCTATACTTTTGTACATGGTGTTTTTGTGACCTAGAATAGACTAGTCCATGTTTTTCTGCTTGGAAAACATCTACAATTTTTTTAAGATTCAATTGTTATAAAATTATAAAGTTGCCTCCTCAAATGTAGTTGGTCACTCTTCTTTGCTCCCATCGTACTCTCATGTATTTTAGTATACTGTAGTAAATGCTGTTATAATTATGTGTTGAGATGCCTATCACTTCCAGAGTGGGTGCTCCTTGAAAGTAGGGACCACCTGGACCTTGTGCAATGCCTGGCCCATCACAGGCATTCAGCCACATTTGATTGAAAACAATGGACTAAAGGCTCACTTGCAAGAAACAACATGAAGGCAGTTGAGATGTAGTTGTCATTTAACAACATGTACTTAGTACTTTAGGGGGATCAAGAAAGAATAAATTTTGCTCTTACCTCCATGCACTAGCTCAAGACTGAATTAAGCAACTAAGAACGATATTTTGAAAATTAGACCATTTTTGTCCTTCTGAATAATTGCTTTTTTGTTCTAATAAGACTGTAAACTCTTTGAGGATGGATTCCGTTTCCATCATTGTATCCCCAATTCCTATCGTAGTTCCTGACACAAAGTAGGCATTCGAAAGTCTCTGTTGAAAGATGAGTGAATAACAAGTTTCCAGAAACACAGAGGTACTGTATTTAAAGTACAAAATTAATAGCATAGCATCTATAAATCCTATTGGAGTTGAGATGAAGATATAGACCCTGAAAGATTTGGATCATAATCTGAGACAGGGCAGATTTAAGAAGATTGAGAAAGTGATGTAGGCAGGTCAAGGATATAGAAACACACATAGCAAAACACATTGTATTAGTACCTAGTGCCACAGAAATGCTGTGTAATTAACCACAACTCAGTGTCTTATAAAAGCAAGTGTTTATTTTCAAACTGGTAGGTCTGCTGATTTAGGCTGGCTTAGCCAAGTGGCTCTATTTCAGGCTTCATGTCACCTGAATTGTAGTTGGCTCCAGGCTGTGGTTGGATTCAGGCCTGCTCCACATATCTCCCTCCTCGTGGTCTCTTATGGAGAGGCTAAGTATATTTTGGGGGGAGAGAAGGACATGCATAATTGTGACCAAGAGGTTGGGCTGTGGTATGTTGATTCATTCATCATTCACAATTACCCACACCCTCCCTTTATTAGAATTATATACCCACGCTCTTTTTGCCATATGATTTTGCAATACTTCCCACTAGAGTAACTGGAGTATGTTTCCCAGCCTCACTGTTGTTGAGAAAGGCCATGTTGGTTTGCTTTGGCCAATGGTATGTGGCAGAAGTCACGGTGTGCCACTTTGGGGCTGAGACCTCAAGAGGAATTGCATTTTTCTGTTCATCCTCTTGTGTTCCTGCCCTTTCCAGTAAGAAGAACATGCTCAAAATAGCCACTGGTCTAAGGAGGATGAGAAACGTGAACACGAATCCAATCCTGACCCAAGGCCTGGAGCCCAGCCACATATAGACTAAAACAGAACCACCACTGCTGATCTTCAAACCAGTAAGCAAGGAAAAGATACTCTCATTGTTGTAAGACCCTTGGTTTCAGCAATTGCTGGCTAAAACATATGTGGAAATGGGAAAAGGCAAGAAGTATCCAGAAGTCATTTTGTAGAGGGGGCTAAGGATTCATTTAATGGAGACACAGATAGGATATGGAGCCTGGATGAAGAAGCAACAAGGGAGAAGGGGTCAAAGCTGTGAATGGTTAACTCCAAGAAGAATGATGGCACCACTGGCTAAAATAGGGAAGTCAAGGTAGGATTATTTCCCTAACTATGGAATGTTAAAGCTGAATGTGATGTTGGAATCATTTTGGAAATTGCAATCTCCACAGCAGAATTCACCTACAGAATACTCTGTTTTTGGCCAGTATAGGGTTTTTGTTTGTTTGTTCATTTGTTTTTTTTAATTTTAACTTACATGCCTTTGGAAAGTCATACACACTCCAGTTCTCTACCTTCCCTACCTCTCCTTTATATTCCATCCTTTTGTATGCATTTGAGTGTATGTCCTCCGATAATCCTATCACCATGTATCTCCAGGCACATTGATTTCAAGATGAATATGAGATATATAAATTACAACAATGATGATAGCAATAGGAATTGATCATTTATTATTGGTTCAGACATTTTCTAAATCTTATCTCATAGATCATGATTTCACATATAAGGCACAAGGAGGTTAGGTAACTTGCCTGAGGTTAACATGTAGTAGTGGAAGAGTCAGGATTTGGAAAATTCAGTTTATTGAACAGTTTCAACTAGGTTGGCTCACATGTAAAATGGGATTATTTTTCTCTAAACCCTGTTCCCAACTATCCTATTTTGAATCTACTTCCTCTTCCTGGTACGACCACATCTTGGGTGGATTCATATCTTCCAAGTTACTTTTGTCTAGTAAAAGACTATTCAATTTAAAACCCTAATCTTAAATCTTTCCCCTCCTTCATCAGCAGCAAGGCCTAGGTTTCAAGGTGTTTGAAGATGAAGAGAAGGGATTTTCTATTTTCTTCCCACTCTTGCATCTGGGAATGTGTGGTTATGTGTGGGTATATTTGAGAGTGAGAATTAGGGTCATGAACTGGTTCTTTCACTTCTTTTTCAAGGTCTGTGTCCTCTGGTTTGAGGGATGGTTGGGGAAAAAAAGGAAGAATGGCAGCTATCACTTGACTCAATTTTCCAGGTTCTGGGCCTCTTTCAGTAGATAGTCTTTGCTTCTCTGCCTAATACAAAATGGCCTCTGTATGACAGATGTCCAAATGCTGATTCCATAGTGAGTCACATGGATGAGTTCTTTGGAGATGGTCTAGGAGGTAGAACTCTCCATATATTATTCCTGAGTCATGAGTTCCACTTGTGGCCCTATCTTGCCCACCCAGTCTTCCACCCCCAGCATTATACCCTGTAGTTTCTTGATCATTGGTCCCCTTGGCAGATGTACCAACAACAACTCTAACCCAGGTAAACCCAAGAATGTTCCCAGGAATATGCCCCAGGGGAAACTCATTCATCCTTGCCACACCAGAAGGTGGAATTCAGGAGCTCCTCTGCCACCTAGTTTTTCCACTCTAACCTCACTCACCAATTCTCTTCTTCAAGAAAGTATAAGATAGACCAAAATGAGGCCTAGGCAGACCTCCAACAAGCAAATAAGTGTGCCAGCTTCCCCTTTCCACAGGCATCCTCCAGTCATCAAAAGTAGGCCTTTTCTCACTTGGGTGCAGTAAGGTTGAGGGGTGGTAGAGTGGCCACAGAATTCCACTCGGGCCAATAGCCCAGAGGGTGCACCCTTGAATACTATGCCATCTGCCAACAGTGGTAGAGGTAAAGGCTACAGTGTTAATTTTTATTCACCTGGATTGGTAGTTGAGGCTATGAGGGTAGGTGGATTCTCAGAGGGAGAGAACATGGAGAGAATTGAAGGCTTGAGACTAATACTTCTGAAAAAGTCATATTAACACTTCTCAAGAACAATTACATTAAGGAATAGAAGGATGTTGTGGAGAAGAGTCTGAGAAGAGTAAATTTTAGAACAAAATGAAACCTGTCCAAGCCCCTTGTGGTCTATATCAGAAAGGAGAAGCAAAAGGTTTCTAGGAGATTTCATTAAGATCGCACAGCTGATAGATATGTGGCAGGGCCTTAACTTGAACCCAACTCTCACCCTCACTCTCAGCTGCTAGTGCTGCTGGTGACTTTTAAGAGAAGTAGGAGGAGCTCTGGATGGTTCCCTAGGGAGAAATCAGATAACTGGGCTCATAAAGTCAATCAATTCAATTTTTTTTCAATTATAAATATAAATTTTATTTCATGATTTTTTTTGAAGATTATTCGTATTTTATTAACATTGCATGATTTTTTTTACATTTTATTTTGAAATAAATTCAGTTATAGGAACAGTTGCAAAAACAATACAAACCCCATACACAGAACTCCAGCATTCCCTCACCCCCCCCGATACGCCGATCCACTAACTTTAACATTAACACTGCTATTTCTTTCCCTCCCTCCCTCTCTCCCTATCTATCATCCATCATCTATTGCTCTGTCTTTTGAACATATGAGAGCAAGTTGCACACATCCTTGAACATACACTATAATTCACATATACAATCCCCATGAACAAGAACATTCTTTTATGCAATCCCATTAAGCGCAGCTAAGAAGTACAAGAGACTCAACAATGATACAAACCTTACATTCTATATTTCCTTTTCCTTATGTCTCAACTGTGTCCCCTTGAGCCTCCTGCCTTCCATCCTCGGATCCCATCCAGGGTCATCCTTGGCGTTCAATTGTCATCTATTTAGACTGTCTTTTTTTTTTTTTTTCCTCAATTGTGGAAACATATATACAGCCTAAATCTTCCCATTCCACCCCCTCCCTAGCATTCCATTAGTGGGATTAATCACATTTAGAATGTTGTAATGCTATCACCTTTCCACCATCCATTACTAGAAATTTTCCTTCACCTCAAATAGCAACCCTACACTCATTTCTTAACTCCTCATTGCCCCTTCCCCCGTTTCTCTTAACCCATACTCTATTTTTCATCTCTATGGTCACATTCTCTGACAATTTCTTTGTGTTTACTGTGGGGCTTAAAATTAAACTCTTAAATCCATAACAATCTTGGTTTTCTTTAATACCAACTTAAATTCAATAGGACACATAAACTATGTACCTATACTTCTCCATTCCATTTGTTTGTCTGTGAAAAATTTAAGCTCTCCCTTAAATTTGAAGGAGAGTTTTGCTGGATAAAGTATTCTTGGTTGGAAATTTTTCTCTCTCAGAGTTTTAAATATGTCATACCGCTGCCTTCTCGCCTCCATGGTGGCTGCTGTGTAGTCACAACTTAGTCTTAGGTTGTTTCCTTTGTATCTGGTGAATTGCTTTTCTCTTGCTGCTTTCAGAACTTGCTCCTTCTCTTCAGTATTTGACAGTCTGATCAGAATATGTCTTGGAGTGGGTTTATTTGGATTTATTCTATTTGGAGTTCGCTGGGCATTTATGCTTTGTGTATTTATATTGTATAGAAGGTTTGGGAATTTTTCCCCAACAATTTCTTTGAATACTCTTTCTAGACCTTTAGCCTTCTCTTCCCCTTCTGGGACACCAATGATTCTTAAATTTGGACGTTTTATTTTATCTGTTGTATCCCTGAGATCCTTTTTGATTTTTTCAATTTTATTCTCCATTCTTTCTTTTGTTCTTTCATTTTCTGTTCTGTGGACCTCTAGGACACTGAGTCGTTGTTCAACTTCCTCTCATCTTGTATTATGAGTATCCAGAGTCTTTTTAATTTGGCCAACAATTTCTTTTATTTCCATAAGATCTCCTATTTTTTTTATTTAATCTTGCAATTTCTTCTTTATGCTCTTCTAGGGTCTTCTTTATGTCCCTTTTATCCTGTTTCGTGGTCTTCTTCATGTCTTTTATATCCTGTGCCATGTTTTCATTCCTCGTTTGTGATTGTTTGATTAATTGTGCCAAGTACTGTGTCTCTTCTGATATTTTGATTTGGGTGTTTAGGATTGCGTTCTCCATATCATCTGGTTTTATCATATGCATTAAGATTTTCTGTTGTTTTTGGCATCTTGACATTTGCTTTGTTTGCTAGGGTTCTTTCAAGTTGTAAAAAAAAAAATACCAATCTAATTTTTCAGAAATACAAATTGGTGGCGTATACTTTCTCCAACTAACCAGCAGATGGTGTCTGCAAGTCACCTGTTCCCCTCAAGTCAGTTCTCCCCAACTCTGTGTCTGTGGTGTGTGGGGAAATGATTTTTGTGGGGTTCAGTTGGTGAACTCAGTTTGGGTTTGTTGTTGGAGCTGTCCACCCTGAACGTGGTTCATGTGTCTGGGTGGTCAGGGAGGCAGGGCTGCTTTAATATTCAAACCTTCCAGGTGTTCCCAGAGATTCAAGGCTGTTGCAAGAGTCTAAGCCTTCATTTCAGTTCTGTCCCAGACCCTCTCTGTCACTGACCCACAAACCACCAGCATTGACGTAGCATCCCTGGGTTTTCCGAGCGGGCCCCCCTTCGTCACTAGTGTGTGTTGCCCCTCAAAAGAAGCCCCGGGCCTCTGGGCCATGCAGGGGTGCTCTCTGCCTGATGCAAAGATTAGCCTATAATTCTTGACTGGTGTAAATCCTGAATGAAAGGCAGGTAGTAGAGCTGGGCCCCACCCCTTTCCTCTTAGAGAAGATAGATGCCTTAGGGGGAGGTCATTAGCATTTCAATTGTCTCTCTCTGCCTGTGCCACACCCCTGTCTGGGTCACAGAACTGGGAACTGAAAATGGCTGAGGCTTTCTCCACTGAATCAAAAAAAGAACAGAGCTAGTCTGAGGCAACCCTCAAGCTCTCCAAGGTCAGTCATCACCCAAAGCCTCTGTCTACTTGTTGGGGATTCATAGCTCCTAGTGAGCAGTTCACACTCGCTAATTAAAACCCCAGCTGGAGCTCAGCTGAGCTATATTTGTTTGCTGGGGAAAGCTTCTCTCTGGCACCATGAGGCTTTGTAGCTCGGGCTATGGGGGAGGGGTCTCCCGATTTGGATCCGCAGTTCTTATTTACAGATTTTATGCTGTGATCTTGGGCATTCCTCCCAATTCAGGTTAGTGTATGATGAGTGGACGGTCACGTTTGTCCCCCTGCAGTTATTCCGGATTATTTGCTAGTTGTTTCTGGTTTTTTTTAGTTGTTCCAGGGGGACTACTTAGCTTCCACTCCTCTCTATACTGCCATCTTAGATCCTCTGATCAATTCAATTTTACCCTAAATTCCAGGCCCTGGCTTTGCCATTGGGATATGTCTACAGCGAAAGTTAAAATAGCCTGATTTGGGAACAATTGTTAACTGGAAGCCTGTGCCACTTTCAGGTTGAATTGGCCCAGGTCACTAGAAGTTTGATTACCAGCTGGTTGGAGTTGTCAGACTCAGTGTTCTACTGGAGCCTGTATCCTTTGAGATTCACTGGCTTAAAGAACTATAGCTAATCACTGACACATATAAAAAATATTTCTCATAAGCAAGAGTGATTTTGGAGAATAATCTTCAGAGGGCAGTTATTTGTAACCACAGATTATGTATAACTCTCTATTACACTCTCTTTTTGTATGTTCCAGGTAGAAATCCAACAGGTTAAACTGCTTTAAAGTAATTTTGTTCAGTATTTTAAGAAAATTAACTATTCTGAGTTACCTTCTGTTTGCTAATGCTGACAGGATGCAAAACACCAGATGTGGATTGGCTTTTATAAAGGGGGTTTATTTGGTTACACAGTTACAGTCTTAAGGCCATAAAATGTCCAAGGTAACACATCAACAATCAGGTACCTTCACTGGAGGATGGCCAATGGCGTCTGGAAAACCTCTGTTAGCTGGGAAGGCACATGGCCAGCATCTGCTCCAAGTTCCAGTTTCAAAATGGCTTTCTCCCAGGACGTTCCTCCCTAGGCCGCAGCTCCTCTTCAAACTGTCACTCTCAGTTGCTCTTGGGGTGTTTGTCCCCTCTTAGCTTCTCCGGAGTAAGAGTCTGCTTTCAACGGCCATCTTCAAACTGTCTCTCATCTGCAACTACTCTCTCAGTTTCTGTGCATTCTTCAAAGTGTCCCTCTTGGCTGTAGCAAGCTCGCTCCTTCTGTCTGAGCTTATATAGTGCTCTAATAAACTAATCAAGGCCCACGCCGAATGGGTGGGGCCATGCCTCCATGGAGATCATCCAATCAGAGGTATCACCTACAGTTGGGTGGGTCGCATCTCCATGGAAACACTCAAGAATTACAATCTAATCAACACTAATACATCTGCCCACACAAGATTGCATCAAAGATAATGGCATTTTGGGAGACACAATACATTCAAACTGGCACACCTTCTCTCAAATAGCTAGACTGGACAATGGCTCTTTAATAACATACTGTTAGCCAAATTTTGGGAAAAACAAGTGTTGTGATTCATGGGCATATCATACACATATACATGAACCCCTATAAGGGACAATTTGTCAACACCTATCAAAAGTTCAAATGCATATATATGCTTTCACTCAGCAAACACATTTCTGGGAAATTATCTTACAGAAATTAGCTTAGCTACCAGCTGAATTGTTTGAATAGCAAAAGATTGGAAACAACCTAATTGTCCATCAGTTGGGGAGGGGATAAAAAAATAAGATACATCCATGAAATAAAATATTGTACACCTCTAAAAATAAAAATTAGATGATTCCTTATGTAAAGATGTGGAAAATACGTAAGACACATTGCAAGTAAAAAAGCAAGCTGTATAAAGTATGTGCTTTTCTGTGTAAGAAAGTAATAAAATATATGTTTTATTTGCATAATGAAACCCTAAACACATACACAAGAAGCTAATAAATGTGGTCGCCTGAGGATGGAGAGGGACAGGACAGTTGGGACAGGGGTGTGGAAAAGACTTTTTGCTGCATGTCTATGTATGTGTATTTTTGAGCCTTGCAAGTATATTTCATTAGACATAGAGTCTGCATTCAATAATTAATGACTCATCTGTTTGTTGGATTATCCTTTAAAATTGTTGGTATTTGGAGAAAAGCTATACCTAAATGTAAAGTGTTTCTGTTCTTGTCCTGGGCTACTCTTTTCTTCTCCTCTAGCAAATGATTAGGGGATGCAATGCAATATGACATTTCCCTGAATGGAAGGCTAGGAGTATTGCATTTTGGAATCAAGATTCTTTGGTTGTAAGCAACTGAAACTGACCCTGGCTAGCTTAGGCACAGAGTAGCTCACAGAGTCAAGGAATTACTGGAAAACCCAAGCAGGAATTTGAGTGTTTCCTTTCAACTGACAAATGTACCTGTGTGTTTCTGCTCAAGATTCAAATTCCCAGGAGAAAACAGATCTGACCATCTCGAGTCAAGGAAGCAGGCTCCTACCATTGTGGCCATTGCAGGACCTCATGAAGTGAAGAATTATTCTTCAAAGAAGGAATGCAAGGTCTGTCCAGGAGAATACTTTAGTAGTGCAGCTCTTCTGACATGGGCACCATCTCATGTCTAGATATAAAACTCAAGGTCAACCCAAGGGTTTGGGTGGAAACAGTTTAAAATAGGGTACATCTTGTTATTGCTATATTAAAAGAAATTGTGTCTTGAGATACTATGTAACTAAAGTAACCTAAGATTTAGGGAAAACTATTCCTGGGAATGGGAGGTAGTTCTTTAAACTGGTAAAAATTTAAAATAGTCAGTTAAATTAATGATCATGATATTCAACATCTCATAATTTTAGATATCTCTAAAATTTACTACAAGTAACCTTTGAATAAGACTATCATGTGATGCAGATATTTTAATCTTAAAGTTATCCATCTTTAGAGCAGTTAACTTTCACTAGAACTTGCCCTATTTGCTGCTTCATGTTCTTCCTTGCAAGGGTTACCGTTCCAGTTCTTACTGGAGACCCCATGGAATTCCTTTCTGAATTGGAAGTGATCTGTCTGATCAACCAATATAATTCCTGCCTTATGGACATGGGAAAACTGAATTTAAGAGAGATTATATAAGTTGTCCAACCTCGCACAACTAGTTGGTCATAGAAATGGGACTGCAAGATAGGCATTTTGAATGCCAGGTGGTCCTTTTCCACCAGTGAATGTCAGACGCGCAGCACTAAGCCTAAGGATGGAGAGGGAGAGGGTCACTGTGCCATCCTCTCACTACTTTCTGGATGCATCTCACAGTCCTCATTCTGTTGCTAATATTTTTGTTTCATCATAATCTTTAAAACTGTCTTTTCAACACATTATCTTAAAACCTCTTAAAATGGCACCATGTGATGGAAAGGCCAAGGATTGCAGCGGCAAGCCAACATGGGAATGCTAAGGACCCCAGGAGGAAGCAACCCTTCTAGCCTCTGAAACCGCAAAACACTATATTCCCATTGTTTATGACAACCCATTGTGTGGTATTTATGATAGAAGATCAGGAAAACTAAATAGCACCCTCCTCTCTCTCTTTCTTTCTCTCTCTCTCTCTGATAGCCTGTTAATTTTCTGGATTCACTACCTTTTTTGTATTTTTATCCCAAAGAGCATGCCATCCTAATAGCATTTAAGAGGGTACTTTTTGAAGTCTGTGCCTCTTCTGTGTCTCAGACTTCTCTAAAATATTAGCAGTTTCCCTGGGGAAGAGTACATATCTCTTCCAAACTTTTATATTATGGCTCCCCACCCCCCCCCACCACCACCACCAAAAGAAGACAGGTGTTTACAATTTCAAACATTTTGGTTTTGGCCATCTACAATTAAAATCACATCCATGGGGTCTTTTGACTTCTGGGCTAATGGGTCTTACTGCTTCTCTGGACAAGCATGAAGAACAGCTTCCCAGGCACCAAGTCTTCCTCTCCATATTCCAATTTGTTGTTGCACTAAGCAACATAAATTTGTTTTTCTTCTCTCAGAGCTAGCTATACCTCTAGCCATTGATATTCATAGCCATTTGTTTTGTATTACATGTTTCTATTTGTCCTTTCCCATTTTAATTACACCTTCAAGGCTTCTTTTCTCCTTTGATTCCACTTTCTGCCCCGACCATTTATCTCAGGCTTTGAATTTCTCCTATCTGCATAGTACTTCTGCCTTCTGTTCATTCAACAAATATTTGAGTGCCAACTGTATGTCAGGTACTCTACAAGGCCCTGAAGATGTAAAGGAGAATAAGGCAGTCAGGGCCTTCTGTCTTATGGAGTTTTCATTTTAGCATGGAAGACAGACAAAATCAAGTAAACAAGTAAATGAATGATATAATTTCCAATAGTGGCATACGTTAGGAAGAAAATAAAGCAGTGTAATGGGGTAGAGAGCTGGATTTGGGTAAGCATGCAAGCCACTTTTTTGTTAAGATGCTGTGCCAGTTTGGATGTATTTTGTCCCCCAAAATGCCATGAGCTTTGATGCTATTTTGTGGGGGCAGAAGTATTAGTGTTGATTAGGTTGGAATCTTTGGATTAAGTTATTTCCATGGAGATGTGACCCACCCAACTGTGGGTAATACCTTTGATTAGATTATTTCCATGGAGGTGTGGCCCCAGCCATTCAGCATGAGGCTTTCACAAACAGAAGGACCTCAGAACAGCTGCAGCTTAGAGAGGCATTTTGGAGAACGCCGTTTTGAAATGTAACCTAGGAGCAAGTAGACGCCAGCCACGTGCCTTCCCAGGTAACAGGTTTTCCAGATGCCATCGGTGTTCTTCAGTGAAGGTACCCTACTGTTGAGGCCTTTTTCGGACATTTGCACCGTAAGACTGTAACTGTGTAACCAAATAAACCCCGTTTATAAAAGCCAATCCATTTCTGGTATTTTGCATAACAGCAGCATTAGCAAACTGAACAGATGCTAAAATCTTCTTGAAAAAGTGACTCTGAACTGAGAACAGAATAAAATAAGTGGAAGAAAAGCATTCCAGGCAGAGGGAACAATAAGAATGAAGATCTTGCTGCAGGTAATAGTTACTTGAGGAAGAGAGAAAAGGCTGTTGTGACTGTAGCAGAGCTAGAGAGGGTGAGGCTCATAGGCGGTGATGTTGGAGAAGTGGGCAGGGCTTAGCTCATCTGGGGTATTGTAAGCCTTGGTAATGATTTTGGATTTTATTCTAAGGATGAAAGAGGCCACCAGATAGTCTGAGCTAGGGAATAATATGTTTTCAAAGATTGCTAAGGCTATTGTGTTGCAAATGGATTGCAAGGGCAGGAGCAGAAGCAAGGGACCAGTGGGAGGCTACTCATTTTAGTTAGAATGATAGCTTTTTGTTGTTATTAAATCCAAGTAACATAAAAAATGATCCAAACTGATTTAAACAAGTACATTTATTTTTCATATTATAAGAAGTCCAGAAGCAAGTAGACTCTAGAGTTGGTTGTTTCCGCAACTCAGTGATGTCTTCAAGGAGTGCCCTCTGCCATCCTTGGCTTTTGTTTTGTCCTCATGCTAGGAGCAAGATAGCTGCTGTATTTAACGCAAAAATGACCAAGTCCAAAAGTAGGAGAGAAATTATTTTATCATATGGTGCTCTCTAAAATTTTCCTCTCTTCTGAATTTCCTTCATATCTTGGTGGCCAGAACTGGTCACTCCTGAACCCAACACTGGCAGAAGGTATAGAATTATCCCAATTTACTTGAACCAATGATTGAGGGATGGAATGGATTATGGGGAGTCAGCCTGATGCTGTAGTCTAGAGAGAGATAAATACCCAATGCCTAGCCTGATGTGTAGTATAAAGAAGGACCTCAAACAAAACAAACAAAAACAAACAAACAAAACAAATCTCCTTCTTTGGACACATCAGAAAAACTAATTCCTTCCCCTACCCCTAGGCATTGCTTTTTCCAAACAGGCTTGCTCCCAAGTAACTTAAGACAGAGAAAACTTTTCAAGTTTGTAACTTTTCAAGTTTCAAGAGTGAACAGTTGAGTCTCTTAAATGACATGCGATATGATATACTGGGCAGTTTACGTATGGAAACCAATTTAGATGTCACAACCATCCTAGAAATAGAACAGAAAGCTGGACCTAGTTAAAATTGATGAAGGTCACACAGCAATTTTTGCCAGTCTCCAAATTCCATGTACATTTTTTCTATAATTTTAAGAATAAAATGAAAATATCTTTATGGCCATGGTTGGATCCTCATACTTGAATCTTTTGAAAGGATTCTGAGCAGATAGCTTGCTTAGATCTCGATGGCTGGATCTCATTTTCAGCTTACAGGGAAGCACAGGCAATATGAAAAGCAATAATCTTCAAATTGAACAAATAAAGATCAGAAGTGATATATCACCTAGAAGCAGATCCCAGAGGCAGTGTCTCTTCTGTATAACAGCTCACATATAATAAAGACGGTGCCTAATTATTTTAAAAATACTTTGCTGGGGGGAGGGTGTTGTTTTGTAGATGTTGAGGTGCTAATCTTTTTTGAGGGCATACTATGAAAGACAAAGTCAATGAAAATGCCCACTCTTTCTTTCTGGAGACAAGTTATTTATTCCACTCAATTTGGGGTTTTGTCTTTGGGTTTTTAACCTCTGCCTCAGTGTGTATCTGCACTGATATTGACCAAATCATAGCTGCTGAGATGTGAAATTAGCTGATTTAAAGATTCACTTTCTGATTCCCAAGATATGCTCCAGGGCATACTGTGATATGCTTTAGGGCATAAAATGATCTCAAGCTGGGGCTAAGAAAAAAAAAATCTCCACAATAACAATAAATATTGCATGGTAGCAGGGTAGCTAGAGAATAATAAACTTAAAAATTTTCTGAATACTATACTTTTTAGAAAATGAGGTTGTAAGGCAGAAAACTATATCAACAGTTGACTTACACAATAGAAATTCTCTGAGTTATTCAACATGTTGTAAATTTCTCTCATTAAGTTGAAGGTGAAATTCGCTTTGATTTTTTCCTAAACTATTTTTGCATCAATATGTGGTGCTAAAAATAAATATAAAACCTCTGAGAGAGTTTTGGCACATCCAGATTTTAATTTATCCATAGTAATGAGGGGAAAAGGAGATGGTTATCCTTTGAACATCACTGCCAAAGAATGGAGTATTGGTGTAGAAAACAAGATAATTCCACCAAGGCATTGACTGATCTGTCATTTGCATAATCAGGAGTGAAGGATAGTCTTAGAGTTATTCTTCCAAATAACTTTTATCTATGTAACTAGAAAACAATGAAACATTGACTCAATACTTCCTGAGCATGCTCCTTTCTACCCTCTGGCAGAGCTTCTAATAAGTGAAGTGATCAGAAAATAGGGGAGGAAAGTAGGCAGAAAGAGAAACAAGGAATCTGGGTTAATTTCCAAACAGAATAATCAGCCTCCTACTAAAAAGAATTGGCAAGGCTGTATGGAATGTTCCATGATTCCTTCATTCCCATTGTGGCAGCAGTATGTGAGCTGGCAAGAGGCACCTGCAAATACTATGGATAAACATACTCATTTCTCAAAGGCTCCCATTTATTCACTATAATTTAAGATTACACAGCTCTACTTGCCCTGCATACATCCTCTTCTGTGTTGAATCTACAACTTTGCTTGAGAACGTAACAATAATCACTCTGAGTGATGTGTTACATGGAGGGCTTTAGAGTTGGTGACACACTTGGGAATTTGAAAGCTTAGCCCAGGAAAAAGCTGCCTTCCCTCACTCAGTATTGGAAAAACTTGGCCCCTGGTCCCATGACCCATATGTGTGATTCCCTGTTCCAGTTTTTTTAATAGGATTTAATTAAAAAAAAAAAAAAAAAAAAAAAAAAGTCCTGCTCATTTGTTTTGTTCCTGATTGGTACAGAGCAGAAGACCTGGAGGCTCATTGGCTATTGGCCCAAACAGGTTAGGTGTTTCCTGACAGAGCAGAGATTATTCTAATCCTTAGAGAATTTGTGGTGCTGCTATTAATATACTGATTTTCTATATAGGAAATGGAGCTCAGTGATTTTAAATTACTTAACCCAAGTCACACAGAAAATAAGCATCAGAGCGAGAATTTGAACCCAGGTTGTCTGATGCCGAAGGTACTGCTGTTTCCACTCTGTTAGGCTACCTCCCAGATTTATATATAAAGAGAAAAAAGTAAGCATCAAGAAGTATAGAGTGGTATCTTCAAGTAGAACAGTGCCCGGCATATAGTGAGCATTCAATAATTATTTCTTGAATGAAAAAAATGTATAATAAACAATTGGTTTCTGGATAATTTTTTTTTTTTAAACTTGTAAAATTTCCTACAACTAGTATTCACTACTTTTACAAAAAAAAAAAAAAAAAAAAAAGACAAGAAATAAAGAGTTGCTTTTTTCACAGATGAGGAATGTTCTTCAAATGTCAAGTCACCACTGTTAGCACTGGGTCAGTTATTGTTAGTTTGGTGGATTCAGTTCTTAGAGTAACCATTGTCACATAGTGACCTTGCAGGTCTCACTCCCTTGATCTCTCCATCTGTGAGCAGATTTAATTCCCGTCACTCATCCAGGAGAATAAGATGTTCTAGAGAGTAAGGAGATGTGAAGTACTCTCAGAACCCTGGGTAAAAGGCCCTGGGCATAGATAACAGCATCATAATTAAAGTTGCCAGCCACTACACATTCAACAATTACTTAATTTGTAGCCAACACAGCTTTAGACACATGACAGAGAAGCTGGGAAGGAAAAGAAATGATTGCTAATGTGTATCTGCAGACTTTGATATATCACAATTACATAACCAGAATTACACCCTATGAAAAATCAGTCTTTGCCTTTCTAATGTGAGATAAGAGGCCAAATCTAATCTTTGAGTCTCAAACATAAAGTGAGAGAGGGACGCATAAGTTCTTGAAATTTAGAAAACAAATTTTGGCAAAGCAAATCTCCTTTCTCAAAGATTTCTAATTTCAGACATGTATTCTCACAGAAAACACTGCTGCCAGAAGCTTAGCTTGACAAATCACACGTATGACTTAGAGAAAAAATGTTCAATCTTTGCACCATATCACTGATTGCATGAAAGATTTGTTCTACTCTCTATAGTGGCACTGTCAAAGAGAACTTTCTATTATAATGGAAACGTTCTGTTCTACAATGCCCAAATCAGAAGCCACTAGCCACATGTGACTATTGAACCTTGAAATGTGGCTAGTGTGACTAAGGTACTAAAATTTTAATTTTATTTAATTTTAACTACTTTGAATATAAAATTGAGATAGTCACATGTGGCTAATGGCTAACATATTGGGCAGCACAGGTCTAGAGACAGGTAATATACCAGAAATTCCTACTGTCTGGCCCCTGGCCTGAGCATGGTTAACTCCAAAAACCTTACTGGCTTGTCAGACTCAGCAAAGTCAGGAGAGCCCTCTCAAAAACCTGACTTCACTGGGAGAAGATTCTTCTGCCATCATTCCAGGGCTCAGGTTCTTAAGTCAGGGAATCCTCAAACAATAAAGAAATCAAAGGTCCCCTTCAAACAATTGTTGGCTTCTTCATTGAATGGCTGCTTCTCTGTAGATCATGACAAGGAATAGAATGACATAGGACTTCCCAAGTACACTATTTCATGTAAGACCCTTTGTATCTGTGTTCATATAAACAGGCATTCACTCAAGAAATATTGAGAGTCAACCATGGGACAGACACTTATCTCAAAGATGATTTTGTGCTATCAACATTTTGATGTGTTGCCTTTCTCTCCCGCAACATCCCACATGGTGTGTGTGTGTGTGTGTTGGGGGGTCAGCATGGCATGGAGTCTAGCACCATGCCTAGAACAAGATTGGCAACAATTTTTTGTGAAGCGCCAGATAATAAATATTTTAGGCTCTGTGGGCCATACAAACTCTGTCACAACTATTCAACTCTGCAGTTGTAGCACTAAAGCAACCAAAACCATACATAAACATAAAAGTGGTGTGTGTTCCAATGAAACTTTATTAATGGACACTGAAATTTGAATTTCATATAATTTCCATGTGTCACAAAATCTTCTTCTTTTAATATTTTTTTCAATCATCAAAAAATGTAAAAACCATTCTTAGGTCGTGGGCCACACAAAAAGTGTGTATGACTCATGGGCTGTAGGTTGCTGATTCCTGACCTAGAGCATAGGAAATGAGAAAATATACATCCTACAATGTAAAAGTCTATATGAACCTTTTATAATATTCTATCATGTGAGTGTGTATGTCTGTGTATATATATAAGATGATTTTCTTAATTTTTGGATTTTTAGGGGTTTTTCAAGTTCTAGTCATTAATATGATGAACATTTTTGTTCAAATAGATTTTTTCTTTGTTGTGGATTATTATGCAGGTCAGAAAGTTTAAATATTTTAAGACTCTTGCTTGTTATTGCCAGCTTGCTTTCCAAAAAAAATTGAATAATCTATATTCCATCAGAACACTGGGAAGTCTTTTTTAAATTTCTTGGAATTCATCCATTCTGGAGGTAGTTTTACAGCTTCATTATGTAGAATCTTAATTCCATATTCATCAGCATCTCTTTAAACCAACTTTGAAAGAGAGGTAGAATGAAATATCCTAGCTGGAACTTTCCAAAATGACGGAAAAGTAGACAAATATTATTTATTAAGTTAAAAAAATCCTACCAGTGTTAATAATAGAAGATGAGTTAAAGTGTATACAGAAACTTTCTACAATCTTTGCAACTTTTCATGTACATCCAAACTAACCTCTAAATAAAAAGTTAAAAACGATAAGAAAAATCCCACACAAACCCTACCACACAAAAACACCTACTAGGAATTATACTTTTCTGTCATCAAAAACAATAGATATGATTTCACTTGAAAACACATTGAAAGAATTATCTTAGACTTGGATTTGCCACACATCACAGGAAAGTTTCTTCTTGAGACCTTATAGGAGAACCCAGACAAGAGTTGGTCCTGTAGGCACTCAGCTGCCTGAAATCGGGCAAGAACAGGGTTAGGTTCAAATAATATTTATTACATAGCTACTATATTTGTGAGTATCCAAATACAGCCCACAAACCGTACTATTCTGAGAGAAAGTTTTCATCCTTCCTTGGAGAAATGTGTAATATGCAGCTAAATGTATTCTGTTTAAATGTAAATATCCATTTTTTGTTATTAAAATGTCTTTTCCTTTATGAAATAATGGTGCTCTATAGATGATTTTTTTTCATGATGGTATTTGGTAAAAAAGGCAACATTAAATCCCTGTGGGTATAACCTAAATCAAATATATGTATATTTGAATATATATTTGAATACATATTATATGTACTAATATATATTACATATACGTATAATTTTCATGAAATCTACAAGTCTAGGAATCATTGTGCTGTAATGTTAACAATCTGTGCTAATCACTGTGGTAAATATTATCATTTACTCTTACTCTTTTACTCTGTGAATTAAGTATTATTATCTCTTCTTTACAGATAAAGAAGTGGAGTCTCAGAGACGTTAAATAATTTACCTAGGTCACATAGACAGTAGGTGGGATAGTAGCATCTCAATTTAAAGACTGTTTCACTGTCTACCCTACCTCTTTTTTGTACCTCCATAAAATTAAATTTAAAAATTAGCAATACCTTGAAGTCCCTTCCAACTCCATGATTCCAATCATTTAAAAAAGTGGATTGCTTATCATTGTCATGAAGATATCATAATGAGCAAATGTATCTATCATGAAATAGCAACTTCTATGATATGGCTAATTTTTCTTGAGCCCATCTATGATCTGTTTTAATCAATATATGTTAATTAAGTGTGCACATTAATTCTGCCATCAGACAAATTGTGTTAGAATAAGAAGACGTTTGAGTTGTGCCATTTTTCCCAGGGTGCATTTTCCTCTCAGTTATCACGGTAGGAGTAGGACTGTCTGGGACAGTTGAAAAACCATGGTTACTTTCATGCCCTGGTAATGGTGTGTCAATGTACCAGCTGTAGTTGGAAGTGAAGGATATATGATTACATCATTAATTATTATATCAAAGGAAAAAAAAACAGCATGTTAAAGAAAAAGTGCATAATTTAAGGGGTTTCTTCTTGAGAGCTGGGGCTCTGGCAAGTGAAGCTAAATCTGAGATGATGGGCTTGGCTGGAGTCTCCAGGTGAAGCCTGAAAGGAAAGTGGGGGCTATCTAGAGAAAGAAAAAAACAAAACAAATCAAACAAAGCAGCACATGTGTGTTCTGCAATGCAATGAGGAAGGGGGAAAATGGTTCAGGAAGAGACTGGCAAAGATGCCAGGGTATGTGGGACAGAAGCCCAAGAATATGGGACATTTTACATGTTTATTCCAACAGTAGTGGGAAGCAAAGTGAAGGATTATTCAGGGAAGTGACTTGATCAGATCTGCATTTTAATAAGGTCACTCTGGCTGCATCTTAGAGAATGGATTACAGGAAGAGAAGAATAAATATGTAAAGCAGTAATTTTAAAAGTCTAAGTGAACCATGATGATGGCTTAGAGTAAGGTGGTGACAGGAAAGATGGAGTAAAATTGTTTATGAGAAACTGAGGTTCTGTGGGTGATCAATTACACGCCTTCTCTATCCTTTGAGTTTGGGATAAATTGGAGAAGATGGACCAATGAGACAATCACATCATTTGAGGGCTCCTTAGGTGTGTGGCCAATTCTTTTCCTAATGTCTTCTGTCCAAGACTAGAATGTGAAATGACCCACTAAGGGAGCACTTGATTCCATAGAACAGATCCATTTTCCCAGCATTGCTATCTCATATCAGCGCAGGTCCCATAATAGTCCTCCAAAGATGTCTACACCTTAACCTCGGAAACCATAAATATGCTTCCCTTCATGGCAAAAGGGACTCTGGAGATGTGATTAAGATTATGGACCAAGGGACGGAGATATTAACCTGGACTATCCTAGAGGGCCCAATGTAATCACGAGTTCTTAAAAATGGAGAACCTTTTCTGGCTGGGTTAGAGAGAGATGTAACAATGGATGAAGGATTAGAGAGATGTAACTTTGTAGGTTTTCAAGGTGGATAGGAAACTAATACACAAACCATAAAATTCACCTGCTTAAAGTGTACAACTGAGTGGTTTTGGGCATTACAGCAGAAACTATAATTATTGTCTATATGGATTTATCTGTCCTGGACATTTCATGTAAATGGAGCCATTCAATATGTGATCTTTTGTGACTGATTGCTTACACATAGTATAAGGTTTCTACATATATGTTATAGCATATATAAGTACTTCATTCTTTTTATTGGTGAATAATGTTCCATTGTATGAATATAGCATATTTTTTTTATCCATTCATCAGTTGATGGACATTTGGATTGTTTCCACCTTTTGGCTATTTTGAATAATGTTGCTATGCACTTTCTTGCATAAGTTTTTGGGTGACATATGTTTTCATTTCTCTGAGGTATATACCTAGGAGTGAAATTGCTGGGTCATTTGTTAACTTCATTTAAAATTTTGAGGAGCTGCCAGAACTGTTTTCCAAAATGGCTGCACCATTTTATGTTTCCACTAACAACGTATGAGTGTTTCAATTTCTCAACATCATTGCCAACACTTTTTTGCCTTTTATTTTATCATTATTGTAGTGGATATGAAGTGGTATCTCATTACGGTTTTGATTTGCATTTCCATGATGACTAATTATGTCAAGCATCTTTTCCTGTGTTTATTGGCCATTTTGTATTATTTCTTTGGAGAAATATCTCTTCAAATTTTTTGCTCATTTTTTACATTGGGTGATTCGTGTTTTCACAGTTGAGTTGTGTTTTCCGTATGTTCTGGATACAAGTTCCTTATCATAGATATGATTTGCAGATATCTTCTCCAATTCTGTGGGTTGTGTATTTCACTTTCTTGATGGCATCCTTTGAGGCACAAAAATATTAAATTTGGATGAAGTCCAGTTTATCAATTTTTCCCTTCATTGCTTATGCTTTTAGTATTATATCTAAGAAAACGTTACCTAACTCAAGGTCACAGAAATTTATTCCTATATTTTCTTCTAAGTGTTTAAGCTCTTACATTTTAGTCTCTGATTCATTTTCAATTAATTTTTATATGTGATGTGAAACAGGGGTTCAATTTCATTCTTTTACGTGAGGGTATCGAGTTATCCCAGCGTCATTTGTCGGAAGGTCTATTTTTTTGTTCGTTGAATTGTCTTATACCTTTATTGAAAATCAATTGACCATAAATGTAAGGGTTATTAATTCCACTCCATTGTTTTATACATCTACTCGTGTTCCAGTAACACATTCTCTTGCTTACTATAGCTTTGTATTAATTTTTGAAATCGTGATGTGTGAGTTTTCCAACTTTGCTCTTCTTTTTCAAGATTGTTTTGGTTATTCTGTTTTCCTAACAGTTTTCATATTAATTTTATTGTCAGTTTGTAAATTTCTGCAATAAGCCAGCTGGGATTTTGATAAGGATTTCTTTGAATCTGTTGGTCAATTGGGGGCATATTGCCATCTTAATAATATTAAATCTTCTGATCCATGATCATGGCATTCCTTTCTATTTATTTAGATTTTATTTAATTTCTTTCAACAATGCTTTGTAATTTTCAATGTACAAGTCTTGTACTTTTTTGTTGTTGTTAAATTTCTTCCTACATATTTTTGTATTCCACCCACTCTTAGAGCATGCACAAGCAGAAGAACCCAAAATGGCCTGGCTCCTTCTCCTAAACTCATCAATAAGGAAACTCATTCTTTCTCCGCTGAGGCATAGGAGGAAAACTGGAAGTGTTATTTCAATGTAGTTCTCTCCTAGGCTTGGACATTCCTAGAAGGCAACACCGATAAGAGAGAAATAAGATTCCTTCTATTAGAGAAGCTCTGATGATAGATCAGACGTGGAAAATTAAGAGAAAAAAAATGTGTCAAGAATAACTTACCACTTCCTTGTGTGAGTGCTGGTTATATAGCAGTGTTATTACATGGGGAATAATCAGAAGAACCATTTTGGGCATAATAGAATAAGACAGATTTGGGATAAGTTAAGTGCCTTTTAAATGTGCAAATAAAGATGAATGTGTGGTTGGATATATAGGTCTGGATCTCAGAGAAGGCTAACAGCAAACATAATTTGGATTCAATAGCATCTTAATGATAAAGAAGATGTGGGCATGGTAGTAATTATCTAGGGAGATCTTATAATTTGATGTGAGAAGAAAGCCTAGAATCAAGTTTTAGAGAACACCTTTATTTACTGATCAAGTAGAGAAGGCTGAACTGGGGAAGAGGGGAAGAGGTAGAGATATTGGTAGGAGGAAGCCAGGTAGTGTCCTGGAATCAAGAGTAGAGAATGTTTCATGCAGGGAGGACTGTGTTGAATACCACAGAGAAGTCAGGTAAGCAGAGCTATATTGATTACATTTGATACATAGAGGTCATTGATGATCTTGGAAAAGCTGTTTCAGGGCACTCGTGGTGAGGTGGGGAACACAATTATGGGACTTGTAGGTGGATCATCTGTGAAGTTTGTGTCTTAAAGATAAAGAGTTAGCTTGAGAATATTGAAAGATTGATGGTGAGGAGTCCGCAGAGAGAAAAAAGGTTGAAGATGAAACAAATCCATAGGGTTAGATGCTTGAGAAGGTAGGCCTGTTAGAGGAATTTGTGGTACAGTGGAGAGATTGTTTTCTTAATAGAGAGACCATCCATTATCCATCATGGGAGGATACAATATTAATTGATGCACATACCTAGTAGGTTTGTTTTGGGAAGGCAAAAGGGATGGCTTCAATTTTCTCTGTGAAATAGAGGATGAAATAATCAACTGCAAAGGAGTGGGCAGATGGGGGAGGCTGGAGACTTAGGGAATGTAGAGACATTCTCCCTATGTTGAATGGAAGAGTGAGTAAGTAAGAGAGACATGGTATTGCTGGGTGGTACTGAGGGCTCTGTGCTTGTGTGTGCAGGAGTGGGAATTATCAAAGGGATGACAGGCTGGGAATGTGATAGATCCTACATACAGATGAGCAGGTCAATTAGCCTAATGCAAAGAGGTGGCAGGTCTAGACTAGAGAGTCACTAAAGTCCCTTCCAACTCTATAATTCTAAGTTTTTCCAAGAGGCTAAAGTTAGCAAAATTATCTTCCATGTAAGTACTTGAGAATGGCTTGATGGCTATGAGTGTCAGTAGCCAAACACTCATCTCTATTTTCCCACAAGACTAGATAGTGTTTCCAGTTCTCTTCTGCTACAAAGAAAAAGCCAAGGACAGCTTTGTAGAACAAGATTCCTACCATTGGTTTCCTCTTCCAGCTGCCTGGTGCTAACAGCCTGGGGTATCTCCTTACAATCATATGATTTGTGACTACAATTCAGAAAAAAGCTACAGACAGGAATTTGTGCCTTCCAATTAGAAAAGGTCACTGCACTAATCCTCAGCTGGAATGGGGGTGGGGAGAGATGCAACTGGCAGATAGCAAAGCTAATTTTGTAATGGCGTGCAAGGGCGTGTGGTAAGCTGGTGGTCCCCACTTTACCTAAGCTAAGAGCCTGTAATCCTTGTTTGTTATCAAGTGTATAGGGAAGGAAGCACTAACACCAAAAATTGCCGTGGGTTTAACTTGTATTCAAGAGCAAGCCTTCAAGCTTTCCCTAGCCATGAAGAATTCCAGAATGCTATAGGCAGTCTCGCTGCTTTACCCTCCTCCTCATCTTTGCCTGGTGAGACTTTTTGTGTCTGTGCTTTGGCAACCTCACAGCTGCCCTGTAAAGGACGTTGCAGTGGGAACATTTATCACATTATGTGCCGAGAAAAGTAAAAGAAATGGGAGTTGGCTGACCTGAACAAAGTAAAGCAGGGATTGTTGATCAAGGGATCAAATTGCTAACCTTCAGATAATACCCGTGTAGCAAACATAATTGTCACTGGATTAAAATATTAGGTGTGTTTCTCTGTGTGTGTCTTAAAGAAAATTAGGAGTTGTCTTAATATGTTCAAGGAAACAAGCTTAGTGACAGGGTATAAATCAACACCTTTGGTGAAAAATCAGAATTCGTTCTAATTAATATTAATTTCCCATGCTTCTTAAATGTCCAATGTTTAGAAGTGACACAAACCCGTTTTTGATTATAAGGTTTGGAAACATTTTACTTTCAAGTAATTGACTCAGGGTAATAATAGCTTGAAAGTATTACTGCTTGGTGATGGTAATAAAAATGATAATGCTTGTAATTATTACAGCCACCATTTATTGTTCACTTAATTCGTGCCAAGTACTCTACTAAGCACTTTGCATGTATTTTATTGTCTAAGCCATGCAACAGTCTTGTGAATTCGTTCTGTTATTTTACAGATTTTAATTTTGCCAGCCAGGAAACTGGCAGAGCTGGAGTTCACACCAAGGTGTATCTGTTTCTAGAGCCCATGACTCTGTTCTACCATTTACTCTGTGACCTCACTGTGTCCATGCCTTAGGTTCCTCTTTATAAAGTGAGAATAATTAATAGCATCTATTTCATTGGGGTATAAGGATTAAATGAGGCAATATGTGTAAAGCTTTGAGAACAATGTCTGGTACATAGAAAATACTCAAGTAAATGTTGGCTGCTATCATTATTACTGCATTAGAGTTACATACTGTATTAAAAATTATGCTACTTATATTGTCTCTCCTAATAATCAGTTGATTTTGTTCTTTGAACTGATTTTTTTGCAGTTAACTTGGACAAGAGCTGACCTGTCCACAATCTCTTTCTTATGATCACAAGCTCACATCAGCTGGCTGTGGCACAGGGTATAGTTTATAGAAAATAGAATGAAGTAAAGCCTAAATGGCCTACAGGGAGACCACATTGGTAGCTACAATTTTATAACGATATACTCTATTCAGCTGAACAGTCAAAGACTATGTGAAAAGGAATGGTGTTCAACAACAGGCTCTTTGAAAACAATTGGATCATTAAAACCACAGCCCTTAAAATGGGGCATCAAAATCAGGACCAATATGAGGAAATGAGTGGGTCCATTGGTATGGGGATTTCAGGATGAAGTAGGTCATCTACCTGGTCCTTACTTTCCCACATTTTCAGGAGGTTGTCATTTTAAGCCTCACATGGGAATACGATTCAGCAACCAAAAGGAATGAGCTATGGATATGTGCTACAATGTAGATGAATTCCAAATAATTAGGCTTAATGAAATAAGTCTGACAAGAAAGTACATATTGTATGATTCTATTTATATAAAATTGCAGAAAAAATGAAAATTAGGCTAAAGTGACACAAAGTAGATCAGTGGCTGCCCTGAAACAGGATAGAGTGGGAGTGGGAAGGCAATGATTGCAAAGGGGCACAGAGTCTTTTGGGGAGTGACGGTTTCACAAGTGTATACAGATGGCAAAATTTCATCAAATTATATATTTTAAATATGTACAGTTTATTGTACTTCAATTATACCTCAATAAAGATGTTAAAAAAGCTTATAGGATACCTTGGTAAATTCTTTTTTAAAGTTGTCATTTTTATTATTTTTTCCTTGATATCAATCATCAACATATGATAAGTCCTCTTATCTTGTTCTTATTCTTTAATAGAATTTTGGGTGTTCTTATAACTTTGCACTTTCTGTATTAATGTTAGAATTAGCTGTCAGGTTTCACTTACACACACTTAGCTGCACTCATCCATATGCACACATCCATACACAAACCTATTGACATTTTGATGATATGCATTGACACTATCCATCAATTTGGGATGAAAGACATCTTCATGTAATTGAGTCTCCCAAACCACGGACATAATATATCTTCATTTATTTAGGTCTTCTTCAGTGCCTTTCAAAAGTTTTAGAATTTCCTCCATACAGTCTTATATATTTATAAGTATTTGTAATTTTATTACTATGGTAAATGATATTTTAAAATTAATTCTAATTGATTGTATATAAAAATGCAATTGATTTTTATATCAAATATTTAATTCTGTACTCTTTTATTAATTCTTAAATTTATCTGTTGATTCTTTTAGATTATCTATGTAAGCAATGATATAACCTGTAATATTTTGTATTTCTACTTCCCTTTTGACACTTATAACTTTTTATTTCCTTCTCTTGTCTTACTGATTTGGCTATGTTCTCTAATACAATTGTGGTAGATTGAATTATGTATGCCAACTTAGACATGTTTGTAATCTTAATCTTGCTTTCCTGTGGGTGTGAATCATTATAAATGGGATCTCTTGAAGATGGTCTATTTTAGTTAAGGTGTAGCCCAGCTGGATAAGGGTGGGTCTGAACCCAGATTACTGGAGGCTTAATAAAGAGCCAGAAGCCAGAAGTTAGCAGAAAAACCAGAAGAGCAGATGAAAGGAGAGGACACTGTCATGTGACAGGAAAGCCAAGGAACCCCAAGAATCGCCAGCAGCCAGCAACACAATGCTACGGTCTTAAGGGAGAAAGCAACCTTCATGATATCTTGATGTTGAACTTCTGGCTTCTGAAACTGTGATCCAAAAAATTCATGTTATTTAAGCCAGTTCATTGTATGGCAGTTCAGGCAAACAAAGGCAATAATGTTGAAGAGAAATAGTGGTAGCTTATTTTCTTCTTACTCTTATTCCCCATCTTAAAGGGAATAATTAAATACTTCATCAAATGAGTTCACTTTGCAGGAAGATTTGAAATGGCTGATTCAATTTTTTTTAAACTATTATAAGATTATACACATTTTCTATTTCTTCATTAGTTAATTTGGTAAGTTATATTTCTTAGAATTTGTTTTAAAATTTATTGGCATTAAGTTAGTCATGATATTCTTTTGTTTCTTTTGAAATATCTGCATCACTGTTTGTTAGGTCCCTTATTTTATTCCTAAGTTTGTTTATGTGTGCACTCTCTTTTTTGCTCTTGATAAAAACTTATCAATGCTTTATAAATTTTATGTTTTTTCAAGGAAACAACTTCTTGATTTGTTGATTCTATTTTATATATCCTCTAAGTCTGCATGATATTTTATGCTGTCTCTCCTATTACTGCAGGTAAATGATGTGTACTCAAAGCTAAATTCAATTCCTTAATTTGTGCTTTTGATTTCATTCCTTTTTCCTACTCAAGACATTGGCCCAATAATTCTTCTCTCTTTCCCAGTATCATCATACTTCTTCTTGCTACTGGAATATTTCCATCAGCATAAAACATGCTGTTATTTCTCCCATTTTACAACAAAACGACACAAAACAACATTCTCTTGAACCTCCTTCTTCCAGAGGCTTCTCCAGTTTTCTATTTGCCTTTACAGCAAAACTCCTTTAAAAAGTCATCTGTACTTGTTGTTTCCACTATATCCTTTCATTTTTCCCCTGGGACCCATTATAAGCAGGTTTCTGCACCAAGCACTTCTCTAAAACTCTTTTTCTCCTGGTCACCAATGACCCTCCCCCCCCATTGTCATTTCTCGGTACTCATTTGCATGGTCAGCATTTGACACAATTGCTTATTCTCTCCTTTTGAAAAACCTTTTCTTCACTTGTCTTCCAGGATACCATATTCACCTGGTTTTCCTACTACATTTCTGGTCATTGCTTCTCAATCTCTTTTGCTAGTTCCTTCTCATATCTTCAATGCCTAAAATGAGAAGTCTATGATGGCTTAACCCTTGGATTTCTGTATCTCTATCTACACAAACTTCTTTGGAGCTCTCATCCTGTCTCATGACTCTAAATACCATTTGTGATAGGTTGAATTATGTACTCCAGAACAACAACAGTAAAATGCATGTTCTTAATCACATTCCTGTGGGTGTGAACCCATTGTAAATAGGACCTTTTGAAGATGTTATTTTTACTTAAGATGTGGCCAAGTGAATGGGGATGGGTCTTAATCCTATTACTGGAGGACTTATCAAGAGAAAGTCACAAAGAAGAGCTGGAAGCAGGAATATAGCAATCAATGGAGACTCTAAAAGAAAGAATTCACTGTATTATGTGAGGCAGGAATACAAGCCAAGAAACCCCAAGGATTGCCAACAACCAGCATGAAAATGTTACAGACTTTAGGGAGAAAGCATCACCTTGCTGACACCTGGACTTTGGACTTCTCCTAGCCTCAAAACAGCAAGCCAGTAAATTCCCATGTTTAAGCTAACCAGTTGTGTGGTATTTGTTATAGTAGTCAGGAAATGAAGATACCCATCTATATTCTGATGACTCTAAAATTATACCTCCATCCTATATCTTTCCTCAGTATGTCACTGTTAACTTCTCTTACTTCATGACCATCATAAACCCCCAATATGATTGCTGAACCAAGGGGCATTTAGTATTTCCAGAAGTCAGGATTAACTGAAAGCTGTGCCTAGTAATGTCCAAAACGTCTAGGTATTTATTTTTTCCCATAGCACAAGCAAAATCACATAAATACCCATAGTTTTCTTTGGAGAGTTTTGAAGGAAGATTTATAGTATATATGTGTGTCAGTGTAGTAGGGTCTATCCTCAAAGGGACTATGACTCCTCTTCAATCAAGGGATTCTGGGCTTATACATAGAAACACAAGAGTCTATGACACTATATTGTGTCAGTTCATGTCAGTTTTCTACCAGCAATTGAGTTTTTTCTTATTTTTTAGATCAAGTAACATTTTAGTAGGCTGTCTACATATTTCATTCCTAGAGACACTAATTAATTCACCACTGCTGAAGATCCCTGTAGGTCAAAACATTCTGATTACCAATTTATTCTTGCTGCTCACTATGGTAAATTATCCATGTTGCCTTTGGTAATTAAGCACTATTACTTAGTCACTTCTACTGCAGGGTCACATTGAAAATCAGGGAGCCAAGCTCAGTGGAAGCATCCCCTACTTTCATACCGAGTCTACAGAGGACCACAACCAGAGAACTGTGCCAAGATTCTGGTTCTCTACTCACTAATGTAAAAAGGGAGCATTCTTTGAGTTTCTTTCAGTGAATACAGCGGGGAATGATGGTGATGGTATGGTGGGTATGCAGGTCATATATGATAAATCTACTCCAACATTATCTCCCTAAGCCTTTGAATTTCTTCTAAATTTTTCCAGGGATATTTTGGCATCTGAACCTCATTAAACGCAGGCTATCAAGGAGTCCAACTATCACTGAACTAAAGCAAACTGTTAGAATCACTTTTAGCTAAACATTAAAAGCCAAAAACACTCATACATATATCCACATCAACAAAATTGTCCCTTTCCAGAATTCTGTTCCATTCTCCTTCTTCTAATAACCCTAGGAACATTCCCCCCCCCCCAGTATTCCACACTTTCTCTCTGGAAGTTTTCCAATGCATTCAGAGATTCCATCCCATACAGCCATCTTGATGGTCAACTTTATCACCATAGTTCTGAAAGGCAGCAGCCACTTGGTTGCCCAAGGCACCCACTTTAGGCAGCATTTCACCAAAATCAATCACAAGGGATACTTTGATTAGTCATATCCCAGTGCATGACTAACAGTCCATTCCCACTGAGAAGTAGCACAATACTCACACAAGCCTAAGGAATGATCACATTGAGCCTCAAGCACTATGTTTGGTGATCTTTTTGTAGGACCACCCCTAGAACCAATGTCTTTTTCAGAGTCAGGCAAAAACAGAAACTACATCAGTTTTTTCTTAACAGAAATGACTTAATTTAAAGAATTGTTAACCATGCCTAAAGTTATCTATGTCACAGGAAAAGCAAGAGAGAGAGAATGCTGAGGTCTTATGAAGGTGACATTGCAGGAAGCAGGCACCACCATCCAAGCTGGGGGAGCAAGAGGAAGAGGAAGAGGTTGCATGTTTTCAAACTTAAGGCTGGGAGGAGGGGTTCTGTGGCTGAAACCCAGAATTCTGATGAGAGTCTCTGCTTAGCTGTGATGATATCTTTATTGGGAAGAGAAAGGTGATGAGGTTGGCTTTACCAGTATTGGAAAAACTAGAAACTGGATTTAGGTGAAAACTATTGTGTTCTAGTTTGCTAATGCTGCCAGAAAGCAAAACACCAGAGATGGATTGGCTTTTATAAAAGGGAGTTTATTTGATTACACAGTTACAGTCTTAAGGCCATAAAGTGTCCAAGGTAAGTCATCAACAATTGGGTACCTTCACTGGAGGATGGCCAATGGCATCCGGAAAACCTCTGTTAGCTGGGAAGGCACTTGGCCGGCATTTGCTCCAAGTTCTGGTTTCAAAATGGCTCTCTCCTAGGACATTCCTCTCTAGGCCACAGCTCCTCTTCAATGTCACTCTCAGTTGCTCTTGGGGTGTTTGTCCTCTCTTAGCTTCTCTGGAGCAAGAATCTGCTTCCAATGGCCATCTTCAAAATGTCTCTGATCTGCAGCTCCTGTGCTTTCTTCAAAGTGTCCCTCTTGGCTGTAGCAAGCTTGCTCCTTCTGTCTGAGTTTATATAGTGCTCCAGTAATTTAATTTAGACCCACCCCGAATGGGCAGGGCAACAGCTCTATGGAAATTATCCAATCATAGTCATCACTCACAGTTGGGTGGGGCACATCTCCATGGAAACACTCAAAGAATTACAATCTAATTAACACTGATAGGTGTATCCACACAAGATTACATCAAAGATAATGGTGTTTGGGGGGACATAATACATTCAGACTGGCAGATAGTGCTAAGGTGAAGCAGACACAAAATGGAAGCAGGTAGGAAGCAAACATGTATCCTGTGGCAAACAATCTGCAATACTTTGGTGATCATGTTTATCTTTCACATAAACTGCATTTTAAGAAGTTATAACATAGAAAATCATCATTAGGGCAAAATAAAAGTTTAGGGTTCATCCATATGGGCACCCAATTTAAATCTGTTTCCATGTGATATTCCTTGACTAGAAACTGTGATGTCAAGGATATTAGTGAGTATATAATGTCAAAATATAACTTTTTGTGTATTTATTTAGTGTATTTTGGGGTGGAAAATATGCTACTCTGAAGAAAAAGGAGTTATCTAACTTTAAAGAGCTGTTATGGTGAAAAGTTGTTAAATGAATAGTTATTATATGAAGTTAGTCTTTACCTGGGATTTAGGTGCGGCCCCTGGAATGGAAGAAGTAAAACTGCCTTTATTTAAAGACCACATTGTCATTGATCCCGAAAATCTTAAGAACAATTCTATTAAATTGACAGCTAATATGAATTTTTCAGAGTTGTGAGATGCCTGATCAACACACAAAAACAATTGTATTTTTTATATAAGAGCAACACATAGCTGGAAATTAAGACATAAATAGTTTTCATAATAGCAATACAAATATGAAATACTTAGGGACAAATTTACAAAATTTGTGCAATACCTGTACACTTTAAACTATAAAACACTGATGAAAGATATTAAAGAACATCAAAATAAATAGAGAGGCAGAGGAAGAAGATGGCAGCATAGAGAGGAGTAGAAGCTAGTTTGTCTCCCTGGAAAAACTAATAAACAACCAGGAACAACTAGTAAATAATCTGGAATAACTATGGAGGACAAATGTGACTGTCCACTCATCATACACCAACCTGAACTGGGAGGAATGCCCAAGATTGCAGCATAAAATCTGTAAGTAAAAACTGCAGATCCAAGCCGGGAACTCCCTCCCCTCATGGCCTGAACTGCAAAGCCTCACAGTGCTAGAGAGCAGCACTCTCTCAGCAAGTGAATATAGCTCAGCTGAGCTCCAACTGGGGTTTTAATTACCAAGCGTGGACTGCTCAATACAAGCTACAAATCCCCAAAAAGCAGACAGAGACCTTGGTGATGACTGACCTTGGAGAGCCAGAGGATGGCTGCAGACTGGCCCTGAAGGGGGCTTTCTGTCTTTTTTTTTTTTTGGCTCAGTTGAGAAAGTCTCAGCCATTTTCAGTCCCCAGTGCTCTGACCCAGACAAGGGTGGAGATAGCACAGGCAGAGAGTCTATTCAAATACTAATGACCTCTCCCTAAGGGGTTATCTTCCCTAAGAGGAAAGAGGTGGGGAGCAGTTCTACTATCCACCTTCCATTCAGAATCAGACCCCAGAGCCTGGGGGAAAACAGCCATGGGCCTCACCTCCTTACACCAGTCTGGAGCTACAGGAGGACAGGCACCACCTGCGGGGCAGAAAAGCACAGTGACTTGAGGCCTCACAGGGTGTACCAATCTTCTAAGACACCCTCAGGGAAACTGGATACTATTCCCTCCTTCCAAGACCTGAGCCCATTCTAGTCTTGGAAACCCTGATTGGGGAACCAAGGAAACCAGATGCTTAGACAACAGAAAACTACAACCTACACTAAGAAAAATGAAGTTATGGTCCAATCAGAGGAACAAACTTACACTTCAACTGAGCTACAGGAATTGAAACAACTAATACTAAATCAATTAAAAGTTCAGGGAAGATATGGCAAAAGAGATGAAGCACATAATGAAAACTCTGGGCGTACATAAGGAAGAAATCAAAAGTTCACAAAAACAACTGGCAGAATCTATGGAAATGGAAGGCACAATGCAAAAGATGAAAGACGCAATGGAAACATACAACAGCAGATCCTAAGAGGCAGAAGAAAACACTCAGGAACTGGAGAACAGGGCACCTGAAAGCCTACACACAGAAGAACAGAAAGAGAAAAGAATGGAAAAATACAAGCAACATCTCTGGGAACTTAAGGACAAAATGAAATGCAGGAATGTTTGTAACATTGGTGTCCCAGAAGAAGAAGAAAAGGGAAAAGGGGCAGAAGCAATAACAGAGGAAATAATCAATGAAAATTTCCCGTCTCTTATGAAAGACATAAAATTACAGATCCAAGAAGCACAGCGTACCCAAAACAGAATAGATCTGAATAGGCCTATGCCAAGACACTTCATAATCAGATTATCAAACATCAAAGATAAAGACAATCCTGAAAGCAGCAAGGGAAAAGCGATCCATCACATACAAAGGAGGTTTGATAAGACTATGTGTGGATTTCCCAATAGAAACCATGGAGGCAAGAAGGAAGTGTGTGATATATTTAAGATACTGAAATAGAAAAAACACCAACCAAGAATCCTACATCTGGAAAAACTGTCCTTCAAATATGAGGGAGAGCTTGGAATATTCTCTGACAAACAAACAATGACAGAGTTTGTGAACAAGATACCTGCTCTACAGGAAACACTAGAGGAAGCATTGCAGACAGAAAGGAAAAGATAGGAGTGAGAGGTTTTGAAAACAATTGTGGGAGATAGTAGGACAGCAATGTAAGTACACTGAACAAAAATGACTGTGAGCCTGGTTGAAAGAGAAGGGTTAGGACCATGTGGGACACCAGAACAAAAGAGGAAAGATAAACACTGGGACTGTGTAACTCAGTGGAACCTAGGGTGCTCACCGATTATAATAAAAGGTACACATATATTTTTACATGAGGTAGAACAAATGAATGTCAACATTGCAAGTTGTTAAAAATAGAGTGGGATTGGGGGGAAAATACAATCAATGCAAACTAGAGACTATAATTAACAGAAACATTGTATTATGCTTCCTCTAATATAACAAAGGCAATATACCAAAGCTAAATGCCTATGGGAGGATGGGGGACGTAGGGGAAGGGTATGGGATGCCTGGCATTGGTGATGTTGTCTGACTCTTTATTCTACTTTAGTTTACTGCTATCTTTCCTTTTGTTGCTTTCTAGCTGTCATGTTTTTTTCTCTCTCTCTTTCTTTTTCCTTTTTTCTTTTGTCCCTTAACTTCTTTGATTCTTCCTCCTCCTTTGTGGAAGAAATGGAGATGTCCTTATACAGATAGTGGCAATGGTGTTAAATACATAAATACGTGACTATACAGGGAACCAACGATTGTTTACTTAGGATGGAATGTATGGTGTGTGAATAAAACAGTCTTAAAAAGAATGGGTTGATGAAGACATGTTGAGGACACTATATTGAGTGAAATAAGACAGACACATAAGGACAAATATTGCAGGGTCTCACTGATATGAAGTAATTATAACATGTTAACTCATAGACATGAAATATAAGTTACCAGTATATAGAATGAGGCTAAAGAATGGGGAGTGGTTGCTTATTATAAGCAGAATGTTCAACTAGGGTGAACTTAAACATTTGGAAATGGACAGAAGTGATGGTAGCACATTGTGAGAATAACTAACAGTGCTGAAAGATGAGTGAATGTGGTGGGAAGGGGAAGCTGAGTCATGTATGTCACCAGAAGGAAAGTTGGAGGTTAAAAGATGGGAATGTATAAAACAGTGAACCTTGTGGTAGACAATGTCTGTGATTAACTGTACAAATATTAGAAATCTCACTTATGAACTAGAATAAATGTACGACTATATAACTAGAAGTTAATAATAGAGGGGCATATAGGAAAAAATATGCCTATTACAAACTCTATACTACAGTTAGTAGTATTTTAACATTCTTTCATCAACAGTAACAAATGTACTATACCAATACTATAAATCGATAATGGAGGGAGTGGGTGGCTAGGGGTATGGGAGGATTTGAATTCCTTTTTTTGTCTTTCTTTTCTGGAGTAAAGAAAATGTTCTAAAAATTGAAAAAAAAATTAATTGTGGTGATGGATGCACATCTGTATGACAGTGCCATGGGCATTTCATTGTACACTTTGGATCTTTGGATAATTGTATGGTTTGTGAACAATCTCAATAAATTAAAAAAAAATCAATGGAGAGAGAGCATGTCTCAGGAAAACCATTATTAGTCTTGAGAGGAATGTAAAATAAAACCACAACTGTATATCATTTCACACCCAGTAAAATAGCTACAATTTAAAAAATAGTGACCAAACACTAAGCATTGGTGAGGACATGGAGTAACCCTAACTCTCAGGCATTGTGGGTGGTAATGCAAAATGTTGTAACCACTTTGCAGATAGTTTGGCAGTTTCTTACAAAGTTAAACACAAACCCCCTGTATGATCAGAATCCCACTCCTAAGTAGCCAAGGAAATGAAACATATGTCCACCCACAATAAATTGTGCAGGAATATACATAGCAACTTTGCTAAAAACTGGAAATAGACCAAATATCCATCAATAGGTGAATGAATAAACAAATTGTTGTATATCTGTACATTGGAATACTATTCAGCAATGAAAAGGAATGAACAGTTCACCAAAGTAGATAAAACTCAAAAGCATTGTGCTAAATGAAAGAAATCAAGAACAAATGACTATACGGGTCCACTTATATGAAATTGTAGAAAAGGGAAAACTATAGTGATAGAAAGCAGATCTGTAGGTTTTAGTGTCTGAAATCTAGGAGACAGGATTAACTGTACTAGGGGAAAGAGCTTTTTGAAGTGATGAAAATGTTCTACATCATGACTCTAAGGGATTTATACAACTGTGTACATTTGTTCAAACTCATCATATTACTCAATTAAAACTGGTGAATGTTATTGTATGTAAACTATACCTCAAAAAGAAGATTTTAAACAGTTTGTGAAAGAAAACAATTTAAATTATCTTTTATAAAAGAGTAAATTACACTTTCACTAGGAATGTAGTTGGGTGCCTATGGTCACTTTTTTTTAAATTCAATTTTATTGAGATTATTCGCATACCATGCAGTCATACAAAGTGTACATTTAATTGTTCACAGTGCCATTATATAGTTGTGCATTCATCACCAAAATTAATTTTTGAACATTTTCGTTACCACACACAAAAATAATAGGAATAAAAATTGAAGTCAAAAAGAACAATTAAAGTAAAAAAGAACACTGGGTGCCTTTTTTTTTGCCCCCATTTTTCTACTCATCCATCCATACACTGGCTATGATCACTTTTTGAGGAGGCAAAGTGAGAAGACAAAATGAGAGAGAATGAGATTCTTAGATATTTTCCTTAGCTCAGGGGAATACAACTATAAGATGCAATTTCTTGCTATCATTCACCAGGGGAGGAAGGCTATCTTAAAGCAAGTTTTGGGAACATGCCTCGGACTATTTATTCAAACCTGTATTAAAAACATCATTTTAGGTTTTGTGTTTGCTTGATAATTTGTAGTTGGAGTGTCAAGTCTAATATTATTCCTGAGTGAATAAGTGTATGTTCTATGTGTTGTGTCATTGAGGAGAGCATATTCTCCAAAAGAATAAATTCTTGGTATTTTATTGCTTCAGTACTGGAAATGATCAAAATGCACCTTATTTTAATTGCTTATAATCATCATGAAGTTTGGGGAAGCCTTTAAGTTTACCGTATCATCTTTGAAAGGTAAGCTTCTTTATTTAAAAAGATAACTGACATTTCCTTAGCTTTTTGTGCCACACTAGAATTTCATATACATCATTTTAATTTAATTGAATCTTCACACTATCCAGGAAGTAGGTATTATCCCATTTTTTTGAATGAGAAACTGAGGCTAAGAAAAGCTAAGTGACTTGTTCATAAGGCCAGAAAGCAGTAGAGCTGGAATAGAAACATGATCTGTGTTGCTGGCTTCAAAGTCCATGTCCTTTTTATTCCAGCACATACTGCCTCTAAAAATAAAGAGGTGAAGGATGAAGCAGAGAGATAAACAGTGATGTACTGCTCTAGGGGACGCTAAAACCATGGGCTTCGGAACACAAAAAGACCTGCCCTTTAGGCTGAGAAAACCTGGGAGTACCAAATTCCAAAACTTGGCACCAAGCCTTCTGAATACCACTAAAAGCCAGTGTTTGAATAGTGGAAATCAAATCGTACTCCCCAAGGATAAACCAAAGGTTGATATGCACAGGCACACCGTATTATACATGTTTGTATGTAGGTATTTATGTGTGGGTGTTTATGTAGAATATGCACCCATTTTAAATGTCAGGTGATTTTTTTTTTAAATTTTATTTTGAAATAAATTCAAAGTTACAGGAACAGTTACAAAAACAATACAAACCCCATACACAGCATACCCTGACCCCCCTCCCCAGATACCCCGATCCATCAATTTTACCATGCTGCCACACTGCCATTTCTTTCTTTCCTTGCCTCCCTCCCTCCCTATCTGTCATCCATCATCTATTCCTCTGTCTTCTGAACATATGAGACCAAGCTGCACACATCCTTGAACAAACACTATAATTCACATATACAATTCCCATGAACAAGAACATTCTTTTAGGCAATCCCATTAAGTGCAGGTAAGAAGTTCAAGAAATTTAACATTGATACAAAGCTTACATTCTATATTTCCTTTTTTTTCCCTTATGTCCCAACTGTGTCCCTTTGAGCCTCCTGTCCTGCATCCTCAGATCCCATCCAGGATCATCCTTGGAATTCAATTGTCATCTATTTAGACTGTCTTTTTTTCTTTTTTTTTCCAATTGTGGAAACATATATACAGCCTAAATCTTCCCATTCCACACCCTCCCTAGCATTCCATTGGTGGGATTAATTACATTTAGAATGTTGTAATGTTATCACCTGCCCACCATCCATTACTAGAAATTTCCCTTTACCTCAAACAGCAACCCTACACTCATTTCTTAACTCCCCATTGCCCCTTCCCCCACTTCTTAAAACCCATACTCTACTTTTCATCTGTATGGTCATATTCTCTGATAATTTCTTTGTGTTTACTGTGGGGCTTAAATTTAACCTTTTAAATCCATAACAATCTTGGTTTTCTTTGATACCAACTTAACTTCAATAGGACCCGTAAGCTATGTTCCTATACTCCTCCATTCCCCTGCCTTTATATTGTTCCTGTCAAATATTACATATTTTACATTGAGTCCAGAACCACTAATTTGTCATTAGAGTTTATGTATTTTATATCCTGTAGGAAGTAAATAGTGGAGCTACAAATAAAAAATTATTGACTTCTATTTGTATTCCATTGTGGTCAGAGAATGTGCTTTGAATATATTCAATTGTGTTTTTTTTTTTTTTTTAATTTATTGAGGCTTGTTTTATGTCCCAGCATATGGTCTATTCTGGAGAAAGATCTGTGATCACTAGAGAAAAATGTGTGTCCTGGTGATTTGGGATGTAAGGTTCTACATATGTCTGTTAAAATTCTCTATATCTCTCTCTCCTTTGTTTCTCTGTTGGTAGGGCTCCCTTTAGTATCTGAAGTAGGGCAGGTCTTTTATTGTCAAAATCTCTTAGCATTTGTTTGTCTGTGAAGAATTTAAGCTCTCCCTCAGTTTTGAAGGAGAGTATTGATGGATAAAGTATTCTTGGTTGGAAATTTTTCTCTCTGAGAATTTTAAATATGTCATGCCACTGCCTTCTCCCCTCTATGGTGGCCACTGAGTAGTCACTGCTTAGTCTTATGTCGTTTCCTTTGTACGTGATGAATTGCTTTTCTCTTGCTGCTTTCAGAACTTGCTCCTTCTCTTCAGTATTTGACAGTCTGATCAGAATATGTCTTGGAGTGGGTTTATTTGGATTCATTCTATTTGGAGTTCACTGGGCATTTATGCTTTGTGTATTTATATTGTGTAGAAGGTTGGGGAAGTTTTCCCCAACAATTTCTTTGAATACTCTTTCTAGACCTTTACTATTCTCTTCCCCTTCTGGGACACCAATGAGTCTTAAATTTGGATGTTTTATTTCATCTATCATATCCCTGAGATCCATTTCGATTTTTTCAATTTTTGTTCTCCATTCTTTCTTTTGTTCTTTCATTTTCTGTTCTGTGGTCCTCTAGGAGGCTGAGTCGTTGTTCAACTTCCTCTAATCTTGTATTATGAGTATCCAGAGTCTTTTTAATTTGGCCAACAGTTTCTTTTATTTCCATAAGATCTTCTATTTTTTTTATTTACTTTTGCAATTTCTTCTTTATGCTTTTCTAGGGTCTTCTTTATGTCCTTTATATCCTGTGTCATGTTCTTCTTCATGTCCTTTATATCCTGTGCCATGCTCTCATTCTTTGACTGTAGTCCTTTGATTAATTGTGCCAAGTACTTTGTCTCCTTCAATTGTTTGATTTGGGTGTTTGGGATTGGGTTCTCCACATGGTCTGGTTTTAGCAAATGCTTTAAGATTTTCTGTTGTTTTTGGCCTCTTGGCATTTGCTTTGTTTGATAGCTGTGATCTTCTAGGACCTCTGCTGATGGAAGGCTGTGCTACGTCACAAGTGCGCGCCTTCCCTCAAGGGTAGCCCCAGGCCACTGGGCTGTGCAGGGGCGCTCCCAGCCTGATGCAAAAATGGCTGAATGGGGCATCTCAACCCTGCTCCCCCTTCACACAGCTCCACCTTCCCAGCTCTGGGACAACTAGCTGCGGGTGCACCCAAGGCCACTGTCTATGGCTGATATTGTGGCATGTGCATGGTGCCATGGGATACACTCCCCGCCAGACTAGGTATCCTGGCGTGGCTCTGGGCTGTGGGTATGGCCCTGGGCAGGAGTGTTGCCAGCACGCCAGGAAGTCGGCTGCAAGAGCTGTGGTTTCTTTCTCCTTTTGGCTCTCCCCTCTGTCCCTCTGGCCTCGGGACAATCAGCAGCAGGTGTGGGGAGAGCTATCCTCCAAGCCAGACACCAAGGTATTGGCTACAGCCCACTCCTGCAGTGCTTCTCTGCGCGGTTCTCACTGCCGTATCTGCAGCCACTCCCGGGTTTTTTGTTTTTTTTTTTTTTTTTTAAAAAGAACTAGTCCGTCTTCAAATGCCAACCTGCAGTTTCCCCACACCATAGTGCAGCCATGGGACTTTCAGCCGGCTTACTCACTCCTTTCAGAATGCAGACTCCCAGTTTCACCAAGTGCATGGCCCCTGTGGATTTAGCAGACCTTGTCTGGCTGGTGCATCATGGGAAGTGGTGTTCTGGGTCACTTTCTGGTTTTTATCTAGTATTTTTCACGGAGGTGTTTTTTTTTTGCCCTATCTCACCTAGCCACCATCTTAGATTCTCTCGGCAGGTGATTTTAATGTGTAGTTGGATGTGAGAACTATTTTAGAAAAGTTGTTCTCAAGCTTTAATGTGCATCAGAATCACCTGTAGGACTTGTTTAAAAAGATTGAAGGGCAGGATTTCTGATTCTCTAGGTCTGCGGTGGGGCTCCAGGATTGGCAGTTCTTAAAAGATGACAGGTGATGTTTATTTTGCTAGCCCAGGAAACTACCTCACTCTGAGAATGACTGTTTTAGAAGTTCCTGATTTCTGATATGTAAGAAAATAGAAATTAATTGTAATTAATCTTAATCAAGATTTGATTTCAGGAATTCAGACCACACAAATTCTTTCTTTTAGTTAGGAAGTATTTATTGAGTGCCCAGAAATGCCAGGCCTCTGTTAGGATCACTAGGGAATGAGGTGGACACAAACCCTGCTCTTACTGAGCTGCTCTTCTCTTGGAAGCCAAGACTGAGCTAGTCATTCATTTGTATTTCTACTGCACTACTCACTTTGTTTTCTTAAGTATATGCTTGTCTTTGTACTCATGGTGGAAGTTCACAAAGGGACTGCACCATTATCCATCATCCATTCATCCATTCATCCATCCACCCATCCAGAAGTTTATCAGACACAGAACAAAGGAGATCCAGAGATAAAACTATAATCTTTGTCTTCAGAAAATTCTTCCTAGTGGTGAAGACAACAAATAGACAATTTCAAGGCGATCACTGTCATTGTTGCCATATCACCATTCTCTGACCAGTATACCCTTTCTCCTACTGCTGCCAGTGCTCAGCTAAAGCCTTGTATCTGCCACTGTTTTGGAGATTTTCCCTCGGCTAATGGGAGCCACCTGCCCCAGAGTTTTCTGGGAGGTCTCTACCTCCCCATTTACTTCTTGAAGTGAGAATAGACTTCAGCCAGGAGAAGGTGGGGAAACAATGAATGCAGATGAAACCATGCAAAGGGCCTCTCAAGTGGCTCAGGATGACCAGAGAGTATTGGGAGCATGTTCTGGGAGAGAACTTGAATGGTGCAGGGTGCAAATGTTTTTCAGTAACATAAAAAACCATTTGTATGCTGGGCCGGTTTGAAACTTATGTACCCCAGAAAAGCCATGCTCCTTTAATCCAATCTTTTGGGTGCAGACTTACTGCTGGTGGGATCTTTTGATTGGGTTGTTTCCATGGAGATATGACCTACCCAATTGTGGGTGGGAACTTTTGATTAGATTATTTCCATGGGTGGGTGACCCTGCCCATTCAAGGTGGGTTTTCATTAGTTTACTGGAGTCCTTAACAGAGCTCAGGGGGAGAGAGAGAGCTCAGAGGTGATACAGACCAAGACATTTGGAGATGTAGACAGAAAGATGTTTGGAGGCGCTAACCTGAGAGATGAAGCCCAGAGTTTGCCCCAGAGAAGCTAAGTGAGAACCCACAGATGCTTAAAGAGAAAACCACCGGAATCAGAAGCTAAACCTGGGAAAGAAGCTTCGGCAGAGCCAGCCATGTGCCTTCCCAGCTGACAGAGGTGTTCTGAATGCCACTGGCCTTTCTTCGGTGAAGATATCCTCTTGCTGATGCCTTAATTGGGACATTTTCATGGACTTAGAACTGTAAATTTGTAACCTAATAAATCCCCATTGAAAAAGCCAGTCCATTTCTGGTATATCATATTTCGGTAGCTTTAGAAAATCAGAATATATGCTATCCTCAGGATCCACGGATTTTAAATGCATGCATGAAATCAACAGTGTGGCAGTGGTTTGTGGGAAGCATCAGAGGAGGGTGTGGATGGAAGCAAGTTTGGAGGCAACTAGGTCGCAGTTAACTGCCTGGCTCTGGAGGTGGATTTTCTGGGTTTGAATCCCTGATCTTCCTCTTTCTAGGTGTAATAGTTTGGGTAAACTACATGATTTCTTGATGTCCTCAGTTTCCTTATCTGTACAATGGCAGTAAAATTAAACCTTACCCATTAGAGTTGTGTGAAGAGGATTAAATGAACAATTCATAGAACAGTGCCTGCCTCATAAAAAGTGCTCAATAAATGTTTGCAACATTAGAAAGTTTACATGGCACTCCAGAAATCGTACATAGAAACTATGTCCACCATTTCTGTAAATCTGCAAATATAGATCCATGTTGTTTAGGTAATGTCTGCATTGGCCAGGCCACAGAGGGAGCAGAGACTATAAAAGCAGGAATTTTTACTTTTAAAGTCACGGACAATATCCAGTGCAATGTGAGGGAAACGTCACACTTGAAACTCATGGGTTTTATTTGATAAATTTCCTTTGATCACTGGGGCCCAGGCTAAAGTAGTTCCATAGTGTGTAATGCTAGCTCTGTAAGAAAAGATGACTATAATTTCAGATTTTGTTTTAAAACTAAGAGCATACAGTTTTCAGAGTATGTTACAGGGAAATTAGGGGGGAGAAAAGGAAAGGGGAATGTATCATTGTCCTTGGACAAACAGTTCCTGTGCACCTGACAGAATAAAAAAAATTAAAAAATTAAAAATATTATAGGAGATAAAATTGCATTTTACAAAGCTAAGTGTGCAAGACGTAAGAAATTTATTTTCTTTAAATGAAATTTAATTTGACCCCAAGCTCCAAAATCATGGGGATGGTTGTAAATTCACTCTAACTAATTAGAGATTCCCTCCTTGTTTATTTACAAGTATCATGCAAAGAGTCTCAGGAGCTTAGGCCAAGCAGGCTTTACAGGGATGTGGGTGTCATTCAGGTTGTATCGAGAAGTCCTTGATCCTTTAAAGTCCCGGGGCACTGTTGCTCTTTCCTATGCAATTCTCAGGGCCTATGACCCTTAATTGAGTTTGAATGTCCTTGGACCAACTCTTTCCTCAACTTACCATTAGCAGTTACTCCTCATTGCACCCCCACCCCCACCTCCTCAACCTCAGCCCTACACAACCACCAATCTAGTTTTCTGTCTCTAATGTCCAGATTTGCGTAATCTGGACATGTCATAGAAATGGAATCATACAACATGTGGGCTTTGTGTCTGACTTCTTCCACTTAGCAAATTGTTTTCAAGGTTCATCCATGTGTAGTATTATCAGTAATCCATTACTTCTTATTCTATTCTCAAATAATATTACACTGTATGGATATACCACATTTCACTTATCCATTGAACTGTTGATGGACATTTGGGTTGTTTTCACTTTATGACTATTATGAATAATGCTGCTATGAACACTCATGTAAGAACATCTGTGTAGACATATATATTCAATTCTCTTGGGTATATATATCTACGAGTGGAATTACTGGATCATTGGTAACTTTATTTTTACCTTTTGAAGATCTGTCAGACTTTTCCAAAGTGGTTGCAACATTTTACACTTCCACCATCAATGTATGAGGTTTCCAATTTCTCCATACCCTCATCAACACTTGTTTTCTGTTTTTTTAAATTATTATTGTAGTCATCCTAGTGGGTGTGAAGTGATATCTCATTGCAATTTTGATTTGCATTTCCATAATGACTAATGATTTTTAACATCTTTTAATGTGCTCCTTGGCCATTTACATATCTTTAGAGAATGTGTCAAAACCTTCATCCCTTTTTTTAGTTGTGTTTTTATTATTGAGTTGTAGTAATTCTTTGTATACAAGTACTTTATCAGATACAGGATTTGTTACAATTTTCTCTCACTCTGTCGTTTGTCTTTTTCACTTTATTAATGGTGTTCTTTGAAGCACAAAATTTTTAAGTTTTAGTGATGCTCAATTTTCTAATTTTTCTTTTGTTGCTTGTGCATTTGGTATCATACCAAAGAAACCATTGCCTAATCCAAGGTCATGAAGATTTATGCATTTTCTTTTAAGAGTCTTATAGTTTCAGCTCTTACATTTAGTACTCTGATCCATTTTTGTATAGGGTGTAAGGTAGAGTCCAACTTCATTGATTTGCATGTGGATATAGAGTTCTACCACCATTTTTGTTGTAAAGAATATTCTTTCCTCAGTAAATTGACTTGACCCCCTTGTTGAAAATCAATTGACCATAAATATGAGAGTTTATTTCTGGATTCTTAATTCTATTCATTGTTCCATATGTCTGTTCTTGTTCTGGTACCACACTGTTTTGACTACTGTTGTTTTGTAGTAAGTTTTGAAATCACAAAGTCTGAATCATCCAATTTGTTACTTTTCAAGAATTTTTTTAGCTATTCTTGGTTCCTTGAATTTACAAACAAATTTTAAGATCAGTTTTCCATTTTTGCAAAGAAGCCAGCTGGGATTTTGATAGGGATTAAGTTGAATCTGTAGATCAATTTGGGTCATATTGGTATATTAATATTTAAATCTTCTGATTCATGAACATGGAATATCTTTCCCTTTTGTTTTTGATCTTTCATTTCTTTCAACAATGTTTTGTATTTTCTTTTTGTTGCTGTTTTAAATGGGATTATTTTCTTCATTTCATTTTTGATTTGTTCATTTCTCCTCTATAGTGATGCACTTAATTTTTGTATTTTGTTATTGTATTTTGCAACCTTGTTGAGCCTCATTTATTAGCTCTAAAAGCTTTTTATGGGATACTTACAGGATTTTCTATATACAAGATCATGTCATTTGCAAATAGAGATAGTTTTACTTTTTCCTTTCCAATCTAGATTCCTTTTCTTTTATTTTCTTGCCTAATTTTTCTGGCTAGAACCTCTAGTACAATGTTGAATAGAAGGGGTGAGAATGGGCATCCCTGTCTTGTTCCTTACCTCAGGGGGAAGGCATTCAATCTTTTGTCATCAAGTATGATGCTAGCTGGGCTTTTCATAGGTGTCCCTTTGTACGTGTTTTTGAACACCAAGGGGATCATACCAAGTTTACTGATTTTAGTCTGATTTACCCCCGATGTCATTCATTTCTCCGTGCCATTAAAAACTTTTGTAATATCATTTTAATGGCTGAATGGCATTCTATTGTATGTGACACCTCTCAAAATTATCTTTTGTTGTTTCTCTGGGGTTAATTATTCTAAAAATTATGTAGTTATATCCATAATTGTCTCTTTATACTGAAATCTGAGAGGTAGTATATTTGGGTCAAAAGGCACAGAACTTGTGGTAGAATTTTCTAATTCAAATTAATGTTTATTCTGCTTGTGTTTTCTTTCCAACAGAATTGTCAGCTTCTTGAGAACAGAGCCTGATTTTTACTTCTGTGTGTCTTCCGTAGGTCCTTGTTCAGGACCATTCACTGAGAAGGTGCTTAGGGAAAAAAGTTACATGACTGGATATCTCTTTGCAATGAGTTATTTATTCTTAAACTTCATCTTTATATCTAGGATGTTTCAGTTGTTCGTTTTTTCAGAATTTTATGATATAAAATACTACACACACGTTTTTAGGAAAACTTTTTTTATTGTGGTAAAATAGACCTAATGTAAAATTTACCATTTTAACCATTTTTAAGTTTACAAAGCAGTGGTAGTAAATACATTCACAATGTTGAGTAATCACCACATCTATCTATTTCCAGAACATTTTTGTCATCCCCAACAGAACTCTGTATGCATTAAAGCAATAACTCCCCATTCCTCCCTCCATTTAGCCTCTGGTAACCAGGACTCTACTATCTGTTTTATGAATTTCCCTATCATGTATACCTCATATAAACAGAATTATACAATGTTTGTCCTCTTCTGTCTGGCTTATTTCACTCAGCATGATGTCTTCAAGGCTCATTCATGTTGTAACATGTATCATAACTTCATTCCTTTGTACAGCTGAATGATATTCCATTATATGTATATACCACATTTTGTTTCTTCATTCATCTGTGGATGGGCACTTGGGTTGTTTCCATCTTTTGGCTGTTGTGAATAATGCTCCTGTGAACAATGTTTTCATTCCCACCAGCAATGCATGAGGGTTACAGCTTCTCCACAGCCTCACCAACACTTGTTACCTTCCTTTTTATTAATAAAAGCAATCCTAGTAGGTGTGAAGTCACATCTCATTGTAATTTATATTTGCATTTCTTTAATGAATAATGATGTCGAACATTCTTTCATATGCTATTGGTCATTTGTATATCTTTAGAGAAATGTCTATTCAAGTCCTTTGCTGATTTTTTAATTGGGTTAAACATGGACTTTTTTTTCCATTTTTTAAAAAAACTTCATTTATCAAAAAATTAAAAAAAAAATTTAAAACAAAACAAAGGAATAAGAAAAACAAACATCCTAAAATAACTACATTGCTTCTAATATACTCCTATCATACCCCAAGAAAATCAATGAACCATAGTCATTCCTGAGCATTCCCACATCATTACGATTACCCTTGATGTCTTATCTGTTCTTATTAGATTATCATTCCTCCTTCACTAGTTGCTGTCATCTCTAGGTCTCCTATATTCTACAATATTAGGCACTAGTTTTACCTTTTTTTTACAGAGTTCACGTTAGTGGTAACATACAATATCTCTCCTTTTGTATCTAACTTATTTTACTCAACATTATGTCCTCAAGTTTCATTCATGCTGTCATATGCTTTACAACCTCGTTCTTTCTCAATGCTGCCTAGTATTCCATCGTATGTATGTACCACAGTTTATTTATCCACTCATCTGATGTAGGACATTTAGGTTGCTTCCATCTCTTGGCAGTTGTGAACAATGACTCTATGAACATCGGTGTGCAAATATCTGTTCGTGTCACTGCTTTCAGGTCCTCTGGGTAAATACTGAGAAGTGAAATTGCTGGATCATAGGGTAACTCAATACCTAGTCTTCTGATGAACCGCCAAACTGTTTTCCAGAGTGGCTGAACCATTAAATAATCCCACCAGCAAAGAATAAGGTTTCCAGTTTCTCCACATCCTCTCCGTTATTTGTAGTTCCATGTTTGCTTAATGGTGGCCATTCTTATTGGTGTGAGATGACACCTCATTGTGGTCTTGATTTGTATCTCCCTAATAATTAGCAAAGATGAACATTTTTTTAATGTGTTTTTTAGCCATTTGTATTTCATCTTCAGAGAAATGTCTTTTCATATCTTTTGCCCATTTTATAATTGGGCTATTGTACTAATGTCGTTGAGTTGTAAAATTTCTTTATATATACAAGATATCAGTCTCATCAGATAGATAGTTTCAAAATATTTTCTCCCATTGAGTTGGCTGTCTTTTTGCCTTTTTGACAAATTCCTTCGAGGTACAGAAGTTTTTAATTCTGATGAGTTCTCATTTATCTATTTTTTCTTTCATTGCTTGTGTAAAGTCTAAGAAGCGACCTCCTAACCCTAGGCCTTGAAGATCTTTCCCTACATTATCTTCTGAGAGTTTTATGCTGGAGTCTTTTATATTGAGATCTTTGATCCATACTGAGTTAATTTTTTACAGGGTGTGAGGTAGGGGTCTTCTTTCATTCTTTTAAATAGATATCCAATTCTTCCACTCCCATTTATTGAAGAGGCTGTTAGGTTATCCTACTAGTTATATTGGTGAACCTTATTCATTGTGGGAGAGGACTCAAATATCAGGAAGCAAGAATCATTGAGGACCATCTTGGAAACTGGCTACCATACTCAGCATCTCCTGCCCTCCAAAATCCTCCATCAGTTATTCCCTCTCTTAATTCCATTCTCTTTCCTCAACTCTTTAAGCTACAAAAATGCTAAAGTTACATCCATGCTTTAAAAAAATATATCCTCTGTCCCCCTGTATTGGTCAGGGTTCAACTGCAGAGATCAGCATTCATTCAAGCTAGTTTAAGTAGAAAGGGACTTGTTTTGGGGCAGTAGGTGAATCAGAGGATCATTGGGAAAACTGAAGAAACAGACTCTAGATTGGACTTCCAGAAATGACTCTCAAGGACTGTTGAGGGACTGTTAAGGGAGAAGCTAACCTAACTACAGTTAGGAAGCCATCACTCCAGCTGCCAGTTCAAGAAGTGTACCACTTCTGTTAGCATCCCCAAGTGGATGCCCTGTACCCTTTCCTACCCCAGCTGACTTCAGAATCCAAGTGATACACTAGTGCTTATGACTGGCAGAAGTTAAATCACATCTGAACCCTAGCTAAAGGGGAATGTGGGAAATGTAGTCTTTAGCTCTGCAGCTTCTGCACACTAGAACAGTGTGTATGTTGAGCAAGCCAATGAATAAGCCCCTCCTCACTCCCTTCTCAAGCTATTGCTTGCTTGCTTCTTCCCTTCAGTGTTGCATTTCTTAAAAGGGTTGCCTATAGTTGATCTTCTGTTCCCCCTCACTCTTTAATTCAGTACAATCTGTCCACTCTACTCTTTTCTCATGGATGTCTCCAAGGGACTTCCTAACTTACAGGATAGGTGGTCTATTTCAGTTCTACTCTCTGGGGCATTCAAAGAGTAGCACACTGTTTCTTGTGATGCTTGTGGTGGGAGCCACATCAATGAACCATTTGAGGCCATTTTCCCCAAAGGGACCTTGGACTTGGGAGAGACTTAAAGCTTAGAGCTTCAGCTTATCACTTAGAACTGCTTTTCCTCCAACATGACTAATCTAGGTTAATGATGTCACTGTTCACCCAATCTTTCCAGAATTCCCTCACATCCGATTAGTTGCCAAATTCTGGCATTTTCATACTAGAGATGACTTCTGAAGCCAACCGGTTCTTTGCATCTCCACTCCAACTGCCTTATATTGAGGTTGTTCACATACCATACAATCATCCGCAGTTCACAATCAATTGCCCATGGTACCATCATACATCTGTGCATCCATCACAACTAATTTTTTTTCAATTTTTAGGATATCTTCATTATTCCAGAAAAGAAATAAAAACAAAAAAGAAAACTCAAATCCTCCTATACCCCTAACCACCCCCTTCCATTATTGACTGATAGTATTGGTATAGTACATTTGTTACTGCTGATGAACGAATGTTAAAATACTACTAACTACAGTACATGGTTTTCAATAGGTATATTTTTCCTCATATACTCTATTACTAACTTCTAGTTATGGTGTCATACATTTGTTCTAGTTCATGAAAGAGATTTCTAATATTTGTACAGTTAATCACAGACATTGTCCACCACAAGATTCATGTTTTATACACTCCCATATTTTAACCTCCAACTTTCCTTTTGGTGACATACGTGACTCTAAGCTTCCCCTTTCCACCACATTCACACACCATTCAGCACCACCATTTATTCTCACAGTAATGTGCTACCATCACCCCTATCCATTTCCAAACACTTAAGTTCAACCTAGTTAAACATTCTGCTCATAATAAGCAACCACTCCCCATTCTTTAGCCTCATTCTATGTCTTGGTAACTTATATTTCATGTCTATGAGTTTGAATATTATAATTAATTCATGTCAGTGGACCATACAATATTTGTCATTTTGTGTCTGATTTATTTCACTCAACATAGTGCCTCAAGGTTTCTTCAACCCGTCTTTTTTTTAAGATGGTTTTGCTCACCCACCATACATTCCATCTGAAATAAACAATCGATGGTTCCCTGTATAGTCATATATTTATGCATTCATCACCATCACCACTAACTATGTAAAGACATCTCTATTTCTCCAAAGAAGGAGGAAGAGTCAAAAAAGGTAGAGAGAAAACAGAAAAAGAAAAAGAAAAAGAAAGAAAAAAATGACAGCTAAAAAGCAACAAAAGGAAAGATAAAATTAAAGTACAATAAAAGAGTCAGACAACATCACCAGTGCCAAGAGTCCCATACCCCTCCCTTACGTCTCCCTCTTATAGGCATTTAGCTTTGGTATATTGCCTTTGTTACATTAAAAGAAGGATAATACAATGTTTCTGTTACCTATAGTCTCTAGTTGCATTGATTGTATTTTTTTCCCCAATACTGCCCCATTTTAACACCTTGCAAGGTCGACATTCATTTGTTCTCCCTCATGTAAAAACATATTTGTCCATTTTATCACAATTGTTGAGCACTCTAGGTTTCACTGAGTTATTCAGTCCCAGTCTTTATCTTTCCTCTTTCCTTCTGGTGTCCCACATGCTCCTAACCTTCCTCTTTCAACCATACTCACAGTCATTTTTGTTCAGTGTACTTACATTGCTGTGCTACCATCACCCAAAATTGTGTCCCAAACCTCTCACTCCTGTCTTTTCCTGTCTGTAGTGTTCCCTTTAGTATTTCCTGTAGAACAGGTATCTTGTTCACAAACTCTCTCTTTGTTTGTCAGAGAATATTTTAAACTCTCCCTCATATTTGAAGGACAGTTTTGCTGAATATAGGATTCTTTGTTGGCAGTTTTTCTCTTTCAGTATCTTAAATATATCACCCAATTCCTTCTTGCCTCCATGGTTTCTACTGAGAAAATCTGCACATAGTCTTATCAAGCTTCCCTTGTATGTGATGCATCACTTTTGTCATGTTGCTTTCAGGATTCTCTCTTTGTTTTTGACATTTGATAATCTGATTATTAAGTGTCTTGGCATAGGTCTATTCAGATCTATTCTGTTTGGGATATGCTGCGCACCTTGGTTCTGTAATTTTATATCTTTCATAAGACATGGGGAATTTTCATTGATTGTTTCCTCTATTATTGCTTCTGTCCCTTTTCCCTTCTCTTCTCCTTCTAGGACACCCATGACATGTACATTCACGTACTTCAGTTGTCATTCAATTCCCTGAGATGTTGCTCATATTTTTCCATTCTTTTCCCTATCTGTTCTTTTGTGTGTAGGTTTTCAAGTGCCCTGTTCTCCAGTTCCTGAGTGTTTTATTCTGCCTCTTGAAATCTGCTATTGTATGTTTCCACTGTGCTTTTCATGTCTTGTCTTGTGCCTTTCACTTCCATAGATTCTGCCAGTCGTTTTTCGATTTCTACCTTATGTTCGCCCAGTGTTTTCATTATATCCTTCATCTCTTTTGCCATACCTTCCCTGAACTCATTGACTTGGTTTTTGAATTGATTTAGCATACTTCTTTGAAAATCTTTAATAGATTGTTTCATTAAAGTGAAACAGTATCACAACTGTATCTTAATTAAGGTGTAAGTTTGTTCCTTTGGGCCATATATTCACTTTTCCTAGTGTAATTTGTAGTTTTCTGTTGTGTAGGCATCTGGTTTCCTTAGTTACCTGTACTGGTTTGTATATATTATGCCCCCCCAGAAAAAGCCATGTTCTTTGATGCAATCTTGTAGGGGCAGACATATTAGTGTTGATTAGGTTGGAATATTGGATTAAGGTGTTTTCATGGAGATGTGACCCACCCAACTGTAGGTGATAATTCTGATTAGATAATTTCCATGGAGGTGTGGCCCTTCCCATTTAGCATGGACCTTGATTAGTTAACTGGAGCCCTATAAATGCTCAGACAGAAGGAGATTGCAGCTGCAACTTACAGAGACATTTTGAAGATGGTTATTGAAAGCAGAATTTTGCTGATGCTTTGGAGGTACTAGCCCAGAGTTTGCCCCAAGAAGCTGACATAGAGACATTTTGGAGAACACTATTTTGAAACACAACCTGGGAGCAAGCAGATACCAGCCATGTGCCTTCCCAGCTAACAGAGGTTTTCTGGATGCCATTGGCCTTCTTTTGGTGAAGGTACCCTATTGTTGAAGCCTTACCTTGGACACTTTATGGCTTTAAGACTGTAAGTTTGTAACTAAATAATCCCCCTTTATAAAAGCCAATCCATTTCTGGTATTTTGCAAAATGGCAGCATTACCAAACTGGAACAGTTACCCCAATCGGGTTTTCCCAAACCAGAACAGGTTCAGGTCTCAATATGGGTCTATATTCAGCATCAAGTTTCCCTGAGAGTGTGTCTTAGAAGATTGACAGACTTTCCTGTGAGGCCTCTAGCACTGTGCTTTTCCTAACCTGCCCAGCAGGTGGTGCTTGTCAACCTGTTGCTCCTGACTGGTGTAAGGAGGTATGGCCCCTTTAATTCCCAGCTTAGGTTGTTTCTGTTTTGAATGTTTTCTCCCAGGTCATGGGGTCTGAGTTCTGAAGGAAGGGCTGGCACTAGAGCTGGGCCCCACCTCCTTCCTCTTAGGAAAGATACACCCCCTAGGGAGCTATCTTCTGCATTTGTATTACTCCTTTGTCTCTCTGACTCTGTTACCTCCACCTCTGTCTGGGTCAGAGCACTGTGAACTGAAAATGGCTGAGGCACTCTCCACTGAGCCAGTCAGGTAGAGGGAGAGAAAAAGGGAAAGAAAGCCCCCTTTCAGAGCTAGTCCATGGCCCCCCAACTTCGCCCATCAGTCAGAGAACACCTGGTCTTCTGGGCTCCCTTTCCCAGGCCACAGGCATTTTCTGGCTCTCAAAGGTAGTCATCTTTAAAAGCCTCTGTATTTTTTCCTTCTTTTTTTTAATTAATTTTTTTCTCATCAGCACCACCTCCTCTCCACTGGAAGTGGCTTAGGGTACTTTGCTGCTTGTTAGGGGTTTGTCTGTGTTTGTACCTTGTATTCAGCAGTCCACACTTGTTAATTAAAACTCCAGTTGGAGCTAGCTTGCACTATATTTGCTTGATCCAGGAATGCTGCTTTCTCCCACAGTGAGGTCTTGCAGCTCAGCCTGCCATGGGGGGCGGGGGCTCCCGTTACAGTTCCACAGTTTTTACTTTTAGATTTTATGCTGTGATCTCAGCCATTCCACCCAATTCAGGTTGGTGTATGATGTGTGGACAGTCACAGTTGTCTTCCAGCAGTTGTTCCAGATTATTTACTAGTTGTTCTTAGTTGTTTATTCATTGCTCCAGGGGACTAACTAAATTCCACACCTCTCTATGCTGCCATCTTGCCCCTTCCCCTACACATGCTCTTTTGATAGCAATTCTTTTGATTTCTTTTGTTCTTCTTATCCAACTTTGTTTTACAGTTATTGTTTCTCTTGTGTCTGGTCACAAAGATATTTCAAGTATTTTTTTCTTTCTATTTTAAAAAGAGAAGGAGGTATCAGGAACTGTGCTTTAAGAATACATTGTTTAAATAGTGCAGGAGTTTGGTGAGTAAATATAGTAATAATTTTAGTTTCCTTTATGTTAATAGATTGAATATCTTCAACTTCTCTAAACATTCATCACAGGTAGTAACAATAAAATCTTGCACCTAGACACACACAAATTGCGAAGTTAGGTGTTTTTAGACATTTTGCAGATGCAGGAGACTGTCAGGAACAAACTGCGTAAAAGATTGGGAGAGGAGGAGTCCTCTGAGAGAATGTGAAAGGGGCCAAAAGAAAATTCATGAAATTTATGCCTGGTAAAACAAACAGGAAATGCTAATGATTATTAACTGTAAACAGTCCAAACTTCTGTGCTATTAACATTTACTATGTTACAAATTGCTGTTTGGGGATCACTGTGCTAAGGAACAAATGACATTTTGTTTAAAAAGAGAGAGATACTCCTCATCCTGGGCTCTGTTTGACTTTAAAGTTTAGTTTTCCAAGGAACTCCTTAAGAGTCTTTTCTAAATATGACATTGCAAAGCTTGGGTATTCATGCCTCTATATAATTTATCAATTAGTATATATAGAAGAGAAAAACCTGTTTATGAAATTTTACCCAACTGATAGCAAATTCCATGTCTTTTAACCTTTGAAATTCTGGAGTTTAGAAATTCTGGAGTTTCTCATCAAGACATCACATCTGCAACCCCAGCTCCTTAGCAAGGAATGGAAACATGCCAAAGTGTTACTAATATTTATTGAGATGCAAAAGGGCAACATGATACTGGGCCTAGTCAGCACAAGGTCCTTGTTCTTGGAGCGTCTAGATTTCAAGTAGTGAGATAAACATAAAATTAAAGAGGCTCATAATGTCATGGTAGAAAAATCTCTTATGCAGCCTTCCTTTTCCTTACATATCTGAACTGCTTAACACAAAGACCTACCCAAAGCATTGAGTACCTACATAACATGTGGAGCTGTTTTAGAGGAGCTGTGGCTTGAGAAGTTGGGTGAAATATGAAGATATCCTGTTGTGCAAAGAGAATATTCTGGATGAGATGGAGGCTTGAGAAGAAAGCATGAAATAATTGGGTATGTTATCAGATGCCCCTCATTTTTCCCATTGGATCATAAAGCATGAAGCACTTTCATTCACTCAGTTTCAGGGAAAGAAAAGAGGATATTAGGGGCTAATAGGTCTGTATATTAACTGTGTGTGGGGAAGGCCATGGAAAAAATGACTGAAAGCCGTTGCTTTCTGAACATTATTACTGTTCTGAACCTTATTTTACTCAGTTCTCGTTTCAGATCTTTAGTCCTTTCCTTATTTAAGTCAGAATTTTTATTTTTGCCTCTGTGGTTTTGATTTGCCCACTTCCCTCAGTATTGCTTCTACTCATCCTTCAAGGCCCATTCTAAATCCTATTTTTAACTTGAAAATTTAGGCTACATACTTTAATTCATAAATGTTTATTTTCTTCTTCTCTCTTTGTAAGGAATGAGTTTATTAACTAGAAGGCTGGAATTAAAAGGCCATATTTAACATTTCATTGAATTCAATTGTTTTATGTATTTTCATTCTGCTTTCCTAACCAGGTAGCAAGTATGTTGACAACAGAAGCCATTTCAAGAATTCCATAGTATACCAGGCAGTGCTGGGCTCTCAGCAGCTAATGCACACTACGTGCTTGTTGACTGAGGAAGCCATAGTGAACAATATAAAATGTCACAAGGATGCAAAGTATGTGGAAGTAACTAAGAGTTGAGTGACACCAGTGAAAGTCAGTTTCCAAAGAGGGTGAAATAATTTCTTCAAAGCCTTAGAATGGTAGGGATAGGGAAGAAAAATTCCAAATATTATATGGCCCACTGTGTTGTTTGGTGCAAACATCCTAGGGAAACTGCAACCTGAAATACTTGATGGGCTCTCCAGCTAGCCAACCTGGAGTGTGCTGTGTTTTCTTTTATTCCTCAGAATCCTTGTGATTATTAATAGTGGAGATCATCCAAGGGCAGAGAATGTGTGGTCCTTTTGACCAGAGACTAGGTTCCATAAATAGAATAGCTTACTAATTATCATCTCTTCTGTCTCCAGTCCACTTCTCTCAGCCACAGCAATGGAGGACTCCATTAAAATCATTGCTATTTTATTTAAAATGCTAAATTGCTTTAGAATTCTTTTCAATTTCCCAGCAGATTTCCAAGAGATTATGGATCCATCTGTGTATGCCCAGAAGTGGTTATAATAATAGCAGGATAAGCTGTGTCAGCCTTGTTGGCCCTTTCTCTTTCAAAAGTGACCTGAACAGGGGTCACTGCCTTTACCAATTAGCTGTAGTTCTTTATCAAGTAAGTTACTGTAGTGGCTTTGAATTAGGTACCCCAGAAAAAGATGTTCTTAAACTTAATCCATTCCTGTGGGTGTGAACCCTTGTAAATAGGATCATTAAATGAGGTTACTTCTGTTAAGGTGTGGTCCAGCTGTATTAGGCTGGGTCTTAATCCTATTACTAAAAGCCTTATAGAGAAAGTCACAGAGAGAGAGAAAGCCAACAGGGAACAGCCAGAAGCTGGAAGTTAACCGAACTTGGAAGAGAAAAGAGAAGCCAGGAGAAGCTACCATCTGCATTGCCAGGTAACAGAAAAGCGAAGGACCATGGATCACTGGCAGCCAGCCCCAGAATGCCACAGTTTTCTGGAAAAAGCATTGCCTTGATGACACCTTGATTTTGGGCTTCTCCTAGACTCTAAACCATGAGACAATAAATTCCTGTTGTTTAAGCCAACCCATCCAATTGTATTTGTTTCGGTAGCCAGGAAACTAAAGCAGTCTCCCATATCTTCTTTTAAATAATAATAAGAGAGAAAATACTACTCAATACTGTCTTTCAGGGCATGGATGTGGCAACAATGAACCCTACCAAAGTAAACATTTCATAATGACTACTTAATAGGCTTGTTCAGTAATCAAGTTCATGAAAAAGTTGAGCTGGCTCATTCTTAGTTTGTTTTTATGCACTGTGCATCCTTTGGTAATATGGTCAAGTTTATGAACCACTGCTGTGCATTATTACACTATGTTCCAGGACCACCCTTCTGTACTCTACTTTGTGATGCTGGGAGTGGGGATGTGTAAACCACATTTTGGCATGACCAGCTGGCTTTCTGCGAATGGGGGGCAATAGAAGGAGAGGGCAAGGCTGGAAGAGAGAGAGAAGGGACTCTATGCTTCCTGTTTGTTTCCTGCCTGTATCCTATTTCTATAAACACCACTCCAGAAATACTTCTTCCCCTTAGTAGCTGCAGTGCCTTCCCATAGCAATATCCAAATTGACTTTACAGATTTATTTTTTTTCCCAATGCTTGCAGAGTTGGCTTGTTGAACTGCCTCAGAGGCATCAGTGTCTGCTGGTGTCCCCTGTTCAGAAGTCTGAATTTCAGCTCTATTGGGCCCCTCCTCTAGACTTCTAAGTTTAAACAATTCCAACCTCTCCCCTTTGTTTCCCCAGACCAAGGGGTATGGCTGCCTCCTGTCATTGCTACTCCCATGATACATTCATGCAGTGATAGGCAAATGCATGTGTAAATTGTCTGTGGCTACTTTCGTTCTGCCACAATAGAGTTGAGTACTGTGGCAGAGAAAATATTTAGTATTTGATCCTTTGTACAAAAAAGGTTACCAAACCTTGTATTAGTGCTCTATTCTGGCCTTTTTAGACAACAACTTTATACTTAACTATTTTTTATATTAAATTTCCTCTGTTCAAATAACTGGTCTGGTTTCTGTCTCCTTCCTGGACCCTGATTGATTTAGAATTTGGTACCCGGAGTAGTCCTAGGAAACAGGCACTCCAAGATGGGGTGTGGGGATTCGTTTGATCACGTTCTCTGGCTTGAACATGAGGCTACAATTAGATACTAGTAATCCATGGCATGCAGTAGTGTCTTGTTTAATCAAATTACCTCTTATAATGTGAATGAAGCACCTACTAAAGCAAGTGCTTAAAAAGCTGCTGAACTTGACCATACAGTAGTAGATGACTACAAGGACTGTGATGCAGAATGGATTTTTTTTTTTTTCAATTGCACTGAGCTCTTACAGAAAGAAAATGACAAACTCCAAGACCCAGAGAGTTTCTATGGCATCTCTAAAAGAATATTTTATTTTTTGTAGCCGCAAGGCCAACACTGCTGAAAATCAAAATTTAATCAGGCAGTTTGCACAATTAGGACATGTGAAATTCACAGTTTTGCCAAGTCTCTCATGTGCAAGTACTGAATCTGACCTGGGAAAAAGGCATCCCTGTTAGTCTGGTGAAACCCAGGAATCCCTTCTCAGAATATTGCTTTTAGTTGCGTAAAAAAAAATGTAAAGATTCAAAAAGGAAATCAATTGTATTGAAATAGAGTAATCAAAATGTTAAATATAAAATGATTTCAAAAATGAGTGCTTTAACGAATAAGATACAGCAGTAGGTCTTATAGGCGCCATATTTTTGAACACTTTTTTTGCAATATCTGCATCAATTGTAATTCGAAATACCTATGATTTCTATTGGCAACAAAATCATGGGTAATGATACTACTACTGTGATTTGTTGCCTACATTTATAATTTAATGAAATGCTAATTTTCAGTTAGAGGTTAATGAAAATAAGGATGTAGCTTTTTCCTCTCCACATTACCTAATCTTCTGAATTTCATGCATGTACCCCAAATTAAGAATATTTAGCAGTATAGATATCCTTGAGAATGTACCTGAGTTAGCCAAAATTAGTCAGATGAGGGGCAAGATTATGAGGTTCATTTAGTTTCCTTTTTTTCTCTTTCTACTTACAACCCAGACTCATCTCATTCTTTGTTTTTTTATCTCAGGAATCTTTTCCCCCAGGAGACTGGGTGTGGTACATCTTCTACATGTCTCGATATAGTGTCAAGAACCTTCCGCATCAAGGCACTTATGACACGCTACTACTAAGTTACTTTACTGTACAGTGCTTTCCTTATCAAACCACTATGGCTGTCAGTTTTCCTTTGTGTATATTCCCCAGTACATTGTCAGCTCCCTGAGATCAGGGACCATGTATGGTCTGCTCTCATAATATCTCTGGCACAGAGTCTGCCACTTAGTAGGAGCCCAATCTATATTTGTGAATAAACATGTGAATGAGTGGATTAATTCCAATATGGAAATATTTTTTTCTCTTATTCATGACCATAGGTCTTGTGGCTAGGCACTTCATAAAAATATTGCCATGAGCGGAGATAGAAGAGAGAAAGTGAATGAATGTGTCAGTGCAAGTCTGTGCCCATTGGAAAAGCAGCTCAGTGTTCAGACCTCCTGGGACAGGTGCAGTAGACACGTCACCTTCTGGGATGGACACTATTGGTCACCTGCACAGCAACCATTCCTGCATTTTCTCCATGCAAAAGGAATTATGATTTGTTTTACAAGTATCAGGGTGCCATGTACAGTAGTGGAGACTGGGCTCTGCCCTAGCTGTGGGATGAGGTGAGTCCTGATTAAGCTAAACCAGTCATGGTAACTCCATTTGACAGAGATGGGCATGGGCACCTGATGCAATATTTGGACCATGGAATGTCCAGGTTGGCTGAGGGACTTCTAGGGAAAAAATGGAAGGAGATACATGGGAGGCAACATTCTTGTTTTCTCCCTTTAGATATGGTTCTGTGAGGAGGTGATACATAGAGCAACTGTAGTGTGATAAGGAGGGGAGATGCTGGCACACAAAGAATGGCAGGGTGGAAAAATGGAAAGTGGGCCATTGTTGATGTCACTAAGATGCTGTATGTCTTTCTGTATAATATAAAGATGTCTTTATTGTATAATTCATTTTGAGGGTTGGTTTTTCTGTTACTTGCACACCAAAGTATTACAGCTGCATCTAGTTCATAAACGAAATAGCTAAAGTCCATAAGCAAATGTAGGGAATCCATTCTGCCTGAGATCTTCTAGATACTTGAGAGAAAAGGAAGTCTGCCATAGTGTGAAGGAATTCTTTTAGCACCCCCAAACCCCAACAGACTAATTTAGAGAGTGGGTAGGGTACAGGCCATTTCTGAAGCTCATCATAGAAGAACATTTAAATCCGGGTGATAAGCATTTGTAGATGAACTAACCCCAAACACCCTTTTCAAACCCAAGTAGCTATGACAGTTGAGGCATTCGTGGGCATGTTATGTGTTACCATGTTATGAAACTGGCTTTGACATTTGGATGTCTACCACTTGGTGAGTGGTTAGTTATGAAATGCTACTGGTTCAACAGATTATACTCCTGGAATAAAGCCTGGACTTCTGGGATCTTTTAGTGGTTGGTTTATTTGTATTTCCAAGGCCATTTTTCCAACAAGCCAACACAATCAAATTACCCACAGCTTTGAAGACATTCTACCTTACAGTTTGACATTTTAATTAGGACTTTAAAGAGATAATAATCACTGCCCACAACTTCCCTAATGTTACCTAGAAATGGGTCAGTTAATTAGGATCCCAGAAAAACCACAGCATGCATTTCTTTTTAATTGTGTTTCCAAACTTCCATCACCACATCTCTTGGCCTCAACTCAGACCAAATCAAACAAACAGCAGGGAAAAGTTCAATCTCTCCAGCCTTCAGGAAAAAAAAAAAAAAAAAAAAAAAAAAAAAATCTAAGGGTACAAATAAGGAAGCCAGTCAGTGCCCATCATCTACAAATGTATGTTTCACTCTGCATGAGACATTTTTCTTTCATTTCAAGATTCATTTTGAAAGAAAAACCACATAATTTCATTGCATTAGACTTCTCTAACAAAGCCATTAGGATCCAGTTTACTTGATCCTTATTCTTGTATTTATGATTCATGTTTCTTTATCTCTACCGGGGTAGAATTAAATAATGGGTAACCCCACTAAGGAATATTTTAATACTCTCTGAATACATTAAATTCCTTCCAAGTGGATTTTTGCAAGGTGGAAGGAAAAATGTCTATTATTGAGAAACAAAGGGGCTCCGGGTGTTACAGTAAATCAAGAAATACAGCCTGTCCTGTTGGACGGATTGTGTGTAACAGGATGCTTTACCACCTCACCATGCCTTGCCCCTCCCTATCCTTTGGGTCAATATACAAGAATGGAAATGTGGTAAATGAATGAGTCGCTTGTCTGACGCTCTGATGTGTTTTGACACATTCAGGACGGAAAGGTGGTGGTTGCTTCCCAGAAGGGGTTTAAGGAGTGAAACATTATACCAGTCAGTCATTCAGCCAGACAAGTACCTTTAGCCTCACTTTTCAACTTGATTACATGTGCCTCAGTTTCCAGTTGGATGATCTATTGCTAAGTTCCTAAGACCACTTCCTAAGATCCAGCCATTATAAAGTTCTTTTAGGTTCAATAGTTGGATGTTGATGGTTAATTTGAAAGATACCTTCAACTTGCAACTTTATTGACTACTTCTCTTTTATCATCCGGATAAATGTATCTACTTCACTTTGCTCATCATCAAAGGCTGATGTACTCTGAAGCAAATGGAACTCAAGTTTAAGGGCCCCACCCTGCTTCAGCATGCCGCTTCCAAGATTCTGGCAGGAGTGCTAGCAATGCGTTCATGCAATCACATGTTTTTGTGAAATTTGAAAATATAAAATAACCTAATTATCATATCAATCAGTTACATAAACCAAATTTGTATTTACCATATTACATTCTTTTTCTTAAAGAAGGCCTTCCAAGTTGCACAGCTTGCAGGTCCCACAAACATGGATCTGTCTATGCTCATTATGTTAGTACTTTATTTTAGGTTGTAAGATCCTAGATTAGAAAAGTAGGGCATGTCCAGATAGTCACCCATTCAATTTATAGTAGCTTTGTAGGATGACTGTCTCTGCCATGGAATGTCCCTGAAATAGGCAGAGTTTATTTGGCATGTCCCTATTTTTCATGTTACCATGTTTCTTTGTGATGTCTCCAACTTTGGGACCTTCTCTGACCTTGGGGGTTTAAATCATTTAAGATATATGCAGCACTTAGGACAATGCGTGCACATAGTATGTCCTCATCAAATGCTAGCTCTTATAGTAATTATTTTTATATTCATTTCTAAGAAATTTTGCATCCTTGAATATATCTTTTTCTACCACTCTTCACTGAAGGGACCAGTTCTGTTACAATCACCCTGAGAAATGCCCCTTTCTCCAGAAGTATTATTTTTTTTTTCCTATTCAAAACATTCCTTTTGCAATAGAATAATCCAACAAAACTCTTTGTGATGGACCACTGAAGGCTGATGATGGCTTAATACATTGCCTCATGGTGACATAGCAGAAGAATATAAGATTTAAATGCCAGCCCTACCACTTACTATCTCAGTGTCCACCCTAACTGCATTATCTTCATCTGGGAAATAAAAGAGATAATACTTAATTCACAAGGATGTTTTGGGGACCAAGTACGTAAAGCCTTATCACAGTGTTTAGAACAGACCAGTCATTCAATGAATGATCATCATTATAATCAGGGCACTCTTGGTGACTCAGTGTCTGGACTCCAAAAAAGGCAACTTTAATGGAGAAAATTCAGACTATTTTCTGTCATCAGGCGAGACATTCAAGGGCATTGCAATTTGTCTTCTGTTTCTTAAATCTGGTGTAGTTAAAATGACTAAGCCTATGGACAACTCTAATTTCCTAAGATATAGGATAGAGAACAATGAAAAGACAATATTCTGACAAACTTAGGAATCCGGTTAACTATAGGTTTACTTTATAGGGTTTCATAACATTTGGATTAGAATTCTAAATATAACTAATGGACTTTGAGGCCTACTAGAATTTAATCAAAATCTTAATAGAAATGGCATCTGAATTTATTTGCCTAATTGATATAACCTTACACTGGTTTTTTGTACAAATTTAAGTAATGGTTTGTAATGGTTGAGGGTTACTGAAAAAGTACTTTGAGGCAAACATATTTTTCAAATCTCATTCTACTTGCCTTCACAATCAGGGATTTGAGTTCTTGATCTCTGCATTTCTCTTAGCCTATCCTAGAAAATGAAAGAAAAATATCTATAATATTCTTTTTATTTGCTTGAATAAACTATTTGTTATTATTTTGTTCTTTCTTTCTTTTTTTTTTTTTTTTTACATGAAATGGACAGATTATCCCATAACCACTTTGTCTAATGAGGCCTAAATTGAAAAAAAAGATTTTCCTGAACTTGAAGATATCTATAGTTTCTATGGTTAGACCAAATTGCACATGTCTACACTGGCACACAGAAACACAGTGGATGGCGTGCTACATAAGAGTACATATAGTAATTTTAAAAATAAGTAGGTATTTATAAAATAGTTAAAATTCTAGACTATCAGCTTCTTAAGGGCAGTGTCCAGCAGAATGCCTGGCACATAGTAAATGCTCAATATTTGTTGAATGAGTGAATGAGTAAATTGTATTGAAATGAATCAAATGGAAGAGTTGGGGCCTGGTAGGGAAAATCATGAAATATCCTGAAGAAGGTGAGTCTTTTAGAGGAGAATCAGAGACTTTTAGGAATTAGAAAGGAATTTACAGACCATATAGGCCAACTGCCTTATTTTATTCCAGGGAAACTGAATAACTTACTTAAATTAGTGGAACCAAGAAATGGTATGGAGAGCAAAATGAGGTGCATGACAAAAAATTTCAGTGTTTTATTCCTTCAAGTAAATCAGTAAACGATCAGCAGAATTTATGTGAAAAGATTGAGAAAATGAGTGCTATGTCGATGACAAGACTTGGTTTCTTCCCAAATCATTTGTGTTTACTTTTGGTTATCAATTTCTTTCTAATCCACTCCCAGGGACCATCTGGATAATTTTGTTTTAAGAGAATCCCAATACATTGTGTATTACCTTTAAGAAAAAACAAAAGGTAATCATGGTTGAGAGGTTTGTAAATGTCTGACTTTCAAAGAAGTCCATTGTAATGAAGTTTGACGTGTATCATGTGTATGGTAAAAAGTGTAAGAGAGAGATGAAGGATGGAAAACCAGTTTTCTATAGGCAATAAAAACTGAAATTCTAATTGCTGACAAACCCCATTTAGTTGATAATGGAAGAAGGGAAACAAAAGAGCACTGTGCTTCTGAGGTTGAGAACCCACTACAGGAATTTGGGGTTCCTAGACTTTGTGTGTGTGTGGACGTGAGTGTATGTTGTGTAGTTTTCATTTGTTGGATCCCTGTGTCCTTGGAGGTGTTTGGCTTCCTTAAACTCATGCAAAACTATTTGTTGAGGGAGTCTAGGAAGCAGATCACAGTGAAGCTGGTTATATGTCAGCTTAAATAACAGGTTGAATTTTTAGGTCCCAAGGGAAATCTAGCTGCAGCCAAACCTTTTGAATTCCTTAGAACAAAGTGCTGGGCTTGTGCTCCTTAGAAGATTCTTCCCATAAGTACAGTCGTATGGTCTGAAGTCTCCAAGCTCCTTTTCCATCTTACTTTGAAGACCACTGAAGCCAGACTAGAGCTTGGGTTGATGATCTGTAGAATTGCATTGTCTTAAAACCAGAGATAGACAATTTAGTCTATAGTCAGTGGTGAAGAGAAGATGGTAGGAAAAGTTACAAACTTCAGGTGTGTCAAAAGCCTTGCCTGCATGAAACCAGTACTAAAGGAGTGCCATAAACTACAGGTGGAAGATATTAAATTACTATTTTTGTACTTTTCTTCCTGGTGCCCTCAAAAGTTTTGGCAGAGTTATTACTATAGCCTGCCATCTTGCTGTACCAAAAAAAAAAAAAGGATGAATTTATGAGAGAAGATTGAATTCAGGAACTGGACCCATAGAGTTGACCCTGGCTGAGAAAATGTTAGTTTCTCAGTGAAATAATTTCTACAGATTGGAATTAAATTGCTCTGATGGCTCTGAATTTTTTGGTGCCTGTGGTAGATACATGAAAATCACCATAATATTTGAAAGCAAATTAGGCGTATCAAAAAGAGAAATTTAATTAGAGTATTCTAAGTATTCCCTAAATTTTATCTTGCACTATCTCCTAATATAGGGGGGGTAGTAAATAAATAAAGTGTTTCTCAACATGGTTGGGAACTAACCCATGAGGGTTAGTTAAGACTTTTTGTCAAAACATCCATACACTTTATTAGCCTGGGCAAACTGAACTAGCAAATGGATGTCATTTTATAAATACACAAGTTCCTTTTTGATTTATGCCAAATGAAAGCATTCAAAAGAAAAAGAAGCTTCCATTCACATAAAACTCTCTCTTGTTAATATCCCAGACTTAAGAGTTGCTTATACATTTTGAGGATAGTGGAGGGGCTGGGAAAGAGTTCTGGCATTTCACTTTAAGTCAGACAAACCAGACCACATTAACAACACACCTTTAATATGATGTATTTTCCTTTTCCTTAATTTTCAATCCCTTCAACATTCCGTTTGACCTCTAATAGGAATTCCCTTAGGTATACACAATCTTTAGGAAGATTATACAACATGGAAGCATTGGCGTGTGTTTTATCTGCATCTGATTTTCTTGTATCCACCTAGCTAGTCTATGATCAGGCGATTATATTTTTCCCACTTCAAAGAATGTGTTTTATTAATTCGTTTTCAAATTCTTCTTACTCAGTGAACTATTCAGAAGGAACACACTCAGATTCAGGTGAAAGGAGTCATACCAAGAACTTGCCAGACCACAAAAACTTCAGCTGCCTGGGCTTAAAAGCTGATTTCAGTCACTTAAGAATTTGTAGATGAAAACACTGTTTGTAGTGAACTTGTAGAAATCCTGCAAATGTCACAGGGACACTGCTGTCTTGTTTACAGTTATATTTCCAGGGTCTAGCACACTGCCTGGAACCCAGAATGTCCTCAATAAATACCTGTCAAGCTCATTTGCTGGGGATACACTTAGGGCCCATTCAGGTGAAGAGTCATTTAATAATCAGTCTACTTTAGTGACTTTTTTCATCTCCTTATCATCATTATTTAGATAGTTAGAAACTCCAATAATTTATAGACTCCAGGATTAGGGTTTCTTTACCTGGAGACAGTGAAGTTCTGCCCTGATAATCCTCCCTGGGGGAAATAATTTGCTCTGTCTTGCTTTTTTCTTCCTTGTGTTTGTGTGTTTATGCCCTGACTCAGTGGTTCTTGACTTCAGCTTTCATCAGTATCACCTGTAAAGATTATGAAACCGTGGATTGCTGAGTTTCTTGGCAGAGTTTTTCATTCAGTACATCTGGGGTTGGGCTTGAGAATTTGTATTTCTCAAAAGTTCCCCATGTGGCTGATGCTGTTGGCCCTGGGACCACACTTTGAGGGCCAATGCTTTAACTTATTTCCAGCTGCCAACCCACATGCCCAGAACATTCCATTTTTCTTTGCTCACAGATAATTTCTTTTCTCACTTCCCTTTTTTTGTGACCATTTTTTCCCATTTTACATGTGATGCTAAATATGTTTAAAATGCTTAAGCCTTACCATTCTAACATCATAACTTTCAAAATAGACAGCTCCTCCAGGATGGTTTGACAGCTCCAAACATCACAGCCATGCTTTCAGATTGTGCAAGCTCAGACAGACACGGCTGAATCAAGGATCATGCATGGTAGAGTTCTGTGCTTAGGATCCAAGCTAATTTCTGTTCCATGATGGAGCAGTTCTTTCCAGTGGTATCATTTGCTCATCACCCAGCCTTCAATTTTCAGTAGAAGTGTTCCCTGAATGCTTGTTTTGCAAAACAGAGTTGTTCTTGTTTTCACACAATGATGTACTTGCTATTTTCAAAGTATTTTTGAATCAGTTATGCCTGGGTTGTTTGGGAGATCTCAAAGCAGATCATCCAAGTTGGTCATCAACAACAGGTCAGAGGTAAATATAACCCATGCTAAGTGCAAAAATAAATGCCAAGGAAGCAGTCTATCTTGTTAAATTCTACCGAGGGCAGGCCACGCAGCAGCTGCTGACCTGTCCATAGTGGCCTAGGGGTACGTGTCTGTACTTTGAGGATCCTGGCTCCATCTCCACTTATGTGAAAACCTTGCATGCGATCAGAGATACAGTTATAATATGATTTGATAAAGTAATTGAGAGGGGCAGCCTTTTTTGCAATGCTTAGGACTAATTCAATGGATTTTCTTTCCTTTCTTTAGCAACATTCGGCAGCTTCTTTGGTGATCAGCTACGTCATTTGATGATAGGCTAAAGTGTTTGCAATTGCACAGAACAAAGAGCATGCTGAATAGTGATGTTCCAGTTTAAAAGAACAGAACTGCAAATAATGGTAGGCTTTTCCCTTTAAAAGATCCTTTCAACTGCACAGAGACTTGTACTGACCACATACCATTCACCACTGCCATGCTCACAGCACCTGAGCATATGTCCTCACTCCTTATTCTCTGAATCCTGAACAGGAGGACTCAATGTCAGCATCTGGTCTTGAGTTTCCTATTTCTTTATCTCTCAACGTGTCCCTTTTACTGCTTTGTCTCTCTTATTTACCCCTTTCTGCAACTAACCTCTTCTCTTTGGGTCTATGTTTTATTAATCTGATTATTTTTGGCAGGTTGTTTGGTTCTCTGAATATACTATTCAGTTTTTTTTTTTTTTTTTTTTTGATGGAAGAAAACTCACAGTATTTCAGCCTTTACATAGAAAACTGATAAGCCCATTTCTGCTTGCTACAGATCCATGGGGGAAGTAGCTGCACACTAAGTGTGGTGATACTCTTCTTCATTGCACTTGTTAAAGTTGATGGTTGTGTGTATTTGATTGATTGATCGGTATCTGTCTTCCTCTCTGAACATAAGTTCATGTAAAGATAATGATTGTCTTTTTTTGCCCACTATTATACCCCTAACACCTATCAGAGTGCCTTGTATGCAGTAGATACGCAGTGATACTTGGTGGGGGAAGGTAAGAATAGGCATCTCAGTTGAGACTTGGGAAAGTCTTAGCAGATCTTAATTGAACTTTGGAAATGATACTCTGTTTTGGGAAGGGATATGCAGAAAGACCTAAGTATTATTACTGAATTTGTTTTTCATTTGTGGTTTTAGTTGATTTTGAGACATTCAACTGATGGTGTTTATTGGGTAGATAAAAACAAAGAATGTATCATCAAATAAGGGGAAATATCAACTGTTGCGAATTGTAAAAGCCTCCTGCTATCCCAGGAACTTGTTATTGGAATATTCAGATTGCTAACGCTTTATATTAAGTTTTGCAAAACTTTGGAAATATGGTCCAATGAGATATACCTATTGAACAAAAGACTCATGTGCTAGAATTTCTGCTTCAGAAGCACCTTGTTGCCCCTTCTGCCACTTTCTTCCAGGGTAGAGTTTCAACCTTCTTCTCACGGGAGCAGTGGGGTCTCAGGATTATCTGGGCTTGGCAATTAAGTCTGATTTCATAGTTGAACCTGTTCCAGAGAGCCAGCCAGCAGGTGGGTTGCCAGCTGGCTCCTCTCTCTGTGCCATCCCAAGTGGCAGTTAGAGACACAGTGTAGAACAGGTACTGCCTGAGACCCAGTATGAGAAGAACTCTGATATCTGTGCAAGGTGCAAAAGCTCCCTTCCTCCTTGCTGGCACGTGGGAAGCAGGCAACAAAACCTTCTAGGTCAGTATCTGGTACAGCAACTCAGAACCCTGACATCTGTCTGGGAACACCATCGAATTGATCTGTTCTGACAGAAGAGTTCCTATGCAAAGAAAAACTAGGGTGATGAAATAAACTGGAGCCATCTGACACAAATATTTTACTTCACCATAGTAAAGGGAGAGGGTAATGTTTGACTTTTGGCTGACTGTCTATGAGAAAGACCAATATTTAATCTTGTCCCTGGCTTATTATCAAGAGAACATATTACATCACCTGCCTGTAACTTCCAGGTGCTTAAAAAGGTGGCAGAAATGCAAGTGCTTCCCAAATTGTAAAATTCAGAGTGAATAAGTTGTCGCCATTGATGTGGCCTATGCTTTAGGATGTATCTGTCAGCAGTGCATTACATGCTTTTGTTTGGGGATCAACAAGAGTGAGGCAACTGAGTGAAGTTATGACAGGGGAAGAGGCCAGCACCTGGGGAAATTCTTTGACAAACAGTGAGGTAGTAGCAGAGGTGTCAGTTGAATGTGATCTCACGCTGAGCAGGCCAAAGCTCCTTTTAATGAAAAAGGTCATTGGTTAAGGAAAGTAAGGAAAGAGACTTAGGGACAGAATTAAATAGGAAACAGAATGCAAGCAGTAAGAATAAGTAAATGGATCTGAAAATGAATTACCAAATGTTTCTGGTCCTGACTACCTGTGTAATCCCAAACAAGTGACTCTTAACACCGTGGGCATTATTTTCCTCATGTGGAAATGAGTGTAGTGGGATAACTCATTTCCAAGAAAGTTCTAGGATACAATTTTCATAGTATTGTTGTTTCAAGCCAACACAGAGTCAGGATTCCCTAAATCTTTAGTTAGCTGTATCTGTCTCCAGAGTCAATTTTTCTACAAGCTTAAACTTCCATCTAATTGATTTTCGTTCTTTTTTATATATTTAATTTTCCTTATTTCCATTGTTTCAGTGTGTCAGTGTCATAAGTATACCTAAACCATTTTTATGCAAGGAGCCATTGGCTAAAAGTTTAAAAATGATTTTATTTTGTCCTATTTTAGAAGCTTAATACCTTAAAAAGATAATTCTCAAAATTACAAAATTGACCCTCTGCCCCCCAAACAATAACAACAAAACCATCAGTGTGTTCTAAAGCAAGGGCCTTATATTTATGCAAGATTCTGCCTCTAGTTATTCAAATTATAATTCTGAGAATAATTAGACATAAATAAGCATATCAGGAGAGAGGGGTTTCCAATGGAAGTTGGGCCTCAAAACCTATCCTGAAGATTCAAATCCCTCAGCCATTATTTGGAGGGCAGTGTGCATAAATCCTCTTGTGTGACACACAAATTTGAGATGCTGTCTTAATGGATTATACAGGAATGGTGGGAGGTCATGTGGGGTAGTGGTGACAAGGGTTAGGCTTCCCAGAGCCTGATGGTTGTTTTAAACACTGGTTCCATCTCTTCCAGCTGTGTGAACTTGGACAAGCTATTTAACTTTTCTAAGTCTCAGTTTCCTTAACTGTAAACTGGTGGTAGATCTGAATACATATTTTAACATTGTGGGTTTTTTTTGTTTTGTCTTGGTGAGGATGAATGTGAAAATGTAAAGTGCTTAGCAGAGTGACACAGTAAATGCTCAATAAATATTAGGTAATTATCATTATACTTGTTATGATGTCTTCCCTCCTGGAGAAATTGACTCCATTGTAATAATCAATTCAGAATCGAACAACTTTCCATCAGTGTGGAATACGTGTCTCTTAGTTTGGCTGGTCACAGAGTTCCCAGCATACCGGAACCCTATAGATCCAGAACTGAAAGGAAAGAAAACATCCCTGATGTAACACATGGGTGTGGTGGTTCTGCTGTTGTAGGAGCACCCAGTTCATCACAAGTCTGAACAATGTGATCCTCACTGGCAGAAAATGCTAAGCAAGGAAATGCCTGTTTTGTGAGAAGACAATTCAGACTTGTTTTTCAGGGCATTCCGTAATCCTAAACTTCTCATCATCAGCAGCAATCATTGTTGATTATGGCACCCAAATATTGTGAGAAAATAAAAATGAAAAATAAAAGGTAGTTTGTAACCTCAGGGAGAGAGGAAATAAAAACCTGTAGACAAAGGACACAAGAAAGGCATGGAAACAAAGGTGAATGTATATAACCATCTATCCCTGGATCTCAGGATTGGGAACTGCTTTAAAAGTTTACTCCATTCAAGTAAATATTTGGCTCCTCCTTGACCTCCTCCAAAGGTGGGCCACTCCACGTCCTCTGAATCAGATCACCCTCTCTCTCTAGGAACTGGCTGGAGATAACCCTGTAGAGGCCATAGTGAGGAGGAAAAAGAATATTCTAACCTTGGTTTGGTAACTGGCTCTATTGCTTAACATTTCTGAACCTGAGATATAAAACAAGGGCAACGTATAAATGGACATCATAATAGTACCTACCTCATTGGAATGTTGCAGGGATTAAATGAGATCATACATACAACTCAAACATAAAAATGCCTGGCACATAACTGACACTTATTGAGCACTTGCTTTTGTTATGATTAGTGAGCAGGCCTGTCTGGATTCCAATCCTGGCTCCAACATTCTAACCTTGAACAACAAATGCCTCTAATTCTCTGCATTTCCACTGCCTATTCTGTAAAATGGGGTTCCTAGTAGTACCTATCTCATGAAGTTGTGGAGAGAATTAGATGAATCAATACAGGTCAAGCTCTTAGAATAATGCCAAGCAAATAGTAGGAGCTGAGCCAATGTTAGTTTTCAGTGAAGGTGTTCTTCTTACTTGTTGTTACTTCTTTTTTCTCTCTTCTTGCTTAATGAGTATTTCTCTCAAGCAGAACTTCCATGTCTTTCCTAGCTTTCTCCCTCTTCTCTACCCCCTTGTAGAGTAGGGTTCAAATTGAAGCCACATCAGTGGGTTGAAGCCTCCAGGATCTGCCTGGGCTGACATCACTCATGCATCTCCCAGGACAAAGCATGGATGAGCGTAAGTTGAGACCAGGGACCAGCAGAGGAATGAGTCACAGAGGAAGCCCAAGGGTGTAGAAAGGCGGTAGTTTCCATGTGGTCTAGAAAGAACATAAAGTAGTCTGAGAAGAGGAGGCTGAGAATGGGATGAGAAAATGTGGTTTCTTTGGGAGCCTGGCAATGTGGCAGATATGCAAAAGTCCCTGCATATGGCGGGCTTGCTTGCCAGTTGTGTTAGCCTTTCCTAAGCATGAAAACACTTAGGTAGCATTTGGTACATACCCTTCTGAATCCACAGCTTGTCTTTTACAAGTTTTTGGCAAAAGTGATGTTCATTGGTCACACCCATTCTCTTCTATATTTGTTCTGGGTGCACAGGACTAATGAGATAATCATATCCTGAGGCTTAGCTGGTTGAAATCTGTAAATCTCCTAAAGGTGTAATTACCTATTCATACATCTCCTTTCCAAAATTGCGTAAATCTCATTATAGCACATATTTTTTTTATTATTCATGTTAGGGAAAATTTTGCTTTCTTTTTGCTATTGAAAGAACAGTTGGTAGGGGGAGTTCCAGGTGTTTTGTTTGAGCCGCTTGGTTTAATCTCTATGATCAAATAAAGGAATGCACCCACAAGCATAGGAGGTTCCTTCAGCAGCTAGTTCTTCTGTTCAACCCTTTGCCTGATGGTATAATAATGACCCATTGCTGAAGGCTTGTTGGTGTTGGTAAGTTTAGAATATTGAAGAGCAAGGGTTCTACCCATCCCTACTCTTACCTAGGAATGGTTCCTAGAAATTCATGGACCCATGCACCATCATGGGAATGAACCCCAGAGAACAAAATGAACTTTGATGCAGGGCTCTACAACCAACCCTGTGGTCCTTTACCTGACACGTCTATGTGGACTGGTTAACCACCATGTAAGATTTTAAAATTTGTACACTAAGTATTGTAGGCGATCAGGGATTATAGAAATTTATTTTTCAGAATTCACTTGACAGTGATTTTTCTAGGCAAGTATGATATGAGGTTTAATGGGACTTCCATTACATTCTCAGTTTATTTAATAAATTGTTTGACTCAGTGTGGCTTCATAGCTTACCAAGTGGTTTTGTAATTTTCTTAGAGGTTTCCAAATTACTAATTTGGGGGACATTGCTGAATTCCAAATGAAATTGTTGAAACAGGAATCCTAACTACTATATGTGTGTGTGTGTGTGTGTGTGTGTGTGTGTGAGAGAGAGAGAGAGAGAGAGAGAGAGAGAGAGAGAGAGAGAGGGAGAGAGAGAGAAACACTATGGGTAACCCCAAAGTTTATACCTTCCAAAAGAGTTCTACTAGAGAAGCAGAAGATCAGGATTCTCCTTTTGTCACTGCCACTGAACAAGACTCTGTAATGGGTAGGCTACTTAATTTCACTGGGCCTCAGAACTGAGGGGCATGGACTGGTGACTTCTGGATTACACTTTAGCTCCCTGTGACCTGCAACACACCCTGACCTTAGCTTTGAAGAGACCTCTAGCGTCATTGCCTACTCTGCTAAGCAGTCTAGGGGGTTAGAGAAGCAAGCAGTGGGAAAGGGGAATTTCTAATGGGGTAAAGAAGTGAAGTTGGGGTACAGAGGCAGGGTTTGTCCTTTGCTTTCTGAATGTCCTCATCTCCCCATTCTAAGGTGTAGGACTAAGATTAGAGCAGCTGGCTTAGTCTCTTCCATCTCCACCCAGTCCTAGCACCTCCAGGAAAGAGAATGTAATCTTATATCATTCCCAATATGATTCACTCTAAAAGGCATCACTCTGAGGGTTATTTTTTATAATGCTAAAGAACCAAACACATCTGGATTGAGTCTGAGTCTGCGTTTTTATTCAGATATTATCTTATGTTAGATGTGTAGATATGATGATAAAAATTGAATCTGTAAGTTTCTAAAAATCCAAAGGCTTGGAGTCCTGCAAGCTAAATATCTGGATGATAACTTAGGATTTCACTTTTTACTTGATTATTTGAGTTTATAGACATAACATTTTTGGACCGGGCCTTGATTTAGTGACATAGAAGTAGTGTATAACAAGTCTTAGGGGACTTAAAAAATTTTGTTTTTCTCATAACATTTTTTATCTGCAAGTATCTGAATGAGATTTAATACTTTCTGCCTTAATGTACTGTAATAAACAAAGTGCACTGACCTTCGTAAGAGTCAAGAAGAAGTCATCTTTATTTTCCACTTTCCTTATTTTACTCCTTTCCTTTTAAACCCATTGTCTCACTTGGCCAGCCTCTTGGATAAAGGACCTTGGACATGGTTCTAGAACAGTTGTCTTCCATGTGACATGGACTGCACGTTGTACTGGGGAACATTTATGCGTCCTTGTCCCTGCCACTGGTGGAAGCCAAGGTGACTCGCATGTAGCCCTCAGGGCAGGCACTTTAGGCAGCTTTCACCAGCTTCTTGCCTAAAGACATTTTTGAATATGGGTCTGGCATCAGACCCTGCACCCCCACAGCTCTAAGGGGATACAGACCAAGCTCCCCAAATGACTCCCTTGAAATGTCTCACACTTGGCATGACATAAGGAGGGAACACCCCCACCTTCCCCATTGACAGGGTAGGGGGAGTGGAGAGGGAAATGAACAGAATTCCAACAAATCCTTCCAAAGAAATTGCCACTCTGCCTCTCTAACCTTTTATTCCCTTGAGGAGGATGTTGGGCTAAAGATTGCAAATCCATTTTCACCCACCTACTTTATAAGTACGCTATAGGTGGTCTGACACCTTAATTTGTGCCTAAATTTGATCTTCCCTGAAAGCCTAAAAGCTCTTTAAGGGTAGAGGCTCTTATGCATTTTATACTCCTCATAACACCTAGCTCAGTGCCCCACATAGCAGGTGCTCAAAATATGTGTAATGAATGAATGAGTGAATGAGGCTAAGCCTCTTATCCCATCAAGACTGCCCACATGAAGGAGAATGACCAGTTCCTGTTAAACTGTGCACTTTCAAGTTACCCTCCTGCATTCTGCTTCTCATGTAAGTACTGTTATTAAACTTCTAAATACTTAGCAGTAGGCTGTTTTTTTGGCAGCGAGCGAACTCTTTTGTCTTCTGTCCCGTGAATATCCTAACCACTTTGTCACTTTGATCTAGGGGGCATTTCATCCTCAGAAATGCAAAGGAGTTGGCGACTGCACAAAATGTGCTCTATTTCCTATTGCTGTAAAATCCATTGCTCTTGAGCCTTTGCCCGCCCCCTTTCATGGTAATCTGGAAGCCACTAAATTGCAGTTACTGGCTGTGGCCATGGCCATCAAAAAATCGTGAATGCCATGTAGATTTGGGTCTTGCTCCACTAAAGAGTCCACAATGGCTTTACTGTAACTGGGTTAACTAGAACTTGGCAAACAGCTATCCAAGGAGGGTGATACCAAGCCCCCTCCCCCCTTCCAGGATGCCGGCCTGATCTTCTTGTATTTGTGCAACTGGCCCATCCAGAGTCCCACTCAAGCCAGGAGGAGGCCCCGGTGAGGGTGAGTCTCTCTGGGTCAGGTTGTCCTTTCGCAGCTCTCTTTCACACAGCTTCTCTTCCTGTGATGTGAAGTAGGTTAGAGGATAGCTTGTTTTCTTTTGCTATTTGAAATACAGCATTTGGGGTCAAGCTCTGAATAATTTGTGCTTGTTAGAAATGACTATCGTCCTCTTGAAGCAATAACAAAGAACTACATTTAAATTGAATTCAGCCAAGCAAAGGCCTTACCACAAAATCAACGGAGCCAGGCATTTTTCAAAGAGTTATTTTGATTTTTATATTATTTGTAATATTCCAGGGCATAAATCAGCAAAGATAGCCCAGAATGTAAAAAGAGCTGAGCCATAGTTCATGATTCTTTAAAAGCGTTTGATAATATTTGGCGTGAAAGTAGAAACGGGAAGAAAAAATATTAGATGTGATCATCTTTAAAATTTTTTCTATATTTGGCAAATATTATCCTTCCTAAATTTCCTAGTCTAAAATTCCAAGTATGGATTTTTGAAATCATACTTCAGCTATTTATTATACCTGTAAGACCTTGAGAGACCAAAGCCACGTCAAATATAATTTCAGAAAGTTAATTTGCATAAATGTATCTCTACACACACACACTGCTGTGGTTCTCTTACCAACTGGGGCATAATATAGTAGTGATCAGCTATATGGTGACCTCATGTGCTGGGTAGAGGACTTGTCATGTCAATACATAGTAACATCTATTTTTATAAATAGTCTTATTGACAGTGTCCTAATGAAACCCTACTTTAGTATTCAAAGTGTCCAATCTTTACTCAAATGCATCAAAGCATTCCCTTGCCAGTTCTTCGAGACGAGAGAACTGGTCCCATTTGAGACATAAAAATATCTGGAGCTGCCAACCTTCATCTTTTAAGGTCAAGAAAGAAAGTTCCATTGGTTATTTTAATAATTTGTTTGTACTTGCTCTGCTCCAAATAGGCACTAATCCTGTCTAATAAACCTAACAAGCAGGTTCATTATTAACACACACTGAACAATTAAACTCCTCATATTCATTCATCTTGACTATATGATAGGCATTATCAACATTGTATAAACATGGATTCCATGCTATAGTTTTTGCTTTCAAAATAAACAGGAGATCCTTAATTTCAGCCAATGGTATTACTTTAAGCATAATAACTCTACCTGTCTGTCCATACATAGTTACCCCTCATCTATTGACTTTATGACTGGAAAGGAATGCATCTCATTTTCTATCTGACTAACTCTCCTTCCATTACTTTTTCCCTTGTGCCCCACTCATGCCCTCCTTCAGCCCATTCCTACTCCTGCTATGTTGATCTTGAGGAGACTTGCTATGAGTCAAGGGCAATGTCTTCAGCAACTTATACATTAGTCCTTCATGTTCTGAAGCATGCATGAAAAAAGACCTCTTTTCATAACTGAAGATGCTATAGGCTATTCGTATTTTCTCTCAGTTCAAATATCAAATTCTTCCTGAATCTTTCCCCTCTGCCAACATCAGTACTTTCAACCAATACTAGCTCCATTGCTGAAGCATCTACTAATAATTAATACCTTCTGCTTGCCAAAGTGTCTACTATTAATACTGCTCAAACTTTAGTATGAATAGGGTCAACAAAGTCAACTTTCTTATCCCCATCCCCGTAAATTTTAGCATTCCTGAGTCCATCCCCAGAAATTCTGATTGACTCAGTTGGTCTCAGAAGGTGCTTGGGAGCCATTTCACAAACATGATTCTGCAGCATGTGGTCACACCTTGGCAAATACTTGTCCAGTTGGCTCCTGGTTTGTCTGCAACACTCTGTGGCAATGCCTCATTTGTCACCTTGGTATGGGTCAAGGTACTTCCTGTTATACTTCAACACAACTTTGAAGGAGGTAGGGAAGGTGGACATGGGTGGTAATCAAAAAACTAGTGCTTTTATTTTCCAACAGAATTTTTTATTTTGGAGAAATTTCCCACCTCATTGGGTTTTAGAAGAGGAGTAAACTGATCCTTTTTACTAAAAGGACACACTAGTGAAGAAGTGAGACTAATTAGCTCATTCTGCAACCATGATTAGATACCTGACTCCATCTCCCATCCTTTTAATATCCAGAATGACCTAGCATGGTCAGCGAGGTTGTGATCTGTTTACCCACGTGCATGCCAAAAATTTTTTACTGCCAAAATACCTCAACCCTGACCTCAGACAATCCCATTTCTGATTAATGAGACTACGGCTGTTGAATTATTACTCTGATATTTGTTCTTAGAATCCCATGAATAAGTTCTCTTTTGAATTATGTAATACTTATTGAATAAAATATTTATTTGAATACTTAAGTGTTAAAATTTAATCCTATGAAATAATTAAAATATAACCATTTCTTCTATGTCACAAAACTTGTCAGCTCTGATAACCATTTACTTAGATAATACTCAGTTTACAAGGCAAAATGTTATAAACTTTGGAAAAGGCAAATGGATCAGTAACTGGGCTAATTCCATCTGGAAGCTGGAAAGGCAGTACAGTTGAGGTTTCTGACGGGTCCTGAGTGGGTGGGCTGTGTTCAAATAGGAAATGTTGAGTTGAGGAGGCAGTTTGTCAGTCACACCAGGAGGAACAGACACCTGGAAAATGGTCTCAGCCCCGAACTCCCAATCTCTTGACTTACCTATCCAGGAGGATGGATGGAGGGGCTGGGGTTGGTGTTTTAGAACTATTCTAAACAGGTGGGGAGGATTCCAGCCAAGCAGGGGTACCTGGTATTTGAAGAACATAATGACAACCTAGTGTGCCAGTCAGTGTTGCAATCTTCCAGCAAGGCAGGACCTGGGCAACAGGTAGGGATTCAGCCAAATGACTGGGATTTAGTTGGCATGACTCCAGCCTTGAAAGGATTGGAAAAATTAAGGAAGAGTCCCAAACCAAAGGTATTACCTGGAAGATATGAAAGTAGGACTGAGCCACACAAAGACGAACTAATTATGAAGACACTAGGTATATCAAGAGAAAAGCCCATTGTATTGGGTTGAGTAATACCTCCCCAAAATTTATGTCCACCTGGAACCTCAGAATGTGAACTTATTTGGAAATAGGGTCTTTGCATATGTAATTAGCTGTTAAGATGAGGTTGTGCTGGTCTAGGTTGACTCTAAATCTAATGACTGGTCTCTTTATAAAAGAAAGGAGAGGGATATTTGGATACAGAGACACAGAGGAGACACACAGGTGAGAAAGCCATGTGAAGACGGAGGCACAGGTTGGAGTGAGGCAGTTACAAGCCAAGGAATGCTAAGGATTCCTGGGAGCCATCAGAAGCTAGGAAGAAGTAAGGAAGGATTTTTTTCCTAGAGCTTTCAGAAGTAGCATGGCCCTGCTAACACCATGATTCCATACTTCTAGCCTCCAGAAAATGTGAGAGAATAAACTTCTGTTGTTTTAAGTCACATGGGGTATGGTAATTTGCTACAGCATCCCTAGAAAACTAATACATCCATGAACTAGGACATAAGGTCAGAGTAGGGCTAACTGGAAGGCTGAATAGCATGAGTCATGTAAGTTACTGAGTTAAAATTCCTTATGTTCCTCCAAAGATAGACTAATTCTCTTCTCTGAACTCAAATCACTTCAATATCTTCTCATTGCACCTCTTTACCATGGCAGACAAGGCCCTGCATGATCTGGCCCGGAATCTCCTCTGACCTCATCCCTTTCCATGGTCCTCAGCCACACTGGCCATTCCCTTTACTCTCTTCCCTGAGCATGCCAACCTTCTTCTAGTCTCAAGGCCTTGGTACTCGCTGTTCTCTCTGCCTTCCCCCGATCCTCAGTCTTGGTGCAAATACCTTTTCCTTCAAGAGGACTTCTCTGACCACCCATTCCAAAATTGAACCTCTCTCCCAGCTGTTTCCCAAGTTCTTCTTTCCCATATAGCATATACTACTTCTCACACATTTCATAGCATATACTTGCATTTATCCTATGTTTTTGTTTATTGTCAGTCTTGTCCCTCTGGCTGTAAGTTCCATATGTGCAGGTGCCTTTTGTTTTTAGTTGTTGTTATTCATTGCTGTCTCCGTATAACATAAACAATGCCGAGCATTTGGAAGGTACCCAATAAAGATCTATTGAATGGAATGATTGATCAAAAGAGTTCCAAGCTCTAGCAGAAGAGAGCTGACTGGAGGCAGTGTGCTGCAATAGAAAATGGGGAAGAAGTTGAGGAAAGTGATTCTTTTAAATTCTCAGAAATTCTGAATCCTCAACTGTAAAATACATGCATTTTGATTGATCCATTTTGAAGATTAAATTGAGGAATCACACATTCAAAATTGAGTACTCTGCAAATTCAAAATTCCTGAGTAAAGATTATCAGCTTTGATATTCCAAAAAGATGATACTGGAGGACGTAATATGAAAGTTCAGAGAACAATCCTGAAGATGCACAACTGAGACTAAATGCTAATGATACAACAAAATTTAGGATATGTTCTAAAACCGTATTGGTTTAATAGCCACTTAATTCTGGAATATAAAATAATATATATTAGAAAATGTTCAACTTCACTTTCCAGGAATTTATTAATCTTCCTCTCACCTTGCTCGGAAAAAACAGGTTAAAATTTAATGAGTCAGTAGAGATGTTGTCTTGCCATTGTTCTAGAGATCATCAGAAGGCCAAAGAAAAGAAGAGACAAATCTAATTTCTGTTTTTTTCTTCTTTTATTTGGCAATTATAATTCTATTTGTTTTCCTCAAACATTTATGAAATTGACTCTTATCACACCATAGAGGTTTCTAACACAAATTATCCTAGTCATCTGATCTTATAAATTTATGATTTCTACTGCTGGATTTTCTATTTTGTATATTACTAGAATTTTTATTAATTTTCAAATAAAGACATGGAATGGAAACTTATTACAATTCATCTGTTCTCATGCATAATTTCAATGAAGAAAAAAAATTAACACAAGCTCGAAAAAGGATGCGAGTTTCTCCTTTGTGCCCCTCCCTCACCTCATAACTATTTAGGTTGTCATCATGAGTGCTTCATGAAAACTTATTATATTGGGAATAAAGCCAGATTTACTTTAGTATATATAGAGAAAGCTTGGCATCAACAGGGTTCCACCTGAGAAAATCTAGTTCTACCCACCATTGCTATTGTTCTTTGTGTTTATCAAACAGTAGACTGAATCATACATCTTACTTTATTTGGTCTTAATTCCTCAATGCTGTAATCTGACTCACTGTTTCCCAAATACCAGGCTAAGGATTAGTACTAGTCCGTGAAATGAAAAATATAAGGATAAGGAATGAATTTTTCATGAAGTAATTTTTTTAAATAAAAATTTTCTTTTATTCAAAGATGGCATTACTCCTATTATTTGAAATGATAATGATAATAGATAGTCATTTTAAAACAATGTTTTTATTTGATGATAATAATGAAAATAAATGGTAGCGTATCCCCCACCTGGGCTTTTTATTTATTTATTTATTTATTTATTTATTTATTTATTTATTGCTTTTTTAAAAACTTTGATTATAGGTTTACAGAAAAATCATTCAGAGTACAGAGTTCCTATATATGCTCACCCCCCCAACACACAGTTTTCCCTATTATTGACATTATGCATTAGTGTGGTACCTTTGTTATAATTGATGAAACAATATTATCATAATTATAATATTAACTACAGTCCACAGTGTACATTAAGATTCACTCTTTGTATTGTACAGAGTTGTTTTAAAATTTACTCTGGAAACATATATACAACCTAAAATTTCCCATTTTATCCACTTTGTAATTCAGTAGTGTTACTTGCATTCACAATGTCATGCTGCCATCAATGCCATCTACTATCAAAACTTTTCCATCATCTCAAACAGATCCTCTGTCCCAATTAAGCATTAACTCCCCATTTCCTACCCCTATGCCTTCCCTGCATTCTAGTTTCTGACTCTATGAATTTTGTGGCTGAATCTTGAAGAAATCAGGTTGAGTGAAATAAGCCAGACTCCAAAGGACAAACACAGTATGATTTCACAAGTATGAAACAATTAGATGGTAGATTTTTAAAAATGAAAGCTTTCTTTCAATTTTTTTTAACTTTCTAACTTTTAAAATGTTAAAAAAAAAACAACAGAGTAGTACAATGAACCTATATGTATTCAGTTATTAGCAACTCATGCTCTATCCTATTTTGTCTGACTAGCTACCCTCCCCTGGATTATATTTTTAACAAATTGATCATTTCATTTAATTATTAAATATTTCATCATTTGACTCTAGAAAATATGGATTAATTCTCTTAATTTTACTTTGAAATTTTAGCAGTTGTGCAATCCCAAGTAGAATTCAGAAAGGCCCCAGAGAAAATGTCTCATGCACTCACATTATAGGGATGAAAATGGAAACCCAGAAAGGGGAAATGTCTTACTACCAATAGCTGGTAGAACTGACATTTCAACTCTAGAATTTTGATTCCAATCCAATGCTCAAATCACATCAAGAAAAATTAAAAATATATTGAAGAGGACCTCCCACCTCATACCATATATAAAAATTAACTCAAAAATGGATCAGACCTAAATGTAAGAGCTAAAACTGTAATACTCTTAGAAGAAAGCGTAAGTGTAAATCTTTCTGACCTTGAATTAGGTAATGGTTTCACACCAAAAGCACAAGCAACGAAAGAAAAAAGAAATTGGATTCAAAAATTAAAAACTTTTGTGCATCAAACAACACTATCAAGAAATTGAAAAGAAAACCCATAAAAAGGGAGAACATATTTGCAAATCACATATTTGATAAGAGCTTGGCACTCAGAATATATAAAGGACTATTATAAGTCAATAATAAAAAGAAATAACTCAATTTTAAAATGGGAAAGGATCTGAATAGACATTTCTCCAAAGAGGATATACAAGTGGCCAACAAACATGAAAAAATGCTTGACATCCTTAGTAATTATGGAAATACAAACCCAAACCCAATGAGGTATAACTTTATAGCCACTAAGATGACTATAATAAAAAAGACAAATGTCAGAAAAGATGTTGAGAAATTGCTACCTTCATGCATTGCTGGTGGGAAGGTAAAATGGGATAGCCATTTTGGAAAACAGTTTGGCATTTCCTCATAATATTAAACATATGATTACCATATGACCCAGCAATTCCTCTCCTATGTATATACCGAAGAGAATAAAAACAGGTCCATGTAAAAACTTGTACATGAATGTTTACAGCAGCATTATTCGTAATAGCACCCAAATGGAGACAGCCTAAACATCTACAAACAGCTGACTTGATAAACAAAATGTGGTATAGCTATTTTGATGGTTAATTTTGTGAGTCAACTTGGCTAAGTTATGATGTCCAGTAGTTTGGTCAAACACTGGCCAAGATGTTGCTGGGGGAAAATAATTTGTAGATGGGATTAGCATCTACACTTATTTGACTAAGCAAAGGAGATTACCCTCAATAAGTGGGTGGGCCTCATCTAATCAATTGGCAGCCTTAAAAGCAAAAAGCTGAGGATCCTGGAGGGAACAAGCAGTTCTGTATCATCTACACACTCTTCTTCTCTCTGAATTTCCAGCCTGCTGGCCACTAGCCTCCCCTATGTATTTTGGACTCAAGACTTCAATGTCACTCTTACCAGAATGTCCCTGCCCTGTGGTATTTCGCTTGCCCCAAGGCATTCAGACTTGCCAGACTAACAATCTCATGAGTCAATTCCTTAAAATAAATCTCTTTGGATGTGTGTGTGTGTGTGTGTGTATGTGTGTGTGTGTGTGTATGTGTGTGTGTGTGTTTATGGATATGGATGAATATATATATATACATACATATTTTTGGTTCTTTTTCTCTGGAGAGCCCTAATACAGCCATCCATGTAATGTTATTATGCCATAGAAAGAACTGAAGCACTGATACTTTCTGTAATATGGATGGATCTTGAAAATATTATGCTAAATGAAAGAAGCCAGACACAAAAGGTCTTATGTGATTCCTTTTACATGAAATGTTTGATTCCATTTACATGAAATGTTCAGAATAGGGAAATCCATAGGCAAAGAAAGTAGAATGGGGGCTGCCAAAGAGTGGGGGGAAAGGGTGATGGGGAGTGACTCCTAATGCGTGGTGATAAAAATGTCCTGGAATTAGATTCTGGTGATGATTGCTATACCATCTGCTAACAGTTGGTTTACTATAGTGAATAAACTAAAATCCACTGAACTGTACACGTTCAGAGTGTGAATTTTATGGCATGTGAATTACATATCAAAAATAAATAAACATAAATTATAAGTTATATAGTATATTTATATTGTATATACATTATATATATATACTCTTTCCTAAAGCTATTGCTATTTTTAGTTTAGTTATTTTCTTCACTTTTCTACCTTTTCACCCCTCTTTTCCTAAAGGGAGATTGTATTGTCATCACTAAAGCCTTAGATAAAATTCAGAAGCAATAATAATTTTTGTTTTAAATTTTTTAAAATAATAACTCTTTTAGTTTGGGATAATTTTAGATTTACAGGAAAGTTGCAAAGGTAGTACAGAGATTTATTATAAGTCCTTTACCCATTTTCCCCCAATACCAGCACCTTATGTAACCATGGTGTCTTTGTCAAAACTAAGAAATGAATATTGGTTCCTTACTATTAAATAAACTCCGGACTCTATTTAGAATTTACCTGTTTTCCCACTAATGTCCTTTTATGTTCTGGAGACCTATCCAGGATGACACCTTGCATGGTTGTCTTGTCTCTTCTCATCTGTGACAGATTCTCAATCTTCCCTTGTTTTTCATGACCCTGGCAGTTTTTAAAAGAAGTGTTCAGGCATTTTGTAGAATGTCCCTCAGTTTGGGTTTGATGATGTTTTTGTTTATAACAAATGGTTAAACTGGGGTTATGGGTTTATGGGAAGAATACCACAGAGGTGAAATGCCATTTGTTGAGGATTGAATCATGCTCCCCGTAAGAGTCATGTTGAGGTTCCAAACTGTGGTCCTGTCGGCATGCACCCATTTATAAATAGGACCTTTGAAGATGTTAGTAGTTAAGGTCAAACTGTCCAAATTGAACAGGGTGGGCCTTAACCCAATATGGCTGAAATCTGTATGAGCAAAGGAAATAGAACACAGAGAAAGAAGCCATGGGCAGCAGACAGAAGCTGTAAGCCAATGAAACCTGGAAGGGAAAGGAGACGATGCTGTCATGTGCCTTGCCATGTGATGGAAAAACCAGGAACCCCAAAGATTTCTAGCTGTCCAGAAGATACCTACTCCAGGAGGAAGCAAGCCTTCTAGCCCCTAAAACCATGAGCCAATAAATTCCTATTGTTAAGTCAACTCATTGTGTGGCATTTGTTTTAGTAGCCAAGAAATGAAAACACCCTTCTTATCACATTATATCAGGGAGTATATAATATCAACATAAATTATCACTCGTAATATTAACCTTGATCACTTGGTTAAATTAGAGTTTACCAGATTTTTCCATTCTAATGTTACAATTTTTCCCTTTCCATACTCTGTTCTTTGGAATTGAGTTGGTAAGTCCAATTTACACTCAAAGCAGGGGTGAGGGAGGGAGATTAACCTCTACTTCCTGGAGGAGTGTGGTAGTTTGAAGCTTTATGTAACTGAGAAAAACATGTTCTTGAACTTAATCCGTTCCTGTGGGTGTGAACCCATTATGAGTAGGACCTTTTGATGAGGCTACTTTAGTTAAGGTGTGTCCCACCTCAATCAGGATGGGTCTTAATCCTATTACTAGAGTCCTTTATAAGTGGAATGAAATTCAGACAGAGAGAAAACCAGAGGGAGCAGCCAGAAGCTGAACATTAGTGGAAACTGGAAGAGAAGGGAGAGACCAGCAGACACTACCATGTGCCTTGCCAGGTGACCAGCTAAGGATCGCTGCCAGTAGCCAGCCCCAAAATGCTATAGTCTTTGAGGAGAAAGTATCACTCTGATGATGTCTTGATTTGTACTTTCCTCACTTGAAAACCATGAGCAAATAAATTCCCATTGTTTAACTTAACCGATTCATAGTATTTGCTTGAGCAGCCCAGGAAACAAAAACAGAGATAATGTCTACATATATTATTTAGAATTCTATTTTGAAGATTTTTCTCTTCTTCACCATTTATTTATTCAATTATTTATTTCTATCAGTATGTACTTAACATTTATTTATTTTGTAATTTGGGTTATAACTCAATTCTATGTTATTCATTTTGTGGCTCAAATTATTCTAGCTTCGGCCACTGGGAGCTCTTTCAGGTTGGCATCTGCATTCCTTCGACATGCCCCAAGCCTTTTCTTATTGAGCACTTCTTTCTTTTCTGGCAACACAAGGTTCTCCAGGCTTACTTTGCATGCATATCTCCTGGCTCTAGGCCTAAACTAAGCCACTTCTTCAAGGAGTCCTGGATCTTTTTTTTTTGGAGAATGGTATTAAAAACCAAGATCTGCACGTTGAGTGTAAAAGCAGTAATTTTTGTATAGTGAGAATGTGTCAGCTTGTTGGAAAAAAGGGATCATCTGTCTAGTGGTAGAGAGGAAAAAATAGAACTAAGGGAGCGTGTTAGATGATAGCTGAAGACTGAAGGATGTGTCCACACTGTAGATAAAACATAGGCTCCCACTGTTACCCTTATAAAACATGGTACATGAATATACATGACAGCCTAAAACAGGCATTTTAAATTGGTGAGGCGCTGAAGTAAATATATATAAAGCTACCTTTGAAATTGAATTTGACATGTATTTCTACTAGAAAAATTCAAACCTGAACTTTCAAACCCACCTTCCTTTGGATTCCTGAAACAGAGTACTGTTGGCTGTTGCTATCTTTGCATGCGGTTTGCTCTCTTTCTGTGAAGTAAACTTAAATAGTCACTTAAAATATAAATGGAGGTAATAATGATGAAGATAATTAGAGAGTGCTGCTTTAGAGATTCTGAAGCTCCTACTTGTGTTTTCTTATGATGATTTTTTATTTTGTCCTAGCTAGAGAAATACTGGATACCAGGCATGCGAATAGCTGTGGTGGAGCAATTGGAAGGAGAGAACAGTGCAGAAGACAGAAAAGCATTGCAATTCTGTTCTCTCTAAACCTGAATTGCAGAGGCTGGCTATATGGGAGATTGTAAAGAGAAATCTGCTTAATAGGAGAGCAACGAGGTGGACAATCTTTGCTATACTGATATTAACATATGTGCACCTCACAAATACATTTTTGAAAATGCTGGCAGATGTATTTTTTAGCATAGAAACTGGAAAGTGCAGTTTTTTAGCAGCTCAGGATTTTAAATTGAACTATAGATTAGCTGGAAATTACAAAGAGCCCTTCCTGAGTCAGCTCAATAGTGAAATGAAGTTTCCCAAAGTTGGTTTAGTATTGGTGGGTAACACCATAACTCAGGAATAGTTTATTCAATCCATTTAGGGGACAGAACAAATATTTTGATTCTACCCTCCTATTTGCCCACGCTATCTGGGTGCCTGCTATAGTTAACAATGTATTGTATTTGTAAGGTCCCCTTTGTCTCAGAAACACATGATCCTGGAGGAAAAAGATTTTATAGTTTACCTCAAACAAAAGTAAATGGGATCTCCCATTTGATCTACTAAACTTTATTTTCCTGCTTACCTTTCTCTGGAGGCCGCATGGCTAAGTCACACGAGGCTAGGGCTCGGGCTTATCTTGCCTCTGTAACATACTTGCTGTGTGTTTGCCCTCTCATTGTGCTTTATGGAAATTTGGGAAAACTAATACTGTTTTAAGAGCCACTGTATCAAGAAATTTGAATAAACTGAAGATCTTCATTAATCATTAAAATTACCCATGAGATAGGGATTAACATCACTATATTTAGGAAGAAACGGACACTTGGAGAGATTGGGTAACTAGTATAACACCAAAGGGCTGTTGGTGGAATATATTTGAACTCATATTTCTTCCATTTCTAGTCCTTGCCCTTTGTACTTTGAATCATTGGGAAAGAAGCTACAACAGGTAACCCAAATCCAACCCTTGATGTACTTCTATAATGAGTTCAATAAAAGATAAAGTTCTTTATTTGGGAGTAGAATTAAGCACAAGGAAGCTTTAATCTGGAAATACTCCTAACCTCTTGACAAAAGGATCCCCCTAGGATGACAAACAACCCGCTGAATAATACATGAGTTACTTCAGGTTCCTACTAAATGGTGCTAGAGCCTGTTTTGTGTCACGATGCAAGATGGTGGTGGGTTCTCAATCCAATACTACTCTTGGTGCTTGGCCATACCTATTTTGGTTTAAAATTTCTGTCCTATTGTTGTTCAAGTTTCCCTACTTATAATTGAGAAGAGAATCCTTAAAAGCACCAAAATATGGGAATCTTCCACCATGTTGGCATGGCAACAAATACACACAGTGTTCTTAGTGTGATTAATACCTTATCTAATGAGCATAGGACACTTTTTAATTATGGAAAGGCCTTCAATACACTAATGTGTGGGTGAATGCATAGAGAACAAGGGATTTAAATTGTTTTATCTTTAGTTCTTCTAGTGATTGATTCACTCTGGGGTGAGGCACATAACTGCTCTCTACCCTAGTTTCTCCATTTATAAAACAGAAATAAAATGTGGCACATGTTACTTCAAAGGGCACTCAGAAGATGAATGAGGTAGCATCATTTAAAAAAAAATGTGGTTGCTGGAGAAATAGAGTTATATTCTCTTTGTAAATAGTGCAAGAATGATGAAGCCCACGACTTGACTTTGACCCTCCAATGCTTTCTTGAATCTTTAAACCCCACTTGGTCACAGCTTATGCTCAAGTACTTTTACTGTTGTTTTCTTCAGTAAGATTAAAGAGCATCCACATGATGGAAACTACCCTTTGGGGAGTGGATTAATGGGTGCCTTTCAGTTTTGCAATGGAGGCATTTGTCCTGCCTTCCAGAAGCCATTTCATCTCTATTTTTCTCCAAGCTCAAAAGCTTTGTTAGAGACACAGTATGGGGTTAGGTTTCTGATCGTCACTAGGGAAGGTTTCTATTGTACTTTGTTTTCAATTTATTTTCCAGATGTGTTTAGAAAGGCACATTGGGAGGTGCATTGGGAGTGAAAGACCATGAATATTTCTGACCAAATCAGAGCTTGTAGTGCTTAAATGCTTCCCATATAGCTCTCAGAAAGGAGTTGGCAAACTTTTACTGTCAAGTGCCCATAGTAAATATTTTAGCTGTGTGTGGGCCATAGGGTCTCTGTTGTAACTACTCTGCTTTACCATTGTGGCATGAAAGTAGTCATAGACAATATGCCAATGATTGAATAAGACTGTGTTCCAGTAAAATTTTATTTACAAAAACACGTGGTGGGACATATTTGATCATGGGCTATATAGTTCACTACCCGTTACTTTAAGAGAATACAAAAATAACCTAAAGCAGATGTAGGGTTTATCCTGTACTTAGTGTTTCTTCTCAAAGGCAAATTTCTATTATTACTAAACAAAAGTGGCTATTAATTGTCTTTTGCATTTTAAAAAAATTCCAATGTATTGTTTTCAGTAGTAATACTATATTTTCATTTAGACCAGAGGAACATAGACTAGTGCATATTTCCAAGGCTAAGATACAAACGTTCTGAATCTCTTTTATATTTCTCCTAATCAAATGAAAATATTCTCTGTGATGCTTTATTTTTTTCTGGATGAAACACTGAGACAGAAGGTTACTCATGGCCAGCATTGCAAGTGATCTGTTTTTGTTGCAAATATAAAATTTGTTGCCAGGACCTTTTGTATCTTCACATATGTCAATTCTGACATTCACTATTTTTTTTTTTTCCTTCTTCTCAGTGCTGTCAAACACTTAGGCTCCTCTTTTTCCTTTCCATGGGCTATAATGATATGAAAGTGTCTCCTCATTGGTCACTACAACTCTACTATGATTGTCAAAATTTTCTATTTGATTGTTCAGCTATAACCTCCATTACTGTTTAGAGGAGACTTATGATGCCCCAGGCACTGGGCTATTTTACAAATATAATCTCATTTAGTTAGTATAACCTTTTCATAAGGCAGGTATTATCATGCCATTTTGTAAATGAGGCAACTGAGTTACAGAGTAAAGGGCACATTATTGAATACTTGACAAGTAAGTTGCAGAACTTGATTTGGAATCCAGGAGCCTCTGAATCAAGAACCTATGTTCTTATCCATTCTTCCCTATTGGCTCGTGTAATACATAAACTTTCAAAATATTCTTTCTCTTTTCTTATAGCCTGTTTTTGTTTCCTAGGCTGCTTAAAGCAAATACCATGAAATAGTTTGGCTTGAATAATGGGAATTTATTAGCTTAAGGCCCATCCTGAAAGAGGTGGGTCACATCTTGACTGAAACTTCATCAAAAGTTCCTACTTATAATGGGGTTTATGCCCAGAATGGATTAGATTTAAGAACATGTTTTTCTGGGGTACAAACTGCTTTAAACCGCCACATACACTCATATTAGAAAAAAAGCTACGATCCATGTATAACCTCCATACTTCTAAAAAAGCTCTGAGCATTGGATGTTCAATTTATTATATAGCATCTTAAGGAAAAGAATCTGAGAATTTTATTTTTGTGAATTTTAGGGTCTAATTTCTTGTGAGAGACTAATTTTTTAGATTCATGCATGTGGCATTTTAGTGCATTGTTCTCCACAGAGTTAAATATGGTTTAAGTCAACTCTGTGTTACTATGCTTTGGTCTATTTCTTTTACTAATTCTGTAAACTCCTAGAAAAATAGAAATGGTTTAGCTTTTTCTTACCTAACGTAAGGGAACATAATACCATCTGGGAAAATAGAAAGAGTGTGGGCTTCTGTGTTAGGTACAGTTTGGTTAGCCTTTTGTTTAATTCACTCATTACTTAACCCCTTGGAACTTTAATATCTTTAACTATTAAATGGGTTAGTAGTATTTAGCAAGTATGGTGATTAAGATTAGAATTTATGATTATAAAGTACATAGCCTAGTGCCTGGCATATAATAAGCTCTTAATAAATGTTAAATTTGCTGATGGTGTTGAGCCAGTGATGAGTATCTTCAGAAAGGATATAAATTAATCAACCAGAAATAGATTATTACATTTAATAAAATGTGTGTTAGAACTATATGAACATTTTTTTGAGATTGAATGTTGTGTGTTTGGAAAGATACAGTTTTCTTATTTGGAATAAAAATGACCTGCTGGAAGTCCTTGATATGACAGTGAGCTCTTTCAGAACAGTTTGCTCTTAGAGGGAAGAAGTGACACACATGGCTTAGATTTATCTTTGAAATACACAATTTAACTTTTAAATTAAGGGGAAAATGCTTGAGGCAAAATGTGTTTTTGGTTTTTCTAAAGACTAAACACCATGAACTTCTCCCACTCTTTCCTATGTATACTGAGTATCTACTTAGGTTAATAGATGAGGGCAGGATTGTATAAATGAACTGAATCCTTATTTTGTTATATTTATCAGTTAAGCCATCATGTTGGGTCAGCAACTGTGAGTGCCAGAAGTTGCTAATCTCCAGGCTGTCCTCTGAGACAAAAGAGGATACAAATCCAGATTTCCTTGCTCAAACTGTCTCTTTATGTATTACCCAACCAGTGTGAATTAAATGTGATTGCCTTTCTGGTCTCTGCTTTGTGTATTACCTGTGGAAAAATAAAATTATGAGTCTGCTTCCTTTCTTCCATCCAAGGTCTGTTGACTTTCCCTGCCATTCGTGTTTGCTCATAGAATGTTAAGAAATTTTGATACTTACTTGAACTGCACATGATTGCATTGCAAAGACAAATATATATCTTATGTAGTGTTTATCAGATATTTGGGAGCTATATATGTTAATAGTTATTTATCTGTGCCTCAGGTGGCAGAGATTGGGATACGGGGTTATAAATTGGTTCTAGTTTGCTAATGCTGCTGGAATGCAAAACACCAAAAATGGATTGGCTTTTATAAAGGGGGTTTATTCGGTTACAAAGTTACAGTCTTAAGGCCACAAAGTGTCCATGCTAAGTCATCAACAATCGGGTACCTTCACTGGAGGATGGCCAATGGCGTCCAGAAAAACTCTGTTAGCTGGGAAGGCACATGGCTGGCGTCTGCTCCAAAGTTCTGGTTTCAAAATGGCTTTCTCCCAGGATGATCCTCTCTAGGTTGCAGTTCCTCAAAAATGTCACTCTCAGTTGCTCTTGGGATGTTTGTCCTGTCTTAGCGTCTCTGGAGAAAGAGTCTACTTTCAATGGCCGTCTTCAAACTGTCTCTCATCTGCAGCTCCTCTCTCAGCTTCTGTGCATTCTTCAAAGTGTCCTTCTTGGCTGTAGCAAGCTTGCTCCTTCTGTCTGAGCTTATGTAGTGCTCTAGTAAACTAATCAAGGCCCATGCTGAATGGGTGGGGGCCATAACTCCATGGAAATTATCACATCAGTGTTATCACCTACCGTTGGGTAGTCACATCTCCATGGAAATACTCAGAGGATTCCAATCTAATTAGCACTGATACATCTGCCTCACAAGATTGCATCAAAGAATATGGCTTTTTCTGGGAGACAACACATTCAAACTGGCAAAAAGTTAAATCACTGCAAAGTGAAGAGTAGGAATGATGGGAAGGAGAAGGTCAACCAGTTACCTGGACCCTGGGAAAGGGTTGCCAGATTGAACAAATAAAAATAATGCATGCCCAGCTATATCTGAATATCAGATAAAATAATGAGATTTTTTTTTAGCATAAATATGTCCCAAATATTGCATGAGCCATATTTATACTAAAACATATTGTTTTTCAGAAATTCAGATTTAATCAGGTATCTGGTATTTTCTCTAACAACCCTACCCTGGGAATATGGCAAAGTCAGATGTCAAAGCAGAGTCATGGGTCCAAGACAGGCAAATTAAGGGTCAAACAGGCCCAGATGTAACACATTAGGTTAGGAGGATCTTGAAAATTAGGTGAAATCTTTTTCAGTATAGGATAGTGTTGGGGACTGGATCATATTTAGGTCCTAACCCCTGGTCCTGTGGATGTGAACCCATTTGTAAATAGGACCTTTGAAGATGTTATTATTAGTTAAGGTGTGTCCAAACTGAATGAGGGTAGGCCTCAATCCAATATGGCTGAAGCCCTTATAAGCAGAAGAAATTGGATACTGAAGTAGAAGCCATGGGGAGGAGCCTGAAGCTGGAAGTCAATGGAACTTGGAGGAGAAAGGAAAGGACATTGCCATGTGATGTGAGGCAGGAACACAAGCCAAGAAACCCCAAGGATCACCAGCAGCCAGCACCAGAATGTTACAGAGTTTGGGGAGAAAGCATTGCCTTGCTGGGAGCCTCAATTTTGGACTTCTGGCCTCAAAACTATAAGTCAATAAATTCCTGTTATTTAAGCCAACCCATTGTGTGGTATTTATCATAGCAGCTGGGAAGCTAAGAGAGGCAGCACTTAGATCTCTTGGCTATAACAGGAATCAGGAACTGGCTTTCTAGAGTCTGTCCTACTCAGATCTAACAAACATTGCTAAATCCAACATCTCACCACATGGAGCATATCCCAATAAAACCATGGGATAAAATAGACTATGGATTATAGTGGGAAAGGGCTAGGCTAAGAAATGCTAGCCCTGTGATGTAGTCATATTTCTGACATTTATTAGCCATGTGAGTAGACACGTCAACACATTTCTGTGATCCTTAGGATCGTCACATCTGAAATGGAGAGATGTTGAACTGGATCACTTGTTCTTATACTGGTTATGGGTAGAGTATCTAAAATTCATCAAACTCCTTCTCCTTCCCGTGTATTTCCTCTTTCCTTCTCTACCTCTTTCTCATTAGCACCTGTGGTGGTTTGGAGCTGTATGTACCCCAGGAAAACATGTCATTAAGTTTAATCCATTCCTGAGGGTGTGAACCCATTTTAAGTAGGACTTTTCGATGAGGTTACTTGAGTAAGTATGGCCCAGCCCAGTCAGGGAGGGTCTTAATCCATTAATGGAGTCCTTTATAATTGGAGTGAAATGTAGACACACAGACAGAAAGTCAGAGGGAGAAGCCAGAAGCTAAAATTCAGTGGAATCTGGAAGAGAACAGAGAGGTCAGGAAAGACTTCCATGTGCAGTGCCATATGTCAGGACCAAAGATGGTCAGCAACTCCGGAACACCAGTCTTCAGGAAGAAAGCATCACCTTGATGACACCTTGATTTGGGCTTTCTTTTAGTCTCAAAACCATGAGCAAATAAATTCCCAGTGTTTTACCTGATGCATTTTATGGTATTTGCTTGAGCAGTCAGGGAAACTAAAACAGCACCCAACCCTCTTTTAGTCTATCGAGTTGCCTAAATAACTAACTAAATAAGCATCTTTAACTTCATAGCCTTTTCTCTTCCCACTACTGACGTAAGTGACTCTTTTCTTCTTCTCAGAGTCAAGCATTTTGAAAAAATAATCTCCACTTGTTGTCTCTATTTGTTCTTCCCACATTCACTTCTCAGTCCACCATGGTCTGATAAAGATTACTAACAACCTCTTGGCTACTACATCAACTGGATGCTTTGTAGGATTTATTGTGCATGCCCTCTGCAGCATTTGCCACTGTTGGTCCAACTTTCTTCATCTATATACTCATTTCCTTTGGCTTCTGAGACAGCACACCAGCCTTCACAGGCTCCTCTTCCTGTGCACGTTCTTTATATCTGGATGCATAGGAGGGTTTTCTCCTAGCTCTCTGCTCAATCCACACATTGTCCTTTCACAGAGCTATGCATTTCCAGGGCTTCAATTCATATCCCTTGATGATCTGCAATTGTATATCTCTAGCTAGATCTTTTTTCCGAGCTCCATATTAGTATTTCCAATTATTGGATACTTATAGTTGATATCCTGTTGCCATCTCACACTCGGTATGTCCTAATTGCTGTCTCTATGCTAGCAGAGCAGGAAAACAAACACTATTTATTTTCTGACAACAAAGTAGATAAAAAAGGAAGCAAGATTCTGCTCTTATTTTATTCCCATTCATCAGATAAAAATTCTCTGAATCCTGACATACATGAGCCCTTTTAAAAGACAATTATTTGTTCGAAAGGTAAATATTCTGGCTAAGGCTGAAGTTGCCCTGTATCCAAACACATGCCTTCATAAGAGGTATTCTCACCATTTCATATTTGTTTTCTGATTGTCCCAGGCACACATCCTGCTGATGATATTCTACATGCAATTTTGGTTTTCCAGAATTCTTGACGTACTTCTCTGCTAGAGAGTTTGCCGTACACTATGTTCTCAATGCTTGGCCTTGTTTGAGTCCAAGAGGCAGAGTGCTCCAAGAGGCACCTGTGACGTGTATTTCTCCCACGTGCAACTGAGCAAGAGACACTTAGAGGCCTCTGCTAGAGTCTCATGCACTAGAGTGCTCACGGTCACTGTGGAGGGCCCTGAACTTGCCAAATGCCATGCGTCTCGAAGATCCTACTGAACACATTTTGTAAAGAGAATAAAAATTTCCTAGTGATTTACACTGTAATTTCAGGGATGGGTCCCATCATTTAAAATGTTATCCTGAAGGCAAATTAAAATGTTTCCTTAAGGTAAAAAATAAAGCCTTTGTAATAAGCATATTTATTAGAAAGGAGGGCCTCTAAAATATTCTCCACAAGACACCAAAAATATTTCATAAAATTTCAAGATAAGTTATATTAGAAAGAAATAAAGTAATATTCATTTTAATACCCATGGCTTTGTTGGTTTGTTTATCTTCTTTTAATAAAAGAAGACATTCTCTTAGGGTCATGTATCGATCCTTGAATGGGGTATTCTACCTGCCATGTAGATGCTCTCCACATCTGTAAGTTGGTAGCATAATTTTCCTGTCTTGAGATAAAGCACTTCTTAGAATCAAACCTTATTTAAACTCAGAGCAATTCTTAATAGATTTGTTGTTTTGTTTGTCTCAAGAAATCTATGGCGTTGAATGAGTTGATGCAAGAGAAGTTTTCATTATACTCTTTAGACTATTGTGTACCTGGAAGAAGAGAGTATGTAACCTTTGATAAAGGCTACCTTTTCTAGCATTTTGATTTGAACTTTTGTCGTTTTTCTCTATGGTTACTGAACACAGAATAAATTTGAAGAAAAGTAAGGTAAAGGATTTAGCAGACTGAAATGAATCAGGTCAGGCTTTGAATTCTTGTATAATCTTGCTGGTGTGTTGCTATTTTCTGTGGGCTTTTGTCATTCCAATAGACTGTGGAGTTCTGGCACTTAGGAAAAAGAACTATTTTGGGGGGATAAAGATTATTTTTATTTTTGTGAAAACATATGTCCACACACAGACATGTATGTGAATGTTCATAGCAGCATTATTCATATTTGCCAAAAAACTGGAAAAATCAAAATGACTATCAAATGGTGAATGGATAAACATATAAGGAAATACTCTCAGTAATAAAAAGGAGTGAACTACTGCTACAATCTACAACACAATTGAACCTTAAAAATGTTCAGGTTTTGCTTACTGAATGAAGCCCAATGTGAAAGACTATGAATTATATACTTTGATTTATATAAAATATACAGATAAAGCAAATTTATAGAGATCAGTGGTTGCCAAGGACTAGGGTGGGAATGGGATTAACTGCAAATGGGGGACATTAAGAGATTTTGGGGGTGATCAAATGTTCTAAAGCTGAATGTGGTGATGGGTACACAGTTCTATAAATTTACTAAAGCTCATTGTAATGTTTGCTTAAAATGAGCAAATTCTGTGTGTTGTAAATTATATCCCCATCAAACTGTTTAAAAATTTAAAAGAATGGGTTCTAATGAAGCTTCCTGTTCTTCCTTAATGAAAAACAGATGAAACCCTGTGTCCTAAGAAATTGTCTTTGTTCTAGACTAGCCTAGATTTTCCCCTTTTTAGATAATGGATGTCTTAGCACCATGATCTTTTCACAAATCCTTTGGAGTCCATTCAAAAGCATCAGTGGCCAACTGGCCACTTACTTTCCTTGAAGAGATGGAGTGGGGGGAGATGAATTTACTCAAACCACAGAATCTTCTGTGACTTTCAGACACTGTCTGCTTAGCAGAACGACAGGAATTGTAAACACATTATTTGGGAGGCCCTGGGTGAAGACCTGTTTTTGGTACTGTCAGTCAGACTGAAGTGAAGTCTGTCCTTGATGTCAGTCTAATAGCCATGCTTCATTCTCATTATGAGCTCCAGAGGTACAGTTCTTGATGAATTCAGATTCTTGAATAGTGTCCATCAGTACATTGATATTGATGTGCTTATTAGATTGAGCATGTTCTTGTTTCAGGAGCACTCTGTCCCTAAATCAGAATCTTTGGAGAAAAGGCAGAGCACTGTTGAAAAGCAGATAATAAACAGTAATGGAGCAAGAACCAGGATATATTAGTGCTGTTAGTCGCAGTAAACACATCTGATATTTCCTCCTTAATCTATAACGCTCCCCATCACTTCTTTGTGCAAAGCGAAAACGATGTCTGTAAACTGGTCTGGAGAGCCAATCTTTCACAAGGTTTTCTGCATACTAACTCAGTTAACAGAATCAAATGCCTAAGCTTAGTTCACAAAGAGAACATAAAGTCAAAATGCTATTCTCCCCATTTGTCCTTCAGTCCTGTAAAAAGGGAAAACAGTGTCTAATTTTCTACAACTGACATGAAGGTGCTACTGACTAGCTCATCATGAATGGAATGAATGGGGCACCGAGCTGTTCTTTGATTTGAGTCTGAATACAAACAGAAGGAAGATTGTCCCTCAGGAGATCCCCTAGAAACACTGCTGTAGGAGATGCAATGTGACTATCATAAAAAGCTAGTGTTACATTTAACTCGTGTACAGCTTTAAGGGATGTCATCAGACTGTGGCATATCTTAATCTGTGAAAGGCCAAGTCATTCTATAATGTAAATCTGTAGGCAAAGAGAAGTACAATATTCAGGTCTGTAAGGGAAAGAAAGTAAAAACTGAAGGCCCCAACCATAAGGAAATTGAATTTGGTTCCAAAGATAATATATACTCATTTTTTAAGTTAACCAATATTAGATGGGCACCAAGACAAGAAAAATAGCTTGTACTTTCCTACAGTGTTGAGTGTTGATTGGGAAAGTTAAGGAAAATTTTTAGGAGACAGGACTAAAGGTATATCTTAAAGTGGGTGAAACTTGGCTAGCTAGTGAAGAGGTGAGGAAAGCCATTTCAGGAAGTGCTGAAAACAGAGGTAGAAATAGTAAGGTATGTTTTGTGGATGGTGTGCAGGGTGGTCTGGCTAAAGCAGAAAATGTACATTTGAGAGCCATGGAAGATAAAGTTGGAGGGTAGCTTATACTTTGTGAATTATCTTCAAAATGAGAATGACAGGTTTAGATTTTATTCCATAGATAGTGGTGACACTACTATAAAATTAATGTGCTAAATTTATAAGAATGGATTGGAAGGGAAAGACCATGAATGCTGGGGGATCAATTAGAAAATGATAGGAAAGGATGTATATGAAATAAGACTAGATAGAGAATAGAGGAGAGCCTAAAAAAGTCCTTTATTCTTCTTCACCCCAATATTCAAGTTAACCTGGCAGTTACAGCTCTGGATGAATAGGAGAGTGATGCTAAAATTGACAGAAAAGATCCATCATGAAGTAGACCTAGGAGAAATACAAAGTGATGAGTTTTGAACAATGAATGTTGGATGCATTGAACAGGTATGTTGATGAGCAGGTATGTGAAGGCTATAACTGATAGTTCTGAAGGCTCGGTTTTATCCCTGGTATACAGTAAATGCTGATATATGCAAGTTGAAATAATGAAATATATAATAATGGAGATTCGGTTAAAGCTTAAGAACATAGATTTAGAATTCCTCTGCACAGAGATTAGGTTCAAATTGTGAGAAATGATCAATTTTTGGAGTGAGACTGTCACACACACACAAAGAAAATGAGGGAGAGCTATGTCTTGGGAAAATCCTCTAGTGAGGAGGTGTGACAAGACAGAGAAACCACAAAAATGTAGATAGATCAGGAAGATAGTAGTGTTGACAGTAAGATTTCTATCATTTCAAAATGGTGGCTAAAACCAACATTGTCAGTGATAATTTCAGAAGAAAAAAGATTTCTTTAATCCAATAAGATAATCATTTTTTACTTTCATTATGTGAGAATTGGGTATGCTTGGTTTCTATGAACTATTTGGGTTATATGGAAAGTTAAGGACTTAATAGTCTGCTTAAATACCAAATATACTGCATGGCTATTTTTTTCTTTGCCAAGAGTGAAGAAAATATGAGTCACGTGTATGTTGATAAAATCGAATAGTGTCATGTGAAGCTTGCTCATTTCCTCTCAAGTAAATAGAGAGATAGTTTACTCCGTGATTATGTAAACTTTAATTTTGGAAACCAAATTAGACGTGATTATTAAAATCTCTTTTCGGGGTTGGTTGTGTATAGTCCAATACTAGAAAATATTTCCTGTGAGTTTCCAAGAGGGATTTTTAGCCAGATCATCAAGAAAATACCATTCACATTTTTCTTATAGAAGTAGATGAGACTTGATTTTTCCCCCTTGAAATAATTTTCAAGAACTTAGTCCTTGAAATATTCACCAAGTTAAGACAATAATTGGGTATTATTTTAGCATTAATATGCTGTATCCATATCTGGGTTTTGGCTACAAGTGCTTGAAATCTATTATAGTGAGAAAGGAGGTTGGAAATTTTCTCTTGAAATTTGGGATTCAGTATATTCAATGTTAAAGTATATCTGCCAAACAGCCAAGAAGCACTGACAGTTTTAATTTTTTCAAGTTTGACACAGTTGGTCTTTTCTCTGGTGTTCCAAAAATAGACCAATTGGTCTTTCAGCTCATAAATTTAACCAAGCATATTTCCTTTTGAGAATCAAAGAGCCTCAATATGGAATACATTGACTTTTTGAACCATATATGTATCTGCACCAAACAATTTTAAAAATCTGGTGTTTTGTGTGCTTTTTCCCCCCTTAATTGATTACCTTGATAGTGAGGCTGAGATCTTCTCTTGGAGAACCTAGCAGCATTTGGAAAATGATTGCATGGTGGGAAATGGTACAGGGCTTCTTTTAAACTGATGATTTTTCTTTCTAGCCAAATGTTTTTCTAGCAGTCCTGATTACCAAAACCTACTATTTCTAGAATAGCAAAAGTGTATATTAAAATCCTTCCCACCACCAATTCTGTTCTGTTTATGAGAACTTTGACAGAACAATAAAGAGAATTCATCTTTGTGGTAGTCACCAAGCCTTGAGAAAACAGCATTTTTATTCCATTGAATATTTAGCCAAATATCCAGCATAAAATAAAAGTTGGACAGACTCCCCCATTGGTAGAATCATCACAAGTCATACCAAAGAAAATAAAAGGTAATGATTTGATCTTTTGCCACACTTGAATTATGGTATCCTCTACAGAGTCATTAGTTTGAATCGTGACTACAGAAATTATACAAAGAAATACCATAGCATTTCTTTAATAAAAGGTTTGGAAACATTCAGAATGCAAGGTTTAATGAAAGCCACCAAAGAAGTAAAGGTTTTCATGCTTCACAATTCAAAGGGCTATTTCATATATAGATTTCATAGCCTTTGATGATTCTTGATAATAGGGTTTAGTGCTAGCTAACTTCATGTGTGTGAACTTCATGTGTGTGATAGAGAACAGTCAATTTTTAGGAAGACAATTTTTGTGATTTTTTAAAAACTAAAATGTCATTCAAGAGGATCGGTTGTCATTATTCTGTATTTTTAGACTTACACTACACTGAAAAATCTAGACCTCATCTTTTACAATGTTTGCGACCCTTGACTTGGTATCAGCCTCATCACATTTTGGAGTTTCATTTCTGCAGAATTGACAGCTACATCTTTCCCCCACACAAAGACTCTTGGGGTGGGAGACCACACCCCAAAACACTTATGAAATAGCAGGTACTAAACAGAGCCTGATGTTACTTTTGCAAAGCTCTAAAATCTAAGCTGTCTGAGGAAAGGAACTTTCTGATTCATTGCTCAATCCCCTCACCTAGAAGAGTCAATGTTCAGTGAATATCTGTTTGGTGAATTTCTTAAATTAATGTTGGTTTAATATCATCAGTGATGTCAATGGTGGACGGGGTGTTGTGGGGCTGTCTATTCCAGACCTGCCTGAGCTTCAATAAGCAATGTTTTGGATCATTTTCCATTTACAGCCACCCATTTAAAACCACTTACAGGTGCCTGGAGCCAGATCCAAGTGATATTATTTTTAAAATCTGTGTTCTAGCTTTCGTAGTCAGAATGAACTGTAGCTCATGGGAAAAGCTACAGAAAATGCATCATAAAGAGCTTTTGTGAGACCCATATCCTGCTTTTTTGTACATTATAGTAGATTCAAATTTTATCTGTGTTTTTAAAAAGTAGGAAATGTTTTGTTAGGATAAACAATAGGTTTATCAAAATAAAATACATTACATATATAAACTAGAACCTGGAAGTATTTGTTTTGATATTAATTTTGTGTATTTTATATTATGAAAGCTATAGCTTTAAAACTTTTCTATATTTGCAGCTCTATTATTGAATATTCTTCTTTAAAGACAGCTGTTCTTGCCTTATCTACCAGATTCATACCTGAAGACCCCAGGGGAAATCTTGCTTTCTCCCTTCCCTGCCTGGAATATCATTAAATTTAAGCAAAGGGAAAAGAAAGTTTGAGTTTGGTGGTTCCCAGCATGCCAACCGCAATTGAGGTCAAGCAGAATGACAACTGCAAGTAGAGTCTTTGAGATTTGACAAGAAGGTGATTATTAGATGTCCATGGAAAGAGCGGTTTTCATAGCTAAATGAGGATGGAAACCAGATTGGAAAGCAGTGATGAGATGCATTCAAAACCTATTAGACAGGCTAAAAGGTAAAAGTCTGACAATACCAACTGCTGCCAGGCTGTGGGAAAGCAACATATACTAATAGCAGGAGAAAATACTGGAACAACTACTTCAGGGAGCAATTAGCAATATTTAAAATATCTAGTAAAGTTGAAAGTGCACATGGCCTATGGTCCAGAAATTCCACTTCTGGCTAAGAACTTTGAGAAACTTTTATCCACGTGGGCAAGGATACATGTTGTAAAATGCCCATTTTAACCTTAGTTTTAGTAGTGAAAAGGTAAAAGCAATGTAAGTGTCAAGCAGTAAGGGAATGATAAATAATCTGTATCCTGTTTATATGATAAGCAGGTAAAGTGAATGAATTGAAACTATGTGCATCCATATGGATAAATTGCAAATATATAATATAGAAAATATATTTAAAAAGCAGGTTTCAGAATGAAACATACAGCATAATAGTATTATGTGCTTGTGAAAACACTCAAAAGAATGCTATATATTTTAAAGACACAAATACATATAGTAAGACTACATAGGTCCATACATATTTAGTAAAAGTATAAAAAAATGAATGGGAAAGATTCAGGATAGTGGTTGCTCAGGAGAAATTTCCACAGAGATGTTAATGAGGAATGGGACTGAGAAGAGCTCCAAAAAGAACTTCAGCTGCACTTGTAATGTTTTATTTCTTTTTTTTTTAAGAATCTGAATCAAATAAGAATACTAACATTCATTAATTTGGGTGGTTGGTAAGTGATTTGTTATTTTACTCTATTTTTATATAGATATAAAGTATTTTATTGAAGTATGAAAATGAAAACTTTTTTTCAATTTGATGAGGCATATTTATATTTAAATTTAGAGGGGAAGGTGCTAAGGAAGAGGAAGAATTCAGACCCTTGATTGGGAATGAAACATGGGGTTTGAAATGGATGCATCCTGAGATGTAAGGCACAGGTGGAGAAGAATAGAGTTGAAGCTTGTTGCCACATTGTATTCTTTATGTATCATTTGTTACCATTTATCTCATATAACTGTGTCTTATTCATCTTTATATTTCTGGTGCCAAGCATAGGACCTATTTGTAGGAAGGAAGGAAGATTGGGAAATATGAAAGAGGAGAGAGGACAGTGCAACTGTGTGGTATAGGCAATATGTGATTGCGTTATTGCCTGTGATAAAATCAACAAATAATTCTGAGATAATTTCTGTCTGCTGGAAAAGAACTTTCAGGATTTTATGACAGTACACAATATTTCAGTATCAAACAATTGCAATTGATGAGTACTCAAATTATTTGGGATGTTCAGATTTTCTGCATTGTCTTTTATTTGGTGACTTGAAAGTAATAGCACCAAGTAAATAGAATTACGATATATTAAAATTGTGAACTCTTATTAGTACTTGACAAAATTTAGTAATGTGTATCTGCTACCCAGTATATACAATCTTAACCAACTATTAGTATATGCCTTAGTTTGCCTGAGCTGCTATCACAAATAACACAAACTGGTTTTGGCTTAAAGAATGGAAATTTATTGGGTCATGGTTTTGAGGCTAGAAGAAATCCAAAATCAAGGCATCAGCGAAGCAATGCTTGCTCCCCAAAGTCTGTGGAATTCTGGTGATAGCTGCTGGCAATCCTTAGTGTTCCTTGACTTGTCTCTGCCTCTTGTCACTTGGCAAAGTCCTCTCTTTCTTGCTTCTGTGACTTCCGACTCCTTTTTATAAGGCCTCAAGGAATATGGATTAAGACCCTTCTTCACTCAATTGGGCTACTCATCAATGAAAAATACTACCTTTAAAGGTCCTGTTTACAATGGATTCACACCCACAGGAATGTGGATTAAGATTAAGAACTTGTCTAAATTGGAATACATAATTCATTTTTACCACATTATGCTTATATCAGGAATTAGATCTAAAAATATAATCACATGATGTATCCTGGAAACACACAGATAAAATAGTCTAAATCAGAGGTGGTCTTAATCCTGGCAATTTCAGCCTGCCACCTGTTTTTATATGGCTTGCAAGCTAAGAATGGTTTTTACATTTTTAAGGGATTGAAAGACGGTGAAATAAGAATAATATTCTATGACACATGAAAATTATCAGATTCAAATTGTAGTGTCCATAAATAAAGTTTTATTGGAACTCAGCCATGTTTATTTATTTAGGTATCATCTATAGCTGCTTTCACACTGCAACCATAGATCTGAGTAGTTGTGGCAAAGACCATAGGGTCTGCAAAGCCTAAAATATTTACTATATGGACCTTTACAGAAAAAGTTTGCCCACTACTGGCCTAAATATGTTATTTTGTAATTATGTAGTACTTTTCCTCCCTGAGATTGGCATAAACAACTCTTTGGGTCACTTTAAAGTCTTAGGGTTTGGCTGGTCATTAAACATCACATCAATAGTCCTCCCAAGGCCACAAGACAGAGAACAGACAATTATACAACAGTCATCTATGTAGGGAATAATGGCAATAATTGTGCAGAATTTCCTGAGGGCAGCAAGAGGAGATAATGAAAACATATTTGATTAGAGGTCTTTCGGCTTTCACTGGAGAAGAGAGCTTATTGAACCAATTTGTTGGGAAGGTTTTGCAAATAGTATTGCCAGTCACAGACAAAGAAAACAGAGTTCGTAGCATTTCCTTAGAACCCAGACCAGAAATTGGCCGATGAATATCTGCTTTCTTCTTTGTTGTTTGGATGTCAGCTTATATAGCAGAAATTGGTCCTGGATGTTACTTAGTGTTTAATACCTCCATTATGAAAAACACAGAAGTGTGTGCACAGAGATGGTTCATTTTTGTGTGCTTGGTGTCTGACCATGTTGGCTCTCTCACTAAAACTTTTTACTGTAACTTCTACACCACGTTGGTCTTTGTGCTTTTGTTTCAATGCTCTGATGTTGGTCTGTGTCACTAGCCCTTGAACATGGCATGAAATGTTCCCATATGTTATAAAGGAACCATAGAACCATGAAGGACACAGGGGAAAAATCTCCTTGGGATTTGACTATGTCAGAGTAATTTCTCTGCCTTGCTGAGTAAAAGTCCTGAAATGTTTTCCTAATAAAACTTATTTTCAATTACTGAATTTTATTGGGAATGTCTAACATTGCTATTGGCTTACCTGTCTCTTTCAAACAGATGTGATTTTGTATTTTCATAATTGTTGGATTCAGAAATACCTACATGAGGTAAAGACATTTTTTTTTTTAATGTCACGGCTGTGGAGCTTTTGCTTCCTCTGATGGCGCTAAAGCCTGTTTAGGCAGCCAGGGAACTAGTCAAGCTCAAAAAGCCTGAAAAAGAAGGGAAATGGCGAGTTCTCTATTGCTTCGGAGAACTTCAAGAGAAGTTTAATACCACTGTGCTTGTCTCTGACACCACACCATATTAGACCAATTTTTAGTATAGAATTATATATTCCTCTAAAAAGGATTTTTTTTCTTTTGCCACTTCCTTCTCTTCTCCCCTCCTTTCCTGTTCTTTCCTTCCTCTTCCCTTCTTTCAACTTCTTTTTTTTTCTTTCCTTCTCTCTCTCTTTTTCTTCCCCTCTGCTTTTCTCAAGTGGGAAAAAGTACTGTGTCTCCCTCATTTTTGTGTTGGATTTTCTTTTCCTAGATAGTAAGCATAGTGATTTCAGTTTAATTGTACAAAATATCATGTGCTTAACAATCAAATTCACTATCACCACTCCATACAGTGGGACAGTCAAAGAAACAAATACAAGCACTCTTGCACTCTCACCAAGTGAAAAAGTTAAGGAAAACTTCATGTATCTTAACTCATTCCATCCTTCTGTCTTTCCCCCCTCTCCTTTGATCTTTCTCTTTTCTATCTAATATTTGCCTGGTCTCTTCTCCCGCTCCATTCTCATTTCTCTTTCCTCCTAATTTTTTCCTTTCTTTCCTCACTATCAGGTAGTAATATATTAGTTTTCTATTGCTACATAATAAATTACTGAAAATGTAGCAGCTTAAAAATATCCATTTATTATCTTGTGTTTCTGTAGATGAGAAATCCAGGTGGCTTGATGGGGTTCTCTGGTTAGGGTCTTTAAAGTCTAGGTACTTATCTGGAGACTCTAGGGAAGCATTCGGGTGGTTGGCAGAATTTAGTACTTTACAGTTGTAGGTCCCTGTTGCTTGCTGGCTGTTGGCTGGAAACTGCTCTCAGCTCCTAGGGATTTCTCTCAGGTTCCTGCCCCCAGGACACCCTCCATTTTAGCAATGGAGAAGCTTTCTCTTGTCAACTCCTTCTGACACTTTGGATCTCTCTGACTTCTGCTACCAAAGGGGAAAACTCTTTGCTTTTAAAGGGCTCATGTAATTAGGTTAGGCCTACAGGATAATCTCCCAGTGATAAGGTCAATTGATTAGTAACTAATTACATCTCTGCAAAATCCCTCATGCCCTGTAATGCAACATAATCATGGAGTAACACCAGGCAGGAGGTCAAAAGGCTGTTTTAGGATTCTGCTTACCACAAATAGTAATTTTTTTCTTCCTTCTGGGACAGAGTTGGATATTAGGAATCATGAAAGTTGACCCGTACATTTTATATATGAGGAAAGTCACTGATATCTGCAATAAGATTAGCTGAATCATACAGTATCACTTAGAGAGGACAAGAGCAGTGTTTTATGACTCCCACTAAAGTGTTTTCTCGGCTGTGCCATGGTACTTTTATTATTAAAGTGATAAAATGCAGAACTCCATGTAGTTTTGCAACTTACAACCATATCACTTACCAAAGATAAACAGTAATTAAGGGAACAAAGGGAGTATCTATAAAAATAACTTTTTATTTATTCCCTTATTGAGTGTCTAACAAATTGATCCAGATTTTAACACTGTAATCCATCATATAGAAAAATTACATTTTGATAGGTGCCATCTGCATTCTAATGGATGATTATCCAGGAAAACTATTTGGTGAAAATCAATTCTATTATTTTGCATATTGTACTCATTAAACATTATGATTTAAAATGATACAAACATAAAAATTTGCTAACAATTTGAAAGTAAGCCACCAGGATTCATCCTTGAATCTACCACCCTACACCAGTGCCTAGTTTTTGGAAAATCCTCAATAAGTGGTTGCAGAATGAAATAATGTGAAAGAGGGAAATTGATTACTATGAAGTGTAATAGTATTGGCATGTAGGAGGTTCTAAAGGAACAAATAAGCAAACTAAACAAAAATGAAATGTCTGTAAATTAAGAGCAAATGTCTACAATATATAGGCCCTTCTTAGGGAAATTTTAAAAATATCTGTTTACTCATTGAACAAATATTCATTGCACATCCTTGATTTATCAGACACTATGCAAGAAGTGTGGGGCTAGAGTTGTGAATGAGATCCAACGTCCTCCCTCATAGAGCTTACAGTTGAGTGGGGAGAGTACAAAAACAGGTATTTATATCAATTCTCTTATGAGGAACCAGGTTTTCCATTCTTTCTCTCTGCATTAGTTTCATGTGACAGCTGTTACACACTACCACAAACTTAATGGCTTAAAGCAACGTGAATTGATTCTCTAATAGTTCTGGAGTTCAGAGGCCTGAGATCAGTTTCAGTGGGCTGAGAACAAGGTATTGGCAGGGCTGGTTCCTTCTAGAGGCTCTAAGAGAAGAATCCATTTGCTTGCCTTTCTAATCTTCTAAAAGTCATCTGTATTCCACATCTCATGGTCCCTTCCCCCAAGAAAGCAGTAGAGAACTCCTTGGGAGATGAAATATAAATCACATCTCCCTCCACTCAAAAGCCTCCCATGGCTTCCCATGTCACTCAGAATAAAAGCCCAAGAACCTACCATGATGTCCAAGACCATCCCCTTTCTTTCCCTACCTTTACTTCTCTGGCCTCATCTCTAGTACTGTCCCCCAACAAAGTGCACTTCAGCCACTCTAGCTCCTTCCCTTCCTTAAACATCTCACACACTCTTCTGCCTCCGGGGCTCCATGCCCGATGCTCTCTCTGTCTGGAGCATTCTTTCTGTGGATATTCCCATGCCCTGCCTCACTCTTGCTCAGTGAGACTTTTCCCAGCTACCCTATATAAAACAAAATTCAGTATCTAAATGTTTAAGAGACTCATTCATTATTGTATCCCAAGTGCTTAAATAATTCCTGACACAAAATAAATGTGTGAAATGAATGAAAAATAATTAATTTAACAGTGTGTTGCAATAGGGAATAGTGGGTTATATCTGCTTAGGTTAATACAGCAAGGCCTGCCTCAGGAGGAGTAATAAAACTGAACCCCGGACATAAGTATGCACTCTCAGTTGGGGAAGTTTGACCTGACTCAGATGCTTAAGGAGGTGAGTGTCAGGGAGCATATGAGGGAAGAAGAGAGGGCTAAAGATGAGGCTGGAGAGACAGGTAGAGGCCAGATTATAGAGCACCTTCAGCCATGCGCTTTAATTTCCTAGGTTGCTGAAAGCAGAGTCCATGAAATGCTTGGCTTAACCATGGGAATTTATTAGCTTACAGTTTTGAGGTTGAGAAAAAATGTCCAAATCAAGGCATCATGAAAGTGATTCTTTCTTCCTAAAAACTGGCAGCCAAGGATCCTTGGCTCCCTCTAGCACATGGCAAGGCGCATGGCAGCACCTGCTGGTCTCTCGCTTCTCTTCTGGGTTTTGGTGCTTTCCCATGGCTTTCTCTCTCTCTCTCTCTCTCTCTCTCTCTGTATTCATTCTGTTTATAAAGGACTCCACTAAGAGGATTAAGACCCATCCTGAATCTGGGTCATGCCTTAACTGAAGTAGCCTCCTCGAAAGGTCCATCTTACAGTGGGTCCACACCCACAGCAATGGATTAAATTTAAGAACACATTTTTCTGGGATATATACAGCTTCAAACCACCACACCATGCTAAGAAGTTTGGATTTTTTTCATATATAATGAGAATCCATTAAAAGTCTTTAAGTATGGGAGGGGTGTGATCTGATGTAGTCTTTATAAAAATGACACTGGTTCATGTGAAAAGAAAGAATTGGGGGTGGTCAAGAAGGACAGCAGAGAAGATATTACAGTAATCTACAATAATCAAGGCAGGATATGGTGGTAACTTGGGCTACTATATTCTCTCCAGGGGCAACTTTGGCTGTATTTGCTTGGTGCCAGTTTTCCATGGTTCCTGCTAAGGGGGTACAGCCTTCAAAGGGACAGCAGTCTGTGGACATTCCTCTTCAATAGCCCCCGCACGTTGGATGTAGCATGAGGATAGTTAAAACTCAAAGTAAAAGGCAGACTTATACAGCACTTGTTTTACTGGAAATGCTGTTGTCAGTATATTTGGCAACTTTAATGAGACCTGAGGGTGAGGATTATTGGCACTCTCTACTCCCTACATTTATATGTGTTATGGCTGTGCTGGATATTTTTCTGGAATGCTGATTACATGACTAGAGAAGAAATCATCAGATGCCCATTTTCCCCATCTGCAAAATGAGGATGCACCTCATTTTCAAGGGTCAGTCTTCTCTGAGTTAGAGAGAGAGGACAGGATGGATGAGTTAGCAGAGAAAACACTGGAGATGAAAGACACTGTGCAAAATTAGAAGTATTCTAAGGATGATTTAAAATCTTTCCAACCAAGGATCTCAAAGAGCTTAACAAGTTCTCCATTACTGATTGTGATTGTACCAGCTGAAGAGAGAGGTAGCTTACAATGGCAAATATTCTGGGGATAACAAAGTTGAATTCCCCAAAGTCCTTGGCCTGTTTTCGAAATGTTAATAAATATGTAACCCAATCCACATATTCTAGGACAGAACTAACATTTAATTTGGATGCAATACACTGTACAATTGCAACTGTTTTAAAATTTCAGTACAGTAACAAGAGTTACTGAATCCTGCTAATGTACTGGGTTAGAAAATGGATAATGGATGCTACTGCTGAATCTAAACACATAGAAATAATCAATCCAAAGGCAACAAATCATCGTGGGAAGCTGTATTCACCATCTTGAGCACAGAAATGAAAATGTTGAGTGAGTAAAATTCCCAAAGACTAACTTGGTGTTTGGTAGCATTGAAAAGATGTACAGTACATGGGTGCCCAGGCCTGAGCCTAGGACACAAACTGAAAGAAGATTCTGTATTTTCCATGTCATTCACACCCCTGGCTCTTCAATAATTGCTCACTTTTCTTTTAATGACTGAGGCACACCTGTTATGTTCAGGTTTATTTTTAAGCAAATATGGTCATCACAGAGGAGTTGCTAAAGATTTAGAAGTTTAGTGAGGAGGGTATAGGGAGCTCTGGCTGCCCCCCACAATTGCCCAGCTGCTGTGTGTAGGCCTGCACCTTTTGCAGAGAATTTGGGAAAATGGGTTAAAGAGGTCCTCAACAGCATCCCAGTAGAAGCAGAGACATGAGTGAGACTTCATGACAGGCCATGTTTCCTTTGGAGACTGCAGGGATGAGGACGTGATCAATTTTTCAGGTTGGCATGTTGGCTGCTGGCACATTTGTGAATTAGCAGAATTTGCCTATAGGACAATGCCCCACTGCCAGCGAATCTCACATTGCAGATCGTGCCCAGGTATGCATCCAAATTTCTACCAGTGTCTGAAATATATTTAGTTACAATCAATATATGAATACTGCTTTGGTGACACCTCTAATAGGCAGGTAGAGCTGGCGTATGTTATGGGGTATATGACATAATAGTTAAGAATAAGGGCTCTGGCGTCCACCCAACTGGTTCAAACTGATCCACATCAGCCTTTACTACCTCTGTGTCCTTTGCCACATTACTTGATACTTTGTGCTTCAGTTTCCTCATCTGTAAAATGAAAATAATAATGGTAATTTCTCCAGGTAGCACTTACATCATCAACTTGTGGGGATTAAACAAATTGATTTATGTAAAATGCTTAGAAATGTGCTGAGCACATGGGAAGTTTACAATGAAAGCTTTTACGATGGAGCCTGGGGTCTGACGTAATCAGAATGAGACATCGGTCGCCTCATTTAGCATCCTACCAGCACCGAAGAAAGGGTGCAAGTTTACCAGAACATGTGACGACTTTGCTGTACGAGAATTTAAGATGGTGAGTGCTCAGTTTTACGTAAGCAATGACTCAATGTTTAAAGGGGATCAGTGCACGGTCTGTTAACCACAGAAGCCCTGTAGACCTTGTGAATTTGCCTTCCAAATTATTGCTACTTTTGTACTGTTTTGAGAACTTTAATACCTTCAAATGTCCCACCAAATGTGGTGAGCTTTTGAAAATGTGCCAAGAATAAAGATTGAGGTTAGTTTCTTCATTCCTTCTTTTGGCTCTTCCTCCCTGATCCTTTAAGTATCCTCAAATAACCAGATACTCCTACTTGCCTGCTGCTCCCTTGCTAATTCTTAATTAATTGATTGATCCATTCATTCAGCAAAATTTTTTAAATGCATGATAATAATATTTGTTAAGTACTTACTCTGTATTAAGCATTTTGAAAAGCACTTAAAGCAGATCTCATTTAATTCTCACAGGAGTATTTGGAGGAAGAAATTATTAGGCCCATTTTACAGATTAGGCTTAATGGGTGCAGTGGCTTACCCAGTCGCATACCTTGCAAGTTGCAAATGGTAGAATTTGAATTCAAGCCTAGATTGCCTTAAATAAAATCACTATATCATACTGCCTTCCATGTATCAGACCCTGTGCCAGGTACTGGCAAAACAAAAATAAATGAGGCAAAGACCTCACCTTCAGTGATCAGTTTAGGGTTGAGACTAGCTATGTATACAAAGATTGGCAACACAATGGGATAAGTGTTAAAGAAATGTATGGAATGGTAAGGGAGTAGCAAATGTGGTAACTAAATGCTTTTATTCCTCCAAAGCTTTGCCCCCAGTTTTTCTTTCCTAGTTTTCCTCTCTCTTATCAAACTTGCCTGCATGTTCCATTTGGTCAGGGCTGTGGTCTTAGATAGGGAGTTGATAAACAATTCATTTATTTGGGTATACGGATAGATTGTGTAGTATCCCATATCCTCAGCAATTTTACAGCATCTTTCTAGAGGTTGCATCTTATCTGAAAAGACTGACAAGTAGGCATCTGAGGTACAGCAGAAGAGCTGTAGGCATATGCTGTGATGGTCTTGGAGCATTCATTACATCAAACCATGTGGCCTACCGTCTATGCAACATCTATGCACATGGTCCTTCTATTTGTGCAAAGGAGGAGATTTCCTCACTCCTATCTCCCTGAGCAAAACTTTCCTGCCTCTGCTTCTTTACCACCTGAGTTCACCTTTGAATGAAGGAACAAAAAAAGCCTCAATATTTCACAAAAGTGGACAAGTTACTTTTGGAGACAAATCTGGCAATCTTTTGGGGAAAAAAGTTCCTGGTATTTCCTGATTTTATGCAGAGAATGAATTCAGAAAGGATGGCCTCCCCCCACCCAAGCTTAAAAAAAATGTTTACCTACCTTTCTGTTTTCCAATCCAAACTGGTATGATAACATTCAGGAGGTCAACATTTGAAAATGGTTTTTGAAAAAAGAAAACCACCCACACTCAAAAAACTATTTTCCTTCCTAGTAAATGTAATTTTAAATTTCAAAGGCAGGATTTAGGTCAGTGGTTTGGGTCATTTTTTATTTTACCCAAACTCGGCCACCCTTCCCTTATTGTGCAATCCAGAGGAATCAGAGAGATGTCAGGTAATAAAAATCCAGCAAGGAAAAAAAGTTGGAAGACATTCCGCCCAAAGTTGCCTGCCCCTAAGTTCTGCTGACTTCAGTGGGATTTGTACATTAGTAATGAAGGGCAGAATCTGGTCCACTGATTTTATTATCATTGAAGAAAAGATTTTTCTGACTGTAAAATGGAAAAATGTAATTTATGTTTTAGACCCAGGGTGATAGGCAGAACAAGAGATGGAAAATTATCTGCTTGGGGGCTTTAAATATAAAGATCATCAAATGAGGGGAGACCAGAAGCATCCATACATAACTGAGAGGCACTCAGGTCCAAAATGATCTTTCAGCTCCTGGAGCATCCAAGACATATTGGTGTGCTCTCAGACAGAGTCTGTAAGTGAAGTTTATGATGAGATGGCATCAAGATGAGTTGTGGAGAACTGAATGGACGAGTGACCTTTTCAATCTCTCAATCTCTGTTATCCTCATAAGTCATTTCAGTGCAAGGCAGGAGCCAAGAAGACTATTTTTCACCCCATACATCAAGCTTTAACTTGTTGGTGCTGACACTTAACCTGGACTAATCACTTTTGATGGATGACAAAAATATGGATGAGCTGTGAAAATGATATTCCATTTTCCTCCTTTATTGCCCCCAACCTACTGCACTCATATCTGAACTTGTAGACTTATCACTGCCTGAATTTGCTTGACCTTTAAATTTCATATAAGTGTGCTATTTTCTTGTACTAAGTGCCCAGTGCTTTGATCACTTAGCTGACTGGGCACTATATTTCAGAGATGACTAAAGTGATTCCAATCTACTGATCTGTATATTTTTTGGTGTTTGTGATGCTAATAACATACGGACTCTGACAAGTTCAATTTTAATGAATATGTTTCTCTTAATAATGCCAACTTTCTCTTTATGTTACTTTTTCTTTTTAAGAGCTCATAGGTTTACTCAACAAGCATAAACCAGTGCTTGGTACATGGTAGACATTTAATTAATGTTTGCTGAGTAGATGAATGACTTCCTATTCATAGAAGATGTTATATTTCAGCTGGACTTTGGAGGAGAGATGGAATTAAATAAGTGAATGGGGGGAGGGGGTAAGAGCAAAAGCAGAGAGGTAGGAAAGTACAAAGCATGTGTGTGGCATGGGCCCAATGCCCTGTACTATATAGGTAATCAGCAAATATATGTTGAATGAATAAAACGACTACTAACATTCAGCGCATAGTATTAGGAATGAAAAAATAGGGATATGAATGAGTTGTAGCCTCTTCAACAAGCTTACATTCTAAGAAAGGAATTGGATCTGTAAACAACAAATCAATTGTATTTACTCATTCAACAATTTATTGAGTACCTACTAAGTGTTGGGCCTTATTCTGGGTAATAGGCAATGAACAACATAGAAAAACATCCCTGTGTTCATGGAGTTTACAACAAATAAATATATAAAACTTACAGTATGTCATATGTTAAACATTATGGAGAAAATTAAAATTAAAAAGGGAGGAGTAGACTAAATGGGTAAATGCAAAACCCAGTAGTTCTGTATCCTCAGTATATAACTCTACTCTTTGTCTCCCATAAGAGTTAGGATGCAATTGAATAAGAAATAGTTTTTCCTTATAACAGACCCACAAAATATAAAGAGGTAAAGTGATAAAAACATCAGGAGAGGAAACAGTGATATGGGAGCAGAGAATGTGTATTCTATTGAAGTTAAGTAGCTATCTTTTCAAACTAGTAGTTTATAGACATAGGTTGTTTAATACAGACCCCAAAGATAGTATTTAAAAACAGAACCGAGAAAGGGATCAATCAGTCACATCACTAAAGATCACCTATACATGAAGGGAGGTTGCAAAAAAGGAAGAGAGACAAAAAAAGATATGACATAAATAAAGGAAAAATGGCTGAAATATGTCCTGCCTTAGTAATCATATTAACTGTTAATGGATTTAACTCCCCATTCAAAAGACACAGATAGGCAGAATGTATAGAAAAAGCACAATGCAACTATATGTTCTTTACAGAGACTTGCCTTAGACCCAAAGATGCAAATAGGTTGAAGGTGAAAAGATGGGTAAACATATTCCATGCAATAGTAACCAAAAGAGAGCTGGGTTAGCTACACTCATATAAGACAAAATAGGCTTTATGTCAAAATCTGTTACAAGAGACTAAGAAGGGCACTATATGTTAATAAAAGGGTCAATCCATGAAGAAGAAATAGCAATCATAAACATTTATGTACATAACCATAGTGCCCCAAAATACATGGGACAAACATTGGCAAAACTGAAAGAAGAAATAGAAACCTCTTCAGTAATAGTTGGGGACTTCAATATACCACTTTCATCAATGGATAGAACATGCAGGCAGAAGTTCAATAAGGAAAAAAATAGCTTGAATAATGTGATAAATGAACTATAGACCTAACAGACATATACAGAACCTGTGCCCCAACACTGCAGGATATACCTTTTTCTCAAGTGCACATGAATCATTCCCCAGAATAGACCACATGTTATGTCATGAAATAAGTCTCAATAAAGTTAAAAAAGATTGAAATTATACAAAGCATCTCCTCAGTCCACAATGGAGTGAAGCTAGAAATCAGCAACAGACAGAAAACCAAAAAATCTAGAATGATATGAAAGTTAAACAACATGCTTTTAGACAATCAATGTTTTAAGAAGATATCAGAAGGGAAACCAGGAAATATCTTGAGATGAATAAAATTGAGAACACAACATATCAAAAATTATGGGACACAGCTAAAGCATTGCTAAGAGGGAAATTTATGTCCCTAAATGCTTATATTAAAGATAAGAAAGAGCTCAAATCAGACACCTAACTGCAGACCTGGAGGAACTAGATAAAGAACAGAAAAACAAACCTCAAAGTGAATAGAAGAAAGGAAATAACAAAGATTAGAGCATAAAAAAATTGAAGAATAAAAAAAGAATGAAACCAAAAGTTGATTCTAAAAGATCAATAAAATTGACAAACCTTTAGTTAGTTTAATAAAAGAAAAAAAGGCATTTACAAATAATTAAAATCACAGCTGAAAGGAGGGACAGTACTACTAACAGCACAGAAATAAAAACTAAAAAATCATAAGAGGATACTATCAACAAATGTGTGTCAATAAATTAGACAACCTAGATGAAGTAAACGAGCTCCTAGAAATACACAGACAACCCAAACTGACTCTAAAAGAAATAGAAGATCTCAAGACAATTACAAGTGAAGAGACTGAATCAATAATCAAAAACCTCCCAACAAAGAAAAGCCGAGGACCAGATGGCATCACAGGAAAATTCTACCAAACAGTCCAAGAAGAATTAGCATGAATCCTGTTCAAACTCTTCCAAAAAATTGAAGAGGAGGGAACACTACCTAACTCATCCTATGAAGCCAATATCACCCTAATACTAAAGCCAGATAAACATAAAGAAAAAAAAAAAAGAAAATTACAGGCCAATATCTCTTATAAATACCCCTTATAAATATAGACGTAAAAATCCTCAACAAATACTAGCAAACTGAATCTAACAGCACATTGAAAGATTTATACACCATGATAAAGTGGGATTTTCCCCAGGTATGCAAGGTGGTTCAACATAAGAAAATTAATTAACATAATACATCACATTAACAGAATGAAGGAAAAAATATGATCATCTCAATTGATGGACAAAAGGCATTTGACATAATCCAGCACCACTTCTTGATAAAAACACCTGGAAAACTAGGAACTGTCTTAACACGATAAAGGGCATATGTGAAAAACTCACTACTAACATCATACGCAATGGTGAAAGACTGAAAGCTTTCCTCAATGATCAGGAACAAGACAAGGATATCCACTGCCACCACTGTTATTTAACATTGTACTGGAAGTTCTAGCTAGAGGGATTAGGCAAAAGAAAGAAATAAAAGGCATCCAATTTGGAAAGAAAGAAGTAAAATTTTCCCTATTTGCAGTTGACATGATTCTATACAGAGAAAATCTCCCTCCCCCACCGCCAAATCTACAACAAAGCTCGCAGAACAAAGAAGTGAATTCAGTCAAGTGGCAAGCTACAAGATCAACATGCAAAAATCAGTAGTTTTTCTTTACACTAGTAGTGAACAATCTGAAGAGGAAATTAAGAAAAAATTCCATACACAATAGCAACTAAAAGAGTCAAATATCTAGGAATAAACTTAACCAAGGATGTAAAGGACTTATATATGAAAAACTACAAAACATTACTAAAAGAAACCAAGGAAGACTTAAAAAAATGGAAAGATATTCCACGCTCATGAAATTGGAAGACTCAATATTGTCATGATGTACTTCTGCCTGAAGTGATTTACAGATTCAATGCAATCTCAATCAAAATTCCAAAAACCTTCTTTGCAGAAATGGGAAAGCCAATTATTAAATTTATTTGGAAGGGTCAGGGGCCCTGAATAGTCAAAACCATCTTTAAAAAAAGAATGAAGTCAGAGGAATAAAAGAAAAAATATATAAATGGGAGCTCATCAAAATTAAAAAAAAATTTGTCCATCAAAGGACTTCATCATGAACGTAAAAAAGACAACCTACTGAATGGGAGAAAATATTTGGAAACCACAAATCTGACAAGGCTTTATCCAAAATTAATAAAAACTCTACAACTCAAAAAAAAAAGACAGACAACTCAATGAGTAGGGACTGGTGGCTTAAAGCTTAATTGGCACAGAAGTTCTGTTGTGGGTGATGGAAAAGTTTTGATAATGAAGGATGGTGATGGTAGCACAACATTGTGAATATAATTAACACCACTGAATTATACATTACATACATACATTATATGTATTTTGTGAATATTGTTAAAGGGGGAAATTTTAGGTTGTATATATGTTACTAAAATAAAAATAAAAAAAGGAGGAGTGGAGTTGAACTTTTTATTAATAGTCAGAGAAGACTTCATTGAGAAGGTCACATTTGAGTCAAGACCTGAAAGAGCTAAGGAAGTACAGATATCTGGGATAGGATTGTTCCAGGAGAGGGGACAGCAAATGAAAACTTCAGGCAGGGGGCTGCCTTGTGTATTTTAGGATCAACTTTTGATAAGTGCCTTAAATATCTGTATAATATAATGTAAGCAAAAATGTCACATAGGTAAAGTTTGCTAAGGGATATGTAGAGAGAGATTATTTCCAACTGAAGCTTTCTTTGAATAGTTCCCAGTGCCTGGCACATAGTAGATATTTAATAAATGTTTGTTAAATAAATGAAGGACTTTTTAGAATAGATGATGCTGTATTTGACCTGAATTTGGAAGGATAAGTAGAAATAAACAACAAGAAAGAACAAGAAGAGTCGTGGGAAATACAAAGCATTTTTGTACCTAGTACTAAGGACACTGGTCCAGAATGACTGAGTCAAAAAGAGTTTGGTGGACTGGGGATGGGGAGTGTAAAGAGATAAGGTTCAAAAGGAACATTGAAGGTAGAGCATGAAAGGCCATGCATCTAGGTTGCAGAGCTTGGGTGTCATTTTACAGCAAATTCTGAATGATCACATTTTTAAAGGAGGGGAAAATTGAAATCATGTTATGATTTAGGCAATATTTGCCAAAGGACATTCCTTTAAACATTTATTCTTAGGGAATTTGTAGGTATTATATGAAAAAATAATTTTTAAATAAAATTTGTATGGAGTATGTTAAAGTTAAACAAGTTTTTTTTTTTTTTTTAACTGCAATAATTCAAATAGCCTTTAAAATGCCAATATTCATTGTAAGGTTCAAAGAGCTGGATTATAACATGGTATGTTTCTGAAATATTTTTGGCCACAGAAATATTGTTTAGGTAGTACATCTCAATGGACTAAAATAGTTCATTGAGTGCACTTATTGAAAACCTTATTTTAGGATGATAACACTTAGGAGAAGTGTACTGGATTGATGGAGTGAATGAAGACAGGAAGACTGGAAAGCTGATATAGTAGCCCCAGTGGCTGGTAAGAAGGGCCTGAACCTGAAGCTGTAGGAGGATTGTGGAACACAGACTTTTCAAAGGTAGAATCACATGATGTATCAATGGATAAGGCAGTGTATGAGGGTGGGTTTGGGAGTAACAGAAAGAAAAGAGTAGAAACATTTAATGGCTGGGAGAATGGGAAGATGGTGATGTTCTCTGAGGCAGAAATCCAAGAATAGTTTTAAATTTGAGGAAGAAAAGGATGAATTTTGGAGAGTTATAAGAAGCCAATATTGTTTAACTTCCATATATTTGGCAATTTTCCAGATATCTTTCTGTTATTAATATAGTTTACTTCCATGATGGTCAGAAACCATATTTTGTATGATTTCAGTTCTTTAAGCTTGTCAATATTTATTTTAAGGCCCAGAGTGTAGTTGTATTAGTCAGGATTCTCCAGAGAACAAGAACTAACAGGATGTATATCTATTTATATTTATATATATATTAAGAGACTTATTATAGGAATTAGCCCATGTGTCACCTTGGTGATTGGCAAGTCTGAATTCTACAGGGCAGGCTGCAAGGTGGACACACCAGTGAAGGTGATGTAGAATTCCCCAGAAGTCATAAGTTAGAAACTGGTGGACGTAACATTGAGTTACCAAGAAGGACATGGATGACTGAAGTAGAGAAAGAAATTCTTTGTAACTTCTGAAATCCTCCAACTGATTGGATGAGGAGACTCTCCTCCTTGCTGAGGGCAATCTGCTTCCTTGATTGTAGCTGCGATCAGCTGTAGATATAATCAACTGGCTATACATGCGAATCCATCTATGAAAGACCCTCACAGTAACAATCAGGCCAGAGCTTGCTTTACCAGACAACTGAACACCATAAGCTAGGCAAGTTGACAAATGAAGTTAATTATCACAATAGTCTGTCTTGGTAAGGTTTCCATGAGCACCAGGAAATAATGTGCATTTTGCTCTTTTTGGGTGGAGGTTCCTACATATTTGAATTTGGTCAAGTTGGTTGATAGTGTTGTTTAGGTCCTCTATATCTTCACTGATTTTCACTCTACTTGTTCTTTCAGTTACTGAGAGAAGAATGTGGAAAGAACCAACAAAAGTTGTGCATTTGCCTTGTTGTTGTTTTAGTTTCTTTCAGTTTTATTTATTTTGAAGCTGTTTTGGGGTACAATTACATTTATGGTTATAATATTATTATGAAATGTCCCTATATATGCCTGGTAATATTCCTTGTGTTGAAGTATATTCTGTCTGATGTTATTACAGCCACTACAGCTTTCTTTTGATTACTATTTCCATGGTATATCTTCCCTAACCTTTTACTATTTACCCATCTATGTCTTTATTGCTCAAGTATGTTCTTGGATCTAGAACATAGTTGGATCTTGCCTTTCTTTTTAAATTCCAGTCTCACAATATTTGCCTTTTCATTGGAGTTATTAGACCATTTATATTTAATATACTTATTGATATGTTTGGAATTAAATCTATCTTGTTAATTATTCTCTATTTGTCTCATCTGTTCTTATTCCCCATTTTGCTCTTTTCCTACCTTCTTCTGATTCAATTTTATGTCAAATATGGGCTTATTATGGGGTTATACTTATTTAAGTTTTTGAGGTTGCTCTAAGATTTAAAATATATCTCTTTTAACTTATGACAGTCTTCCTTGAAATGATCTTATACTATTTAATGTATAATGTAAGGAAACTTTCAATGGTGCACTTCTGTTTTAGTTTCCTGGCTGCTAAAGCAAATACTGTGCAATGGATTGGTTTAACCAATGAGAATTTAGTAGCTCATGGTTTTGAAGATAGGGGAAGTCCAAAATCAAAGTGTTGGCAGCTGGTGCTTTCTCCAAGAAGACTGTGGCATTCTGGGGCTGGCTGCTGGTGATCCTTGACCCTTGGCTTTTCTGTCTGGCAATGCACATGATGGCTTTTCCTGGCTTCTCTTCTGGGTCCAATTTACTTCAAGCTTCTAGTTTCTCCTTGTGGCTTTCTCTGTTTGCCCAAATTTCATTCTGCTTATAAAGGACTCCAGTAATAGGGTTAAGACTCATCCTGATTCAGTTGGACCATATCTTAACTGAAATAACCTAATCTAAAGGTCCTATTTAAAATGGGTTTATACCCACAGGAGTGGACTATGTTTAAGAACATGTTTTTCTGGAGTTCATAGCTCAGAGCTACCATAAATTCCATTTCCTTTCTTGCATACTTTGTGGTATTGTTTTCATATATTTTACTTCTGCATGTTTTACATGCTATAAGACATTGTTTTTGCTTTAGACAATAAAATATTTTTAAAGCGATTTAAAAGTAAGAAAAATGTATCTATTATGTAACATTTTTTTTCTGTAAATAATTTCTCATGGTCTCAATTTTTGTGTGTGTGTAGCTTCAGCTTGGTTTACTTGCATGACAACAAAAAGAAATTCTCAGAAATGCAAATTATTTTACATTTTCAAAGAAAAGACAAATCTGTGCTCTAGCACAGAGCAGAGAATAAGATGAACATCCTCCCAATTTGCTAAAATAACCTAAGAAACCTTTAAAAAACACAGCAGATACATGCATATACACACAAAACTGAGAACCAATCTCATTTGTAAATATAAATTTAAAAATTCTTTAAAAATATTAAAACACAGAACCTAAAGTTATATTAAAGGAAATAAGTCAACCAACAAATTCATCTAATCCAGGAATGCAAGAAGGATACAACATTAAGAAATAGATTAATTAAATCCAAGAAGAAAAACATATAATTTTGAAGTAGATGCAAAGGATTTATTTGACAAAATGCAGCACTTCATCGTGATCTTAAAAATGAAAGTATTAGTAACCTATAATGGGAGAAAACTTGCTTAACACACTAAAATTATCAGTCTTAAATCAATGAAAAACATGATAGCTAATGTTGAAAGATGAGAATAATGCCATTAAAATCAGGATTAAAGCAAAGATAGCAGTTATCACTAATTATTTGGCATTGTTTTGAAAATTATACCCAATGCAATAAGATGAGAAAAAATCAAAGCTATAAATATTAGAAAGGAGGAGACACAATTATCAATATTTGTAGATAATATAGGAACTCAATTTAAAAGCTGTTAGAACTAACAGCAGAATGAAATATGGTAGCCTTTTAGAAGTTAAATATATAAAAGTCAACAAGTTTCCAACATCCCCATTAAAAAATGTGAAAATAAAATAGGAAGTTTCTTTCTTAATATTAACAGAATTTGAATATATCTAGGAATAAGGGTATCAAGCAATATATACAATCTACATAAAGAAAATTCATAAACTTTACCAAGGGACCTGTGCCAGTTTGGATATATTATGCCCCCAAGAAAGCCATTTTCTTTAAAGCAATCTCGTGGGGGCAGACTGTTGATTAGGCTGGAACGTTTGATTAAATTATCTCCATGGATATGTGGACATTGCCCATTAAGAACGGGTCTTAATTAGATCACTGGAGCCCTATAAAGGGAGCTCACACAGAAAGTAGAGAGGAAAAACACCCCAAGAGAAGCTGAGAGACATTTTGGGGAGAAGCTAAGATATGTAATCTGGAGTTTGCCCCTGGGGGAAGCTAAGAGCCAACACAAATGCTGATGCTTAGAGATGTGTGGAGATGCAGACAAAAGGATGTTTGGAGATGCTAAGCTAAGAGATGAAGCCCAGAGTTTGCCCTGGAGAAGCTAAACGAGGACCCCCAGACACTTAGAGGGAAATGTTCTGGGAGAAAGAAGCAAGGATGCATGGGAACCAAGAGAGAGGAGCTAAGACAAAAGCCCAGGGACATTTTGAAGAAAGCCGTTTTGAAACACAACCCAGTAGTAAAGGACCAGCAGATGCCAGCCACGTGCCTTCCCAGCTGACAGAGGTGTTCTGGATGCCATTGGCCTTTCTTCAGTGAAGGTATCCTCTTGTTGATGCCTTAGTATGGACACTTTTATGGCATTAGAACTGTAAATTTGTAACCAATAAATCCCCTTTATAAATGCCAATCCATTTCTGGTATTTTGCATAACAGCAGTTCTAGCAAACTGGAACATAAAAGAAGACTAATGAAGAGGTATTACATGTTTGAGAAATGATTAATAAATGGGAAATTATCTATAATATTTCATTAAAATTGGAAAGACCCAGAACTTTTTATACAGTATGACTTCCAATATTTATTAATTAATTTAGGAAAAAGACTGGAGAAAATCTATCAAATATTAATGGTGGTCATCTCTGTGTAATAGAATTCTATATGATTTATTGTTCACGTGGCTTTTTTCTCAACATGAATACAAATTTGAAAGTTTGGAATTATGTAGAAATCAAAAATTACTTTTAGAAATGGCAATGTTACAGTTTGCTAATGCTGCCATTTTACAAAACACCAGAAATGGATTGCTTTTATAAAAGGGGTTTATTTGGTCACAAAGTTACAGTTTTAAGGCCATAAAGTGGCCAAGGTAAGGCATCAATAATAGGGTACCTTCACTGGAGAAAGGCCATTGGCATCTGGAAAACCTCTGTTAGCTGGGAAGGCACATGGCTGACATCTGCTTGCTCGCAGGTTGTGTTTCAAAATGACGTTCTCCAAAACGTCAGTGTCATCTTTTAACGGCCGTCTTCAAAATGTCTGTCTCAGCTGCAGCTACTCTGTAGTCCTTCTGTGTCTGAGCTTTCATAGGGCTCCAGGAATTAAATCAAGACCCAAGCTGAATGGGCGGGGCCATACCTCCATGGAAACAATCCCGTCAACAGGTCACACCCTAGTTAAAGTTGTTACTAGTCACATCTCCATGGAAACAATCAAAAGGTTCCAACCTAATCAACTCTAATACATCTGCGCCTACAAGATTGCATGAAAGAACATGGTGTTTTGGGGGGCATAATATATCCAAACCAGCACAGGTTATGGCTATGAAAAATGGAACAGTTAACTTGGTGTTGGTCAAAGTACAGTATGCAATCATTTCAGCAGATTTCAGTGGGAATATTTGTTTAAATGTTCTGACTCCTGGATCTCATGTCACACCTACTGAATCAAACTATCAAGATGATAGCCCAGGAGCTTATTAATATTAAACAAGCACACCAAATGTGGTTATTTTCATTCTAAAATTTGAGAAAAGCTGGTTAAGGGAATTGCTCAGCTTGTGCCAGAAGGTATTTTGTAGAAGAGAGAATGGAATAAAGTTGTAGGAACTCTGTGGCCTACACTTGCCGGTTAGGAATGAGTTCAGATGCAAAGCTGTAGGTTGTCAGGAGGGTGAAGTGAAGTAAGTTTCAGCAGTCACAAAGTCACTTCTCTTTATATTCTTAGAGCAAGAGTCCCCACCAGATGCTCACAGGCTGGAGATTAAGTTCTCATTGCTCTGTAAACTCTGATGGAGTGCTTGGTCTGCCCTGTTCACCACTGTATCCCCAAACTCCAGTACAGTGCCTGGACATAATAGACACACAATCACTATTTGTTTAAGAAATGAATAAATGACAAATCTATCTGTCAGGTGACACCCAAAGCCTTGTTTGGCTGACTCATGAGCCATTTCTCCATGGCCTGTGTGAAAATCCATCACTGGGGTAAAAATCTAGAAACCAGGCCTTGGCCACTTACCTCTCCCTCCACCCCCTCCTTCTTTACTCATAACCTGATGGTAAGTCCATGATTTAAGAGAAATCAGAAGTTGCTAATTTTAGGGAATTCTTTTAACTCTGAGATGTATGGGAAATTTTAAAAGCTTGGGATTCTGTAGTTCAGTGGTTTTGGTTTGAAAACTGTAGAATACTCTTAATTTACCTCCTGGAAAGTAGGAGGTTAATGAACCCTTTATGTCCTAACAGCATTCATGGTTCTGTGTAAAAAGAAAGCACATTCCCTTTGACAAGAATAAATGTAAGTTAAAAATATTTGTTGTAAATGTGGAATGATATTCCTTTTGAAGTTGACTGAGTTATCAACTTGAAAAGACTGTATTAATTTTCTATTGCTACTGTAACAGATTACCACAGATTCGGTGGCTTAAAACTACACGTATTTATTTTCTTACAGTTCTGTATGTTGGAAGTCTGAAAATGGTTTCACTGGGATAAAATCAAAGTGTCAGAAGGGCTTCATTCCTTTCTTGAAGTTCTAGGGGAGAATCTGTTTCCTTGCTTTCTGTGGCTTCTGGAAACCACCTACATTCCTTGGCCCATGGCCCCTTCCTCCATCTTCAAAGCCAGCAACATTGCATCTCTCTGACCATTTGTTGTAGTCACATCTCCCTCTGTGACTCTATACTCAGCCAGCTCTCTGATTTAAGTACCCCTGTGATTAGACTGGGCCCACCCAAATAATCCAGAACAACCTACCCATCTCAAGGTCTTTAACTTAATCACACCTGCAAAGTACCTTGTGCCATTCAAGGTAACTTATTAACAAGTTCTGGAGATTAGGACATGGACATTTTGGGGAGGCAATTATTCTGCCTACCACAGACCCTGCAGGGCACCTGGGTAAGTGCAGAAATGCTTCTTTTCCATAACAGAGTGGCTTTGTCCTACACATAAATCAGACAAATGTTCATACTGCAAATGCCAGAGGTTGCAAAGAATTTACTGCTCAGGAAGAAGAGTACTGAAGGCTTTATTTATAAAACATGATGCTTCATTTGGCCTAAAAAGTCTGAAATGAGATTCTGTTCTTGCCATGAGGACTTGACAGAGAAATAACTGTTAATGTAAACCAGTGTGTCCCTTATTTCTTTTATAGAATCTGCCACCTTCTTCACCGTAGAGTAATGGCATTTGAGTTGATGGAATTTGCAGTTTATGGATATTTGGGCAGTGGGATTGGAATCTTGAGATTTTGGACTTAGAAATTTTTACCATTGGAAATAAATAACTTCTGGCTGCATTTGTTGAAAAAAAGAAGAAAAGAAAAAATCTCTGACTGTGATATTATTGGTATATACTAATGATGATCCTAAGATAAACTAAATACCCAGGACTTTGAGCTGGATTGCTGGAATTTAATTAAGATGCAAGAAGGAGTTCAGTTCTATATTTACATACTGTGTATGTCAGTTATTTTCAGAGGAACATTAATAATCTGAGCAGAGTGTGACCTATATTTGTCTGAGTATGTAAATAATAAAGTCCTTTTGCCAAGAGTTGAAACTGTTTATAGCCTGTGGAGAATTTCATAGTAACTATTTTTATCCTGTCATTTCTCTGTATCTTATATAAATATCACTTGAAGAAGGGATTATCTGTAGGCAGGAATTAGTTAGCATTAAAAATAAGATGTACTCATCAAGCTTTCAACAAAGATATCATATTCCAAACTGACACACTGTCAGAGGCCTTCATGACTGTAAAGACATCATAATGTGAAAAAGGGGGCAAATGCCTAAGTGATCAAAGCATCCTTGTTTTCTGCACAAATCTCCCTTGACAAGCAGAATGCATTCCCATGCACACTCCTATCACACTCCAAGGACACGTGTGTGTGTGTTGAATGTCTCTTGCTGCCAATGAACAGTCAATTTAACTATAAATCACAGAGTGTTCTTTTATATTCCCGAGTATTTAGGCAGTAGAACCAGCTGTTGATATGGTTATCCACCAGGGATGTAAGTCAATATAGAGGCATGGCTAAGTCCTAGGAACATTAAAAAAAAAAAAAAAAAGGAGCTGAAGGATCCCCCAGGTTTTTGTTGCCTACTGAAGTCCTATGATTTCCTTGGCCCCTTTTTCCTTACTTTGGGGGTGAGTGGGTGGGTGGGTGAAAGACCAGATAGCGTAGTGATTAAAAATGAAGACCCAGGTCAAACAGCCTAGTTTTAAATCCTGACTCTGTCACTCTCTAGTTGTGTAATCTTGGGACAGTCATTTAACATCTCTGGACCTCAGTCTCCTCATCTATATAAAATGGAGATGCAAATGGGAACTATCTTGCTGGATTGTTGAAGGGAGTAAATAATTTGACCCATGTGGCATGTTTAGAACAATCCTTGGCACAAACAGAACACTAGAAGTATTACTTATCATGGTACTATTCTTGTTTGAGGTCATTTTGCAGGTGAGAATTTTTATAGAACGTTACATAAATAACTTTTTTAGTAAACTGAGTGAATTGGATTCTTTGTAGACATGCTTTTAGAAGAGCTGTCTATTTGAAAGAATAATATAAGAAGTGTCTTAAATAGTGAAAAATCTCCAGGATACTGATATCTCATATTCTTTCAGGGCAGGGCACACCTCAATATTTTATCAATGGGCTCTGTACTCATAGCAATATGCCACTTTACGTATTTTTCTAATTACACAGGAATGCCAGGGCCAGGACTAAGGTGAGGTGAGTGAGGCACTCAGTTCAGGCACCAACAAAACAAAACCGATAATATTTAATGCAGTATTTAAATAAGTCAAAGTTAATGCAAAATCCATGATGAACAAAAGATCAACATTTTAAATAGAATCAGGATCAGTTTATCTGTTTTTCCTTTGCCTCAAATTCCAATATGGCTTGGCATGGCACTGAGTAACATACTATGCATCCATATAAAAATATATTCAGAAATATACGTGAGCAATAACAATGGTCAACATTAATGGAAGTATATATGTTAGGTCCTAACTAACTCTGGACCTCAGTTAAGTTAACTAAGTTAAGCAAAGTAACTCAATACTCCCCCAACCCCTATAAGGTTGTTACTATTATCCCAATTTACATCATTAAACAAAAATAAAGTGATTTGTGCCAAGCTAGTGAGTGTTAGAGTTGAGATTCAAACCCAGATGGTCTGACCATGTAGACTTATGGTCTCATTCTCTTAACCACTGCATCAGTGTTCCTCCAAATGTGATTCAGGGACTACTCACAACTTAAGTACTTGGAGGTGCCAGTAAAGATTCAGATGTCAAGGTACAAACAGACATTCACTAAATAATCACTGGTGGTGAGGCTTGGAAGTCTACATTTAACATACTCCCCTTCTCTTCACACTAGTTCACCTTTCCTTGCCACAATCCTATTCTCCCTGGAGATAAATATCATTAAGAGTATGAATATCTTTTCAGCCTTTATTTCTGTATGGATAGGTTTATTCTTGCCTGTTCTTAGGTCAGTGGAGAAGGTCTGTAAATATAATGCTTCATGGCTGTCTTTGCCTCAAAGGGAAATCAGTAATAACACCATATCTCAATACACTTTTATTTGACAATTATGTCATTTGTGTGTCTTTTATTATCAGAGCACCGATTTTTGGCCAATTATTGCTTTCTCTCTTAAGGGTAGTACAATGACTATTTATAATTAATATAATCATATATATGATAGGGTTTACATCTATCATCTTTCTATTTGCTTCTTAAAAATTTGTTTAATTATTCTTTGTTCCTTTTCTTCCCTTTTCCTACTTTTAGATTAATTAAAAATATTATATGATTCCATTTTATCACTACTATTGGCTTATTAATTATACTTTTTAAAAAGTGGTTGTTCCATTATCAAAAAAAAAAAAAAAAACAGAAAATTACAAGTGCTAGAGAGGATGTGGAGAAAGAGGCACAATTATTCACTGTTGGTGGGAGAATAGAATGGTGCAGCCACTCTGGAAGGCAGTGTGGCAGTTTCTCAGGAAGCTAAGTATAGAATTACTATATGATCCAGCAATTACCTTACTAGGTATATACTCAGAGGAACTGAAAGCTAAGATGCGAACAGACACCTGTAAACCGATGTTTATAGTGGCATTATTTATGATTGCCAAAAGATGGAAACAGTCCAAATGTTCATCAACGGATGAGTAGGTAAACAAACTGTGGTATATACACATGTTTGAATATTATGCAGCTGTAAAACAGAACAAAGTCATGGAACATAGCTGAACCTTGAAGATGTTATATTGAGCAAAGTTAGCCAGAAACAAAAGGACAAATACTGTATGGTCTCACTAATATGAACTAACATTAATGAGCTAACTTTGAGAGTTACAAGCTGAGAATACAGGTTATCAGGAGATAGAAAGAGGGTAGACATTGAGCATTTGATGCTGAAGGAGTATGGAATGTTCAACAAGATTGATTATATAGATCCAGAAATGGATAGCATAATACTGTGTGATGGTAGCACAATATTGTAAGTACACTGAACAAAGATGTCTGTGAGTAAAGTTGAAAGAGGAAGGCTAGGGGCAAGTATGATACCAGAAGGAAAGATAGACATTAAAGGCTGGAATAGTATAACTTAGTGAAACCTAGAGTAGTCAACGATGGTGACTAAATGTACAAATATAAGAATTTTTTTACATATGGGATAACAAATGAATGTCACCCTTGCAAGGTGTTGGAAAAGGGATGGTATTGGGGAAAAATATAAGCAAAGCAAACTGGTTAACAGGAGCATTGTAATTTGCTTCCATTAAATGTTGCAAAGGCAATATACCAAAGCTAAATGTCTATGAGAGGGGGATACAAGGGAGGGGTATGGGATTCTTGATAGTGGTGTTGTTGTCTGACCTTGTTATTATATTGTATTGTATGTTATTCTAATTTTTTATTTTTGGTATTACTCTTTTTTAAAATTATTTTTGGAGTAATGAATATTACTCCAAGTGCTGCTTGTGGTGATGAATGCACAACTATATGATGATACTGTGAACAGTTGATTGTACAGTATGGATGATTGTATGGTATGTGATTATATCTCTATAAAATTACAGGGAAAAATATAAACAAGTGATGCAAGTGCTGGAGAAAACACGGGGAGAGGGATGCACCTAATTACTGTTGGTGGGGAAGTAGAATGGTGTAGCCTGTCCGGAGGACAGTGTGGTGATTCCACAAGAAGCTAAGTATGTGGGTGCCATAAGGTCCTGCAACCTCATTGTGGGGTATATACTTTGAAGATCTGTGTGACACCTGAAACTCAGAGCTAGAGCTCAGCAGCTATGAATGTCAGCATTACCTTATACAGCAAATGTTAAAAAAGCTGAAAAAGAGTTCAGACTTCAATTAGAGATATGAATGAAGGGGATCTGGTTAGGACTAAGGCAACTCGGGCCAAAGGGTAAAGGACAATATTGACTGTGTTTTAAAACTTCAACTTGTGTGAGACCAAGGGAAGAGATGTTTATTTGGTGCAGAATTTATATTTTCTGCAGCACACTAAATAATTTAACTTATACAGTCAGTTTATTCAAACACCATAATTACATGGAACTTTGAATAGGAAGTGAGATCTGGTAGGTTTGTTCAGAGTAGTGTGAAATCCCAATATATCCCAAAGTAATTTGGGGAGAGAATAAAAACATATTTGCAGGACCCCCCTGAAGAACTGGGGAAAAATGCAGAAATGTTTGACTTCCCCATGTGAGTTATTACTGATATTCTCACAGACATTGAGGACTAACAATTTAGTAGGATGAGCCCTCAACCTTGATGATTGCCCTTATGAAGCTTTTTACTGCAAAGGAGAGGCTAAGCCTACTTGAAATTGTGCCTAAGAGTCTCCCCTGAGAACCTCTTTGTTGCTCAGATGTGGCCCTTTCTCTCTGTAAGCCCACTCAGCAGGTAAACTCACTGCTCTCCCCCCTATGTGGGACATGACTCCCAGGGGTGTAAATCTCCCTGGCAATGTGGGACATGACCCCCAGGGATGAGCCTGGACCCAGCATTGTGAGATTGAGAAAATCCTCTTACCAAAAGGGGGAAACAAAATGAAACACAATAAAGTTTCAGTGGCTGCGAGATTTCAAATGGAGTTGAAAGGTCACTCTGGAGGACATTCTTATATGCTATATAGATATCCCTTTTTGGTTTTTAGTATATTGGAATAGCTAGAAGGAAATACCTGAAACTGTCGAACTGTACCCAGTAGCCTTGATTCTTGAAGATAACTGCATAGCTATGTACCTAACATGGTGTGACTGTGTGATTGTGAAAACCTTGTGGCTCACACTCTCTTTATCCAGCATATGGACTGATGAGTAGAAAAATGGGGACAAAAACTAAATGAAAAATAGGGTGGGATAGAGGGATGGAATCCTCTGGGTGTTCTTTTGTACTTTTATTTTTACTCTTATTTTCATTCTTTTTGGAGTAAGGAAAATGTTAAAAAATTGATTGGGGTGATGAATACACAACTATAGGATGACACTGTGAAAAGTTGATTGTATACTGTGGATGATTTTATAGCATGTGAATATATCTCAATAAAAATGAATTAAAAAAAAAAAAACTAATCTGCAGAGTTCCAGCATCTCTGGTGTTAACGTCTTACATACCCATAGTACAAAGACCAAAATCAAGGTATGAGCATAGATAAAATACTATTAACCAATACACAGGCCTTATTCAAATTTAGCCAATTGTGGAAAAACTTGATTTTCTGATCAGGATCCAATCCAGGATCCCCCATATTTAGTAGTCATATCTCCTTAGTCTCCTCCAAATCTGGGGCATTTCCTCAGCCTTTGTCTTTCATCACTTTGACTATTTGAAGAGTACTGGCCAGTTATTTGTTGATTGTTCTTCAATTTTGTTAGTATGTATAATGTCAATAATGATTAGATTGACATTATACATTTTGGTGAGAATACCACGGAAGTGAAATTGTACTCTTTTCAGTATATCATATTAGGTAGATCATGCCAGTATGTTTTATTAGTGGTGGTGGTAACTTTTATCACTTGCTAAGGTGGTGCCTGCCAAGTTTCATTTCTCTAAAATTACTGTCTTTCTCTTTGTAATCAATAAGCATCTTGTGAGGAGATAGAGACTTTGCAAATATCCTGTTTCCCATCATGCTTTTGACCATTAAGGTCAGCATCCATCAATGATTCTTGCCTGCAGTGCTTATTACTGTGGTATTTGCCAAGTGGCAATTTTTATTGTTCTCATTGCCCCTTCATTTATTAATTGGTATTCTGTAAGGAAAAACAGCTCCTTATTTGTTTGTTTGTTTAATACATTAATTTATTCAATTATTTTAAAAATGTGGTTGTTTCTAGACTTTAAAATATACATCTTTAAATTGTCATAATCTTCCTTCAAATAGCATTATTATACATATATTTAAGGACATTACTTCAGTATGTTTCCATACCCCTGTCTTTTATGATAATGTCGTCATATATTTTGCACCGACATTTGTTTTAAAGCCCACAAGGCAGTATTATTTTTACTCTAAACAATGTCTTAAAAGAAAATAAATCTTTCAAAGAGATTTTAAAAATGCACACAAAATCTGCATATTTATTTGCACAGTTGCCATTTCTGGTGCTTTTAATTTTTTGTGTGTAGATAGATCCAAATTTCTAGGTGGTATCATTTTTCTTCTGCCTGAAAACTTCTGGTGATGAATTTTATCAGCTTTTGTTTGTCTGAAAAAGTCATTATTTCACTTTCATTTTCAAAATAAAATTTTGCTGGCTATACAATTCTTTGGTTGACAATGTTTTACTTTCAGTACCACGAAGATGTCACTTCATTGTCTTCTTGCTTGCATAGTTTTTCCCAGAAAGTGTGTGTTACTCTTAACTTTAATCCTCTCTGTGTAATGTCTTTTTTGCTGGGTACTTTTAAGATTTTTCTCTCTATTACTAGTTTTCAGCAATTTGAATATGGTGTGATTTGGACTTGATTATGTTCATATTTCTTCTTTTCAAGGTGTGTGGAGCTTTTGGACCTATGACTTTAAGTTTTTATTAAATTTGGAAAAAAATTGCCATTATTTCTTTGCATATCTCCCAGGTCACCCTCCCTTTTCTGGGACTACTATTTCATGTATGTTATATCATTTGGTACTATTCCACAGATCACGGATGCTCTCTTCATATTTTCCAGTCTTTTTTCTCTCTGTATTTGATTCTTTTGCTAGGTCTTCAAGTTCACTGATCTCTTCTTCTGCAGTGTCTAATCTGCTGTCAATCCCATCTGATGTATTTTTATATCAGATATTGTTTGATTTGGGTCTCTTTTATATTTGACATTTCTACCTTCACCATACTCATGTGTTTTTCCTTTACCTTCTTGTATATAGAAAGCATATTTATTATAGCTCTTTTAATGTCCTTGCCTACTAATTCTGTTATCTCTGCATTTCTGGATCTTTTTCTAGTGACTTTTTTCCTCCTAAATTGGGTCATAGTTTCCCATTTGTTTGAATCCTTGGTGGTTTTTTACTGGATGCCAAATTGTGAATCTTATGTTATCAGGTGATGATTTTTTTTTTTTAATCCTTTATGTAGTGTTTGGCTTTTTCTGGTTGCAGTTAAATTACTTGGAATCAGTTTGATCCTTTTTAGTTTGTTAAGCCAGATCCAAAGGCAGTCTTTAGTCTAAGACTAATTTATCCCCACTTCAAAGGCAATACTGTACTGGTGGACTCTTCTCAATTCCCCTATTAGGAAGTCTTTCTATTCAGCCTGGTTGAAACAGAACTATTCTAAATCCTATATGAGCTTCAGAAATTGTTTTCCCTATTCCATTTCCTGAGCCTTAGGTAGTTTTCTCTCACACATGCACCATTACTACTTGGCCAAAAACTTCAGGGGTCCCCCCTTTTCAGATTCTGGAGTGTTCTTTCTCTGTGCAACTCCCTCCTCTCCTGTACTCTGCCCCACACTTTCTAGCTGCTTTGATCTCTTTGAATTCCAGACTCTGTCTCCTCAACTCAGAAAGACCTCTGGCTCCATATGGGTTCGCCTTGTCAGCACTGCAGCCTGGAAACTCTTCAGGCTGGAAGCTGGGGCAGTCATAGGACTATTCTTTTTCACTTCTCTCAGGGATCTCTGGTCCATGCTGCAGTTGTCAAATGTCTGAATATTGCTGTTTTGTCTAGTTGTTCCAGTTTTTCAAGGTGGGAAGATAAATTTGATCTGCATTATTTCATCATGACTGGAAGTAGAAGTCCCCATAAGGGTAGTACTATTTACAAGTTATGGATTATATAAGTCATTAAATCTTCATTGTAATCCTGGAAGATAGGTGATAGTCCTTTTTCACAGATTAGGAAACTTAGGCTAAGACAGCAGAGAAAGTAAATAATGCTGAGGAATGGTATGGCATAGAGGTTAAAAGTATGGCTGAGGAGACAGCTCCCTGGGTTCAAATATTGCCTTCTTCACTAACTAGACATGCAACCTTAGAAAAGTTACCCAGTATCTCTGTATTTCTGTTTCAACATCTATGGTAATGGATAAATAATAAAAATACTTAATTTATAGAGCTTTATATAGACTACATGACTTAATATGTGTCAGGTGCTCAGACCAGAGCCTGGCAAATAGCAAAGGCTCAGGAAACATTAAACATTATTATTTCCAAAGTCACATGACTTTTGGTGGGGCTGGATCTGACATGGGGTCTCTCTAGCTCTAAATTCCATGGGCTTTTCACTATTCCATGCTGCTTCTGGAGAGCACAGCTCTGGACATGCTGTTATCAAAAGTTAGCAGAGAGAATCTGGTAAAAGTCTTAATAGTGTTTTATTAGCACTATTATCACGTTAAGTATCTTCTTTTAGGTTCCAAGATATTTAAATTGTGTAACTAGCTATTTATGATGTGACGTTCCCCCCCCAGTGAAATAAGTCAATTTAAGGGGCAGTGACTCAGGCCTGAGAATGTAAGAACAGAAGCTGAAGAGTCCCAGATTTTGCCCATTTATTTGTTTGGCAAGCAGATAAATGCAAATATCTTTGATACGTCATTTTTTTCTTTCCCTTTCCACTTTAGGTCACTCACTTGCAATATTCCCATCCTGTATCAACTCAATTCAAATTCAACTCATAGCCCATGTGAATATTTTGGGTGGCACCCTCACTCAAATTACAATGCCTGTTGGAAGGTAGACTGTTAGCTCCTTTCAGGTAAAACCAAAACAAAACAAAACAAAAAAATGTCTACGAAGGACCATTTCAGTAAAAGATTACTATCTTTTAGGAGGCCTTGTGTATCAGTCAGGGTTCTCCAGAGAAACAGAATCAGATTTCGATTGGCTAATGCAATTGTGGGGGCTGACAAGTCTGAAATTTGTAGAGCAGAGCAGCAGTTTGCAGACTTTCAGGCAGGAGCTGATGCTGCAGTCTTGGGGCAGAATTTCTTCTTCTTCAGGGAAGTGTCAGTTTTGCTCTTAAGGTCTTTCAACTGGTTGAATGAGGCCCAACCATATTATTAAGGATAATGTCCTTTACTTAAAGTCAACTGATTGTAGATGTTAACCACATCTCTACCAAATACCTTCACAGCAGCACCTTGATTAGTATTGATTGAATAACTGGGTATTATAGGCTAGCCAAGTTGACACATAAAACTAACCATCATACTGTGTTTTAAAATGTCCAAAAGGCATTGGACATTTTCTCTTCATCCAAAGAGAGAGAGAAAGAGAGAAAGAACAGAAAAAGGAAGCATCAAACCCCAAGAAACTACTGAATAGAAACTTCCTTTATATCTAAATGTCAATAAGAAACAGAAAATGTTCAGGGTGCCTCAAAGTGATTTCCCTTTAAACTTATTTGATAAGAATTTCTGGCACACAGTGTTGAGAACCCCTAAAAACATTCGTACTATCTGAAGTTAAGTAATTAGAGGATTGGTGAACCACCCTTCCTTTTTAACCAGCTCATCTACACTGTTAAGTCCCCAAATGATTGCTTTTTCTTTCTTACCAGCATGGCCTTCTTTCCTCAGAATTCTCAGTTGATGTGACTTTCCTATCAAAAGGATAATTCTTTTAAGGCCAATCTGTTTTTCTTGAAGTCTGGGGTCACTTCAGGCCTTCACAGGTTTGATAGGTTTAAGTCTGTTGTTGGTTTTTTTTTTTTTTTAATTTCCTCATTTCTTTTGTGTCTCTGTCATTTCCCTTCATGATTACATCTGAATGGAATCTCTTCACTTTAATTATAAGTCACCAGTGTTCCTCACCACTTGCTCCCCACACAGTGAGGAGCAGCTGGTAGTACCGTGAGGCAGGGAGGCAGAGAACAAGGCTCTCTCCTTTGTGCTGAGAAGCCCTGTTAGGAATGTACCATTTTTAAATATAAGTTCCTTTGTTTGTTTTTCTGCAATTGCATGCCTGACCTTAGCTAAGTGAAACCTGATGAAAGAGAGGGGAGACTCTCATCACTATCCACTCTTTTTTGTTTTCTTGTCACATTAAGTATATTTCCCCAAATTTCTGGCATTTCATTTTAAAATTTATTTGGAACACTTTTTTGGTTGCATATCTAAAACAAATGCATTATAAGCTCATTTGGGTTAGGCAAACAAACCTTTTCAAAATGGTTAACTTTGTGACATGAAAAACGGTTTGAGTTTTTATAACTCTTTTCCTTCTGGAATGGTGGAAGCAAGAAATATTTTAAATAATCAAAGCTGTAATCTCACGTGAAGGATGCACTCCAGAAGAATCGGTGGACAATGAAGGGTCTCCTTTTGGGACTCGATTCATTATTAACCATTCATCCTTGACTCATGGAGAAATTCTCATTTGATAGTTTTAATGTCTTGGTAACTCACTCTGCAGTTACGTAGCCCATTCTTTGTACACTAATCAATGCTTGTGAAGATATAGGCAGCCAAGCAAAGTGAAGTAAAATGTGAAGTTACATAACTTTATCCCCATCACCCTGGCGAATATCACGTGCTACAGTCATAGCCCCATTTTGGGGGATGTGCTTCTCCATACATTTGAGGTAGAATCATGAAATGATATTGCCTTTATATTAGAGCCATGAAGAAGTGGTTAAAATCTGGAGCAAATTCTAGATGAAAGGCTTATTGGGTTTCCATGGTCTTTCTTACGGGGCATATTTTGGTTTTATAGATGGATGTAACCACAAAGGAAGTTTGAGCAAATAAGTTCAGAAAATAAAAGACCTTGTAACTGCAAGTCTCAATCTGATTTAGAAAGTTGCCATATTCATCTAGATGGATGAATGTGTGTTTATTTTCTTAGTGATATTTTACATTGATTCAGGATAGTGATGAGATGGAGTGGGGTATGAAACTTTGCTTTGCTAGAAGGCCCAACTTTATGTATTATCCAAAGCAGCAATTCTCAACCTTGCTGTACATCAGAATAACTGTGGAGCTTTGGCAGGGTAAAAACCACAGGTGTTGTACCCCAAACTACTGAAAACAAATCCGTGGAGGTGAGGCCTGGCTATCTGATTTCCTTTTAAGCTTCACCAGTGATTCTGATAAGCATCCAGGATTGAAAACTACAGTGCACTGAAAGAAAATATCAGTTTTTATTTTGGGAGCCTCAACCTTCTTTCCACACCTTATAGAAATATGAGGATAGTCCAATTCAATAGTTGATTTCTGGAAAATCCAAGTAGATTCTTTCAAATAGAGATTTTTTAAAAAATCTGGTTTGAGAATGAGATGCTGTTCAGTAAGAATATCACTTCATTCCTCCTCTCTCTTTAGTCAATCATTTGCCCTAAAACAAATAACAAAAATCAGTACCACCACTGTTTATTGAAGGTCTACTCTTTATCATACACCAGGATAGCACCTTTCATTCAATAGTTTATTAAGTCTTCGCATTTATCTTACAAAGTAAATATAATCATATCTGCTATACAGCTGAGACAATACAGACTCGAACAGTTAGATCATTGCCCAAAGAAACATGGCAAGTGCCAGAATTTAAACCTCTGCCTATCTGAGTTCAAAACTTGTTCTCTTTTCTTTACCGTACATACTCTCTCCTCACTTCTTTTCACCTCTCCTGCCCTTTCCTTCTCAGCTTCTGTCCCCTTTAATTCTTGTTATCTTTACCTTACCATGTCATGACTGTCTGGAAAATGAGAGAAAATGGTACATGTCTCACAAAAGTTCTTAACAATGATTGCCTCAGTCATGTAACTATTTCCTCTTGGAGAAGTTCTCACAGTCACTGAGTTGACAAGGCTTGGTTTGGTATCCTTTGACTAATGGAAATATTTATATTTTTTGACCACTTCATTTTAAAGAATGTCCTGGGATTTGCTCAAGAGAATATAAAAACCTGCTGTCCCTGTTTCCATTTCCAGACCCAGACATGACCCCAGTACATTGAAGCATCTGCTTTTAATTTCACATATTTTCTATCCATCTTTCTGAAGTATGATTTAGTGAGCTCAACAACAGCAAGTATAGGGTGAACATAATTTGGTTGAGAAACAGAAATTGCAGAACTATCTTCTCGGGATATTGAAGAGTTGTGTAACCTGGGCTTTCGTGGAGTCTTCTGTAGTCTAGTCCTCCCATTCGTACTTGCCACAAGCCACAGTGCGTCTAGCTGCTGATCCACCTGTGCTTCTCAAATGCTGCCAAAGAAATGCTCATTTTCTTACTCCTTTCTCCTCCAACTCACTTACTTTTCTCTCTAAATGGAGTATGAGGAAAAGGGACTATAGCTAAAAACTACTATGCAAAATAAGAAGATAATGTAAAAGCTGACATAAATTATGGAGAAATATGTTGACCGTTTCTGCATATGTTTTGGGGGTCAGAGGGTATACACTGGAGAAGGCAGACTACACATGATATTTTATAGTATTTGGCTGGAAATGGTGGTGGAGGAAACTAGTTTTAGATCTAGGGAACACAGTGATGAACAACTCCTTTTGATCAATGTCAAAGCTGAAGAAATGGACAAAGCTGGCCAGAGTTGAATACTCCTGCCTAGTAAAATATCTTTCACATAGTTTGTGCTCAATAAATGTTTGATAAATGAGTGAGTGATCAAAAAAGACTAGAGGGAGATGACTGCATTGATAACTAGCAGCTGCAGTACAGTCATTTAGAGTCAGAAATGACCATTTATGCCCTTAAGACTATATGTCTGACCTTGGGCAAATGACATAACATTCCCAAGGTTCTGCTGCTTCTGTAAAATGAGGTTTAGAACATCTACTCAGAGGTCATTGTGAGGATTAGATGAAATGTTATATGCTGAAGTACTTTGTAAATTACAGCCCATGAATAATCAATCAAAGAAATAGGAAAACCCCAACATCACATCACTGATCTGTAGTACGGATTTAATTAAAGGTTGGGTAGAGAGCCACAAAAGAATGATTAATAGGGGCAGAGTTACATAGACCAAATGTTTTTGGATCTACAAACTGTTGTTGAAGATGAACACTCTGGTTTGAGGTAGTTGCCTCAGAGCAAAGACCATGTCCTAATATACTTATATTTCTAGTTCGAGCAGGGTTTGTCCTGAAGTAGATATTCGGTATATTTTTGAATGGACGGATGGATGGATAGATGGGGTGTGTGGCTGCATAGCTCTGGAGGCATTTTTAGGATCAGAAATGGAGAAGCAGATTTTTGATAATCTTTTTAGCAGAACCCAATACATTTTGAAAAGAAAACTCAAATTGTGACTGTTGCTAAACATTTTGGTAAGACGTGCAGCATTTTGTCTCATTTTCCAGAAAGACAGATGGTGGCATGAAATGCTACTGAGAGAACAAGGCCTGTTCTGTGTGGTTGAAAGCCACATTTTTCTGAATTAGTATTATAGTCAGATGATGATACTGAGCCAACTGTCAAATGATTGCTAAAGCAGAAAAGAGGTATAAAGACTGTGCCATCAGCCTGTTTTCTCATAGGCCGTACAGTAGGCACTGTGGTTGCCTGCTGGCAATGGAAACCAATATCCTTATTAGGCATTGGGGTGGGAAGGAGAGAGTGATCTTTGTTGGGGAAGGCAGCTTCATACAGAATTAGGGGCAATTATGAATGAGACGTTTACTTTAAGTTCCAAGATTTATTTGAATCCATTGGAATTTCAAAAGCACCAATTTGGCATATCTCATGATCTGTGTGTTCATTTTGGTAGGCTTGAGCTTTTGTGCCCTTGCATTTTACCCATTAACATTTTTGCACAGAGAAGAATTGTGTGTGTTTGTAGATATCCAGACTACTGGTGAATTCAACTGAGTAACTCTTTGGTTGCACAAACTTGTTTTGATAGTTTGGAGTCCCCCTTAAGGAAGCAACACAAAAAAGTTTGACCCCTGGAGGCTAAAAAGATAGACATGACACCCTATGAAAACAATCTAGTTCCTGTTATGGCTCTCTTGGGGAAACTTTCTTGGGATTTGTGAATACATCAAGTTTAAGCTTACTCAGGAGAAAGAGAAGGAGCAAATGTAGAGACAAAGAGGCACAATTCCTGGGCCTATGTCCAAGGGACAACACATTTCAATGAAGTATGCTTCCTGCTGACTGAATAGTCAGTCTCTAGTCATAAAATCATAATTATAATCCCTAATATACAAAGCAGAGAAAGACCTGGGAGTATTGGATTATGGGCAGTAGGGGATGGCTGCAGGCATCTAGATACTACTTGCAACACGAATTGGTGTGTCTGGGTTTAATAGGGATAAACTCATTCCCCTTTCTGTTGTACCTGTAAATTTGAGATCTTAAGAATCCCTGGAGTATTAGAAGCAAATGGGAGGCCCTCTGGTATTATTAAGTGAGGTATGGGTATAAAAAGCCTCTCTACTCTTTATTCGCTTGTCAACAAATTTATTTATTGACCAGATATTACATGCCAGGTACTATTCTACATGCTTGGGTTACAGTGATGAACCCAACAAAATAACCTCATCACATAGAGTTTATATTCTGGTGGAAAAGACCAATGAGGATCAATTAACCAGATAAATATGTATTGTAATCGCAGGGAGGAAAAGGTACTGTGAAGCACTAGAAAGCAGGTTAAGGAGATGTGGATATCTGTCACGGATCAGAGGGGCCATTTCAGAGGGCATGGTCAAGAAAGGCATCTCCAGGGAGGTAACGTATGAGGAGAGAGCTGAATGACATGAAGGAGCAAGCAAGTGAAGATGGGGGTGGGCATGTTGCAAGAAGATGGAGTAGCAAGTACAGAAGACTTGCGATGGAATCAGCGTAGGGTCCTAACGAAGCAGAAAGGAAGTGAGTATGCCTGATGTGGAGGTGTTGTAGGGAAGAGAGGTGAGACTGGAAAAAGCGCTTGCAGGAGAATCAGGGAGTCCCTTGTAGGCCATGGTTAGAACTTAGATATCACTCTAAGTGTGATGAGAAGCTATCTCAGGGTATTGAGCAGGAGAGAAATGTGATCTGATGTGTATTTTATATTGATTTTTCTGCTGCCATCTTGAGATTAAATTTAAGGGGTGGTCACAAAGGGGAAACAAGGAAGTCAGTGATCTCCTCTCATTATCTCTAGCTTACAAAGAACATGAACAACTCAAGGGAAGGAAACACATCTCTGCATATGCTTTGCCCTATTCTGGAATGTCCTAGGTACTTGGTAGATACTGAATGTGTTCTGGAAGGGTGGGTAAGGGTGTTTTCTAATATTGACTGTGGCAGCAAAACACAGTCTCTCATGAAATAGGAACCTTCTGACAGAGAACTCTGTCCCCATGGAGGAAGAATTGTGTGCCTTCTATTTTCCGTAGTCTCTGAAATGATTCCCTGGGATCATGGGAGGATAATGGTAATATGTTATTTATAATGATATATTGAGGGGATTGTGAAAATATCACATGAGATGAAGCTGAGAGGTTTGAGTCATGCAGAAAGCTAGGCCTGAGGCTGGAGACCAAGACTAAAAGGGGAACTGATCAATTTTTTGTCACAACTTGAAAGGCACTTTGTAGCTTTAAACCACGGACATATTAGAATTTTCTTCCCCCTTTGTCATTATAAAATATATTTGATAAGGTCAGTGAGTGTTGGATAAGAAACAGGTATTTCTTCTTTCATGGGCCCCTCTGGAGACATGCCTTGACCTGTGTCAAATGAAATTCCCACTTTTCTAACTAAAGAAAAGAAACAAATCTGTGCAAGCCTCCTCGTAATTTTGATTTGTGTGTCAGGTAAGTCTGTGAGTTTCCTCCCTTATTTTAAACACCATCTCCAGAAGAGGCAAACATTCTTAACTTTTACAGTCATGATGCAGTCATGCTTTGAGATCATCTGAGAAGTGCTGTAAAGGCACAAAGCATTATTACTATCATTATGGCAGTAATGACCGTAATTATAGTGCAGTTAGGGGGAGCCGAGGTGGAATGGCAGCTAAAGGTGAGTAAACTGTACCCCCATGCATCTGAGTAACAGTTACAGTCGTGTGTGTGTGATAGGTGTAGGGAGGCAGATGTGGGTGTTGAGCTATGACTACTTGAATGATATATACTCAAATCCATTTGAATGAAACATTGTGTTCAGAAAACAGCATTCCATTCTTTTCTATTTAAAATCATGGGCACAGCTTTGCATTGTTTCAGTTAATAATTTGTTGTTATGAAATGTGATTTCCTTGTATATCACTTAGGATGTGAAGTTGATCTCAGAAGCTGTGGGTTCAGTAGTAGGTTGTGACAAAGAATTTCAGATATTACTCCAACTGTTCTGGAGAGCAAGGTAGGGTAGGGCCACGTAAGTAGTGCTATAGCTTAGCATCTTTCTCATTTATTCAGCTTTCCCTACTTTCTTTTTTGGTTGTCATTTTTTAGATTCTGAGATTCTGACAAACTAGCAATAGTTATTCAAGAAGCATTCATGGAGTAACTATTAAATGCCCTGCTTTGTGCTAGATTGTAGTATTGGGATGAATATGAATCATTTCCTACCTTAAAGGCTTGACTGTCTAGTGAGAGTCAGACAAGAACATCAATGGATTGGATGTGATAAAGTCTTCAACTCTCCCATTTCCCACATGCCAAGATCAAATGTGCACTTTGAAATCTCCCCCCGGGGTCAGTGTGCAGGATGAGTTGAAATGGGTTTGACCGGGAGCAGGGAATGACTGAGCAGCGGCATGGCAGAAATCCAGGTCTGAGACCGGACCTAACTGCTGGGTCCTTTAAAAGACCTTTCATCTCTGAAACCCAAACATTTGGCATTATTTATCATGAGATGAAGTTCTGAGAAGGACTGATTTGTAGAATTCAGATTATTTGTATGGTTGCAACATTCAGTTTTCTGGAGGATTTGTCCTGGCTGTGAGTGGGAAAGAAGGGTGATTGTTTGCAGGGGTGGGAAATGCTTGGGAGTTTCTTCTGTTTGGAGGAATCTTTGCAGTTCAGGAATACACTTATTCAGAAGTATTTTGTGAGGATTTCCTAAAGAGGGCTAGAATTGCAGTCACATTTCAGACATAGTCCTAACTGATGCCTAATAGAGTGTGAACAATAATGACACAATTTCCTTCCAGAAAACTTTGTCAAAGGATTGTCAAGGGAAACTTTGGAGAACTTCTTTTTGGATTTGAGAATTATTGTGGGAGAGAGAAAAAGAGAAAGAGACAAACACAGAGAGACACAGAGAGTGATACAGAGAGAGACAGACTCTATGTGCCTAGACTGGGGCAAAAATACTCCAGTTTGGTAGATCTCTGGAGGTTTGTTTCAGGCACAGGGTTCAGCAACTAAACTAACTCATGGGCTGTACGAGATGTACTCTATAAATCCTTCTCTATCCCAGGAAAGCTAGCAATTCCATGCTTTAAAGATTATACAATAAAATAGTTCATCTTTTTTTTTTCTTTATTAGAGAAGATGTAGGTTTATAGAACAATCATGCATGAAATACAGGATTCTCATATACCACCCTATTATTAACACCTTGCATTGTTGTACAACATTTGTTACGATTGACGATAGCACATTTATTTTGAACTTATAATTTCAAAAGGCTGAGTTTGCCTTCGTAACACCTTGAAGACTATAATCACTCTGGATTAATGATGCAGAACATGTTACAGGGGTCATGCTTTACCTACTTAGAGATTAAACAGCTTTTTGGACTTCTGGAACTTTGCTTGTATGCAAATATTTACTTTTTATTACAAAAGAGGCCTAAGTGAAGTAGGCCTAACTTCTCACTAGACATGAGTTACAGAGTATGGGAACTAGTTGTTTTCTGTTGTCTCTGGGAATGTGGAAAAGAGGAATGGCTTTCAAATGAAAGAGGAAAGGTAAAGCCAGCATGCTTTACCTTTATTTATAGAATAATATAACAAACGAACAGCAGAAGACTAACAGAAAATCATCAAGAAAAAAAATCTTCTCAATGGTTATTTTGGTGCGATACTGGCAGAGGCTAGCTGGCGATTGCTAGACTCTTCTTTTCCTAAGAGTTTAGGTAGCATACAAGTCTGATCCCTTTTATGGATCCTTTCAGGTGTGTTTCCGGGACTGTAGAAGTTCTTTAGTCTTGCATTAACCTATTTATATATGTTATATTTAATTGCAAATTACTGTGGTGGTTTGGAGCTATGTACCCCAGAAAAGCATGTTCTTAAACCTAATCCATTCCTGTGAGTGTGAACCTTTGTAAGTAGGACCTTTGAATAAATAGGACTTTTTAATGAGGTTACTTCAGTGAACATGAGGCCTAACTCAATCAGGATGGGTCTTAACCCTATTAATGGAGTCCTTTCTAAGCAGAATGAAATTCAGCTATATACAGACAAAGCCACAGAGGGAGCAGCCAGAGCTGAACATTAGGAACCTGGAAGAGAAGGGAGGGGCAGGAGAGGTCACCATGTGCATTGCCATGTGACAGAGGAGCCCAGGCCCAAGGATCAGCAGCAGCCAGCCCTGGAACACCACCGTCTTCTGTGAGAAATCATCACCTTGATGATGCCTTGATTTTGGATTTCTCCTAGCCTTAAACTGTGAGCCAGTAAATTCCACTGTGTAAACTGACCCATTTCATTATATTTGCTTAAGCAGCCAAGAAACTAAAACAATTAACGTTGCAGAAGTGTGGACCATTGTTGAATTTAAAGGTGGTGTTTATTACCTCTAAGTAACAAAGGGCTTTTCAAACTTTATTCTCAGGAAACATCATTACCGGAGATAGAAATAATACTGCATGCCTAGGGATACACTCCAAGATGTGAAATCATTCCCTTTTATATGTAGGTTGACGATTTTCTTTTTTTCATCTTTGGAAGAAGCAGAAAATGGTCCTTCATTAAGATGCATATGTGTGATTTAATTGGTATTTATTAATACCTTCTTATGATAGGGACCAAGCTAAATGTTTTCATATGCACAATCTGATTGCATCAATTTTTGTTAAATGAAGACATGAGTCTAAGTGATTTTTTTTCAGAGACAGTTAAAGTGTGGTGGAACTAAGACTTTTGAGGCCTTGGGACTTTGAAGTTCAAGGTTCTTTCCTGCCTATCTGCGGTCTTCTGCTCTTAATGATATGCTGGTGGTTAACTACCTAGTTGTTGGCCAAGCTGGCTGAGCCCCAGGCAACATCCCCATTGCAACTTTCACCACTTTCAACCCTTCCCCCAGCCTCCAAGCTCAGATACATTCTGGCTTACTCATGGTAAGTTTCTACCTCTGCCTTTGATTTCTCAACCATCCTCACCCAAGCCACCAACATGAAAGTGACAAGAGTCTGGACTACTGCAAAAGCATTTCTCATGCTTTGCTATTCAGAGTGTGGTCTTTGGGCCAGGAGCATCTGCATCACCTGGGAGCTCGTTAGAGGTACAGAAACTCAGGACCTACCCTGGATCTAGCAAATGAGAATCTGCACTGTAACAAGATCTCCCAGGTGTCGGAGTGCAGTTTAAAGTTACAGAAGCGCTGCTCTGACTGCTCTCCCCTGCTCTCTTTGCCTCCTCTGTCACATTTTCCCCATGGCTTCTGGCGTGATCTTTTACACTTGTAAGTACAATCATATCACTTCTCTACTTTAAGCCCTTAAATGGACCACTTCAGTTATAATAAAGCTCAAACTCCTTATATAACCTGAAGGTCCTCCAAAATGGGATTCTTGCCTACTTCCAGGCACACTGATTTCCTTTCAGCTTATATCTACTCCTAAGACTTGCCCCCATTGTCTCCTCCACCTGGAACATATTCCTGATCTTAGCACAATTCTAAATTTTCTTATGCTTCAGGTCTCAGTTTGAATGTCACCTCTTGAAGGAATTTTCCCAACTACTTTATCTATAGTAGGTTCCTCTAGTTATTTTCTATGACAACCATGTTGGTTTTCTTCATAGCATTTATCTCAATTTGTCATTATATTATTAATTTATTTTCCTACAAATTGTCCTTATCTCTACTGGATTCTGTAAGGGTAGTGTCCATGACTCTGTCCCCAGCACTTAAAATTTTGAATGACAAAGAAGGCACTCTATAATTATCTATTGAACAAATGAATAATATCCTATGGTTATGCTTTTTTCTTACCCAATTTTTTCAAGAGTATATACTTCAAAAGAAGTTGTTAGTGTTTATAATTATTTCAATTATTATTAGTTATATGCAAATCTCAGAGGGCTTTCCTAATACTGATTTTCAGTATCACTGATATAGTGATTTTTCATTTCCAAACTATTTGCAAATGTGTGCTGGTTCTCATGTACCTGCTGCAACCAGCAAACACAGCCCTTATATCAAATGTCCAGACATCTCCTGAATAAAAGCTAGAAAAGTCATCTGCAGTTAACAGTTGTTTTCACCCAGAGTTAATGAGGGAACATATTGGTATATAATAGGAGATTAGAGATGGACAACCTTTCTCTTTCCCTCTCTCTTCTCCTTTCCCTTCCCCTCCCCTCTCCTCTTCTTTTCTTTTCTTCTCATGAGTGAGTTCAGTAAAGAATTCAGGGGTAATGAATATAAGGACTTGTGTCTTGAAAATTAGGGCTGCAACAGATGGCTAACCAAGGTTCAGAGAAAAAAAGACTCCCTTGTGATGTATCATTGCACAACTGTATAAAGCAGATGTGTAATAGAGACTTGTATCCTTTCCTGAAACATCTGGCATTACTCATCATGAGAAGCCAGGTGCCCAGGTTGGACAGACCACATGTCCATTCCAGTATGACACATTCTGTTGTTTCTGGGTTGTATCTGAATTTTCTTTGGCTTCTGTCAACTGAAACACATTAGTGATCAAAATGATAATAGAGTGAAAGATTGCCTAAGGAAGAGGGTAAACAAGGTAGCTGCTTCCTTGACAAGGTTCTGGGTTTCAGAAAAATTGGTAAGTCATCCTGTGACTGACAGCCCATGATATTCCAGATGTAATGTGCGTGCATGTGTGGTGACAAGTTGAATCATGACTTCCATGGATGGAGCTTGTCTCAGAATTCATGGGTTGCCTGCTAGTTAGTCAAAGTCTTTGTTAATTGCAAATTACTGAGGTTTTAGCCAATGATGGGTCAAGGTGTCATAAAAGTTTACTGAAGTGTACTTTCCCTTCTCACATAAGTGAATCACAGACCAATATTTGTAAACTTGCTGGAACAAAGTTGACGAATGCATAAAACTTCAGCCAGGTGTATATCTTGTAAAAACAACAAAAAACCACATACTAAGGGAACATGGTGAAGTCATCTGTGCTGTTATGGATTTTTTCCTTGCTTTGCTCTAGTATGGCAGTAAATCACTGACTTCTGGATTTCCAGGATGAAAATCATCTGGTTATTCAGGTCCATGCACACTGCTTAGATTGTGATCTCTTTTAATCCCATGCAGGTTTTGACTGGAACTTCCTACTATTTGAGGTTCTAATAGTGACAGTGTTTCTCAAGGTGTGGTCTATAAGTGATCTGCTTCAGAATTACTTGGTGTGCTTGCGAAAAACAGATTCCTGGATCTCCCTCTACAGATCTACTGAATCAGGGCCTCTGACTTAAGTTTTCAAGTCCCTGTTTTCGAGAAATGTTCCAGATGATCCATATGGGTTCAAAAGTTTGAAGAACCATTAGCCACTGTTGAAGTTAAATGTGATATTTTAGTTCTTTTCTAATAGGCTTTAAATAGAAGGGGATTGAAATAGCCAACTTGAAAAATAAGAATTTCATGGATCAGCAATAACCCTACAACCCATTTTTGGCTTGTCAGCTAAGATGCTGATGAGTGTTACCCGTGGTTAACCTTCAGAAATGCAAGAGGGTGAGTCCTGCCCAACAGTGACTCTTCATAGGATGAGCACTTATTTTCATGGATGGTCTCCATGGCTTGGAGTGTGTGTGTGTGTAGAAGAAAGGGGAGTTAATTAGGGGGGCTGTTGTGTACAGGAACTTTAGATAACACCTTCTTTTTCCTGGGTCAAATATTTCTGGAATACTAGTATCAAGAGGCATTTGTCTTACTTTTTTCATTTGCTAAATAACTTTAAGAATTTTTCTTTGTCTTTTTCTTTCGCAAAAGAATAGACATTCATGATACCTAAGCTCTTGTCATCACTCTTGATTTTAAAAATCTATTTAAACCTCCATTTAAAAACCATTCTGAGTGTTTTTAGTTTTCTCTGTAAGTCATTTCTCGGAAACTCTTATTGAAGTCTAATACACAAACAGAAAATACACAAAGTATCCTCATGTAACCAGTGCCAACATCAAGAAACAGAACTTCATTGGCAACCCAGAAGTCCCTCTTGTCCCTAATTCCAGTCACTACAACTTTCCAAGGATAACTGCTTTCCCAATGGCTAGAAGTCATTTTTATTCTAATAAAAATCTAATCCCTTTAGCCACATTTTCTATAAATATTAGTCTATTCTCAGATACTGGAATCTTTAGCAACTGAAGATCAATATTAATTCAATCTGAGTCCTCCTTCTCGACTAAAGGCTGACTTTTAAAAAACTTTCTCCTGTCGCCAGTTTGTAATTCTACAATCTTTTTTTTTCATTGAATGCATATTCTCTAGGTTAAACTTGATTCATTTCTGCTTTCTCCAGGTTTTCTTTCTAACATGAATTTACAAATTAGAATTTGTGGATGGTGCTAGGTATGTAGTCAATTTCAGTAACTAAGGAACACTCCAGGCAATTAAGACAGTGTCTTTTTTGAACCACATTAATTTAAAATAAGTAGTTAAGGATTTTTTTTTTTTTCATTTTAGCCAATGGAAAAAATGGGAAAACTTGGTCAACAAGGAAACCAATTGATTGCATATAATGGATTTAATGCAGTAGTTTACTAGAGATATTCTGGTAGGAATTAATACTTGGTAAACTAGGAGGCCACAAATAAAAATCAATATAGAGCTGTTAGGACTTCATATGATTTTTTTTGTGTAGTCATAAATCAGACTGGTATTCTCGGGGGGGGCAAGCCTACTGTCTGCAGGATTGGAAAGAAGGGTGTCATGGCAAAGTGGAAAGAATATTGTCACTTGGGGTCTGAAATCTTGCTGTGTGACCAGGAAAGTCATATAACCTCACAAGAGTCAGTTTCTAAATCTATGAAAATTAGGATTATAAATTTCCTTTGTGGAGTTATTGAGAGAAGTAAATAAACTATTGATTCTATGCATCTAAGAAAATGCCTCAGGCATAGTAATTACTTAATCAATTGGGCTTTCCTTCTTTTTCAATAGCAGGATAGAATTTTCAAAGGGATTTAACACAGGAGGCCTATTTTGGGAGAAAATAAGACAACCCTATATCCTTTTCCCATGCATTTTCTTTTCCTTCCTTTCTCTTTTCCTCTCTCTCCTTCCTTTCCTGCCTCCCTCCCTCCTTCCATTCCTTCCTTCCTTCCATCTTATTCCAAAACAAATGCATGCTAATTACATAAAAATTGAGGAATAGAGGTATGCCAAAAGAACACCCTTAGTACCACACCCTCAGAGACATCCAGAGTAAATATTGGTTTTCTAGGCATCCTACTCACCACTCTATTTCCTTATTACCCCTTAGAATGCATTGCAAATAGTAGGTGTACTCAGCATTTGGGAATTTAGCCATTCCCTGAAAGATGTGGAAGTGGTTGTCAACCCTTTATAAATTTTCATTATTGGCTTGCAATGGATTCCAGCAAACTTTCTAGTCTACTTGTTCTTTTTTTAGTCATCAAGGACTACTCCTATTCATGTCTCAAATATATCTAGGGACAGAGATTGCAACATCTATTTTTGTAACTGAGTTAGTTCTAAGATCAGATTTTATAAACCTACGTTATTTTAAACCTTTATTATGTTAGACTTTCATTGCATTTTAAAATTAAACCTGGATTTTCTTCTTCTTCTCTTCCTCCTCCTTCTTATTCTTTTTTCTCAATGAGCATGGTATGGTGGGCAAAACTGAATTAGGAATGCAAGGAGCTGGGTCATATCCCCTCTCATTCATTCCCTGTTTTAGGTAAGTTGCTTAACTTCTTTCACCCTTGTAAAACAGGGGAAATAATGCCTGCTCTGCTTTCCTCTTATGTGATGATCACAGGAATCAGTTGGAATAATGTATGTACTTATACTTTTCATGCAATAAAGTGCTATAAGGTTTTACATTGATATGGCAATAATGGGCAAATCAGTATTTGTCAGCATTTACATAAAAGCAATGAGCAGAACTGACTTTTTCTCTGATTATGCCATTTTATTCCACAAAGCAGTTAGTATCTAAGTCCTTAATCATTCTCGATGAGTGTATGGAGGCTGGCAGGTATACCTAGAAGTACAAAATTCCCCGACCACCTAGTAACCATGCAGGCTATCATGATCACCCTTTTATAAAGCCCTAGTCTGGAAATTTAGAAAACAGAATTAGAACAAAAGGACAATACATTTCCTAACACTTTTCCTACCCAAGAATAGAGGGTCTTCGTTATCACTTTTTTCCTTGGTTTCTATACTTAGATACAACATGATAATAATAGTAACTTTTATCTAAGGCATTAAATGTACTACTTACCATTTAAAAAATTACATTAATCACTAAATATTATAATCATGTGGCCCTTAGACATGTGATAAGACTTCTGTGTCTTCTGTGTCTCTGTAGCAGAAAGAACATGAGTTTTGAAGTTAGAACAAACTGGTTTCAAGTCATTGCTCTACTTTAACAATTGTGACTTTGGGAGTAAGTTATTTTACTCTCTGAAGCTTTGCCTCATGAGGGTTAAATGAAATGACATATCTAATGTAGCTAGGATCAAACATGGTATATTGCAAGCATTCTGTGTTAGTTCCTTTTTACTTCCTATCACAACACCAAAATTTTACTTACTTTAACAAATATGAATGTTTGGTAATTTATAGCAACGTGAAAAATCTATTGCATTTATTTTACATAGGTACAGTGTAAAAATCCATGCTTTTACTTACATGGATTAAAAAGCTAAAAATTATATATTTAAGAAAGTTGTTTTATTGGAACTATGCTTATATTATATCATGCACAAACATATAATAAAATTGGAATAATGTCTTAATTGTGAAAATAAAGTCACATAGGTATAGAAGAAAACAGGAGAATATCTCACTGGTCTTGGACTGGAAAAAGCCCTTCCTGTAGGTGAAAGCAACTCAGGGATCATGAAATAAAAGTTTGTCAAATTTGATTATTAAAAATTATGACATGTATATGGCAAAAAATAACCATAACTGGGGACAGTTATTTATAATCTAGAGGCAAAGGCAAGTATCCTTAATATGTAAAGTGTCATTATAAATAAATAAGAAAAGATAACCAACTTAGTAAAGTAAACTAAGGGCAAGAAGGGACAGTCATTTCAAATTGTTTAGGTAACTCATGCTTTCCATCTGAAAAATATATTATGGTAGATTTGAATGGGATTCATATCTACCATGGGAAAATATGGGATTCATATCTACCATGGGAAAAAATATATCATGGTAGATCTGAGTGGTCCTGTATTTTCTCACTAGCATTGTGGTTAACTCTGTTTTGAATGGCTGAGTTTTCTTGACTGGCTGAGTCCTTATGCCTATACGATGACTGGAAAAAAAATATTACTTAAGATTTTAGTTTTGTGGATGGCTATATTTCTAAGCAGTTTAGGTAACTCATGCTTTCCATCTGAAAAATATATTATGGTAGATTTGAATGGGATTCATATCTACCATGGGAAAATATGGGATTCATATCTACCATGGGAAAAAATATATCATGGTAGATCTGAGTGGTCCTGTATTTTCTCACTAGCATTGTGGTTAACTCTGTTTCGAATGGCTGAGTTTTCTTGACTGGCTGAGTCCTTATGCCTATACGATGACTGGAAAAAAAATATTACTTAAGATTTTAGTTTTGTGGATGGCTATATTTCTAAGCAGTTCTTCCCACCTTGCTTTCTTTGTCAGAAAATAGGAAATATATATATACTATATATGTACTTAACCCTTTCTCAATGACTCAGTTGATTATTAGGAACATCGATTTTGGTGCTCTACAGTGTGAAGAGATTAGGTAAAGCTGTTTCCCTCTATGCCAATTTGGTTCAGATTGCTATGCATTTTGGATATCTTCCATCTTTATAAGAATTATATCTTAGGGAGGTGTTAACGTTAGCAACAAAAGAAAATCACATAAATTAAAGTTACCTTTGTGAATCTCCTAGGAAAGTGCCGCTTGGAGATCAATGTACAATCTCTCAATAATTCCAGCACAGCCAGTTTTTCTTTGGCATTGAAAGGATTTCTGATTATCTGATTGACCTCAGATAAGGTAATTGGCAATGTGGTACTAGATTGTATGAAAAATACCTGTCCTTAAACAATAGGGCACTTGCATTATGCTTGTGCTTTACATGGATGTACTTATTATATCCTCATATATTCTCTGTAAAATATGCCATTTTGTACCCATTTTACAGGTGAGGAAATGGAAGCTTTGAAAGATTGTCACTTTTCAACGTGATGCAGCTAATATATGGGAGAACCTGTGATTTTGATCTAGTCACTGAGACATTAAAGCCAAACTCTTTAACCCAAGCTATACTACATTTCTTAGAATTATATGCAAAATTAGAGTAAAAAAGTTCTGAGAGAGGGCCCAATAAAATTTTCACTAAATAAAATATGGAAGTTTTAGGTATGGACTTTGTGAGTAAAAATGTACCAGCAATTCAGAGACATCACTCTCTTCTGCTTCCCATCTGTATTCTGCCCAGGTGAAATGTTATTCTGTGAATATCTGTAGAGGTGATCATAAAGTACTAAAGTACGAGATGCCATGTAGTTTATACAAGATATGTTTTTGATAATACATGCAGCTTGCCACACTGTACTTGTATAAAGCACACTGTGATTGAGCACTGATCTACAATAATTTCATCTTCTGCAGGGTATTTTTCATTTTACACCTCTGTACTATCAATGTCCTCATGAATCTTTCATTGTGCCTCAGAGTTGGGTAATTGAGTTGTGCATATCAGGGATGGAAACTTTCTTGAGAGAGGTGTGTATAATCAACTGGTGAACTGAATACAATTGGCCACATGTGATATAACTCCTACCATGGACATCCCACAGAAAACCCTGCATAAGGGAAAACAAGCCTACCACAGCATGTTTACCATTTATTCATGATTGCACATTTCTTAGCTTCTATCCTCTAGAATCAAAAAATAGTAAGATGAAGCACTGAGATAGAGAACTTGATATCAGCATCTCTTATAATGATTGTGATCAAATTACTTAATATTTCTCTGTTCTTTCCAAGAAGAGATCAGCTGAGGAATAATTTCTCCAAACCTTACCTCAAGCAATTAGCTCGAATATTGGCCTAATGTTTTATATTTTCATGACATATCATTTTTTTCCTATCTTTCCATTGCTCTCAGTGAGAATTCTTTGCGTCACCCTTGGGATGAGTCTCTATGGTTTCAGCTATTTTCAGCTTCATTTCCTGTCTTAGTTTCCTAGGGTTGCCTGGAAACTCTGGGGCTTAACACAACAGAAATTTGTCCCACGTTTCTGGAGGCCAGAAGTCCCAAATCAAGGTGTCAGCTCGGCCATGCTCCATCTGAAACCCTCAGGGAAGAATCCTTTCTTGCTTCTTCTAGCTCCTGGTGTTTGCTGGCAATCCTTGGTATTCCTTGGCTTGTAGATACTTCCTTCCAATTTCTGCTTCTTCTGCTTTCACTTGGCCTTCTCTTCTCCCCTTCTTTGAGGACAGCAATCACGTGGGATCAAGGCCCATACTAATCCGGTTTGGTCTCTTTTTTTTTTTTTTTTTTTTTTTTAAATTGGCCTCATTTTAACTAATCACATCTTCAAAGACCCTATTTCCAAATAAGGTCAGATCACGGGAGCAGGGGTTAGGGCTGGAACACATCTTTTGGGGGAACACTCTTAGATACTTAACCCTTCCCTTCTCTTCCCTTTCCTCCCTTCTTCCCTGTAGCATAGCCACTCCACCCGAAGAACCACATTAAATGCAGTTTTTTCAATGATTTAATTCTTTTTACTAAGTCCCTGTTGTCACAGAACTTCCTCAATTTTTAACGTGTAAACCACCACAAATTACCCTAATTTTTTCAACTTTTTAGTTTGAAATTGCCCTAATTTCTTTGTTTTGTAGTCTCATGTGGATTGGTGGCTCCATGATTTTATCTTTCTTCTCACCCTCCACCTTCCCCTTACATGTGAAAGACTGCCGCTGGTGGGAGACACACTTTGGAAATGCTGGCTAATACTCTTACAAGTTGGGTAACTTTGGGCTACTTGCTTGGCTTCTGTAAGTCTTAGTTTCTTATCTGCAAAGTGTGGATGATAATATTACCTTATGGTATGATGTAAGGATTAAATGAAATGATGCATATGAAACTCTTGGCATAGTGTATGTGTTAAAAAATATTAGCTATTGTTATTCTCATCCTCTCACTTTTCAGAAGGTCTTTTATATTTTAAACATCATTCATATTTTGTAGTTCATATTTATTTGGTAATATACGTGATATCTTATCTTGTTTTGATTTCAGTTTTTCCACCCATTCAGATTATTCTTTAATCATTCTCATCCAATTTTTATTGTTTTATTGCCAAATAGCTTGATGGAATATTCTATACCAACAAGCCTGGATAAAGACTTTCAGAGGCAATCAGCTCTGAAAAGATTATGTTGTTCCCCACCCCAATATGCACTCCATTTAAAAAGCAAAATAAAACTTTGTTTTTGAAATGATACAAAACCTCATAATAGCTACCCCTGAATCATAGATGAAAAAATGAGCTTTAAATGATGAAATTAAAAGTTTCCTCATTTTGTGATTATAAATTTCTGAATCGATTCATTTTACCTGAATTTTTTTACCTTTTTGTGGGGGAGGGGATGACTATTGAGCTTGTTGTTAGTCTCTGTATTAAATAATTCATCCTTTACTTCTTTGAGACACACCTGATTATACAATGCTACCATGTATGTTTACATATATAAGGTGATGTGGTATTGTTCAAAGTACATGGAGTCTGCAGGGAGATGATAAAGACCTAGCTCTCACATCTGTCATTTGCTAGCAGGTTTGGGGGCGGATCTCTCAGTATCTATGGATGAGTCTTCTTTTCCTTATCTGTAAAAATGGGGTCATAACAATATTTGCTTCTAAGGGTTGCTATAGAGATTGGGGGAGATTATGCAGGTGACACCATTTCAGAAGATATAATTCATGACACAGAACTCAGGGAATTAAATTTTAATATGACATACTTTTTTTTTTTTGTCTCATTAAACCATGTAGATGTGAGATCAAGGTCAGGACTGTTACTTGCCTGTCCTCTTCTGTTCCACTCCACATTTCTAGCTGCTTAGTGAGTACACTGTCCCTTTCCCACCAAAAGGTGTGAACAGCAGAATGGAAGCAATAAAGTCTTCTTTCTAGGAAAGGGCAAGGGGATGGTATGAAGAAATATATGTCATAGACATGTTGAGAGGTTTATATGTGATTATTTTATGAAGTATTCACCACACTGCCAAACATACAGGAAATGGTAAATAAATGGTGCTATAGTTATTGAAAAATATATTTGGAAGCAGAGTCTATTCCAAGACACGGTCAAAGTCAGGTGTGATATTCAAGAGTTGAAGGAAGTGAGCGTGCAAGTCACCCTGAGATGAAAGCAACCAGAGCTGACATGGGGACAGGCATAGGATACACATAGGGAATGGCATCAGTCTACAGGAATGTTCATGGACAGTGATTCTGGATAGCTTATTTGAAAAACGCTATAATTTCTCATTGCCCCTGGTGGGGAGTGAGTGCTGTGAATTAAAAGGCCTTTATTTTTTTCAAGTGTGGTGGGGTTGAGGTCCAGTTTGGGGATAGCCCTGAAGCAGAGCTGAATTTTCAACAACCAGATGGGGAGAGGTATTTGAAGATCCTGGAAAAATTGGGGAGGGAAGGGAAAATAGTCAGCAAGTTTGTACATCATATGGTGAAAGAGAAGAGGAAGAGAAACCCATGTAGTTATTTAGAAGACAAATATCTAATGGGAGCATTTAAAGTTTTAGTGGGAATATGTAAGGTAACTCTCTTTCTCCATCTTCCCTGCAAGATCTTTAGTATAATCTACGCTGCTCACTAGCTTTGGTGTCGGTAGATTCTTTAGAAGATCTGCACAAACGTACCTCAGAGCAGGCACATTTGAGAACATGTGGGTCATGCTCTGGTGTTTCCTGCTATTACCCTGAGTTATCCACTGTTTTGCAGAGGCTTCCATTACACAGAGCAGCCTTCCTCAGCCATTACTATTTTTATACCCAGATCTGGATATAGAGAAAAGCATAGTATAATGGTATAGTAAAAAAACAAAAAAAAAAAAACAAAAACAAACAACAACAAAAACAAACAAAAAAAAAAACTCCCACAAAATCCATGGCATTTTTGAGTTATAACCACTTGAACTTGAATCAAGGCTCTGTCAAAAACAGTTTGACCTAAAACTTAGGTGTTCTCATCCATAAACCCCTACCTCATGGAATTCTGAGAGACCCTAGAAACAGGTAACAGTGGTGGGATGTCAACAGGTTGAAAGACTCTTGTATAAATCATCACTGCCTATTAAAGCTAAAGACAAATTTTTTTTCTTCATTTTAAGGAAGTAATATTCCTCTTAGCTAAATATTTGTAGAATATGTATTTCGTTCTAGTGTTGAAACCATATACCAAAAGAAAGAAGCATGTAGATAAATGTTTACTTAGTCTCATAAGAAGGTAGTTTTTTATTGTTGATGAAAGCTTTAGCTATGTTAATTTTTAATTTAATTGTGAATAATTTGATAAGCTTACATAAGATTTTGATATTCATCGCAGTGGTTACTATTAACTGCCTCACATATGAAACTCAATTTTTAAAAATTATTATTATTAAATTATCAGGGTGATAAATAACTTGTCAGTTTCTTTGGACATAGCCTTTCAGATACTGGCAAAGGAAAACATTTGCTAAGGCAATTATACATCACACAATAGCTGCAGGGATATAGTGCATTTGCAAATGTATTCTTACCTCAAAAATTTTGTTATTCAATTAGTAGATCCACAAGGTACAGTTCAACTACTAAGGGTTTAGAGGACTATTGAACCATTTGTTTGACATAGAATATGAAATTACTCATATTCCCAGGTCAGCTTCAAATTCCTGGAATTAGGAACCGTCAACCAATTTGAAAAGGAAATAATCATAATCCTTTTGCCAATATTTTCTGTCTTAATAAAACTAATGACTATGACTAACATTTTGCATTTAGATGTTGATAAGCAAAAAATTACCTTCTGAAATCTTGCTTATATAACCAACGCTATGGTACTTGATAAATATAATAATAGCTGTTTCACAGAAATGTCTTCATTGAAGAAAATGTATCCAATATTTAACCGTTTATGAAATAACTAAGGGGATTACAAGAGAAGTCACTTTCAAGCTTCCCAATTCATGATAGCTGTGGGAGTATCTTTTAAAGCTACTGTTCCTATTAAAAGGATAATCAAAGGCTAAAACATAGCCAGATCAGCCAATATAGAATAATTTAGTGAATAGAAAAGACATTAGTGTGCTTCAACAATAAAACATCTTCTTTCCAAACTGAATTTTAAAATTACTTAAACAGGGCCCAGATGATAATTAATAGAACCCATTTCTAAGAGTGGATGTCCTGGTTTAGTACTTTAACAAGCATATTTATCCGTCTTCAAAGGCAAGAGAAAACACTTCTGAAGCTAGGTCAAAGGGAAAAGTAGTTTTTCTTAGACTATTGTATGATCTAATACTGCTTGACTTCTATATTGAAGAGTAACAGACCACAACAAAGAGATGTGACCCGTTTACATTTCAAAGAAATATATTAAAAACTTTATTTTGTTCTGCAGAGTTGAGAATTTATGTGATCCCTTTATAGTTGGTTCCAAGGCTGTTTTAAGACTTTGAATGGCACTAGGTTTTCTGATTTTCTCAGCTCTAACTTCAAGCAATTTTTAATGTATTAAAATGCATTTATCACACATTATATTTAGAACCTATGCAATAAAACATTTTTGAAATTTTTTTTATTTTAGTTTGTTGTATACAATCTCTGTTATCCTTATGAATTAATTATTGTTATATAGTTGATATAATATTACATTTTGTAGACAGGATTTTCAGTTTTAGTTTCATATTTTGGAGCCAGTAGAGTTTTAAAATATCTTTAATTAATTTTTGAAGGCCTCAGGTATTGTGCCCATAGATAAATAAATAAATCTCTGGCTATTTCCTTCTATCCTTCCTATATTTCACAATTAATTGCTCTCTAACTAATGTGTCTCTTATCACTACCAAATAACTGTTAATAAATGCAGCCATATTTTTAATCTTTCATCAAATTTGAAATAGTTGGATAGTCAATTATTATATAACTAATCATGATAGCTTGTACCTAATGAAAGGCATTGACGAGTTAACCTCCTACAGATTCAGTATAATCACTATCATTATCCAAGCTGACATTTTTGGAGAAATTGACAAGCTAATCCTAAAAAATTCATATGGAAATTCAAGGGACCCAGACTAGCCCAAACAATCTTGAAAAAAAAAAAAAAAGAACAAAGAGGACTCACACTTCCCAATTTTAAAACCTGCTGCAAAATCAAAACGGTTTGGTTCTGGCACAGGGTAAATATATAGATCAATGGAATATAATTGAGAGCCTAGAAATAAACCCTAATATTTGAGGTCAGTTGATTTTTGACAAAGGTGCCAATTCAATTTAATGGGGGAAAGAATAATCTTTTCAACAAACGGTGCTGTGACAACTGGATATCCACATGCAGAAAAATGAATTTAGATGCTTACCTAAAATCACCCATAAAAACGAACTCAGTGGATCAGGAAAATAAATGTGAGACCTAAAGTTATAAAACTGTTAGATGAAAATAGGAGTAAATCTCCATGACCTTGGGCTAGCCAAAGATTTCTTAAGTATAATACCAAAAATATAGGAGGTAAAAGATAAGATTGATAAGCTGGATTCATCAAAATTAAAAAACAAAGCAAATTTTTGTGCTTCAAAGACACCATCAAGGAAGTGAAAATACAACCCACAAAATGGGAAAAAAATACTTGCAAACCATATCTTTGATAAGGGTCTAGAGTTCAGAATATATAAATAACTATTACAACTTAATAAAAACAAACAATTTAAAAATGAGTAAAGGATTTGAATGGACCTTCAATTCCATTCAATGTATAAGAAGATATACAAATAGTCAATAAGCACATGAAAAGATGCTCAACATCATTATCTTAGGGAAAGGCAATCAAAATCACTTTACCCCTATTGAAAGGCTATAACTAAAGAGATGGATAATAACTGTTGGTACAGATGTGGAAAAACTGGAACCTTCATACATTGCTGGCGGGATTGTAAAAAGTTGCAACATTTTGGAAAACAGTTCAGCTGTTCCTCAAATATTAAATATTGCAGAGTCACCATATGACTCAGCAATTCCACTCTTAAGTATCTGCCCAAGAGAAATGAAAAGCATACATTTACATAAAACTTGTACATGAATGTTCAAAGCAGTATTACTCATAATAAACAAAAGGTGGAAACAACCCAAAGTCCATCAACCAATGAAAGGAAAAACAAAATGTGGTATATCAAAACAATGGAATATTATTTGGCAATAAAAGGAATGAAAACTGATACATGGTTGAACCTCAAAAACAGTATGTTAAGAAGCCAATCACAAAAGACCATATATTGCATGGGTTCCTTTGTATGAAGTGTCCAGAATAAGCTAATAAAGCTGTTAAAAATGAGGTAACCTCAATAATCTAAGTGGAGTATGAATGCTTCTCAAGGTATTATTTATATTTTTTAATAGCTGTGCTTTCTGATTTCTCTAGAAATAGTCTCAATATATCCAATCTCGTGATCTTCACCTCTGTCTCTAAATCTTTTTACCTCTACCTACTCCTAGTTCTATCTCTATCTTAAATTTCTTAATGTAATTTAGTCTATAAATTAATATACTATGGAAAAATATGTTTTAAAATCTGAGTACAATAGCTATGTCTTATTAAGATTTAATAAATATCAGTTTAGATTATTCTGATTTAATATGCACTAAGCTAATGCAATCACTTTCATGTTTATGCTTGATATTAGGAAAAGCATTTGATAATTACAGATCACAGCTCATCCTGAACTGCTTTAGAAGAGTCATCACCTTCTCAATCTTGACATTTCTTATTAAACCCTAAAAAATTTTGATTAATTTAGGAGACCTGATGAAATACATTAGAATTATTTCACCTGGGGAAAGCAAGCTCAATGAGAATCTTCTAATATTTGTAGTAGAGTGGCAAGTTAGTCTCCATCTAATCTGGGAATCTAAAAAAACAAACAAACAAAACAAAACAAAACAAAAACAATAGCAAGATGAATTTTGTTAATGTCTAAGGAAGAAATTCCTAAGAGCAACAATTCCAAACACTGAAATGGCTTTCCAAATGCAACACTGCCATTTTTTTCTCTTGTTCATAGAAAAAAAATGCAAATCCATGCATGACACTATGGGTATAATGGCTAGAGGCAGAGGCTTTCCCTAGGTGAACTGATAAGAAATTTTTATCCCACAGTGGCTGTACTTGTACGGTTAAAAAGCTATCAGTTTTTCTTGTGTGTGTTGTGCAGTAAATCATCTCCTCCTCCTCTCCTTCCCTCTCTCTCCCCTTCTCTTCTCCCTCCCCACCTCCGCCTTCTCCTCCTCTTCCTCTTCTTGGTTGAGAACAACTTTCAGTTCAATATTGATCAGTTGAACTGACAACCTAACCTAGCTTTGGACAGAATTAGAAGTCGATAGGCTTGCCCCATCGTTTTCATCCACCTTCCTTCCTTTGCCTCTTCCTTCATGAATTAGACCTGAAAATGAAACATGGTTTCCGTAAACAAGTTGTCCATCTGGGCCCATTTGTTTAGCCCGAGTCCCTATTTCCTCCTCTTTAAGAAGAGGATTATCAACTGCACTTTATGGTGCAGCTATGAGCATTAAATGACACAATGTACTAGAAACAGAAGTGTCTCCTTCCCCTGCCGGTCTCCCCTTTACAAAGGTAAGCGTAACTTTAACTAACCCCAAGCAAGATGTTGTTATTATTTTTCAGGACTCTGAATTAAAAAATAGTCTACGTGGAATTTTAAATAACCTGCCACAGGTGAGGAAGTGAGATGTTTGAGGGCACAGGGGACAATCTAAGTTCCCCTAAATAACATTAAGTAGTTGACCATGTGCATCGTTTACATGATTCTGGACGTTTTGTTCATAACATTGTACAAGTTATCAGCTAACTGGCCAAGGATATTTGACATATGGCAATTTATGTCATTTTGAAATGATACACACACTGAGAAGTGCCGATCATAATTATACAGTTGGATGGATTTTACAAGCTGAACTCATATGTGTAACCAGCACCCAGATGAAGAAATAGAACTTAACAAGCCTTCCAGAAGCACTGTATGTGTCCTTTACAATACCCTCCTGCCATAGGTAACCACTAACCTGACTTCTGACAGATTCAATTAGATTTGTCTGGTTTTGTGCTAGATATAAGTGGAATAATATAGCATATACTCTTTCGAGTCTGGCTTCTTTCACTCCACCAATTTGTTTTGTGAAAGCCATCCATATTGTTGAATGTGTTATTGATTGTTCATAATTTTGTTGCATAGTATTTAATTGTGTGAATATATTGCAATTTATTTATCCATTCCACTGTTGAAGTACATTTAGGAAATATCCAATTTGTAGCAATTATGCAGTGTGCTTGATTTTTGGTGAACATACAGATACATTCCTGTTGAGCTCACACATAGGAATGGAATTGCTAAGCCATAGGGTATGCACATATTCAGCTTTGGTAAATATTTCCAAGCAGTTTTTTGAAGTGGTTGTACCATTTTACACACCACTATCAATGCATGTGAGTTTTGGTTGTTCCACATCCTCACTAGTCTCACCAATTTTGGTATTTTCTGTCTTTTCAGGGTTAGCTATTCTGGTGGGCATGTAACAGTATCAATTCATATCATTTTTACATGTCATCTCAGTTGCCTCTATCACACTTACGTAGCTATGTCTGGTTTTGGTTAGGCCAATGCTCAGACGGGGAAAAATTAAAAATCTCCTTTTATCCTTTTACCTTACACCTAAGTTCTTATTTCTAATCATTTATTCATAACTAAAACAGTTGACTTTTGGTCTGGCTTCCACTTTTGTTTTTCTGGCAAACACTTCAAAAGGCAACTGGCAACATGAAGATTCCAGTGTCCTGGTATGAATTAAGTCACAGTTGTCTCTGCAGAGTTAAAAATCCAGTGCAATGTTTTTGAAATATTTTGAACAGCAGTTATTTTACTGATTTAAGTAATTTGGACAGTCTGTTTTTTATGGAAGGAAAATTAAAATAGTGTCAATTCTCAAATGGATAAAATTATTGATACTGACCAATAAAATTAATTATTTATCTATTAGTATCCAGAATGTGTAGGAAAATTGGGTCCTGCCAACTAACAGCTAAAATAGGAATGATATCAAGTCTTACTAATTCAGATTAATTGACAGCTAGTCACTTGTATTAAATTTGAGTCCTAAAAAAATTTTAGGTTTATATCTTCCAAGTATATACTACACAACTGGTAGGTAAATTGTTTGTCAGAAATCATTCAGGAATTTAATAAATGAATAAGAATGATTCATAATACATTAACTGTTTAAAGATTGATAGAAAATAAGGGGTCCAAGAAATTTCTTTTTTCTAATCAGTTAATTATAAACTTTGCAGTACCATGTATATTAGCAACTTGCTTAATATGCCCTTTCTCCTTTTTTCTTTTAGCCTTTCTCTGCTCTATCACAAATTCAAAATAAGCAGATTACTAATTAACTAATAAAGTGCCTTTGTAACATTCTGATCTTCAGGGGTCCCCGGGAATAAAATTAAAAACATCCAAACAAAACTATAATTTGCATATCAAATAACTTACATAGGTCAATACCATGTTCACATAAGTTTCGACAAATCAGTCACCATCATCATTCACTTCTATAACTGACAAACAGCATTATTTTATTAATAATATGTTTCTAAATAGTCAACCATATTACAAAATGCACTAACAGTTCTCTCAGTTTTGTTGCGTCTCTTCTCAGCTGTCACTCAAAATGCAAGCTGTTTAAAGGTTGACGATGCATTTTCAGGTTCACACTAGAATTCAACCTTAGGGTCAGCCCACTCAAGGATGACCAGATCTCTGTGATCCTAAAACAAGAACCATCATGAATCTTCTTATTTAGCTATGCTTGGGGGGAATAGAAGGATGCCTTAGAAATATTTAATTAGGTGGATTCATCCCTATACTAGGGATATTGGGGGTTTGCCAAAGGAATATAATATTTAGTTAAAACTTCAAGTCTTATGTGCCAGTAGAAAAATAATGCTTTATAGTTTTCAAATGAGCAAGTACAGTCACCCAGTCCCTGACGTTCCATCCACCCCCAAACTGTCAGAAGTGTTCCTCAAACACTATTTTCATTTGTTATGGTAAGATCATTCTTGTCCCTCTTTACCATGATTTTTGGAGACTCCATTCCCAACTTATCCAGGATTTTGGGAGACCTCTTCCTCATTTATCCTTTTCATTCGCTGTTAATTTTCTGACTTCCGTATATCACCCATTGGCTTACATTAGACTTGAATACTGTCATTTCTCTTCTTGGCAGATATGGGACACTGGAATGTAATATCCACAGGGGCACGAACTTTTGTCCAATTTGTTTACTGCCGTCTCTCCAGTGTCTAGAATAATGCCTTGGCACAGAGGAGGTGTCTAGTAAAATATGTTGAATCATTGAATGATGAATGGCAATTTAAGCTTCAGGTAAATTGTAGCATTTTTTATTGTTATAGAATTGAAATATTAATTCCAGTCCAATTTTCTTGATATCATCTGTAAAAAAGTGAATTTTAGTTTTTACCTAAAACTTTCAGATAATCACAAAAGACGAACTTCATGAACTCCTCTCTTCTTTTTGTTACAGAAGAATGCCTAGTCCACAGGCTGAGAGCCGATCTTTCTTATTTCCTTCATTGCCAGACCCTGAAGAGCTGTCTGCTTCCTTACGGATGGGTCAGCCTCTTTACCTCCTCCCATCACAGTCTGGCTTCTCCCTGCCAGTTTTCCTGGAAGTACTCTTGCTATGTCTTCAAAGGTCTTCCAGCTATCAAATCCTTTTCCCACTTGACTCTCCTAGTCCCTTTCCCACTTGACTCTCCTAGAGGATTGGACCCTCTTGGCCTGCTCCTTTTCTTAAAAGTCTTTCCTTGGCTTCTGTTTCTCAGTCTCTCCTGGTTCTCTTTCTAGATAGTTGCTTGTATGTGGGCTCCCTTTCTGACTTCTTTTTGTTCACAGCTGCATGCAAAATTGGTCTTCCCCGTCCCCACATCTCTTCTTACTATATATATATATATAGTAAGAAGATATATATATATATAGATATATATATAGTAAGAAGAGAGAGAGATATAGATATATATATAGTAAGAAGAGATATATATATATATATAGTAAGAAGAGAGATATATATATAGTAAGAAGAGAGGGAGATATATACATATATAGTAAGAAGAGATATATAGGAGATATATAGAGTATATATAAGAGATATATATAGTAAGAAGATATATATATATATATATAGTAAGAAGAGATATATATATAGTAAGAGAGATATATATAGTAAGAAGATATATATATATATATAATTTCCCCCTGCAACTGCATTCATTCCCTGACTACAAGCCTTGCATCCCTGCTGTTGACTTTTTAGCCTGTATTGCCAGCCCTGACTTCACCCCTGAGTTTTATGCACCAAAGCTTTCTAAGTGTCTATCTTAATGTCCCTTAGATTCAACATAGTCAAATTAAATCTATTCAAAGTCTAAGTCAATGCCTCCTCTTAAAACTTGTGCTATTTCCCATCTGCTCTGTTTCAGGCATGGCATCTCCATCTTCTCAAATACTCAAACAAGAAAAATTATACTTGTTCTTGACTTCTCTTCTCTCCTCCACATCCATTCAGCAGCTGGATCTTTAAATTCTAAAATACATCTGGATCCTGCCCCTTCATTTCCACTGTTTACTTGAGATGCTAATCATTTCTCTCCAGGATTAGTATATCCACCTAACCAATATCTTTCCTTTGGGATCTCTTATCTTTAAACATTCCCTCCACTTTTTGAGAACTCCTAATTGATCTTTTCACTCTACAGCATTAAAACCCTGGTATCGCATTGCTGAATGAATATATTTAAATATATCAGTGCATCATATAGATTCATCTCAGTCTACTTTTCCAATACCATCTTTCATGCCCATACATACTATTTTCTTGTTAAACATAATATTCAATGGCCAACAAGAAAAAATATTGTTATTTTATACTTCTATGCCTTTTAATGAACTCTCTCAGTAATAACCTCATCCTTCTTTGCTGGATAAAAATAGGCCTCAAATGTCACCTCTTTTAAGTCACCATCTGAATCTTCATCAGGCTTGTAGTTGTCCCCACACCTTGCTCTCATAGGTTATTGTAATATATCTGAACTTGCTTGCTTAGGCTTCCCCACAGACTGAACTTCTTAAAGGCAGGAGCCATATTTCATCCATGTAATTCCTTCTCTACTTATATCCAATTAGTCATTCAGTTTGCAAATTTAGCTTCCAGAATACCTGCTAGCACCAGTCTCAGCACCTGACCCATTTTAATCTAACATTTGGTGAACGAATGGACGAATGAATAAACAAACAATTGAACATTGGTAAACTTATGAGCAATTTTTTGATTACTCATATACTTTTGTTAACAACTGATAAGAGACCATAAAGCAATTAAGCCAGAACTCTTTATGTACTAAAATTAAAGCAACTAGAATATAAAAGCATTTGCTAGCATTTATCCTTAGTATGATCGTTCTTCCTGAAGTACCTTATATTTCCTGTGGAATGAAAACAAGATGACAGCCATTTTGAAATTCACTCTGAGCCAGGGCCACTTGTGTCTAGTTGGTGTGAATCAGTTACCAATGGTTTTTTGCTAACCGGATTGTTAAAGGAACCAGTGGAAGAAAAAACTGTGTTAAGATTCTGAAGAATAATGAGTTACACACATTCTTTTATATTTAATTTCTCTTGGGGGAAATCATAAAACAGAAAATGATAATATCAAGGACAGCAGCTTGGCGAAACTGTTTAAAATGATAGTGTGAAAAACTTCACTTTATTTATTTTTCTCTGGTAAGTCATAACATTTGAAATCATGGACATCTTTTGCTGTGATCCATCATCACATCCAGGAAAGTCATTTATATGCTGATGAATTTAGTACCTTTTGTCCTCATTTTTAGATGAACAGCATTGGGTTATTTTGGTGATATAAATGCTTCATTCAGTAATAGAAATTGATGTTTCATTATATTCCTCTCTAATGGATGAAAAACTAGAAAGGATGCATTGTATCTATAGGAATCTTTTATGTCTAAAATGTGTTTTACTATTGCTTAGAAGATATAATAGAGCTTTTATCTCTCCCTTTGTTCACAGATCCTCATGTGTGTATCTGTAACAAGATAAACACCCCACAAGGCTTATGTATGTGTGCATATCTGTTAACTTATTTTTCCTTCTGAGATTAGGATTCATAATCAAATATAAGAAATAGAAGTGGAACTGTGCAGTATAATGTACAGAACAATTGCCTTTGACCTTGGCTCTAGTCTTAACTTCCATTATTACCATTAAATATTGTGTTACTTGGAGCAAGTTACTTAGTATATCTGGGCTTTATTTTTCTCATCTGTATAAATTATTCAGTTGGATGGTATAGTTACTATGATCACTTTGGTCTTAAAATTTTTGGATACAACATGAAAATTCAGTTATTCTAGGGATGTTGAAAGTAAGATTGATGTCAAGCATGGAGTAGGCATTCAACACACCAAGTGTATATTTGCTAAATAAAGGAATCCTGCATGCATTCTCCTTAATTCCTCCCTCTGTAGCTATATCCAGTTAGTTATTAAGTTTTGTGAATTCAGCTTCCAGAATATCTGGCATCTTCCTGGTCTTACTGAACTAGATTTTACTGAACTAAAGCTATTAACTTTTTTAAAAAATTTTAATTCAGTTTTATTGAGATATATTCACATACCATACAGTCATCCATGGTGTACAATCAACTGTTCATAGCACCGTCATATAGTTGTGCATTCAACACCCCAATCTATTTTTGAGCATTTTCCTTACACCAGAAAGAATAAAAATAAGAATAAAAATAAAAAATAAAAGTAAAAAAGAACACCCAAATCATTCCCCCATCTCACCCTATTTTCATTTAGTTTTTGTCCCCATTTTTCTACTCATTCATCCATATACTGGATAAAGGGAGTGTGATCCACAAGGTTTTCACAATCACACTGTCACCCCTTGTAAGCTATATAGTTATATAATCGTCCTCAAGAATCAAGGCTACTAGGATGCAGTTTGAGAGCTTCAGGTATTTCCTTCTAGTTATTCCAATATGCTAAAACCTAAAAAGGGATATTTATAGTGCATAAGAATACCCACCAGAGTGACCTCTCAACTCCCTTTGAAATCTCTCAGGTACTGAAACTTTATTTTGTTTCATTTTGCTTCCCCCTTTTGGTCAAGAAGATGTTCTCAATCCCATGATGCCAGGTCCAGGCTCATCCCCAGTGGCATATCCTGTGTTGCCAGGGGGATTTACACCCCTGGGAGTCAGGTCTCACATGGGGAGGTGGGGGAGGGCAGTGAGTTCACCTGTTGAGTTGGCTTAGCTAAGAGAGAGAGGACTACATCTAAGTAACAAAGAGACACTCTGGGCGAGACTCTTAGGCACAATTTTAAGTAGGCATAGCCTCTCCTTGGCAGTAACAAGCTTCATAAGGGCAAGCCCCAAGATAGAGGGCTTGGCGTACCAAATCATTAGTCCTCAATGTATGTGAGAATATCAGCAACAACCCAGCTGGGAACGTCCAACATTTCCACATTTTCCCTCAGCTCCTCAGGGGGCCCTGCATATATATTTTTATTCTCTGACCAAATTACTTTGGGATATATCAGGATTTCACTCTAACCTGTACAAACCTACCAGATCTCACTTCCTATTCAAAGTTCCATGTAATTATGGTGTTTGAATAAACTGACCGTACAGGTTAAATTATTTAGTGTACTATAGAAAATACAGGTACTACACCAAATAAACATCTCTTCCCTTGTTCTCAAATGAGAGTTGATGTTTTAAAACACAGCCAGTATCGTCCTTTACCCTTTGGCCTGATTTGCCCTTGTCCTAACCAGATGTGCTTCATTCATATCTCTAATTGAAGTCTAGACTCTTATTCAGCTTTTTTAACATTTGTTGTATGAGGTAATACTGACATTCATATCTGCTGAGCTCTAACTCTGAGTTTCAGGTGTTTCAGGTGTTCAGATACCCAAAGTTCCAGAGACTGGCCAGGTTATACATGAAGGGATCAGCATCTTGGAATCTGGAGATAGCCATTACAATTCAGGAGTAGACATGACTGCTGTAAGAGCTTACAGTCTAGGGGCCATTACAATAAGTGTTCCCCTGATAAGCTGTGCTCTAAGATTCAATTCTGAGTTTGCACATTGTAGTTAGTTCATATTGGTGAGGCATTAAAATGTTTGTCTTTTTGTTTCTGGCTGTCTACAGGATCAAAATGCTGTCTACAGGATCCATTCACCTCGTTGAATGTCTCACAGCTTCACTCCTCCTTCATGCAGTTTGCTCAGTATTCCATTGTATGCATACACCACAGTTCACCGTTCTGTTCATCAATCGGTGTTCCCTAAGGCCACCTCTACCTGTTGCAAGTCATGAATACTGCTTCCATAAACACCAGGGTGCAAATGTTCATTCATGTTCCTGCTCTCAGATCTTCCAAGTATATATCTCATAATGGGGTTGCAGGACATCGTGGCACCCGTATACTTGGTTTCTTGTGGAACCACCACACTGTCTTCCAGATAAGGTACACCACTCTACATTGTCACCAAGTGTAAATAGGTACATCCCTCTCTCCATGTTTTCTCCAGCACTTTTATCCCTATTTGTATTTTTCCTATAATTTTATAGAGATATATTCATATACCATACAATTAACCACAGTGTACAATCACTGTTCATGGTATCATCATATAGTTGTGCATTTATCACCACAATTAGCACTTGAACATTTTGATTATTATGAAAAAAAAATTTTTAAGAATAAAAAAAAGAAAAAGAAAAAGAAAATATCATACAATACAATATAATAGTAAGGTCATATGACAACACCACTACCAAGAATCCCATGTCCCTCCCTTATATCCCCGTTTCATATGCATTTAGTTTTGGTATATTGCCTTCGTTTCATTTAGTGTTACTGTTAACCATAGACTCCAGTTTGCTTTTTTCCCCCAATACCATCCCTTTTCCAACACTTTGCATGGTTGACATTCATTTGTTCTCCCACATATAAAAATATTTTTCTATTTGTACATTTAGTCACCATCATTGACCACTATAGTTTTTGCTAAGTTATACAGTCCCAGTGTTTATCATCTATCTTTACCTCTGGTGTCATACATGACCCTAGCCTAAAGCTATTAACTTTTGTTTTTATCAGTGCACAGTGTCTTATGTTCAATTTCTCTTCTCACAAACCTGGGTGACTTAAGAGAATTTTATAAGAATATATTTTATTACAAATAACTAGATTTTTTATCCATTTGAGTTTTTGACATTGTTTTTAATGGCATGTTCTCTAATGAAGTTAAGGCATAAGACTACTGAACAGATTATTTCATGTGTTTTTTAAAAGTATAAGGAGATTCCCCTTCTGTATAAATCAAAAGGACATTGAGGAGGAAATAATGAGTATTCCAAATTATTGGTATCAAGATGTACAACTGATACAATGTGAGAGTCATGAAGGTATTTTAATAACAGGAACATGCTCTATAATTCCAATTTCCTCTTTCCAGCAACATAATTCATCAAGCAGACAACATGCTAGGTGTTGGGGAAAGAAAGATGAAAAACAGGTGGACTTTGTACTTGAAATATTCAGTCTAATGGAGAAGAAACAGATATTCATTATATTATGGGCAGGAATCTAAGTCCTGTACCTGGAGTTAGTTTCCTTCACTGTTAAATGGGCTAAGAATGGTAACTACTTCATATGATTATGAGGCTTAAATGGCATTTATTAGCTTTTGCCCAATACCTCAATGGCTTACTAAAGGCAACTTGTGTTTCTTGCTCATGTTATATAAGAACTGCAGATTATCTGCAGTTTTCCCAGGCTTAGTTGACTCTGCTAAGCTCCATGTGTCTTCTCATTCTGGGAGTATGCTGAAGGAGCATTTTGGGATATTATGTACTCATGGTGAAAACAGAAGAAAGAGAGAGAGATCCAGACCATGTGAGGACATTTAAAGCTTCTCATGAGACGGAGGATAAATCCAGTCCACTCACATTTCATTGGCTAAATCAAGACACATGTCTAAGCCCTAAATCAATGGGCGGGGAATACAACTCTTCCTTCCAGGAGCATGATACAGATGGGAAGAACATAAATGTTTATGAACAAATAGTAAAATATACTGTAAGATGTAATTTATGTAAAGCATAAAGCTTTTGACACAATGCCTGGCCCCGAGTAAGTGTATGATGTTTGGTAATTATACCATAATAGTGATAATAATGATAGTGGCTAAATTACATGGAAAGACAGATAATGGAGCAATTCATTCTTCCAGGGGTGTGTAAAATGGCATTACGGAGGAGGAGATATTGTGCTAGTGGTTCAAGGGAGAAAGAGAAGAAGAATGTTCCCATCGGAAAGAATGCCATAGACAAAGGCAAAATGACATAGAAGGGGATTTGGCTACAGCCCAAGTAGGTGTGGAGTCTCTGTCACTTCACAGAAGTGAATCTGATGTCTAACCACTTATAACATTTATGATGCTTCAGTTGCAAGTAACAGAATATTTAATTTAAAGCAGGTTAAAACACACAAAAAGAATGCATTGCATCTAAACAAGAAGTTGGAGGTAGGCATTTTCAGGATTGGTTCATTCCACAGTAGGAGGATGTCCTCACATACCTAGGGTTTTACTCTTTCTCCCTGCCACGTTTGGTGTGATGGCATTTTCCTCAGGTCTGTCCCCTTGTCTTAATAGACCAGATGCAATGACTCCAGGTGATAGGTTCTCAATCAACAGCATCCAAATGCAGGACAGGAGTCTGTCTCCCTTTTTATCAGGTTAGAAAATATTTTTCAGAAAACCCCTTCAGGGCCAAATTCTTACATCTCATTGGCTAGAAACAGCTCAGATGTTGAATAATAATCTTAAGTAATCACTTCTAAATAATCATTGATAGGAAGGAATAGGATTACCATGATTAATTTAGAGCAATCATGAAGTCTATGGAGGCCCTCATCTTCTCTGTAAACATTTCTACCCTTCAACAAGAATAAAATCGGGAGTCTCTTAGCAAAGGAAAAGAAGGTAATGGCTTTTAGGTCACCAATATCACCTGCCACAGAGAGACTGAGATTTGTGTTTTCTATACAAAATTTAATGTTTGTGATGGGAAACCTTCTCAGTGAATATTATATTAGTTTTCATAATTTATATCAATTGTTACATTTGAATCACTTCTGGCACTAAACTCTGGTTGAAACTGAAAAAAAATGTTAGCCATACAAATATAGGTCCACCTGATTTTTTTGTAGACCATCTGGATGTGTTGGTAGCATACAGAAACATTACTGGGTTCAGAGATACGGTGAGGCTTCTACTTTTACCTTCAAAACTCCCTTGAGGTTTAGCCACTGTGTGATATGGTTTACATTATAAACTGAAAATGGACCTGAGTGGGAAAATGGTATGTTTCCTGCCCCTATTTCTGAATAATCACAGAGGGAATCTGTTACCCTGTTGTTTTTCTTTTCTTTATTGATCTATGACTCTATCATTGAGAACTTAATTTCTTTTAAAAAATTTCTTCACTTTATATAAATCTAAAGGACAAATGTATCAGCCAGCATCCTCCCTTAAAATGCACTCATGTTTGAGATGTCATGGAGGCCAGTTTGAACATTTGGTCAGTTTACAGCTTTCTTGAATGGGATGCTGATTCCCCAGGGAAACTGCAATAAGCATTAAATGCTGACAAGCTGATATGTTAACACAGACAATCACACCTGAATTAGGATTTAAAAATGATAAAGTGTAAATATTCACAATGAAAAAAAAATGAAGTTTCTGGAGCAAAAGGTGGGAATTCATCTATTTTTCTCTCTAGACTTATATTCTAATATTCAGACAGCATGGTACTGTGACTCATTGGGCTAATCTCCTCTGTTGATGACATATTTCAATGCCCACACGTTTTCAGTCCTCGTGATTTTCTTTTGTTCATATGTTCGAGTCAATTATGTTAGCTGTTCATCAGTGTATTGGACAGCTCTCTACCACTTTATACTTTAGTGTCTCTCATAAGCTTTTTGGTCCTCCACCCATTTCTACCACCTGATGTAATTTGTATCATAAAATGGCACAGAAAGGAAGAGCTTAAGATGCATGGGCATCTTGATTATCAGTTTGGATCTGAAAAATGTGTGTGCACAATGAAGGAAAGGAGGCTAAAAATGGCTGTTTTGGTAGGCAGATCCTTTAAGCAAAAGGACTTGGTAACCACTGAGATGAAATGGAGAAAGGTGAACAGAAGTTTTGCCAACACAGTTGATATTTGCTGGGTAGATGCTGCCTTTTCCCAGTTTGAACTGATAATTTTTATTTTAGAACATTGAATAAATAAAGCTTCTTTTTAAATATTTATGTCAGGCTCTATGACCCAGCTCTTAATATATCCTGCTGAAAGAAAACAAACTAACAAAAGAAGAATGGGTACAACAGTTTTTTGATCTGTTTCAACAGTTTAACCAGCCCATTCCCATTATATTGAAAAATACTGTCAATGGAACATGTTTAAAGTAGGTAGAAGTTTCTCTAGAAGTGATAACCTACCAAGATTCAAGCACTGTGCTAGGCAACTTCCATTCATCATCTCATGTAGTCTTCTCAATAGTCCTGAGAAATGTGCTTACACTCCTTTTACATGTGAATGAATTTGACCTCACAGAGTTCAAGTAACACATCTACAGCTTTCAAATGGGGATACTAGGACTTGAACTCATTTCCCTCTCACTCGGAAACCTGTCCTAGTTATTCTCTCCCATGTTTTTAAAGAGCTAGATGAGATTTAAAAGAAATAAAAAAAGTTTAGAGAGCATTAAAAGGAACCTATGCCTTAATATATCAATTTAATGTGCTCACTTGATTAAGAAAAGCTATGCTTCCTTGTTTTATTTATTATAACTTTATTGGTTTTCCTTTTTCCATGCTTAGTTGTAGCCAGAAGCAGAAATTACATAGCCTTAATTTAAAGCGTGGTATTTTGTTTCTTAATTACAGCAGTTTTATCTTATATTGTTAGTGGGAAGGCAAATTTAAAGGGTACAAGTTAGAATGTATATCTCATGTCTTAAAAGATGTTTATATCCTTCAACCTAAAAGTTCTTCTAAGTACTTAATTTAAAGAAATAATCTAAAATGTTCAAAAAATTATGTCAAGGATGTTCATTACAAATTACTATACTTATAATTGCAAGCAATTTAAGTGACCAACAGAGGGGTTATTGATTAAACAATTTAGAGTATATTTATATTGTGAGATTCTGTTCAGGATTAAAGATTATGTTTCTGAAAAATAATAATTTGGGAAAGTGTTTCAGATACACTGCTAAATGACAGGATAGTTTCCAACATAATATTTACAGTATAATTTCAATTTTATTTAAGTTTATATATCTAGGAAAAACACCATAAGAATACACACTAGAAGGTATTATGGAAGATTTTTACTTTTTTCTCCTGTTTTTTTTTTTCTGTAGTTCTAAAGTTTGTACAATAAACATGCTGTTTTTAAGTTCTAAAAAAGTAATTAAAATATTAAAATATTAATGGACAAATTAAAAATGGTTTTCAATTTAAAATCAACAAATGAATGGACAAGGAAATGACATCTTGGGCAATTTTTAGCTCATCCTTTCCAATTTGTTTCTGGTTTGGGCTAGAAAACATGAAGAAATAAATTTTTTGTAATATGAATATTCTCAAGAGTTTTCAGTTTGATTATTTTTTTCCCATAGCTCATAACAGGTTTCCAAATAAACTATGAAGAAAATTCATCAATCCCTTAGAAATGTTTGAAGGAAGCTGCTTCATGTCAAGAGAAGAGGAAGAATTGAGCCAAGGACACCCATCCTTAAAACCCAAATTCCAAATTTTAAAAGCTTTTATAGAAGGATAATAACTCTCTGTTCATTGTTATGCTGTTTGATGTAGTCTACAAACACTGTGCTTCTTGATGGTACATCAGACTTTTTTTTCTCTACATATTATTTTTCTTGGAATTGTGAAATATCTTATAATTAATGTGTACATTTCATGTAATAGTGTTACAGCCCTGCCAAAACACTTTTTTATTAGAAAATATTTCAGGTATATAAAAACATGTACCTACCACTTAGACTACTTATATACCCATCAACTAGAATTTTAAAAGAAATATAATTCTGAGATAGCTGCAAATCTAGATTCTGTGTCTACATTCCAAACAGGAAGATGAAGTTGAAGAGTTGTAGGTTGGATTTCCCAAGTATCCAAGCAACTCTCATTCTTTGATCCCATTTCAATCAATCTGTAAATCCCCCCTTGCTTCACCTAGACAAGTGTGGTGGAATTGCCTCTCTTCTTCTTCCCTAGCTTCTTTCTATTCCTGTTGCTCTTACAAGCAAATTTTTCTTTAAATTTTTATTGAGATTGTTCAGATACCATACAATTATCCAAAGATACAAAAGGGGTACAATCAATTGCCCCTGGTACCCTCATACAGCTGTGCATCCATCACCACACTTAATTTTTGTTCAATTTTTAGAACTTTTTCATTACTCCAGACAAGAAATAAAGTGAAAGATGAAAAAAAAAAAAAAAAAAAAGGAAAGGAAACTCAAATCTTCCCATATCCCTGAGCAACCCCCCTCAATTGTTGACTAGTAGTATTGGTATAGTACATTTGTTACTGTTTATGAAAGAATGTTGAAATACTACTAACTGTAGTATATGGTTTGCAATAGGTATATATTTCTTCCCTATATGCCCCTCTATATTAACTTCTAATTGTATTGTCATATATTTGTTCTGGTTCATGGAAGAGATTTCTAATATTTGTACAGTTAATCATGGACATTGCCCACCATAGGATTCAGTTTTATACATTCCCATCTTTTGATCTCCAACTTTCCTTCTGGTGACATATATGACTCTGAACTTCCCCTTTCTACCTCATTCATGCACCATTTGGAACTGTTAGTTATTCTCACATCTTGCTACCAACACCTCTGTTCATTTCCAAACATTTAAGTTCATCCCAGTTGAACATTCTGCTCATACTAAGCAACCGCTCCCCATTCTTAAGCCTCGTCCTATATCTTGGTACCTTATATTTCATGTCTATGAGTTTACATATTACAATTAGTTCCTATCAGTGAGATCCTGCAATATTTGTCCTTATGTGTCTGGCTTATTTCACTCAGTATATTGCCCTCGAGGTTTTGTCATCAACCCATTTTTTTTTTTTTTAAGATGGATTTGTTCAGACACCATACATTCCATTCTAAGTAAACAATTGATGGTTCTCTGTATGGGCACATATTTATGTGTCCACCACCTTCATGACTGTCTATATAAGGGCATCTACATTTCTTCCACAAGGCAGGAGGGAGAGTCAAAGAAGGTAGAGAGGCAAAAGAAAGAGGAAAAAAAATGACATCTAGGAAGCAGCAAAAGGAAAAATAACCTTATATCAAAGTAGAGTAAAGAGTTAGACAACACCACCAATATCAAGTGTCTCACGTGCCTCCCCTGTTACCCCCGCTTATCTGCATTTATCTTGGTGTATCGCCTTTGTTACATTAAAAGAAGCATAATATAATGATTCTGTTAGTTACAGTCTCTAGTTTACATTGATTGCATCCCTCCCCCAATGCCTCCCCATTTTTAACACCTTGCAAGGTTGACATTTGCTTGTTCTCCCTTGTAAAAGAACATATTTGTACATTTTATCACAATTGTTGAACACTCTAGATTTCACCAAGTTACACAGTCCCAGTCTTTATCTTTCCTTCTTTCTTCTGGTGTCTCACATGCTCCCAACCTTCCTCTCTCAACCATACTCAGTTATCTTTGTTCAGTGTACTTACATTACTGTGCTACCATCTCCCAAAATTGTGTTCCAAACCATGCACTCCTGTCTTCTGCTATCACTCTATAGTGGTCCCTTTAGTATTTCCTGTAGGGCAGGTGTCTTGTTCACAAAGTTTCTCATTGTCCGTTTGTCGGAAAATATTCTGAGCTCTCCCTCATATTTGAAGGACAGCTTTGCTGGATATAGGATTCTTGGTTGGCGGTTTTTCTCTTTCAGTACCTTAAATACATCACACCACTTCCTTCTTGCCACCATGGTTTCTGCTGAGATCCGCACATAGTCTTGTTAAGCTTCCTTTGTATGTGATGGATTGCCTTTCTCTCGCTGCCTTCAGGATTCTCTCTTTGTCTTTGACATTTGATAATCTGATTATTAAGTGTCTTGGTGTAGGCCTATTCAGATCTATTCTGTTTGGATTATGCTGCGCTTCTTGGATCTGTAATTTTATGTCTTTCATAAGAGATGGGAAATTTTCATTGATTATTTTCTCTATTATTGCTTCTGCCCCCTTTCCCTTCTCTTCTCCTTCTGGAACACCAATGATACATATATTCTTGTACTTTGTTTCATCCTTAAGTTCCCGGAGATGTTGCGCATATTTTTTCATTCTTTTCTCCATCTGCTCCTTTGCATGTAGGCTTTCAGGTGTTTTGTTCTCCAGTTCCTGAGTGTTTTCTTCTGCCTCTTGAGATCCGCTATTGTATGTTTCCATTGTGTCTTTTGTCTCTTGTGTTGTGCCTTTCATTTCCATAGATTCTCTAGTTGTTTTTTTGAACTTTCAATTTCTGCCTTATGTATGCCCAGTGTTTTCTTTACAGCCTCTATCTCTTTTGCCAAATCTTCTCTAACCTTTTTTAATTCATTTAGCATTAGTTGTTTAAATTCCTTTATCTCAGTTGAAGTGTACGTTTGTTCCTCTGACTGGGCCATAACTTGGTTTTTCTTAGTTTAGGTTGTAGTTTTCTGTTGTCTAGGCATCTGACCTCCTAGGCCACCCCAATCAGGTTTTCCCAGACAAGAACAGGCTCAGGTCACAGAAGGAGGAAATATTCAGTATCTGGTCTCCCTGATGGTTTTTTTTTTTTGGGAATTAACACACCTGTGCTTTTCTGCCTGGCAGGTGCACCTGTCAGCCTGTCACCAGCTGGTGTAAGAGGGTGTGGCCCATGGCTCGCCTCCCCCAGGCTTTGGGTTCTGGTTCCAGTAAGGCAGGCAGTAGAGCTGGGCCCCTCCCTTTCCTCTTGGGAAGCTATGCCCCCTCCAGAGAGGTCATCTGCATATCAATAAGTTCTTTATTTCTCTGACTCTGCTGGTCAAAGTGTTGTGATTTTAAAATGGCTGAGGCTTTCTTTACTGCAAAGTGCTGCAGGCTGAAAATGGTTGAGGCTTTCTCCACAGAGAGAGAAAGGGACAGAAAGCTCCCAGATTCACCCACCAGCCAGAGACAGCACCTGATCCTCTGGGCTCCCTGTCCTGATACAGATATGTCCCCCGACTCTCCCAAGGTCAGTTGTCACCAAAAGCCTCTGTCTGCTTGTTGGAGACTCGCTGCCTGTATTGAACAGTTAACATTAAAACCCCAGCTGGAGCTGGACTGAGGTACACTAGCTTGTTTGGAGAGTGCTGCTCTCTAGCACTATGAGGCTTCTGTGAGGGAGAGGCTTACGGCTCTCAGCTCTCAGCGTGGGTTTGCAGTTTTTACTTACAGATTTTATGCTGTGATCTTGGGCATTCCTCCCAGTTCAGGTTGGTGGCTGATGAGTGGATAATCATATTTGTCTCCCCGCAGTTATTCCAGGTTATTTACTAGTTTTTTGGTCATTTATGAATTTTTCCAGGGGGGGACTAACAGTCTTCCACTCCTCTCTATGCCACCATCTTAGCTCCTTAAAAGCAATTTTTAACTGTGATATGTGAAAATTGTGTTGATATAAAGCTATGCATTTCATTTTGTCTTTCCTCCCTTGCTCTTACCCACTGTGATGTTTAGGTTCATGTGTCAACTTGGCCAGGTAATGGTGCCCAGTTGTCTGGTCAAACAAGAACTGGCCTAACTGCTAATACAAGAATTTTTTATGGGCTTAAATCATCAGTAAGTCATTTGCATCTATGACTGATTACATCTGCATTCAACTAAAGGGAGCATCTTCAGCAATGGGAGCAAATTAGTTGAAAGCTTTAAAAAGACAAGTGATGACTTCAGCAGACAGAAGAGCAAATTTTCATTTCTGCTTCACACAGCCAGCCTCTCCTGGGGAACTCATCAAAAACCTTCATTGGAGATGTCAGCTTGCAGCCTGCCCTATGGAATTTGGACTCATGCATAGCTGCCCATCCTCACTTGTGCATGAGACACTTTTATAAAATCTCATATTTACAGATATCTCCTGTTGGTTCTGTTTCCCTAGAGAACACTGACCAACACAGCTTTGGTACTGGGAGAGTTTCCTGAGAAACACAAGCTTAACAAAGAGTTTTTGAAATTGGGTTTCCACTCTGATTAGATTCAAAGGAAATAATGCACTGTCAATAGCATGAGTTGGCAATAGAGATATGCAAAATATCACCATTTGATTCTGCTAGTCAAATGCTTGTAGGAGGCAAAGCTCTGGGTGAGATTGTTTTTTACACCTTAACAGAGTTTTGTGGAGCTAAAAGATACAATGATGTTGACATGTTGTCCCTAAATATGCTGGATACAGTTATAAGAGAAAGGAATGAGCTGAAGGCTTCAAATTTGCAACTTAAGCACTGTATGAAAGATGTAAAAGTTTCTATATGTGCCCTGAAAGAAAACCTGATTTCCTGTGGCCACAGAATTGAGACCTCTGAAAACCAGACTCAGAGTCTCATTGCACAAATAGCAGATTTACAATGTAAACTAAATTCTCAACCTTGCAGGGTGTCTGCATTGATTGGAAAGGAATGGGATCTTGAAAATTTGGATGGGGACATATGGGTTGATAATGATGGCAGTAGGGACATTGAAACCCTGGATTTTGCTGTCTTTGCTCAATAAACCTATAATGGTCTTCCCTAAGGAAACAACCACCCAATCTTCAGCCTTCCCTGGAGGAGACTTCCAACATGCCCTGAGGAAACTGCTTCCAGACCTCCAGTCTGCCCTGAGGAGCCTACCATCCAACCTCCACCTAAAGAGATTAACCCTTCAGTGCCTGCTAAACCTGTAATCACCTCCCATGAGGAAACAGCCCTCACTCCTCTGTCTGGAGAGATTAATCCTGTTTCACCAGATGAAACTGCAATGGAATGCCCTGAGGAAATTGGCTTGAAAGATACTTCTAATTCTTTTCAAGACTCACCTCCACCACCCCTCTTGTCTTCCAGATCCATAACTAGACTAAAGTTTCAACAGGCCCTGAAAGTTGAGGTACAAAGTGTGACCCATGAGGAGGTACATTATACTCCAAAAGAACTGCATGAGTTTTCCAATTTAAATTGACAGAAATTGGAAGAATATGTGTGGGAATGGATATTAAGGGTGTGGGATAATGGTTGAAGGAATATAAAGTTGGATCAAGCTGAATTGATTGATATGGGCCCACTAAGCAGAGATTCTGGATTCAATCTTGTAGCTTCAGGGGTTAGAAAGGGCATTAGCAGTTTGTTTGGGTGGTTAGCTGAAACATGGTTCAAAAAATGGCAGACATTATCTGAGGTTGAAATGCCAGAACTGCCCTGGGATAATGTAGATGAGGGGATTCAGAAGCTTACAGAGATTGGAATGTTAGAGTACATTTATCACGGAAGACCTGCTTACCCACCCCAGCAATGTCCAGAGGACACACTTTTCACAGGACTGTGAGAAATAAATTTGTGAGACTGCCTCCATCTTCCATGAAGAGCTCTGTAGTCACCCTTCTCTGTAGGTCAGATACTACTGTGGGAACTACTGTCACTGAGCTGGAATCCTTAAACACAATGGGGATGATTGGATCCTGGGTTGGCAGAAGACACTTGGCAGCACTTAATCATCAAAGACAAGGTGGGCATGGCTACCATAATGGATAGCAGACTTAAAGCAGCAGTCAAAATAATCTGACTTGTAGAGACCTATGGTGTTGGCTAGTAGATCAACTAGTAGTAAAATAGATGGGCAGTCTACTAAATTCCTACTTGATCTGTATAAGCAGAAGAGTTCTAGGTCAAGTGAACAAAAATCTAACTTGAATTAAGAAGACAGAGAATCATGACACCTTAATCAATTCCCAGACTTGAGACAGTTTATAGACCCAGAGCCCCTTGAATGAGGGGAAGGCCAGGTTCCCTTAGGGAAGGACCCTCTTACACTGCCAAAAATTTACACTGTTATTCTTCCTCTCAGCCTTCCCCAAGGAGACCTACAACCTTTTACAAGAGTAACTGTGCATTGAGGAAAGGAAATGATCAGATATTTAGGAGATTATTAGACACTGCCTCAGAGGTGACATTAATTTCTGGAGACCCAAAATGTCACACTGGTCCAACAGAGTAGAGACTTATGGAGGTCAGGTGATTAATGGAGTTTTAGCTTAGGTCCATCTCACAGTGGATTTAGTGGATCCCTGGACCCATTCTGTGGTTATTTCCCCAATTCCGGAATGCATAATTGGAATAGACATACTCAGCAACTGGCAGAATCCCCACATTGGTTCCCTGAAATATGGAGTGAAGGCTATTATGGTAGGAAGGCCAAGTGGAAACCACTAGAACCACCCCTACCTAGAAAAATAGCAAATCAGAAGCAATACAAGATTCCTGGAGGAATTTCAGAGATTAGTGCCACCATGAAGGGCTTGAGGGATGCAGGGGTGGTGATTACCACATCCCCATTCAACTCTCCTATTTGGCCTGTGAAGAAAACATATGGGTCTTGGAGGATAACAGTGGATTACTGTAAACTTAACTAGGTGGTGACTCTAATTGCAGCTGCTGTTCCAGATGTGGTATCATTGCTTCAGCAAATCAAAACATCCCCTGGTACCTAGTATGCAACTGTTGATCTGGAAAATGCCTTTTTTCAGTTGTTGTTACTAAGGACCACCAGAAACAGTTTGCTTTCAGCTGGCAAGGCTAGGAGTATATCTTCACCTTCGTACATCAGGGGTATATAAACTCTCCAGCCCTACATCATAATCTTGTCCAGAAGGAACTTGATCATTTGTCCCTCCCACAAGACATCACACTGGTCCATTATGTTGATGATATCATGTTGATTGGACCTAGAGAGCAAGAAGTAGCAACTACTCTAGACTTATTGGTAAGGCTTTTGTGGTCAGAGGATGGGAGATAAATCCAACAAAAATACAGGGGCATTCCACATCAGTGAAATTTCTAAGAATCCAGTAGTGTGGGGTATGTTGAGATATCCCTTCTAAGATGAAGGATAAGGTTTTGCATCTTGCCCTCCTATGACCAAAAAAGAGGCAAAGTGCCTAATTGGCCTCTCTGTATTTTGAAGACAACATAGTTCTCATTTGGGTGCACTACTCCAGGCTATTTACCGAGTGACCAGAAAAACTATTTGTTTTGAGTGGGGACCAGAACAAGGAGGGTTTGCAACAGGTCCAGGCTGCCATGCAAACTTCTGTGCCACTTGGACCATATGTTCCAGCAGATCCAATGGTGCTGAAAGTGTCAGTGGCAAATAGAGGTTCTACCTGGAGCCTTTGGCAGGTCCCTATAGCAGAATCACAGCACAGGCCCTTAGGATTTTGGAGTAAAGTCTTGCCATCTTCTGCAGATAACTACTTTCCTTTTGAGAAATAGCTTTTGGCCTGCTACTGGGCCTTAGAGACTGAATGCTTAACCATGGGCCACCAAGTTACCATGACACCTGAGTTGCCTATCATAAGCTGAGTATTGTGTGACCCACCAAGCCATAAAATCAGGTGTGAACAGCAGCACTCCATCATAAAATGGAGATGCTATAAAAGGGATAGGGTTCGAGCAGGTCCCGAAGGCACAAGTAAGTTACATGGGAAGTGGCCCAAGTGCCCATGGCCCACACTCCTGCCACATTACCTTCTCTTTCCCAGCCCACAGCTTTGCCTCTTGGGGAGTTCCTTACTTTCAGTTGACTGAGGAAGAGAAAACTCGGGCCTGGTTTACAGGCCTAAAAGTGGGCAGCTGCAGCATTGCAGCCCCTTTCTTGGATGTCGCTGAAGGACAGTGGTGAAAGGAAATCCTCCCAGTGGGCATAACTTTGAGCAGTGCACCTGGTTGTTCATTTTGCTTGGAAGGAGAACTGACCAAAGGTGCATTTGTATACTGACTCATGGGCTATTGCTAATGGTTTGGCTGGATGGTCAGGGACTTGGAAGGAGCCTGATTGGAAAATTGGCGACAAACAGGTTTGGGAAAGAGGTATGTGGATAGACCTTTCTGAGTGGGCAAAAAACATGAATGCTTACCAGAGGGTGACTTCAGCAGAGGAAGGTTTTAATAATTATGTGGATAAGAGGACCCGTTCTGTGGATACTAGTCAGCCTCTTTCCCCAGCCATTCCTGCCATTGCCTAATGGGCTCGTGAACAAAGTGGTCATAGTGGTAGCGATGGAGGTTATGCATGGGCTCAGCAACATGGACTTCCACTCACCAAGGCTGACCTGGCTATAGCCACTGATGAATGCCCAATCTGTCAGCAGCAGAGACCCACATTCAGTCGCCGATATGACACAATTCCTCGAGGTGATCAGTCTGCTATTGAGTGGCAGGTTGATTACATTGGACCACTTCCATCATGGAAGGAGCAGCAATTTGTTCTAAATGGAATAGACACACACACCGGATATGGGTTTGCCTTCCCTGCCCGCAATGCTGCTTCAACACTACCATCCATGGACTACAGAATGTCTTATCCACTGTCATGGTATTCCACACAGCATTGCTTCTGATCAAGGAACCCACTTCACAGCAAATGAAGTGAATGAATGGACACATGCTCATGGAATTCTCTGGTTTTACCATATTCCCCATCATCCAGAGGCAGCTGGGTTGATTGAACGGTGGAATGGCCTTTTGACGATTCAGTTACAGTGCCAACTAAGAGGCAATACCTTGCAGGGCTGGGGCTGATCTCCAGGAGGCTGTGTATGCCCTGAATCAGTGCCCACTCTATGGTGCTGTTTCTCCCATCACCAGGAACTATGGGTCCAGGAATCAAGGGGTGGAAATGGGAGTGGCACCACTCACTATTACCCCTAGTGATCCACTAGAAAAATTTTTGCTTCCTGTACCTGCAGTCTTAAGCTCTGCTGGTCTACAGGTCTTAGTTCCAAAAGGAGGAGTGCTTCCACCAGGAGACACAACACTGATTCCATTGGACTGGAAGTTAAGACTGCCACCTGGCTACTTTGGGCTTCTCGTGCCTCTGAATCAACAGGCAAAGAAGGGGTTAACTGTACTGGCTGGGATGATTGAGCCTGGTTATCAAGGGGAAATAGGACTGCAACTTCACAATGGAAGTAATGAAGAGTTTTTGTGGAATACAGGGGATCCCTTAGGCATCTCTTAGTACTACCATGCCCTGTGATTAAATTCGGTGAAATACTGCAACAACCCAATCCAGGCAGGACTACCAATGGCCCAGAAACTTCAAGAATGAAGGTTTGGGTTGCCCCACCAGGCAAAGAACCATGGCCAACTGAGGTGCTTTTTGAGGGTAAAGGGAACATGGAATGGACAGTCAAAGAAGGTAGTGATAAATATGAACTATGACCACATGACCAGTTACAGAACTGAGAATGTAATGGTATGAATATTTCCTCCTTGTTTTGTTACATGTATGTTTGTATTTGTACATAAAGCAAATATCTTTGTTCTCTTCTCTATCTTATCCTCTGTCATATGACATAAATTGTATTGCTCATGACATAGTATTTAAGTTATAGGGTATCAAGTTTAAGAGTGAATATTACCCAAGGCTTGTACCCTATGCTGGAGAGACTTAGTGCATTTCTGGTTGTATGTAGGACAGCTGAGTATTATTAGGTGAAATATATGTCTGTATTGTTTTTTATTTAGAGATTAAGTATGGTTTAAGGTGATGTTTATAGCTGCCGATTTGACAAGGGGTGGACTGTGATTTTTTAGGTTCATGTGTCAACTTGTGATGCCCAGCTGTCTGGTCAAACAAGAACTGGCCTAACTGCTACAGCAAGGACATTTTATGGACTTAAATCATTAGTAAGTTGTTTGCATCTATGACTGATTACATCTACAATCAACTAAAGGGAGCATCTTCAGCAATGAGAGCAGTTTAATCCAATCAGTTGAAAGCTTTAAAAAGAGAAGTGATGACTTCAGCAGTCAGAAGAGTGAATTTTCATCTCTACTTCACACAGCCAGCCTCTCCTGGGAAATATCACAAACCTTCATTGGAGTTGCCAGCTTGCAGCCTGCCCTATGGAATTTGGACTCATGCATCCCTACAGTTGCATGAGATACTTTTATAAAATCTCATATTTACAGATATCTTCTGTTGGTTTTGTTTCCATAGAGAACCCTGACTAAAACACCCACTATTAAGATTACACTGATTTTATCCACTTTTCTCCTCTTCTAGACTTCTTCAAGGGCTCTTTTATTTCCTCTCTCTGTTAGCTTGAACATCTGGGCTAGAACTGAACATTTGATAAAACATGACAGCAAAAAAACCTGGGAACTCATACTGTTTAAATAATCATCCAATTCAGAACCTTTCCATTTCTTCAGTGCAGTAGTAATATCAGGGAAGTCCTCTCTTACAGCTCAGAATTCTCTGTTGGAGAGATCAAGTATGGAGGTCAATTTAATAGTATTCAGGTAACTTGTCTAAAATCTTGAGCTTCATGGACTTGTTGCAGAGAACAGTTCAATCTGGCCTTGTCTCTAGAGTTAGTTTCTTTTCCTTATTGGTGACTATTGATTTGATAAGCCCAGAAACAACCTTAGAGGGCCATCATACAGCTTTCAGATCCTACCAGCCACTGCATTTTCAGAGGTGGTGCTATGAAGATGTACCTTCTACCAGACTCCAGATAGGAACCCAGCCCACTTGCCCAGACTTTCCTATCCATCATGTGAGAACAGAAGCAGTCACAAAGCATTTGACAAGCACAAACATTACACAGTCTTATGTTCATATTACATATTTCAGCATTTTTTTCTACAAAACCCAAATTATGCATGCCTTCATAACTATAAATACTAGCAGGTATAATTTATATGGTGCTTCCTCTGTGCCAGGCATTGTTGCAAGTGCTTAAAAAATATTAGGTCATTTAATCCTCATCCAACCCTATGTTTAAGTATGGTTATTATTTTTACTTCCATCCCCGTTTTACAGACGAAGAAATAGGCCCAGAGTGCTTTGTCTTGGATTACACAGCTAATAAGTGATGGAGTCAGATAGGGAACCTAGGCCATCAGATGTCATCATCCTGCCTTTGATTAGCTAAGATGCATTTCTAGTAAGCTGGCACACTGAAGGGCCTGATTTTAACAGCAACCCCATCCCAAACATCTTATTAAACCACAAACTGTCATTCTAGGGGATGATACTGAGTTGAAAGTCTGACAAGTTTACCTTTGGTGAAGGTTGATGTAAAAGGAACCCATCACTTGAAAGACAGCCCTATCTTCCTAGGATTCCATGTGGCAAAGGGAAGTTGTTTATAACATTCAGGAGATTGTCAACTAAGTCTTGGAATGTGAACGAAGAACATCAGGCTCTAAGTTGAAACCATCTGAGTCAAGCCAGAGGTAATTGTGGTCTTTTAGATTATGCTAATAGGTCTAGATTGAGACTATGAACTTTCTACAAATGCTAAAACATCAAACCTACTGCTTCATCTTTTTCTCTAACATTTTAGATCTGGATAGCATCTTTTTCTCTCTATTTCTCTTCCTTCCTTCTTTCCTTTGCTCCTTCCCTCTTTCCTTCCTTCCTTTCTTGCTTTCTTTCCTCTCTTGCTTTTCTAACCTTTTAATATTAGTCTTACCTAACACTGCTGCTTAAAACCCTTCAATCAGTTCTACTTGCTCACTGAGTAAAATCCAAGCTCATTAGCATGATCTACCAGGACATGAAAAATCTTGTCGCTGTCTACAGAGCACCTCTCTAGTTTGCTAGCACCTTCTAGCCTCTGGCTTTTTCTAAATTTCTTTCACTTCACCCAGGTTCTTTCCTTTTCCTGACACATGGTTTTACACCCTTTCACCTGGGTACCGAACCTTGTGGGTTAGCGTAATTGTCTTTAGAATGGGCGCTTCCTTCCCTGAATTAGCTTCTCATCATTTTATTTTTGATATTTGTTTCTCTCATCATTGTTAGCCCTTTGTAGGTAGGGGATCTGTTTTGTTTAACAGGTGCCTGCACAGTGCCTGGAAAGTAATAGGCATTTGATAACTATTTGTTAAGTAAATAAATGAGCCTCAGTATATTCATCTATGAAAAGGTTTTTCTAGGCTTATTGTGAGGATTCAAAGAGATTTATTCATACCCACACACAAACCCACACTGCCTAGCATAGTTCTGACACATTAGTATTTCCTCAATAAATGTTAGTACTCTCCCTCCTTTTCTGTTTGGTGTTGAGCTGTTTTTGTCTTCACATAGCCATGGGTAACAATGATGAATGATGCCTGGCAGAGATGCTGGGTGTGGAGAATGTGGGAATTCCGGGAAGATGGTACAGCGTGAATAAAGGTATAGAAGCAGGACAGTGAACACGTTCAAAGAAAAGGAATCATTTTGATTGGCGAAAACGTGGGGGCTATGTAAGAGAGTTATGGTAGAAAGGTGTGGAAAAAATAGACTTGAATCAGATCTGGAGTACCTTGTTATGGAGTTTTGAAGAGAGGCTGAGTCAGTGAAACAAATTTTGTAGTTATTTGTAAGTTTGCTGAAAAGGGTAGGAAATACTGTTGGGACAGTTCTTCAGTTAAAGCAGGAGGATAAACAGGTGATATGACTGCCAATGGAGGTGAGTGTTTCGAAAAGGTAATCTTTTCTTCTCATTCTTCTTTGCTGACTTTTTCTTTTCACCATTTTAGTGTGGATCCTTCCCATCTGCTGGTTGAGTTTTATTTTCATCTATTCTATTCCTTCTCCCTAAGTGACACATCTATTTTCCTGATATAGTCATATGCTCAGACTATCTCTTTTATATTTATGAGTCTCTAATCTGTATTTCCAATTCAGAACATAAACTCTGGATCCATCTAACCAGCACTTCCTGGATTTCCCTGCGATATCTCTATATCAACCTGTCTAAAATCAGGACCCCCCCCCCCCACACACCCCTACCTACATGTGCTACCCGCTATATTGACTGTCATAAGATATGGATGGCATTCAGAAACTCAACTCAGATCCTGGGAGTCACCTTGTATTCTATTCTCTCTCTCCCTTCCTCTCATATGAAATCAGCATCAAATTCGATAGATTCTACCTGTTTAATTCTCACTTTTCCTTCTCCTCTTTTCTATTCTCACTGATGCTGCGTTCGTTCAGTGTCACCTCAACTCTCACCTTATCAACAACAATCATGTCCTAATACATCTCCTCATTTCTGTTAGAGTATTCTTTTCTTCCATTTATTTCACTGGTTTCAATGATTTTTCTAAAATAAAAATCTGGGTTACTTCTTTGCTTAAAATCCTCCAGCTTCCTTTTGTCCATGGAATAAAATCTTAAAATTCTAACTTATTTTTTTACGTCCTACAAGCCCCTCCTTTTCCCCAGAGAGATCCTTCCTGACCACTTTGCAAGTAGAATCTTTTGATTTCTTCTTTGCTTCCCCATGGTACTGTCAATGCCTACTTTTAACCTGGCATCTATCATACTTTATTGCCCTATTTTACTCAATTAAAATATTTTCAAATTTTTTATTAGTTTCCAAATTTCTCAACAGCACATTTATCTTTGTATGCTCAGTGCCTAGCAAAGAGCCAAATATGTAGCAGATTCTTAATTAATGTTTGCTGAAATAAATGATGTGAAGATTGGAAACAGACTTAGAAATGGCTTTCACATGGGGAGTGGGAGGAGGAAGCAGAGCCAGGAAAGAGTGAGAATGGGTGATAAAAACAAAGAATATGTAACCATTGAAATTAGAGAAGGAGAGGAATGCTGAGTAATAAAAACAGTTTTCCTTTGATTTCAAAAGAAAGAGGAAGTCAAAAGAGTCAAATATAGAAGAAGAATCAAAGAAGATGAAGAGTGAGGAAATTTATTTTAATTGGATAGTTAGGAAGTCATTGGTGACTTTTGAGAGAAGAGTTTTAAAGAATTAGTGTGTGGGAGGTAGCTGCTGTATAATCAAGATTAAGATAAAGAGAAATGTGTGTAAAAGGAAAGCAAGAAGTATCTTTGAGCATTTTAATCATGAATGGAAAAAGAGATATCATGGTGTTCAGACTGGAACTGGGAAAGTGGAAGGAAGATGAATGCTGTTCCTTTTTCTCCTCAAAGGATGTGTATTAAAAATGTCCCTCCACCTAAATTTGGTTATGTTTTACAAATTCCTCTCCAACAACTGCTTCTGAATCTTGGAGAGTTATTATGGTAGGTGCTGAGGGTGGGAGAGACTGTATTTGATCTGGAAAAGTGCTATTTATATACATACACATATATACACACAAATACACACACATACACACATTGTATACATATACATTCATATACACGTGTGTGTGTGTGTACGAAAAGAGAGAGAAAAGGAGAAGGAAAGAGGCCTTTGTATGTAAGTTATTTAGTTACCCTCTTTCAATTTTTCAAAGCATTTGCACAGATTTTAAATTATACATACTCATTATCATTATTATATAGCCATATAGAAAAGAAAATAAAATCTCTTGTAATTCCTCCACCAAAGAAAACTATTAGCATACCTATAATAAATATTGAGTGTATATATATATGTGCATAAATATGCCTATTGTATTTATTGTATATTTAATTTTATCACCCTAACTCCAAAGTTTTAAAGGTTGGATAGGAGTGTGGAAATTTCATTTATTGTAGAGTTCATTTACTGGTAAACTGGTTGAACTGCTTATAACTAGTTTCTAGCATCCAGTATATTTTTACATTTAATGATTATGCTGTTTGAATGCAGTCTAACAACACTGAGGAATTTATGACAAAGATTCGTGAGTAGTAAACTAAGGGCAGAGTTCATGTACTTAATGACCCAAAGAGAAATGGTCAATCGATAATGTGTTGTAAAATGCAACAGAATAAATAATTAAGGCTTTCCTCTTCCACCAAAATAAACTCAGCCTCTCAGTGGTTCATGTTGGACTTTTCATTCCCAGAATGCTTCCCTCTGGGACAGCACAGCTCCTTTGTAACCAGGCCAATGATTTCTGGAGCCCTTAGTCAGACAGGATTATAACCAGGAGTATCCCAAAAATACCAGGGAGAGGCTAGGCTTATGCTATTCTGAGCTGGCACAGAAAGTGGAGCTGCTGGAGAAGAGATCCTGCAACTTCTCACCATTTTCAGGCTCAGGGTTTGGCTCTCCGTTGAGACTTTTTGTGCCTTAGGAAATTGAACTCCCACCTTAAGGAATTCCATCAGTTTTGAAGAAGGGTGAAAACAACGTTAGGTTGTGCTAGTCCCTTATGGAATCTATAGTTTCAAAGCACCACTTTTCAGTGTGGGTTTGAAGCCTGCTACATCATCTACAGGAAAGATGAAACTGGCCTGACTTCTTATGCCAGCTGCACTGAGAATTTGCTCTTTCCTGTCTTCTATGATGTACTTTACATGTCATGCCAGAAAAATAATAATTCTGTGTACCTTTTTACCCCTGATAATTTAATTAAAATCCACTTTATCTATTATACTGAAAACAAGGAATTAACAATATCCATTAAAATGACTATTACGTTCATATCAAATGGGTTTCAACACCCAACAAAAATGATATGAAGGAAGCCATAATCATTTGAGGCCCAATATGGTGTATAAATTTTAAACCTTTGGAAACCTTAAATTATTTTAATCTCCAAATGTAATTATCATAAATGTCAGTCAAACTTTCTCCAGGCCTCTTTCTATTGAACCAAAAGAAACAAATGAGACTGTAAAGACTTCAAGCCTTACAAATTCTGATTAACTCCTCCATTTCCAGTGAACTCTCAGGTTCAGATAAAATAAGATATTTTTAGGTGAGTCTCAGAGCCTGAAATATAGTTTGCATGAGAGATAACCAGGAGATTTAGGGCCAATGGGGACAGTATTCATTGAATTAGAGTTGGTTGCTGATAAGGCCAATAATTATATAACAATAGCTACAGTTGATTCCTTTTGCTATTAATTTGTAAAAATAACTATGTTATAATAACTGTGTGATAATATTCAATTTTATATAATAAGTAAAGGTGTTCCTCCTCTTGGCACCTTCAGCGTGTAGAATTCCAGAGCCACATTCAAGTTGAGACAAGAAATAAATAAAGGTAGTGATCTTCTTTGTAATGAAATCAGAGTGTGTATATCAAAACCAAATGTTGTTGCGCAGGTGAAAATGTGTTCAAAAAAGGGAAGAAAACATATCAGTTCACGAGAAGAGAGAATTAGGTTTTGATTGCAGCTCAGTATTTAAAGACGACGTCAGCAGAACACCATTCCCAATAGTATATTTTATCCAAGTTACACATTCCAAAGGACTACTAGGGCACAGTGTTTCAGGTACATTATCTGTAATTGGGAGCTCATGGGCGTCTCCTTCCAGGGGACAATTTACTAACTTTTTGTGCAATCCTCCTCCCTTCTAACACTAATAATCACTACACATCCAAACTCCAAATATCATGTAACTAGAGGTTATAAAATTGTCCGTTCACCTGTTAGATATGTAGAATTAACCTCATAGACCAGAAAAACCATTTTGTTAGAATCCTCCACACATCTCCTCACTTCATTGCATCAATTCCAGTCTCAATCATTGTTCTTTCTCCTCTGATTACTTTATTGCTTGCACTAGTGCTTGTCCCTTCTCTTGGTGCTAAGGTCGGAAGGCCTGTCATATTGAGCCTCACTGCTACTTCATTATTTGCTTTGAACAAACGCCGTTATGTTGCCCTAATAACACAGCTGTGCAAGCAACTATCGGTTTCTTTTATTGTGCCATAATTTCTATATATGAAAGTGATTTGCCCTCCGTGTCTGCTGCTGATTTCTGTTCTGCTTGTATTGACAACACATTGCCCAACTCTCAACACTTCGCTCTCGCCTGTCGTCTCTTTCCACCCCTCCCATGGGAGCAATTTTAGCCTTTCTCCTAAAACACTACTTTAAAATTAATGAAGCTCAAATGGCCTTAGCCCTTTCATGACCAAAAGGGTGGTGTAAAGAAACTGATGTGCTACATCTTGAAAACATCTTAGTTTGACGCCTCCTTTCGGATACAACATTTTCATCTGTGTTTGTGGAGTGCCATGCTGGCAGTATTATTACCCCCAAGGGTTTTAATGGAAAGGGAAAGCTGGAAACTATCCTTGGACTCTGTTACAGAGATAATGTAAGTATAAGTGTTCCTCACAATGCCCCTGCAGATAGGAATTGATCCAAAATAAAGGTTCTTGGAGCAGAGGTAGATTCTGACCTTACACGTGGCTATGTACATTGGCTGTGTACATTGGCTGTGCCCTGGATGTCCCAGTGTTGGTTTTATCAGTGTTATCTTGGTGCTGTAATTATCTGGACAATAATCTGAATAAGGTCCCTAAGCACAGGAGACAGGCAGGGAAAGAAATTAATATTTGTTGCATCTTGTAGTTTCCTAGCCTACTCCAGAAAATGCCATGAAATGGTTCAGCTTAAACAGTAGGAATTTATTCACTCGCTGTTAGAGCCTTGGAAAATGTTCACATCAAGGCATCATCAAGGCGATGCTTTCTTCCCAAAGACTGGCTGCCAGTGATCCTTGGCTCCTCTGCAACATGGCAAGAAACATGGTGGCATCTGCTGGTCTCTCTGTTCTCCTCTAGGTTTTGTTGCTTTCAGCATCTTGCTTTTGTGGCTTTCTCTCTCTTTGTCTGAATTTCATTCTTTTATAAAGGACTTCAGTAAAAGAGATAAGACCCATCCTGAATGAGGTGGGCCACACCTTAAGTAGCCTCATCAAAAAGTCCTACTTGAAATGGGTCCAAATCCACAGGAATGGATTAACTTTAAGAACATGTTTTTCAGGCACACGTACAGCTTCAAACCACCACATGTCTCTTCAAATTTATTATCACTTTCTGCATCTTGGAAATGAGGAAACTGAGGTTCAGAGTGGTTAAGTGACTTGCCCAGGGTTGCCAGCCAGTAAGTGGCAGAGTCAGCATTCAACCTCAAACCTTTCCTCTTCCCATCGTATCACAGGAGTGGGGCTTGGGGCAGCCCAGCCTCTCCGGATAGTCACCAAACCATAGCGTTATGGTGGCAGAAGGGTGGAAGTAACCCCTCACGAACATAATAACATTCAGGTTCAGACAGGACATTGTGTTTATGGAGTGCTGACAAACAGTAGTTGGAGGCTGGTGAGCTGTCTGCAAAGAAAGCCAGAGACAGTTCCTTTTCAGTAATTCTTTGGCAGTTGTGGGAGGTGACTCCTGAGCCACAAATTGCCACAGCATCTGAAAATAGTGCCTACAGCCCCAGATCAAACTAATCCAAGGCGTTTATGTTTGTGGCATCATTAGCTATATCTTTTTGAGGTATGTGCATGTGTGTTGTTAGTGTTATGATTAATCATGGGTGTGACCTGATCTTAATTTATTTTGTAATAAACTTTAAAACATAACTTAAGTGTTAATCCTATTGGCTCTGCCTTCAATATTGACCTGAAATCTGATTAATTCTCACCACCTGTACTGTTACCACCCTAGCAAAAGCCACCACTAGCTTCCTAACAGTTCTCCCTGTCCCCCTACATTCTATTTCTACATAGCTGCCGGAGTGATCCCCCTAAAACATAAACCAGAGCACTTGATACCCCTGACCGAAGCCCTCAAATGGGCCCCATCCACACTTGGCATTTCATGCATCCAATGGAAAATCTTTACAAACCTGCAAGTCACTGAATGAGGAGACCTCTGCCTTCAAATTCACTTCCTGCCTCTCTGCCCCTCACTTCCTCTGCTCCAGCCACACCGGCTCCTTGCTGTTCTCCAAGCACAGCAAACATGCTTCCATGTTGGAGTCTTCGTGCTGGCTGTTATTTACCTGAATTTCTCTGCCTTCCATGCCTTGCTCTCACTCACTTACAACATTCAGGCCAGAAAGGTATCCCCTGAGCTTCCTGCCTCCTCCATCCCTCCCCATCCCACATATTCACTGTCCATCCTTGCCTCTCATTGATTTTTCCTCTTAGCACTTAATGTGAATTGGCATTATATTATACGTTTATTTCTTGCTTGCTGGTGTGGTTTGCCTTATTGTATGTTTCCCCAGTACAATATAAGCTCTAAGAGAATGGAGACCATTTTGTTTGTTCATCACCGTCTTTTATGCCTAAAGACCAGGCATATAGCATATTCTCAAAAATTTTAATGGATTAATGAGTTACTGAAATTCATTTAAAAATTAGAAGAAAATGTCATGTTTGCTATTTGTTTTGTATCTCTGCCAAGTGAATGAAAAGTAGTTTATCAGAGTTCCATTTTGCACTTGTCAACAAATATTTATTAAACTTAACCTAAGTACTGGGACTACAGATGCAAATAATGCAGCCTGTATTTGAGGTGCTCTTGCTGGAAGGGGAGATATATAGATAAATGTTATGCCAGTGGAAGCAAGGGTGACTGTGGAAGTCAAAGGAAAAGTTCCTAATTCTGACAAAGGAGAGAAGATTAAAATGGGAGAATGACAATTAGGGAAGAAAGCTTTCTAGAAGTGACAGCTCAGCAGAGTGCTAAAGGAGCCTTAGGATTTATCCAAAAGAGAGTGTAAAAAGAATGGGCTGGGCAGAGGGAGCTACACATGAAAATGTTCAGAGATGAGAAAGACAGAAAGAGTGAGAGAAAGGGAGGGAAGAAGAGAGAGGGAGAGAGACAGACAGAAAGACAGACATGACAATTTCAGAGAACTTCGGTTGGTCTTACTCATTCTCCATTGATTCTCTAATGGAAAAAGGTGAGAGTTGCAAGAGAGGGTGCTTCAAGATGAACATAGACAGGCACCAGGTTTCTTGGTGAAACAAATGTACACACAACAAAAACATCTTTTTCCTTAAAGTATTAAAGAATTTTGCATTTACTGAAATGGTTTTAAATCCTTCATGGTTCTGCATGAAGTTTGGATGTAAATATTCAGCCAATGCAGATTCGTCTAGGTCTATTGTGGGGAGTCATTTTTGAGGCATTTTATTTCCTCTAGTTATACAAAGAATTTTGAAATTCTAAATAAAGAAATAAATCTTTTCTATTAATCTGAGATTACATATATATAGGCGAGTTACAGTGGCTCCAAGATTTTAGCCAAGTCCCAGAAATTTTGGCTGAAAGCACAGAGACAAGCCTCGACTGTTAACAACAGTGACACGGGATGTTTGAAACCAAAGTGTGTCTGCTCTGTATTAATATAAAAGACTCATCCTAAAGCCTTCCACAGAAGATGGCATTATAAACTCTGTTAATGCACTTTGTAGTGAGGAAAAAGGTGGGAGTTGCAAGAGAGAGCACTTCAAGATGAACATAGAGGGAGTTTGGGGGATTTGAATTTGAGATTTTAGGGCATCTAAGTGTTCTACAATTGCTACACAGACAGCTAAATGATTCCCCTAAGGCAGGCTTCCCTGCTCTACCAATGGAAGGGCTCAAAATAAATAATTTATGGACAAATGCTAGCTCTTTTGGGTGGATTTGTAAGAATCATGTTGGAACTTATATTCTTCCAATATTGAACGCAAGCCTGATGATCAGGCCTAAAACATTAGTACTGACCCTTCCAAGAAGATATATTATATAGCAAAATGTCGGACAATTTTATTAAATCCAGTTGGAAAAACAAAAAACAAAACCAAGCTCAGGCAAAAAAAAAAAAAAAAAAAAAAAAAAAAAAAAAATCACTAGGTTGAGCCAGTTTCCTAAACTTCTGGGGAGAATGCTCCCAGAGCCTTTCCAGCTGCTTATTCCCTGAGAGTTCATTGTGACCAAATTCACAAAGCTGTTTTCTGGCACTACTAGTATTAACACAAGCAGATGTACCACTTAATGCTTTGATCTTAATCGTTGTTAGTTAAACAGGGTTGAGCCTTGTCAGTACTTTAAAGGGAAATCTGCAAGGAATTTCAAAGGTCTGTGGCAACAAGCCTTACTTATTTAATACAGGGGTGCTCAAGAACACCTGGAGAATGGTAGTTGTTCAAGAAGGTTCTCTGGGCTGTCTGGGAGTTTATCCATGCAGCCATTATCAATGATACCAATTTTTAAAGTATGACAGCAATAAAACATAGCAATTTTTAATTTAAAAATATTGGTAAAAAGTAATGAAACTTGATGTTTAAGAGATCAAGGATCCTTTTTAAATGGGCTCATTTCCTCCTCTCTCTCCTTTGAATATTGCTGAAATTAAGGCTTCCTAAAAACCTGCTCTATCATGACACCCTTTTCATAGAATCCAAACTCTGCCTGGCTTTGATTGTCCTACATTGTTCCTCCATACCTATACCTGCTAACCCCCTATTCTTGTTTGCTAGAGCTGCCATTATGCAAAATACCAGAAATGAATTGGCTTTTATAAAGCAGATTTATTAGGTTACAAATTTACAGTTCTAAGGCCATAAAAATGTCCAAACTAAGGTATCAACAAGAGGATTCCTTCACTGAAGAAAGGCCAATGGTGTCTGGAATACCTCTGTCAGCTGGGAAGGCACATGTCTGGCATCCGTCTGCTGGTCCTTTGCTCCCAGGTTGCATTTCAAAATGGCTTTCTCCAAAATGTCTCTGGGCTTCTGTCTCTCTTAGCTTCTCTCAGCTTTCTGCTTGGTTGTCCTGGAGCATTTCTCTCTAAGCATCTGAAGGTCCTCTCTTAGTTTCTCCAGGACAAAATCTGGGCTTTGTCTCTTAGCTTAGCATCTCCAAATGTCCTTCTGTTCTGCATCTCCCAGCGTCTCCAAGCTCTAGGTCTGTGTAGGTTTTAGCTTCTCTCCAAAATGTCTCTCTTAAAGAACTCCACTGATCTAATTAAGACCCACCCTGAATGGGCAGGGTCATACTTCCATGGAAATGATCTAATCAAAAGTTCTCACCTACAGTTGGGTGGGTCACACCACCATGGAAACAACCTAATCAAAAGGTTCCACCCTAATCAAAAGACTAAAAAGTCTGCCCCCGCAAGATTGTACTAAAGAACATGGCTTTTCTGTGGGACGTAATATATCCAAACCAGCACACCCCCATTGTGCCTCAGCCCATATCATTTATTCCATTCTGGCTCTCTTCTGCTCTCTGCACCATATTATGTTCATTCTATTCAGGCACTTAGCACAAGTGCTGGACTGGCAGTCGTGAAGCCTGGGTCATAACTGTGTTTCTGTGAATTACGTGTGAACTTGGGTCAGTCATTCACTACCCTGGACTTCAAATCAAATACTAATCAAAAGATGACTACCTAGATTGACTAGAGTTATCAATACCATTCATTGTAGACTTGAGGCCAAAAAGAACTACTTGTAATTTTGAGAATCATTGCAAAGTTATGCAAGGTTAGGTTCATCAATAAGTCAATACATTCTCAATTTGTATGTACAGAAACACATTGCCTCAAAATTTTGAATGAAAAATTGACAGAATTACAAGGAGACATCTACACAAAACATCACCAAAGTTGATGATTTTATCATACATCTCTCAGTCATTGATAGGACAAGCAGACAAAGATACTTTTACATCTAAAGATTTAGAATATATGGACAGCAAAATCAGCAAACTTGATTTAATTTATCAATATGGTGTACTACATGCAATTGGACAAAGAAATTCTTTTCAAGCACATAAGAAACATTTATGAAAACTGAACATACTGTCTCATGAAGCTAGCCCCAATAAATTTCAAAGGGTTAGTACTCTATATAGCACATTATCCGATCACAATACCATTAAATTAAAGTTCATTAACCACCTAAAAATAGAAAGAATATGTTTGAAAAATTAAAAAAATCCTAAATAAACTCATGGGTCATAATAAATCATATTGTAATTTATAAAACACTTAGAATTTAATGATAATGAAAGTCCTACCATCAAAACTTTGTTGCAGAGCTAAAGTGGCCCTTAGAAGGAAATTATTAGCTTAAATAGTTACATTGAAAAGGAAGAAAGGCTCAAATTAATGAGATAAGCATCATAGCATTCAACTTAAAAAGTTAGAACAGCAAAATAATAAAAGCAGGAAGAAAATCAGAATAAGAGTAGAAATGAATAAAATTTAAAAATGAGGAAAGATAGCAAAGATCAAAAAAAACAGAGATTGGCTTTTTGAAAATACCAGTGAATTAGATGAACCTTTGACAAGATTTATCAAGAAAAATATGGGGGAAATTATAAATAATATCAAAAATTGAGAATGGGACAGATGTGCAAATTAAGAGGACATATATACAATGTATGCCAAAAAAAATTGAAAACTTACATAAAATAAATTCCTCGGGAAAAAAAAACACCCTCTAAAACTGACTCAAGAAGAAAATGTAAGACCTATAATGTAATCATTGAGAAAATTGAATTAGAGTTTAAAAATCTTTTCAGAAAAGAAGCACCAAACCCAGTTGTCTTTACAGGCAAGTTATACTAAATTTTCAAGGAAAAAGCAAATTTAAGTTTGCACAAACTCTTCAAGAGGGCAAAGAAGATCATTCTGCAGCACATCAAATGAGGCTAATATTTCCTTGATACCGAATGCCAGGGAATACTATTACAAAATAATAGTCCAGCCTCATTATTAAACATGGATACAAAAGAATAGCAAATTAAATCAAGTGATACATAGAAAAGGTAATCATAACCAAGGTGGGTTTATCTCAGGAATTCAACGATAGTCTAATATCAATTAAATAAATCATCACATTAACAAATTAAAGAAGAAAATTAAATATCAAATTAATAAAAAGAGAAAAAAGTATTTGGTGAAACAGTATACATTTAAAATTAAAAAAAAAAAGCAAAATTCAAACTAGGAATCAAAGGGACTTCCCTTAACCTATGATAAAGGATTTATAAAATTCCTGTAGTAAGCATCATATTCAAATATGACATGCTGAAAGCGTTCCCTTTAATATCAAGATCAAACCCAGGATTATTTATATAGAAAATTCTAAAGAAGCTATAGAAATTGTTTTATTATTATTAATATGAATTTAGCAATATTGTTGGATACAAAACTCAATATACTAAAGTTTGTTGTTAGGTATAATAACTAAATAATAGAGTTTTATGAGGATGAAAATGAATAATAGCTCCTGTCATTTGGAACTCAAATAGTAGCAATTACTGATGTAAAGAGAAAAAAAAGTCTATTGCATACATCAGCAACAACCAGAAAATACAATTTTGAAATGCAGTATTAGCCTGGGCTCCATCAGAAGTAGAGCCTGAAGCAAAGGCTTTTGTGCAGGTAAATAATTTGAGAATGTAATTTCAGGTAGTGTTGTGAGGGCTGGGGACAGAAAGGAAAGCTGGCCATGGGACCGTCTAAGGAACTTAGGAAATGCATCTCAGAAATGTCATCCTGTGGTATGAAAGGGGAAGCACTTACCCATCTGCTGTTGATCCTCAGAACTCAAGGATGAGCCCACTGGTATTAACTTCTCTGCATTTCCAGGTTGTGTGTAGATGAGTGTCAAGTTTCCAAGGATGTCTCCACTGCAGTGTCAGAGAAGCCCTGAGGCACATTTGCCAGTGTGGTGTAGGAGACAAGGACCACGCTGTAAGGTGGTCCAAGTTTGTTTTCAAATGGTCATATGTAGTGGTGCACAAGAGGTGTTTGATACAAAGGCCCTAGTTAAAACAAACTAACAACAACAAAAAAATGAAAGTGGGTCAATTTAATAAAGGGTGCTTAAAATTTCTGCAATAAAAATGTTAAGGTTATTGAAAGCTATTAAAAACAAAAAACCTGAATTATTTTCTTGGATAGGGAGACTCAGCAGTATAAAGATGTCAGTCTCCAAATTGATCTATAAATTCAAAGCAAGCCCTTACAAAACCTCAGTAAGATTTCTTGTATTGTTTTGTTTTGTTTCTATGGAGCTTGATAAGCAAATTCTAAAATGGATATAATTGAGCAAGTGCCCACGGGACTAAGCTCTCACACCCTTGAAGAGGAAAGCTGCGTGTAAGTGAGGACATCCTTCCCTGCCCCATGTCAACACTACAAAAAGGCTATACCAATGATGAAAATATGGTGTATATACAGGAATAGACTCATCGACCAAGGGAACAGAACAGAAAATCCACATACACTTGCATATATAGAAACTTAATCTATTAAATGTTGACTTTTCAGATCAGTAGTTTTCACACAAAAATAGTAAAATTAATTGAATCCCAACCTTATACCATAAGCAAAAATCAATTGTAGGTAGGATAAAGACTTAACTGTCAAAGGCAAAACGAGAGAAAACTTTGGGTGACAATAAGGAGAATATATTATTAAACATACATTCTTTTAAATATATTACTTTAAAGGAATTCTTTGAAAAGTTATATAAGGGTAAGCCATAAAGTAAAAGACTGATAAATGCTATCAAATTAATATTTAGACATTTGTTCATTAAAATATTCCCTAAAGAATGCAAAAAGACAAGACACATTTCAGGGAATGATCACTATGAAATAACCAACCAAAAAAGTATTAGCATCTAGGTATCAAGAAGGAAAAAACAAGCACTCAACAGAGAAATAAACAACAAAAACCATAGAAAGGCCTTTCACAGAAAATGAAACACAAATGGCTGTAAACATGTGAAATCTGCTCATCCTCAATAGTAATAAGGGGACAACAAATTAAAATCACAATGAGATACATTTCGCACATACCAACCAGATGGGCAGCATTACAATTCTGAAAACACCAAGGGATGATGATCAAGTGAAGCAATGAAAACTCTCATACAAAGCTGATAGGAAGGTAATTTGGCACACCCATTTTGGAACTGTTTGGCGTTACTTAGAGATTTTAAACTTGTGCATATCTTTCTTGTTCTAGAATCCTGGAAACTCTTCTCTGCAGATTCCTAGTAATATGCATAATAGCAAATGGCAACAGCTCAAATGTGCATCAATATTAGAATGGGTTAATACATTGTAATACATCCATATAATGTAGTAATGAAAAGGAATGCACCTCAAAAGCTTCATATTGAGGGAAAAAGCATGAGACAAAATAACCGATATGGTGTGATTAACTTTATATAAAGTTTAATTTTAAACAATATATTATTCAGGGAAACTTGCATAGGTGGTAAAACTGTAAGAAAAACAAAAGTGTGATTAATCCAAATTTAAGATAGTATTTCTATCCCACAGGGGCTTCTAAAATACTGCTAATGTTTTATTTCTTAACGTCAGTGCTAAGTTCATGGGACTTTTATTATTATTATTGTTGTTGTTATTATTGTTGCTACTATTATTTAACCTGTTGAGATATTTTAAGTATCACTTTATTATATATGTTTCAACATAAAAATAAAAAATAAAAGTTTCAGAGACAGGAAGATTTACGGGTAACCTATTCTAATTTGGACATGTTTGCCTTGTGATCTATTTCTTTACATTAAGATGCAATAGTCAACATTTATTCCTTATTTTGACTATAAAGTTTAATAGAAAATCAAATCCCTCATATTCATGACAGCCTTTTAAGTATTCAAAGATAGTTGTCATGTCTTCCTCTAGGTTTCTTCTTTTCCAAGAATCTACCATCTTTAAATCATGGTTTCCAGACACCTCACTATTTTAGCTGCTTTCCCTTGGACTTGCAGCCAGAACCACTTACAACATTCCAATTTGTTCTGGACAGTGAGATGTCTGACGGGACTACTCATTTTCTTGTTCGGGACATTATTTTTATTGATATAGCCTAAATTTGACCTAGGTTTTTGTAGCCTTGTCTACCACATTAATTTATATCAGGCTCCTTGTAATTTTAAATCTTTAAATCCTTTTCACATAAAGGTCTATGTAATAAGGTAATCCTCATCCTATACTAAAGAGGATAATTTTGTGAAACTAAATGTGGGAACTTTACATTCATCCCTATTAATTTTATCTTGGAATTTGGGTACATTGTTCCAGCCTCTTGAGATCTTTTTAGTCCTGGTTCTGAGATCAGTATATTATTTTTCCTCCTAGATTTGTATCATCAGGAATGTGGTAAGTACTTATGTGATTAATCAGACATTTATATCAAAATCACTATGCTTAAGGTAATAACTCAGATAACGTGTGTTCATCAAATAGTTAATGGAAATATTAAAAAGGAGTGGTTGAAAATTAAAAACTTCTCTCCAAATAAACATCAATTCCCTCAAAACCAAAGATCTTTAATATTTGATTTAAATTAGCACCATTACCATCCCTATTTTCCCATTATTTTCCTTTAAATTTTTCTCTACTCTCATAGTGAACTCTTCTATGTTGGTAAGTCCTAAATCTATACCTCTAACCATGACAGAATTTTCAGCTGTTGGATTGACTCCTCTATGTTGCTGCTTCAATCTGCATAAAGTTAAGCTATTTGCAGGATTTTCTCTCTGCCAAAACCTTTCCCTCTATTACATAGCCCATATTAATTAAGGGCTTTAACATCCTTTCAGGCATTCATTCCTCACAAATTTGAAGTAATTGTTTTTTAAATTAAAACTAATCTTGCTTCTTTCTTAGTATAGGAGGCAGAATTCTATTTTTAAAAAAATAGAGGAAAATTAGGAGTATAAAGATAAAAAAATAAACAAAATATATAGTCCATAACCCCAGTATCCAAAAATGATTGTTATGTTGGTGTCTATTCTTTTATTCACTGTTCTGTGCATTAGAGATAGAAATGTAATCACTATATCCTTTTGCTGAATAAGTACAGTTTAAATTGCTGTATATGTGAATAGCCAAAAGAGTAATCACAAAAGTGAATGTCTATGTAACTGTCACCCATTTCATGAAATAGATTATCACAAACACCCCGTGTGCTGCTTTGGATGTATTATGTCCCCCGAAACGCCATGTTCTTTGGCACAATCTTGTGGGGTCAGATGCATTAGTGTTGATTGGGTTGGAATACTTTGTTTCCATGGAGATGTGACTCAATCAACTGTGGGTGAAACATTTGCATAAATTATTTCCACGGAGATATGAACCCCACCCATTCAGGGTGGGTCTTGATTTAATCACTGGAGTCCTATAAAAAGCTCTCAAACAGAAGGACCTCAGAGCATCTGCAGCTTAGAGAGACATTTTGAAGACAGCCATTGAAAGCTGATGCTGACATTTTGGAGAACACCATTTTGAAATGCAACCTGGGGGCAAGCAGATGCTAGCCATGTGCCTTCCTAGCTAACAGAGGTTTTCTGGATGCCAATGGCCTTTCTTCAGTGAAGGTACCCTATTGTTGATGCTTTACCTTGGATATTTATGGCCTTAACACTGTAACTTTGTAACAAAATAGCCCCCTTTATAAAAGTCAATTGATTTCTGGTATTTTGCATTCTGGCAGCATTAGCAAACCGAACACCCAGGTTAGCTGAATCTGTTTTCTCAGTCACCATCCTCTCCCCATTCTTTAAACACTCTGTCTTGACTTAGAACATTGCAGTTTGTTTTGTTTGTTTTTTTAAATTTATTTATATGAAATAATATAATCTGTATTCTTTTATGTCTGGCAAATTATTTTGCTCTATGTTATGTTTGTGAGATGCATCCATATCAGTTGGGGTTCTCCAGAGAAACAGAACCAATAGGGTATATATTAACAGGGATATAAGTATATATTTCTCATATATAGCTATACAGAGAATTATTTTAAGGAATTGGCTCACATAATTGTCAGGGCTGGGAAGTCCACAATCTGTAGGTCAGATAGGCAGGCTGGAAATTCTGGTAAGAGCCGATGTTGTGGTCTCGAGTCTGGAATCCGTAGGGAAGGCCAGCATGCTTCAAACTCAGAGAATAGTTGATGCTGTAGCCTTGATACAGAACTTCTTCCTCTAGAAACTTCAGTTCTTTGCTCTTAAAGCCTTCAACTGATTGGATAGGGCTCACTCATATTATCAAGGGTAATCCTGTTTACTTAAAGTTAACTGATTGTAGACTATAATCACATCTATAAAATACCTTCACAGCAATATCTAGGCTAGTGTTTGACCACAAAACTGGACACCAGAGCTTAGTCATGTTGACATATATTAACCATCATAATATGATGTATCTTTTATTTTACAATATGGCTACCTAGATAAGTCAGAACCATTTACTAAAATGACCATCCTTTCCTTACAGCTTTGTGGTGCCACCTTTGTCATGAATCAAGTGTATATATATACAAGGCTGTTACTGGACAGTATATTATGTTCCATTGGTGCATCTAACCTGTTGGCAATGCCATGCTCTCTTTATTACTGTAGCTTTAAAATAAGTCTTAATAGCTGTTCAGCCTCCAACTCAATTCTTTGAGATTGTCTGGACAAATTTTTGCCCTTTGAATTTTTACTTACATTTTAGAATCACCTTGTCAATATCTATTAAAAAATACTGAATTTTTATTGATAAATATTTGAATGCAAAGACCATTCTGGGAAGAATGGTTATCTTTATATCTTTATTAGATATGAACACAGTGTATCCCTCCAATTTTTTGGATTAGGGAGCCACGAACTACAGCTAAATACAGACCACTGACTATTTTAAAAAGTAAAGTTTTGTTTTAACATAATCTCACCCATTTGTTTGAATATTGTCTATTTCTGCTTTTGTATTACCATGCAGGGTCAAGTATTTGTGACAGAGACCATCAAGGCTGCAAAGCCTAAAATATTTACCATTTGATTCTTTACAGAAAAAGTTTACAGGTCCCATTTGGATGTTCATTATTTCTATCCACAATGTTTTATATTTTTCTGTGTGACAATCCTTTACATTTTTTATTAGATTAATTCTTACAAATGTAATGTATTCAGATGTTATTGTAGATTATATCATTTAAAATTTAATTTTCTGTTTGTCGATGTTTAGGAAAATACTATTGATTTTTGCATATTGACTTTGTATCCAATCTGTAGATTCTTTTCAATATTCTATGTCAAAAATCATATCAGTTTTATTTCTCCCTTGTTACTTATACATTTTTATCAAATTGGTGATAATGGAAATTCTAATTTGTTCCTGATGTCAGAGGGAAAGCTTCCAACATTTCACTATTAAGTAGAATGTTTGTAAATTTTTGAAAATAGCTTTTGTCAGATTAAAGAAGTTTTCTTATATTTCTAGTTTATGATAAGCTAGTTATTATTAATGGATGTTGAATTTAATCATTTTCTCAGCCTATATTGAGATATTCATATAATTTTGTTCTTATATTCAATTAATGTGATAAATTATATGATTAGTTTTCTAATGATAAACCTTACATTGTGAAATGAGCCCAGATTGGTTGTGGTATATTACCCATTTAATATATCATTGATATTTGTCTGCAAATAGTTAAACTAGTTTTTGTATTTACGAGCATGAGAATGATTGGCCTATACATGTCATTTCTTTTAAGTTTTGGTATCAAGGTTATGCTGCCTCAAAAATGAGTTGGAAAGTGTTTCATCTTTTTCTAGTCTCTTGAAGAATTTGAGAAAGATTGGCATTTTTGCTTCTTTAAATATTTGTTATAATTTATTGCTTATGAAGCCATCTGAATATGAGGTTTTCTATGTGGCAACATTTTAATGTATGATCCAAATTATTTTATAGTTACAGGGACTTCTGCTTTCCTTTAAGAAAAAAAGGTGGTATCAGATCATTGTTCCTTGCATAGCAATTTTAAAAACCTGGATTAATTTAAAACAATATACTTTCTTTTTTTTTTAAGTCATAAGGAATCTGTGAATGTGATTAGGTCTAGAGGAATTAAATTCCAGAGATTAAAGAGAACTTCCAGGTGAGCAGAGGTTGGAAGCCATCTCTGGGGGATTTTAGTGAGACAGGCATTGTTGGGAGAAAGAAATATCAGAGTGGTTTTTAACAGAAAGATGGCACCACCATTTGGAGTCTTGAGGATTTCTAAATGTGCAGCTGGTTTTTCCCCCACCATATTTCCCCACAGGACTCATGTCTAGGATTGTGCAAAAGAGGGATTGGGCTGAAAAAGTCAGTAAAAACTCCTGCTATCTCCTGGTACTTAGAAGCAAAGTTCTGCTAGTTGGAGAGGTTTCTAATAAACACAGACAAGCTTACATACTTTATGACTAAGACTAACCAAATCTGACCCAGGTCAATTTCTACAAATTATCAGCTAGTTACTCTGCCTGTCTGACAAAGGCATACATAAAATATTATGAGACGTATGAAGAAGAAGGAAAATGTGACCCATGATCAAAAAGAGAACATATAATAGACTGCCAGATGATTGAGATAATGATGTTGGAATTAACAGACATGGATTTTAGAATTCGTTATAGAGAATAGAAGACAATTTAATAAAATTAATAAAAATGTGGAAAATTTCAACAAAGAAATGAAATCTATAAAAAAATCTCCAAGTGAATACTGTAGACCTGAAAATAACCAATATCTGAAATTAAGAACTCATTTAGAGTAGTTAACATTATACTGTACACACTAGAAAATATTAGTGAAACCAAATAAGAGTCAATGGAAACTATCCACACTGAAGCACCAAGAAAAAAACAGAATGAATAAAAAAGAGTGTAGGAGACTTGAAGGATACAGTTAAATATTATAACATATATAGTTAGAATCTTAGAAGGGAAGGAGAAAAAGAATATAAGACTGAGACAATATTTGAAGAGATAATGGCCAAGAATTTTCCAAATGGATAAAAGACAAAACCCCAACAATTTAAGAATCTTAGCAAGATAAATATAAAGAAAAATGATGAAAACCAGAAGTTGAGAAAACTTTAAAGGTAATAGGAAAAAACACAATCTTTAAAATGACAACAGCAAAACTGATGTCGAATATTAAATATAAACTATGGAAACCATAAAATAATAGCTCTGCATCATTTAAGGTTATAAGGAGTAGAATCCTGTCAACTTAGAATTCTATACCCAGAAACTTTATTTTTCAAAACTGAAGGTGAAATAAAGCATTTTCAGAAGAACAAAAACTTGAAGAACTCATCTCAAGCAGTTCTGCAGTATAAGAAATACTAAAGGAAATTCTCCAGGATGTGAACAATGAGATTGGATAGAAACTTAGAACTACAGGAGGAAATAAATGACACTGTGTTTATGTGAGTAGATACAAAAGACAATTGGCTATTTAGAGCAGTGTTTCTCAACCTGTGGATATTTTGCCCCCAGAGGACATCTGGTACTATCTGGAGACATTTTTGGTTGTTACAATGGGTGGGTGGGGTTGCTAATGGCCTCTAGTGGGTAGAGCCCAGGGATGCTACTCATTATCCTATAATGCACAGGGGAGCCCACACAATAAAGATTCATCCAGTCCAAACTGTCAGTAGTGCTGAGGTTGAGAATCTCTGGTTTAGAGCAATGAGTAATGATGCTTTGCTGGGTGATAATATATTAAAAAATAAAGTGTATCATGACTATAACATAATGGGAAGGAGAAGAATTAAAAGGGTTGTATTGTTTTAAGGTTTTTGAACTGTTTTTGTGATAAATAAAGTATTAATTCAAGAAAGGCTATAATAAATTCAGGACTCATATGCTAATCTCTAGAGTAACCATTAAAGTTTTAAAGCAGAAAGGTATAACAAAAAGTTTAAAAGTAGTGGCAAATGGAATTTTTAAAATGCTTTATTAGTCCAAAAGAAGGCAACAAAAGAGGAATTTAAAAAAACGAAGAACAAATTAGATGGATTAAAAAATAAATGGCAGTGTGATATATTTCACTCTACCATATGAGTAACTACATTAAATGTAAGAGGATCAAATAGTCCAACTAAAAGATAAAGCTTGTTTGACTGAGTTAAAAATATGGGATTCACTTCCATGTAATTTAAAAGACATTCACATTAAGTATAAGGGCACAGATATATTGAATGTACAAGAATGGAGAAAAAAGGTTTATCATGCACACCATAAACAAAAGGAAGAAGGTGTGGTTATATTAATATTTAAAAAATAGACTTTCAAGAAAAAAGAGTTACTATAGATAACTTCAAAATAATAAAAGTGTAAATTCTAAATGTGCATGCATCTAATAAAATATATAAAACATAAATTGAAAGGACTACTAAAAATAGAATTAAATAAATCCATAACATAATTAGATATTCTGACCCAGAATTCTCAGTAATTGAGACAACAAGTAGACCAAAAAATATTAAGAACATAGAAGAGTTAAACACCATTATTAATTTGGACTTAATTGACATTTACGGACTACAGACAGCAAGTGAAGAACACAGATTTTGTTCGAATGCACATGGAATGTTTATCAATGTGGACTTCATGCTGAGTCACAAAAGTGTCAACAAATTTCAAAGGATTGAAATAAAAGAGAGTGTGACTGTAACCATAACTGAATTTAACAAAAAAGCTAAAAAACTTCCAGTGCTTGGAAATGTATATATTTAAATAACACAGGAATAAAAAAAAAAAATCACAATGGATTTAGAAAGTATATTGAGCCTGGAAGGTCAGTGTGTGAAGCAGGCTGTGGTAACATGGATCTTCCCGTGCTTACTGAGGCACAACAGCAGAGCAGCCAACCCTGGCCTAAGGCAGCGGCAGGAAGCAGATCAGCAGACTCACCGTGGAGGATGGCTGGGGAAGCGAAAACAAAACCACAGTGGGCTTGGCCAGCTTTTTTGGAGCCAGCGGAGCAGTTTACTTGCACACTGACATGCCAGTGTCCCCCTAACTGGTATGAACCCTCTGTCTCCTTATTTATATGTGGATCCTTGTTATGTCATGCAGGATACAGATGAGTTTATTTTACCTACCAGAGCTAATAAAGCCCAGGGCAGATTTGAACTTACCTTTTTTGCCTTTGGAGGGTGTTGCATGACAGGGGCTGCATTTGGGGCAATGAACGGTCTATGACTAGGATTGAAGGAAACCCAAACCATGACCTGGTCTAAACCAAAAAATGTACAGATTTTGAATACAGTGACCAGGCAAGGGGCACTTTGAGCTAATACTCTAGGTTCTCTGGCTTTGCTCTACAGTGCATTTGGTGTTGTTATCAAGCAAACACGAGGTGCAGAAGATGATCTCAACACAGTAGCAGCTGGAACCATGACAGGTATTCACAGGTGTTCTTTGGGGAGGGGGATAGCATGAGATGGTTTAGCAGGACTAACCCTTACCACCCTCTATGCACTATATAATAACTGGGAGTACATGAAAGGCTCCCTGCTCCGACAGTCACTGAAGATTTTGCTGAGTTGTGAATGGAGGATACTTTGGCAGGCATCTAAATCAATTTATAAGTCAGTCTGGATTTATTTTCTCTTTTACCTAAAATTTGTTTGAAAGATTGGGTATTCTGATTTCCTGTGATGAAGATCATTGGTGGTTTACCAGGACTGGCACTCCTTCCAGCAGTTAGGCACCACAGTCCATTGTTGGCTCACTGAGGAACGTGCTTCCCACGTCCTTGAGAAAGTTCCCGTACATGTTCACACCTTGCTACCCCTGAACTGGAAAACCAATTACTCCCAGAATTCAGGCCAAGTGTGTGTCAGCACTCTCTGAGTTTGTCATTTAATGATCCTAAACTGTAATGTTTCCCTATATTCCCAATCAAGAGTAAAATTAGAGACAAAAAAAAAAAAAAAAAAAAGCATATTGAACTGAATAATGAAAATACAGCCTATAAATATTTTTTGGATGGAGCTAAAGCAATGGTTATAGGAATAATTATAGTTTTAAATGCTTATATTAGGAAATGAGAAAAGTTTGCATTCAGTAGTTTAAGTATCTTTATCAGGAAGCTAGAAAATGAAGAGCAAATAAAATACCAAAAAAGGATAGGAAGGAAATAATAAAACTAAGGACAAAAATCATTTGTATTACTTCCCCAGCTGCTAAAACAAATACCATATAATGGATAGACTTAACAACAGAAATTTATTGGCTCATAGTTTCAGAGAGTAGAAGACTTGCTTTCTCCCAGGATGGGTATTTCCTGGCTGCTGGAAATCTTTGTGGTTCCTTGGATTTTCTGTTGCATGGTAATGCACATGGCAGAATCTTCTTTCTCTTCTGGGTTCTGTTGACTTTCAGTTTCTGGCTGCTCATATGGTTTCTTTCCCTCCATGTTCAATTTCCTTTGCTTATAAAGGGCTTCAACCATATTGGATCAAGACCCCTCATTCAGTTTGGGCATTCCTTAACTGCTAACAACTTTAAAGGTCCAATTTACAATTGGGTCCACATGCACTGCACCAGGGATTGGGACCTGAACATGTCCTTGGGGACATGATTCTATCCCCAAGCATCAATGTAATAGGAAAGACTGGTATAATAGAAAAAAAATCAACAAAGACAAAAGTTAGTTCTATAAAAAGGTTAGTAAAATGGATTAACACCTAGAAAGACTGATCGGCAAAAAAAAGAAAAAAAAAAAAAAGAAGACAGGAAAGAATTTATAAATATATAAATATCAGGAATGGAAGAAAGGATTATCAATATTGACTCTACAAATATTAAAAGTAAATGAGAAGTGGGGCAAGATGGTGGTGTGAGGAAGTCTGGAATTTAGTTAGTCTTCTAGAGCAAACTAGTAAATAGCCAGGAACAACTAGTGAATAGTCTGGAACAAGTGGTTGGGGGATATCCATGACCAGGCACACATTTTACACCAGTCTGGAATGGGGGGAATGGCCAAGATCATAGCATAGAACTGTAATTAAAGTCCCCACTGCAGAGGCTGGCACTCCTCCCCCCACTGGCATGGCAGAGTGCGTTGGAACAATTCCCTGGGGGAAAAAGAAATAGTCTCTATGAAGAGCAAGTGAAGGTGGCTCAATCAAGCTCCAATTAGGTTTTAATTAACAAATTTAGACTACTGAATATAAGCTATGAGAACAGATAAACCTAAAGCAAGCAGGAAAGGAAACCTGAGGTCTCTCTTGGCTTAGAGGAGGTGGGGATGATGGGAAAAAAATAAATAAAACAGAGGCTTTTGGAGTTGGCTGAGCTCAGAATACTGGAAAAGGGCTGAGTCCCAAGAAAAGGGGCACATAGAACTGGGTACCAACTCCAGCACTTGACTAGCAAAACTGGGGTCTGGGGACTGGCTCTGAAAAGAGGAATTCTTTCTTTGTTTCTTTTTTTTCTCTCAATCTGTGTAACTTATTAGACAAAGTCTCAGGCATTTTCAGTTGTCAGCTCTGACCTTGGCAAGGGTGGAGTGAAGATAGAGAGAAAAAGGAAGAAGTAAAGTGAAGGAGATAATTCCCTAAAAGGGTTTATCTTCCTTAAGAAAAGGAGGGTGGAGCTCTCAGCTCAAGAGGTGGCCCTCCCTCAGATAAGTCAGAACCCAGGACATGAGGGGGAAAAAAACTGCTTGAGCTTGGCTTCTGATTCACCCCCAGTCTCTGACAGGGACAGGGACTGCTGAGAATTGAAGGCAATGTGGCAATTTTACAAAAGTGGGGAGCTGTAGACTGTAAAAGGCCACCTGCTGGGCAGCATAGGAAAAGCAAGGAGTCTAGAGGTCTCACAGGAAAGTCTGACAATCTTCTGTGACTCATCCTCAGGGAAACTTGATACTGATTATGCTCTCCTCATGAGACCTGGACCCATCTGGTCTGGGAAAATCTGATTGGGGTAACAAAGGAAACCAATGCCTAGACATCAACAAAAAATTATGAGTCACACTAGGAGAAATGAAGATATGGCCCAGTCAAAGGAACAAACTAACACTTCAAATGAGATACAGGAGCTGACTACAGTTTAAAATGTTAAAAAAAATCTTCTAAATCAATTCAAACATCAAATCAATGAGTTGAGGTAAGATATGGCAAGAGAGATGAAAGATATAAAGAAGACATTGGACAAACATAAGGAAAAACTTGAAAGTTTGAAAAAACAAATGGCAGAACTTATGGGAATGAAAGTCACAATAGAAGAAATGAAAAACACAGTGGAGACTTGCAACAGCTGATTTGAAGAAGCAGAAGAAATAATTAGTCAATTATAGGACAGGACATCTGAAATCCTACAGACAAAGGAACAGATAGGAAAAGAATAGACAAATTGGAGCAGAGTCTCAAGGTATCGAATGACAACATGAAGTGCATGAATATACATATCATGGGTGTCCCAGAAGGAGAAGAGAAGGGAAAAGGGTAAGAAGGATTCATGGAGGAAATAATCACTGAAAATCTCCCATCTCTTATGAAAGACGTAAAATTACAGATCCAAGAAGCACAGCATACCCCAAAGAGAATAGACCCAATAGACCTACTCCAAGACATTTAATAATCAGATTATCAAATGTCAAAGACAGAGAATTCTGAAAGCAGCAAGAGAAAAGCAATCCATCACATACAAGGAAAGTTTGACAAGAATATATGTGGATTTCTCAGTAGAAACTATGGAGGCAAGAAGGCAGTGGTATGACGTATTTAAGATACTGAAAGAGAAAAACAGCCACCCAGGAATTCTATATCTGGCAAAACTGTCCTTCAGAAATGAGGGAAAGTTTAAAATATTTTCAGACAAGCAGACACTGAAAGAGTTTAACAAGAGACCTGCTCTACAAGAAATACTAAAAGAAGCTTTAAAGGCAGATAGGAAAAGACAGGAGAGAGAGGTTTCAAGAATAGTATAGAAAGAAGACTATCAGTAATGGTAAAAAGAGAGAGAGAGAAAAATAAAAATAGTGTAATATATAACATATAAGATTCAAAAGACAAAATAGTAGACAGTAGACATTATGTTGAGTGAAATTAGCCAGAAACAAAACAACAAATTCTATATGGTCTCAGTAATATGAACTAACATTAATGAGTGAAATCTGAGAATTAAAGTTGAAAACACAGCTTATCAGGAGATAGAATGAGGGTAGTGATTGGGCATTTGATGCTGAAGGAGGACAGAATGTTCAACAGGATTGATTATATAGATCCAGAAATGGATAGCAGAGTACTGTGTGATGGTAGCACAATTTTGTAAGTCCTCTGAACAAAGATGAGTGTGAATACCAGTTGAAAGAGAAAGGCCAAGGGCATACATGACACCAGAAAGAATGATAGAAGATAAAGACCAAGACTGTGTAACTTAGTGAAACCTAGAGTGGTCAGTGATGGTGATTAAATATACAAATATGAGAATGTTTTTACCTGAGGGAAAACAAATGAATTTCAACATTGCAAAGTGTTGAAAATTGGATGGTATAGGGGAAAAATGCAATCAATGCAAACTAGAGTCTATAGTTAAAAGTAACATTGTAATATGCTTCCATTAATTGTAACAAAGGCAATATAACAAAGCTAAATGTCTATAAGAGGGTGGTATGGGATTCTTGGTATTGTTGTTGTATGACCTTTTTCATTGTATTTTATTTCATTTTATTTTAAATTTTTCTTCTATTTTTAATTTTTTATTCTTCATTTTGTTTCACCTCTTCCTCCTTCTTTGCAGAAGAAATGGAGAGGTCCTCACATAGACTGTGGTGGTGAATGCATAACTATGTGATTATACTGGGAACCACTGATTGTTTACTTAGGATGTCTTGTATGGTGTGTAAATAAAACTGATTTAAAAAATAAACAGAGGGTACAAGTGCTGTAAAAAATGTGGAGAGAGGGATGTATCTATTCACTGTTGGTAGGGAAGTAGAATGGTGCAGCCCATCTGGAGGGCAGTGTGGTGGTTCCACAGGAAGCTAAGTATGGGGTTGCCATATGGTTCTGAAACCCCATTTTTGGGTGTATACTTAGAGGAACTGAGAGCAGAGACATGAGTGGACATTTGCACACTGGTGTTTGTGGGAGCAGTATTCATGATTTGCCATGGATGGAGGTAGCCTAAGGGTACAAAGACTGATAAATGGAATGGTGAATTGTGGTGTATACATACAATTTTGAGTGGCAGCAAGAAGGAATGAAGTCGTGAGGTATGCAACTAGGTGAATGGACCTTGAGGACAGTATGTTGAGTGAAATAAGACAGAAATGAAAAGACAAACATTATAATGCCTCATAGGACTAACAATAATGTGCAAACTCTGAGAATTGATTCTGTGAACATGGGTTATAAGGGGAAGGCTTATTGTAAAGGCTCTTCAACTGCAAGCTCTTACAGCATTTACATCTATTCATGAGTTTTAATGGTTATTTCTAAATTCTGCTATGTTAAGCTGTTTGTGTGTGACCTGGTGGGTCCCTGGAGCTTTGGGTGTCTGTGTGATACCTGGGACTCAGAGCCAGAGTTCAGCAGCTGTGAGTGTTGGCATTGCCCCATGCATCAACTGTTAAAGAGGCTGAAAAGGAGATCAGAATTCATTGGAGATATGAATGAAATAAACTTGGTTGAGACTGGGGTAGATCAGACTAAAGGGTAGAGGATGATATTGACTGTGTTTTAAAACTTTGCCTTATGTGTGAGACCCAAGGAAGATATGTCTATATTTTCTGTAGAATGCTGTAAAATTTAACTTGTATAGTTGGTTTACTCAAACACCATAATTACGTGGAATCTTGAATTGGGTATAAGAACTGGTTGGCTTGTACAAGTTAATGTGAAGCCCCAATAAATATCAGAGTAATTTGGGCAGAGAATAAAAAAGTATTTGAAAATCCCCTTTGAGGGACTGGGGAAAAATGTGGAATTATTAAATGTTCCCACCTGGGGAATTCCTGATATCCTTGCAGGCATTGGGGGCTAACAATTTAGTAGGTCAAGCCCTCGATTTTGGGGTTGCCCTTAGGAAGCTTGCTGCTGCAAAGGAAAGGCTAAACCTACTTATAATTGTGCCTAAGAGTCACCCCCGAGAACCTCATTTTTTGCTCAGATGTGGCTTCTTTCACAATCATATGGTTATCACACTGTATAAGCTATATAGTTATATGATCATCTTCAAGAATCAAGGCTACTGGGTTGCCATTCAACAGTTTCAGGTATTTCATTCTAGCTATTCCAATACACTAAAAACTAAAAAGGGATATCTATAAAATGCATAAGAATGCCCTCCAGAGTGACCCCTCAACTCCATTTGAAATCTCTCAGCCACTGAAACTTTATTATGTTTCATTTCTCTTCCCCCTTTTGGTCAAGAAGGCTTTCTCAATCCCGTGATGCCAGTTCTAGGCTTATCCCCAGGAGTCATGTTTCACATTGCAAGGGAGATTTTACACCCCTGGGAGTCACATCCCACATAGTGGGGAGGGCAGTGAGTTTACCTGTAGTTTTGGCTTTGAGAGAGAGGGCCACATCTTAGCAATAAAGCAGTTCTCTGGGGGTGACTCTCAGGCACAATTATAAGTAGGATTAGCCTCTTCTTTGCAGCAGCAAGCTTCATAAGGGCAAGCCCCAAAATCGAGGGCTCAGCCCTACTAAATTGTTAGCTCCCAATGCTTGAGAGAATTCCCTAGGTGGGGAAATTTAATGGTTCCACATTTTTCCCCAGTCCCTCAAGGGGGATTTTCAAATACTTTTTTATTCTCTGCCCAAGTTACTCTGGGATGTATTGGGGCTTCACACTAACCTGTATAAATCAACGAGATTTCACTCCCTGTTCAAGTTTCCATGTAATTACAGTATTTGAATAAACTGACCATAGAAGTTAAATTATGTAGCATGCTACAGAAAATAGAGATTTTGCACCAAATAAACATCTTTTCCTTTTCTTCACACAGAAATTGAAGTTTTAAAATACAGTCAATATTGTCCTTTACCATTTAGTCTGATTTACCTCAGTCCTAACCAAGTCCATTTCATTCATGTCTCTAATTGAAGTCTGATCTCCTTTTTGGCTTCTTTAACATTTGCTGTATGGGGTAATGCTGGCATTCATAGATGCCCAACTCTGGCTGAGTCTCAGGTGTCACACAGATACTTGAATTTCCAGGGAACAACGGGGTTATACACAAAGAGCTCAGCATATCAGAATTTAGAAATAACCATTACAACTCAGGAATATATGTAACTGCTATAAGAGCTAACAATCTAGGAACCATTACCATAAGCCTTCCCCTGATAACTTATGCTCTCAGATTCAATTCTCAGGGTTTTAACATATTTAGTGAATATTAGTGATGCATTATTATGTCTGTCTTTTCATTTTCAGCTTATTTCAGTCAACATACTGTCCTTAAGGTCCATTCACCTAGTTGCATACCTTACAACTTCATGCCTTCTTGCAGTTACTCAGTATTCCACTGTATGTATACACCACAGTTCACCATTCTGTTCATCAGTCGATGGACCCTTCAGCCACCACCATCCATCATGAATCAAGAATACTTCCACCTTAAACACCCGTGTGCAAATGTCCATTCATGCCCCTGTTCTCAGTACTCCCAAGTATATACCGTATACACACACACACACATACAGACACACACACACACACACACAGACACACACACATATATATGGAGTTGCAGGACCATATGGCAACTCCTTACTTAGCTTCCTGTGGAACCACCACATTGCCTTCCAGATGGGTTGCCTCATTCTACTTCCCCACCAACAGTGATTAGCTACATCACTCTCTCCAAATTTTCTCCAGCACTTGTATCCCTCCATTTATTTTTTAAACATTGCATCCTATGTAAACAATCAGTGGTTCCCAGTATAATCACATAGTTATGCATTCACCACCACAATCTATATGAGGACATTTCTGTTTCTTCCCCAAAGAATTAGGAAAAGAAGAAAAAAGAAAAATGGAGAAAAAGAAAAAAAAAGACGAATAAAAAAAGAAAAAAGAAAATACAATAAAAAGTTCAGACAACAACCACAACATCAAGAATGTCATACCCTCCCTTATGCACCCCTCTTGTAGAAATTTAGCTTTGGTATATTGCCTTTTTAAAAATTAGTGAAAGCATATTACAATGTTTCTGTTAATTATAGACTTTAGTTTGCATTGATTGTATTTTTCCCCAATACCATCCCATTCTCAACACCTTGCAAATTTGACATTGATTTTTTCTCCCTCATGTAAAAACATTCTCATATTTGCACATTTAATCACCATCATTGACCACTCTATATTTCACTAAGTTATACAGTCCCAGTCTTTATCTTCTAAGTTTCCTTCTGGTGTCATACCTTCCCCTAGCATTCCTCTTCCAAATGTACTCACACTCAACTTTGTTCATTGTACTTAAAATATTGTGCTACCATCACACATTATTGTGCTATCCATTTCTGGATCTATACAATCAATTCTGTTGAACATTCTATACTCCTCCAGGATCAAATGCCCAATCTCTACTCTCTTTTTATCTCCTGATAACCTGTGTTCTCAACTTTAATTCTCAAATTTTGCTCATTATTATTGATTCATATTAGGGAGACCATACATTAATTGTCCTTTTGCTTCTGGCTAATTTCACTCAACATAACATCCTCAAGTTTCATCCATGTTTTTATATGCTTCATGACTTTATTCTGTCTTACAGCTGCATAATATCCCATCGTATGTATATACTACAGTTTTTTATCCACTTGTCCATTGAGGGACAGTTGGGCGGTTTGGCTGTTTCCATCTCTTGGTAATCATGAATAGTGCCTCTGTAAACACTGGTGTGCAAATATCTGTTTGTGTCCTTGCCTTCAGTTCCTCCAAATATATACGTAGTGATGGGATTTCTGGTTCATAATGCAATTCTATACTTAAGCTGCCTGAGGGATCACCATGCTACCTTCCAGAGTAGTTGCATCGTTCTACATTCCCACCAACAGTGAATAATTGTCTGTCTTTCTCCACATCCTCTCCAACACTTGTAATTTTCTGGGTTTTTTCTCTAATAATGGTCATTCTAGTAGGTGTAAGATGATATCTCATTGTGGTTTCAATTTGCATTTCCCTAGTAGCCAGTGAAGTTGAGAATCTTTTCATATGTTTTTGGCCATTTTTATTTCCTCTTCATAAAAGTGTCTGTCCATGTCTTTTGCCCAATTTTTAATTGGGCCATTTGGCTTTTTGTTGTTGAGTTGTGGGATCTTTTTATATATTCTGGATACAAAACCCTTATCTGATATGTGGTTTCCAAATATTTTCTCCTATAATGTAGGCTGCCATTTTACTTTTCTGACAAAGTCCTTTGATACTCCAAAGTGTTCACTTTTGAGGAGATCCCGTTTATCTATTTCTTCTTTCACTGCTCATGCTTGGGGTGTAAGGTCTAGGAAAGAACCTACTATCACAAGATCTTTAAGATATTTCCCTCTATTTTTCTTCTAAATGTTTTACGGTCTTAGCTCTGATGTTTAGATCTTTGATCCATTTTGGGTTAATTTTTGTATAAGGTGTGAGACAGGGGCTTTCTTTAATTCTTTTGGATATGGATATCCAGGTCTCCAAACACCATTTATTGAAGACGCTGTTCTGTCTCAGTTCATTGGCTTGACCGCCTTGTCAAGGATCAGTTGTCCATTGAAGAGAAGGTCTATCTCTGAATACTCAATTCACTTCCATTGGTCAGTATATCTACCCTCGTGCCAGTACCATGCTCTTTTTACCACTATAGGTTTGTAATATGCTTTAAAGTCAGGTACTGTGAGACCTCCCACTTCATTCCTCTTTCTCAAGATGTTTTTGGCTATTCAGGGCACCCTGCCCTTCCAAATAAATCTGATTATTGGCCTTTTGTTTCTGCAAAGTAAGTTTTTAGGATTTTAATTGGTATTGCATGGGATCTATAAATCAATTTAGGTAGAACTGACATCTTAACTATATTTAGTCTTCCAATCCATAAACATGTTATGTCCTTCCATTTATTTGGACCTTCTATGATTTCTTTTAGCAATTTCTTGTAATTTTCCATGTATAGGTCTTTTGTGGCCTTGGTTAAATTTGTTCCTAAATATTTTATTCTTTTGATTTCTATGGTAAATGGAATTTGTTTCTTTATTTTGTCCTTATATGACTCATTATTACTGTATAGAAGCACTACTTATTTTTGTGTGTTGGTCTTGTACCCTGCCACTTGGCTGTATTCATTCATTAGCACCAGTAGCTTTGCTGTAGATTTTTCAGGATTTTCTACATATAGGATCATGTCATCTGCAAATAGTGAAAGTTTTACTTCTTCCTCTCCAATTTGGATGCCTTTTAGTTCTTTTCCTTTCCTAATTGCTCTAGCTAGAACTTTCATCACAATGTTGAATAATAATGGTGACAGTGGGCATCTTGTCTTATTCCTGATCTTTGAAGGAAAGCTTTCTGTCTTTCCCCATGGAGTATGATGCTAGCTGTGAGTTTTCCATATTTTGCCTTTATCATATTGAGGAAAGTTCCTTTTATTCCTATCCTTTGGAGTGTTTTCATCAAGAAAGGATATTGAATTTTGTCAAATACCTTTTCTGCATCAATCAAGATGATCACATGTGGGTTTTCTGCTTTGATTTATTGATGTGGTGTATTATATTAATTGATTTTCTTGTGTTGAACCAGATTTGCATACTTGGAATAAATCCCACTTGGTCAGTGTGAATAATTCCTTTAAAGTGCTACTGGATTCACTCTGTAAGTATTTTGTTGAGGATTTTTACGTCTATATTTATTAAACAGATTGGTCCATAATTTTCTTTTCTTGTAATATCTTTCTCTGGCTTTGGTATTATGGTGATGTTGGCTTCATAGAATGAATTAGGTAGATTTCCATCCTCTTCAATTTTTGTTGAAGAGTTTGAGCAGGATTTGTACTTACTCTTTCTTGAATGCTTGGTAGAATTCACATGTGAAGCCATCTGGTCATGGGTTTTTCTTTTCTTGCGAGCTTTTTGATGACTGATTCAATCTCTCTTTGATTGTGATTAGTTCGTCTATTCCTTCCTGGGTCAATGTTGGTTCTTCATTCTTTTCTAGGAAGTTGTCCATTTCATTTAAGTTGTTTAGTATTAGCATATAGTTCTCATACTATCCTCTCATTATCTCCTTTATTTCTGTAGGGTCAGTGGTTATGTCCTCTTTCCCATTTCTGATTTTCTTTATTTGCATCCTCTCTTAATTAATTAATTAATTAATTTTGTTAGCCTAGGTAAGGATCAATTTTATTGATTTCCTCAAAGAACAAACTTCTGGTTCTGTTGATTCTCTCTATTATTTTCATGTACTAAATTTCATTTACTTCTGCTCTCATCATTGTTATTTCTTTCCTTCTGTTTGCTTTGGGGTTAGTTTACTGTTCATTCTCTAGTTCCTCCAGGTGAATAGTTAATTCCTTTATTTTTGCTCTTCTTTTTTTAATATAGGCATTTAGGACAATAAATTTCCCTCTCAGCACTGCCTTTTCTACATCCTAAAAGTTTTGATACGTTGTGTTTTCATTTTTATTTGCCTCAAGGTATTTAGTAATTTCTCTTATAATTTCTTCCTTGACCCATTGGTTGTTTAAGAGTGTGTTGCTTAGCCTCCATATGTTTGTGAATTTTCCAGCCTTCTGCCTGTTATTGATTTCTAACTTCATTCCATTATTATCTGAGAAAGTGTTCTGTGTAATATCAATATTTTTAAATTTTTTGAGACTTGCTTTGTGACCCAGTATGTGGTCTCTCCTGGAGAATGATCCATGAGCACTTGAGAAAAATGTTTATCCTGCTGTTGTGGGTTGTAGTGTTCTGTAAAAGTCTGTTAAGTCTGTTATGTCTAGTTCATTTATTGTATTATTCAACATCCCTGTTTCCTTACTGATCATCTGTCTAGATGTTCTATTCATTGATGAGAGCAGTTTAATGAATTCTCCAACTATTATTGTAGTGGTGTCTATTTCTCCTTGCAATGATATCAGTATGTGCCTCATATATTTTGGGGTACTCTGGCGTGGTGCATAAATATTTATGACTGTTATGTCTTCTTGATGAATTGTCCCTTTTATTAATATGTAGTGTCCTTCTTTGTCTCTTTCAATTGTTTTACATTTGAAGTCTAATTTGTCTGATGTTAGTATAGCTACTCCTGCTCTTTTCTGGTTGTTGTGTGCATGAAATATCTTTTTCCAACCTTTCTTTTTCAACCTGTTTTTCTCCTTGTGTCTAAAGTGAGTCTCTTGTAGACAGGATTTAGATGAGCCCAGTTTTTTAATCCTTTCTGCCAGTCTATGTCTTTTTATTGGGGAGTTTAATCCATTAACATTTAATGGTATTACTGCAAAGACAGTACTTTCTTATACCATTTTGTCTTTGGATTTTATATGTCATATCTTATTTTTTTCTCTCTCTTTCCTTTTACCCTTCTTGATAGTCCTCATTTCTACACTCTTTTCCAAACCTCTCTCTCTTATCTTTTCCTATCAGCCTGTAGACCTCTCTTAAGTATTTCTTGTAGAGCAGGTTTCTTGCTCACAAACTCTCTCAGTGCCTGTTTGTCTGAAAATATTTTAAATTCTCCCTCCATTTTGATGACAGTTTTGCCAGATGTGGAATTCTTGGTTGGCAGTTTTTCTCTTTCAGTTTCTTAAATATCATACCACTACCTTCTCACCTCCATGGTTTGTTCTGTGAAATCTGCACATACTCTTATCGAGCTTCCCTTGTATCTGATGGATTTCTTTTCTCTTGCTGCTTTCAGAATTGTTTCTTTGTCTTTGACATTTGATAATCTGATTATTAATTGTCTTGGAGTAGGTCTATTTTAGTCTATTATGTTTGGAGTATGCTGCACTTCTTGGATCTGTAATTTTATATCTTTTGTAAGAGACAGGAAATTTTCAGTGATGGTTTCCTCCATTGTTCTTTCGGCTCCTTTTTTCTTGTCTTCTCCTATTGGGACACCCATGAAAATTATATCTGTGTGCTTCATGTTGTTATTCAATTCCCTGAGATCCTGCTCCAATTTTTCTATTCTTTTCCCTATCTATTGCTTTGTGTGTAGGATTTCAGGCATCCTATCCTCTAATTGACTAATCCTTTCTTCTGCTTCTTCAAATCTGCTGTTGTAAGTCTCCACTGTGTTTTTCATCTCTTCAGTTGTGCCTTTCACTCCCATAAGTTCTGCCATTTGTTTTTCCAAACTTTCAATTTCTTTCTTATGTTCACCCATCTTCTTTATATCCTTCATCTCTTTTGCCACATCTTCCCTCAAATCATTTGTTTGATTTATGAATTGATTTCACATTTTTTTGAACATCTTTAATTAATTTTTTCAACTCGTGTGTCCCATATGAAGTGTTAGTTTGTACCTTTGACTGGGTCATATCGTTGTTTTTCCTAGTGTGACTTGAAACTTTTTTTAGTGTCTAGGCATCTGGTTTCCTTGATTAGTTTATTCTAGAGTTCATTTTTACTCTTTTACCTTGGGTTTTCTTGTTGGTTGACTTTGTTCTCTATCTGTTCTTTGGTATTCAGTTCAACTTATTCTAGACCTCTAACATGGCTTCTGTTTAACTGATCAGAATTCTTTAGCTCTTGTTATTCTGGTTCTTATCCTGCCTATGTGTCTCTTGCTGGCCTGTTGTAAGATTAGCCCTGCTCCTAGTCACCATGGCAACCTGCCCCTGGGGGATAAGCACACTGGGCACACAGCAAGTTCTCTGTGTGTGGGTAAAACAAGTGTGCTAGCTCCCAGTAGTGCTCTGTTTTTTCACCAGCCGGTGATCCCTGGGTTTGTTTTAGAGCACTGCTTTAACATTGGGTCATCTGTATTTCTCAACTTAAACAGGGCTGATTTCCCATACATGGGGTATAGACCAGCTCTAGTGTGCCTGGGATAAGGTGTGGAGAATTTCTGAGAAGTCCTAAAATTCCCTTGCACTTTCCACTCTGCCCAGCAGATGGCACTGTTCAGTGACGTACTCATCCTCAGAAGGTGTTTGCCTTCTGGATCAGACGCTGTGTCTGACCAGATGAGGCTGAATTACCTCTTGGAGCTCAGCTGAGTCTGGCTCAGTGGGACTGAAGCTGCAGGGTCCTGCACCCTCACTTTGCTGGGCAAAGTCTTACTTAATGTGTGGCTGTGCCCCCACTCTATCTGAGGCAGAGGATTCCCCCAGCTGCCACTGTTTTCAGCCATCCCCTAGGCAAGTATCAGGCCACTAGCTACTATGTTTCTCAAGGGTGAGGGTAGGGCTTTCAGACCATGGCTCTTCATCCCTCACTGTTCAGGGTCTTGAAATGTCCTCCCCTATCCCCTGATCTCCAGACACTGGGGTTCTGTCTTACTGCTGTGAGCGATTTTATCATCTGTGTCCCTGATGGGAGGTGAGATGCATCCCAACTGCTGGTTCTATGTTCTTTCCATGCTGCAGGAGACTGAGTGAGGTGAAGGGGTGAGGACCAGCCAGCCTGGAATGGAGTTCTACCTGATGTCACTATTTTCAGAAATAACATTTGACAGTTGTCTTATATTGACAAACCATGGCAAAGGCTTCGTCCTGTTTCACCTTTACACATTTACCAGGGTTATGCTAATTAACAGTCAAGACATAATTTATATACTTGTCTTCCTTCTGTTTTAAAGTCCCTTTTTGTTGCAGATGAAATTCTGACTTACAGCTGACTACTTATACTTTTAGAGAAGCATTAGGGCAAAGCAGTGTAACTGACAAGTAAATTTGGCTATTTTCATGATCTGTAGACTTTTTCTAAGAATAACTAAAACCATTTGTCTATCTCTATTTTTAAATGACATTTTATTGGGTAAATATTTTTAATTTGATAGTTCTTGTTCTCTTGTACTTTAAAGATGCTGTCCCATTGCCTTCTGACTAGCATAGTTTCTGAGGAGAAACCTTATTTAATTCTTATGTGTTTCTCTATAACCTACAGGTCTTTTTCCTCTAGCCCCTTAACAATTTTTTTTTTTTACTCTTCTTTTCTCAGTTTGATTATGATGTATCTTGGTGTGTTTTTCTTTATGTTTATTCTCCAGGGGGTCTCTTGAGCTTCTTGGATCTGTGGATTTATAGTCTTCGTTAGATTTGGAAACTTTTCAGTCATTATTTAATAAAATATTTTTTTTTCTGTTGCCCCTTTATCTCACACTTTTTTCAAGGATTCCAGTTACCTGCATGTTAGACTGCTTGGTATTGTTTTGCTTTTCTCTTTGGATAGTGTTTCACTTTGTATTTCATTTTGGATAGTATTTCATTTTGGGTTGTGTTTCAGTTGGGATGGTTTCTATTGCCATGTATTCAAGTTTACTGATCTTTTCTTCTATCCTAGCTAGTTTATTAGTAATCCCAACTATTTTTTCTTCAGTTATTGCATTTTTTTTATCTCTATATGTTTGGATCTTTTAAAAAATCTTTCATTCCTCTCCTCACTATGCTCATGTTAAATATACTCCTGGAATACATTTATAATTGATTTTTATTGTCCTTCTTCGGTAACTCTAATATGTGTGAAATTTCTGGGTCTGTTTCTATTAATTGATATTCTTCTGGTCATTGTCATATTTTTCTGCTCTTTTGGATGCCTGGTAATTTTTAATTGAATGTATGACATTGTGTTTTTGCATGCTTGGTTTTGTTATATTTCTTTTAATAGTGTTAAGTTGTGTGTGTGTGTGCAGTTATGTTGATTATAATCACATGTATCCTTTCAAGACATGCTTTTATGCTTTGATAACTTGGTTACAGAGCAGCCTTTAGTCAAAGGCCATTTTGATGCAACCACCAAGGTGATAACTTTCTAGGGACTTTACCTGATTCCCCATGTATTAGGAGGCTTTTCCAGTTTGAGTTCCAGTCTGATTGGTGTGAACATACACTATTCCAATTTCTGTGTGAGTCTCAGAAATTTTTTATCTGACTGCTTTCCAGATGTCTTTTCCCCAGACTTGGGTAGTTTCCTGTTATGCATACACTGATTAGTATTTAGCCAAGGATTAAAGGGGACTACTCTGCAGGTCTTCAGAAAGCTCTTCATAGGCAACTCCCTACCCATCAAAATTTTTTCCTATAAATTTTAGTTGCCTTGATCTGCCTTAATTCCCCTTTTTTTCTCCTCAGCTCTGAGATTATCAGGCTCTGTTTGGGTCCCCCCTTCCTTCACTATGGCCTGGAAAATGCCAGTAAGCATAAACTAATGCAAACATTGGTCTCATTTTATTTGTTTTCCTTTAATGAGGGATCACAGTCCTATAATGCCTGTTATCCATGTTTGAAAATTTGTGTACATACAATTTGTTTGTTTTTTTCTTTTTCATGAAGTCATGATAAATCTGATTTCTATTATTCCATCTTGAGTAGAAGCGAAAGTTGGCATAATTTTACCTCGATTTATCATGTTTAGGGTCATAAGCCATGTTATTTTTCATCAGTTTAGGAACAATATCAGCCCTTTATTTCTCTTACTCTTCTAGTAATTCAGAGGTTTGTTAGACCTTTTTTATTTCTATTCTAATTCCCATATTTTATTTTCTTTCTTTTTTTTTTGGATTTTCATGCATCTGTATATGTGTGCTTTATTCTGGATATCTTCCCTGCCCTGCAATTATCTTTCAAGTCACTGATTCTCCCTTCAACTGAAACGAATCTGTTCTTATATCTTTGAGTTCTAAATTTGATTATTTTATTTTTGCATTTTTGAAAGTTCTTTTTGATTTCTTCTTTTAAAGTTTCTAATTTTTTGCAACTACTTTATCTTGAATTCTATTTCCTTAGTCATATTCAGTGTAGTTACTTTAAATCTGATTTTTATAACTCCATTATCTAGATATTCCATTTGTTTGTATTGATGTGCATTGATGACTATTCTTTCTCTCTCACTCTCACTCCTTCACTTTCTGCTCTCTTTCTCAGTCACAATATTTTCTCTTTCTCTCTTTTTTGCCTGCTTAGTTTTAATTGAATGCAAGACATTGCATACAAACAATTGTTGACATAATTTGTAAACTAGGACAGTGCTATTTCCCCTCAGTGAGGCTTTACATTTGCTCTGACAAGTGGCTAGAGAAACCATCTAGGATAACCTTGAACCAATTTCAAGGCTTGATATTATTGAAATCTTGTCTTCATTCCCTGTGGGGGTTGATATTTTTCTGATTTATCCTTTCTTCTAAAGTATGTGTTTTGGGGATCTAAAGTATCGGGATCTTGGATTTAAAATTTTATCCTTTTATCCTGAAAGAGTTTCAAGCTCTGCTTTGTTTCTTAGTCTCTCATCTGCTTTTGCAGAATCTACAGATGCCCTTAGAATAAAAGTGGCCCTTAATGCCACACATATCTCTCTTGGTCTTCTCCTAAATCTTTGCCCTGCAATTATTTTATTGCCTTAGGTCTTTGATAGGTTTAAGCAGTCTTTTAAAAAAATATTTTGTCTAACTGTTCTATTTGTTTTCCTTGGAAGGATTGGTTTGAATTTTTTTTTTCCAATGCCACAAAACACAATTTTAAATAACTATTGTGTTAGTGAAGTTTAGGTTTGGATGCTTATAACAGAAAATCCAAATTAGAGGCTTAAGAAGAGATAGATTTATATCTCTTTCACATAAAAGAAGTCCACAAATAACCCATCTAGTACATGTTTGGCATTTCTATGGACATTAGGGAACCAGGTCCTTTCTGTGTTTTTGTTCTATTAGGCTTAACTTGTGACTTCTAACCTCAAGTTATTCACATGGTCCAACTAACTTGGTGCTCTAGTCTTCATGTTTTCATTAGAAACATAAGGGGAAGAATGGACAAAGAACATCTATCAACTATCTATCCTTTAAAGAAATATTCTTAGATGTTCTGTCCAACAAATTCTGCTTTATTTTATTGGCTAAAATACAGTCCTATATCCATGTAACAGCAAGGGAGGTTGATAATGTAGTCTTTTTGTTAGGAACTTGCTTCAAATAGAACTGGGGTTATATTATTAAGGAATAAGGGTAGGGTAGAGTGGATATTGGAGGACAAGTAATTTACAGTCCCTGCTATTAGTTCCACAATATCACATCATGTGGATAGACTAAAATTTATTTATTGCTGGCATATTTATGTTTTCCCCACCTTTCCAACTATGATAGAAGGGACACTGTGATGAACAAGATTGTGTAAAATTTTTCATGCATATATATTCTTACAACCTACTTTCAAAAATCTGCACATTATACTTTGAGCATAATTTTATGACATTGAATATTCTTAAAAATATGTGACTGTAAAATATGTACATACTACAATTTACTTTATTAATTCCCTATTGTTGGACATGTAGTTTGTATCCAATATTTTGCCATTAGAAATAATAATACTATGAACAGCATTGCACCCATATTTTTTTACATCTCTGATTATTTCTTAGAGCAATTTTAAAAGTAGAAGCATTTGTTCAAAGTTATTAACATCATTAAGGTTCTTTATACATATTGCCAAACTGCTTTCCAGAATATTTATATTGAATTGACCCTCTCATTAAAGTACCTGAATGGCTGTCTCAGTACAGCCTCACCAGGATTAATTTCTGTTTTTAAAACAAAATATCTTTGTAATTTAACAAGCAAAAAAATGATATCTCATTGATTTACTTTATATTTTTTAATTCAGTTTTATCACGATGTAGTCGCATACCCTACTTTCATCCGCAATGTGCAATCATTTGTTCACAGTACCATCATATAGTTATGAATTCATCACCAAAATCAATTTTTGAACATTTTCATTACTCCTTCTATCTCTCTTATTCTTTAATTTGGCATCTGTGGGGTCCTTCTCCTATCCATACCCTCCTTCAGAGTTCCATAAAACTCAAGGTTATCTCCCTTTTCTTGCTGAATATCTGGGGAGAAGTTTTCAGCAGCTGATTTCGTTGACATGTTGATGACATCACCTCCTAATTTATATTTCTTTGATTACTATTTGTTTTAAATGTGTTTACATGATTGTGTTGATGGTAGTTTTTTCTTTGGTGAATTGCTTATCCATGTCTTTTGTCAAGTTTTCTATGGTTTAATAGATCTTTTCTCAACTAATATATATAGCTATTAATATAGATATTATATTTAACCTTGACTTGCAATAAATATGAGGGACATTTTCCCCAGTTTCTCTTTGCTTTTTAATTTGGTTAATAATGTTTTGAACATTGAGTTGTATTTAAATGTAATATATTTAAATCTATAGATATTTCCTTTGTGATTTCTTCCATTATGTGCTTTAATTATCCTTCTTCCAAAAGACATCAGTTAAATATTCACTGCTTTTTCTAGTTTTTTTAAAATGATTTCTTAGGAACTTATTTCTTACCTGCGAACTTGATCACACACACTGTTGTCAAGATGAGAGCTCCTGGAGGGTAAGGTTCAGATTGCAATAATTTTCTCGTCTCTAATACTGAGGATGGTACTTGAATCAGCAGGCACGTACTACCTGTAGTTGAATGAATGTGTGCCAAAGTTGCCCTTTTGTACCTGTTTCTCCAACTATTTTGGGTCTATGTCATTGCTTTTCCTTGTTCCTGAGATCCTGTGTGTTTGATGAATCTGTGCTTAAATCCTCGTGGTATCTTACTTTTATAATTGATAGCATCATTCTAATATTATAAATTTCCCTGATGGAAGCTTCACAAATAAATTACTTGTTAACTTACTTTTTAGTACAAGGAATTGCAAAGTATGTGGGGAAAAATAGGGAGGGATGAGAATGTTCCTAGAGGGGCACAGTCTTTTCTGTCCTCTGAGAAACAGGTTTATTGTGATGCTAAGAAAACTAAGCCTCGGCTTTTCCCTTGAGATGTGTTCACATGGTCATATATGTTTTCAAACTTTTCACCAGTGAAGTATTTAACCAAAATTGGTTAAAATAACTGCCTCTTTACATCCTGACTTTTCCACCTTCCTACTTCCCCATGTATTTGATGATGTTAGAGAACAGCAGACATTTTAAGTAGAAATGCATTTAGTTTAGGTTTAGTGGAATGTATTGATATATTATGCAGCCACTTCTTTGCATGAAGATACTGCTAGTTGTCCTGGTATGAGGATGCTTCTAGGAATACTGCCCTCTCTGAAAAATCACCCAATGCATGTGGTGTGGCAACATAGTGCAATACCAGAGGGTTAGGAGATATGGTTGTGGAAGAAAAAAAAAAAAACTTGGAAATACACAGAATCAGAAACTCCCTGCTGGAAATCCAGTCTTCCAACTCTTATATGAAAGAAAATTTGGCATGCATCCTAAAATTTCACATTACATTTACCAGATTTAAGTCCGCAAGAATTCTAAACTATCAATAATAATCAGTGTGCTAGAGAATGACTTGCTATATTTCTATTCTCTCTATAGGAAATGATATGACAATATTATTGTCTCATGAAGAGGTGATCAAATAATATACAATAAAAAATTTAGGAACTGTGTCAGGTAGTTAAATAATTAAAATATCATTCTAATTTTCTGGATTGTAATGTTTGTGGTATTTCTCAGTTTTTAAAACTTCGTGAATTTTTTGTGATTTCTGTTTACATTCTAAATAACTATTCACTTTTGTACCTGATTTTGTATTCAAACTATTCATTATTTTTCATAACCAAGGCCCTACTCCCCCACCCAAATTATAGAAGCTTCAGGTCTCATAAAACATGGATTCATTCTCTACAACTACATTATTCACATAGAAGAGCTGGTGGAGGAATCTCCCAATTTGAAAGCCAAAGTCCGAAGCTCTGTGAAGACAACAATTATCAATTGACATGAGACTTCAATTTTCAGTAATGGTAGTGTTCCTTGCCCACTTTTCAGGCAGAATGGGAAGAAGGAGAGGGAGACCAGAGTTTGGCAGGTAAAACTGCTTACCTGATCCTTATAAATACAAAGATTGCCAGCTTCTCAAGCTGAGACAGTCCCATCAAACAGCCTGTGCTCGAACTATTAACACTGTCAGCTTCCTCTTAAGAGATGACAATTCAATGGTAGCTTTCCTTGCCCACTGAAACTCCCTCAGTCAAAAGTGCAAAACATTTAATCGGAAGGTGGGGCAGGAATGCATATCTCTGCAATAACAACTGACTCCAGCTCCTTTTAGTCAATACAGTTTCTTGTACTCATTTTTGCATGACTGTAAAAAAGGTCCTCATCAGAAGTCCTTGACTTGCTGGTACAAGAGTTGGGGCAGGGCTAGCGTCTTTTGCCTTGGAAGGGAGTGGTTGTAATGCCAGGAACAGGAAGATTACACCAACTTTGCCTATATGCTTTCACAAATGATGTCTGATTAAAAATAACAATAATAAACACATGCCCGTATTTGTTTGTACATGCATTATCTTTGCAGGATGGGCAGAAATGACATGCTGGCTAAGTGTATTAGAAATGAAAGCCAGCCGTCTAGCTTAGTCCTCACTTGGTAACAGGAAGAAGGCTAGCATTGACTCTCTTTTGGGGTTGTGAGGATTACTTAAAATTGAAAGCAAGGTTGTTATTTTTTAAGCTTTAAGTAAATGGAATAGACATCTGGAAGGTACCATACAAGCCTTGGTGCTATCAAAAGTATCAACTATCTACGTGATTTGAAGAGAAATCATAGCATAAATAAGAGTCTCAACTACTGTTCTGCAGATGATGCCATTTCTGCAAATATTCAAAAAAATTCATTCTATTATTGGGTGTTCTTAAAAAGTTTTGTGTGTATGTATCTATTCCATTCTTTTGAAAACAAGAGGCTGGAAATCTGTTTTATAAGTTTCTATTCTGTTTCCACAAATTCTAAAAGTGATAACATCTTATTGCACTTGGGAGTTCCATGACCAAAATCTCTTACTTTTATCTGCTGTAGAAAGAATAGAGATCCCTTTTTTGGGGGGTGCTTATAGGGAAACACTTCTCAGTTGACCTTTTCCTTTCTCCTTGCCTCTGTCTCTAAATCGTCCAGGGAATTAAAATGTACTTGTTGGCCACTTAAATTAATGAAGCTGCTAATGTCTGAAGCAGGAACATCACCTCCGTATGCTCTAGATACATATATGAATAGCTTTTGTAGATGCACACCTGCCCCTGAGCATCAGGGTAATCCATGCAAATCAGGGATTGGCTTGAAATTCCTCATTCCCAGAAACACAAGGTAAGAACTGTTGAAGAGATATGGGACATGAGCAAGCTGTCCTTTGGCCTAGATATCAGCCACAAAATTGGCTGGTTAGAAATAAACTCTGATTTACTCTTTTGAAGAAGTCTGATTTCTTTGATGTTAAAAAGGTTCCCCATTGGTCTGCCTTATACCTTTATTATTTTTTTAAATGCAAGACTAATGTGAAGGAGACATGTGTTCTATGTTTTCTTAACTTTTCACATTTCAGCTGATTAGTTTGATTAATTAGCATTAACACTTGCTCTAAAACAAGGGCTTTCAACTGGGCGTGATTTTGCCCCCCATGGGACATTTGACAATATCTAGAGAAATTTTGATTGTCACAACTGGGGAGATGCTATTGGCATCTAGTGGTAGTGGCCAGGGATGCTGCTAAATGATCTACAATGAAAAGGACAGTTCCCTACCACAAAAATGTCAAAAGGGCTGAGTTTTAGAAACTCTAGTCTAAAACAGCACATATAAAACAGAAAGAGTGAAGTCTTTTTCATGATGATGTGTTGGAAAAGTTTGATAGGCAATTGAAAGTGTGGCCTTTTTTCCCATGAGTTTGTGTCATTTTTAGTTATGGCTACATCAACCGGCTTGACTAAAATAGGTCTGATTGCTGAACCCTATTTTCATTTTCACTGAGAAAAAGAAATGGGTTGGGGTGGACGGCCTCATCTCTGTTGACCATCTCATGGTGAAGTTGTTGCTGTTTCAGGGTAATCATTTGGGTGAGTGTCAGACCTGCCAGAGCTTAGGCCAAGTAAGTGAATCTGTAATTTTTATAATTTCATAAGTAGACTAGAGGTCATGGTGTTCTCTGTATTTGCTATTATGCAAAAATCTATTTGTCATGGTTTGCATGATATCCCCACAAAGACATGTTCAAGTCCTGACCCCCAGTTATATGGATGTGAACTCATCTGTAAATAAGATCTTTGAAGATCCTATTAAGATGAGACCAAACTGAACCAGGGTGATCTTTATAAGCAGAGGAAATTTGGACCTGGTAGTGGAATGAAGAAGCAGAAAGTAACAGAACACGATGAGACGGAGGCAGAGCTTGAGTTATGAATTACCAGCAAATCACCACCAGATCGCTATAGACTTCAGAGAACACCTGGCTTGCCAATTCCTTAGTTTTGGACTTCTAGCCTCCAAAACTATGAGGCAATGAATTCCTGTGTTTTAAGCCAACCAGTGTGTAGTATTTGTTATAGCAGCTCTGGCAAACTATGGCACTTATTCACCATTAATTAATAAATATTTGTTGTTTCTATTTAATTGTTATTCTGTCTTACAGAGTAAGTTCTAACTACAGAAGTGACCAATGACATTATCTAAAAATTTCTTGACAGTCTATTTGGATGGTTAAAAGCAATGCCATGGATTGATAGGAGAGTTTGTTAATGTTAGTGGAGTTTTGACTGGATTAATCTAAGTGTTTTTAAATTAAAGATCCATTATTAATCTTGAAAATCCATAACTACACTCAACCCATTCCATATATCTCTTAGCCTCTCTATTGTACTTAGACCATGAAAAAAATCTACTTTATCTTGAGTTCTGGGGCCATTTCTGAGTTTTGCCATTATATAGTGGGTTGTCAAAGGAAAACTAGAAATATAATTACAACACTACAAATTGGTCCTGCAATAAAGAGACTAGAAGAAATCAGCATTTTCAGCCCATGAAATTAAACACTGAGTTGCAGTCATATCATAAAGAACAAAAATAAAGCTGTTATTTGTTCCTGGAGAAGGCAAAACAAAGGGATATAGACGATTCATAATTTAGAAGGGATGATTTTCTGAGAATAAGATTGTCAAATATAATAGCAAGTTAGTGAGGGGGATCTTTAGATTCTCTTTACATATTTGACAAATCAAGAATATTTAATTTATGTCCAATAGTTGAAATAGTCTTCTAAATGCAGCCTGTATTAGTTTCCTTTGACTGCTGGAACAAATTACCACAAACCAGGTGGTTCAAAACAACAGAAATTTATTCTTTCACAGTTCTGGGGGCCAGAAGTTCAAAATTAGCTTTACTGAGCCAAAATCATGGTGTCACCAGGGCCACACTCTCCCTGGAGGGTCTAGGGGAGAATCTCTTCCTTGTTTCTTCCAGCTTCAGTGGCTTATGGCATTTCTTGGCTTGTGACTGCACCACTTCAGTCTTCAGGGCCACCATCTTCAAATCTCTCTCTGCTTAACCTTTACAGAGCCTTCTCCTCTGTATGTCTAATAGTCAAATCACCCTCTGCATCCCTCTTATAAGGATATATGTGATTGCATTTTGGACTCAACTGGAGAATCCAAAATAATCTTCCCATCTCAACATCCTTTCCGTAATCCATCTGCAAAGACCCTTTTTCCAAAAACGTAACATTTACAGTTTCCAGGGATTAGGAGCTGGTCTCTTTTTGGAGGTGGGTGGGGGGTGGGTGGGTGCATTCTTCAGCCTACCACACACACTGAGGGATTAACTAGTTGAGTGCTTCATGGGCACTTCCAGAATTAGGATTCTGTGATTCAAAGGCTGTGACCTTTGGCAATTTGCTTCACCCTTCCTGAGCCTTGGTTTTGTCACTTACAAAATGAGCCTAATAATGGCGTTTAGGCCATAGGGTCATTATGAAGATTAAATGAGTTAATAAAACTAAACTGTTTAGGAGACTCACTGGTACATAAATTCTCAGTGTCATCTTTCACCCCTGTTGGCGTTGCTCTTGTTGATAATCTTTATTACAAAAGGAGGATTATGTGAGAATATAATTGGCACTGCTTGGTGGCCTATGATATAATCGGTGTTTCTTTACTGTTATTTTTATTTTATCTTGACAAATTTATGAAAGTGAGTTACAGGAACAAAGTAGTGATCTGTTGTCTGGAGAATGCATTTGCTATCCTTTGTGGAGTTTATTTAATTTTGTCTACAACAAGAACAGACTTAGCTAAGTCCCAAACCTAGTAGGCAACTCAGAAACTAAGTCTTAGCAAAAGTTCCATTTAATAATAACCTTAGGAGTATCAGAGATATACTATTCTGTCAGTGAAGAAATTATACCATACTCTAAAAACGTTTGATTCACCTCTTTGACTTTATATGGACATAAGTAAAAACTCTAACTTCTCAGCTGTAACCGAAGTCCTTTCCTACTGAATTGAATGTGACTGTTACATAACCGGACTTGTTTAGTATTGATCTCCTATTCAGATAAGTCTTCCCACCTGTAAAACTTTAAATTGTCCTTTTATCCCACTTTCATCATTACTGTAGCATAAACACATCTAATGTGTTAATGATAAAGCAATATCTCTGGGACGCCTAAAACTCAGAGCTAGAGCTCGGCAGATATGAATGTCAGTATTAGTGCATACAGCCACTGTCAAAAAAAAAAAAAAAAAAAAAAGCTGAAAAAGAGCCCAGACTTCAATTAGTGATATGAATGAAGCAGGTCTGGTTAAGACCAGGACAAGCCAGGCCAAAGGGTAAAGGTTGAAACTGATTGTGTTTTAAAACTTCAACTTCCATATGAGACCAAGGGAAGAGATATCTATTTGGTACAGGGTCTAAATTTTCTAAACGGTACAACTCTATAGTCGATTTGTTCAAACACCACAGTTGCATGGAACTTTGAATAGGAAGTGAGATACAGTAGGTTAGTATAGGCTGGAATGAAATAGTGACACATCCCAGAGTAATTTGGGCAGATAATAAAAAATATATTTACAGCCTCCCCCTCCCCAGCCCCGAGGATCTGGGGGAAGGTGTGGATGTGTTGGACATCCTCACCTGGACTGGTGTTGATGTTGTCACAAACATTGGTACTGGCAGTTTGATGTGCTGAGCCCTCAATCATGGGACTTGCCCTTATGAAGCTCGTTACCGCAAAGGAGAGTCTAAACTTGCATGTAGTTGTGCCTGAGTCTCCCCCTGAGTACCTCTTTGTTGCTCAGATGTGGCCCTCTCTCTCTCTAACTGAGCCATCTTGACAGGTGAACTCGCTGCCCTCCCCCCTACGTGGGACTTGACTCCCAGGGTTGTAAATCTCCCTGGCAATGCAGAATATGACTCCCGGGGATGAATGTGGACCCGGCATCATGGGACTGAGAGTATATTCTTGACCAAAAGGGGGATGCAAAATGAGACGAAATAGTTTCAGTGGCTGAGAGATTTCAAATGGAGTCGAGAGGTCACTCTGGTGGACATTCTTATGCACTATATAGATAACACCTCTTAGGCTTTAATGTATTGAAATAGCTAGAAGTAAATACCTGAAACTACCAAACTCCAACCCAGCAGTCTGGACTCCTGAAGACAATTATATAATAATGTAGATTACAAGGGGTGACAGTGTGATTGTGAAGACCTTGTGGATCACACCCCCTTTATCTAGTGTATGGATGAGTAGAAAAATGGGGACTAAAAACTAAAGGACAAATGGGGTGGGATGGGGTGATGATTTGGGTGTTCTTTTTTCACTTTTATTTTTTATTCTTGTTCTGGTTCTTTCTGATGTACGGAAAATGTTCAGAGATAGATTGTGGTGATGAACGCATAACTATGTTATCATACTGTGGACAGTGGATTGTATACCATGGATGATTGTATGGTGTGCGAATGTATTTCAATAAAACTGAATTTAATAAAAAATATAATAATAAAGCAGCACATTGTCTACAAAACATTTCTAGCCAGTGGTTTTTCTGGGCTGTAGAAATATTAATGTTCTATTTTCTACCATACATTTCAGGTGTAGTCATTTCTAAGAAGGTACCATTGTGCCTTTTTTAAACACTCATTTGTAGGGTATGTGATTTCTTCCAGGGGTTGAATTAGGCCAATGATAGAATCATTGACAGGCCAGACTAAAAAATAATACAAGTTTGTTTTTTTTATTAATTTGGCATGATTTTGAAAAATAAAATTTAAAATAATGATGTCAAGGTTGCATCAATGGAAACCAATGCTTCAAATTTTCTCTGTGAATTTCACCAAGAAGTAACCATAGACAACTCAAATGCAATGGCAATCTCTAAACCTTTTGCTATTTGAAATACTATTAGGTTGAGCAATATGAAATTGCTGTTTTTGTAGGTCAAGAAAGGCTGAATGTTGTAGTTTCATGTGGCACAAAGTAAACAGACAGTACCCCTCTGAAAAAGGAGCTCAATTTTCCAGAGCTATTAAATGAAAATAGCTAGATGAAACCATGACATATATAAGGCAAATTTTGCATTTCCAAGTTATTTGTATTTCTCCCAATAAATATAAACTGAGTCCTGTTTCATCTCCTTTACTTTAATGTCAATGATTATGGGAACATACATTATTAAAAGAAGGGAAATGAGTGAAAGAAATTCATAGTGAGGATAGCTAGGTAAACAAAAAACAATGAAAATGCAGATTGTTGCAAACTTTATAAACATTTCTCTTTGACATTGTTTATCTCTTTAGAGTTTATTTTCTTACCCATTTTTATTTCATTTTTATGTGTCTCATAAAGTTGGATATCACTCAATGTTTAGCTCTTTGGTGTCTGAATATGGAAAGCAGATTGTCCTGGTGTTTATATATACTGTAGGAAAAGAAAGTCATTTTCATGTATTGAGATTTATTATTTGAATATGTTTTCCAATATAGCAAAGCATACCTACAAAATTTAATGTACATGCATATGCAAGTATGCTATACTGAGATAGCATCAGGTAACATTTTATACCTTATGTTGAGGAAAATGTAGAGAATAAAATATATATTCACACTTCTCCCCTCCTACCCTCTATCCCCTGCCTTAGTGATCAGTGATATAGAGAGAGGTATTACAGTTTTCATAAAAACCCTCCCAAACTTCCATTTATCACTTTTTGGTCTGGATATCATTCTGGAAAGATAAGTAGTTGAGAAGATGCCAGATCTCTAATGGAAGGGATTATTACCTGCAGGGAATGTTTGATAATTCAAAGAAACAGAATGGCTTTAGGGAATAAGGTGCATAGAACTATTATTATGGTTTCATTAAGAAGTTAAGTTTTATATTTCTTTTATTTGTTTTTATGGTAAATTTTAAGATTTTCTTGTATCAATGAAGTATACCTGTGAGAAATTTCACAATAAAAAAACACATTAGCTTATCATTGATCACCCCCATGAATTCTTATCACCTGTTTCTGTTCTATCAGAAGTGTCAAATTCTTATGATCTAGTTGGCAATTTCATGTTATACCTTGTAGTACATTGCATTTTGGGATGGTTTTAAGTGAGTAAACTGAGACCACACCATAATTTTAAAAAGCAATCGCTCTCTGAGTCGGCATGTATACAGCATACCATTAAAAATGAATGAAAAGAAAGGGAAATAACTGTGGTTGGATAATTTATGGAAAATGTTACAGTTTTATTATCTATGTATGCATTTTCTTATAACACCTATCACTGTAACATGAGGGAGCTCATAAAAGATTGAATTCTAGCTTAGAAATGTCGGGGAGTAATTTCTGTTTTCCATTTATTTCTTAGCAATTTGACTGAGGAGTAGCAAAGAGTTAGAAAAAGGTAGATGTAAGAGATTAAATCAGTTAGCTAGCTAATTTATATGATGCTTTCTGTGGAAAAAGAAACATTTTAGCTGTTTTGGGAGAATGAAAAAAACTCAATGAATTTCCTTCAAAATTACATGGGAAGTGGAAAAGTGGGTGGGAGTGGTAGAGATTAAGCAGGATTGGTCATGAGTTTATATTTGTTGAAGCTGGGTGATGGGTTCCTTATCCTTTTCACTCCACTTTTGCATATATTTGAATTTTTCCATATTAGCACATTTTTAAAATCCCAGAATATAGCTACTTTTCAGCAGGAGCTTGCACTCAGTAAAAAAACAAGAATGTTCATTGTACACATAGACTACAGATTCTGTATTTCACAAATATTTCCTACTTCCACATCTTAATTTTTACATCTTTTTTGAGCTAGCCCATGCAACTCCCCAACTAGTAAACACCCACAGCATTTCTAACCTTCCTTCATTTTACACTGAAAGGTTGTCTTGTTGCAAGAGGTCAAAGGTAATAACCATTACAAATAAAGAGGCAAGAGAGATACCTGGAGGTACAGACTGACAGGAACTGGAAGGATAGAAATTTGGAGTAAAGTCATGCAGAGTTACTAGCCCCCCTTCCCCCTTTTTTTTCCTTAGTGGTATAAAGTTTCCAAAAGCTACAATACTCTATAGCTACTAATCTGGAATCTCAATGTACTTTATAAGCATGCCTTGATCAGGTATCTGGAGAATCCAAAAATGAAACAAATAGCTCAAAATCATACAAGTGTGGTCATGGAGAACTAGAAATTGATCTACTCACTGCTTACCCTGCCACTGATGAGTTCTTTAACTAGAAGTGAACAGCACTGCCTGGAATTGCTTCCTAGTTTCCCCAGTATGTCCATGACATTAGGTACTTCTGTCTAACTTTCCATTGTAAAGGAGGGAAAAGATGCACCCAGGTCTCTAATGCTTGCTGTTTCCAATAGGATGTGTCAAAAACAAAGCTCTAAACAAACTGCTTCCATTTTGTTTATCTGTAACAACTTTATGTTTATCCAGAGAAGGTTATTGTACTAGTTTGTATATATTATGTCCCCTAGAAAAAGCCATGTTCTTTGATGCAATCTTGTGGGGGCAGACATAGTAGTGTCGATTAAGTTGGAACATTTGGATTAGGTTGTTTGCATGGAGATGCGCCCCACCCAACTGTGTGTGATGACTCTGATTGGATAATTTCCACAGCGGTGTGGCCCCGCCCATTCTGCGTGGGCCTTGATTAGTTTACTAGAGCACTTATGTAAGCTCAGACAGAAGGAGCGAGCTTGCTACAGCCAAGAGGGACACTTTGAAGAATGCACAGGAGCTGAGAGAGGAGCTGCAGATGAGAGACATTTTGAAGACAGCCATTGGAAGCTGATGCAGACATTTTGGAGAACACCATTTTGAAAGGCAACCTGGGAGCAAGCAGACACCAGCCATGTGCCTTCCCAGCTAACAGAGGTTTTCTGGACAACATTGACCATCCTCCAGTGAAGGTACCTGATTGTTGATGCATTACCTTGGACACTTTATGGCCTTAAATACTGTAACTATGTAACCAAATAAATCCCCTTTTATAAAAGCCAATCCCTTTCTGGTGTTTTGCATTCTGGCAGCATTAGCAAACCAGAACAGTTATCCATTCATATGTCATTTATGTGTCAAGGTGAAAAAAAAAATACTGTGGAAGTTCCTCTAAAACAGATTTATGATAAAATGTTACAAACGCAGATGTATACCAAACCATTGTTTTAAACTGGTTCCATTATCAAATACCACATTTCTGAATTTGATTTTGTCGAGCTATATGTAGTTGGGCCTGTGTATTTTTTTCTCTTTAACCCTTTCTTAGCTGATTCTCCCTTTATAATCTACTGTATGCTGCAATTCTGTTATAGCACCTGTAGCGTTATGTTGTTTCCTTTAGTTTACATGTCTCCCCCTACTGGACTCTAATTTTTATTGTTGTTGAGATGAGGAATCATTTTCAACATCCAGCACAAAGCCTAGCTCTTTTGATGGTTTCCATAAATGTGTGTTGTAAGTGGATGACTAAATGAATAAATGATTTACAGGGTCAATCCTTTATTTTGAGTGATTTTTGGGCTAATTTTGTACAGTAAGCAGCTGTCTTTTGGCTTATCCCTATCCCTTTCCTCACATATCCCGTATCCTTTAACTGGGGCTAAATATAGACAAACAAAATCTTTTACTTACTGATTTTGAATTTCATATTCTTTCATGTAACTAACCTCTATATTCTTTAGTTTCTATACTTTTTTCTACTTGATCATCTATTATGACTAAGGCAATCAAATTATATTTATTATGCACTCCCTCTCATCCTTATTACAGTGATTGATTCTTCTAAATCAAGCCCTACCTTCCATCTTTTGCTTTGCTCCTTGCTTTTATTTTTATTCAGTGCCTGCTAACTCCTTCTAGAAGGATCATTCTATCACCCAAGAAAACAAACAGTCTTTGGTAGCTCTTTTGAAACCCATAGTTCTGAGATCCCCAGATAGGATGGAAACATTTGTATAGGATGAATTAAATAATATTTTAAAGAGGATGCAAAGTACTACCGAAAATATTGCCAAGCATTGAATTTTGTTGACAAATGCATTGTCCATTCACATGTCAACTCATTTGGTTTTAAACATTCTGCTACTCCTTTATGGGCCAGGAAACTTAGGAGAACAATTGTTTTCTAGAGTCAGGGATATTTGGGTAGCTCTCCTTTCTATTCTCTTTAGAATCATGGAAGATGGAGGGAGTGCTCTGCGGTGAAAAATTTAGAGGCAAAGGACATGCTTCTTTGGAGATCTCTCAATCAACTTCAGTTGGGTTGAGTTTGGGCAAAGATTCAGATTGAATGTTGCTATTCTTTAGGCAAAATATGCCCATCCCTAATATCCCCAATTTAAGGTAATCCTTTTTGTTTTCTACAAAGTAAACAAAATTTCTGTCAAGTTAGGTGGAGCAATTGGTTAATTCATGCTGAAATCAGAACTGATTTGTCAGGACTTTTTTTTTGTCCCCAGAGCAGGTTTGATCAAAGGGACTCTGACTGAGGTGGGTCCAAATAAACTTATCAATCAAGATTGCTTTTTATTTTGCAATCTTACTTTTACTTTATGCAATTTTATTTTTATTTTAATAAAAAATTTGAGTTTCTTATACATCCGAACATGTTACCCATCGATTTGGGATAAACGTGGGCAGAAACTTTTAGCTTCATTTAAAGGTGGAAAAATTTTAAAGCAGCGATTGGCTTCTGGTCATGTGAGTCTGTATGGCCTAAGAAATAGATTGTGTCTGATGACTGAATGCCAAATTGTTTAGTGAGCTGATATCATTTCGCATTTATCAGGGAGCAACAGAGATATTTGCTCAGAGGTATTTGAGGTCTTAGATTTCTGTATCATTTAGCTCATCATTGATGCAAATATCATAGAGTGTATTGGTTTTATTCGGAGAACGTAGATTTAGTCTTTAAAACATAATAGCCCCCTAAGAAAGCAAAGTATCACTACTCAGGAATTTGTCTATACATCTCTTTTGAAAATAATCATTTAGCTAAGTGGTTTTGCCTTGAGGAAAGACTATAAGTGCCCATCTAATAAATGAGGCTGGATTTAAAAATAGATTTGAATTCCATGCCTCGTATTTCATCCTAGGAAGACATGCTAATCCTTTCATTATCTACTACTTCTTAGCAAAGCATACGGATTCACTTCATCTGACAAAAAAAGTTATTCTTCAAAATCGAAATGGAAATAGAGCAATAATTTATGAATATGGTATTCTGCCATTTGTTGTGTAGCCTTATGGATATGTTATATGTCATCTTATTCAAAACTACTATGCTTAATAGCAACACAGGCTTAAAAAGGTTTTGAGAGGTTGTCTTATTAACCTCTCTCCCTGCCTTGAGATCACATCCACTGATAACATTTTCCTAACCTCCCTTGGAAACTTACCTCATTGTACAATCGTCATCACTGCAGGTATTTTATCCCCATATCAAACCTTAATTTTTTATGCTACAGTTAATTCTATTAGCTTCACCATCTTGCTTATTTCCTCTGTTTTAATGTCCACTGATTCTTGAGAAGTTTTGTCTACCTTTTGCTCTTGGTGGGAACAAACTACACCATTACCTCTGGAATGACATAAACAAGCATGTATCTTAATATATTTTGTCATGCTCTGTGCTCATGTACTCAGCATGTGTGTGAGGTGATGTGTGATTTTTTTAAGCAGCTACAAAAGCATTTATAAAGAATGACCTATTTTATTTTAAAATTTAGTATCATCTGGTGGTTTCATATGAGCTATGGAATGAAACAAAATTGGGAAAAGTTCTTTCAAAGATGATGAATGTTTTTGACCATTTTACTTTGTTCTTTTTGGTATATTGTATTGGGTCAAGGATTTAGGGGGAGAGAAGGGACTGAGTCAAATTTTCAGAAAAAAGAGGGTGAGTAAATTTGTCGTTCTGGTTTTGTCCTGAAGGAATTCACCATGTATAACTTTACAGAGTCCTTCTCTCCATTACCCTCCCTCCCACTCCCAAACCTTGAGTGTCTCTAGAGGTTAATAAACTATTCTCAAAACGAAATAACAGAGAGCCTGATGGCACCTGGTGAGGATAGGGCAGCTAGAGGTGGGAACTGACCATCAATTTAAATCTAGACCAGGTCAATAGCAAAAGAAAGCTGCTGTGTCCTAACAGCTGTTCAGGGCCTCTGTGAAATGAGGTGGTGGCTTTCATCCAGTTTCTGAACAGCTGTCTTCTTCACAAAAAGCATAGCCACACTGGCATTAATTGGCTGTCTTGCTGGCAGCCTCTGTTGACAACTCACTGAATCCTCTCCTTTTCTCTCCCTTCCTCTTTCTTCTTTCTGTCTTCCTCATCTTCTTTTACCTCTTCATTTCCCCCTTTCCTTTCCTTGTCTTACCAGTAGGTGGCCTGAAAAAAAAAAAGCAGCATTTCCTGAGGGAAGAATGTATTAACACCTCAGATTGGGAGCTCTGCCAGAGCCTGCAGGGACCTGAGGAATGGGTATTGGGATAGTATGTTCTTACCTCCCACAGAGCCAGCCTGCCCTGCTCCAGCCCTAAGTTGTTTTCCTCAAGGTGTGTCAAAGTTTACTGTGAGATTTTCTATTTATCCATTGAGCTCTTGCTCACAAGGGACCTGCCTGTGTTGGTAGAATGGATGGCCCAACAGGCAATTTTGAGGTGACTCAGGGGTTGTGGGAGACGCCTTTCATAATCAGCTCCTCTCAGGCACAACCAGAAGTCACTAGAAGAGGGAGGTGTTGCAGTTTGCAATTCCCTTCTCAGATAAGAGATGCACTATTTTCTGGGGAAACGTGTGGTAAATATATTCCCAAACTCCAAATCAGCATACATAGCTTGAACAAACATTTTTGGATTTATAATTGTATTTGACAAGTTTTCAATAAAGGAAAAATGAAACTTTTTTTTTTTAGTATTCATTTAACAAATTGCTTGAAATAGAAGGAGTAAAATTCTATGAAATGTAAGACTGCCAGCAAGTCCACAGAATGAATTGTTACCTCCACAAAATTCTTTGGATGCTCTTTTGCTCCTTCAAATAAAAGTAAGGAAATAATAGTGGTGGCTGCAATCCTTGAAATTTCCAAGTCTGCCTTCAGATTATCTAACTTCATTTTCTCAGTCTCAATTTAGACATTGAAAGAGTGGACTAAAGGAAATCTTGTCACTCATATACTTGTTATTTTTGCAACCAGAAGGAGGCAACAGTAGGACATCATAGTCTCTTGTTATGGAAAAAGAAAATTAAAAAAAATTTTTTTTTACAGTAGTTCTGTACTTATTAAAAGGCCCAAAGCATTTTGCCCTAGGCTGACTCTCTTTGGAATTAAAACCCTGTGTTTATCATTGTATGGGGAAATTCAACCACTATGCCACACATTGGTTTGCATTTAACTCACTACAGTGTTGATTACTAGAAATACCTTCTTGACCTAGTAGATTCCGAAGCCTTTTAAATGATCATTTGAAATCTAACCCAGAATCTTGAGTTGCAGTAATATTAAACAGATGTGAAATCTCAGATATCCTTTGCAATTTGGAAGATAACATTAGTAGTGCAACCACTTTCAGCATGGTTTTTGTTCTCAGGGAAATTACCAGCACCCACAAAACAGTCATGAAGGAAAGAGGTGAGGGTCAGAGTTGGGGAAAATACTCTTAACAGCAGCTCTAAGTCTCCTTCCTACCTTTATGATCCTCTTTCTTTCATCTGTGGGATGGAACTAATCACACGCAAGGTTATTTTTGTTATGCAATGAGTGTAATATTACTTGAAGATCCAAGTGCTAAATATTATTAATGATAAGAACAAGCAATTGTGAACCACACATAAAAAAGAAATAGCCTTTGGGAAGGTGTTTTTTCTAGTATGGATGGATTCTCTAGTCCTTAAGTAAAAGAATGGTTCTCAATTTTGTGATTATTAGTTTGCTCATGATAGATGATTGAAAAATGGCATGACCAGTTTGGCTATGTATCTATTTATACTCCCATTTATTTTTTCTTAAATTCCCCTCAAATAAATTCTTTTGGCCTGCAGTCAAGAAAATAATTAAAAAAGAAAAAGGAAAGGCCCCAATGCATTTGCCGTTTTTAGGCTGGACAGAATGTGAACGTTGTGTTTAAGAGGAACACTTCTGATTTTCTACCAATATCTCTTTAGTTGGACATTTCCAAACCTCCCTCTCTCCTTGACAGCAAATGACAAGTGAGTCAGCATTGGTTAAGAGCTGCAAAGATCTCCACTTCTAAGGAGCACTTGCTTAATTCAAACAGAAATGAAAGTCTAAGAAGCACTGAGATTTCAAGACTTGGGCAGCTAAGTGGAAGCGTCATTTCCTGAGTCCACATCTTCTGTCATTGTTGGCTGGGACTTCATCTGGCAATGAAGCTTTCTGATCTACAATAGTTAAAATGGCATGTTGTCCCCTCCCTCTCTGCATCTTTTCTTTTCTCCCATAAAGATATGAAGATTGAAAGAGTGAAAGGAATACATGTATATTATATATATATGAGGGGCATTCCTTCCTAACAAAGTGTGCTAGTCATAGGAAAAATATCATTTTTTTTTTCTATGTGGCTTGTGTTTCTTTTTCTGAACTCTGAAGTCTTCTCTAAAAATTCAGTCTATGGGATGCAAATCTAAAAAGCATCATGGGTCAAACAGATAATAAAAAGGAAAGAATCAGGTTAACTCAAGGGGGAGGAGAGCCATGCCTACGGCCACCACAGGGTACAATTCCAGGGCACCCATTCTGGTGATATTGTATGTAAATAGTGCCCCCTAGTGTGGAGCAGTGTGGAGGGCCTCTACATGCCCTGCCCATCCATTCATTCAGAACCTCCTCATTGCGCTTGGTGTTTGCCAGACATTGATCTCAGGGCTGGTGAGATAGCAGCCAACAAAGTAGACAAGAATCCCTGGCCTCATGGAGCTAAAGGCATTTATACTCAATTATTAAAAAGAAAGAAAGTCATAAAACCACCATGTCAGTCAAACAAAATGCACCTACATGCAGAATTTGGCTTAGAGGCCCACCAATTAATGGCCCTTGCTCTGGGCTTTTAAATTATTTCTCTGACCTTGGAGGTTTTAGCCATAGGGAAAAAATACACAAATATACTGACCACAGTTTTGCATCCATTGCTTAGCTTGTGCTTAATTCAATGAGAGCATTTTGTGTACATCGAAAAGATAAGTAATTTTCAATTACATTTTTACACCCCCGCCCCCACCTCATGCTTGTACTTGTCCCTTCTTCTTCCAAGGGAACTTAATTCCTAGAGGTGGTCAGTTAGGTAAGTGAGGAGGGAAAACAAGAATGAGGTGGGGTCATGGCATTCTGCCAAAGCATTGTCTATCTACATACCTGCCCTGGAGATGAATGGAAATGTGACAAGGAGCCACTGAGATATGGTCAGTTCAAAGTCTGCTCCCAACCACCCACAAATTCAATTAAACATTTCTGAAACAAATTGGCATTCTTTGGCGTTTGCTCTCTATCTAACTTGTTGGATGTTCCTTTGTCTGTGTGTTGAATTTCACAATGGAAAATGTGTTTAAAAAAAAAAAAAAGAGAGAGAGAAGATTCCCTAAAGGATAAGGTCTCTTAGAGGTTATGCTAACAGAAACAGCAGTGCAGAATTCAAAAAGTTTTTATAGAGAATTTATTCCTCATCCTCATGGTATCATAATGCCCCTCAATGGAAATTTTAATTTTATGTACATATAGGCAAAATGGAGCAAAAAGAGGGTTTCTGGTAACCAAGCTACTTCCATATCTGGAGGGTTTTGATTTTCTTTTTTCTTTTTACACTTAAAGCTTTGGTAAGGCTGAAAAAACAAAAAAACAAAACAAAAAAATGTGTTTTAAGTTTCTGCAAGAAGCTTTCCAGAAATGCTATGATGGTACTCAAATAGTTTAAAAGTTTTCCACTTCACAAACTCAATTGCATGACTCAAAAATATTTAAAGAACCTAGTCACAAATCTGATGAAGAGACAGAGTCACAGAATAAAGGTATAAAGACCCCAAGTAAGCATTCACCTCTTCCAAGAAATAGAGCCAAGACTATCTATGATTATGCTGCTTCTTTTCTACCTGCCTTTCAGAAGCCTTTATTTCCTACCCCCCACCCCCAAATTAAAAGTAGCAGTAGTAGTACAAATGATCATCATCATCATTATTGTTGTCATCAGGAGAGATATTTACCAAATCATTCCACATGTTATGTTAAATAACTTTTTTTTCCAAAGTTTGGAAGCATTTCTTGAAAGCTGTCAAAGGTATTAATTTTTTTCTCTCTTCAAATCACAAAGCAAAATTCCACTCCCCCCCCACACCTTCTTGAAAACAAAAAATAAAAGTTGAGTTTTGCTTTTCTATTCACTGCAATCCTAGCCAAAGTAAAGCCCTCTTTCTCAATGACGTCAAGATCTTTACCAAGATTAGGCTTTCATTTCTCTATTGCAGCAATTAGCCAGGGAATGTATAAAAGGCTTCAGGGAGACTCACTGGGCTGCAGAAAGAGGTGCTTTGCACCACAGACAGATAGCTGGAAGGAAAAGCTAGAGGCAGTGAGGAAAAAGAGCGGAGTTAGACGCTCCTGGGGAAGGGTGAGAGTGAGGCAGGCTAGAAGGAGAACAGAAAGTGTGTGTAAAAAGGAGTAAAGAAAGAAAAAAACTACCCTTAAAGCACATCTTTAAAACTCCGGCAATTCGAGAAAGAAACAGGCTATGTTTAAAGAACATAGAGACAGTGAAAACTAAAGAAAATTTTGCAATCTGTGCCACCGTCTCATAGGTGCTTGGAAATGAAAGTAGAACTGCTTGTCTTTAACGGACTCAGAGAGGGGTAACTGGATTTGGGACGGGCACGCCAGTTTTTTTTTTCCTTTTTCTTCCTTTCTTTCTTTTTTTTTTTTTTTTAACATCTTAAATCCTGGAAAAAAAAAAGCAGCAGCTCCAAATTGAATGAATTGATGGGCACATTCCAACTCCTGGTGCTGGAGAGACTGAACTTAGTCTTGCCATTTCTGCTTCTTTGAAAGAGGAAACAACTTGGGCTTCCTTTAATTTAGTTTTTCTCCTTCTCCCCCCACCCCCAACCTCTTCCCTTGCCTCCCCCACCCGTCTATCACCACCCCCATTTTAAATAATAGAGTGAAGGGGAACCAGAGCGCACAAGGGAACTGACTCAGGAGGCAGAGAAGATGGGCATCCTCAGCGTAGACTTGCTGATCACACTGCAAATTCTGCCAGTTTTTTTCTCCAACTGCCTCTTCCTGGCGCTCTATGACTCGGTCATTCTCCTCAAGCACGTGGTGCTGCTGTTGAGCCGCTCCAAGTCCACTCGCGGCGAGTGGCGGCGCATGCTGACCTCAGAGGGGCTGCGCTGCGTCTGGAAGAGCTTCCTCCTGGATGCCTACAAACAGGTGAGCCGCGCTGGGCACGCTCCCTGGGTCAGCAGGGGCAGGGGTTCGCACGCGTGGGACTGGAGGCCCTCGGGAGCATCCGGGTGAGGACTGTGGACCCCTATTTGGGGACCTAGAAGTTCAAGTGAGCTGTGTTTACTTTCTATGCCTGTCACAGAGGTTAAAGGTGGAGTTGACAGGGATTAAGCAGTAGTGTGACCCGGTGTGACCTAATCAGAGGTCTCTAACAGGAGTCATTAATTTTCTTACTGTAATTTTGGGGTTAGGGGGTATTTGTGCCGGTGGAGTAACTCTGGGAAAAGGCAGAAAATGTTGGGAGAGCTGCATTTCTTCTGTTCTTGTCTTAATCTGGAATGTTGATGTTTTGCTTGATGTGAGACTGTTGGCCGTGCATTCGGAAAGACAGTTTAAGAGGGTGGACACTGCAAAGCGAAAAAAGAGAATACTACTCAGAAACTCTCAGGGAGTTGAGACTTTAAAAAAAATGATTACAGCAAATGTGATTTGGTAGAGGTGAGAGTTAAGGAAAGCAAACCTGTGTGCTGTGACCCCTACATTGCTTGGGATTTGAACCCTTCTGAAGTGGTTGCCGGGCTCTGTCCTAAGTTACTAGATACCAATTTGCAACAGAAACATCTGAGAACTGGCTCTCAGCTATGCAGATGTTGTAAGGCAAACCAAATTTGCTTTTGTTTCTCAAAAGTAAAATAGGTTGTTTCAGAAAGAGTGAATGGGTCTGGGGTCCATTACAATCCGCAACGTGTTAAAACATGTGCCTTGAGCACTAAAGCAGGGCTGCACTCTCCACACTGGAGTTGGTGTCATGGTTTCTAAGAATTCTGGCGTTCCAGCCTTTACAATGCTTGGAGATATTGGTGGAGCATCCTCAGCTCAGATCTAGAGGGGAACAGAGGAGCATGTTGGCACTGGTCTTTTGTCAAACATCCCCTCCCCTCAGACCCATTTTACAGCTGAAGGCCCCTGGGCTTAAGAGTAAGGAACTCATTTAGCAAAAGTTGCTGTCAACGCAGAGAATCTGGATTTTCCCTAACAGTCCCAAGGAAACTTGCCCAAGACTTCAGGGGCCAGAATTTGAGAGGAGTATGGAAGCAGGGGATTCAGTGAAGAGGTGCACTATAGGAAGGGAGCACTCCAGAAACAGATGAGAGACTCAGAATAAATAGGGTAGGGGAATGAGTCCTCCATAAATAGACACTGGAAAAACAATGCTATGCACCAAGAAAGGAAAAGAAGTTACTGCTAGTCACAGAAAATCCAGAGTAGGGTTGTTCCACTGAAAATCAATCAAGTGTTCAAGAAAATATCTATTTTATAGGGAAGTTTTACTGCAATGCATGTTCTTATCATTGAGAATAATCTGCCGGTGGTTTGCATTTGTTATCCCCAAGTTGTGTGAGTAGCAAGAGCTCTATTAGTAAGTGGAAATTGCTTTATAATAATATGGATCCATGCTAAAACAGTAAAAACTCATTTATATTATATGTGTGGGTGAATGTGAGATGTGGACCAGAAGATATTGGGATGATCATTTCAGTTCCACAAATATATATATATTGTGTTTGAGATTTGTATGTTTTGTTTTGGGAATGGGGAATTAGGAGGGTATTAGAGGGTTGTATAATACGTCACACATTATTAGTTAGGACGTTCCCCCCATCTACATCTGTATTTTGTATGTGTTAAGAGAGAACATAGAAATATTGGTGGTTTGATCACATGTCAAACTGTTCCCTTTTTTGAAAGACAATTGACTTTTGCCTATGAAAGAAAAATCATTTCTTGGGAGAATTTTACTTACATGTATACATATCTTATATAAATGTCATCTCTCAAGTAAAGGATCAGGGCTATATATTACTCACAAATATTAAGTGAGGGTGTTGCTCTTCATTAAGCAGCTTATTGAAAGAAAAATGGAAAAACAAATGCCTCTTTTATGAACTTCCTATTTTTTTCTTTCACTAATGTATAGTGTTCCATTGTGTTACAGTATTTTGTTTTTCATATTCCTGGAATTGGGATGGATATGTGGTTTGTTTTCTCTTTTTACATATGGTTTGTATATTCTTCTCCCATGTTTCTGTCTGTGTCTTCTGATTTGATGAATGATCAAGTTCACGACTGATGATGTTATTATGTTTGCTTTCAATGATTTATATAATAGCTACCATGAGAAAAACCAACTCAAGCACCCACATACCCAGAGACAAGATTGGACTGAAAATGCAATGAATGGAAATGTGAACTCAGCATGCACTGAATTTTGGTCTCCCTCTGTCTCCAAGTATGGCAAGGGTGTTGGTGGTTGTGGTGGCATTTGAGGGTCACTCAGAATCTCTGAAACAGGTTGAATCACTTCTGTGAATGCTGTTGTCATCTGTGCCACCATCTTTGGGTGTAGCCATTTCTGGAGGAGGTTTTGTTTTATATAACATCACAGTATTTCATAATCCTCACTTGTACTATTTTGGGACTTCAATCCTTCAAAGCAAACTTTTCCAAGTGTGAGGAGTATGTCCATATGTGATAAAATTAGACATGTCATTTTTAATTCTCTTTATTGTTGAATGTCAGATATTTGGGAAGATATTTAGCGAAAATGGAGTTAAAGTATTATACCTGTGTTTTGCCTCCACAAGAGGCAACAAAGAAGTAAACAAAAACAAAATGAAATAAAACAATAAACCCTTCATTAAAATCTTGAATGGGATTTAAAATTAACTTTATAGAGAAACTTTTAAAGATAATTTGGGTTCTTGTTAAAAAGGGTTTCATGCATAGTTTTGATTGGAAAAATGTCTCCAGAAACATGTGACAGATTCCAAAGTGAATAACAGATATTTGTTATTTAAGTTCCCTTAGTCAGTGTCATGCATGTGTGAACACTGCATCCTTGTGCTATTGCCCAAAGACTCAAAAATACAGCCAATAAACAAACTGCCCTGTCTGAGAGCCTGGCCCCTACCTAAATGAAGTGTAAAAATAAACACACAGTATAGATGCTGAAAAGTAGTTTACTTCTGCACAGTTAATATTGCAGTAGCATAGCAAACATATTCATTTGAACATATAATTTTGGTTTTAAAAGGGTCTCTTTAACATTCTCGTCCTTCTCTTCATTAACCGTAAGCCTTTTGACGCTCGACTCCACAATGGAAAATGGGTCTTTTAAGAGAGAAACATTCCCAAAGGAACACAAAGAAGGCCACTGCTAGAGCGTGTACATCACTTGGATAAAACATTGGGGCATGATATGGATTAGAGCTTACATTCTCAAGGTGCAAATCAAAAAACAAACAAACAAAAAGCAACCAAAAGGGAATTGAGCTCAGAGGAAGAAGTAGGTAGCTTAGTATTCAACTGATTTATTCCACCAGTCTGAATATAAATGATTAAATTGCCACTTAAGAATTGTTTAGCCATGTTTGTAAAGACATTGATGTAGCCTGGTAATTATGTCAAAGAATTTGAAACTTGTTGATAGTTAATAAAGCCGTTTCCAGGACTTTGGATAACAGGAAGTATGTGTAAAAGTTCTTCTGCCACCCCCTCTTCCCAATTTTATAATTTGCTTTACTTTCTGTCGTGAGATTAGGTGATATCTTGTCCAGAAGCCTTTCTCAGGCTGTGGAAAAGAAATAAACAAGGTTAGTAGTATGTGCTCTATTTCCAGCTTCTCCTTGATGAATGGTTCTTTCTGTATGTTTCCTCACCCTGCATTTCACAGTCCACACGTTAAAGCAGCATTATCATTTTCCTCAGGCGCTGAACAATGTCAGTAAAAGGAATCCCATTATCAAGGGAATCAAATTTATATTTATGCTATATAGTTATGTGCATATTCATATTTATAAATATGCCTATAGAAACACTTGAACTTGGCTCAGAGATGTGGTCTGTTGTAAAAATGCATAGCACTTATTCACCTCCTTTGTTAGTGTTGTGTTGACGTTGATTGCAAAAACAGGAGAAAGGACAGCTGTACTAGTGCAGATGAGAGAGAGAAGTCAGTGATGACGATACCACCTCTACGTATGTCCTTTCTGATCCTTGTAAAATAAAGGGACCCTTTGGGAACATCGGAACTTCAAGACCAATTAGTGGAAATGATGCTTCTTGTGTTTGGGCATTAAATACTGGGCAGGGTTCTCTTTAGAGCAGCTCATGCTGGCAGGGAAAGAGGTGCCGACCTAATTACTCTTCCGCAAGAGTAAAAAATGCCTTTTGAATGTTTCTTTGGCAAATATGTCTCATTAAGGACAAAAACCAAACACAAACCCTCTAAGAAGGAGAAATTAAGATGATAGGTAACTTGTGGCCAGGAGACTTTCTGTGCCACTGTGGGAAATGAAAACAAAGTTTGGGAGTACCAGGGGATAACTTGTTTTTGTTGAGCTTCTTTCCTGCAGCCTAATGTTATTATGGGACCAACTTTATTTTCTTCATCATTTTGGCTCTTTGTCAAGGAATGATTTGCACCTAGGGAAAATGAAGAATCTTCCATCATTGAAGACAGTAGTGCAGGGTGCATAACAGAGCAAACTAAGAAATTCTCTACTTGAAACTCTGGTCATATTAGGAATTTAATTTTCTTGGTAATCAAATGAAGAGATAAGAAAATGAACTGTAATGTCTTTTAACAGATTTTTTTTTATGTTTTAAAGAAAACATTCATTCCTAAAATTTCTAGACTGTTTTTTTTTTTTTTTTTGTCGTTAATGCTGTCAAATTATACTCCATAAGTTTTTAGCAAAGATGGACAAGTTTTATGGTTAGTATGTGATGCTTATAAAAGCAGACTATTGGTCTCACACTTGGGTTTATGGATTGTGGGTGTGTGATTTTCCCTCTTCATTTTTTTAATAGCATTGATCTGACCTATGTATTTTCTCTCACCTAATCACCCACCTGAACGAGCATCTCCAGTTATGACACCATAGTCTGCAGCAGCATCCCATAGCTGCTCAAGAAAATAAAGAGAATCGGCTACATTTTGTTTTATTCAGTGACCAGCTGAGATAATCAGGAACAGATCGATAGCCTTGACTCTTGGTTATGTCAGGATCTACAAGGAAGTCTTCCAGGACCCGCATTTCTAAACTGTCTGCCTCAGTGACCTCATCCATCACTCAAATATGATTATAATCATTGCAGGTCAAGGTTATTATTAAGTATAAAATTTTTCACTGACCCCTACTTAGGATTATAAAAACTAGCATTCATTTAATAATTCATTGAACAAAAATTTTTAAAAATATTTTCCAGCCTAACAAAAGATTAATCCCCCTCCAAAAGAAAAAAGAGAAGCATTACATATTTGCTGACTTCTCCTGAGTTTTAATCTTAGGGTGACAATGTGTGCTTGTCCTAAATCTTCTAAGGCAAAATGTCTAATTTGGAAAGAATTCTGCTGCTGAGCCATAGGTGGTCATTAGAAGAAGGTACTTTAACTTTCCAAGAAAATTACCTACAGGTAACAAGACAGTCACCTGTGACCGAAGCATCAGATTAGATTATTCAGTCGAATGAATCAGGGATAATACAAGTATCAACAATTCTGCTCCGATGTGAGTCAGGGAGTCAGAGGCCTGTTTAACAAGACCATGCAGTTGTTCTTAGCTCCCAAAAATGACTCCAAAAGCAAATGGATGTTTTTACCTACCAAGAACCTAGTCCAGAAATTATTTTTCTCTTGTGCATGGGTTGCTTCCTTAACAGGAAGCTGCTGCCATACCTAATGAATTCAGACTCCTCTGTTGTCAGTATTTAAGTCTTTATATCACAGTAGGTTGAGGAAAACAGCACAACAATATTATTAAAAAGCAGCCCTTCTAGAATCATTATTAAGTGTTAAGTAAAAAAGATCTCAAGAGAAAGTGATGGTAATGCCACTCACCACCTCCATCCCCCTACCACCTAGATCTTTAAAATTTGTATCTTTAAACTTTAGGTGTGTTATACTACCTCAAAGACTAGGATGGCTCATGTTAAAATAATAACCCAGTTAAGAGAGGCTTGTTTTGTTCTCCATCTTGTGTCGCTTGCAGATTAACCAAGAAAATTGATAAAAATAAAAATAAAACTGCTAGTACTTGTTTCAAACATGGCCTGCTAGGATTTTTCAGAAGGGAGAAAGGACTTCTTTAATTCCTTCTCCACAGTTAAAATGAGTTATACCTTAACATTAGTTAGAAGCTTCTTAATAAAAGCCCTTGGGTCTTTTACTTCAGTATGGATTGTTCAGTCTTTAACAATTCACTTCTAAGTGACTTCAATTAACAGCAGTGTTATGTGTGACTGTATTTATATGAGGGAAGTGAGGCGATCCAATCTGAGGTGTTTTGCAATATTAAGGATATTGTATAAAAATCAATTGTACTCTCCTAAGTTGTCTCTAATGTTATTGGTTTTCATTAAACCATTCTAGGGGAAGACCCAGTTGTGTTAATTCATACTGAAGTAGTTGGCTTTTTTATGTTGCCTGCTTTTTAGTATCAATTTACAGATTGAAATGCCCACAAAATTTCCTTCAAACCATGTTCAACTGTTGAAACCATGTGAAAAGGGAGCACATGAAAAGATTTTCTTTTACACCTCTTCTGTCTGAGTGTTTTATAGTTCAGAGGAGTGTAGGACTTAGAAATTACAAGTTGTTAATAAAATGTATGATGGAAAAATGAATGATTTGTGATTTTTAGGTAAAGAGAGGGAAACAAAAAACACATGAAAAATGATAAATTAATTGAAAGTGAAATTCTGGAATAATTGTATTTTTTGGGTGATTATTTATTTATCTGTTTATTTAATAGAAATGGTGAGCTTTTAGTCATAGGAACCCCCAAGGTAAGCAGTAGCAGCAGGAACCTCCAAGGAGGACACTGTAGTGAGGGGAAAATCTCCTTTCAGGAAAAATTTCCTTTTTTTCACATGAATTGCCCAGGAAAGATGGTGTTCTGTTTCACATGCTAGCGTGGCATCTGATAACGGCAGCCTATAACCACAGAGTGATTTTCAGTCTACAGAGCTCTTTTCCTTATCTCCCAGTGACCTTATGAGGAAGATGGGCATTTGTCTATTTTACAGATAGGTAAGATGGCGCTTCTAGGAGGTTAAGAGGGTGTAGCGCTTCTTGTAATTGGTGGACTCCAGGTTTTCTAGCTCTGGTGAGGAATAGAGTCCCTCAGTATCATTGTCCATTGATTGTGATTAAATGATTTAGCACCATGCAAGAAAATGAAGGTCCAGTCTGAGTGTTTTAGAATTCAAAAGCATGAATTCAGAGAGAGGTACACTATCCCAAAACTCAGATAATTGAAGTACACTATCACTTTTAACTTTTAAAATGAAGTCAATTAATCATTCATTATATAATGTGTGCTAAGCATTGGCAGCAAGGTCAGGATAGTAAAGAATTCCAGCCTCAACTTAATTATGAAAAGAATTAACTGCAGTGCCTTCAATGATGAAAATAATTACCTTCAGTGGCTATACAGAATGAAAAACACTTTTCTCTTCTGGACCATTCTTTACATTACCTATGTCATGGCATTTCTTTACTCAGATCAATATATGTTTCATGTGCTCTGAAGGAAATACCATGTTTTATTAGAGCTGATTATATTTATTTAGAGTGAGTTAAAGCAGCAATGTGTTTAATGTAGTGTTTTCTCCCTTCCCTTTTTTCAATTCCAGGTGAAATTGGGTGAAGATGCCCCCAATTCCAGTGTGGTACATGTCTCCAATCCTGAAAGAGCTGACAACAGTGGAAATGGTTCTCTGGAGAAGACAGAGGATGGAGCAGAGTGCCACCTTCTTGACTTTGCCAGTCCTGAGCGTCCACTGGTGGTCAACTTTGGCTCAGCCACTTGACCTCCTTTTACTAGCCAGTTGCCAGCCTTCCGCAAACTGGTAGAAGAGTTCTCGTCAGTGGCTGACTTCCTGTTGGTCTACATTGATGAGGCTCATCCTTCAGATGGTTGGGCAGTACCTGGGGACTCCTCTTTGTCTTTTGAGGTGAAGAAGCACCGGAACCAGGAAGATCGATGTGCAGCAGCCCACAAGCTTCTGGAGCGTTTCTCCTTGCCGCCCCAGTGCCATATTGTGGCTGACCGCATGGACAATAATGCCAACGTAGCTTATGGTGTAGCCTTTGAACGTGTGTGCATTGTGCAGAGACAGAAAATTGCTTATCTGGGAGGAAAGGGACCCTTCTACTACAGCCTTCAAGAGGTCCGGCAATGGCTGGAGAAGAATTTCAGCAAGAGATGAAATCTAGATTAGCTGGTTAAAGGTATGATTGTAAGAGAGCTTATTATTTAAAAATTATGTACAGGAAAGGAAACTAAGAACTGAATCCACTATTTCAGCTGAGTCCCATTGCCTCACTGAAAGGAATTTACATATCAGAATATTAAACTTCTAACATCTCAATACTTCTTTTACCACTCAGATGGTATTTGGCTAAATAGTAGCACCATCACTTCCCTTCCTAGTGAAAAGATCCCAAGATGGAGAGGAAGAAACCCTGATTCAGCATGTTGTCATTCTGCCTTAAGAAAGAAGTGATACAACTGATGCATGCTTTGGGACAGAAGAAAAGAATTATCTGAATGCTGTTATGTTTGGGAAGCTGCTGTCAGGATAAGGGGCATTGCCTGGGTTTTATTCAGCATGGATAAAGTCCAGCTGGAAAATTCTCAAATACTATCCTCTGAGTCCTTAACCCAAGGCCATGTGGTTAGGGCCTTGGTGTTTAATATGATAGAGTAGTTTCTGATGTTCTGGTTTCTAGCATGCAGTGCTTTATGCCAGTATAAATAGCCCAGAACTCACAGGTCTGCATGTAGACACCAAGAATGATCCCTCATCCCTCAATCTGGATGGTTAGAATGATCATCTGAGGTTTCAAGGTTACTTTCTAGGTAGTTGGGGAAAGGGATAGAAGAAAATCAAATTGACAAAGTAGGAAAGATGAGGCAGAAATAATAGGAAGCTTCATAGAGCTTCATCTTGAAACTGTAGAGAGTGAGACTAATTTGTTAGTCACAGAAACGTACACAAGTCCAGAAAAAGAAGTTTGACTAAAAATAACATAGAGAATACACATGTGAAAATAATACATTTATCATATGCTCTTTTGTTGAGAAAGGGAATTGAAAAAAACACCTCTAGTATTCGTATTTATGAGGATTTTCTTGCAGTAATAATTACTTTTTGAAACATGTATGTGGTATGTATATTTGCAGTGGATAAATCATACCCCTTGGTACCATTAAAGGTAAAACCAGTGGGTATAGTGGTGCTGGCCTGTTCCTCCCTGTTCCTATAATTATGATGTGCCCCCACTCATTCCTGGTCCCCATCTCTATAGTAATATCCTCTCTGAAGGCTGAGATAAAGAGTATTTGTTCACCTGTGTATATCGTCTCAGCTGTCATGTGGGACAGGTGCTTTGGCTATTCAGCTACAGCCCCATTTTCCTTCAAAAGTAGGTAAGCTTTAAATGAATGATAGGCAGAAACAAACAAGTCAGAAAGAAACAGCTGCAAAACAGAGGAAGAGAAGTTTAGTTTGGGACAATTCCACTGGTAATTTCGGAAACTTTGATATAATGCAACCTAATGTAGCATGGAATTTGGTAACATGGAATTCCCATTTATGTATGAATTTGAACTTGGGTCTCCCTGTGGCTCCATTATCTGAGATCTAATAATATAGGGTCTCTATAGTGTATTATTATAGTTATATGTATATATATACACATACTGTGTTTCTCTTTAAAATAAATACAGTAGACTTTTACCCATAAATAATATCTAAAGATCACACTCCCTAATTCTGTACCATAGAATTTTTCTTGTAAATTGATGATGCTATCAAAATCACAGTATGTGTCTGTATTTATAGGTACAAAGTTTCTGAGGACCGTCATATTACTAATTGAATCATAAAGTAAAACTAATAGAAAGAAATATCTATGGATAAAAACATCTTTTTGAAATAGTTGCCTGAAATCAGGAAACAGAACTGGATGGTCAAGAACCAAAAGTAAATTTTTTAAAAACTGGAGAAAAATAACAGTCATACCACTGGTTAGTTTATTGTTAGGACATTAAAGGATCATTGCAACTGACTTTTCTTTTACTGCAACAAACTTTCTAGTGTTTTAAATTCTATACAAAACATTCACAAAGAATCAATGTGAATTTTGAAAATATGATATCTATTGAATTGCTGGCAAATCATATTGAAAATAGATTATTTCAGATTCCTAAACTGTTAAACTGTATACTCAAGTTTTATCTGTGCCCCTCCCCCCCCCACTGACTTTTATCTTCACAACAGTGTTGAGATTTATGTGGTACTCGAGAGAAGTAAAATGAAAAATTGGTTGCACCCTTATAACATTGTCCTTAAACTTCCCTTTTGTTCTGTATGCACAGTAATGGAACAGGATGTCAGAGAAGCTGGTGGGGGGGATGGCTTTTGACTGAGGCAGTGCTAGTTGTCTTGGGAAAGGGGTGATGGGAAAATCACCCAGTTGTGTTTTGATTTTAAGGAGAGAGATGGTTGTATGTGTGCAGACAATTCCTCTCCTTGAGGATAGTCCAATGAAGAAATGGAGCAGAGGAAGTAAACACACAAAGGCATTGGCTGAATATTAGGGAGAAAGATATATTCAATAGAACATAGACTTTTCTGGAAGAAAGTCTGTTGCAGGGCCAATGGAGAAAGTGAATTGACAAAGCTCAGGATTTTCCCACAGTATGTGGAATGGCTTGGTGTTATCAAGATTATGATAACCCTGTAATTTTATAACCTATTTATCTCAACTTAAATGTTATGATTTCCTGTGATGTATCTTTTATAAACTTAACAAGAAGTCATTATTTGAGGTAAATGAGAATCAATGTTTAGCTGGTATGCCTAGAGAAATTAGTATATTGTCAATACCCATCTACCTACCTATTGTGTCATTTATAAAGCATGTTCCTCTGAAGCATTGACATTCTTATTCTCACAAGGGGAAAATATATATGTATACATAAATATAACCTTGAGTTCTTCTTAGTACCTAAATATTTTTCACCATAGGCTGTGTTTACATGGAGCTATCCATTTAGCCTTTTAAACTGAATTCACTTGTCTATTATTGAAATCATTTCCTAGAAATTTTAGATTTTATCATAGAGTCTGAATTTACTCAAACATTTAGTGTTTGAAAGACTTATGTATGTCAGGGAACTATTCAAAACTTACTTTATTTTTATTGCTTAGAAGAAATAGCGGAATTGACAAATGACTTTCTTGAATGGGCATGAATGAAATGCCTGACAATAATATAGAAATATTTAATACAGCTCTTAAAATTAAAAAAATCACTCTTTAGAGACAGAGTGGTAACTATTCTTTGTAAAGCTGAAGTGATAGTCATTTAAATTAATGTGACTTCTTATATTCACATTTTTGATCTCTGGTCCTATGTCTTCACCTCATTTATACAGTGTGCTACTGATTTTTGGTACTATCGACTTCTAAATGGCATATTGATTTAGTCAAATTATCCTCCCATTGATCAGACATTTTCTGATCAAGGAGGGAAGAAAAACCTGTTCTCGTTCATTTTTACCTAAGTATATTTCATCATTTTGTCTCTTGAATAAAAATCATAAAATATAGTACAGTCGTGGGTGGGTGCTGTCTCGCTGCATAAAATACCAGAGGCAGATTAAAGACTGTCTGTGCCTTTGGGAAAAATCCCAGGTGGATCGACGTCCCCTTGGCATGCCCTGTGGGCCGTGTCCACAGTAAGAGGGAAGCACTGATTTACAGGACTTCCCATTCTATACATCAGAAGAGGGTGAGCCTGGATGTTCTTACCACTTGATCTCTGATTGGTGGTTAGAAAATAAGCTTAGTTAGGTGGTGGTTGGAAAATAAGCTTAGTTAGAATCAAATGGCCATTGCAAAGTGGAAAAGGTACACACCTACTTCTGACCCATTGAAGGATTAATGCAAACTCTACCAGCATTTAGAACTTCTCAGAACGTGACCAATGTGATGTCTCTCAGCAGCGGAGATTGACTATGCAGCTTTTGATTCCAGGAGCATTAAAACAAAAAAAGTGATATCACCAAAAATCATAGCTAAAATATTTTTAGTTACATTGAAACCTCCTCCCCACTTTCTTTTACCTAAGCAGTAGAAGCCAGACCATGTCTTCATATGTATGTCCAGAAAGGGACGTAAGAATCAACCTCCACTCAGTGAATGACACTCTCTTGATAGTGTCCTGAAGCTGCTTTTATGAAAGAAGGGGACAGAGCCTGGGAGAGTCAGGAAATTTCTAATGGGGAAGAAGTAGACCCTGAGGGCCTGGTCTACTGATTTGGGAAGATTCAGGAAAAAAAAAAAAAAATCTCACTACTGGAGGAAGGCTGCTGAGTGATTTTAGGATGAGCAAAGCACTGGGCCATTTCCTAATGCCCTAGATTCCTGGGAGTGCCAGAAGCAAGCTCTCAGATTTAACAGACCTAGTTCTGTTCCAAGGTCTAAATAGAAAGCAACAGAGAGCAAACATGTACAGATATCCAAACAAGACTGCTCATGCAAGTTGGGGCTTGCTGCCCATTTGGGGCAGCAGTACCAGAGTTCCAAGGGAGTTTATTTAATATTTACTGAGGAGATTTTGAAGACCCAGAAGATGTTTAATGAAGTCACTATTTTGGCTCAACTCCTCCACCCCCCCCCCCCCAAAAAAAAAGCAGACAGGTAAACACATAAATGAATGCAGCCCACAGAAGGCAGGGAAATAAATAAAATACTCTCAGCACTTCTCCAGACCACATCACTAGTTGGTGTGGTTTTTATGTGTGTTAGGATTGTATAAGTTTCCAATACTTTATAACCAAAGCAATTAAGAGATATTGGGTAGGGAATGTTGGCCAGTTGTGTTTAGTTTTGCACCACATAATCACCAGACTCTTTATCACCAGCCCAAGTAATCGGGCGCCCGAAACGGGAGACTGAGAAGTTCAGAGGCTGCCAATGTGCGAATGATAACTACTGACGAAAGAGGCATTGACTCAGTTAGTGGTTGGATGTAACCACATTAAGTTGCCTCTCCTCATCTTAGTCTCCCTAGCAAGGAGAATGTTCGGGATAGAAAGCTGAGTGCTGGGGTAATGTGGTTAGAATGCACGTGTATCGCTGCTTCTCAGTTGCAGAAACAGATGTTTGGAGATTATTAGTAGAAAGAGTGTTATATTGGTGCTGAGTGGTATGTGTGCTTTTACAATTTGTTCCTGTATTTTAATAAATGTTGAGTTAAAGAATAAAGTTACTCTTTGGTTCTCTCTCTCTTTTTTAAATTACTTTGCAGACCTTGTCTCCTGCTTAGAACACAGTCATGTTTGAGGAGGGAAAGACTATCCATCATTCTAATATTTATTCCTTGATATTCATGGGCAAAATAGCTAGTGATGTCAGGATATTTTGATCTCATATGGTGTGTCAGAGTCTTCAAGGAAATCAAGGCAAGAAAGTTAAAAGAAAGTCTTCAGATACTTTCCAGATTCATGAACAAATGGCTCATGGAATTCACGGAAAAAGGCCTGTTGAAGAGACTGTGGAACAAACTTACTTTGTTAAATTTACATCACAGGTTTTTAAAGTGCAATAAATAAACTTTCTAAAGTTGTTTAAAGCAATAGAGGATGCTGTGTGTGTGTGTATTTGTTATATGACTGGCAGTGCATTAATGTGGAAGGAAAAAAAATCATTTTTTCATGTGTATATCAAGCACTTTCCATTATGAGATGGTATAGGGGATATGAATTGTTTAGGGAAGCAGTGGCCTGTTAATGAAAAGGAATGTATTTGCAACATGGTTAAGTAAGTGCATTTTGTCCCTGAAAACAGGCAAGTTAACCTTTGGAGACACTGAAGTTGCTTCTAATTTTCTAAATATAATAATTTCATTTGTATTTGTAGTATCTTAATATTCATGAATTTTAATGTAAATTTAAAGAATCATTATTTGACAAATATTTGTTGAGTTTTTCTTTGCAAGACACTTTGCTAGGTGTGATAAGATGTTCAAAAGGCATATAACTAAATTCATTAAGACATGACTCCCTCAAAGAGACTGTCATGGATTATTCAGGACTCAGCAAGTGATACACTTAAAAATTAGTCTACGAAAAAGAAAGTGGAGTTTATTCGGTCATAACTCTGGAAATGATATGGCTGAGATTTGCCTGAGGGACAGCTGGATATAAAGACTTAGAAACCTTCAGTGCTTGCTAAGTCTTTTGTCTCTGTTCTGTTTTTGGTGGCAGCTTTTCCCTCTCAGGCCTTAGGCTGGGCAGTATGACTGGAGAAAGCTCCTGATTTACACTATTATATTACGGTTTGGAACTGAAAGGAAAACACATCCTTCTTTAGATGGAGTTTGACCATATCCCCACAGAAGGACTCTGATCCAGTGACCTTGAATTACATGTTCACCCATTGCCATTGAAGTAGGATCTGTTACTAGAAGAAGGAGAGCAAAAAAGCTCTGGGAACATACAAAAATATCAGAAGTTAATTCAGTGGCCACTGTTTTTAATTTACCTAATAATAAGGGTTAAATAAGAATACAGAGATACCTGGAAAGTGATTGGATATGGACAATCAATAAGAACAAATTCAGAGGAAAAAAGGGCCCTATGGATAAGGCTCTCATGGGAGGCTTTGAGGGGTTTGAAAAGACTTGAGTTGACCTGGAATGATAGGCAGGATTCGGATAGAGAAGAAGATGGCTGTCTTCCATGGAATAAGTCAATATGTATTCACTAAGTGTACAGCAGTTGTGACTAAAGAGGCCAAATCAGTCAAAAACCAAAGACACTAAAATATGTCAATTGTCTTTAGAAGAGATAATTCAATTCAGTAAAAGTTGAGAGAACTGAGGATGGATAGGAGCTATGTTTTATGTTTGCATTCCTCCAACTCTTGGGTTGGCAGACATAAATAAAGATGCTTCCACCAACAAACGTTTTGAGTACCTATTAGGTATAAACACTATAGAAATGACATAAAATGGTTTCCCTTCTGATAAGGATTTACTGGTAGGTGAAAAATCTGTACACAAAGATAGATATGTACCAAATATAACCTCCAAATATACTGAGACTTAACACCCTGAAGTTTTGCCATTTGATTCCATCTTATAAAGAGCTTTGGAAGAAACTGAGGAAGAACCATATAAAAAAGAGCATTTAAAAATGAGGGGAGAGTCTTCCAACCATCATTCATCTGTTAAGATATTCCAAGAAAATATTTAACAAAAGTCCTTATGGTAATGCATTATATAGGGGCATTTTTGTAGAGAGATTTACAGTCCTTTTCCAATTCTCACATGGTGAAGATTCACCATTGCTTTGTCATCTTTGTCATCTGGCATTGCTTAGATTTGTCTAATAGCCAAAAGGAAGATAAGTCAGAGTAAGAGGCATAGAATAAAACCCCATCATAAATTAGTGTCAAAAGTTGAAACTTTCATGCAGGAAAATGCATGGTCTTGTTATCATGAGGTTAATGAGATGTTGTGGGTGAGCTTGCACATCTAGCTATTGGGAGTTCAAAGATGGCCAGATCTCCACTGTGGTTTGGCTCTACCTGGAACGTGTGCTGACACTTGTCCCTTGTAGCTTAAATATCCAGGGGAAACTTCTGGTTCCTGTGCCTGCCTAGATCTTCCAGAACAGTGGCAGAGATTCTAGTTACCTCTTTATTAATTGGGGCCATTTTAAGGGACCCAAACCAGGGAGATTGAGCCTGGAGAATGCTTGAGATCAAAGAACTCACACTCCCCCTGTTCTTGATTCAGGGAAGGGAGTTTATCTGCTGCTTCCCCTCCTGAAGGTCCTCGCCTTCACATTTCCCCTCCACCTACAAAGATACAAACTTCAGCCCTAATGGAGTGAGCATGGGGGTGAGGGCAGTGGTGGACTGGACTGTACAGTTGGTATAGCCTAAGTAATTCTGACAAAAATCTTGACTAATAAATTTTAGATAACCCTAGTGAGGCAATTTAGGCATTTTATTAACATGCTTGTAGACCATGGACCCAAATGGTCTCATAGGCCCCACCCTTAGCCCTGCTTCACCCGGCAGGTGTTCAACGCCTTTTGTGTTTCTGTTTATTAACACCTTACAGGTTATCTTTGTTATCTTAACTGCTTGAGATTTATGTGCTCTACCAAGCCTATTGGGAGAAGGAGCACATTCTAAGCGTTTGATATTTTAAAGTTTAAAGAAAACTCTAAGGGAATTTTAGGCATCAACACCCTCTTATGGTACAAGGGGAAACTAACCTACTATTTCCAACCAGTTACAGAAATAAACTTCCCCTGCTGTTGTAATAGCTGCATTCTCCTTCTCCCTTCACCAAATCCAACACTAATTATTTCTTTATATCAATGTCACTACTTAATCTACCCACATAAGGTAATCCCAATTATACTTTAAAGATATATAGAGGTTATTATATAATGCAGTAAATGAAATGTCCTAATTTCATCCTTTACCAGTATTTCTTGTGGAAAATTTTCTTTTGTCATTTGTGTTTTAGTTTGTGCACACTTTTTCAAAAGCACCTCCCTTGGGTACATCAAAGAATGCCTTACTCATATTTTGCAAAGTTCAAAGTTCTGGCTTGGATCTTCTCACCACCCCCCCCACCCCCTGTTCTGGTGCTCAGGGCTTCTGTGCAATGAGATTGGTGAGTGGCATGAGGCCCAAGTTTAGTTACAACTGTGAGAGATTTTACATTTTTTATGTATAGATAAATGCTAATAATAGTCCATGCAATTCATTCCATGGCATAAAATGTTTACCTTTTGAAATCTAAAGAAAAATGAATCCCCTCATTTAGCTAGGGAGAGGGATAGACTGAACCCCAATTGAATTGGCATTTGCCATCCTAGTGACCAGATAGAAGAGACCAGACATGTTCCTACTGGGTGTGCCACCACTGTGGAGAAGACAATAAGAAGTTATCCACTGTAAGGGCTACTCCTGTTTCTTGGTGATTCAGGTAAACCTAGTTACACCTGTAGCCTAGAAACACCAAATGTGTTAGCATGCTGCTTTTGTGTGGAGCTGCCAGGCCTCCAAGTAACATGCAAGTGGCAATAATCCCTTGCGTGCTGTGTTGCTTCACTGACTTCTTAGACATTCTTTGGAAATAGGCCTCTAAAGTTACCACGGACCATCTTCTAGTCTAGACAAACCCAGAAGTAAGTTTTTTCAGTCCTTGCTCTCCATATTTCAACAGCATTTGTCACTTCTAACTATTAAGGCTTCATTTCTCTCTTTTACTGGGCCTTCATCCACTGTAGTCTAATGAAAGTGGATGTTCCTGAAGGATTACTTCTAAGTATTGTGTTTTTCTCTTTTATACCTTTTGAAATAAGGAAGGCGGAAGTGTCATTGCAGATTGTACTAGAGGTTTGACTGTGAGGAACAGACACCTAAAATAACAGTGACTTAAACAAGAGAGAAGCTTCTTTTCCTCTCTCATGTAAAAGTTCTGAGGCAGGCAATCCAGAGAAAGGATCTCTGTTCCGTGAAGTCCTCAGAGACCTAAGTTCCTTCCAGCCTTCCCTCCATCCCCATGATGCCTCATTGTCCTTACATTCCCACATCTTGGAAAGAACGGTAGAAGAAGGAACATAAAAGAAAAATGGGACAAAGTATACGTGTACTAAACTGTCTTTTAAGAAAGTTCTTGGAAGCTGCTTTATGGACACTTCTACTTAAATCCCATTAGCAGAACTTTGTCATATGGCCACTTTATATGCAAAGAAGGTTAGGAAATACAGTTTTTATTTTGGGCAACCTGTGTCCATCTAATAAACCTATTACTGTTGAAGAAGTGGAAAACAGATATTTATAAAGATATTCTCCTATATTTTCTTCTAGTAGTTTTAATAATTGCTTCTCATATGTATGTGTTTTATCCATCTGGAGCTAATTTTGTACATGGCACAAGACAAAAAATCTAATTTGACTTTGTTTTCCTATTGGATAATTATATCAGCAACTTTTATTGAATATCACCCCCCCACTCCACCCCCTGTATTAGTTTCCTGGAAGGGCCATAACAAAGTACCACAAACTGGGTGGTTTAAACAACAGAAACTTTTTCTCTCACAGTTCTGGAGGCTAGATGTCTCAAATCAAGATATCGGCAAGGCCAGGCTCCCTCTGAAAACTGTAGGGGAATCCTCTATTGCCTCTCCCTAGCTTATGGTGGTTTGATGGCATTCTGCAGCCCCACATTGTCACATGTTTCTCTCCTTCTTATAAGGACATCAGTCATATTGGATTAAAGGCCCACTCAACTCCAGTGTGACCTCACGGTTGACATGGTCTCCGCCTGTGTGGACTCAGCCGTCACGGACGGGGGTGGCATGGCCTCAGGCAGTGTGGACTCGGATGGCGTGGACTCAGGTGGTATGCACTCAGCCGACGTGGTCTTGGGTGGCGTGGACTAGGCCATCGTGGGCTCAGGTGGTGAGGTCTCAGAAGGAGTGGAGCTGGCCAGCATGGTCTCTGGAGGCATGGAATCGGTTGGTGTAGACTGGGGCAGTGTGTTCTCTGGCTGCATGGAATCGGGTGGTGTGAACTCATGCAGCATGGATTCAGCCTGCAGGGACTCAGGCAGCACCATCCCCGTCGGTGCGGACTCCAGTGGTGTGGCCCTGGCCAGTGTGGACTCCGGTGGCATGGACGTGGGTGAAATTGACTTGGGTGACATGGTCTCTTGTGGCGTGGTCTCTTCACTCAACCAGCTCCTTCTGCAATGACTTAAATAGGATCACGTGAACAGTTACCGGGGGTTAGGACTTGAACATACCTTTTTGAGGGGCACAGTTCAATCCCTAACACACTGATTTAAATATGGTTGTGAAAGCAAGTTTCCATATATGCATGGGTCTTACCTAGGCTTTCTATTCTGGATTTTCCTTGCTATATGTCTTTCTCTACACCAATACTACACCATCTTATTTACTAGGTTGAAACATGAGAAGTTACCAGTATTTGTTTTTGACCTTAAAATTATGAGTTTCATATGATAGTTTCATAATAAGCCTTGTTATGGAAAATTCTTCCCCCCTGCTTTTTCCATCCACATTTTTCTTCTTCAGGAACACTTTGGATATTCTTGGAACTTTGCTCTTTCATATAAATTTTGGAAACAGCTTGTTGATTTCAAGAAAGAACACTTTCAGCATTTTAAATGGAATTGTGTTGCATTTATTTTGAGGGAGAATTGACATCTCTATGGCATTACATCTTCCTATCTGTGAGCATGATATATCTTTCCATTTATTAAAGTACTTTTCAATGCTTTTCAATGATGTTTTATAATTTTCTCAATAAATATTTCCCACATCTTCTGACATATTATTTTGGTGCAACATTTTAGTTCTATTTTTTCAAGTTGCTATAATTGTTTCATATACAGGAATTGTTCATTTATATTTATTTAAATAGTCACCAATTTATTTGCTAACCATTCCTTTCTGCGTATCAGTCCCACCTCATGAGATAACTTCTTCCAAAAGTACATTCTTTAAAAGTTCCTTTAGTGAGGGTGTGTTGGTCATAAACTTTTCCTCTTTTTTAGTTTATTTTTTTTATATACAAATGTCTTTATTTTACTCTTTTCTTGAATGAAAGTTTAGGCAGGAGTATAATTACAGATTGACCATTATTTTCTCTGAACTCTCTGAAGATATTTACCTACTGAGGGTCTATTATTTTTGAGAATCTGCTGAAAGTCTGTTACCCATTTCTACATAACTTTTTCCAGTCTCTGCTTGCTATTTAAATTTCTCTTTGTCATTGGTGTTTTGAAAATTCACTATCATATACCAGAGTGGGAACTTATTTTTCATTTGCTCTTTTGGTGTTTATTGTGAATCTTGACATAAAGGTACATATTTTTCAGAAAATCTGAAAAATACCAAGTTATCATCTCTTTGAATATTGACTCTCCTTTATTTCCTTATTTTTCCTTTGTTAACTCCAAATAGATGTATGTATGTGCTTACCATTCTATTCTCCAAGTCTCTCTCTCTTTTTTTTTTCTTTTCAAGGTTGCTGCATTATTTTAATTTCTTCAATTTTTTTGTATGAGGTCTCCAAGCTTGTCTTCAGCTGTGACCAATCCATTGTTTAACCAATCCAGTGAGATTTGAATTTCGATAATTATGTTATTCACTTTTGAAAGTTATTTTATTCTTTTTTTTTTCAAATATGCCCGGTTATTTTTTAAAGTCTCTTTTCCTTTGTTCTTATTTGCAATTTTCTCTTTTCTCTAAAACTTTTAAAGCATACTTTAAAATAATTTTTATCTGATGATACCAATATCTGAAGTCCTTGAGGTTGCAGTTTTGCCTGACTCTTGTTGTTATTGTCTTGTTTCCTTGTGTTTTGTGATAATTTTGTATTATAGTCTCTCTTTTGGCTGATACTAACTTCTGGGAATTCTGAGATAACTAGGTTAAGAGAATGTTTCTCTATACAGATTCTGTATCTCCTTCTGCCAGATGTCCTGGGCCACTAACAACCTGGAAGCCCTTAAAAATTATTATTGCTTGCAGTCTACCAGCCTGCAAAGATAATGACCATTCAAGTCCCCAACCCATGTGAGGGTGGTTTGTCATTAGGACTTTCTGGGGGAGACTAATTTTCCTATCTACCAAGGCTTAAAGAAAACTGGTTTTTCTCTTGCTCTCTTTCTTAATGAATGAATTTTTTCTAACTTACATTTGTACCAAAAGACTATCCCTCAAAAGAACCCAGCTTTCTGTGGGAGTCTCATATTTGCCTTATTGCAGTGTCCTGCACTGAGGTCTTTCTTACTTTCCCTGATCATGATCCTTAAAACCTAAGCATCTAGTTTCCAGCTATCAGAAGCTGCTCCTGGGCAATCCAAGACTTTAGCATTTGCTTACCACTCAGTTTTATGCTCAGTTTAGTCTTCTTTTTCACCTAACCTGTGAATTTCTCTTACTTTCTTTGTTGAATAGCTATACATTTTAAAATCAGTTTGTTTTATTTTATCCAAAGTTTCTCAGTGTTTATAGTAGAAGATTTTCCCGAAATATGTAGTCAATTTCATTGCCGAAAGCAGAACTTGCTACCACTCATTCCTTTGGAGTATCAGATGTTCTAATAATTTTTATCATCAGTTCTACTCTAATGACAGTGACTATTAAATCTATATCTTCAGGCCTAAACTCTCATTTGCTTTCTATTTTCCATAGCAATTTGGAAATATGAACTAGCAACTTAAATGTTTCATTAAATGTGAAAGCTCAATGTGTCCAAAGTAGGATTAATCTCTTTTCAAAAACTGATTCTCCTGCCCAACTTTGCTATATTGTTACTATTACATCAACATTATTCCTAGTTTTTAGCCTATATACCTTGGAAATACTGGAAATGATTTCTGCACCGTCATATCCTTTATCTGTCACCAACTGCTCTCCTTTACCCTAACACCTATATTACAAATTATCATTTCTAATCCCTGCCCAGAAAGCAAGGCCCACACCACCTCACAGAAGATTAATTTGATATAATTTTATTACAACTAGTATATATTGATCATCTGCTTTGTGTAAGGTAATTTGAAAGCTGCTATAGATGGTACAAAAGACATAAATTATTTGGCCCTTCCTATAAGAGTCTGGAAATCTTATTGATTTCATAAGACTAATAAAAGAGGTTATCTAAAATTAATATATATTGTTATTTAATAAGTACTGACTAAGTATACTCAATTGCCCAAAAGCTAGGATCAGGAAATAAAAGTATGGATTGGGACAAGAAAGAAGAGATTTCAATATTATTGGAACTAGGGAATGAGACTTATGGTGGCACAAAAGAAAGCAGAGCTGAGTGCTGAAGAGAAATGGGTTTCTGATGACATCATTTCAATAGCTAGATCTAGTCACACATGAAAATAATCTATACTTGGAAATAAGCCAATAAACTCCCCTCTCCTTTTATTTCTTTAGCTTCTTATTGCTTATTTTTTTTGTAAAAAAAAAAAAAATCCAGTATTTTTATTCTATCCATCTCCCATTCCCCTTCTGGGTGTAATTAGGGCTCTATTTTGTAATCAAAAGAATCCTAGTTATCCCTTACCTGTGAGGCTTTGATTGTGCAGTACCCCAGATGCCCAGCTCCTTCCTTTCAACCTCTAAAATTGCCACCTACTCCTGAAGATCTAGTAACCCCTTGAAGTCTACCTTGCCACATCCAACTTATTCTTTCCTTCCTATTTTTGGATTCCTTTTGCATTTATTGTCCTTTTTTGGGACAAAATAATAAAATAACATGTAGTTAAGTATTAATTGTTTTCTCTCTCTCTTAATCCCTGTCTTAATGAACTTTTAATATAGGAGAGTAACTATGTTACATCCCAGTGATAAACATAGTACCTGATAAATAGTTGGTGCTAACTACATGTTCGTTGAACTGAATTTTTTGGAGAGAACTATTCCCTGAGAAATGAGAGAAAGAAATGTTCCTTTCTCCTATTACTGTCACCAACTGCACTGAAGTCTCTGACTCAATGCATATTTAGAGGACAATTTCTCTGTGGCATGATGGGTGGTCAAGAAGGCATAAATATTCTAGCATCACATATGCCTTAAAATTCATCTTAGGACAAAGAATCTAATCATTGGATAAAATTTGGATCATTAAAAGTTAATACTTTTATCTAATTCCTGAGAATTATTTCTAGCATTTGGTTCATCAATTTACTGACTTGGTTTGAATCTCTGATTTTAATTTACTACTAATATTGACTTGAAAAAAATGATTATGGGTGTTATATTTGCTGTACCTTATGAACTATAAAGAGATTCTCCTTTTAGATGTGGAGAAACAGACATTTAGATTACCCACTGTCAGAGATTCCATTATAGATGGTACTTCTAATCTATGACTGTGAAGGCAAGGATCTTAATTTGTCTTGTTCACATGGCAGATATTTTTTGAATGAATAGGCAAAATAAATGTGTATTTATAATAAGGTTAATACAAGACCAACTCTTTTTATGTTTATAGAAGCTGGACCTTTTACAATAACCTATTTTCAGAGCTATATTGATATAGGATCCCTCAAATAAATTGGCATCCCTATCTGAAAGAATTTATTTGTCATACAATAATGTACCCTGCTAATGCAAATGGAGAGAGATCGAGGAAACATAAGAATAGCACAAAGTACTTTACAACACACCTCTTTTCAGTACCCAAATATATATTATGAGACTCCCATTGCATTAAGAATTTGGCCAATAAGCATTCTGATGACTTGAGCATCAGAAAACCTAGCTTCTTTTTCTAACCCTGCTGCTAACTAGCTAAGCAACATCAGATATTATCATCTTCCTGATTCACTTTCCTTATGTAAAGTGAAGGGACTGGTTAGTTTTGCTAAGGTCCTTCTAGCTGTACATTTCAATATTTGATGTTTACTCCACATGTGGTATATTCTCCAAACTCGTTGGTCACAGTTGGAGGCAGTAGCCATCCCAGCTGCTACTGAGCCTGAATAGGTGGTTTTCAGACAGGAATGCAAGTCCAGGTGACAAGTTCTTCAGATTTTTAAAGAAAAACCAGAAATTTGGATTTTTATCTGAAATTCTAACTCTTAATGTTGGCCACAAAGTCAAATAGCTTTAAAATACTGTTCAGCCCAAATAAAACACAACAGTTGCTTGGGCTTGGCCCATGAACTGCCAATTTATGATTAAAAAAAATTTTTTTTCCCTGCCCTTACCATTTTCACTTACTATTTTTCTGGTCAGTGGACACAGCTGCTGCATATTGTTTTTCTGCTGTCTCCTCAAAGGACACATCTAGCCCAGCAGAGATGGATCACAATATGTGCAGGTTTAGAGTAATAGGATGACATGGTATCTATCACATAAGGAAAAACTATTTAAAAAACTATATTCTTTGTTGAATCTGACTTCCGATTTCTAATGTATAATATATCTAGTTATCTTATGTAAGTCCTAATTAGGGAATTGGCACATTTCTTGGGATGGGGAATGGGGGAAGAGATGCCTAGAAATGGCTTCAGAAATATTACAACTAGCAATTCAGTATAAGCTTTGGGATCTATTTACCAATTTTGATCAAAAAGTACATAAAGTGGACTCATTGAGGGAAAGATTCCATTTCATATGTAACCCAATTTTATTCCTTCTGCAAGTTTTATGACTGGTGAGGTCATCTCAACTTAATTAAAATTTAATTGAATAAGAATGGTGTGGCAGAAAATCACATAGACAGATCAGACTTGGGTGTGAATCTAATTTCAGTCACTAACTGGATGACTTTAAAATTATTAATCTTGTCCATGCCTCAGATACCTCTTCTACAGTAGAGGATAATAATACTTACCTCTGAGGTTTATTGTGTAGAATAATAATAACACATGTAATGATATAGAGTGTATAATAAATGATAGCCAAATTTAAACTAAACTTAACATACTTCTTTTTAGAACTTCTGCTATGTAAAAGTTTCTATTTATGTATTTTAGGTTATATAAACATGAATAAGTCATTATTTCTCTCAAAGATTAAATTATCTAATTGGAGAGATAAGGTAATATCATATAAATCTATTATTCATAGTAGAAACTAATGTATGTTATCAAAAAGAGAGCATGGGACCACAAACAGAGGAGAGAGTTCTATATTACCTCCCTCATGAACATTTTCTTCATTTTCTTGGCTAAAAATTACTTGGGGCTTGGTTATTTCAATAAGAAGAGGTGGGTTGAAATTCTAGGAGAAGAAACAGAATGAGAAAATGAATATTTTCCAGAAAGCATAGGACATATAATAGACATATCAATAAAAAATATAATGCAAAGAGATAAGAGAACATATTGGAAAGGGAGGTTTTGGAAAGATGGTAGCATTAGCAAAGGTGTTCAATGCTCCCATCACCAGTTTTCAATAGAGATGGCCAAGGTCATGCAAAAATGTGGGAAAACTAGGAAGTGTGAAATCCACCTTCTAAAAGTACCAAGAAATTTTAGTTATATAGAGTTCAAAAAGGAACAGATTAAATAAACCACAGGCATATACCCTGAAATTTCTCTGCCTGAAAGTGGCAGGATGCTTGGGAAAGTAGAAATTGGTGGAGGACTGGACAGAAGGTATGCTGGGACTCTAACTCATAAGAAAGAGAAGCCTAGGGTGAGAAGTCACAAGAAGTAGAAATCATTTGAACATGTTTTCATCCTGAGAAATGGAGGGATATCCTACCTACTAAGTCTTCTTTTCTTCCAGCAAATGCCAAGTATGGTTGACTTTTTTCTCATCATCTGTGACATCTAAATAGGTGCATATCAACAAATCCATTAAAATGATACTGCCATGCAAAAAGATAATCACCCTTTCTTGAGTGAAAAAGAAAAATTTAGACATTTTCTCATTCACATTATTAGCGTGATTCAAGAAGTTGACACAGCTATGAAGATTGAGCAAGCAGTTGTGAAGAGGGAATAGTCTAAAATCAAGAAAGCCTTAATAGGAATTTTAAAAATTGCTTAATTAAAAGCATGCAGTTTAAAGTTGATTGAATACTCCTAGAACTGAATAATGATGTTTGAAAGTTTAAAATTTTTACCAAGAATCTGAAGGATAAAAAAATGGATGTCTTGCGAGGTAAAAAAGAGAAAATTGAACAGATTTAGGAAAACATTTATACATAGGAGAAATTCCAACAGTAAGAAACAGACAGAACAGAAAGAATAAACAAAGATGTAAAAGAAGTTGTTCTGAACTGAAGAAGACTCAAGTCTGATTGAGAGGGCTCACTAAGTATCAGATAAATTTGATAGAAATATACTAACACCAACATATTGCATGCTGAAATTTTTTGAAATCGAAGGTAAAGATATAAATGTAAAAGCATAGAATTCAGTTGAAACAGATTGAATAAAAAAGAACTAAGGGGGGATTCTGGGAAGATGGCGGCATAGAAAGAAGTGGAAGACTTAGTCTCCCCCAGAACAATTCATAAATGAACAAAAAACCAGTAAATAACCTGGAATGGTAGCGGGGAGACAAATGTGACAGTACACTCAACTTCCACCGACATGAATCGGGAGGAATGCCTGAGAGCACAGCATAAAATCTGTAAGTAAAATTGTGAACCCGCGCTGAGAGCCGAGAACCTAGAGCCAGGAGCCCCTCCCTCATGGAAGCCACGCCGTGCACTTTCTCAGCCCAGCTCCAAGTGAGGTTTTAATAATAACTACTCAATACAGACAGCAAATCCTCAACAAGCAGACAGAGGCTTTTGGTGACAACTGACCTTGGGAGAATCGGGGGAAATATTCTGTCTCTCGCTCTCTCTCTGTGGAGAAAAACTCAGCTGCTCTCAGCCCACGAGGCATTGCAGTAAAGACAGCCTCACACATTCTGTATTCTGAAACAAGGTGAGAGCCCCGCGGCACAGCCAAGCAGCTCAGGGCTTCCCTAGAGGGATGGCGCACACTGATGATGTAGCACAGCATCACCCTTGGCTGCGGGAGGATTGCGGCTGGGAGGGAGGATCCGCTCAGAGAACCAAGGGGCGCTACTCCAAGTCCGGCAGTTTATGGGACACTGAGAGAGAGCTGCCCTTCCTCCCTGGCCATCTGTGTGCACGCCCCACATTCAGGGTGGGTGACTCCAGCAGCGCGCCCATGCTGAGCTCTCCAACTGAACACACAAGAATCATTTCCCCACACTACACGAGAACTGACTGGAGGGATATAGGTGGCTCACAGACGCCATCTGCTGGTTACTTAGAGAAAGTGTACGTCACCAAACTGTGTCTCTGAAAAATTAGATCGATATCCCTTTTTTTTTGATACAACTTGAAAGAACCCTATCAAGCAAAACAAATGCCAAGAGGCCAAAAACAACAGAAAATCTTAATGCATAAGATAAAACCAGATGATATGGAGAATCCAGCTCCAAACACACAAATCAAGATTTTGGAAGAAACGTTATACCTCACAACTTTAATTAAAGAACTACAATCAAAGAATGAAAACATGGCAAAGGATTTAAAGGACATCAAGAGGACCATGGCCCAGGATATAAGCGCCATAAAAAAGACCCTAGAAGAGCATAAAGAAGACATTGCAAGAGTAAATAAAAAAATAGAAGATCTTATGGAAATAAAAGAAACTGTTGGCTAAATTAAAAAGACTCTGGATATTCACAATACAAGACTAGAGGAAGCTGATCAACATCTCAGTGTCCTAGAAATCCACAGAACAGAAAATGAAAGAACAAAAGAAAGAATGGAGAAAAAAATTGAAAAAATCACAATGGATCTCAGGGATATGATAGATAAAATAAAACATCCAAACTTAAGCCAGAAGGGGAAGAGAAGGGTAAAGGTCTAGAAAGAGTATTCAAAGAAATTGTTGGGGAAAACTTCCCCAACCTTCTACACAATATGAACAGACAAAGCATAAATGCCCAGCAAACTCCAAATAGAATAAATCCAAATAAACCCACCCCAAGACATATTCTGATGAGACTCTCAAATACGGAGAGAAGGAGCAAGTTCTGAAAGCACAAAGAGAAAAGCAATTCACCATATACAAAGGAAACAACATAAGACTAAGTAGTGACTACTCAGCATCAACCATGGAGGCGAGAAGGCAGTGGCATGACATATTTAAAATTCTGAGAGAGAAAAATTTCCAGCCAAGAATACTTTATCCAGCAAAACTCTCCTTCAAATTTGAGGAAGAGCTTAAATTTTTCACAGACAAACAAATGCTGAGAGACTTTGCCAATAAAAGACCTGCCCTACTTCAGATTCTAAAGGAAGCCCTACCAACAGAGAGACAAAGACAGGAGAAAGAGATACAGAGAATTGTAACAGACATATATAGTACCTTACATCCCAAATCACCAGGACACTCATTTTTCTCTAGTGATCACAGATCTTTCTCCAGAAGGGACCATAAGCTGGGACATAAAACAAGCCTCAAGAAATTAAAAAAAAAAATTGAATATATTCAAAGAACATTCTCCAAACACAATGGAATACAAATAGAAGTCAATAATTTTTGAATTATAACTCCACTATTTACTTCCTACATGATAAAAAATACACAAACTCTAAGGACAAATCAGTGGTTTTAAACTCAATGTAAAATATGTAATTTTAGACAACTATATAAAGGTGGGGGAATGAAGGAGTATAGGAACATAGTTTATGTGTCCTATTGAAGTGAAGGTGGTATCAAAGAAAAACAAGATTGATAGGGATTTAAGAGGTTAATTTTAAGCCCCACAGTAAACACAAAGAAATAATCAGAGAATATAACCATAGAGATGAAATTAGAGTTTGGGTTAAGAGAAATGGGGGAAGGGGCAATGGGAAGTTAAGAAAGGAGTGTAGGGTTGCTGTGATTAATCCCACTAATGGAAGGCTAGGGAGGGGGTGGAATGGGAAGATTTAGGCTGTATATATGTTTCCACAATTGAAAAAAGGAAAAAAAAAAGACAGTCTAACTAGACGACAATTGAATGCTAAGGATGAACTTGGATGGGATTGGAGGATGGAGGACAGGTGGCTCGAAGGGACACAGTTGAGACATAAGGAAAAGGAAATATAGAATGTAAGCATTGTATCATTGTTGAATCTCTTATACTTCTTAGCTGTGCTTAATGGAATTACATAAAACAATGTTCTTGTTCACGGGAAGTACATACGTGAATTATAGTGTATGTTCAAGGATGTGTGCAGCTAACTCTCATATGTTCAGAAGACAGAGAAATATATGATGGATGATAGATAGGGAGGGAAAGAAATAGTGATGTGACAGCATGTTAAAGTTGGTGGATTGAGCTGTCGGGGGAGGGGGGTCAGGGTATGATGGAATTCTGTGTATGGGGCTAGTATTGTTTTTGCAACTATTCATGTAACTTTGAATTTATTTCAAAATAAAATTAAAAAAAAAAAAAGAACTAAGATAAGTTTGGCACCATGCTTCTACTCCAAAACACTAAAGGCAATAAGACTGGAGAATGAGTTAAAGAGTTTTGGATTTTAAAGAATTGTTACCTAAGAATTCTATACTCAGCAGAATTGTCACTAATAGGTTTAGGCAAGGAAAAGATATTTCAGATTTGAAAGAGTATGTCATTGGTGAACCATTTCTGAAAAAGCAAATTACTTGGACACATATGTGGGAAAGGCAATTGAGAGTTAAAATATAATAATGAACCAAAAAATAACAAAATTATTGTTTAAAATGTGGTTTTAATGAATAAAACTTTGAGTATCAATAATTATTTCTTGAGTGATGAAGCATTGTAACTAAAAAATTTTCAAAATAAAAGATACATAAGAAAAGTAATAACCTAATAATAATTTGGTCTAAAACCTTAGATTATATCACAAAAACTGGGAAAATGATGAGGAAATGAAAGAATGACAAAGAAAATTGTCTTACACATTAAGGGAATAAATGTATATGCATTCTGGAGGCTAATATATTTTTTAATGAAAATTAATCACTATTAGAATGAAGAGATTATGCAAACCTTCAAATAGGTAGAAATAAAGAAAGAGAAAAATATATACTCCAGGTTACTAAAGACAAATAGAAGGGCCAAGAAATCACTTTCAAAACAGAAAGCATAAATCAAGATGATCCCAGATAGCTGTCATTATGAAATAATTAAACAAGAAGCAATAACTACATATAATAAAATGTCAATGATGATTAGTTCTAGGTGATGGAAGTATGAATAAGTTTACCTGGCTACTTATTAGGCTACTTATTAGACTATATTTTATACATTTTATACAATAAACAGATTGCTTACATGACAAGAACAGATAATCTATATTTTTGAGTCAGTACATCAAATAGTATAAAACAATTAAAATTAGTTTTTAAGTATGGAAAAATGCTACTGATATACTATCAAATGGAAAACACAGGATTTTTCCATTTTTATAAATAAGGACATATGTAGATAAATGAAAATACCATTGAATGATGAAATTAGGGTTAAGGTTTTTGTTTTTTATGCTTTGCTGTATACCACATACATTTTCTACAATTACCAGGGGTTATTTTTATAATAACAAAAAAGCAAACCAATACTGTCAAGAGAACATGGCTGGAGCTGGGCCATGGAGGACTTGAATTCTAGGTTAAGTGACTGGATCTATTCTTTAGTCAATGGAGAGCCACTGAGGCTTTTTAAGAAGGGAAGTGATGTGAACAGATTTGTATTTGGGGAAGATTAATATGGAGGTATTGTTATTATTTAGGTTGGATTTGGGTAAAAAAGTGACAAGAATTTATTATTAAGGTCTAGACAGGAAGCCCTAAGGGTCAGAACTACACCGAAGCAGCAAGGATAAGAAAGGGGAGAGTTGTTTCACATAATAGAGAAGGTCAAGGGGATTTGGTGACAGCATTCAATGTTGGAGAGTGAGGGAAAAAGTGAAGCCAAAGAAATTTGGAATCAAGGTTATTGGGAAAACAATGTGGTCTCAGCAGGAATAGGATAGTGAAGAGAAACAGAAAGAGGATAAGGTTTAGGAAAAAGGGTGGTGAATTTGATTTCAAATATGTTGATTTTTTGGTGCTGAAGATCTCATTTTGGGTGTTTTATTGGGATAATGGCTGCAAATCCAAACCTTGTGCTTTAACTAGACTTTACCTAGGAAATCCTCTTTTGGGCCTGTAATGGCCTCATGGAATGATTCAGATATATATAATGATGACTTCCCAGCCTCCTGTGGCCAGTGACCCATCTTCCTGCCTCAAGATTGGAAGGTCTAGCCTCAGTGCCAAAGACTCCACCTCCTCAGAGGTCCATTCCTGACACTCCCAGCCAGCACTACCATTAGACCCTGACAGATAAGTTCCTGCCCTGGGATTAGCACTTTAGAGGGCTGGCCTCTCCCCTAAGGGGCAAGGGCTCTGTGGAGCCACAGGGGTGCCTTCCAACACTCTAAGCCTAGACGTCCCCTGATTTCTACATTTCTCTGGGGATCTGAGATTCTGAACCCAGTTTTGAGGGTTTGCTCACCCCTCTTCCTCAATATATCCTCTCAAGCGTGGGCTGTGCTGTTGCTGTGTTTTTCAGGAAGAATATGAATTGAGGTGGGTTTGTGTGTCCACTTGGTGAAAGATGAAGTCGGATGTGGGAAGCAAAGGCTAGTGGGCCAAAATATGGGACTCATTTGTTCTCTTGCCATGAAGCCCACAATCAATAGGTACCATTCAGCTCAGCAGACAGCAAGAGGAGCCAATGAACAGAGCAATTAAGGGCACTTAAAAATCTGGGAATATATTAATATTTTGCTAACTGATGCTAATAGGCTGAGCAAACTGGCTGGTAAGGGGAAACTTCGACAAAATGTTAACAAGGCTTTTCTCCCAAACCACAATTAGAGTTTCCCTTGAAGAATCTTCCTTTCCCTTTGTGACTCACAGCAAACCCAAATCGTCCGCTTTAGCAGCCAATGGAGGCAAAACAAGAAAAGGGAGATGTGTCACACTTTGGTTTGCCGTGGTTTTCTGCTTGATTGGCATGTTTCCTAAATAAAGAAGATCATTTTCCTCATGCTCCTCCTCAATCCATGCCAACTTCACATGGTCAGGACTGTTCATAAGCCGAAGATGGCTCTCAGAGGGTGAATTTAACCACTTAAGTGATGGTTGCATCTTTGTCTCCATTCCCTTTAAAAAAATATATGCCTATGCATTGATCCCCCACAGCCCTGATTTGCCATGTGACCATGCACTTAGTGGCCATAGCTGATTGGGAAGGACCTGTCCCAAGCTGAGCCAATGCACTTAGGTGCCAGAAAGTTGCAATTGTGGATTGCATAAGATGCCATGTTGTACAAGCAATGGAGACCAATCAAGAGAAAGAGCTGTCAGAGAGAGATCAATATGAAGATGACCATGTTGTATTTAAGGACAAAATATGGTCTAATGCCTGGACTTCACAATTCCAGTTCTTCTCCCAATGTGGACCTGTTCTTGTTTTTCTTGTCTCAGCCACCTGTTAAATTGCCTATGCTTCATATAGCATGTAACCTTTTGTATAAACTAGTAGGTTCCTATTCCTTGCCAACAAATAATCATAAAGACACTCATGTCAACTGCACTTGAGAGAACTTAGTCTCTTTTCCTTAAGATATAATAATGGGTGACTCTGCTGAATTTGCATCATGTTGACTGTTCATCTCCTATACAAGGATCCTGGGGCACAAGAGGTTAAAAAACTTTGCAAAAGTCACTCAGTCAACTTATGGCAGATTTGGGTAAGAAATTCTGGCTGCTTTTCTTTCTTTGACTGAATCTCATGTGGGACTCATAAATACTGATAATTTAAATGTGACTAACAACAACTTATCAGAAATATTCACAAGCCCCTTGGTATATTTAATGCACAAATCCAATTTTTCCTTTTAACTGATTTTTTCCTCTCCTTTCCTTTGTAGTCAGTCCTCCTTCCTAACTCATTCTAAATGCTATGCTGAATTAAGAGCAGAGTAAGCAAAGTTTCTGAAAGCATCTCTTTCAGCATTCTGATTATACACCGCTAAAAAAATATTCCTGTTCTGGTTTGCTAAAGCTACCATTATGAAAAATAGCAGAAATGGATTGGCTTTTATAAAGGGGATTTATTAGGTTACAAATTTACAGTTGTAAAGCCATAAAAGTGTCCAAACTAAGGCATCAACAAGAGGATACCTTCACTGAAGAAAGGCTGATGGTATCCAGAATATCTCTGTCAGCTGGGAAGGCACGTGGCTGGCATCTGCTGGTCCTTTGCTCCCGGGTTGTGTTTCAAAATGGCTTTCTCTAAAATGTCTCTGGGTGTCTGTCTTGGTTCCTCTCTTAGCTTCTCTGGTGCAAACTCTGGGCTTCATCTTTTAATTTAGCATCTCCAAGCATCCTTCTGTCCACATCTCCAAGTGTGTCTAAGCATCAGCAAGCATCTCTCCAAAAGTCTCTCTCAGTTGCTCTCTTATAGGACCCCAGTGATTTAATTAGGAGCCATCCTGAATGGGTGGGGCCCACACCTCCATGGAAATATCTAATCAAAATGTTTCACCTACAGTTGAGTGAGCCACATCTCCATGGAAACAACCTAATACAAATATTCCACAAGATTGGATTAAAACTTGGCTTTTGGGGGACAGAATATATTCAAATCAGCACAATTTCCATCTTCACTAGAAACTACTCCCTGGGAAGACAAGATAATAAACTTAACCTCACACTCAACCCAGTCATTTGGCAAAGCTACTAAAACATTTGAGTAGTACAGGTCAGAGCGCTCTCATTCACCCTGAATCTCAAAACTCAGCCAGTCCTCACTGTGCACAGAGCCACAGGTGGTGAGATGCATGAACCATTTCCTTTACCCAGTGCCTGCTTCTGTGTAGCACTGATTTCTAGGGACTGCTGGGCTGGGCTGCCTAGATTTCCCAGTGGGTCTTCTCTGCAAATGGGCCATGGGTTATAGGCAGTCCACTGAGGCTTTGCATTTAGTACCACAAGGCCAACAGGCTCCCTACAACCTGCTTCTCAGATAATTTTGGCTCACATGTCCAGATGTTTCAATATATATAAACACTCCTAGCAAGTATGTAGGTAAAAGAGAAAATGATCCAAGTATAGCTCAGAATTTTATAGTGTATTTCAATTTACAAATTGCTTTCACACCCATAACCTTACTCAGCCCCTGGAAAGCCCTTTGAAGTAGATATTATGTCTCCACTTTACAGATGAGCACAAAAGCCTCAGAAAAATTAATGACTTTGATAAATGACAGAGCTAAAATTTGATCTTCAAGTCTAGTGCTTTTTGCCTACATCCTGCTACCATCCACTAATTCATTCATTCTCTCAACAAGCATTTCTTGAGTGTGAACGTGGGTTGGGCATGGTGCTATAACCTGGCACACTATGGTGAATCTCTGTCTCTAACTTGAGAGATCAGAGAAGACTTCCTAGTAGGAGCTGTGGCCAAGCTGGGAAGGGAAGAAGTGGTGGATGTTATTCAGGCAAAGTGGGGGAGCTGGGGACATTCCAGGCAGACTAAAGTTTTATCTCTCAACTATTCCAATGGATCTGAAAAATAGAAATTAAGCAATGAAGCTAAAAGTTCCACATTTGTGCAGTCTCATAATATTTAAAAGATGAATATATGAATCAGTTGGATTTTCTTTTTCCTTGAAGAGTCATATTAAGTATCTTTTCACTATGTTCTCAAGACCAAAGAAAGTTCGACACTTTTTAAAATGGCCTTTGTTTGTTTTCACTAACAATGATAATTGGCAATATGGTTTGTTTTCACTATCTCAATAATAATCGAAGACAGAGGTTTGACTATGTTCTTTTCACAAAGAACTCTCAGCCTGCCTCCTCTTTTTCTTTTCTTTTTATTAGATGAATTGTAGGTTTATAAAAAAATCATACAGAAAATATAAAATTCTCATATACTGCACCCTCCTCCCCAAATACAGTATTCCCTATTATTAACATTTTGCATTAATACGGTAACTTTGTTACAATTGATGAAACAGTATTATTATAATTATACTATTAATCACAGGTCGTAGTTTACTGCAGGGTTTACTGTTTGTGTTGCATAGTCAAATGGATTTTTAAAAATTTGTATTTGCTGTAGCAAGGCCTTCTCCTATGTATTCCATGGGCTGTTTATGTAGAAGGGAAACACTTCCAATTAGCTAAGCAAAGTGCTAACTTCTTTTACTATGTACAAGACGCCTCTCTACAAGACAGAGACAAATAGAGCCACAGGCAGGAGCAAAGGGTCAGCCCATTTGGATGTATTAGAAGGCTGATTTTGTCAGTCCTCAGGTCGGCAATTGTCAGAAAAGGGAAAGAAAATAATCCTTTCTAAATCATTAAGTTTTAGGAGCACAGTTTCATCATCTTCCTAATGAGTCCCATATTCTACTGGCTTTGAGGAGAGTCAACACCCAACTAATGTAATAAACAGCACATTTGGAAGCAAGAGAGTATTCACAGGGGTGGGGTAAGAAGATAGTTTATAACAGAAGGTTAAGAGTAGCACTAGAAAGAAAGAGAGCAGGGAATCAGGCAACAAGAGTATAAAACAAGCTTACATTGAATTGCAAGTAACACATACAAAGAGATAAATGCAGCACACCTCCCCGGGCAGGTGAATTCATTGGAAGTTACTAGATTGGCAAATCATAAGGGGAAAACTCATTCCAAGATTCATACTTGTGGGCTATTTGAAGATTAAGGGGGGCAGGCAGGCCCCTGCTGCTGATTGAATGACTCAGAAGGCTTGATTGCTTTTTGAATGAATAAATGTATAAATGAGTAAATTAATGAAGCCTTAGACAAAACACTTTTAGTCAACCATTACAGCTTTATATACCCAGTTCTTACCTTGAAGGAGGTAAGGTACTTTACAGTATGATTCAGAACTTTCTGGGAGAGATTTGCATGGAGTGCTGAAGCATTAAAAAAAGGCAGTAACGGTGCCTGAAAATGTTGGGAAAGGCTTCTTGGTGGAAGAGACATTTGATCGGGTTCTTGATGGATAAGTAAGAGTTTGCCAGAATGAAGAAGGAGGAAGCACATTTCAGGTAAAAATAATTACCCATGACCTACATACTTCTCCCCTCTGACTCCTGTTAAAATACAAATATGTTCTAGAGAAAGCTCATCCTTGTCATTTTCAAGAGCAAATTTATTGTATTAGAAATGAGCCCTGAAGATAGAGAACAGTATAGTTCAATAGATATATGTGAGCCACAAATGCAAGCCACAAATGTAATTTTAAAAGTTATAGGAGCAACATTTTAAAAAGTACAGGGAAATAGTTTAAATTAATTTTAATAATATATTTTATTTAGCCTAACATATTATCATTTCAACATATATCATCAATATAAACATGTTTTAGTGAGATAATTTGCATACATTTTCTGGTACTAAATACCTGAAATCTGTTGGGTATTTTACACTTAGAGCTTATCTCATTTTAGACTAGCCACATTTAAAATGCCCAGTAGCCATGTGTGACTAGCAGCTAGTGTACTGGACAATTTAGAAAACCAGCTTGCAAATTTCAGGCAGTAAGAGTGAGGAAGAGATAGGATACCCTCAGAGAAGGCAAACTTAGAATGGGTACATAGAGGAAGCCAAGAGACGATACAGGGACTGAGGGTGCTTAGCAGAAGCACAGATTACAAACTTTGCTTGTGTCCTGATTTTTTTATCCAAAGCTGGCCAGCAAGGCCAGTGCTGGTGTCTGCTGCTCCACCCACAGAAAGAATGTCCAAGTCAAGTTTTCCTGGGAAAATTCTCATTTTGCTTTCCCTCTCATTTTTTTTTGAAAAGCCCACAGGCTACTCATCTCAACATCTAATAATGTCTTTCCCAGCTCTCTTAGGAAACAGGGCCCTGGAATTTTCCTCACATGTTAGCCCCAGTGGACCCTGTTCCATTCCATAGAAACGTTGCCCAAAAATGAGCTCACTGACCTTCCCATCATGGCCTGAGGCAAGTAGTACTGTCTGGGACACCATGAGCAGAGGTCAGAGGTGAGCTCAATTTCCCTGAAAATGTGCCCTGCTCTTTCCACTCACAGAGACTGCCAGAGATGGTGCCCAAAACTGACTCAGCTCTGGCAGAGGCATAAGAGGGAACTGGTCCTAGAAGTCCCTTCATTCCATTGTCTAAGATAGTGAAGGGAGTTAATCGCTGTGCACTTTCTCTTGTGTCTTGACTGACCCCCTGTGTTCCACCCAGACTGCTGGAACTCACACCCTATCAACAGTTAAAGCAAAACAATAGGTAGGGCACCACTGCACTTGACCTGGTCTTTTCTTCTCTAAGGAAAGTGTCTGTGCTGGTTTGTATATATTATGTCCTCCAGATAAAAGCCATATTCTTTAATGGAATCTTGTGGGGGCAGACATATTAGTGTGGATTGGGTTGGAACCTATTGGTTCAGTGTCCATGGAGATGTGACCCACCCAACTGTTGGTGATAACTCTGGATTATTTCCATGGAGGCGTGGCCCCACCCACTCAGCATGGGCCCTGTTTAGTTTACTGGAGCACTATAAAAGCGCAGACAGAAGGAGCTCATAGCTGACTGGAGCTGAGACAGACATTTTGAAGACGGCCGTTGGAAGCTGATACAGACATTTTGGAGAACGCCATTTTGAAATGCCACCTGAGAGCAAGCGGACGCCAGCCACGTGCCTTCCCAGCTAACAGAGGTTTTCCAGATGCCAATGGCCTTTCTCCAGTGAAGGTACCCTTTGTTGATGGACACTGTATGGCCTTAAGACTGTAACTTTGTAACCAAACAAACCCCCTTTATAAAAGCCAATTCATCTCTGGTATTTGCATTCCGGCAGCATTAGCAAACTGAACAGTGTGCAATTGTAGTTTTACTCCTACAATTTCAGGGGAAGCTATCGAGGAAGTAACTGTATTTGCCAAATCTATAACTAAGGCAATAGGGACCAAGACTAATTATTTAGTAAAAGAGATACCATTTGATGTGAGCCTCTGACAGTCCTTACTGCTTATGGGAGTTTTGGGGGTGTGTATGGATGCCAAAGGGCTATTTGAAGGAAATAAACCCCTCTCCTCATGCCCTTTTGATAGTAGATAATTCAGGATCTCTGTAAAACTTGCTGGGGATGGTTAAAAGGCACATATTCGAGGTAGATGTCATATGCCTATTCACGGAAAGTCAAGGGAGGTTGGAATGGAAATACCAAGTAGTTTTTGTTTGGATTGTGTGATGATTATCATCATCATCATTTATTATTGTTGTTAATGTTATCTCATCATTATTTACCCCAGGCTTTTGCTTCATTTTTTAGTTTTATGTATTTTGATTATTCGTGTCCACATTCTCTCTACTAGCAGGCTTGTAGGCAGCCTGGTTCCCCAGAAGACAATGTGTGTGCCTATATGCAAGTTCAGCCTTTTTTTGAGTACAGGTAAATAGATGAGACAAATCATTACTAAAATCATTATAGCCTGGGCCATTATCCACAATACCATCTGCCGGTATTTTATCAAGCCTCTTTCTATTAAGGAGCCATTAAATTATCTCTTATAGGAAGCTTATGAATCAGTCCACATGACAGATAAATAGGACACCAAGTAACTGTGTTTTAATTGTCTCTGATACCAACCAGTGTCATTTAGTCTATTATTTTCATTGACAGCATTTTAATTAAAGATACCCTAAATCTGATCTATCAGTGGATTGGGGAAAAAATAGGACTGCAATAATGTAATAAGGGGCTAAATTCCATATGGTTTTGTTTCCACAGGGCAATTAATAGCATGATTTGAAATATGTGCTTCCCTCTCATGGAAAATGATTTGTTTGTTAATAATTTGAGTACATGAACAGAAGCAGAGAGGATTTTGCATTTACATTTGCATATGAGGTGTTACTCAGAGACTCTCAGTTGAAATTCACTGAAACAATGTTTTTCCAGAGTAAGGGGTAAGGGACCTGTATCGACATTGGTATGTATCAATGTAAATTATAAATATGCAGCTTAGTCTTCAAATATTAATTCTTCATATCTCCTCTGGTGTGCTGCCATTTGGTAAGAGCCCTGTGCTAGTCCTGTGGGAGTTGTCTGTGTTCTGTATGGATTTGTCTGTGTTCTGTATGGATGTCTTGGGAGTAGTTGAGACTGGTCCAAACAAGGGGCCAGCTGAAGGGTTGAATTCTGTATTGTTGGAGCTAGGTGGAGGCTCTCATCCAAGACAACAAAAGAGGCTAAGGCCAGAGGATTTGGCTCAATATGAAACAGGAAGAATAGAACCAAGGACCAAATTTCAAGTGAGGAAAAAAAAAAAAAAACACTAAATCTGGAGAGGCAAATATGGGGACCAAAGTTGAGAACATGGAGTCAAGAGTTTGGAACTGTACAGATGACATCAATCTACCCAACTAGTAAATGGAGGATTAGACAATCAACCCTTGCTTACCAGGATTCCAAAGCCCATGTTCTTTTTATAACATTGACTTCCTCTTCTTCTATTAATAATTTCATGGTAGGTAGACTTTGGCCAAGTCATTGAATGTCCTGTTTCATAGGTGAGAACCACAACTACCCAGGGTGGGTATACTTATGAAGCAGTGCTGAAAGCGTTACACAGATGTAATTCATTATTTGATAGTTATTGACTCCCTAGGAATACTCACATCTGCATGCAGTGAAATAATGAAAATTTAAAAGCTGTGTCTTTGCATGGCCTACACAGTCATCTGAACAGATAAAAATCTCAGATTTAATGGTTTTTTTCATTTTCATATTACTGAATTTTGATGGCATACTTTTCATGGAATCAAATTGCTAATTGATTGAATTGACTGGCAGCCAATTAAAATAAAGCAGCTGAACCCACTCTGCATAAACACTTCGGAAACATTCCTTTCTGATGATCCTGGTTCCTCCAGAGTTTTAAGACCTGTAGCAGGGAAAATCTTTTGAAAATCAAGTTTGCTTTGGTTCTCCATGGGTGAGCAATTGTTGTGTCATGAAGTTCACCAAGGAGGCTGTAATGTTTCTATCCACTGTGGCAGCAATTGTGATTTGCTTATTTTCTTGGCTCCAGCAAAGAACACATATAAAGCTCCACTGGTGTTCTAGTTTGCTAATGCTGCTGGAATGCAAAACACCAGAGATAGATTGGTTTTTATAAAGGGGGTTTATTTGGTTACACAGTTACAGTCTTAAGGCCATAAAGTGTCCAAGGTAACACATTATCAATCGGGTACCTTCACTGGAGGATGGCCAATGGTGTCCGAAAAACCTCTGTTAGCTGGGAAGGCACGTGGCTGGCGTCTGCTCCAAAGTTCTGGTTTCAAAATGACTTTCTCCCAGAATGTTTCTCTCTAGGCTGCAGTTCCTCAAAAATGTCATTCTTAGTTGCACTTGGGGTGTTTGTCCTCTCTTAGCTTCTCTGGAGCAAGAGTCTGCTTTCAACAGCTGTCTTCAATCTTCAAACTGTCTCTCACCTGTAGCTCCTGTGCTTTCTTCAAAGTGTCCCTCTTGGCTGTAGCTCCTCTTCAAAACATCACTCACAGCTGCATCAAGTTCCCTGGGTCCCTCAGCTCATTTATATGGCTCCAGTGATTCAACTTAGACCCACCCTGAATGGGTGGAGCAACACCTCCATGGAAATTATCCAATCAGAGTCATCACCCACAGCTGGGTGGGGCACATTCCAAAGAAACACTCTGAAGAATTACAATCTAATTAACACTGATAGCATCTGCCCACACAAGATTACATCAAAGATAATTGCGTTTGGGGGACACAATATATTCAAACTGGCACAACTGGTAAGAACGTTGTTCAATATGTAAAATGTTGTTGATACATTTCTTCTACTGCTAGGTGCTAAGCTAAATTTTCTTTCCCATGAAAAATTAGTAAAATTTCTTCTCATTCATATATTGAGAATTGTGTAACTGATTATGTTTCTATTTCTCCTTTAATAATTTAGAGACAAAGTTTTGGCTAACATAAACCAATTATGTATCTATGCTTACATACTTAGGCTTATATACTTGTGTTGAGTTTCTCCCTCTTTATATAATGCCTTCTACAATTGTATATTTTCCTGATTATAGTTTTTTAAAAAAATTATTTTGTACTTTTTTTCTCTATCCATTTTATTTTTTCATTATTAGGGAAATTGTGGGTTTACAGAAAAATCATATATAAAATGCAGGATTCCCATACACCACTCCACCACTACCAACTTGCATTGGTGTGGAATATTTGTTACAATTGATGATAGCACATTTTACTAATTGTGCTATTAATTAAAGTCCATGATTTGACTTAGGGTTCACTGTGTAGTGTAATTCCATGGATTTAAAAAAATTATTGTTACAATATATACAATTTAACATTTCCCCTTTTAATCACATTCAGATATATATTTCAGTGCTTGTTAATTATGTTCATAATGTTGGGCTACCATCACCACCGTCCAAAACCAAAACATTTTGATCATTCCAAATAGGAACACTACATTTTAAGCCTTAATTTCCCATTCACTATCCTCACACAGTCCTCTGCTAATCTATATTTTAGATTCTGACTCAGTCAATTTATTTTTCTAAATGTTTCAAAAATCCTTCCTTTTGTTTCTGGCTTATTTCAAGTTTCATCCTTGTTATTGCATGTATCAGGAACTTCATTCTTTGTTGCGTTGAAGAGTATTCCATTATATATACATACCACACCTTATCCATTCATTGATTGATGGACACTTGGGTTGCTTCCATCTTTTGGCAATTGTCAATAATGTCATTTGAACATTTGTGTGCAAATATTTGTTGGAATCCCTGTTTTTAATTTGTTTGTGTATATACTGAGTAGTGGGATTTTCGCGTCATATGATAGTTCTATAGTTTGCTCTCTGAGAAGCTGCAAAACTGTCTTCCACAGCAGCTGCTCCATTTTATATTACCACCAGCAAGGAATGAGTGTTCCTATTTCCCCACATCCTCTCCAACACTTTTAATAGCAGACATTCTAATGGATGTGAAATAGTATCTCATTGAGGTTTTGATTTGCATTTTCCTGATGGCTAATGATGAAAATCTTTTCATGTGCTTTTTGGCCATTTGTATATTTCTTTTTCTATTCATGTCTTTTGTCCATTTTTGAAAACTGGGTTGTTTGTCTATTGTTAAGTTGAAGGATTTCTTTATACATTCTGGATATTAAATCTTTATAGGATATGTCATTTTCAAATATTTTCTCCCAGTGTAGGTTGTTTTTTGCTTTCATGATAAAGTCTTTTGAGGCACAAAAGTTTTAAATTTTGATGAGGTCCCATTAGTCAATTTATACTTTCATTGCTTGTGTTTTGGGTGTTAAGTCAAAGGAACAATTTCCTAACCCAAGGTACTGAAGATGCTTGCCTATGTTTTCTCCTAGGAATTTGATAGCTCTAGCTCTTATATTTAGGTCTTTGTCCACTTTGAATTTTTTTTGTGTGTGTAGTGTGAGGTAGGGATCCTTTTTATATTTTTGCAAGTGGAGATCCAGTTTCCCCAGTACCATTTACTGAAGAGACTATTCTTTCCAAAGTCAGTGGTCTAAATTTGCCCCCTTGTCAAAAATCAGTTGACCATAATTGTGAGGGTTGATTTCTGAGCCCACAATTAGATTCCATTGGTCATATGTCTGTCCTTGTGCTATTACCATGCTTTTAAGATTATTGTAGTGTTGTAAAAATTTTTAAGTTAAGGAAGTGTGAGTCTTCAACTTCGTTCTTCTTTTCCAAGATGGCTTTAGCTATTCAGGGCCCTTTCCCCTTCCATATAATTTTTTTAAAAATTAAATTTTATTGAGATTGTTCACATACCATACAATTATCCAAAGATCCAAAATGCACAATTAATTGCCCATGGTACCATTGTACAGCTGTGCATCCAACACCACAATTATTTTTTTCCAAGTTTTAGAACATTTTCATTACTCCAGAAAAGAAATAAAGACAAAAATGAAAACTCAATTCCTCCCCTACCCCTAACCACCCACCCTACATTATTGGCTCATAGTATTGATATAGTACATTTGTTACTGTTGATGAAAGAATGTTAAAATATCATTATACTGGTTTGTATATATCATGTCCCCCAGAAAAAGTCATGTTCTTTGAGGCAGTCTTGTGGGGGCAGACATATTGGTGTTGATTAAGTTGGAACATTTGGATTAGGTTGTTTCAATGGAGATGTGCCCCACCCAACTGTGGGTGGTAACTCTGATTGGATAATTTCCATGGCGGTGTGGCCCTGCCCATTCAGCATGGGCCTTGATTAGTTTGCTAAAGCATTATATAAGCTCATACAGGGGAGTGGGCTTGCTACAGCCAAGAGGGACACTTTGAAGAATGCAAAAGAGCTGAGAGAGGAGCTTCAGCTAACAGAGACACTTTGGAGATGAACTTTGAAAGCAGACTTTTGCTCTGGAGAAGTTAAGAGAGGACAAACACCCCCAAAACAACTAAGAGTGACATTTTTGAGGAACTGAAGCCTAGAAAGGAACATCCTGGGAGAAAGCAATTTTGAACCCAGAACTCTGGAGCAGACGCCAGCCACGTGCCTTCCCAGCTAACAGTGGTTTTCCAGACACCATTGGCCATCCTCCAGTGAAGTTACCCGATTGATGATGTGTTACCTTGGACACTTTACGGCCTTAAGACTGTAACTGTGTAACCAAATAAACCCTCTTTTGTAACAGCCAATCCATTTCTGTTGTTTTGCATTCCGGCAGCATTAGCAAACCGGAATAACCGTTAACTGTACTACATAGTTTGCAATAGGTATATTTTTTCCCTATATACCCCTCTATTATTAGCTTCTAGTTATAGTGTCATACATTTGTTCTAGTTCATGAAAGAGATTTCCAATATTTGTACAGTTAATCACAGACATTGACCACCACAAGATTCACTGTTTTATATATTCCTGTCTTTAATTTCCAACTTTCCTTCTGGTGATCTATGTGAATGTAAGCTTCCCCTTTCTACCACATTCACACACCATTCAGCACTGTTAGTTATTCACACAATAATATGCTACCATCACCTCTGTCCACTCAGAAACACTTAGGTTCAACCTAGTTGAACATTCTGCTCATGATAAGCAAACACTCCCCATGTTTTAGCCTCATTCTATACCCTATTAACTTATATTTCATGTCTATGTGTTTACATATTGTAATTAGTTCATATCAGTGAAATCATACAATATTTGTCCTTATGTGTCTAACTTATTTCACTCAAGGTTTCTACATCAACTCATTTTTTTTTAAGATGGTTTGGTTCACCCACCATACATTCCATCCTAAGTAAACAATCAATGGTTCCCTGTATAGTTACATATTTATGTATTCACCACCATCACCACTATCTATACAAGGGTGTCTATATTTCTTCCACAAAGAAGGAGGAAGAGTCAAAGAAGGTAGAGAGACAAAAGAAAAAGGAGAGAAAAAAAAACATGACAGCTAAAAAGCAACAAAAGGAAAGATAGAATTAAACTAAAGTAGAATAAGAGTCAGACAACATCAGTGATGCCAAGAGTCCCATAACCCCCTTATGTTCCCCTCTTATAGGCATTTAGCTTTGATATATTGCCTTTGTTACATTAAAGGAAGCATAATACAAAGTTTTTGTTAACTATAGTCTCTAGTTTGCATTGATTGTATTTTTCCCCAATACCACCTATTTTTAACACCTTGCAAGGTTGGCATTCATTTGTTCTCCCTCATGTAAAAACATATTTGTATATTTTACTGCAATTGTTGAGTACTCTAGGTTTCACTGAGTTATACAGCTCCAGTGTTTATCTTTCCTCTTTCCTTCTGGTGTCCCACATGCTCCTAACCTTCTTCTTTCAACCATACTCATGGTCATCTTTGTTCAGTGTACTTACATTGTTGTGCTATCATCACCCAAACTGTGTTCCAAACCTCTCACTCCTATCTTTTCCCATCTGTCTGTAATACTCCCTTTAATATTTCTTGTAGTACAGGTTTCTTGTTCACAAACTCTCTCATTGTCTGTCAGATACTATTTTAAACTCTCCCTCATATTTGAAGGACAGTTTTGCCAAATATAGGATTCTTCTTTGGCAGTTTTTCTCTTTCAGTATCTTAAATATATCACACCACTTCTTTCTTGCCTCCATAGTTTCTGCTGAGAAATCCGCACACAGTCTTATTAAGCTTCCTTTGTATGTGATGGATTGCTTTTCCATTGCTGCTTCCAGGATTCTCTCTTTGTCTTTGACATTAGATAATCTGATTATTAATTGTCTTGACATAGGCCTATTTAAATCTATTCTGTTTGGCGTACACTGCACTTCTAGGATCTGTAATTTTATGTCTTTCATAAGAGATGGGAAATTTTCATTGATTATTTCCTCTATTATTGCTTCTGCCCCTTTTCCCTTCTTTTCTCCTTCTGGGACACCATGGCACATACATTCATGTGCTTTGTGTTGTCATTCAGTTCCCTGAGTTGTTGCTCATATTTTTCCATTCTTTTCCCTTTTCTTTTGTGTGTGGGCTTTCAGTTTTCTTGTTCAGTTCCTGAGTGTTTTCTTCTGCCTCTTGAGATCTGCTGTTGTATGTCTCCATTGTGTTTCTCATCTCTTGTGTTGTGCCTTTCATATCCATAGATTTTGTCAGTTGTTTTATCAAACTTTCAATTTCTACCTCATTTTCACTCAGTGTTTTCTTTATAGCCTTCATCTCTTTTGTTATATCTTCCCTGAACTCGTTGATTTGGTTTTTTATTTCATTTAGCATATTTCTTTGAAAATCTTTAGTTGATTGTTTCATTAAAGTGAAACAATATCTCAGCTGTATCTTGATTGAGGTGTAAGTTTGTACCTTTGACTAGGCCATATCTTTGTTTTTCCTAGTATAGATTGTAGTTTTCTGTTGTCTAGGCATATGGTTTCCTTGGTTACCCCAGTCAGATTTTCCCAGACCAGAATGGATTCAGGTCTTAGAATGAAGATATACTCAGGGTGTATCTTAGAGGAATGATAGACTTTCCTGTGAGGTCTCCAGTTGCTGTGCTTTTTCTAACATGCCCAGCAGGTGGTGTCTGTCAGCCTGTCATTCCCGACTGGTATAAGGAGATGGGTCACTTCAGTTTCTAATTTGGCTGTTTTCCCCCAGGCTCTGGGCTCTTATTCTGAATGGGAAGCTGGGCCCCACCTCCTTACTCATAGAGAAGATAACCCCCCCTAGGGAGTTTTCCTCTGCATTTGAATTGTTGTCTCTCTGACTCTGTTATCTCCTCCCCTGTCTGGATCAGAGCGCTGGGAACTGAAAATGGCTGCATCTCTCTCTCTTCTGAGCCCCTCACATCGAGAGAGAGGAAAAGGAACAGAAAGCCCTCCTTTGGAGCCAGTACATGGCACCCCAGATTCACTCATCAGCCAGAGGTAACACCTGATCCTCTGGACTCCCCCTCCCAGGTCAGACGAGTCCTCTGGTTTTCTAAGGTCAGTTATCACTAAAAGCCTTTGCCTGCTTGTTGGGGGTTTGTAGCTTGTATTCAGCAGTCCACATTTGTTAACTAAAACCCTAGTTGGAGCTCAGCTCAGCTATATTCTCTCATTCCACTTGTACAGTGCCACTAGTTTCTACCACAGTGAGGTTTTGTGGCTCAGACTGCCATGGGCGAGGGGCTCTTGGTGTGGTTCTGCAGCTTTTACTTACAGATTCTATGCTGCGAAATCAGACATTCCTCCCAATCCAGGTTGGTGTATGATGTGTGAACAGTTACAGCTGTCTGTCAGCAGTTATTCCAAATTATTTACTAGTTGTTCCTGGTTGTTTATGAGTTGTTCCAGGGGACTAACTAAATTCCACTCCTCTCTATGTCACCATCTTGCCCTTCCTCTCTCCATATAATTTTGATGATTGGCTTTTCCATTTCTGCAAAGAAGGTTGTTTGAATTTTGATTGGGATTACATTAAATCTATAAACTGCTTTGGATAGGATTGACATCTTAATGCTACCCCTGTGAAGCCATCTGGTCCTTGGCTTTTCTTTTTGGGAGGTTTTTGGTGACTGTTTCAATCTCTTTCCTAGTAATTAGTTTGTTGTGATCTTCTATTTCTTTTTGATTCAATGTATGTAGTTTATGTGTTTCATTTATCTCCACTCTAATCTTTTGTTATTTTCTTCCTTCTGTTTGTTTTGGGTTTAGTTTGCTCTTCTTTTCTAGTTCTTCCAGTTTTGTTGTTAGGTCTCTGATTTGAATTATTTCTTCTTTTTTAATATAAGCATTTAGAGCTATAAATTTCCCTCTCAACACTGCCTTTGCAGCATTCCAAGTTTTGGTATGCTGTATTTTCACTTTCATTTGCTTCAAATATTTCTAATTTTCCTTCTAATTTCTGCTTTAATCCATTGGTTCTTTAAGTGTATGGTGTTTAATTTCCACATATTTATGAATTTTCCATTTCTCCTTTCATTATTGATTGCCAGCTTCATTCCATTGTGGAATGAATATACATTGTATGTTTTCAATATTTTTTTAATTTATTGAGACTTTTTTTGTGACCTAATATATGGTCTATTCTAGAGAATGATCCAAGTTCACTTGAGAAGAATGTGTATTTGTTTTTGTTGGGTGAAGTATTCTATATATATCTTTTAGGTCTAGTGGGTTTAGAGTATCATCCAAGTCTTGTATTTCCTTATATTGATCTTCTGACTAGACGGTCTATCCATGATTGAGAGTGGATATTAAAGTCTCCTACTATTAATGTACACCATCAATTTCTCCCTTCAAATCTGTCAGTATTAATTTCATATATTTTGGGACTCTGCTGTTAGGTGCATATGTATTTATAATTGTTACATCTATCCCCTTTATCAGTATATAATGACCATAACTGTTTTTGATTTAAAGCCTATTTATATGTTTTTAGTACAACTACTTCAGGTCTCTTTTGCTTACTACTTCATGGTGTATTTTTTTCCATCCTTTCACTGTTAATCTACTTTCATCTTTGAATTTGAGATGAGTCTCTTGCAGACAGCATATAGTTGTATCATTCTTTTATATCCATTCTACAAATCTCTGACTTTGATTGGAGAGTTTAATTCATTTACATTTATAGTCACTACTGATAATATAGGACTTTCTTCTGAAATTTTGCCACTTGGTTTTTTTAAGCAATGTTATTGAGATATAATTACATAAGATACAATCATTCAAAGTGTACAATCAGTTGTTCACAGTATCATCATATAGTTGTGATTTCATTACCACAATCAAACTGAACATTTTTATTGCTCCAAAAAATAAAATTAAAATTAAAATTAAAAAGTACACCCAAAATATCCCATTTCCCTCCTCCCCCATTGTTCATTTACTTTTTTAAAAAATAAGTTTAATTGAGATACACACACCCTATAGTCATCCACAGTGTACAATCAGTTATTCACAGCACCATCATACAATTGTGCGTTCATCACCAGAATCAATTTTTGAACCTTTCCCTTACTCCAAAATAAAAATGACAGAAAAAAAATGAACACCTAAATCTTTCCATCCCCTCCATCCCACCCTATTCTTCATCTAGTTTTTGTCCCCATTTTTCCACTCATCTGTCCATACACTGGATAAAGGGAGTGTGAGCCACAAGGTTTTCACAGTCACATAGTCACACTGTGCAGTCTCCATAGTTATACAGTCATCTTCAAGAATCAAGGTCATTTGGTTGCAGTTTGACAGCTTCAGGTATTTTCCTCTAGCCATTCCAACACACTAAAGACTAAAAGGTGATATCTATATAGTGCTTAAGAATAACCTACAGAGTGACCTCTTGACTCCATTTGAAATCTCTCAACCACTAGAATCTTGTTTTTTTTCATATGTCTTCCCCTTTTTGGTCAAGAAGATCCTCTCAATCTCACAATGCTGGGTCCTTGCCACTTAGCTTTTGTGTGTTGTATACATTTTTTGTCCCTCACTTCTGTTAATGCCTACTTTTAAAAATTTACTTATTTGTGTTGTAGCATATTGAGTGCCTTCTTGTTTCTATCTGGATATATTTTCCATCTGTTTCCCCTGTGGTTACAATGGGGTTAAAATTTAACATCCTAAATATATGACAATTATATTTAGTTTGACACCAACTTAACTTCAATAGCATGCACACATACTTTTCCTATACACCTCTGTCCTCCCACCCTTTTTTTTTGTACTTGTTACTACTTATATCTTTGTACACTGTGCATCAAAAACAATGGATTTATCATTACTTTTTATGCATTTGCATTTTAGCAAATAAGGAAATAAGAAATGAAGTTTACATACAAAACAATACACTATAATAATATTGACATTTATAATTACATAAATGGTTACCTTACTGAAAGTATTTTTTATGCTGTTTTGAACCAGTGTTGTGTATCCTTTCTTGTCAGTCTGAAGAACTCTCTTTGTCATTGCTTGTAGGGAAAATCTAGTTATGATGAACTCCCTCAGCTTTTGTTTACCTGGAATTGTGTTAATGTCTTCCTCTTTTTTGAAAGAGTCTTGCTAGGTGTAAAGTTACTGGCTGGCAGTTGTTTTCTTTCAACACTTTAATATTTGAACCCACTGCCTTCTTGCCTTCATGGTTTCTGATGAGAGATCAGCACTCAGGGTAATTGGGACTCCCTTGTATGTAACCTGTTTTTCTCTTGCAGCTTTCGGTACTCTCTCCTTGTCCTTTGCATTTGATAGTGTAATCAGTATATGACAGGGTGTATTTTTCTTCATGTTTATACTGTTTGGTGTTCTCTGATCTTCTAAGATGTGCATATTCACATCTTTTTTCCTATGTTTGAGAAGATCTCTGCCATTATTTCCTTGAATATTCCTTCTGTCCCTTTCTCTTTTTCTTCTCCTTCTCGGAATCCCTTAATGCATATATTTTGGTGTGCTTGATGGTTTCACAGAGTTTCTTAGGCTATTTTCACTTTTAATAATTCTTTTGTCTATCTGCTCCTCAGTGTGACTCATTTCAAGTGTCTTGTCTTCAAGTTCACTGATTCTTTCTTCTGCCATCTCCAATCTGCTCTTGAAATCTTCCTGGACATTTTAATGCAATTTTATTGAGATATATTCACATACCAGATAATTATCCAAAGTGTACAATCAATAGTTCACAGTATCATCCTATAGTCTTGCATTCATCACCACAATCAATTTTTGACCATCTTCATTACTCCAAAAATAAATAAATAAATAAAAATAAAAATAAAAAAAGAACACACAAAACATCCTATACTACTTATCTTCCCCTTATTTATTTATTATTTGTCTTTGTTTTGTTACTCATCTGTTCATACACTGGATAAAAGAAGTGTCAGTCGCAAGTTTTTGCAATTACACAATCATACCTTAAGAGCTATATACAATCATCTTCCAGGATCAAGCCTACTGGATTACAGTTAACAGTTTCAGGTATTTCTTTCTAGCTGTTCTAATACACTGAAAACTGCAAAGAGATTATCTATATAATGCATAAGAATAACCTCCAGAATGACCTCTTGACTCTATTTAAAATCTCTCAGCCACTGAAATGCTATTTTGTTTCATGTCTCTTCCCCCTTTTGGTCCAAGAAGACTTTCTTAATACCATAATGCTAGGGCCAGGCTCATCCCCAGAGTCATGTCCCACACTGCTGGGGAGACTTACACCCCTGGGAGTGATGTCCACCATCAGGGGAGGGCAGTGAGTTTACCTGCAGAGTTGACTTAGAGAGAGTCCACACCTGAGCAACAACAGTGGTTGACTCTTAGGCATAATTATGAGTAGGCTTAGCTTCTCCTTTGCAGGAATAAGTTTTATAAGGGCAAGCCCCAAGATTGAGGGCATGGCCTATTAAATAGGTAGTCTTCAATGCTTGGGAGAATATTAGGAATTCCCGAAGTGGGGAAGTTTAATAGGTTCACATTTTCCCCCAGTCTCTCAAGGGGCTATGCAAATACCTTTTTTCTTATTCTCTTCACAAATTACTCCAAGAGGTATCAGGGCTTCACAGTAACCTGTACAAACCAACAAGTTCTCACTCCCTATTCAAGCTTCCATGTAACTATAGCACTCAAATAAACTGACCAAGAAGTTTAATTAGATATTGTGCAACAGAAAATAGAAATTCTGCAACTAATAAACATCTCTTCTTTTAATCTCACATAGAAGTTGAAGTGTTAAAACACCATCATTGTCATTCTTTACCCTTTAGTCTGGTTTGCACTAGTCCTAACCAGATCAGTTTCATTCATCTCTCTAATTGAAGTCTGATCTCTTTTTCAACTCTTTTACAGTTGCTGTATGGGGTAATACCGACTTGCATAGCTGCTGATCTCTGGCTCTGAGTCTTAGGTGTCATACAGATACCTGAATTTCCAGATACCAACCAGGTTGTAAATAAAGAGCTCAGCATCTCAGAATTTAGAAATAACCATAACAACTCAGGAATGAATGTGACTTCAATAAGAGTTTACAATCTAGGGAACTTTACAATAAGCCTCCCCCTGATAACCTATGCTCTTGAATTCAGTTCTCAGAGTTTGCAAATTATATTTGTCCATATCAATGAGGCATTATAATATTAGTCTTTTTGTTTTTGGCTTATTTCACTCAACACACTGTCCTCAAGATTCATTCATCTAATTGCATACCTCACATCCTGGACATTTTTCATTTCACTTATTTTGATCTTCAATTCTAGTACTTCTGTCTGGTTCCTTTTAAACATGTTTATCTCTTTACTGAGGCTCATGTTGCTCATTCATTGTTTTCCTGATATCATTAATTCCTTTGTATTTTTCTTCATCTCCTTGAGCATTTTTAGATAATTTTTTAAAGGCTTTGTTTGGTATGTTCATATTCTCATCTTCTTCACTGGTGTTTATATTCTTTCTTTTGTTGCACACTGTACATTTTAATATTTTAAAATATCAACTCTAGGATTTCTTCCCTGAGACATGTGTTTCTTGATTTTGTAACCAGCTGGTGATAAGACAGAAATTTTCTTGAGCTTCATCCCTCCTATCAGGGAGGTCTACCCAAGGCGAATGCAGTGTGCAGGGTTTTCTCTGTCTTTCTGGGCCCATCTTATCCTGGGCTTTTGCTTGTTAGTTGCTTTGGCTTAACCCTGTTTCCAGGATTTTTGTTTTCCCCTCTATTTCCCAGGAGACAGACTTCCTCACCCAAGTGTTTGAAGAAGGATGGCCTTTACCCTAGACTTTCTGCCTCTGTAGTTGCTTACACTCCTCAAGCTCAAGTCTCAAGCTGCTTTTGCCTCAAGTTCAAATTCTTGGAGAAGGGGCATGCCAGAGAGGACTTTCCCAATTCAATCTTTCTCAGCCAAAACAGAGCTAGGGACCCATGAAAAAGGCATAGACTGGCTACAAAGTGTACTGAGGAGAGAATCTGAAAGGGCACCAAGATCTTCTCTGATGGCTCCCCAAAGCTAAGTTTTCCTGGCCTGCCCAGCAAATGCAGCCCTTCAACTAAATGTCCCCCACAGCCCTGAGGAAGTACAGTGGCTATGTCTCCACTCCCATCACCTTTGTCTGGGGTGGGTTGAAACAATGGCTGTCTTCAGAGCCCAGCTCCCAGCCATGCAAATTTGCTAATCAAACACCATGATCAGTGACAGCTCTGCCAGTCTCTGGTCTTGGGGACCATGATTTATATGTCCTTTTCTGTCACCACTGAGCTAGCCAGGTGCTGGACCCTTCAGCAGGATTAGCAATTCTGAAACTATTTGTGCTCTAGGATTGAATAAATATAAAAATTTATATTGAATAAATATAAAAACATATTATGGATAATGAAAGACAAGTTTCTCATTGTCAGAGGAAAAACTTGAAAATCAGTAAAAGGGGAAGGCTAGAGAGAACTCTGTGCTGTTGGACTGGAATCAGAAATACCAGTAGGAACTCATGGTTTTTAATATACATGGAACTAGATACATATGTGTATGCATGCACTGATTAGTATACATATATATTTTTCATAGTTCTGTCATTGAAAAAGCCTAGAAGTAAGGATACCTCAATAGCAAGGTACTTCAAGATCTAGGTTTCTAAATATTATTCACCAATTAAAGGATACAGGGCTTCTCAGAGAAATGGCTGATTCAAGGAATGGGGTCAGGAAAGTACAAGATGAGCCTGGAGCATTTTATGGTGCCAGAAACTAAGGAGGTGCTCAAAAAATGACAGGAGCATGCCAAGAGGCCTTGGGCACCAACTGGAAGGTGTTCCAATTTACACAGCTGGGACATATGTGCAATAAAATAGATAATGAAGGCAATAGCTTATAACACAGAGAATAAAATAAATATCCATGAGTCCATACAAACATAAAAAATAAAATAGATAGTGGAGAAGGAACAGCTCTTCCTTTCACTGGAATTCCAATTAATAAATGAGAAAAGAATGTTGGAAATAAAAGACTGAGAAACTGTCACAACCAAAAGGAGCCTACAAATACATGGCAACTAAATGTAACATGGCATCCTGGAAGATATTTTGGATTAGAAAAGGACATTGAGTAAAACTAAGAAAATCTGAATAAACTATGAAGCTTAATTAATAATAATGTATCTATTATTGGTTCATCAACTTTAACTAATGTATCATGCTAACATAAGATATTAGTAATAGGGAAAAGTATGCGCAAGAAATATGGGAAATCCATATTACATCCTCAATTTTTCTATAAATCTAACAGTGTTCTAAAAGATAAAGTCTATTAAAAATTTTTAAAATTGTCATTTGGCAAATATCATGCTAACAGTTATTTTCAGTCAAGAATCATCATTAGATGTTAAAATTAGTGGGCAAATATATGAAGAGAAATAAGATATTTGTGTAGTTTCAAAGTATATCAGCACAAATGGTTATTAAGTACCAAGGGGAAGTGACTTTACAGTGGAGAAACTTGGCAGTCACCATTTTAAGCAAATGATCAAAGTTAACACCACCAGTAATGAAACACTTTGACAAGCCATGTGTCCTACTATGATGCCATGCCCCTATTGGCAGTGAATCCCAGGTTTTAGTATTTATACCAATCACCTAGGGATCTTATTAAAAATGATGATCCTCATTGAGTAAGGATAGGGCCTGAGATTTTGAATTTCTAGTAAGATCTCAAGGGAAACCCATGCTACTATCACAATTTGTGAATCAAAGGGAATGGCAGAGATGGCCAAAGGGTGTTCTCATCCATTTTGTGACCACCCCCCCCCCCCCAGATTTTCCTTTACCTTACTTGGGATTCAAAGGGATGCATTTCTTTCCCCATAAGCATCATAAATATCCAAAGCTCAAACAAGCAGTATATCTAAGGAAAAAACTTTAAATGAGGAATTTGCATGTTGTAAGAGTTTTCCTTCCTCGAAGCAGATATGTAACCCATCTGTTTTGGAAGGAGCAGGAGCTCTAAGCCCACTTTACTTAGGAGCAAGATTGAGCCTGTTGGTATCATTTGGGATCTATGAGTAGGAAATATTGTTACACCATGGTATGGGAGGGGCACATGAGTGTTCCATTTGGGGAATTACGTGAAGGTTTACCGCAACTACTGTGAAAGACCAAACAATTCATTAATATGGAAGCCAAAGAGAAACTTTTCAGCAGCATAGAACAGCACATTACAGAAAACATGGCTATCAGGGCACACTCATTTGCAGTGGTGTTAACTCTGATGATAGAATTATATATTCCTGTAGAATTCTGCATTTCATGGCTGTTCAGGCTTCTGAGTAGCCCAGATAGGTTGCTGCTGGCTTGGCCAGCATCCCTAACCTTTCCATTTCAGAAATACCAGCAGGATGATTTGAAACAGTACTTGAGCCACTTTTTTCTTGGCCTTAGTTGCAGTATTGAAAAGATATTCAACTGTAAGAAAACAAAAATGTCCTTGCTGACTGGTTTTATTGCATTTAATACTTTGGGGTCATGTAGGAATAAATGAAAACTGAGTTATCTTCATTTAAGGTAATGAAACTGGGATTGCAAAATGCCTGGGTGTGAAGATTTTGGTCAGTCCCTTAAGAGTCTCCCTCTCAGTCAGCCATTGGCACCTATTCGAAAACTGCTGGAGGTAGTTTATTTTATTTTATCTTGTCCCAGGACATTTTTTTTTTTTCTGGCTCTACACGACAGTCCCTATTTCCAGGTTTTTGCTCTTAGCAGGCTTTCCAGTTCTACCCTGTTTTGTCATAGTTGAACCAATGATGACTTGGAAAATCTGTCTGGATTTCAACTCATCCCTGCTGCCTCTTTTGTCCCCTGTAATATTGCCTCTCCAATTGCTTCACCTGGCTTCATGTGTTGCACTTCAAGGGCAAAGAATGTTTCACCATTTCACATAATCCTGGAAATCCTTTACCTGTATTTCTTCATGACCTCTTAAAGTAGGTGATGCTTTCCAGATTCTAAGGATAGTGATCTCTCACCTAGAATTCTATTCTAAGTCAAACTTTCAATCACGTGTGAAAGCAGAATAAAGAATTTTCAAAGACATTCAAGGTTTTAAAATTTTATTTCTCCGAAAAGTAAACATTATTTCTGATAAAGTGTTTCTTGAAAAACTGCTGAAGATGTGATGCACCAAAGAAAGAAATAGGCCCAAAATACAAATATCTGGTGTGATGGTTAGGTTCATGTGTCAACTTGGCCTGGTGATAGTACCCAGCTGTCTGCTCAAGCAAACACTAGCCTGACAACTGCTGTGAGGATGTTTGTGGCTGGTTAATAAACCAACAGGCTGTTTTATTAAATCATCAGTCAATTGACTGCAGCTGTGACTGATGACTCACCAAAGGGTGTGTCTTCCACAATGAGAGAATACAATTGGCTGGATTTAATCCAATTAATCAGTTGAAGACTTATAAGCGAGACAGACAGAGGACCTTCACTTCTTCTTCAGCCGCCCAGTGAAGTGTTTCCTGAGGAGTTCGTTGAAGTTGCTGGTTTGTTTCCTGAGGAGTTCATCGAACACGTTCATCGAAGATCCCAGTTCATTTCCTGAGGAGTTCATTGAAGTTGCTGGTTCGTTTCCTGAGGAGTTCATCGGGCATCTTCCTTGGAGTTGACAGTTTGCTGACTGCTCTACAGAATTTGGACTCGTGCATACCCACAGTTGTGTGAGTCACTTTTACAAATTTTATAGTCAGAGACACCTCTCATTGATTCTGTTTCCCTAGAGAACCCTAACTAATACATCTGGGATCCAGGAAATGGAGAACCAACACAGGAGAGGACTATAAGGAATAGCCAAGATGATGGTGAAGGAAGATCCCAGAATGACAGCTGTGAAACACAAGAGCAACCAATCCAGATTGGAACAAGAGGATAGAGGACCTGAAGAGAAATTATGTAGAACTCTGTTGGGAGTTTGGAGGGAGGTGAAGTACGTGTGGGGGAAGGAGAGGCAAGGATAAAGTTCAGTGTTCTTCCATTTAATAACATAGAAAAGTCAAGAAACGGCAGTGTACACGTGCTATTTAAACATATGGAAACAAATTATGGGATGGAACAACTGAAGGTGTTGAAAGCACTTGCCTCAGAGGAGGACACCTGGGGCAAAAAGGAGCACAAGGAGATGACTGTTTTTCTGTTGAAATCTTTGGAAATTATATATACACATAACTTTGTTGCTGTTTTCTTAAATGGATAGAGTGATTTACTTCAAGGGATCTGTAACCCTGAAAATGGTCTTTATGGTCAGGTGAACAAGGTAATTCAATTAAAAAATAAAAACCTATTGGCTATGTGCCAATTGCTATGGAAACAAAGATAAATAATGCAACATTTCTTCCCTCAGGATCTCATAATCTAGGCCAAATAAGAAATGCTCACAAATGCTATGATGTGGAATATGATAAGAAATATTGCAAATCACGCTCTTGGGAGGATGAAGGAAAGAACAATGACACCAGAGTGCCTGGGATGGAGAAAGATGCAACGAGAGTTGCATGTGAATGCCATTGCCCAATACCCTGTGTGAACTGGTTTGTTCTCTAGGTCTTGTCCATCTTATTTTGTTTGAACAGAAGGTAAATGATAGCAAAGCTTTGTCTTAATTCTAAAGCCTTCTTTGGGTTAGGAGAGATTTACACCTCTGGAGATAAGAAAGGGGAAGAGAATTATAGGTGAAGAAGACTTTATAGAAGAGGTGCAGAAGAGGGTGAAAAGGGTACATGAGGAGAATGGCAAGTGTTACATGTGAGTATACTGTGCATGAAGGAGATTCGGTCTGTGGTCAATGGAGAGCAGTGGCTATTCACAGAAAATCAATTTATTCTACCAAAATAAATGAACAAGATCCTGAAAATAAACTGGTTCATAGAAGGTCCTGGGCAACAGTTGCATTTGCTAGTGTCTGGCCTGAGGTAAGCAGTGGATATAGGTCAATTTAATAGAATGGAATCAGTCATCTGTCTTTTGATACAAATGCTTAAGGGACGGTCCCTGACTAGTGATACTGCTACTAGTAACAATAATGCTGACGACTTACAATTTTTGAGTAGTTATTATGCACCCCTTTGAAGTAAAAGCTTCACTGAATCATGGCTACTCTAGGTGGTAGATTCTATGAATAAGTTCATTTTGTAGATAAGGAAAACTGAGACTTGGAGAAGCTAAGTGTAGATTTTGGAACCAGGTACCTTTCTTTTCTTTATTTTAAACTATGTGGGTGTTTAGATAACTCATTTCAAATTGCACAAAATTTATAAAGCATTGTGACATTATAATATTTTATTCTACAAGAAACTCAAAATGTGGAGTTTTATTTACAGTTGGCCACAAAATTATATAAATATGATTCCAGTATTGTTTTTTAAAGGTACATATGTCTGGAAGAAAATATAACAGTATGTCAAGAACACCAAATTTTATAAAACCTAAGATGGTATCAACAATATAAGCTTCCAATTAAATTATAATATGCCATATCAGAGCTGTTAAAATGTGAAAAAAATGTGTATCTTATAATGAATGATATACACTGGTTATAGGATAGTGGAATTTATACATGGTTTAAATTATCTACTTTATAATACATGCATGCTTCTAAATTCTCACCTACTGACATATATTACTTTTATTCTCAGAAAAAGTTATTTTTTAAGCTTTGGAAACCTTTAAAACACCCCTACAAATGGAAATATAGATTGTAGACATTAGTAACATACTATTCTTATTTTTGCATTCAATTCAGTAAGTTTTGTGACTGACAAGTGGGAATACACTACCTAAAATGGACTGTTATCATGCAAGTTTAAAAGAGGAAGAGGATTTACTGCAAAATATAGTGGAGTAAGTTACATTTATTTTAATTATTACCTCTACTCCATACCAGTAACCTAATGAAATGAACCTGAAACTTAAAATGTCCCTTGCATTGAAATGTGGAAATGGTTAAATTGCCAGTACACAATCTGTGGATTGTAACACTCCATCAAATATAGTGGGACTCGAACCAAATGGAGGGAAGTCGTTGAGAGGCAATACATTTCTCTGGACCTTAAGCAGAGTACAGATACCTCTCAAAGTAAATGAAAGGTCTTGATGGATCCATCCGATGAGCCTTTACTTGGAACAATAAGGAGTGAGGGTGTGGCTGGTCATGAGAAAAGTGAAGAACAAGAGTTTGGGGCGTGTACTGCTGATCAAAGGTAAACAGCACTGAATCACCAGACAAAAGACCTTTGTGTCAAGATGCTCCATTGCAAGTCACAAAGACCTCCTGCCTGGCTGATGTGTTGTGGAGAGATGTCCCCAGGAAAGAAGACACAGTGATTTTGGTGGGAAAGAATTTAGAGATGACAAACCAGTTGATGCAGGTCACACACCTGGCCTATCCCCATACTATTCTTTTGGAATAAGTAGGCCAGCATAGAACTGCTAATGTTCAAAGATGAACGATAAGCAGAAGGGATCCAAAATGGGAACTTGGTGCAGATACTACAAAAATAAAAGAATGATAGACACATAATTTATGTTAAAGGGAAGATGAAAGTACATTTTAAAAGAAATAAACATCTTAGGAAATAGAAGAAAATGTCAGCCAAATGCTTCTTTCTATTCTCAGAAAAATAGAGACCAGGGTATATTTTGGAAAAAAAAAAATTCAATGGGATACAAATGATTAAAGAAGAGATGATAAAGGCAATATTAGAAATAGAAAGCACTAGAAAAGCACAGAGAAGAGGTGAAGGAAAAAAATAACACTGTTGCATAAATAGAAACCACACTAAACCTTAAAAGTATCATATAGGTGAAACAATATTCAAGCTTGAGGATCTACTAAGGAAAAAATGGAAACGTTCAAAGAGATAAAAATAGAGAGATGATAGATATGGAAGATAAAGGAGATCAAACAATCATATAATCAGTATATCTGAGGAGTAGGACATATAGAAATGGAAAAATGTTTGAAGATGAAGTAGAAGAAACAATTTCACAAGAAAAGGAATAAAGGTTGTAGGGGCAGGGAACACAAATCGTGTAGACATGCAGACAAAAATAACAGTTTACTTTTAAGTGTCATCTAGTCTCAGACCTTCCTCATTTCAGAATAGTTTTGAGATGAAAAGTGTGATTTGAGAATTCTATACCCAGCCATGTTGCTGGTTTTGTACAAAAGCCACACAATGATATTCTTAAGCAAGAAGGGAGTCATGAAACATAGTACCCAGGAGCCCTTCTTGGATTAAAAAAAAACCTAAAACAAAAAACTTCTTTAATGATAAAATTCAGCCTCCAGGAGATGGATCGAATAAACTCGGAAAAAGAGAAACTGTGCTTTGAAAAAATCATCCAGGCACAGAGAATCAATTTAAATATGGTACTCTCTTGAATAACAATGGGATTGTGGTGATAAACTGAATGTAAACAGTGAAAACCTTGACAATGTAAAATTAAAATATAGCTTGTAAATTTCTGATATTGGAGGAATGGAAAGGTAGAAGCTAATGTAGGTGGGGGAAATCCTGTCTTACTTCATAGCAGAAAATATTAGATGGCAATGATACAGTCTAAAGTTGAAAAAAATCAGAAACTAAAGCTTTTAATAGAAATATTAAATTATAAATATTATCACTAAGAAAACAAATTACCATAAGGAAGTAAGAAAAACAAAGAGAAAACACCGATAGCAATAGGTACACAACAAAGAAGTTGAAAAAATGCATATGATATATAAGATGGTTTTAAGACCAAATTTACCTGTTTTAACAATAACTATGATAAAATAAAATTACCTTTGAAAAGACAGTATTTCAGCCTGAATTTAAAACAAACAATGAAAACAATCAAGCAAATAATCTGTGTAGCTAAATTATAAATCACTGGAAACAACCTACATGTCTACTACTTGGAGGACAGTTAAATATATTTTGGTCTGATCATACCACAAAATACTTTATAGAGATGCAAAAAGAATGATTATACACACACACACAAAATATGTAGACACAGCTACAATACACTGTAACTTGAAAAGATTAATTGGCAGAACAATTTATAATAGTATGGATTTGTTTGATTAAAAATGCTTATAAATGAGTAGAACATTTCTGAAAAGATGCGAAGAAGCTGTTTGTATTAGTTGTATCTTGGGTAGCTGGATTCATTTTATGTCTTTCTGACTATTTGAATTCTAATCAACAGCATATATTACCTTTCACATTAACTTTAAAAAATAAAAAGTGACTTTCCTTTAAAAAATATGTTTTCAGTCTATTTTGCTGAATTTTATTTTCCATTCCACTATAAAATATAACACTCTCATTTGAGCTAATTATAAAACAATGACTAAAAATAGTATAATATATCATAAGTTCATTTTCTATTTTAACTAGTTAAATTCAAGGAAATTCGGAATGAACATAGCATATATCTATCATTTTAATGTATTTGCCAATGTAAAATGTCCTAAACTGTACAGTCACATTTTGAAGTCAATTCATTTTCAGACGTAGGATATGTTTTGCAATTTTTTGGAATGGACATCATCTTTTAAAAATAACAAAAATTCTATTTTCACATCTTACACAAAAAGGAATTCTCAAAGTTTTTAGGAGGGTAAAAAAGAACAAAGAGAGTACACTATTACTAAGGAATATTAATGAGATTATAGATGATTCTTTTCTCTTTAAAATAACTATATTAAAAATTCTACAATTAACATGTATCACTTTTGAAATGGGAAGGAAAAATTATAAGAGGGAGACAAAAGGCAAGTGCTAGTACCAGAATTTAATAAAGAATATGCACTTCTCAATTGTAGGGCCATTTTCTGCCTTCTTTTTGGCTCTACCACTCTTTTTCCCTCCCTTCAAGCTTTCCAACTGCAAACCTACCAGCGAGTATTAGGTGACCTGTAGGTGTTTATATTTCAATGGCAGATTCAAACATAACTACAAATAACAATAATGCCATTTAGTATATGCTTTAATAGAATATTGAGGATCCCAGAAAAGAGCCTGATTAAATTAATAACTAGGTCTGAGAAAATTTAGAGATAATATAGTAGAAGATATTAGAGCTGAATCTTGAAGAAAGAGCACAGTTTAGCCAGTCATTTAAAGTAAGAGTTTCTTCTTTACATCTGAAGAAATTAATTAGCATGAGTTTAAGATACACAGCAAGCCATGTGGTTTGGCCAGGGTTGTTTGAGATCATCATATCTGTTGTGTTAAAATCCTAAAAAGATTTCACTGTGGTGGGCAATGAGAAGCCACCACAATTTAAAATCAGAAAACCACACAAAGGTGGGTTGACTGTGAAGCTAATGAAGCTTAGACTTCTGAAACCCTCACTTTCAGGGACCTAACTCTAATTTTGTATCATTTTTATTTTATTTGAGAGTCCCTTTCCTTGCAAATTGTATAAACTTTAGACACAGCAAAGCTTGGATCTGCCCCTGGTGGCCAGATCTGGGCTCAGCTGGATATTATGCACATAATGACCCTAAAGAGGGCTGTTGTCATTCTATTGAAAAAATTATTTCTCTGATATCTTTCTCTAATTCTCTCCTAAATGCTCCCCATCTCTGTTTTCTCAGTGGGTAGGAAAGAAAGGAACAAGGAATATATCCTAGGTCAATAATATTCACAGATGTTGCTTTTCTGGGTTGCTCTTCAAAATTTCATGAAGTCTGAAAGAATGGCTTGGGCAACATGAGTGTTTTGGGCAAGACCCATTCAAGCCAGAACTGACAATCCTTGAAGATTTCTGGCTCTTTACCAACTCAAGGCTTTTGTGTCAGCTTTTCCTTCTATTTAGGTTTAAAATATTTTCTTCCCAGCTCTGCATTTGCTCTGCTCTTTCTCATCCTTCAGCCTCAGCTTGAAGTAATTATCTTGATCTGATCATTGATAGCAATAACTGATAACCCCCAAATCTCTGGCTTAAAAACAATGGCCCATTCCTCATTCACACTTCATGTCTGAAGAGTTTCAGCAGAACAGTTCTGCTTTTTGTAGTAATTTAGGGGTCTAGGCTGATGGATGCTGCGAGCTCACAGGATGCCCCATGTCACCACTGTTTCCATAATTTCCATGGCAGAACAGAAGAACAGAGAAGATGGAGAAATGTTGTGGCACAATGACTCTTAAATGACTCCATGCAGAGTCCACGCAGTTCTCCTCTGCCCACTGTCCGGTCCAAAGTCTCATGCCCAGGCCTAATGGTAAGGGGCAAAAAGTGCAATCAAATTTCATGTCTGCAAGTAGAGAAAGACCAGAAACTCTGGTGGGCAGCACCCAAGGTCTACTTGCCACCTTACCTAGAATCAGTCCCTCCTCTCTTCTCTATCTCATTGTTGGGTTGGAAAGAACTAAATGAAGAACAACCTTCTTCACCACGTGAGTTTGGAATCTCTTGGAGATAAGGCAAAGAATTGAAAGATAATCCTGGAGATCAAAATATTAGCTTTATTATTGAATTACTGAATAGCTTAGATGTGTGGCAACAAAAAGCTACCTAATATTTAATGCCCCATGTTCTAGTTTGCTAATGCTGCAGAATGCAAAACACCAGAGATGGACTGGCTTTTATAAAAAGGGGGTTTATTTGGCTATACAGTTACAGTCTTAAGGCCATAAAGTGTCCAAGATAACACATCAGTACTCGGGTACCTTCACCAGAGGATGGCCAATGGCGTCCGGAAAACCTCTGTTAGCTGGGAAGGCACATGGCTGGCGTCTGCTCCAAAGTTCTGGTTTCAAAATGGCTTTCTCCCTGGACATTCCTCTCTAGCAAGCTTGCTCTTTTTCAAAACGAAACTCACAGCTGCATTGCATTCAGTCTCTTTGAGTCAGCACATTTATATGGCTCCACTGATCAAGGCCCACCCTGAATGGGCGGGGCCACACCTCCGTGGAAATATCCCATCAGTTATCATCTACAGTTGGGTGGGGCGTATCTCCGAATCCAAACATTCCAACTTAATCCCCACTATTATGTCTGCCCACAAGATTGCATCAAAGAATATGGCTTTTTCTGGGGGACATAATACATTCAAACTGGCACACCCCATTTAGACTGGCATCTTTCAGAGGGGATTTGCAGAGGAAGTTGGTATCCAGGAGGAAAGAAACATAAAGGGTAGGGATTTACTAATTGAGTAAGTCACCTCAGCTTTCCAGAAAAGGAGAAAATTAGGAGCCAGAAGGAGTCCAAGAAAGTACTCTAATGTTGCTCTCACCACATGAGAATGCAAGTTACGTAAGGACAGAGGATATCTGTGCTTTGTTCTAAATTGTGTCTTCAGTTCTTCTCACAGTACAGGGCATACAAAAAAGGAATCAGTATCAATTATTGAATGAATAAATGAGATAACTGCTTACGTCTGAGTCAGATTTTCCAGGCATCATACTGGAACTGAAATTAATAATATGAGAGAATTAGTAATTTTAAAATGTATTTAATAATAGAAATAATTTACTATTTATCAGAGCAATGATTTCAATAATATAAAGTAATTGATATTGATAATGTTATAACATGATTAAATAATTGTATATTATACTTACAAATATCATTATGTTCTCTATTGTTACATTTATTAATAGAAAGTCATTATTGTTATTATTATGCAATGTGAAAACCTTATTCCAGCCTGAAATAGCCTAGGTTTGCCTATGGGTCCCTGAGCAGAAATTAGACCTTAGACTGCATAGATTTTGTTATTTTTTCGCTTGATGAGTTGGATGAGCAATATCTTCCTGTCCCTTGTCTTAATTCCATTCTGATATCATCTGCCTTAAGTAAAAGCTTAGAAACAAGTGAAGAAAAGTTTAAAGGAAAAAGCAGATGCTGTTTTAAAAAAAAAGATGCAAGAAAATGATGCAAAGACCATCAAATTCATAGAAAACCTGGAAAAGTGATGCCATACCAAAATATTTTGCATATTTATAAACAATGAGGGAAATAGGGAAGAAGAAACAATGGGATTTAAACCTGAAAGGATTTTTGGTGGTTACACAACTGGTGATGATACCATGAGACACTGATTGTATACGTTGGATGATTATATGGTGTGTGAATATATCTCAATAAAGTTTGCAGCTAAAAAAAAAAGGATTCTAAATGCAACCCCAGGCCACATAAAAGATGTAAAAAAACGACGAGAGACAGACTAGAACCCCAAAGTGTTAGACACTGTCTTGTTTCAAACCCCAAACGCAATGTTATTAGCAGACAGGAGTTTCCTAGCTGGGTTTTTCCTGCGGCCATAAAGGCATCCAAACCATCCTAGTACTCTTTCAATTCATTCAACAACTCAATTAATATCATCAGGCATGGAGCAGTTAGTTCCACTGATGAATGCAAGCTCTTTGTGGAGTCAGGGTAAGGAGCTCAATACGGACCAGTTAGGTTTTATCTATTGGAGAATACATATTACACTCTTAACCTCATTTACCCCTTTCGTAAATGTATTTGGTCGTGGGAAGAATGGGATGAAGATGGCAGGGGGGTGTGAAGAAGGCAGGGTAGAATTTATTTAAGAAGAAAAATATAGATGATTCATGTAACCCATGACTGTACTGGAAAAACTATTCAAAACAGGTATGTTGTGAAGGACAAGACATTATTATTTGCTAAATATCTAAACATCAGTAGGTTACTCAGCCCTGTACTCCCTATATACACAAACATCAATATTTACCAATTTGGAGATCACTGAATGTTTTTCTGTTTCTGGGGGATTTTTGTATACTCTTTAGCTGGACAAATTTTGGTGCTGTCCAGTAAACATTGCAGGGCTGGAAAGTTGCCTTGTAACATGATTAATGCATTTGGAAATTGATAGATATGAAATAGTTACAGGAATGGGATATTCTTTTCAAAGTCTTGATGGGTAATCCAGATTTAAATGTAAAGCATTAAGACTGTCAAACAGCTCGTGGATCAAGAATATCCATTGGTAGGTATTATAAATTTGTAGGAAAACCTTAGATCATAGAAAATGTGAGTTTCAATGAGAACATACTGAACCAATTCTGAGTTCAGAAGAGACACAGTTAATGGATCCTTAAATGCGTTTAAAGGAAGTTACAGAACAATAATATATGTGCTGTTCACATAAAAGTCTATATAAATATGTACTTAACTACTTAAATATGTAAGTGTGTGCATTGTGTGTGTGTGTGTACTCGATTCAAGTGAATATTAATATACTTAGATCTAAGGCAGTATCCTTGGTTAAAGAACAATTTTTGTATTATATTTTCATTTATTCTTTTCTTAAAGGAATAATTGCTGAGGCTAATAAATCCCTTGTTTAAGAGCTGTTAATAACCTCTAGGATTCTGCTCACCTCAGAAATTTTTATAGAATTTCAAACATTGAGAATTTACCATGTGCAAGGTCCTTGACATTTATTTAGATTATTTAATTCTCACAGTAACTCTAAGGCTGGGAACTATTATTGCCCCTATATTACAAATGAGGAAATGGAAGCTGGAAGAGGATAAGTAAGGTGCTAAACAAACTGTGTCTTGATTCCAAAACCCATCTTTTAATTCTGTGTTATACTGTCTCCTTTCTGCCTTTTATCAAAACTGGTAGCATGTAAAAATGTATCTGTGGATAAGGGGTTGTAAAATTTCCAAATTCAGAAACACTTGTGAGGTTTGCAACAAAAACTTATTTCGTATAGGTTGTAATCAAGGCAGATGAACTTAGTTAAACAAACAAGCAATTAGATTTGATAATAATGGCACAATAGGAAAACAAGTGTGATTTTGCTACTTAAGTTAATATCACTAAAGCTAATAGCCTTCTTTCTGTCTTTAACTAAAGCAGGAACTCAGTATGATGAATTATGCATTAACTGGGCTAAATCTGATTGTGAAATCCTCTAAAGAATTTACTTGAATCCTGTTTTTCCAGTTAGAGCTTTTATATGCCTAAAGGAGAATTTGGTAGTGTGGGGAGGTTCATTGAAAAGGAGTCGACAAGAAAGAGGTTTCTCCAATGCACTTCCCTTGGGAATACTTGGGAATTTATAGACATGCTACCCTAAAGAAAAAGGCAACAGTAACAGCTGACAGTTCTTGAATGCTCACAATGTGTTAGGCTCTGTTTGAAGGGCTTTACATAGCCTCACTAAACAAAGGCAGAAATAAACCTGATAAGAAATCCGGATTTATGGTGCTTCTTTTTCTGATAGCGGTCAACTCTGCTTGATTTAAAAAGTGAATCTATCAATCAGATACATGAGCTGTCAACAATTTGCTATGTGGAGAGAATTGTTATAGGGCTACTTCAGATACCAAACTTTTCCAATACATTTTAAGTGTGATTGGATTTTTGAAACATCATTTTAGGTGGAATCTTTCAAAGATATAATTTTTAAGTAAGAAAATTCATAATTCTTGTGATTCTCACATTTGTTTGTTTGTGTGTTAACCCAACTAGACATCTAAAGATGCCTGGATGAGTCTTGGAGAGAAAAGATTCACCGGTAAGGAGATTTCTTTTTCATCATTTCCTTTTTTTTTTTTTTTTTCAGAGGTACTATTAAAGTCATTTACTAGGTCTGTACTTAATAGGTGACTAAGAATTCTCCTGCATTTTCCCTTCCCTTGGTCCCACTTTGCTTTCCTATGGTCATGGACCATGTCACAACAAGCAGTTGCTGAGCAATGCTTTTTCCTGATCTATTTTTCTCTTTATTGATTGAATTGTCCATATGTTTTATAAAGTTTAGTGGTGGCTATTGTCTTAGAATCATGTCAGTAAGAAGCTAAGGTGAAGAGTGTGTTTTTTTGCAGGCTGGATTCCTGGCTATTAATGAAATTTGTCTTTTGATTCCTCTTCACCCTATCTCTTATTAGCAATGCAGTTTTTCTTTCAGAAAGAATAATTTGGCCATCATAATTCATACACTGATTATTGGGGTATAATAGCTGGCATTTAGCTTCACATGTGTTCTTGACCTCTCTCCTTTTGCCCAATAATTCACTGAGTACAAAGTAATGAATATGTTGCAGATCACACCCTATAAGATTTAATGGCTTAATTATAGTAATGCTACTTATAACGTCTCTTTAATAATTCTCAAGAGTGTCATTGAGAGAGTGAAGTGTGCCAAACTGACAATTTCTTGTTGGGGAACAACCTAATTTTTACCTACCCTATGCTGAATACAATGCTAGATCATATGGGAAACACAAAGAGGATATACTCTCTGCCTTTAAGGAGTTTCTGTGGTAGTATGAGTCAGGGTAAGGTGGTGGCATGGGTAAATCAGATCAGAAATCTAGCAGCAAGGTAAAGCAGATGGGAAGTGAGTGCAGCCTAACAAGGTAAGCAGAGATGATCCAATCGAATGATAACCCCTCTTGTTAACTGAGTTCTTACTTTGTGCTAGGCACTATTCTAAGCATTTCACTTGTATTAATATACTCTTTTTATCTTTGTAATAATCCAATGAGGTAGACACAGCCATTGTCCTCATTTTGCAGATGAGGAAAACCAGTCAGAGATGTAACTTTACTTTAAGATTACCCAGTCTGTGAAGTGAAGGAAACAGATTTCAAATCCAGGCAATAGGGCTCCAGATCAGATTATTCTTGAAAAACATGATTATTGAATCGACCCATAGGTACAAACATCTTAAAGGACCCTCAAGAGGCCATCTTCTTTCCTTAAATGTTAGTATGGATTTCAGCCATATTGCCATTTTCTTTAGCTTTACAGATGCTTTTAAGAGTTCTCCTCACTTCAGCACAGGTAATTTGGGAAACCATGAATATTAAATAAAAGAATCATTATCCAGTTTATTAAAAATATGCTTTAAAGATTACACAGTCTTTATACAAAGAGAATCAAAATGACTTTGCTTCCTCTTATTCTCCACCAAGGAGATTAATTATTTAGAGCACCACACTTCTACTCAGACATCATGGAAAAGGTGATACTTCTAGTGATCTTTATAGAAGGGTGCATATATCCCATAATTCAGAGAAAAACAGTGTATCCGGTGAAGGGCTAAATTTGAGTTAGGGAGTTTTAGTGGTGATATGAGTCACAGAGTTGCCACTCATTTGAAACAATGGTAAGATTATCATCCAATGCTCTCATTCATTCTCTTTCCTAATATCTTTATGCTTATGGTGATTAGGAGAGGCATAAACTGATCTTTTAGATAGATAAGCAATCTTCTAGCACCTCTCCTTTCTAAGAAATGTGAAAGAAACCACTGTAATGAAATCTATCTGGAGCTTCCAAAGATCATAGTCACCTTAGTTAGAATTTAGATCCAACGGTATCAAAGACTGCTGATTGTTGAGATAACTATCCAAGATATGTAATTACTGTCCAATTCATTCAGAATGCAACAGCTTCTTGCAAAACATTGCCTGGTTTATATTCTGGAACTACAAGTCAGTGAAACGTTTCAAGGACAAGAAGAGTTTCAGTGAAGTTCCAAATGGTTTTTCCTCCAAATCTATCAGGATTATCAGTCAATGAATATATATCACTCTATACTTTAAGAGAGCTGCACTTAAATAGATCATGGGTAGTGGTCCCAACCCAATATGCAGAACATACTGCCATCTTGAATATATCAAAAGGTCTAAGTTATATAATCAGATGTACTTTAGTGACAATGAAACACTCAGGCCACAGTCCATGGTAGGAATTGCTTAATAGTTGTTAATAAATAATTCCCAATGTTTTTGGTCTGTTATTGTTAAAAGTATTATCTTACCCTCACATAGGCATGGCAACACAACATGTCCAGATTTAGCCTACAACTTTTCATGGTGATACTGTCAAAGCAGATATCATCATTGGATTTAGTCACTAAAACCTTTCTAAATATGCTGATTTGAGTTCACACTGTCCTTTAGCAAACAACTTTGCACATTGATGTCATTCCTTGACACCATGAGGAGATATATCTTGGACACTAGGTCTGCCCAAGGCTAATCATTTGGTCTGAAACAGTCAGTCACTGATGCAACTGGTCAACTCATTAACCCAGAAGTAAATTAAGTAACAAAATAAATTAAAATATGGTTTGAATTAATTGATTAATTGATTGTTCAGAAATTGGTTGGGAAACAGTTTGACACAGTGAAGCCAAGTGGTATTGGGAAAAACCACGTTGGATACAACAAGCAGTATAAAACAGACAAGTCACTTCACTGCTCTGAGACCCAGTGTCCTTATCTATTAAATATTGAAATTATTACTGGGTGATTTATCTGATTAGGGAAATTGATTGGAAAATCTTACAGTGATTGGTAAATTCTCCTTATTCAAAGCTGGTTTAACTCCTTTAATGTTTGCTGTAGTGGTCAAGAGAACCCAGTAGTTCTTTGCCCATCACTCCACCCCTATTCCCACACAAACCATAATTATATTTGTATAGCAAGCTATGAAAGCAAGGACTGCACTTTGGTTATCATTATAGAGCCTTCTGCCTCACTTAGCGTATAGTTATTCAGTAAATTTTGGTTGAATGGAACTATCCTTTATCCAAATTTATGGTTTTAAAGTCCAAGTGTCTTCGGAAGTCTTAGAATTATTTATTAGTTCAATTCCAAACCAAGTTCCTTCAGGTATCTTAGAGGAGCAGTCTTAATTCTACTTTATGTGTACATTTTTCTACTGAAAGAAGCTCTTCCTTGCTACTGTTCAGGAGAATCTTTTTGTCCCTTCAGGATTGCTTGGTATGTCAGTCACTGTGGGAGTTCTCCGAGTTCAGTTCAAGTTCAACAGCTCTCCCTCTGTTTAGGGTAATTGGAAGAACTGCCTCACTTCTACTGCACTATTATCACAGGGCTAATCTTGTTTAATATTGTTGGAAAATAACCCAGCTCTTTCTATTCAGCACTCCAAAATTGGATGTTGCTAAGGGAATTTACTTCTCTTTGCAGTAGCTTATAGAACTTTTCTGATCATTGAATAAGGTTAGGTATGTAAGTCCCCCAACACCATACCTGACACTTGGTGGATGTTAGATAAATGTCAGTTGTTGTTCTTGTTTATGTTGTTCTTTTTTTCTTCTCTTTAAACAAATTAGGAAATATATACAATAGCTACATTTCATTGAAAACAAGTTTGTTCCAGTTTTCTTAAGGGTTAAATCTATAACTCTGAATTTCAGTGGTTAATCAGTCTCCTTGACTTCTTCATAAATTCAAAATTTTAGCCAGATTCTAACCTGAAGTACTTTTTGGACTGCATTCTCCTTCCTTCATCAACCTGACAGCTGAAATTCCATAGGCTGTTTGTCACTTCCTAGTGTCATCACCAGTCCATGACGTTAGCCAGCTGTGAGACAGCTGCCACAATCCACCCCAGAAATACTGCTGATCAATTATGAGTGAAGGACTCAGTATAAAGGCCTTTCAGCTGCATTTTCAGTCTCTCAGGAACAGAATTGCAATTTGTTGGATTTGTGTTATTTCCCAGTCTTGGCCTACAAGCACAAACCAGCTTAGGAAGAAAACAGAGATTGAACTTACTTTATTTCTTTTAAGTGACTGAGTGAAACCTTTTTATTAGTTTTCCTTTCCCAATATGACTAGTTTTATTTCCTCTTCAAATTATTGTGTCTAAATAGACAGGACCTTGGAATGAGATCACTGAGTCAACATTCCAGTATGAATCTTTTTTTGACTGCAAGGAGTATAATGGGTAGAAGGTGAAGAAGGGAGGAAAGAGGTAGGGAATTAAGTGTGAAAACATCCCAGACAAGTGCCAGTACTGTGCCCAATGTCAGGACACATTTCCACCTGCAGCTGCCTGGAACCAAATATTCTCATTATTTGATTTGGGGGTATTTCCTGAGGTGCACTTGACTTTTCCAGAATGGCTTGCCTTGTGTCCATTCCCATGGCTATTCTGTCCTTTGACTTCTTAAAAGGCCTTTCCAGAGACAGAGACCAAAAACAGTTTTTGCAAGTTCCTTTAGAGGGACATCCATAATGGACTCTTTCTTCCTTTACTTGTATTACTTTATTGAGAATAGACTGAAATTTTCCTTTTTCCATTTTCTTTGTTTCTCCTTTGGGCCAGTCCTCAACTTAAACTTAATGTTATCATGTGAGTGGAAGGAACATTTACTTGAAGAGGAACCAAACAGTGTTCAGATAAAACCTGTAGTTGAAAGAAAGCGCTCATGATTTATTTTATGTTCCAGTTTTTTTATGCTTACAAGTATGCAACTATGGAGAGACCCATCCTGAATTACAAAATGATTACATATTCCAATTAAACCAACAGAATGACATGGATGTTCATTCAATTAAATAAGCCTTTGCCTTGCTTAATATGACCAATAAACTTTTCTAGAATATGGAAACAACTATAAGGAAGTTGTGTTACCCAATAGGCACCATTAGGGAAAGCACTGTAGCCAACAGACACATCCTCTGAAAAGTTTCATGGAATTTTTGAATTAATGATGCAACTCCAAGCTCAAATTCAAAACAACCAGCAGTTTAAAGAGAAGTTGAGACCAAATGTTTTATACATTTGTGTTATGGAAAACAGCCATCTGCTTCACTTTCTTTTTCTAAAACAGGCTCTCTCCAAGTAAAATAGGGTGGTGCTTGAGGAGGAGTATTCCATGAATCCCACAACCATGTCTTCTTTGTACCAAAAGTCCCATTAGTTGGTAAAAAAAAAATGTGTTTTTTTTTTCAACTAGTTGATTCTTTCAGCCAACTAGTTCATTGACAAGAAGCACTTAACTCCCTCAAAGCTTTGGTTTCCAAGTATCCTCAAAAATATTTCAGCTACAATATAAAATGTCAAAGTTTGTTAGTCCTCTTTGGGATTAGGGAAATGTAGGAGAAAATTTCCCTGTTCTCAGGAGGAATTTAATGCTATGTAAGAGGCACCTTGTGGAGTATCTGTATTATTGTGTCATTTTCCAAAAGCACTGTCTTAAAGGCACCTCCTCACTGAAAAAGTGCTATCATTGAATCTGGCTTGACAAGGAATAGTACCGCAATTACCTATTTTCTCAAGCTATCTGCTACATTGAGATAACTGGAGTGAGAGGAGCTATAAAAATTATTCTTCCAATTGTATTTTTCCCATAAATACATCAGAACAATAGAGAAATCCTTCCCCTTTGTGCAGATTTGAAACTGTTATGGACCCCAGAAGAGCCATGATCTTTTAATCCAATCCTGTTGGTGAGAAAATTTTGATTGAATGTTTCTGTGGAGATGTGACTCACCCAACTGTGGGTGAGATGTTTTGATTACATCATTTCCATGGAGGTGTGGACCCCGCCCATTCAGGCTGGGTCTTGATTAGTTCACTAGAGTACTGAAGAGAGCTCAAGAGCTGACACAGATGCTGATGCTTGGAGACACTTGGAGATGCAGACAGAAAAAGACATTTGGAGATGCTAACTCAGAGTTCACCCCAGAGAAGCGAAGAAAGAGAGAAACACCATGGGCAAACAAGCAAAGACGCACAGGAGCTGAAAGAGAGAAGCTAAGGGATACAGAAGCCTAGAGACATTTTGGAGAAAGCCATTTTGAAACCAGAACCTGGGAGCAAAGGACCAGCAGATGCTAGCCATGTGCCTTCCCTAACAGAGGTGTTCCAAACACCATCGGCCTTTCCTCAGTGAAGGTATCCTCTTATTGAGGCCTTAGTTTGAACACATTTATGGCCTTAGAATTGTAAATTTGTAACCTAATAAATCCCCTTTATAAAAACCAATCCAGATAGAAGAAGATGGCAGCATAGAGAGGAGTGGAAGCTAGTTTGTCCCCCTGGAACAACTAATAAAGAACCAGGAACAACTAGTAAATAATCTGGAATAACTGTGGGGGGGACAAACATGACTGTCCTCTCATCACACACCAACATGAATTGGGAGGAATGCCCAAGATTGCAGTGTAAAATCTGTAAGTAAAAACTGTGGATCCAAGCCAGGAACCCCCTCCCCCCATGGCCCATACTGCAAAGCCTCATGGTGCTAGAGAGCAGCACTCTCCCAGCAAGCAAATATAGCTCAGCTGAGCTCCAACTGGGGTTTTAATCAACAAACGTGGTCTGCTCAACACAAGATATGAATCCCCAACAAGCAGACAGAGGTTTTTGGTGATGACTGACCTTGGAGAGCTGGAGGGTGGCTGCAGACTGGCCCTGAAAGGGGCCTTCTGTCCCTTTTTCAGCTCAGTGGAGAAAGCCTCAGCCATTTTCAGTCCCCAGTGCTCTGACCAGAAAAGGGTGGAGATAGCACAGGCAGAGAGTCTATTAAATGTAAATGACCTCACCCTGGGGGGTGTAATTTCCCTACAAGGAAGCTCTACTATCTGCTTTCCATTCAGAACCAGACCCCAGAGCCTGGGGGAGAACAGCCATGGGCCACACCTCCTTACACCAGTCTGGAGCTATAGGCTAACAGGTGCCACCTGCTGGGTGGAAAAGCACAGTGACTTGAGGCCTCACAGGGTGTATCAATCTTCTAAGACAAACCCTCAGGGAGACATGATACTATTGCCTCCTGCTGAGACATGAACCTGTTCTGGTCTCAGAAAACCTGATTGGGGTAACCAAGGAAACCAGATGCCTAGACAACAGAAAACTACAACATACACTAAGAAAAACAAAGTTATGGCCTAAAGGAACAAACTTACACTTTAACTGTGCTCTAGTTTGCTAATGATGCAGAATGCAAAACACCAGAGATAGATAAGCTTTTATAAAATGGGGGTTTATTTCGCTACACAGTTACAGTCTTAAGGCCACAAAATGTCCAAGGTAACACCTCAGCAATCGGGTACCTTCACCAGAGGATGGGCAATGGCGTCCGGAAAACCTCTGCTAGCTAGGAAGGCAGCTGGTGTCTGCTCCAAAGCTCTAGCCTCAAAATGGCTTTCTTCCAGGACATTCCTCTCTAGCAAGCTTGCTCCTCTTCAAAACATCACTCACAGCTGCACTCAGTTCCTCTCTTTGAGTCAGCTCATTTATATAGCTCCACCCTGAATGGGTGGGGCCATGCCTCCGTGGGAACATCTCATCAGAATCATTACCCACAGCTGGGTGGGGCACATTCCAAGCAAATCTAACCAGCACCCAAACTTCTGACCCACAAAACTACAAAGATAATGGCATTTGGGGGACACAATACATTCAAACTGGCACAAACTGAGATACAGGAATTGAAACAACTAATACTAAATCAATTCAAAAAGTTTAGGGAAGATATGGCAAAAGAGATGAAGCGTATAATGAGAACACTGGGTGTACATAAGGAAGAAATTGAAAGTTCGAAAAACCAACTGGCAGAATCTAAGGAAATGAAAGGCACAACACAAGAGAGGAAAGACACAATGGAAACATACAACAGCAGATCTCAAGAGGCAGAAAAAAACACTCAGGAACTGGAGAACAAGGCACCTGAAAGTCTACACGCAAAAGAACAGATAGAGAAAAGAATGGAAAAATATGAACAACATCTCCAGGAACTTAAGGACAGAATGAAATGCAGGAATGTACATGTCATTGGTGTCCCAGAAGGAGAAAAGAAGGGAAAAGGGGCAGAAGCAATAATAGAGGAAATAATCAATGAAAATTTCCCATCTCTTATGAAAGACGTAAAATTATGGATCCAAGAAGCATGGTGTACCCCAAATAGAATAAATCTGAATAGGCCTACACCAAGACACTTAATAATCAGATTTTCAAACATCAAAGACAAAGAGAAAATCCCAAAAACAGCAAGAGAAAAGCGATCCATCACATACAAAGGAAACTTGATAAGACTATGTGTGTATTTCTCAATAGAAACCATGGAGGCAAGAAGGAAATGGGGTGGTATATTTAAGATACTGAAGGAGAAAAACCACCAACCAAGAATCCTATATCCAGCAAAACTGTCCTTCAAATATGAGGGAGAGTTTAATATATTCTCTGACAAACAGCAACAAGAGAATTTGTGAACAAGGTACCTGCTCTACAGGAAACTCTAAAGGAAGCACTGCAGACAGAAAGGAAAAGACAGGAGTGAGAGGTTTGGAAAACAATTTTGGGAGATAGTAGCACAGCAGTGTAAGTACACCAAACAAAGATGACTGTGAGTATGGTTGAAAGAGGAAGGTTAGGACCATGTAGGACACCAGAATGAAAGATTAAAGGTAAAGACTGGGAATGTATAACCCAGTGAAACTTAGGGTGATCAATGATTGTGAAAAAAGACGTAAATATGTTTTTATATGAGATAGAACAAATGAATGTCAACATTGCAAGGTGTTAAAAATAGGGTGGGATTGGGGGAAAATGCAATCAATACAAACTAGAGACTATAATTAACAGAAAACATTGTATTATGCTTCCTTCAGTATAACAAAGGCAATATACCAAAGCTAAATGCTTATGGTGGGGACATAAGGGAAGGGTATGGGACTCTTGGCATTGGTGATCTTGTCTGACTCTTTATTCTACTTTAGTTTAATGCTATCTTTCCTTTTGTTGCTTTCTAGCTGTCATTTTTTTCCTCTCTCTCTTTTTTCTTTTTCTTTTGTCTCTCTACCTTCTTTGACTCTTCCTCCTTCTTTGTGGAAGAAATGGAGATGTCCTTACATAGATAGTAGCGATGGTGCTAAATACATAAATACGTGACTATATAGGGAACCAACAATTGATTACTTAGGATGGAATGTATGGTGTTTGAACAAAACCATCTTTAAAAAATGGGTTGATGAAGAAAACTTGAGGGCACTATATTGAATGAAATAAGACAGACATATAGGGACTAATATCACAGGGTCTCACTGATATGAACTAATTATAATATATAAACTCATAGACATGAAATATAAGTTACCAAGATATAGAATGAGGCTAAAGAATAGGGAGTGGTTGCTTTTTATGAGCAGAATGTTCAACTAGAGTGAGCTTAAACATTTGAAAATGGACAGAGGTGATAGCAGCACATTGTGAGAATAGCTAACAGTGCTGAATGGTGTGTGAATGAGGTGGAAAGGGGAAGGTCAGAGTCACATATGTCACCAGAAGGAAAGTTGGAGGTTAAATGATGGAAATGTATAAAACAGTGAATCTTATGGTGGACAATGTCTGAGTAACTGTACAAATATTAGAAATCCCTCTCATGAACTAGAACAAATGTATGACATTATAACTAGAAGTTAATAATAGAGGGGTGTTCTAGTTTGCTAATGCAAAAAAACCAGAAATGGATTGGCTTTTATAAAGGGGGTCTATTGGTTACACAGTTACAGTCTTAAGGCCATAAAATGTCCAAGGTAAGTCATCAACAATCAAGTATCTTCACGGGAGGATGGCCAATGGTGTCCAGAAAACCTCTGTTAGCTTGGAAGGCCCATGGCTGGTGTCCGCTCCAGAGTTCTGGTTTCAAAATGGCTTTCTCTGGACCCTCCTTTCTAGGCTGCAGTTCCTCAAAAATGTCACTCTTAGTTGCTCTTGGGGTGTTTTTCCTCTCTTAGCTTCTCTGGAGCTAAAGTCTGCTTTCAATGGCCATCTTCAAACTGTCTCTCATCTGCAACTCCTCTCTCAGCTCCTGTGCTTTCTTCAAGTGTCCCTCTTGGCTGTAGCAAGCTTGCTCCTTCTGTCTGAGCTTATGTAGTGCTCTAGTAAACTAATCAAGGCCCATGCTGAATGGGTGGAGCCACACCTCCATGGAAACTATCCAATCAGAGTTATCACCCACAGTTGGGTGGGGTGTATTTCCATGGGACAACCTAAACCAAATGTTCCAGCTTAATCCCAACTAATATATCTGCCCCCACAAGATTGCATCAAAGAACATGGCTTTTTCTGGGGAACATAATATATACAAACTGGCACAAGGGGCATATAGGAAAAAAATTTGCCTATTGCAAATTATATACTATAGTTAGTATTTTAACATTCTTTCATCAACAGTAACAAATGTACTATACTACAACTATGAATCAATAATAGAGGAGGGGTGGTTAGGGGTATGGGAGGATTTGAGTTTCCTTTTTTGTGTCTTTATTTTTTTTCTGGAGTAATGAAAATGTTCTAAAACTTGAAAAATTAATTGTGGTGATGGATGCACAGCTGTCTGATAGTACTATAGGCAGTTGATTATACACTTTGGATCTTTGGATAGTTGTATGGTATATGAACAATCTCAACAAAAACTAAAAAAATTTGTAAAAAAACAATCCATTTCTGGTATTTTGCATAATGGTAGCTCCAGCAAACTGAACAGATTTTTGTACCAGAGAAGTGAGTTTGCGAATACTAAAAATATTGGAAAAGGCTTTTTAAATGAATAGGGGGAAGATTCTGGAAGAATTGTGAGGAGCTTGATAGAAAAGGCCTAGATTGCTTTGAAGAGACTGTTGGTGGAAATATGGACTCTAACGATACTTCTGATGAAGCCTTAGAAATGATGAATGTGTCATTGCAAACTGGAAGAAAGGTGATCCTTGTTTTAAAGTGGCAAAGAATTTGGCAAAATTGAGTCCTGGTGTTGGATGAAAGGCAAAATTTGAAAATGATGAACTGGAATACTTAGCTGAAGAGCTCTCTAAGTTAAATATGAAAAATGCAACCTGGCTTCTCCTTGCAGCTTATGGTAAAATGTGAGAGGAAAGAAATAAGTTGAGAACTGAATCCCTGGGTACAAAGAGACCAGAAATTGATGGCCTGGAAAATTCTGGGCTTCCAGAAAGTGAGACCCCAGAGGATAGTGTGCCATGTGATGATTTAATGAAACCTGGAACAAGCCAAGCCATTTCAGTAGAAGCCAAGATTGTAGATGGTGTTATCCAGACAGGATTTGTGTAAAGTCCTGTTGTCTGATGGTTTTGATCCCTGTGTGCTGCATGTCAAGCCGACACATTTTTTGTGAGATCTGTATAAATGAAACCACTGCCAGTCAGGACTAAAATGCACAGAAAAGGGACAAATTTAAGGAAAGATGATTTCAAAGGCAGTACCATGGAAGCCAAGAAATCTGGGGTCTGGAGCCAATAAATCTCAGGCCAGGAGAGCAGAACTACTCATTCACATGGAAAAGTTGAGTTTGCCCTGGAGGCAGAGAGTGGAACAGCTGCTCTCTTAAGCCCCGAGGTTAAAAGATCATCTCCAAATGACTCTCAGACTTTGTAATCTAATGGAGTTTGCCCTATGGGTTTCAGGAATTGTTTTGGTCCCATGAGCCCTGTTTTCCTTTAAATTTCTTCCTATGGCATTGGGAATGTTTATCCTATGACTGTTCTTCCTTTGTATATTGGAAGCAGATAACATGTTCTGAGTTTCCCAGGTACACACCAAAGGATAATTTTGCCTTAGGACAAACCATGCATGTAACTGATTTTAATAGTACTTTGTACTTATCTATATCGTGATGGAATGAACGTATTTTTGCATTTGGAAAGATCATGTCTTTCTGGGGCCCAGGAGGTGGAATATGCCAGTTTGAAACTGTTATGGACCCCAGAAGAGCCATGACCTTTTAATCCAATCTTGTTGGGTAAAACATTTTAATTGAGTGTTTTATGGAGATGTGACTCACCCAACTGTGGGTGAGACCTTTTGATTACATTATTTCCATAGAGGTGTGGACCCCGCCCATTCAGGGTGGGTCTTTATTAGTTCACTGGAGTACTTAAGAGAGCTCAAGAGCTGACACAGGTGCTGATGCTTGGATATGCAGACAGAAAGATGTTTGGAGATGCTAACTCAAGAGTTTGCCCCAGAGAAGCTGAGAGATGCTTGGGGAGAAATGCCTTGGGAGAACAAGCAAAGATTCACAGAAGCTGAAAGAGAGAAGCTAAGAGAGATCGAGACCCAAGCAAGGATACACAGGAACTGAGAGAGGGAAGCTAAGAGAGACAGAAGCCCAGAGGCATTTTGGAGAAAGCCATTTTGAAACTGGAACCTGGGAGCAAAGGACCAGCAGATGCCAGCCATGTGCCTTCCCAGCTAAGAGAGGTATTCCAAACACCATTGGCCTTTTCTCAATGAAGGTACCTTCTTGTTGATCCCTTAGTTTGAACACACCTTTGGCCTTAGAACTATAAATGTTAACCTAATAAATCCCCTTTATAAAAGCCAATCCATTTCTGGTATTTTGCATAACATATGCAAATCAGAATGCCCTTCAAAAGGTTAATTGGTTTGCTTGCTATAAACTTAACTTTGTAGTGAAACTGCTCCTAGCCAAATGAAGGGGAGCCATGTATATCAACAAGAATGAATATCATGAACAAATAAAGAAGGTTGCCAAAGATGATATATAGTAGGATAACATATGTGTGAAATGCTGATAATACCACATATTATTTAAGACTGTATATTTCTAAGTTATTAGGAACATATGTATAAGTTATAAACGGACACATGGAAATGATAAAATAAATTAAGGCATGTAGTTAGCTCTGCCCGTGAGAGGAGGGGATATAAGAAACTTAGGAGGAATCACTTTTGTCGAATTCTCTGCCACTTTAAACAAGGATCACCTTTCTTCCAGTTTGCAATGACACATTCATCATTTCTGTCTAAGGCTTCATCAGAAGTATCTTTAGAGTCCATATTTCTACCAACAGTCTCTTCAAAGCAATCTAGGCCTTTTTTATCAAGCTCCTCACAATTTTTCTGGAATCCTCCCCTGAGCCATTTAAAAAGCAGTTCCAACATTTTTGGGATTTGCAAACTCAGCAGCACCCCACTTCTCTGGTACAAAAATCTGTTCAGTTTGCTGGAGCTACCATTATGTAAAATACCAGAAATGGATTGGCTTTTATAAAGGGGATTTATTAGGTTACAAATTTGCAGTTCTAAGGCCATAAATGTTTTTTTGTCATATTATTTTTATAATTTTTTTTTTTTTTGGTAGAACTGAAACATCTCAGCATTGAGAAAGAAGACTCCCAAGTGAGTGGTTATGGATTTTGGACTGTGGAATCAGACCTGATTTAAAATTTTTGTTCTCCTATGTTATATCTGCATGTATTCAGTGAGTGAGTTTCTTCATCCTTGAAATAGGAATGATAATGGTACCTAATTTATAAGGTTGTTTTCTAGATTAAACAAATTACTGCTTTTACAATGTTTAAAAGTGCCTGACAGGTTTCGCTCAAGACATATTATGAATACATTTATGCATAATGTGCAGGTTATCTCATATTTTTATGTATGGTAAAATTACAACTTTTTAAACTTAATAGCCATATGGTCATGGATAAGTCATTTAAACATTCTGATAGTTCAATTCTTCATCTTGTGAAAAGGAAAGAATTTGATTATTTATTTATTTGTGTCCACCCAAATAAACTGGTATGATCTCATCTCAAGATCCTTAATTTAATCACAACTGCAAAGTCCTGTTTTTGCCAAATAATTTAACAAATGGTTTTCAGGGATTAGGATGTGAATATCTGTTTTTTTTTTGTTTTGTTTTGTTTTTTGTTTTTTGTTTTTTTTTTAATCATCATTTTATTGAGATATATTCACATACCATGCAGTCATACAAAACAAATTGTACTTTCGATTGTTTACAGTACCATTACATAGTTGTACATTCATCACCTAAATCAATCCCTGACACCTTCATTAGCACACACACAAAAATAACAAGAATAATAATTAGAGTGAAAAAGAGCAATTGGAGTAAAAAAGAACACTGGGTACCTTTGTCTGTTTGTTTCCTTCCCCTACTTTTCTACACATCCATCCATAAACTAGACAAAGTGGAGTTTGGTCCTTATGGCATTCCCAATCCCATTGTCACCCCTCATAAGCTACATTTTTATACAACTGTCTTCGAGATTCATGGGTTCTGGGTTGTAGTTTGATAGTTTCAGGTATCCACCAACAGCTACCCCAATTCTTTAGAACCTAAAAAGGGTTGTCTAAAGTGTGCGTAAGAGTGCCCACCAGAGTGATCTCTCGGCTCGTTTTGGAATCTCTCTGCCACTGAAGCTTATTTCATTTCCTTTCACATCCCCCTTTTGGTCAAGAAGATGTTCTCCGTCCCACGATGCCGGGTCTACATTCCTCCCCGGGAGTCATATTCCACGTTGCCAGGGAGATTCACTCCCCTGGGTGTCTGATCCCACGTAGGGGGGAGGGCAGTGATTTCACCTTTCAAGTTGGCTTAGCCAGAGAGAGAGGGCCACATCTGAGCAACAAAGAGGCATTCAGGAGGAGACTCTTAGGCACAAATATAGGGAGGCCTAGCCTCTCCTTTGCAGCAACCGTCTTCCCAAGGGTAAAACATGGTAGAGGGCTCAACCCATCAAACCACCAGTCCCCTATGTCTGTGGTCATGTTAGCAACCATGGAGGTGGGGTAGGTGAATACCCCTGCATTCTCCACAGGCTCCTCAAGGGGGCACTACATCTTTTTTTTTTTCCTTGTTTTCCTTTTTACTTTTTTTTTTTTTTCCTTTCCCTTCTTTTTTAAATCAACTGTATGAAAAAAAAAGTTAAAAAGAAAACAAACATACAATAAAAGAACATTTCAAAGAGACCATAACAAGGAAGTAAGAAAAAGACAACTAACCTAAGATAACTGCTTAACTTCCAACATGTTCCTACTTTACCCCAAGAAAGTTACATAATATAGCAACATTTCTGTGAACTTGTTCCTACTATATCCATCAGAAATTAACAGACCATAGTCATTTCTGGGCATCCCCAGAACATTAAATAGCTTATCTGTTCTTCTTGGCTTATTGTTCCCCCTTCCTTAATTGCTCTCTACTGCTAGTTCCCCTACATTCTACATTATAAACCATTTGTTTTACATTTTTCAAAGTTCACATTAGTGGTAGCATATAATATTTCTCTTTTTGTGCCTGGCTTATTTCGCTTAGCATTATGTCTTCAAGGTTCATCCATGTTGTCATATGTTTCACCAGATCGTTCCTTCTTACTGCCGCGTAGTATTCCATCGTGTGTATATACCACATTTTATTTATCCACTCATCTGTTGAAGGACATTTGGGTTGTTTCCATCTCTTGGCAATTGTGAATAATGCTGCTATGAACATTGGCGTGCAGATATCTGTTCGTGTCACTGCTTTCCGATCTTCCGGGTATATACCGAGAAGTGCAATCGCTGGATCGAATGGTAGCTCTATATCTAGTTTTCTAAGGAACTGCCAGACTGACTTCCAGAGTGGCTGAACCATTATACAGTCCCACCAACAATGAATAAGAGTTCCAATTTCTCCACATCCCCTCCAGCATTTGTAGTTTCCTGTTTGTTTAATGGCAGCCATTCTAACCGGTGTTAGATGGTATCTCATTGTGGTCTTAATTTGCATCTCTCTAATAGCTAGTGAAGCTGAACATTTTTTCATGTGTTTCTTGGCCATTTGTATTTCCTCTTCAGAGAACTGTCTTTTCATATCTTTTGCCCATTTTATAATTGGGCTGTCTGTACTATTGTCATTGAGTTGTAGGATTTCTTTGTATATGCAAGATATCAGTCTTTTGTCAGATACATGGTTTCCAAAAATTTTTTCCCATTGAGTTGGCTGCCTCTTTACCTTTTTGAGAAATTCCTTTGAGGTGCAGAAACTTCTAAGCTTGAGGAGTTCCCATTTATCTATTTTCTCTTTTGTTGCTTGTGCTTTGGGTGTAAAGTCTAGGAAGTGGCCTCCTAATACAAGGTCTTGAAGATGTTTTCCTACATTATCTTCTAGGAGTTTAATGGTACTTTCTTTTATATTGAGATCTTTGGTCCATTTTGAGTTAATTTTTGTGTAGGGGGTGAGGTAGGGGTCCTCTTTCATTCTTTTGGATATGGATATCCAACTCTCCCAGCCCCATTTGTTGAAAAGACCATTATGGCTCAGTTCGGTGACTTTGGGGGCCTTATCAAAGATCAGTCGGCCATAGATCTGAGGGTCTATCTCTGAATTCTCAATTCGATTCCATTGATCTATATGTCTATCTTTGTGCCAGTACCATGCTGTTTTGGCAACTGTGGCTTTATAATAAGCTTCAAAGTCAGGGAGTGTAAGTCCTCCCACTTCGTTTTTCTTTTTTAGAGTGTCTATAGCAATTCGAGGCATCTTCCCTTTCCAAATAAATTTGATAATTAGCTTTTCCAAGTCTGCAAAGTAGGTTGTTGGAATTTTGATTGGGATTGCATTGAATCTGTAGATGAGTTTGGGTAGAATTGACATCTTAATGACATTTAGCCTTCCTATCCATGAACATGGAATATTTTTCCATCTTTTAAGGTCCCCTTCTATTTATTTTAGTAGAGTTATGTAGTTTTCTTTGTATAGGTCTTTTACATCTTTGGTTAAGTTTATTCCTAGGTACTTGATTTTTTTAGTTGCTATTGAAAATGGTATCTTTTTCTTGAGTGTCTCTTCAGTTTGTTCATTTCTAGCATATAGAAACATTACTGACTTATGTGCATTAATCTTGTATCCCGCTACTTTGCTAAATTTGTTTATTAGCTCTAGTAGGTGTATCGTTGATTTCTCAGGGTTTTCTAGATATAACATCATATCATCTGCAAACAATGACAGTTTTACTTCTTCTTTTCCAATTTGGATGCCTTTTATTTCTTTGTCTTGCCGATTGCCCTGGCTAGCACTTCCAGCACAATGTTGAATAACAGTGGTGACAGCGGGCATCCTTGTCTTGTTCCTGATCTTAGAGGGAAGGCTTTCAGTCTCTCACCATTGAGTACTATGCTGGCTGTGGGTTTTTCATATATGCTCTTTATCATGTTGAGGAAGTTTCCTTCAATTCCTACCTTTTGAAGTGTTTTGATCAAAAAGGGATGTTGGATTTTGTCAAATGCTTTTTCAGCATCTATTGAGGTGATCAATTGATTTTTCCCTTTCGAGTTTTTAATGTGTTGTAATACATTGATTGTTTTTCTTATGTTGAACCATCCTTGCATGCCTGGAATGAACCCCACTTGGTCATGGTGTATGATTTTTTTAATGTGTCTTTGGATTCGATTTGCAAGTATTTTGTTGAGGATTTTTGCATCTATATTCATTAGGGAGATTGGCCGGTAGTTTTCCTTTTTTGTAGCATCTTTGCCTGGTTTTGGTATTAGATTGATGTTAGCTTCATAAAATGAGTTAGGTAGTGTTCCATTTTTTTCAATGTTTTGAAAGAGTTTGAGTAAGATTGGTGTCAGTTCTTTCTGGAAAGTTTGGTAGAATTCCCCTGTGAAGCCATCTGGCCCTGGGCATTTATTTGTGGGAAGATTTTTGATGACTGATTGGATCTCTTTGCTTGTGATGGGTTGGTTGAGGTCTTCTATTTCTTCTCTGGTCAGTCTAGGTTGTTCATATGTTTCAAGGAAATTGTCCATTTCTTCTACATTATCCAGTTTGTTGCCATACAGTTGTTCATAATATCGTCTTATAATTTTTTTAATTTCTTCAGGATCTGCAGTTATGTCACCTTTTTCATTCATTATTTTGTTTATATGGGTCTTCTCTCTTTTTGATTTTGTCAGTCTAGCTAGGGGCTTGTCAATCTTGTTGATCTTCTCAAAGAACCAACTTTTGGTGATATTTATCCTCTCTATTGTTTTTTTGTTCTCTATGTCATTTATTTCTGCTTTAATCCTTGTTATTTCTTTTCTTGTACTTGGTTTAGGATTGGTTTGCTGTTCATTTTCTAGCTTCTTCAGTTGATCCATTAGTTCTTTGATTTTGGCTCTTTCTTCCTTTTTAATATATGCGTTTAGTGCTATAAATTTCCCCCTTAGCACTGCTTTTGCTGCATCCCATAGGTTTTGGTATGTTGTGTTCTCATTTTCATTCGTCTCTATATATTTAGCAATTTCTCTTGCTATTTCTTCTTTAACCCACTGATTGTTTAGGAGTGTGTTGTTTAACCTCCAGGTATTTGTGAATTTTCTAAGTCTCTGATGGTTATTGACTTCTAATTGTATTCCATTGTGGTCAGAGAATGTGCTTTGAATAATTTCAATCTTTTTAAATTTATTGAGGCTTGTTTTATGTCCCAGCATATGATCTATTCTGGAGAAAGTTCCATGAGCACTAGAAAAGTATGTGTATCCTGGTGATTTGGGATGTAATGTCCTGTACATGTCTGTTAAATCTAATTCGTTTATCAGATTGTTTAGGTTTTCAATTTCCTTATTGGTCTTCTGTCTGGTTGATCTATCTATAGGAGAGAGTGATGTGTTGAAGTCTCCCACAATTATTGTGGAAACATCAATTGCTTCCTTTAGTTTTGCCAGTGTTTCTCTCATGTATTTTGTGGCACCTTGATTGGGTGCATAGACATTTATGATTGTTATTTCTTCTTGCTGAATTGCCCCTTTTATTAGTATGTAGTGGCCTTCTTTGTCTCTCAAAACATCCCTGCATTTAAAGTCTATTTTATCTGAGATTAATATTGCTATACCTGCTTTCTTTTGGCTGTAGCTTGCATGAAATATTTTTTTCCATCCTTTCACTTTCAGTTTCTTTGTGTCCCTGTGTCTAAGATGAGTCTCTTGTATGCAACATATTGATGGTTCATTTTTTTTGATCCATTCTGCATATCTATATCTTTTAATTGGGGAGTTTAATCCATTTACATTCAACGTTAAAACCGTGAAGGCATTTCTTGAATCGGCCATCTTATCCTTTGGTTTATGTTTGCCATATTTTTCCCCTCTCTCTATTAATATCCTTTATTGTACCCATACCGAATGTCTTTAGTACTGAACCTTTCTCCAAGTCTCTCTGTCCTGTCTTTGTTTCTCTGTCTGTAGGGCTCCCTTGAGTATCTCCAGTAGGGCAGGTCTCTTGTTAGGAAATTCTCTCAGCATTTGTTTGTCTCTGAAAAATTTAAGCTCTCCCTCAAATTTGAAGGAGAGCTTTGCTGGATAAAGTATTCTTGGCTGGAAATTCCTCTCACTCAGAATTTTAAATATATCGTGCCACTGCCTTCTCGCCTCCATGGTGGCTGCTGAGTAGTCACTACTTAGTCTTATGCTGTTTCCTTTGTATGTGGTGAATTGCTTTTCTCTTGCTGCTTTCAGAACTTGCTCCTTCTCTTCTATGTTTGACAGTGTGATCAGTATATGTCTCGGAGTGGGTTTATTTGGATTTATTCTATTTGGAGTTCACTGAGCATTTATGGTTTGTGTATTTATGTTATTTAGAAGATTTGGGAAGTTTTCCCCAACAATTTCTTTGAATACTCTTCCTAGACCTTTACTCTTTTCTTCCCCTTCTGGGACACCAATGAGTCTTATATTCGGACGTTTCATATTATCTATCATATCCCTGAGGTCCATTTCGATTTTTTCAATTTTTTTCCCCATTCTTTCTTTTATGCTTTCATTTTCCATTCTGTCATCTTCCAGGTCACTGATTCGTTGTTCAACTTCCTCTAGTCTTGTACTATGAGTGTCCAGAATCTTTTTAATTTGGTCAACAGTTTCTTTAATTTCCATAGGATCATCCATTTTTTTATTTAGTCTTGCAATGTCTTCTTTATGCTCTTCTAGAGTCTTCTTGATTTCCTTTGTCTCCCGTACTATGGTCTCATTGTTCATCTTTAGTTCTTTGAGTAGCTGCTCTAGGTGCTGTGTCTCTTCTGGTCTTTTGATTTGGGTGCTTGGGCTTGGGTTATCCATATCGTCTGGTTTTTCATATGCTTTATAATTTTCTGTTGTTTTTGGCCTCGTGGCATTTGCTGAACTTGATAGAGTTCTTTTAGGGTTTGTAGACCAATTGAAGTCCTTATCTCTAATTTATCAGATCTACAGCTTCGTGGAGTACACTTTCTCTAACTAACCAGCAGGTGGCGTCCACGAGCCACCTGTTCTCCACAAGCCAGTTCTCCCCTGCTTAGCCTTTTTGGTGAGTGGGGGAGTGAGTCTTGTGGGGCCTAATTGGTGTACCAAGCTTGCGTGTGTAGTTGGTGTTGCCTGCCCTGTATGTGGGGCGTGTTTCTGGGCAGTCGGGGAGGGGGGGTGGCCCTAACAATCAAATCTCCCTGGTGATCCTAGAGTTTTAAAGCTGCTGCAATAGTCTAATCCTTCAGTTCAGTCCTGCCACAGTTTGTCTCTGCCACTGACCTGCAAGTCTTTGGTATTGGCGTATGGCTCCTGAGACTTGCAAGTGGGCCCCTCTTCCAGGCTGTGCACCCCGGGTCCTCTGTTGAGGGATGACTGTGCTATGTCACAGGTGAGTGCCGTCCCCCCAGGGCATTTCTGGGATGCTGGGCTGTGTAGGGAGGCTCCCAGTCTGCTCAAATGATGGCTGAATGGGGCTTTGTTAATTCACACTGCTCCACCTTCCCAGCTCTGGGACATTCAGCTGAGGTTGCAGGGAAGGCTAATGTCCACGCCCAGTTTTGTGGTGTGTGCCTGTTATTTGAAGCACTTCCGTCACACTGGGTTGTCTGGGGCAGCTCTGGGCTATGGGCTGGCGATGGGCAGGAGTGTTTCCTGTCCACCAGGATGGTGGCTATGAGCGGACACCCCCCTTTTCTTGGGAAGTTGTGTTGTTTAGTGAATTTTCTCAGCCACTGGATTATTGCCTTTTGTCTCAGAGCTCTCTTAGTTCTGCTCTTGACTTGACGTGCCCAAATTGCAATTCTTTGAAGCTTTCTGTATTGGGCTTCTTAGAGTAATTGTTTTAGAAAAAGGAAAAAGGATTTAAAAAAAAAAAAAAAAAAACGGCCCTCCTCAGAGATCTGATGGGTTATTGAAATGCTAATAGACAAAGCAACCAGGGCCATTAAGGAAAGGTCCACAGGGCAGAGAGATCAGCTTTTCTTCGGGATTTGCATATGCGCCTCAAGGCCTGAGCTCCGCCCTTCCCCTTTCTGTGTTCACCAGAACTCCAAAAATCCTCTGCTTTTATTTTGGAGTTTTTCGTGTTGTTTTTTTTCTATGCCTGTCTCCTCTCTGCTGGGCTGGCTGCTCTCAGATTCTCTGGTGTCTGGTCTCAGTCTATCTATGGTTGGAGTTTGAATCAGTAGAATGAGTTTCCGATAAGGGCTACCACTGCAGTTCTCCCTTCTCCTTCCGGGAGCTGACAGCCCCTCCTCCCATGGGACTGAGCCTGGCAGGGAGGGGCGCGGGTCCCCTGGCCGCAAAAACTTACAGATTTCGCTGATCTCAGCAGTTCGACATTTTCATGAGTGTTGTATGAAGTATGCCCAAAGACAGATTGCTCTGTGGTGTCCAGTCCACGCAGTTCCTGGCTTTTTACCTACTTTCCTGGAGGAGTAACTAAAACTTACAGCTCACCAGTCTGCCATCTTGCCCCGCCTCGAATATCTGTTTTTGGGTGAGGTTATTTTTCAACCTCTCACAATGCCCTATGAAGGAAATAAACAGGAACTACAATTGACAATAAGGGTGAAAGTTATAATGAGGAAGACTGGAATGAGCTAAACTAAGAGATCAACCAAGAGCAGAGCATCTAAGCCCTTGCAGGTATCCACAGCTTATTTATTCTAAGTACACTAGGAACTCCTTTGAGCAACTGAATCAGAAAAAGTGATGTGATTTGATTTAAATTTTTAGTCACCCTAAAAATAATTGGTAGGGAGTGGGTGAAAATGGAAGCTGGGAAATGTACTAAGAAGCTATTGCAGTCATCCAGGCAGGAGAGGGTGATGGTTGGAAAAGGGTGATGGCAGTGAAGATGTAGCACCACTGACAGAGGTGAGATTTAGGTTAGAGATAAAATAATCAGGATTTAGATGGATTGGGTGTGGGAAAGGAAGAATAAGCGATGACATCTAGATTTCTGGCTTTAGCAATTGACTAGCTGATGATAACATTCACTGATCCCGGGAAGGGAGAGGGGAGATTTAGGGAGGGACAGAAGGAAATAAAGAGTTTTGCCTTGGGCAAGCTAAGCCTGAGATGACAGTGGGGCATTCAAATACAGCTGTCACGTGACAGCTCTATTTAAAGAGGTATGGGCCTACTGATAATAATTAAAGTCATGGAAATGAATAAAGTTATTTAGAAAGAATTGCATGAAGAAGAGTGAAGAGAGTGCAAAGCAAAACCCTGAGAAATGTCAATATTTAAGTTTCCATAATGGGGGAAAATCCAGCAAAACCAAGTGATGGGTAACTAATAAGAGAGGGGATAAAAATAACCATGAGAGTTTATTTTCTCAGAAGTCAAGAGAGGAGACTATTTCCTGAAAGAGCTAAGACAAAACTTTCCATTGTGTTGGCAATATGGGGGTCACCACTGCCTTTGAGAAGAGCAGTTTGGGTGGAATGACGTGATTGAAGCCATGTCAAAGGGATGGGTCAATTGGGGAGTAGAAGGGTGAATATAAGTGAGGAAGTGGAGGCAGCACACAGGCAATTTTCTGGCAGTTTTGCTGTAGAAGAGAGCAAAAAATGGAGATATAACCAGATGGAGATTTTCATCATAAAAGGTGATACTGTTAGGGTATGCTCATATGCTTTCTGAATAGGGATAATCCAATAGAGAGGAAGTGACTTATTGAAACAGTGAAGAACTACCTAAGGTAGTCCTATGATGACTCTGTGTGCATGAGAAAAGGAATATCATAATTTTCCACAGCCTCACCAGCCTTTCTTCTCTCTTATGTTCTCCTGTTTTTCCTTACCTCCTCCTGAGAAGGAGAGAGAGCTCTTTTAACATTAATTAAAGGGTCTACGTCCATTTGAGTGGCTGCGGAATACCTGGAGGCTTTCTTAGCAGAGCCACTTGCTCTTATTACTCTGCTTATTTCTACTTGAAAAGTCCTAGTGTTTCCTTTATGAAATAAGACGAACTTTACTAAAATCAGTTTCTTTTTCATTCTCGTGCATTAAATGTCTCGCTAGCAATGATTCTGCCCTATCCTGCTCCTGGTTTTGAGAATGAGATGAGATGGGGTGGGGTAAGATAATAGTTATCAGGTGTTCTTAGATGCCTTTGGAGTAGAAGTATTCCAAAATACCACATGCCTCCCTCCAATCATCCTTTTCCTCTCCTGCACCCCCAGCTCCCAATAATAAATACCCCAATACCTTACCTTATGTGTAATTGGATTATTCTCCCAAGATTCGAATTTGTGCAGCCATGATATCAGAGAACAGGCTGGGATTTGGCTGGAGAAAAGGCTTCAGAGCATTGGAAATTCCAACCCCAAATCTCCAGCTTTTTTTTTTTCTTAACAGATTTTCTTTTTTTTTTTTATTTATTAAAGCAGTTGTAGGTTTACAGAAAAATCATGCAGAAAGTACCAAGTTCCCATATAAAACACCCCCACACTCAGAATTTTCCCCATTAACATTTTGTATTTGCTTGATACCATTATTACAATTGATGAAACAAAATTATTATAATTATTCTATTAACCATAGTCCATTGTTTACATTAGGGTTCCCTCTTTTTGTTGTACAGTTCTATGTGTGGCTTGGAGTTATGTAGCCCAGAAAAACATGTTCTTAAACTTAATCCATTCCTGTGGGTGTGAACCCACTGTAAATAGGACCTTTTGAAGAGGCTACTTCAGTTAGGGTGCGGCCCGATGAATCAGGAGAGGCCTCGGTCCTATTATGGAGGTCTCATAGAGAGGCTCGGGCAGTGTTGGGGAGCAGACCAACGCTGAAAGTCACTGGGACCTGGAAGAGAAAGGGGAAGAAACTACTGTGTGCATTGCCATGTGACCAAAAAGCCAAGGGACCCCAAGATCGCCAGCTAGTCAGATGATTCCCAGCCCAGGAGGAAGCCTGAGCGTACCTCTGAAACTGTGAGCCAATGGACTCCCGTTGCTAAGCCAATCCATTTTGTGGTATTTGTTTCAGCGGCCAGGAAAATAAAACATAAGTCATTGTTGTTTTATATTCTTGTAATCTATATCAAACCTAAAATTTCCCATTTTATTCACTCTTAGATATGCAATTCAACAGTCTTAGTTACACTCACAATGTTGTGCTTTAACCACTTCACTCTCCTGCCTCATCACAGAGTTTTTAGAGTTTGAATGCCAGCCCAGCCACTTATTGCTCCCAGACATCCCTGATCACCAGCTTCCTTGCTTCCTTTGTGAAGACTGAATTTTAAAATGTGTCTATGTGCCTGCAGTATATTAAGTAGGTATTATTGGTAGAAGACATCAAGGAAAAGCTGGACTTTGAGGCTTTACTCCTTGAAGAAATGGGATTCATGCTTTCGGTAAGGTGGAGTGCTGCTGAGAAATGAGGATTTGCAGCAGGGAAAGAAGGTTGGCAGGAAAGGAGTGTCTCTTTTCTGTGCCCACCCCTTCCCAGGATTTGAACTTCCACAGCCATGAAATCAGAGAACAGGATGGAATTTGTAAGCAACAACCTCTTTTGTTTACCTTGAAATTTGTATCAGGGTATCTGGTGGTCACCTCTTCCCATGAGAAGGAGGGTGTGTTTCCTAAGGGGCCAGGAAAGGGAAAAGTCTAGGAAATATTTTACCAAAATAATTGGGAAAAATAAAACAAAATATAACTGATAAGGTCCATCTATGTTCCCAACAATCTCACCTGAAAACAAAACAAAACAAAAAAAATGAAAGCAGGACTTGGTTTTGAATGTTAAAATGTATAGTAGGTCAAAGTCCACTGTTGCCACTACAGGGCAAAAATCAGGCTCAATAATGATGTTCATGAAACTCTGACATGGCAGTACCACAGAGAAGCCTGATTAAGAGTTGTAGTTAAGAACTGGCTGCCCCATGGGAACAAATTCTGATCCATGTGCACACTGTGGCAGTTAGGAAACACTTCTAATCTTGGGTGAGCTTAGCAACTCTGCCATCCCTAGTGATGAAAACAATAACCCCAAGGAGAATACTTATGCCAAACTTAACCAACCCACCCCATCCTGGCCACAAGAGAATCATTGTTTATATTTTGGATACTTGTATTCCAAAGTATAAATTTAGCTTAGGATCACTAATATATGATCATGGGGAAAGTTTCTTTATAACTTATTCTTTGATGGTATAAACTTTATTTCATCACTATACATTGAGATAAGCCTAGAATATTCTAAGTACTACCAAGCTATGCTCTTACTTAGTTGTTATCATAACTGCTAGAGTGGCAAGAGAGGGTGAGAGATGTTTAAAACCATAATAAAGATGGGAGACTGGGAAGTGGAGAGGGGGAATGAATTTCCTTGGTTGAAGAGTATCCTGGAATGCAATGCTGGAATTCTGATTCTGCAGTAAAGTCTACAAACTGTAGTTGTAAGCAGAGACATACTAGCACTTTCCATCCATTAAATGGCAAAGCTGAAATCCCATATTCTTTCTACAACATGTAAAAGAATTTAGGTCAACCAAGATGATACCAATCTTCAAACATAGCTACAAAGGTATCTCCCAGATAGTCAAGACCCAATAAACTAGGTTGTACATTCTTCAAGCTCTTTGCGTTCTCTACTAGGGCCTTCCTTGTGTTGTTTTCAGTGCTCAGTGAGCATCTCCATGGGAAGAAAGGAAGGTTAGTAGAGCAAAAGAGGAAACACGTCAGGGAGACGACATCAAAATCAGGAACATTGTGTCTCTTGTTCTACTTTAAGGATTTGCTTGTTGTTGGCTTCTCTTGCATTCCCAGACAGAGTTCTTCAGAGCCTCTTCAGATTCTAGTTTCAACTGTATTTTCATGTAAGAGTGACCTATCAAAAGACAGTGGAGTAAACACAAGTGAAATGGAGTAGGCATCGGAGATTTCCAGGATACAGAGGCTGCATTTCATTACATGACCAAGTTCTAACAATGAAAAGCCAGAAGGCCAGGAATCCGGCTTCCCTGGTGACTTGGCAGCTAGACCTCAGGCTCTGAGGTGAGACACCCAAGTTTGGGTCAGACTGTGTTTCACTGGAGCCCCGGACAATTGAATCATATTGAAATCGGAGATGGAAAAGACAAAACCAGGTCAGCTGCACTATTTACTGGGGCCCAGAGAAAAAATACTGAGTGTTCCTTGAGATTTCTCCTTGCAATAATTTCTGACACCAACTTTAATGCAATTCTGATTCTAGCTACCCAGAGTTAAGTCAGACTCATAGGACACAATTCTTTTCTAGACTGCTCTCATTTTAGGCATCAGCTGCAAGGTTGGAGTTCCCAGGGCCATCCTCATGTCTGACCACCTGGCTACAAACTCTGGGATTCCCACTACCCCCTCAGGTTTGATAACTTGCTATAATGACTCACAGAACTCATAAAAGTACTTAGCTTGTGAATACAATTTATTTTAGTGAAAAAGGATACAAATCAGAATCACCAAAAGAAGAGAGGTTTGGGAGTGTCTCGGATGCAAAACTTCCAAAGTATCCCCCCCATGGAGTCTGGATATTTCACCCTCTCGGCAAATCAATGTGTATTACCATCAAGACAAGCTCACTCAAGCTTCAGTGTCCAGAGTTTTATGGAGTTTCATTATGTAGGTATGATTGATTGAATCAGTGCCTCAATGGTTGAACTCAATCTCCAATTCCCTTACTTTCCCCTGAGATGAGGCTGATGATATGATAAGTCTTGGAGACCCAACGCTCTAGTCACATGATTGGTCTTTCGAGTGTGACTGGCCCCACCCTGAGTCATCTTGCTAGTATAAACTATCAGGTGTCCTCTGGGGGCCCACCATGAATAACAAAAACATTCTGGTCCTGGGAAATTCCAAGGACTTAGAAGTTACCCCTCCTGAGTCAGGACAAAGGCAGTCTTCTTTTTGGAGACCAAATTCCTTGTTATACACCCTTTCAGTGTTATTCAAGGCCAGGCAACATCTAGAGTGCCTGAAAGAGTTTCAATAACTCATGGAAGGGCCAGTCACATCCCACCAGATTGAAAGCATCAGTTGGCACTCAGGAACCAATACCCTGGGTCATTTTCACCTCTTGATCTCTGTATCCTTAAAGCATGATCAATGGCTTGTTCTTTCTCTTTCAATATTGCACCTTTCAAATATTGACTCTTTCTTCTTTATTTTAAGGCACTCTCCTGTCCTGAATCAAACCATTGATGAGTAGTTGATTGTTTCCTGAATGTCTAAGTGCCTGTGTTAGATGCTAGACAGACTACACAGAAGTTATAGGGCATGGTTATTCCCCATAAGGGGAGTTAGTATAGGTCACCGTTGTCTCCCCATCTCTTACCACATAAGGTAGTGGGGAATAAATACCAAATGAGACGACAGAGTGATGACAGTTGTAGGAGTTCAGATTACTGAACTGATTAGATGGAATAAATCAATATCAACTTACTGACATGAAGTGCAATAGGGCTTTCTTTTAGCCACCGAATTGACCATAATTCAAGTGAATATACAAACACAGATTGAAATTTAATTCTTCTCTTTCCTTATGATATCATGAGAACTGAAATAGGAAAATCATCTCTTAAACAGTTATTTAGCTAACACAAATCCTAACAACTAACTATTTCTTGGGGGTGGGGGTTGTGAGGGAAATTGGGCTAGGAGACTAGATCAACTCAACAGACCAAATCTAAGAGGTCTTTGGCATGTGAATTATGCTTTATTTTGTAGCTATTTTTGAAACCATTTTCTTAGGTTTTATGTTATTTGCATCCTAGGAAAAGATTTTGCTCACCTTGTTACATTTTATTGCATCCAGTACAATGTTTAACTTATTGCAGCCAATCACAAATATTGGATAAAAAGCCTCTGTGCCTCTGGGCATACTGTTCCCCATCCTGAAAGCTTCTCCCTGAACTCCACCCCTATTTCCAACACCTTTTCTGAGGTTACTTATAGCCGTCCTTCAGTACCAGATTAGACATTCCCTCCTCGGGAAGGCTCATCTGAGCATCCCTCTGCATGTTTTGATTAGGTACTCCTCTACTAAGCTCCCAGAGATCCTCTACTCTTCTTGTCAATACACTTACATCAGTGCATTATCTGTCTTCCTCTACTGCATTGTAAAGTTGAAAGCAGGAACAGTATCTTGAGTTTACATGCCCAGCACAATGCCTGGCCCAGAGTGAAAACTATAAATATTCATTGTTTAAATGAATGAATGTCTGAAAGAGTGAATGAATGAAAGTGAGTGTCACAGAGGCACAGATGCAACCGTTTTGGCTGTGCTTTGAGCTCCTTTTCTGTCTCCCAACTAGGTTCCCATCTTTTGGCAGTGGGGTTCTTCTCATCTACTTCCACCTGGGAGGTCTCATCTGAGTGATTTACAAGGAAGACGTGCGATCATCAGAGTGTTTATTGGACAATTCTCTCCCTCTGTTCTTGCTGTTACTTCACAGAAGTAGAAGACTGGGCAGGTTAAGACTCACCACAGTCTCTCCCACTGTGAGTTTCTTTCATTTCAAGCCAATTGACAAATGCATATTGACTTTTGTTAGTTCACATTTGTTCCTGTACTTGGCTTAACAAAAATCTTTTACGACTACCCTCTGGTTGGATTTCTACTGTTTTTCCAACTTACATGTGAGGAAACCAAGTTATATAACTTATAGAGGTCAGGCCAGGTTAATGACACAGAACAATTTTGAACTAGATGTCTCTGGGTTTACAGGCTGTGGCAGGCTGTGTTGTCCCAGCTGCCTTGTACGTCTCAGTTCATTATCTCCAGTCAGTAAGGGATGAATGGGGTAAAATGTCTGCTAAGTTTAGGTTCCTATTTCTTTCTTGGAAAATAAATGCTAACCCTTCATAACTCTTTGTTTATTAGCCAAGCCAGCCTGCTGAGTGTTGGGGATTGAAACATATCCCCCACAAAAGTCATGTATATGTCCCGACCCCTGGTCCTATGAGTGTGAATCCATTTGTAAATAGGACCTTTGAAGCTGTTATTAGTTAAGGCGTGCCTAGACTGAATAAGGGTGAGTCTTAATCCAATATGACTGAAGTCCTTAGAAGCAAAGGAAATTGGACAAGGACAGAGAAGCTATAGGGTACAGCCACAAGCTTTCCCAAAAGGGAAAGGAGAAGACATTGCCATGTGACAGAAAAGTCAAGGAACCCCAAGGATTTTTGGCCAGCTAGAAGATATGGACCCTGGGAGGAAGCAAGGCTTCCTGTTTCTTTTGAAAACGTGAACCAATAACTTCCTGTTGTTAAGCAACCCATTGTATGGTATTTGTTTTAGCAGCTAGGAAACTAATATGTTGAATGACAGAAAATTTTTGCAGCCAGCTGCTGCATTAATCATCACAAAAACAGGAGAAAATGGGACTCTTCACAATGTCAACCCTTGATTTCCTTTTACCTTCTCTCCACTCCCACTCCCATGCCCATCTCCCAAAAGGCATGGCTGTCCCTTGAGTGCTTTGGGGAAATTAGAGTGCTCTTTTCTCTGGAGTACCCTGAATTTGATTTTCCCTTCTGCTAGGCTTTACACTTAATCAGAATAGGCATCTTAACTCTCAGAACTCTTCCTCCTTTTTCTCTGCAAGATTCTAGAAATTCCTCCAACCAGGGATGAATCCTACCTTTAGCAATTAATAATAAATTCTGAGCCACAAATACCCAGGGAGAGGAAACAAAGTGGTTCAATTGGATATATAACAAATTCTTCCTGGAGGCTAGGGTTTAATAAGGGGACAGGATATCTAGAAGTAGGCCCTGGGCATTCTCTAGGGCAGAGAGGAAGGGAATAAACGAGGAGTACCAGAGAGAGGTGGTGAACTTCAAGATTCACCCACAGAGAGCTTCCTCAAAATTGTGTTCACCTACTCATATCTCCTTTGTCTACCTAACATGCCCATGAAAAAGGAGATCATGGGAATCATATTCCTTTACAGGAACCTTTGGAAGCAGTGAGAATGGTAGTGCTAGTGGCCAGTCAGCAGTGCACACACAATTTGAGGATTACAATGACAAAGGAAGCAAAGGGCAGAAACCACTTATGGTTGTATTTAATTTTGATGCATAGCAAGTATAATTCGGTGACAACTGAATGGGGCTCCTCCAAGGCAATGGCCTCCTCATCTTCATCCTTGTCTCCCAGATACTGGCACTGTGTCTGGTGTTTATGTGCTTCATAAATATTTTCCACTTTGATGTTCATATTTATTTCCTTTGAACCCCTTTTATTTAAATTAAATAGGGCCTCTAAAGTTTTCATATTGGATTTGTAAGATGCAAGGGTATGTCATGAAATCTTTGTGAATTATTTTGCCTTTTTATTTGGAGCAGATCTCTTACTTGTGAGTTCTTTTTTCCTTAAGAAAGCCAATTAAATCATATATATGAAAGGGCCTGAATACCTAAAGGGATAAATGCCACATTCAAAGTATTATCACAATTGCCATTCCTATTACTTTATAAAGAATAACAGAGAATTTTGCTTCATTAAATCTAGTGTGACTGTAAGTCTTAGTTTACCCAAGACAGCCCCATTTATGCCTGTTGTCCTGAAGCAATTATTAAGAGTATCTCCCTTTCATTCACAGAATGTCCAGTTTGGACAAAGAATTATATAGTTACTGTAAATCTTTTGGATCAGGACACCTAGGTGGTAGACCCAGCCTGCCAGTCTGTGACCTCAGACTAGCTCTTTACCAATCCCATGACCTCAGAGAGATGCTCTACCACCATCTTAGCTAAAGTACCTCCCCTTTCTGCACCCAGGCATTTGCTATCATATTATCCCATTTCATCTTCCTTCTCCTAGTTGCTTGCTGCTATCATATTGCCATTTGTCTTCTCCACAGCACTAATCAGTGCACAGAACTTTACTATTTGCTTGTGTGCCATCTATCCCCTTATTCCCTACCCCTCCTGCACACATAAATGTAAGTCCTTAAGGCAAAGACTCTGCTCTATGCACACATGCACTCCCTACACCTAGAACAGTGCCTAGTACATACTAGACATGCAATAAAAATTTGTTGGTTGACTTACATAGAAAAATCATTTCACTTTTCTGCATCTTTAATGTACAAAATGAGGACAGTTGATGTGATCCTTTCTAGCTTGAGTTGACAGATTCTTTTCTGGACCCGAGGCATTAGTAACTTCAATAGATATTTTTCTAAAGACTTTTTCTAAGGTTAAAGAGAGTCGATAATAATAGGAAAGGTTTGGTATTGACTTTTATTGAAACATCCGTGTACTTCTTCACTGTGATCCAACTGGGATAAAAGAGAGCAATTGGTTAACATTCAGCCCAGCTGAGTTGTGGAAGACACTTTGCCAGGTGCAAAGCATAAGAAACCTAAGCTAGAATAAGAATTACTTTATCTTCATAGAAGCTATCAATCTTCCCTTCTCCCATATGTGCACTCTTCTTCATTTTTCTGCTGAGTGGGAAGTTCTCTGTATCCAGCAGACTACTTTCCCCTGAGGGATGGCTTTGAACATGGTAATATCATCCAAAGGTGCACAGCTTACCTTCCCACCTGGGATCTTAGTTAATAAGTTTGCTTTCTTCTCCAGGAGATTTACCATTGTCACCAGTAACTGGCAGGGAAGACCAATTTTGAGTTTCCTTTTGTTAGAGAGAGTAGTTAAAAGCAAAGGACAGATGATACACTTCCAAATTAAAGCCTTTTAGAGCAATTTACTCTTAGAAAAGTAGTTGTTTTTTTTTGTTTTTTGTTTTTTGTTTTTTGTTTTTTTTGCTTTTTTTTGTTTCTTTTTTAAGGTTCATCAACACTAGACTAACGAGTTAAAAATAGAAGGTATTACTTTGAAAAGCTTCAGTATTGCTGAATCACTGGGGTGGAGGTGATCATTATGAATTTTTAAACTCATAGGTTAAATTATATGCTTCTCCCTGGAGAAGCAAAAAGCATATACTCTATTTGGTTAGCTTATTGTAAAGTATTATGGGAACAACTATTGTAAATAACTCAGATGTCATGGGAGAAATAGGGTGAAAGCCAAGGAAATAGTCCGGGCTCTAAAATACCATATATTTATTATTGTTGTTGTTGTAATTCTCTGCAATTGCTAAGTCCAGGCCTTGCAGCAACTTTTAATTAGAAAAGTAAGTTTCATTTCCCTTTATACCCAAATTACAATGACACAAAGTTTATTATTTGCTCAAACAGAAATTAGCACCTCTCAAGATATCCTCCAGTTTTTTCACAAAGTACCAAGGATGTGCTTCCCTTATACTAAAAAGCAATCTTTTAACTGCATCAAATTTTTGGTGGCTTTTTCCTTTACTGATCCAGTAATTACACTTATGTATAACTACCAGAATGTTTTTTCAGGTTTGTTACTTACCTCTCTAGACATAGAGGTGTTAAGGGATGAGGTTGGAATGGGGAAAGAGACAGATGTTACCCTCTTTTCACCCAAATGTCTGGAATAGTAGACTCTTTCTCCCAATTGAACTTTCTTCCTCTAGTTACATGGCCAAAAAATTAGGAAATTCCCACTGCTGTGGTTGTTAAACGCTACAAAAAAAATGGTGGAAGTGGTAAGAAGGTTTGTAGGTAGGGTTGGAAATGGACTAAAATAACAGAATCAAAGTCCAAGCTCAATCTGACAAAAAACTCTGTTTAAATTTCCATGACAATTACAGGTAATTTTGTAAAGGTCCTCTTGCCCACTTCTCTGTCTCCACAAATCCATACTGAATATCCAAGTAAGAGACTGAAATTTTCCTCTATGCTCATTTGCCAGATTAAGGTGGATCTGGGCTCAAGTTGAGGATCACTTTCCTGTTATTGCTTGAAATTTCCACAAGGAAAAGTTTCCACTTAACCCACTTTTCTGGGATTCCTTAACTCTTATGATGGAGACATCTTGAGGACTTAGAAATTATGTTACATGGGAGTGTTTCAGAAGCAGGTGCTTGAAATTTACCTGAAACCAGTTTAAGCAAAAATGGGTAAATTCTTGCCTCACATAATGTAAAAGTTCAGGGGTAGATTTGGCTTCAGTCATAATGCAATCCAGGGGCTCAAACAAGGTCATCTTTACATCCTTATCAGTTGTGTCTCTCTCTCTCTCTTTTTCTCTCCATGTCTCAGCTCTGCTTTCCTCATGAGTTCCCCACCTTTCTTCATCAGCCTCAAGCTTACATTCTACCAGTTTAGTGTCACAGAAGATAAAATAAGTGAATCAATAATGTGAAATCAATTATCTCAGCAAAAGTCCCAGGTCTGACTCTCATTGACCTAAATTAGGTCACATGCTCATTAGTGAACCAGTCACTGTGAGTAAAATATTTGGCCAGGTCAGAACCATATATCCACCCCTGCAATGTCACCTGAACCACTGAGATGGAAGTATCATTACAATAAAGGTAAATGGACATTAGGCAGGCAAAAAAGATAGATGTCCACTATAGGACAAAAGTCCACAAATCCAAGTTCTGGTCCATTTTCCTAAACTCCAATTAAAGGACGTACTGAAGGAAAGTCATTACAAATCATGTAACTTCATGATTCTTTGGCTAATGAGGAGTATCCAGAGGGAAGACATACTGGAATCTGATGCAACGCTTTTCAATAGTGTTAGTCACTGTTCTGGTTTGCTAGAGCTGCTGTTACGCAAAATACCAGAAATGGATTGGCTTTTATAAAGGGGATTTATTAGGTTACAAATATACAATTCTAAGGTCATGAAAGTGTCCCAACTAAGGCATGAACAAGAGGATACCTTCACTGAAGAAAGGCAGATGGTATCCAAAACACCTATCAGCTGGGAAGGCATGTGGCTGGCATCTGTCTCCTGGTCCTTTGCTCTCAGGTTGCATTTCAAAATGGCTTTCTCCAAAAATGTCTCTGGGCTTCTGTCTCTCTTAGCTTCTCTCAGCTCTCTGCTTGTTTCTCCAGGGGCATTTCTCTCTAAGCATCTGGGAGTCCTCTCTTAGCTTCTCCAGGGCAAACTCTAGGCTTCATCTCTCAGCTTAGCACCTCTAAACGTCTTGCTGTCTGCATCTCCAAGTGTCTAGTCTGTGTTGGCTCTTAGCTTCTCTCCAAAATGTCTCTCTCATCTTCTCTAAGCTCCTTTCCTCCCTGAGTTCTCTTAAAGGGCTCCAGTTATCTAATTAAGACCCATGTGGAATGGACAGGGTCACACCTCCATGGAAATGATAAATAATCAAAAGGTCTCAACTACAGTTAGGTGGGTCACATCTCCATGGAAACAATCTAATCAAAATGTTCCACCCGAATCAAAAGACTAATAAGTCTGCGTCTACAAGATTGCATTAAAGAACATGGCTTTTGTGGGGGCGTAATAGATTCAAACCAGCACAGCCATCAAGAGTTGTACTGTATTCACTGCTGCTTTTGGGTTCCCAGGTGGTTTCTGCAGGCAAAAGGACCTCTTTCCATCCTCATCTGGCCACAGTCCTGATTTCTTGTCTCTTGGACATTGATTTCATCAAGATAATTTGTGTATCTCTCACAGATTCATTCAATGATTGAGTTGCATTCTCTGGGAATGCAAAGTTCTCCATTGAGAAAGGTAAAGCCCTGGGGTTTGTATCATCCCATTATTCTTTTGGCCTCATCTGATTTCAAGCTAGTTCCACTCAAGGTTATAATCCTTTTCTTTAAGACCTAAATTGGGTTTGGAGCATGGAATAACCTGCTGGCAGGCTTCTCAGCTCCAGAATACAGTCCACCTGGCTGCCACATAACAACAGTTAATGTCACAGCCTGGCTGAGCTGAGAGCTTGGGCTTGTCCAGAAAAGAGAGTTCAAACCTGTCATGTTTCTCTCTCATAGTCTAGCATTTTTGTTCAAAACCGAAGATAACTAGTAGAAAATACATATTAATTATTCAAATCTGTGTTTGGTGGCTTGGAAGGATGAGGATATGTAATGGATATCTTTTATTTTTGCTAGTTCAGAATCTATACCCTTTCCTTCTGATAATAACACTTAGAATTTCCTTTTGGAAATGATGTCTCTTTTTCACTCTTCGTCCAAGTGGTGTAAGAGGGATCTATGCATCACACGAAGGATGTGCATGCTAGTTCCTGGCTGCTAGTATATTCTGTCTTACCATACTAGCTGGTTCAGAGTTGAACATATAATGTAATTTGTGCTAATGAGAGGACTTTTGTTGCAACTGTTTGAAGAAAGAATGCACTGTTTCTGTCGATCATGAGCTAGGAAGATGAGACCCTTACTTGGGGTCACTACTTTGGAGAAGGCCTGACCCAGGATGAAGCCCAGTATGGAAGACAGCATAATTAAGAGATGGAAGGAGAAACAGGGAGAGAGATTGAGAGAGACCTAGCTTTGAGAATATTATCTGGGGACTAAAATTTAGTCTGAAGCTAAATTTACTCACAAAGGCCAATAATTTCTTTTTCTTTTGCCTTGTTTTTGAAGACTTAAGACGTTCAAGCTCCAAGGAGAAATCCATCCTATATTGGACATTGTGACCTACTGACTAGGGAAATGGAAGTGAGGGTAAATGAATAAGACAGCCACAGAGGATTTTGATTTGTTTTGGCATTGAACACGCCAGTGAAGACCTATATTTTACCATGAGAGGCTCTTATTTAGCCCCTTCACCTCTGGTATTCTCTAACCAATTCTTCATGAGGCAGAGTGAGCATTGCACCATGCAAATCTGGTTATTTCTCTAATTCTTCAGTGACCCCTCAAAGCTTGTAGGACAAGTAGCAACACCTTACCATGTTTATGAGGCCCTCTGCATTTTAATTTCTTGTTTATCTCACCAGCTACTACAGTTCTAGGTTCTCTCCACCTGTGATCTGCCCCACCTTGCATCCCTTTACCAAGACATTTCCTCTTTGGGTCTCAGTTTTTGTTTTACTACCTTTCCTAACTCTTCCACAACTAGGTTACGTGCTCCTTGCTCTATGCTTCCATACCACAGCACTTACAATGAAAGATCCAATTATAATATCATATGTTGCCTTGTTAACTACACCATACACTCTATTTGGACAGGAGTCATGTCTACCTCATTTACCACTGCATTCACAGAGCCTAGATGATACTTAACCCACATTGTTGAATAAATGAATGAATGAATACATTTAGGTATCAGTTTGGAGCCAAATTCTCAATATTCTATACTGGCCTACACTGTTAGTTCTTCATGTTGATGCTTCTCTTTTTGAGGGCCAGCATAGGAAATACCAGTGCAGGAGCCCGTATTCTACTTTCCTGAATTTCTGTAGAAGAGAGAACTGCTTTTGTGTTCCACATAAGGTCAGGAATAGTTTGGAATGAACACCCAGGCTCATTTTCTGACCATTCCCCAAGGATGACGACTTGTGTATCTAGATGGCAAATGGGCCATAGTTCCCTAATGAGGGCACTGCTCATGCATAGAAGTGCCTCACTCTCACCTTTTCTCGGACTGAGATGTGCTCAGGCACAGCAGGCACCACCCATGCCCTCTGGCCCTCTCTTTTATCTCTACTCTCTCTGCTTTAAACACACTTGTGGGGGAAGGCACTGCCAATTTCTGGCTTCTCATATGTGACTGGATAGATAAGTTGAATGGGGAGAACTATCTTCAATATATGGTGGGCAGTTAAAAAATAAATCTTTCCTATTTCAATCTAGCAATAATAAAAGAGTCCTGTACATAAGGGTTATTGGACACAGGCCTGGCCCATTGTGAAGCTGATACTTGGATTCTCATTTGGCAATTTGTTCTTTATTTGTACCTGCTAATAGCCAGAACTCTGAATCTAGAAGGGTGAGGTTGGGTTGGATTGGGGGCTCAAGCCCACTCAGAACTTCTAGAGGGAAACCCTGAGCAGGGGTCTTAGAATTCTGGCTCCTTTATGGATTTCAGCCACAGTTGGCACATTAAAGCAGCATGGAAAAGGTGACTCCAAAAGAGATGGTTACTCTCTGCTTATCTAGGTTCTGTCAGTCCTTTGCTATCTTCTGGTAACTAAAGTCCTACCTCTTCCATGAAACTATCCTAGATTATCTTAGTCCAAAGTAATTTTGAGCCCCTGAAAAATTCTATGGCAACAATCACCTGTATATCTCATTTGGTATTTATAAACTTATCATATATGACTCTCTTAATGTTTATCACCTGACCCCAAAACTATTTTGTGAGTCCATTGAGAGAAAATAAAACCTAACCAGTCTGCTTTGTATATTGAGTTCCTAGCCCAATGTAAAATAATATTAAGTGTGTGTAAGGTAATGTGCTAGGAACTGGATATTTTCTCTCTGTGTTGAAAATGCATAGCCCAATGCCTAGTACTTGGGAAGTGCTCAATAAATGATGAAAAGGAAAAGAACTTTGATTCTTAACCTTTAAAATGAACTGTAGTAGCATTATTTTTTTCCTGCACAATGTGATCTCCCTTCTTGTTAATGGGCTCTGCAAACCTCAGTCAAAACAGATGGCATTTAATTAATGCAGGACCAACTGTGATCCTTACGGTGCTAGGTTTAAGCTGAGAGCAGCTACATTCACTTTCATGCAAAGGAGGCTTCAACTGACATACAAAGAGAAGTAGAGTAAGGCAGAGATGAGATGGATATAAAATAAGAAAGACTTGGCAGCACTGTGATCTGAGGTTCTTGTTCTGTAACTTGAGGCCCTGGTTATGGGAGCACTTTGATTCTTGAAGCACCTTGATCTAGTTCCTGGCTATATGAGCCAATGCATTTCTGTAGATATGAACTTAAGCTATTTTACTTGTGTTTGTGTCGCTCATACCCAAAAGAACCTTAATACAACTTGGGAACCTCAAAAACAAGAGTATGTCCATGATCTTCCTGAGCTGTTTTAAGGATCCATGAGAAGGATCCATATCTGTATGTGAGATACACATACACATGCAGGTATAATTCAGTCCCTAAAATAGATTTAAAGTTTAATGTGAGCCTCTTCTCAACCCTGATTCAAGCTTAGGACTGAATCTGAAAAAAAACAACTTTGCATTGAAAGTTGAAAAATTCAGACAAACAAAAATCTACACCACAAGAATTGTTTTTCTGATTTTTTAAGAAGTTCAATTACATTGTAGACAGAAATCAAAGCATTATTTATTGAATCATGGCATTACTCTAGGACTGTGACACAGAATGCTGGAAATAATGCAAAAAATGTTTAAGTTGGGGAATTAGTGTTGACTCAGAGATCCCCAAAACTTCAATTTATGCCTTGGTTGAATGCACTGCTTACTAACTACAGAAACTTAGATATATCAAAATTTTTATTAGTATTTTCTTTTCTGTTTAGGCTCCTCTATTTTTCACTTGACTGCTAGAAGCAGAGATTGATTGAATGGTGTAGCAAGTACTCTAGGGATGTTCTGTGCAAAGGGCTATATAATGACCCTATGCCATTTTTTTCTGCCTAGAATCCCTTCCTTTGGGATACTGACTCTGTAGTACTATGTTAAAATTGATGGTAAGCAACTAACTATTAATCTTAAGTATTCTAGGCTACTCCATCAAATGGTATTCATTTGCTGTATTTGCCAGATATAGGAAAGTTCATTCATTACATACATATAATTGTAATTATTTAAAATATGTAAAGTGTGTTTTTTTTTTCAAATCACCATTGAAAGTATTTGAGATGCTGTGATTCAGCAAATCCATCTGAGTGCCTATTATGCTGCAGCAGGCAACCTTCTAGTAGGTGGGAGTATCATGAAAAATATGACAGTCAGGTGCCTGCCCACATGCAGTTTACACTCTAGTGAGGGAAATAGACAATATAACAAAAGCACACAAAAAAACAAGCTCAAGAATGACTAGGGTTGGGGTGTGCTTTTTTTAAATAAAATAGCCAGGAAAGACCTTTCTGAGGAGGGCACATTTGAGCTGAGAACCAAATAATAAGAATGAACGAATCAAGTCCAGGGAATTGGGAGAGGGGAAGGCAAGTATCCAAAGCAGAGGACATGGCCAGCACAATTCCTGAGGCAGGAATGGACGTAGCACGTACAGAGTTTTCATTTATTCTAAGAGCGATGAGAAGTCACTGAGGATTTTAAGCAGGAAAATGACATAATCTGATTCATATTTTTAGAAGATCATGTAGATGAAAAGCCAAAGCCACTCTGAGCCTAACAATCTGATTCATTCTTTTGACGTAAGCAGTGATTCCTGTTTAGCTATTGACATTTAAAATTTTGGAATAAGTGAACCCTCCCCTCCAGCATTATTTGGAACAATTGACTTTATTATATAAAAGTCTTCGGCAAATAAAATAAAAATCTCAAGCTTATTGTCATCATACTTTATAGGCAAACATCAGTATGGTGAATTGTGCCCCCAAATAATAAATGTCAAGTGTTCCCCTCTGTTCCATACAAACTTCTATGAACCCATGCAGGCTTGACATATATGGATGAGACTGGGAAGGAGTCCTGAGAACATAAGTAGCCAGTTGTGATTTGTGTGGTCGGGGAAGCGCCAGCTTGCTCTCGGCCTCTTCAACCTGGAAAGCCAAACCAATCAGGGGCGAAGCAATTGTACTCCATGCATGGTTTGCTACTAATTGTGCAACAGAAGAGGAAAGAAGCACCTGGTGCCTGTTTGCAATGCCTGCTAGAGAATACAAGATAATGAACATTCCTAGTAACATCGGCGATGGCATATTTGGGATGAGCACTATTCTTTAACCTCTGTGGAGTCCACCAATCAGATGTTCTGATTTTAAACTCTCTTATGATTTCATCACAGCTGATATTGCACAAAAAGCCATCTAGACCAGAGGAATGCACCTTATCTGAGGCCTCAGATGAGATCTATGGGTTCTTCTCAGAGACCAGCTCCGTCATGTCTCCTCCTCAGTTTCCACTAGATTTTATTCAATTCACAGATAGAGACAAAGGGAGGTATGAATACTCTTGAATTACAATTAGTCAAAGTGTTTTTGGTGTTTTGATTTCCAAAGGGCCCTCAAATAGTACCACTCTTCCTGGCTTGTGAACAATTAGAAATGAAACAAAGGAATGGTAAATGGAGAACAACATATCCTCTTGTAACTAACTGATGGGTCCATGTTTCAATGGAGCCTGATAAGAGAGCTCAGATTCCCAGAATTAGGTTGACTGAGGCACTCGGTGTCTTATAATACTGGACATGGGCAAGAAGGGAAGTTCCTGCTCTGGGGGAGCAGCAGAGGCACATGCTTTCAAGGTTAAGGGGAATGGGGACAAGGGTGGGTAGCATACACTCCAGAAGAAGTGTGGGCTGGGTTACCCTGACCAATATATTCTTCAGGTAAGTCCCCACTTCTCCGGGAATTAGTGAGTCAAGAAGCAGAGGCCAGATTACACTGACTGGATCCTTCCACAGAAAGGAATCATCAGGAGTTAGGAAGAAGTCTTCTTTCTTAACATTAGGTATTTGCTGTTTGATTGGTTTTAAACTTCAAATAGCTAAACTAATGTTCAGCAAGAGCACTGTAGATTAAAAGAGATAACTAACTGTTCCTGTTTGCTAATGCTGCCATTATGCAAAATTCCAAAAATGGATTGGGTTTTATAAAGGAGGTTTATTTGGTTACAAATTTATAGTCTGAAGGCCATGAAAGTGTTCAGATTAAGGCATCAACACGAGTATACCTTCACCAAAGGAAGGCCAATGGTGTCCGGAAAACCTCTGTTAGCTGGGATAGCACCTAGCTGGTCTCTGCCTATCCAGGGTTGTGCTAGTTTGGATATATTATGTCCCACCAAAAGCCATATTCTTTAATGCAATCTTGTGGGGGCACACCTATTGGTGTTGATTGGATTGTAGTTCTTTGACTGAGTGTTTCCATGGAGATGCAACCCACCTAACTGTAGGTGATAACTCTGATTGGATAATTTCCATGGTCCTGCCCATTCAGCATGGACCTTGATTAGTTTACTGGAGCACTATATAGGCTCAGACAGAAGGAGTGAGCTTGCTGCAGCCAAGAGGGACACTTTGAAGAAAGCACAGGAACTGAGAGAGGAGCTGCAGATGAGAGACAGTTTGAAGATGGCCATTGAAAGCAGACTTTTGCTTTGGAGAAGCTAAGAGAGGAAAAACACCCCAAGAGAAACTAACCGTGAGATTTTTGAGGAACTGCAGCCTAGAGAGTGACATCCTGGGAGAAAGCCATTTTGAAACCAGAACTCTGGAGCAGATGCCAGCCATGTCCTTCCCAGCTGATGGAGGTTTTCTGGACACCATTGGCCATCCTCCAGTGAAGGTACCCAATCACTGATGACTTATCTTGGACAATTTAAGGCCTTGGGACTGTAACTTTGTGGCCAGGTAAACCCCTTTTATGGAAGCTGATCCATTTCTGGTGTTTTGCATTCCGGCAGCATCAGCAAACTGGAACAAGGGTTGTGTTCCAACTCCTTTCTCAGCTCATGTGCATTCTTCAAAATTTTGCTCTTTGGGGCATTTTGTCCTTTCTTAACTTCTTCAGAGCAAACTCTGAGCTAGTATCTCAAAAGCATCAGTAAAAGTCTGCTTTCAATGACTGTTTCCAAAATGTCTCTCTCAGCTGCTCTCCAAAATGTCACTCTCAGCTGCTCTGAGCTCCTGTTTGGGGGCTCTTTTATAGGACTCCAGAGGTTAAATCAATATCCACCCTGAATGGATGGGACCCATACCTCCTTGGAAATAATTTAATCAAACACTTTACCCGCAGTTGATTGAGTCACATCTCCATGGAAACAATCAAAGGATTCCAACCTAATCAACACTAATATGTCTGCCTCCACAAGATTGCATTAAAGAACATGTCATTTTGGGGGACATAATACATCCAAACTGGCACACCAACAAAAGAAGAGAAGAAGGTGGAGGTGTTTACAAAAAAGAAATAAAAAAGAATATGGATATGGGAAGCAGTTAAATGGAGGGATCAATAAATTATGGAAGCTTCTATAGAGAAGAGTATGATAGTAAGCAATCAGTTTCTCTCAGGCAATGTGTTGAGCTTATGGACATAACATCTAGTTATTGCATTCTAGTGATTCTGCTTTGAATACTTTTAGAATCTGAATGCATTAGGAGGAATGAAGCCAGAAAAGCTAGGGGTTTTGTAACTGATTTTGATGGGATTTTGGCCTTGGGATTTTGGAATAGGTTTATTTGGGAAAGGTATTCCCTCTTGGCTAATCATAGATGATTATAGTTGCTAAACAGACAGAGAACCTCAATGGAATTCTAATTTCTAAGTGATTCTTTTGATGTGGAAAGATTAGCTTCCATTTTAAACTTAATATCTGAGTCTGTGGGGACTTCACCCTCTCTGCATTTTATACCTCCTCCTGTACCTATGGGAAAGATCTCAAAAGTTCTTCTCTTATTTTACTGCCATTTTCAAATTTCTTTGACTGCTTATTTGCCTATAGTTGATTTTGATCAGGATTTTTGATGCCCAACATCCATTCCCTTGATTTGTTTTATGGAATTCCTTCTCCTAATTGTAAATCATCTGGGTTGGATTATAATTCCTGGCACCTGCCTGCTATGGTCTCTTCCCACTAAGGGTCCTTCTTTGACCCACGTCTGACATGCGACCAAAGTTTAGCCAAATACCACTTTGACTCTTTAGTTAGTGACTACAAATGGTGGTGCGGAGATCAGATTTGTTTTGACAGCAGGGGTGTAGGCAGTAGTGACAGTAGCAGCAGAGGCAGTAAGTCAGGTGGTGACAGCTGGGTCACGTAGACCAGCTTTTCCTTGTGCATGAGATAGTTGTGTTTTCTCTTTTCTGGTTCCGAACATCTACTTTTTCTTGTTTGATATGGCCAGAATGAAGTTGATTGTTGCTTGTTGATAAGAACCCCCACTGACCCTGCCTGATCCACTTCAGGAGATGATTCAAAAGTAAAATCTTCCTGATAAAAAAGAAGCTTTTCTATATGGGCCTGTCAGTTCATTTACTATTTATTGAGTACCTGCTATTTTCTAGGCCCTGGGGCATGAAGATGAAAAACAAAATACAATACAGTCGATGCTTCCTTGGAGACTTGAGTAGAGTTGGAGAGACAGGTATTAAAAAACCATACAAATAAAATGTAAAATTACAACTATCATAAATGGAATGAAGAAAGAAACATACTATAAGAAATTACATTGAAGGATGTTAATCTTGTCACAGAGATTAGGGAAGACTTCTCCTTTAGTGATGAGGGCAGAACTGGTATTAACAAGATAAAGGAGGAAAGAATTGCAGAAAGATTCTCAGGCTTTTGAGATAGGCATTAAAAACACATTAAAATGCAAAGTTTTGGCATGCTTCTCCCATGATTATGTCCGCATTATCTCTTTAATGTGTATTCTTTCTCTTTGACTTTAATAAACTTTACTACTTCTTCCTACTGGCTCCTCTCATCTCTTAATTCTTTCTGTGGAATGAGTCCCAAACCTGGAACGGGGTTCTGCCTGGCATTGTTGCCAGCAGGGCACTGGTTACATATTCTGGCAAGCTGAGCCAGGAGAAGATTGCTGCAGGAGCTTCCAGGAGTCCATCTTTGCTGATTTCAAGTGAGAAGACATCCTGAGCAGTCAAGGTCAGTGGAATCTCCAGTTGGATTCATCTGTCCAGGGTCAAGCTACCCAGCCAGAATCCTACAGACCCTCTTGAACAAAAAGAATCCTACAGCTGTCAACTGCTAGACAGATTAAAACTCCTGCTAAAGAAGCAGAGACTGCAAATATTTCACACTAAGCTCAATGTGCCAATTTGAATGTACTATGTCCCCCCAAATGCCATGTTCTTTAACGAAATCTTGTGGGGGCAGACGTATTAGTGTTGATTAGGTTGGAATCTTTGGATTTGGTTGTTTCCATAGAGATGTTACCCACTGAACTGTGGGTAATACCTTTGATTAGATTATTTCCATGGAGGTGTGGCCCCTCCCAATCAGCACGTGTCTTGATCAGTTAACTGGAGCCCTATAAAAGCTCAGACAGAAGGAGCTCAGTGCTGTTGCAGCTTAGAGAGATATTTCAAAGACGGCCATTGAAAGCTGATGCTGACATTTTGGGGAATGCCATTTTTGAAATGCAACCTGGGAGCAAGCAGACGTCAGCCACATGCCTTCCCAGCTAACAGAAGTTTTCCAGATGCCAATGTCCTTTCTTCAGTGAAGGTATACTCATGTTTATGCCTTGGTTTGAACACTTTTATGGCTGTAGAACTGTAAACTTGTAACCAAATAAACCCCCTGTGCCAATTTGAATGTATTATGTCCCCCAGAAAAAGCCATATAGTTTGATGCAATCTTGTGGAGCAGACATATTAGTGGGTATTAAGTTGGAATGATTGGATTAGGTTCTTTGCATGGAAATGCGCCCCACCCAACTGTAGGTGATAACTCTGATGAGATAATTTCCATGGAGGCATGGCCCCACCCATTTAGGGTGGGCCTTGATCAGTGGAGCCATGTAAATGAGTGGACAAACAGAAGGAACTCAGTGCAGCTGTGAGTGACATTTTGAAGAGGAGCTACAGCCAAGAGGGGCACTTTGAAGAATGCCCAGTAGCTGAGAGAGGAGCTGCGGATCAGAGACAGTTTGGAGACGGCTGTTGATAGTAGACTTTTGCTCTGGAGAAGCTAAGAGAGGACAAACGCCCCAAGAGCAACTGAGGGTGACATTTTTGAGGAACTGCAGCCTAAAGAGGAACATCCTGGCAGAAAGCTATTTGAACCCAGAACTTTGGAGCAGATGCCAGCCACATGCCTTCCCAGCTAACAGAGGTTTTCCAGACACCATTGGCCATCCTCCAGTGAAGGTACCCGACTGCTGATGCATTACCTTGGACACTTTATGGCCTTAAGACTGTAACTGTGTAACCAAATAACCCCCCTTTTATAAAGGCCAATCCATCTCTGGTGTTTTGCATTCTGGCAGCATTAGCAAACTAGAACACCCCCTTTACAAAATCCAATCCGTTTCTGGTATTTTACCTAACGGCAGCATTAGCAAACCAGAACACTCATGCTTACCTGCGAATATCAAACTGTTCCAGATCAGGACCAGCCTTCCCCCACCCTTACTAGAATAGAGGAAGAGTTTTACATCCTGACAGGCAAGGTTCACCATCCTTAAAACAGCAGGAAGAAGTTTCAGAAGTCAGATCTTCGGTCCCCAGCACCCCCTTAAGATTATGGGTGTTCAATTATTTCTGGGGGAAGTTGAGGCAGAATAGAATAGAGCATCAAGGCTGTGGTCCCTGGTCTTCCATTCAGCTTCAAAAGAGTTAATGCAGACCCTCAAACTTCTCGAAATTTCCCCTACAGCTCCAAAACCTCTTCAAACCATAAAAGCTTATAAAATCATTGACCCAAAGCAAATTCTTAGTTAATGACAGAAAGGATGGGGTCATAAAGGTTGTTAAATATCTGCCTAAAGGCAAATTTTAGATACTAAAGTGCAGGTCACAAGTTCTGATGGCTGAGATAACTATCTCCTCCTAGAACAAAGAAGACACCACGTGTTCAAATGTTGAGATAAGGAAACTATAGTAAAACTTTCCTGTATAACAAGCCAACCCACTCCCACTCAGCTCGTGCGTCTCCCTTGAACATGTCCACATTATCTCTTTAATGTGTATTCTTTCTCTTTTTCTTTAACAAACTTTACCTCTTTTTCAAAAAAAAAAAAAATGCAACATTTAAACCTTGATGGGGAAAATATATTAAGCCATTGTTTTCCAATATTAATTGGATACTAGTTAGTTAATCATATTGGCTCTATTTGGAGAGAATGGAGCTCCATTCAGATACATTTGGATGTATGTATTAGAGAATGGGAGATCAATCAGGAGACCAGTTGGGGTGTTACCTAAATATGGCTAATCAGGGAAGGATCCACTGTGAACCAGATTAAGGTGTTTTGTTTTGTTTTGCTTCCTTTCACCAGGGCCAAATGAAGCATTAAACTCCCTGGGGGAAAAAACATTCTAGATCTAGATTTCTTAATTTCTAGATCTAGATTTCTAAGTCTCCCTTGAAGAAGAAATTTTGCCCAGGGCTGTTCTAGACTGGAAAAAAATTCTGAAGGAAATCTCAAAACAAAAACATTCTGAAAGATATTTATTTTCCAAATTATTGAACATCACACATTTCCAATCCTGCTAAATAATTCTTGTAGCATCTAGCTTTTGTATTGTAAAGGGAGATGGTCAAGTGATAAAGAAGGAACTTATAGCCCTGCCAGAAATGAGGTATGGACCAATATTCAGCTAGCAACAGTTATAATTTGTCATATTTATATAGTACCATTCAGTATATAAAAGCACCTTCAGAACATTGTTTTATTTAATCCTCAAGTATCCCTCTGATGGTGAAATAAGCCAAAAGAACCTTTTTTCCCTGTACCACATAGAAGAGGAATTTGAGGCTCATTGAGGTTAAATGACTTGCCCAGTGCTCCCAGAATTAGTAACTGGCAGTGCAAGACAGGAACTCAGGCCGTCTGACTCATAGTCCAGTCTACGGGTCCAATTTAACTTACCTTCCCCCAGGGTGCTCCATGCTTGAGAATTTAGCAAAAGAGATTTTATCATACTAGCTGGTATACGTGAACCAATGTGGTCTTACCACCCACTGGTAAAGAATTTGAGATGTTTAGCCTAAGCATGGAAAAATTGAGTCCACTTATCAAGGAAAGGGGAAAAAGGAAAGTTACAAATGTTTAAGTAAAGAAGAAAGTTGTATCACTCTTTAGAAGGGTGTGCTAAATTTTGCATTTGTTTAATTACAAGATGTGATGAGAGGAGAGAGCAAATTTGTGAGCTTTCTTGATGTTCAGACCCTTAACAGTCACCAATTTGTAGGATATTTGGAAGATACCAAAGCAGAATAAAAACATTTGTATGAAGAAGCAGCTCGGTAAATACTTTCTTTCCATAACACAACCAACCATCTACATTAACATAAAGAACTCCTTAGAACTGTTGTTCGCCAGTGGACACATCTGGTTGACACTGAAGGCAACTGAACACTATAAACTTAAAACCAAGGGGGAAAAGAGAGTCAAAAACATGATGATTTTATTCCAGGAAGTGCCTGCATCATTTTCCAAACTGGATCTAGGTCTTCCATGTTTAAAGTATGATGAATTCAATAGAATCATTGTAGGGTGGAAATGAAGTCACACTTTCAGAAGAGGTCCACAAAGCTTGATGAATTTGAATCAGGCTTCAAGTTTTTGCAGTTGGCATTGATGGGGCAGATCTCTATGTATTCATCCGGTTATTGAGCAAGCTGTCATATCTGTATAGCTAAGTTTTAAGAAGAAATGGTTGAAGGGGAAGAAAACCATACTGTAATAAGCCACCATGTCCTGGAATTTTACAGGACCAAATATGAAGCCCAGTACTCTAGAAATTTCTGGCTCAAATTGAGCTTTTACTCTGTTTGAAACTACTCCTAGAGTTCTTGAGAATAATTCAACTTATCAAATCCTAATATTCATACTGACAAATAAAAAACTTATTCATAGTTACAGCTAGACTGTGGTCATACCACTTGTCTTAATAAAACTGATAAAATCATTTTGAACTGTGTTTGTATTAAGACTAAAGATATAGTATCTACAAAATATTAGAGGATCCCACAGATATGGGGGTTCCTGATTATGTGATTCTCAATAAGGACATCTTTGCACTATCTCTTCTTGTCGACATTGGTAAAATAAATGATGAAATAGTATTTTATCCACCTCTTTATCTCTTTTAAGAATAAGAAGCAAGGTTCATGGAGATATATTTTACTGATTATTATTAATTCAGCAAATATTTATTGAGCACCTGTCTTCTGGATGCCAGAGGTCGAGGATACAGAAGTAAGCAAAACAAATAAAACGCCTGGCCTACTGTAGCTTACAGTATACAACAAGCATGAATAAAACGTGTACTGTGTTAGTGGTGATAGGCGCCAAGTGTAGGAAAAAGAATGGTGAAAGGGTTTTGCCATTTTAAGTTGTTCATCCAGGGTAGACATCACTGAGAGGGAGAGAACAACTTATTTGGAAATCTGGGGAAAAGAGTTTCCCCAGGCAGAGGAAATGAGTGCAAAGGTGCTGTGGTGGAACCGTGTCTGGTACGTTACAGAGTCAAGGAGATCAGTGTGGCTGGGGAGATACGAACAAATTTGGAGCGAGGGAGTAGGTAGAAGGAAATGGAGACATGATAGCCTGATTAAGTGGAAAGAGAACTCCAAGGGGCTTACTTAGGTCATCGTATGGAATTTGACTTTTACTCTCAGTGAGATTAAATCTTTAGTGAAATATTTGTCACAAAATGCAGATATGCATTTGTAATTTTAGAACTTGGCCCTGATACATGAAATTTTAAACTATAGACTAGTTTTCTGTATTTATTTATTGGAGGCGTGGCATTTAGCTTTATACAAAATTTTCTGCTGGAATTTTTTTTTATTTACGAAATTGAGTTTTTAAATATTTTAAGTGCCCAGGAAAAGGAAATTTCCACATGAAAGATTCCTAGGGCAAATTCCTTTCTAAAGGAATTACCATTTAATTTATTTGTTTTATAAGTTTGAATTTTCTGCATCAGTGTTTCCTAAAGCTAGACACATCTATATTTGTTCTCCAGTCATAAGGTATGTCCAAAGAAATTTTAAAGGTAGTTTAAATATATATGTTGATACATTTGATACATTTTCTTATTAGATTAATTCACATTTATTGAAATGTTCTAGGCATAGGGCTCTGTAACAAAAGTCTTACAATCTCAAAATTCATACTCTTTTTATTGTCCTGTTTAGGTCATGGAAATAGGAGTTGGACTCAATGGTTTCAAAGGTTCTTACAACTCTTCAACTTCTAGAGATTGTATTAGCAATACATAGAGGTTTTATTGACTAGCACAAAGAGCCATAGAGTTGGAAGGGTGTCATCTTTGCAGATGAGGGAACTTAGGGCCTAGAGGATTCAAATGACTTGCTCAAGTTAATTGACAGCTTCATCAGGATGAGAACCCAGATGTCTCAGGATGTAATTTACTCTCCTTGAATTCTTTACTGCCATACTTAGCATAGCTGGTAACCAAGGAGATGGCTGTGATGTGATCAGACTCTTCCTTGGGAAATGGTTCCCTTTGTTTATCTGTTCTTCCTGCTCATTTTGGTGTTGCCACAGCTCCAGTCCATTTGATATCATCCTGGTTTTCATTCTAGAACCTTGGCAACCCTTTCCTACATTTTTCTCCATTTTCAAACATATTATTTTCAATTTCTTTTCCATGGATATAAGAAACAAAAGGGGCATCTGCCTCATTTATACCTCGTGGTATAAATCATTATCTCCATGATTTTATAAGGCCCCAGATACTTTACTGTTTCCATGTGATCTGCTGTCCAGATGTCTCTTTGTAGGATGATAGAGAAGCTGGAGTTCATGAATTGAATCTAATGGGGGTAACAGAAGATCAGGAGGTCAGAGTTAATGCCAGCACTAACTTTTTTCATGCTCTTCAGAGTTCTGGCTTTATGTAGCAGACAGGAGGTGAATCTGGTCTGATTCCAGCTGTTCAAAACCAGCAGATTTACTAGACATGTGCAATCATTTTTCTGCTATTAAAATTGGCAGGCAGACTCTGCAATTATAAGCATTTAGAATATTAGATCTCGTCTTTTATATATTGCCACTTGCTAACAACATGTGGGATAAATGATAGGTGGCCAGAGAGATTCTTGGAGCTAGCAAGCTCCATTAACTTAAAAAGTGATAAGTGCTACCTAAAATGTCTTTCTATAAAGATTTCTGATTGCATATTGTTTTGGAAAATTGGATCTTTTGAAATTCAGCTCTCCTTCTTGGCTTCCCTGTTTCTTTTCTTCTTGAAAAAATGAAAGTTACATTTTTAATATGCTTGAAACTTTTCTTCCCACTTTAAGGACTGAGCTTCAATTAATAATGGACCAGAACACCTTGTAACCTGACCAAGTAGACCCTTCTGTGCTTAGGCAACTGTATTAGTCAGGGTTCTCCAGTGAAACAGAACTGACAGGATGGATATATATAAATATATATATATATATCCATGTAATGTAAATATTATGAGATTTATCATAGGAATGGGTTCATGCAACTGTGGAGATGGGCAATTCCTAATTCTGTAGGGCAAATCTGGGAAACCCAATGATGGCTTTCCATGAATTCCCCAGGACAGGCTGGCTGACTGAAGTAGAGGTGGAAATTCTTTTCCTTCTTAGTGCTGAAATGATTAATTCTCATTTAAGGCCTTGAACTGATTGGATGAGACTTCTCTCATTGTTGAAGACAGTCTCCTTCGTTGATTGTAGTTGTAATCAGCCATAGATGATATCAACTTACTGATGATTTAAATCCATGAAATATCCTCACAATAACAATCAGGCCAGTGCTTGCTTGACCAAACAACTGGACCCCATAACCCAGCCAAGTCGACACATGAACTTAACCATCACAGCAACAATTTTCTACTTATCATTTGGGACCAGGTGTTATTCTTTGAATAACTTCTTGAATATAGCTGGATCGTGAACTCAGGCCAACTATGAGATGACCCTTGCCACCTCCACAGTTTTCCAGGATGATAGACCCTATTTAAACTTAAAGTGTGGATCTTCAGAGTTAGATAGAACCTCATCTCATTGGCAGATCAAGCATAAGGTCAGGATAACCGTCTAAGGCATCTGTCACAGAGACACTCACTTCAGCTAGCTGTGAACCTTCCCATTTCAGTTTGGTTTCCTCCTTAGCTAGACGTCTACAACACCTAATAAATTAAACTTGCAATGACTCTTTTTTTCTGTCCTATCCTTGCCATCTTATTGCCACAGATTTAATTCAGATCTCCATTTCCTTCAGCCCAGACTGTTAAAATAGTTGTTAACTATTTCTCTTATTATCTCTCCCGTTTCTAATCCATTTTACTAATTAATGTCAAATTGATCTCTCAAAACGCAAATCTATTCATTCATTCCCCTGCTCAATAATTTTCAATGACTCTTAATTGCCTGGATTTTAATACAAACTTCTTACAGAGGCAGCCAGAGAGGGTGTCGATTGTAGCAGAATGTTCATGAGAAGTGGTATCAGAAAGACCTGAGTTCAAATCAAGCTTATCCTATTTCTAGCTGGGTGGTTTGTGGAAGGTTATTTCATCTCTCTAAAACCCAGTTTCCTCATCATGAGATGGAGGTGATGATAACTACTCAATAGGACTGTTGAGAATATTAAATGAGATACTCTGTGCTAGATAGTATACTCAAAAAGCAGTAGCTCTCTGTATCCTGAGGCTCCTAAAGTATAACTCTAAACTTATTCCCCAATACTTATCATAGGGATCCTACACTCCATCAAAGCTGTATTCTAGTCTATGATATATGTGTCTTATATGCCATATTTTGTTGGAGGCTCCTTATAGGTAGGAATGATATCTTTGTAGTATTCATAGTGTTTTGCACATATTAGGTCTTTAATAAATATCTATTGAATTTATGGTATCTCAAATTAGTTTTACTACTAGAAAGAGCTGTTTCTCTTTGGTAAAAATTTAAAATGCCTTTTTGTGTCTAATTGATTTCATCAGGTATGGGCAGGATGAGTCTACTTTCCCTACATCAACTTCTCTATGGTTAAGCCAGTTGTCAAGGTTTCAGATGGATATGGAATTCCCTTTCCCTTTTTGGGTACTTTACCCCAGACTTCTAATGCTTGAAATGGCTATGGAGATCAGGCTGCCTTTGATTCGCCTGCAGTTCTCCTCCAATGTTAGCAAGATTGAGAAGAGTGGAAGAGTTTCCTTTCTATCAGTTAGATAGGTGAGCAAAGGTCATCAGATCCTTGGGCAGGTTATTCTGCCACTTCCACAAATGGTAGGTGACCTCTGGCAGGGAGAAAAACTGAGCATATGCTAGGAGAGAAGTCACTTGCAGAGGGTGTGTGAAGTTTTATTTGACCCAAGGTTTGCTACTAGTTTGAAAGACAAAAAACAACACTGTAAAAAATAAATGCAACAAAGAACCAATAGGATGCTTATTCAAATTCCCTCTAATAATCACCAGCATTCCCTTGATACCTTGAATTTAATATGGAAGTTTCATATACATTATCTCATTTGATCTACCATAGGACTCTATAAGGTAGGCAGGGCTTGTGTTATACTCAGTCTCTGCCACACCTACATCTCTTGAGCACCCCTAAAGCCCCCACTTATTTTTTAGCTTAAGAGGAACATAAGGAGTTTTCCCAATGCTTCACAGCAAGTAAGTAGCAGAGGAAGGTCAGACCTAGAAACTCTGGTCCCAAGATACTGTCTAGTTCAGTGGAGGATGGAGGCAACTTTAATCTAACCCCAATGTCACACTGGCCCTAGATACCAGTGGCTCAGCCATAAAAGGGGAGATTGGAAATAATTCACCCAAGGACCTTCTGTAGATAACAATCCGCCATCTTTCATTTTGCTTGTGCACTTTAGAGTAATAAAAATAGCTGTTGCTCTTTATTGAAAACACACCATGTGTCAGTAACTATATTTCTCTAACTACATACTTCATTTATTCCTCCCTATGAGCCCATGAGTTATTGCAGTTTGAAAACTAAGGTTCAAGAAGGTGAAGCAACTTGACCAAGGTCACACAGCTAGTAAATAGCTAACTATTTGGATTGCAGCTAGCCTTCAAACTCAGGTGTCTCTGAGGCCAGGACCCATGTTTTTGCCCCCATACTACCCTGCCTTCAACTTCTCTGGGTGGGGCACTACCTGACCCTAAGTAACTTTTTGAGATCCTTTTATCAAGCTCACTTACCCAACATGACTGGGCATAGCTGTTTGATTCAGATATTTGATGAAGGGTTCTGAAGCAGTTTCCAACTGGAAGTTGCCAAAATGGAAATGCCCATTGCAAGGTTATGATTCTTGCTTCAAGTGGATGACAAAATAGGAAGGCATCCCCATGCTGCCCCAAGATAATTTCCCAAGGGTGACTCAGAGTAAAGCCTATATTTAAGGCATTGGGAAGAAATAGCTTTAGGGACAGAAAGGCTAAGTATAAGGGCCTTGGACTAGGAAACGGAAGTCCTGACCCCTTTCCCGTTGCTTGAATTTCAGTTCTCTTATCTGCAGAATGGTGTAAGAGAATCCTTCCCGCTTAACTCACAGGGATGTAGGATTTTCCTGGGAATCAATTTATGTGAGCATACTTTCTAAACTGTAAACATTCTTTAGAAAAATCTGGAGTTTTTAACTTCTCTGAGTCTCTGTAGTCAGCATGGGGGTATTTCATGGAGAGTGTGAAATTGAGAGAACGTATGTGTGAATTCATTTACAGGTTTGGTGTAATCCAAGGTTATTTTGGTTGTTTGTTTGCTTAAACCTCTCCCTTCATCTTCAGGACCATAAAATAAAATGTCCTTTGAAATCACTGTAAGGCTGTGATCCATCCCTAGACTTTCCCAATTGCTTGTGGGAACCTGACTTATGTCCTCACATTCAAGAGTCACTCACTCTCAGCTGGAGGTCACTTCTCTGACACTTCTTTTAGGTGGAATAGAAAAAAATGCAATAGAAATGATTATAGAACTATGGAAGAGCACCTGTCGTGTATATTTTAGAACATGCTTTCCATTTAACACATTTGCATATTGCCTGCGATGTGCCCAGCACTGTTCTAAGAAATTTACAAATATTAACTCCTTTAATCCTCACAACTACCCTTTGGTGCTAATATGATCCCTTTTTACTGATAAAGCAATTGAGACACAAAAATTAATGTTTGAGCTAATTAAGTGATAGAGCCAGGATTCCCAATTCATACACCAGGGCTTACTCAAAAAAATGTATTGTACTGATTTGAAATGGAAAACATTTTCAGGGCTCCTGACTTCTTTTCTTATCTAAATACTCTTGTCTGGTTTTCTTCTCCTGTGTTTTTAAAACCCATTCCACATTATTTCCCACTTACTCTTTGATTTCCTGCCATGTTTCTTCCTTTCTAATGATTCTAGTCTCTATTTTCTAATGTCTGTTCCACACCTAGTCCCTTGTGCTTGTTTTTTATTCAATTTTTTCCCCTAGTTTGGAATGCTCTTCATACTTCCCTTTTTCTGGTAAAAACATATCCAGCTTAAGTTCCAATTCAAGCTTCATTCATGAAAATTTACTTATAGCTCCAGACCTCACTGAATTAAGCCTATTTTAAATTTCTTTAGCACTTCTCCATTCCCATCAATGGATAAGACATTTTTATTTTTATATGTTTATCTTGCCTTCTGATCTATGTTGAAATACCCTTGACTTATGTTCCAGCTTGCTAATGCTGCCGTTTTGCAAAACACCAGAAATGGATTGACTTTTATAAAGGGGGTTTATTTGGTTACAAAGTTACAGTCTTAAGGCCATAAAGTGTCCAAGGTAAGGCATCAATAATAGGGTAGCTTCACTGGGGAAAGGCCATTGGCACCTGGAAAACTTCTATTAGCTGGGAAGTCACATGGCTGGCATCTGCTTGTTCCCAGGTTGTGTTTCAAAACGATGTTCCCCAAAATATCTTTGTCAGCTTCCGACGACCATCTTCAAAATGTCTGTCTCAGCTGCAGCTCTGAGTTCCTTCTGTTTGTCAGCTCTTTTTTATGGTTCCAGTGATTTAATTCAGACCCACCCTGAGTGGGTGGGGTAACACCTCCATGGAAATTGTCCAATCAAGGGTCTTGCCCATAGTTTATTGAGTCACATCTCCATGGAAACTACCCAATCCAAAGATTCCAACCTAATCAAAACAAATACATCTGTCCCCACAAGATTACATTAAAGAACATGGCTTTTTCTGGGGGACGTAATATATACAAACTGGCACAACTTATACTATGACACACTTTTTTTTTTTTTTTTTTTTTTTGTATTTCCTGTTTTTCCTGGATAAGTATTAAGGATATCCTAAATGTTCAGTAAATAGCTAATTGAACTTCATAATCATCTGGATGTTCCTGGCAGATGTGTTTGTTAGCCACATTCATTAAGCTTATCATTTCAATTTTTTTGTTGTTGTCTGTTTGATGGCAAAAGGATTTCATCTCAGTGGCCACTCCAGTGGATTTGTCAAGGTTGCTTAGAAGGCTATGTTAAGAATGGTTTCAAAGAGTTATAGCTCACTCTTCAACAATCAATCACAGAATTCTTTCCTGCTCTCAGGTGTATGGTATTGGAAAGTTGGGGGAGCAATCAACTTGCTGATCCTAGTTCAGCAGTAAGTAGAGAACATAATCTTCTTATGAGGGAAGAGGGTTGGATTTCAGCCTCAGAGTGCTGTAATATACATTGTTGGCAGATGTCTGATAAGTCTGCAAAGACTAGAGTGAAACAAGTTGTTGATGATCAAATGTTTATTGAGATAATACCAGGAAGAAGAGTTCCACTTTTTTTTCAGAAGCTTATTTGGTTTTAGGTAATACATGTCACTAAATATTTTTATTATACAATATCTGTAAGGAATTTCTTCTTATGGCTCAGTAACATCTCTAAAACATCTCTAAAACCATAAAAAAGTACCAAGTAATTTCATTTCTAGAAATTTACCCTTACATCAATACAGAGCCATATATAGTACACATACTTTACAAAAACATCTGAGATGTATAAAATCAAAGAAATCCAGTTGTCTGAGAAAAGAAAAACTTGAAGGGAATGCTCATTTCAATTTTGTGTTGAGGCAAATGCCACTTTCTTTATAACTAAGATTTATTAATTGAAAGGATATTGTCCACAATTTAGAGCAGGATTTGGACTGTCATGCAATGATGAGATTATTGCATTTGAGGAAACTGTGGATGTGTTAATAAGTGGAAAACTATTTTGTTATACTAATTTGATATTTTTTATTAGTCAAAATTTGTCCTTCAGACATTTCCTGATTGTGTGTTTGTCTTTTCTGGCTTAAAATTAAAACTCAATAATTAAAAAAGAAAAGGAAAAAAAACAAAAAAAACTTGAGAACTCTGGGAAGATGGCAGAGTATGATGCTCCAGGAATCAGTCCCTCCAAGAGAACAACTATTAAACAGGCAGGAACTGTTTGAATCAACTATTTTGAAACTCTGGAGTCCAACAGAACACTGTAGAGTAGTATCTAGGGGAAAGCAGGAGCAAGAGGTGGTAAATTACAGTAAATTCTGTAACTGCTCCCTCCACATGGTGGTTACCAGTGCCCATTCCCCAATCTTGTGGGAGGCAACAGTGGGGTCTGGCCCCTGGTATAACGTGCTATTACCAGAGGACATAAAATTCTACTTCTCCAAGATATGGGGGGAGAAGTGTGGACTGATTGCTGATCACTGCTTTTGATTAGCTACTTTGGATTACTGGGGGCTCAGGGGTCTGAGGGTGGCCATCATTCTAACCTGCCTTGGACAAAGGTGGTGAAGCAGACTTAGAGATGGTACACTTCCTCAGAGATGCAGAGGACAGTTAAAGGGCTGCATTGGCTGGGAAGATGCTAAGGTAAGAAAGCACAGCTTTGGGGAGCTGTGGAAAAGCTCTTTGCACTGGTCCTGGCCCATCACAGGTGCAGTTTGGAGCCAGCTGGTTATCCCTTTGACCTTGTTCTGGCTGGGAAAAACTGACTTGGGAAATTCCTCTCAGGTGTGTGCCCTCCCTCTCAGAATTTACCCTTCTGGCAAAAGCAGCTTGAGACAACAAAAGAAGTGTAAGAAACAATTGAGGTTGATGGCAGATGGCCTGGGACAAAGGCTTACCTGCTTCAAATCCTGCAATGGAATACCCAGGAGAGGGAGAAGATCTGTTTTCTGGGGAAGTAGAATAGAAGTTCGAACTTCTGTAAACAGAGAATTCCTAAGGTCACTAACAAACACAAACAGGACAAGATGGAGACCCAGAATCTATAGGGAGGACGGTGTACTTTGAAATCTCCTTGGGCTGATGTGCCTGATGCAAGGGCTGGACTGTGATGGAGAACCAACCCAAAGCCAATATGCAGAGAGTGAAAGGTGATTTTGCTTAGATTTGCTTGGTTTTGTTAGCTCCTGACACAAAAGAAATTTCTGTCATATCAGCTGGTTACAAAATCAAGAAACAGATATCACAGGGAATAAGTCCCAGAGTTAACATTTAACAATAGTAAAATGTACAATGTGCAACAAATGATTTCAAGACAAACAAAGAACAGGAAATCATGGCCCATCCAGAGGAAGAAGAGGATAAAAATCCAGAAATATCAACAAAGAAGAGCAGAATATGGACATACCAGACAAAGACTTTTTAAAAAATGATCTTCATTGTTCTCAAGATGAAGGAAAATACAGAAAAGAGCTAAAAGATATCAGGAAAACAATAAATGAACAATATGAGATAGAAATTTTAAAAAGGATCCAAACAGATCAACTGACATTAAAGACCCCAATAACTGAAATGAAAAATCCTCAGGTGGGTTTCAAAAGCAGATTGGAACTGGCAGGAGAAAGAATCAGTGAATTTAAAGACAAGAAAATTGAAATGAAGTAGGCTGAGGAACAGAAAGAAAAAAGAATTAGAAAAAGTGAAAATTTCCTGAGAGAACTCTGAGACATCACCAAGTGTACTAACATATACGTTATGCCAGAAAGAGAAGAAAGAGAGAAATAAGCAGAGGAATGGTCAAATAAATGACAGAAAAGTTCCCAAACTTTGCAAAAGACATGATTATGCACATCCAAGAATCCCAGAGAGTGCTAAAGAGGATAAACTTGAAGAAAAATATGCTTTGTCACATAATGATCATAAGAGTCAGAAAGTAGAATATAGGTTACCGGGGACAGAGTGGAGGTAGGGAATAGGGAGTTAAGGCTTAACATGTATAGAATTTCTAGATGGAATGTTGGAAAAGTTTTGGTAATGAATGGTGATGATGGTAGCCCAACATTGTGAATATAATTAACAGCACTGAATTATATATATTTGAATGTAGTTTAAAGGGGAAATTTTAGGTTGTATATACTTTACTAGAAAAACAGTTTTAAAAATCGATGGAACTACATACTGCTGTGACCCCTAAGTTAAGCCATGGACTACAGTTAATAGTAAAATTATAAAAATGTGTTTTCATCAATTGAAACAAATGTACTACACCAACATAAGGTGTGAATAACAGGGTGGTATATGGGAATCCTGTATTCTATGCATAGTTTTTCTGTCAATGCACAACTTCTCCAATTAAAAGAGCAAACAAAAGAAACGAAAAAAATTAACAACAAGCCTGGGCATCAGGAAATTGGCTTGGGAGTGCCTGATAAGCATTCCTCCTTTTCTTCTTCTGACTTGCTGGTTTTCTCTCTGAGGTCAAGAGAGAAATTATCCAGGCAGAGCATTAGGAGCTAATCAACCTAATTATTTCTGTGGTGTTGGATGATTCCCTGTTTATGGAGGGTGGAAAGTCTTTATTTATAACCTCTGATATATTTGTCTGTTCAAACCGTAATATAAGAAGAAAATCCCTCCATCCTGTCTTGAAGTCAGTGTTGCACATCTGTTTTAATGCATGGGATATGTTTCTAAGATAGTTAGGCTCAACTCAACTCAGGAGTTTCTGTTTTTACCCACTTGGAACATTAGGACTTTGATAATAAAATATTTAAATTAGATGAGTTAAGGAAATCTTATACTGGATTTAAAAAATACGAGTACTTACTATAAACCCCTGTAATAACTAATTATTATTAGTTACTAATTAAATGTAACTAATTGTAACTAATGTAATGAGAATTACAGTGCGATTTTCACTGGTTCACTAATCCCTCCTTATGAAGGAATTGTTGAACTCCCCAGAAACAGATGTTCAGTAACAATCTGGCTGTCTGTTTCAGGCTAACTATTTTTCTCTATATATTTTTAGTCTTCTTCTTTTGGGGTCATATATCTAGGTATGCTGTTGAAGTACTTTACATAAAATTAATTTATGCTCTGTTTCCTATATACAACTTTCTACCTAGATCATGGTATTATTCTGTCACCTTACATTGCTTTCCATCTCTTTGGACACACATATGCTAACGATTGCATGATCTTGCTGAAAGGGTGTCATTTCTCTTTTTTTTTTCTTACAGGGAGCACATATGATATGTCTCTATATTATTTGCCCTTGCTTTCAGGGCATTGGACTCATTTATATTTTCCTAGCTCCTGAACCAGGCTAGCCTAAGCTCCCTTTAGCATTGCTTCTCAAGGCTGCCCTTTCTCTCTGGCTTTCTGCCCTTAAAGACAGGACTGAGGAGCTCAGTACTCTCTGAAACAGTGGTTCTCAGTGTACTGCTGTTATTTATGAGGTATTAGCAAACTGTAATTGCTAATGGATAAAGTACCAAGGATTGTGAATAATTCACTTTTTAAAATATCAGCAAGACAAAGTCTGAAAGGGAATGTGGAATCAGATACAAAGAAGAGAATTGCATTTCTTATCAGAGGAGACAAAAAGAGGATTTGTAGTTCACGAATATAAACCTTACCGGAAGTATTCAAGTTAGTGAAGAAAAATCAGAATTTTGGAGTTATACAAGCTAAGGTGGAAACAATGGTGCATGTGACTTTTCTAGAGGTTTTGGAAAAAAATATACAAATAATCTGTGGATGTTTCTCTCTCTTCCTTCATCTTCAATAATTACTGGCTTTGTGTTTTAAAAACATTATACTTTTCAGAAGTGATGAAGATAATATTCTTGATGTTTTAATAAATATAAATTCTGACTTTTTTGGCCAAGTTTATTTTTGGAGAACCAAATTTTAACAGGTAAAGGTGACATTTTATTTTTTCCAATATAATTGAATTTTATAAAAATGTAGACTAATTTAGCAACTGTATCTCATTTTATGTACTATGAACATATACATAATAATGTAGTTTGCTTGATGTCTTTGTAAACTAACTTCAAGTAGAATTTGAATTAAATAAAAAATTTCAATTAAAACAGATTCAATGATGTGCATATAATAAAATCATTCTCATTCATATTCTGGAATGTTCTCGTAAGTGAGAGAAAGAAGTGGAGTTGCAGCCAGAATGCCATAGCATGGGTATCCTCGTAGGAGTATATTTTTTCAGTGTGCATCTTGTAAAAACAAACAAACAAATGAAAAATCTGTTCAGAGCCTCTATTCCAAGGAAATCTGACCTTTGGCTGCAAAGCTCCAGGCCAGTGACGTCCAAGGTAGGGTTGTCTTAGGACCACTAGGGTGGGAAGTCTTAACTGAGCAGTGTGTCCCTTTGGCCCCCTCCCTCCGGCTCTCACAGCCTGTTCTCACCTTCTGTCTCCAGCAATCCCTCTGCCCTGGGCTGGCTTTCCTCTCAGCTTTCTGGGAGTGGCTCCGTCTTGCTCTCTTGTTCTGTAAAGGAAGGGACAGCTTCTCTGTAGACTACTCCAGGAAGCCGATTCGTATGGAATCCTCCCTCTGTGCTGTTCCCCTTACTGTGTTGGAATACGCCATCTCCCGGAGCTGGGACAGATCACAGACAATCTCCTCCAGAGCCTGTGGTACCAATTCAGTATATATTTAGAGAATTAAATTAAAACTAAAATGACAGTCAAATTTGTGCTTTACTTGAAAGCTGCAGCTATCCCAGAAGAAAAGGAGAAAAAAAAAAAAAAATAGAAGAAGACTTTCTAGCCATTTCAAATCTCATCATTCCTCTCCTGCCCACCACTGGTGGTTAGACAGGCCCCCTAAAGAGTGGCTCTGGCACCGCTTGGGGGGAGCTCCAGTCCCCGCCAGTAGTGTTAAATAACTGAAAATTTCTCTCCGAGTGTTTACGGAGAGCCTAGTCTCCAACAGTGTGTTAGAGAATAGTGCTCTAGAGATTAAAATTTTAACTTTGTATTTAAAAATATATATAAACCTTGGAAATAAAGAAATAAAGTACCAAGTAAAGCATGTGACTGCCAAAAGAAAATGAAAAAGCCCCTAAACCTCTCCTTTCTCTCCAAGCAAAGACTTCTGATGCATCCTGCCCAGTTGGATGGTTCCTTTATTATGTAGTCTGAATATAATTTCTAAAATCAGTTTGAAGCATGCTAATTTCCCACATTTCTTTGGCCCCCCATGCTAATTCCCATGTGTGGATTTTGTGGTTAGAAGAAACTCTTCAAGAGCATGGACTTTGCGATATCTTTCTCTTTTATTTCTCACTACACATACTGAGTAGATGGTCAGAAATGGTTTTTAAACCAGCTTACTTCCAGGCCCCTGCTGTGCATGCAGTAGGTACTGGACAAATATTCTTGACTGCCTTTGTAGCTCTTGAGGCTTGTTATTCTTTTACATCTCATGTTAAAACTCTACCACATCCTGCGAGACTACAACCTTGATGCAAGGATGTACATCTTCAGGCACTCTACCACATAACAAAGGAACAATTAAAGCTGGGAAGTCTTGTAAATATGAATTTATCATATTGTTTACTTTAAGTTTCGTGGTAGGGACTATGGATTATTTGACTCATAATAATAGTAATAATAATGCAGTATTAGGCAACAGTAGGGTTTCAATAAATATTTGATATAATATTGTTTGCTGGATTTAGGGAGTCTTATTTATGTTTGTTTGAGTGCCCACAAATACCCAGTAAAGCATCTCTTTTCTCTTGTAGCCTTCTTGGGAGCCAGGACTGAGATTATGTTTCTTCAATAAAGAACAAACAACTCAAATGTGAGAAGCATAACCTCGATCAAAACTTTTAAAATTCTTTTGAGTATAACAGTGATTGGGCTAGACTAGTAGTGAATTGTAAGTAATATTTTCCTTTATTTTCTAAATTTTTGCTACTTTTATAATAAAAATATTGGGTGATTTACACGACATTACTTAACATTTTAATTATGGCTTTTCATTAATTTGAGAGATCAGTGATGTCGTCATTGTGACAATATGGTCTGTGTCTGTTTAACTGGGAACCAACAGTGTTCAATTGGGCTGCATAATGCATACAATTAAAACCTACAGTAAAATATTTTAAAAATCCCTTTTAAAATACCCTCTTTACATAACTTAGTGTTTAAAAACACCACGACTTTTGATGAGGGTGCTACATTACAGTAGTTGGATGGCTTTTATAAAATGCTTTCCCCAATCCTCATAGACTGTGGAATCTCTGAGACTTTGGGGCACTCTGCTGAGTTGGCTGGGAGAAAGTTTTCGCCTATTCAGTTTTTGCCACTGCCCTTGGCACTTATAAGCCTCCTTCCTCTTCCCTCCTGGGTTTCTGTATAATAAGTATGTCTGGGTTTCTGTTGCACGGAACGTCCCAGAGCAGGGGACTCTGGGGCAAACAAAGGCAGGATTTCATTCACCTGGCATGCTGACCCTTCGGATTGTGGCTGGAAATGGCACTGGGGCTCCAGGGCCAAGAGCAGCGCCTTACATAAGCCAGTGCTAGCAGCTGCTGCCGGCCCCAGTCTGTGACCAGGAGAGCTGTTCTCTCAAAGTGGCACACGGATTTCTCCTTGTTGACAGTGTGTTTCCCCATAATTAAAAAAAAAAAAAAAAATCCACTGCCTTCTGCAGTAACCACCCTCGATGCCCATATAGTGGTATCTTAGCTCAAATGGAACAGAAAAGTTTGCATGTTAATAGATTAATTAACTATTGGCAAAACTCCCTTACAAATTTTATGCTTTTTTCTCTTGTCTACCTGCACAGTTGAGGCATGGTTAAAAGGTTAAAATACAAGAGATCAGGCTTCCTGCGAGTGCCCTAGATCTCAGACTGTCCTTTGTGCACCTTCACAAAATCCATGGGTGCCCCCAAGACACCAAAACGAGGGCTGCGTGAGATGGGGGGAGGATTCACCACTGAGTCTTTCTCCCTGTGCCCCCCCAAAAAAACAGATGCTTCAAACAATTCTTGCACTTACCAGTCATTTGGATTCTCTGACCAAATCACCCCATGGGAGTTCTGGCATCTTCTGGGCCACTAGCCTCCTGAGCACTTGTCTGTTAAGGTGTTTTCCACCAAGGCCTCCCATCTCCACTCTTGGGAACAGTTTTACATCCCAAAGCACAAGCAACATGAGGCAAAAGGACTCCTACTGCCACCTGTAGAGGAAACAGGACCACAGCCAGCCAGACCTTCCAGGTCCTTTTCACACACTGGAGTCTGATATTCCTTTTTTCTTGGAAACTGTGAGATTTTTAAGTTTTTTTTTTCTTATACTAATTTAGGGGTATGTATTTTTTTTTTAACCAGGGAGAGTAATAACCCTCTTAGAGAGCTGTTTCGTAAGAGCTATAAAGGCAAAAAGTAAAAACCAAAAAATAGTATGAAATGTTCTAAAATTCACAGCAAAAGGCTTTATGGCTGTCAGCCGCTTGCTGCTTTTTGTTTGGCTCATTTGTAGGTTTGTTTGGGTCTTTTTGTATCTGTAATTTTGACACCCCAAATTACACTTTTTGAGTGGATTAACGCAATCATTTATTTTCCCTCTTTCTGTGGACTAAAATTTTTAGTGGAACCAACACTGATGCTTACTCCTTCAGGATATGGAATTCTCCCTGCTAATAGGCAGCTGAGTGAACTTGACCATTAACTTTAACTTTCGTTTCGTTTGAACTTCATATTTTAGTTCCTCGTTTGGGAATCAACATTGTAGTCAAGGATGGATGACATGGTGACTTATTTCCTAAGAAGTTTATCTTCCTTGGTGAGGAATAAGGTTGAAACAAACAAACTCCAAATTGGAAATCCAGAGACGGCAAATGAATCTACCATGTAGAGAGTGGAACAAGACCCTTTTGGAGATGTCTGTTCACAGCTAGCTTGTCTTCCATGTACTAGAGAATCAGTAGGAAAAGTAGCTATGCCATGTACAGGAAACATTCATTGCTCATTTCCCCTGTTTTCACAAATGTGGAGTTAGTTTCCAAGGACATTGGCTGAGTGACAATTTATCACATCTATTGGGGTAGGTGGGGGGAGGGGGGACAGACTAAATCTGGAAGTTAGAGGATGGTATCTGCCTTGTATCTGAGCACACAGACTTTGAATAGCAAAATCTGCTCCTTCCTCCCTGGATAAGAGACAAGGATGCTTTTTACAGGCTGCTGAGTTGAGGAAGAGCCTAAAGGTAAGAGGACTTTAAAGGGAAATACTGGAAGTGGACCAAGAAACAGGAACTTGGGATGGACTTTTGCAGTCACCAAATGCTCTTTTGGGACACTATTATTACCCATGTTGACAGCAGCTGAGACCCACTGTTTGCATCCTTCCAGCCATGGTCATATTTAAACTGCCTTATTCATGACCTTGAGAGTACCTGACTGTTCTCCCCATGGTCTTGCTTTCTGTCACAGTGGGTGTTGGTTAATATAAAAAATAAAATAAAACAGTTACCTCTTCAGGAAGTGGAGACTGTGGGTGAAAAGTCACTTCCTCAGGCAAACAGTGAAACATGAGAGCGGAAGAACCATGGAATTTGGTTGGGGAAAAAGAAAGAAAATAAGTTTATTCTAGTCCTTGTGAGCTAAATTTGACAAACTCCTGACTTAATATAGAAACCCAGGCCTCCCAATTCTCAACGTTATGTACATAAAAGAGAATAGTGTCTCAGGAAGGAGCTGCCCAAGCCTTCATGAAAACTTTGCACAGTCGTCTATTTAGGACAATTTGGCCTTTCCTCAATTTAATGTTTTTTTATTTCCCTATCCAAGTGGATTCCTCATAAAGGGCATGATTTTGAAAATTGCAAAAGCTGGTCCTTCTTTCCCTACGTCAAGTTCACCTTTGTAATCTAAGACCCCAGGGAGTAATTGAACATCAGCATAAGATATCTAAAATTACCCAGAGAAATACATGGAAAAGATTTAGTCTGTTGCTTCCTCAAATAGTTTCTAGGTAGTGGAATCAATCTTGTGCTAAGAGGAATTAGCGAGGCTTAACAAACGATGATGTTTGAGCAAATAGATCAGTGACCTGAACACAGCAGAATCACAGGGTGAAAATGGAAATTGATAAGGGGAGATCACGTGTACCAGGGGCTGGGGACAGCTTCCTAGCTCTCTTCTGCTCTTTGCTCTCAAAGACGGGGTTAAAAAAAAAAGCTGGCTAGAATTCATAGGAAGAGTGGAACTTTTTTTGGGCTATGACCCCAAAGAAGGTGCTCACAAGTAAACCATTAATCCAGTCTGGACACAAATATAAACATTGTCACATTCTGGCCACTAATGTCCCTTGACCACTTCATATGTCTCAAGGCTTGGTACAGTGGCAGTGATAACAACCTTAGGAGATAGATGCTGAATATTTTATTAGCCTCATTATTTAGATGAGGAGACTGGTGTGTCTAGAAGTTAACTGGTTTGCCACATGTCAAACAAGCAGACTTGGGACTAGAATCCAGGTGTCCTGGTCCCTACTCCAGTTGCTTGGGAGTGACAGTGTTTACATAGAGGAGGGAGTATCCCAATCCCCTAGGGAAATATATTGGACAGGGCTCTCAAGGCTCCAAGTTACAAAAAACTCAGCTCAACTTCTCTTAAGGGTAAAGGGGTATTTATCTGTTCACGTAACTGAAGAGTCTGGGAGTGCTGGTTGGCATAGCTGGATCCAAATCCTCAAATATCTTGTTTGCAGTATGTTTATCTCAAATCCCTGACTGCTCTTTTTTGTTGTGTTTGTTTAATTCTTAGACAAGTTCTTCTATGGTGTAAAGATGGACAGCAGCAGCTTCCAGCTTTATCATCTTTCGTTTAAGCAACAACAGTGAAAGCAAGCCTGCTTTTCCAATTGTTTCAGTCAAAATCCTGGGACCAATTTTTATTGACCTGATTTGGGTCATGTTCCAGGAAATATAATGAATGTCTCATTGGCCAGGCCTTCCACAAGGCAAGTGTATAGGCAGCTCCAAAAGCATAAATCCAGAGTGGGGGAGTAGGGTTTCCCAAGTGAAAGTCAGGCTGCTGTTATCAGAAGAAGGGAGAAGAGATGTTTAGCAGGAGAAAACAACAAATGCCCTCTAAAGGAGCTATTTCCAATTCACACATCTGGCCCACCCTCCTTACCAACAGACACAAATCTAGAGGAGCAGGTGTGAGTGTTTATTTATGATCAAGAGCCACAGGGAATTTTTTTTTATGTAATTTTATTGAGATATGATCACATAACATAGTCATTCCAAGCTTACAATCAGTTATTCACCTTATCGTCATATAGTTGTGCATTTATCACCACAATCAATCTTTGAACATTTTCATTACTCCAAAAAATAAAATTAAAATTAAAATAGAAAAAAACATTCAAAATATCCCATTCCCTTCCTCCCCTCATTGTACATTTACTTTTTTTTTGGAAATAAAAGAAAATATTTTTCATTAATGAATAATTCAAGTGACATAATTTTACTATTACAATCACTCGCCCCTGGGTACCCTCATACAGCTGTGCATCCATCACCACACTTAATTTCTGTTCAATTTTTAGAAACTTTTCATTACTCCAGACAAGAAATAAAGTGAAAGATGAAAAAAGAAAAAAAGAAAAGGAAACTCAGATCCTCCCCTATCCCCAACCAACCCCCCTCAATTGTTGACTCGTAGTGTTGGTATAGTACATTTGTTACTGTCCATGAAAAAATGCTGAAATACTACTAACTGCAATATACAGTCTGCAATAGGTATATATTTTCTCCCTATATACCCCTCTATTATTAACTACCAATTGTATTGTCATACATTTGTTCTGGTTCATGGAAGCGATTTCCAATATTTGCACAGTTGGACACTGCCCACCACAGGATTCAGTTTTATACATTCCCATCTTTCGCTCTCCAACCTTCCCTCTGGTGACATATATGACCCTGAGCTTCCCCTTTCCACCTCATTCACACACCATTAGGCACTGTTAGTTATTCTCACATCTTGCTACAGACACGTCTGTTCATTTCCAAACATCCAAGTTCATTGTAGTTGAACATTCTGCTCATACTAAGCAACTGCTCCATTCTTAAGCCTTGTCCTATATCCTGGTACATTATATTTCATGTCTATGAGTTTACATATTATAATTAGTTCCTATCAGTGAGACCCTTCAATAATTGTCCTTATGTGTCTGGCTTATTTCACTCAGTATATTGCCCTCAAGGTTTTGTCATCAACCCGTTTTTTTTTTTCTTTTAATATGGTTTTGTTCACTCACCATACATTCCATCCTAAGTAAATAATCAATGGTTCTCTGTATGGTCATATATTTATGTGTTCACCACCTTCGCCACTATCTATATAAGGGCATCTACATTTCTTTCACAAGGCAGGAGGGAGAGTCAAAGAAGGTAGAGAGGCAAAAGAAAGAGGAAAAAAAATGACAGCTAAGAAGCAGCAAAAGGAAAAATAACCTCAAATCAAAGCAGAGCAAAGAATCAGACACCACCACCAATGTCAAGTGTCCAACATGTCTCCCCTATCCCCGCCTCTTATCTACATTTACCTTGTTATATCACCTTGTCAGATCAAAGGAAGCATAACACAATGATTCTATTAGTTACAGTCTCTAGTTTATGTTGATTGCATCCCTCCCCCAATGCCTCCCCACCTCTAACACCCTGCAAGGTTGACATTTGTCCATTCTCCCTCATAAAAGAACATATTTGTACATCTTATCACAACCATTGAACACTCTAGATTTCACCAAGTTACACAGTCCCAGTCTTTATCTTTCCTCCTTTCTGGTGTCTCACATGCTCCCAACCTTCCTCTCCCAACCGTATTTATGGTTATCTTTGTTCATTGTACTTACATTGTTGTGCCACCATCTCCCAAAATTGTGTTCCAAACCACGCACCCCTGTCTTCTATCATTCTGTAGTGCTCCCTTTAGTATTTCCTGTAGGGTGGGTGTCTTGTTCACAAAGTCTCTCATTGTCTGTTTGTCGGAAAATATTTTGAGCGCTCCCTCATATTTGAAGGACAGCTTTGCTGGATATAAGATTCTTGGTTGGCGGTTTTTCTCTTTCAGTATCCCAAATATATCACACCACTTCCTTCTTGCCTTCATGGTTTCTGCTGAGAGATCTGCACATAGTCTTATTAAGCTTCCTTTGTATGTGATGGATTGCTTTTCTCTTGTTGCTTTCAGGGTTCTCTCGTTGTCTTTGACCTTTGATAATCTGATTATTAAGTGTCTTGGCATAGTCCTATTCAGATCTATTCTGTTTGGTGTACACTGCACTTCTTGGATCTGTAATTTTATGTCTTTCATAAGAGATGGGAAATTTTCATTAATTATTTCCTCTATTGTTGCTTCTGCCCCTTTTCCCTTCTCTTCTCCTTCTGGGACACCAATGATACTTACATTATTGAACTTTGTTTCATCCTTAAGTTCCCGGAGACATTGCTCATATTTTTTCATTCTTTTCTCCATCTGCTCCTTTGCATATAGGCTTTCAGGTGTTTTGTTCTCCAGTTCCTGAGTGTTTTCTTCTGCTTCTTGAGATCTGCTGTTGTATGTTTCCATTGTGTCTTTCATCTCTTGTGTTGTGCCTTTCATTTCCATAGATTCTACTAGTTGTTTTTTGGAACTTTTGATTTCTGCCTTATATATGCCCAGTGTTTTCTTTACAGCCTCTATCTCTTTTGCAATATCTTCTCTAAACTTTTTGAATTGATTTAGCATTAGTTGTTTAAATTTCTGTATCTCAGTTGAAGTGTATGTTTGTTCCTTTGACTGGGCCATAACTTTGTTCCTCTTAGTGTAGGTTGTAATCCTCTGCTGTCTAGGCATGGTTTCCTTGGTTATCCACATCAGGCTTTCCCAGACCAGAACAGGCTCAGGTCCCAGAGGGAAGAAATATTCAGTATCTGGTTTCCCTGCGGGTGTGTCTTAGAAAATTGCTCCATCCGCCACAGGGAATTTTGATACACTCCTCTCTTCCTCCCATCCCTTCCCCAGCCGCGAATACACAGTCTCATATCATGCTGTTTCTCACTTGAGTCACTTGCCTAGAATACTCTTTTCTTCCTACCTCCCACACTTTACTTTCCAATCCTCTAAAACTCAATTCAGGAGTCCCCTCAAATACCTTGCTTTCCATTTTGTCCTTTCATGCTAGGTGGTTTGGCTTTCCCTCTTTTGCCCAAATCATTGAAGATGCCATGTTGCATTATTAGTTTGGTTTTGTGGCTGTCTCCCCTATGAGACTCTGAGTTATTTGAGAGCCAGATTCTTGGAGTTAGTGTTGTTATTCAATGAGCATTGGCTGAATCAATGAATAAGTGAATTAATAAATAAATGGTGACAAATCAAGAAGTGAATTAATCCCAGGGCAAATAATTTTTGATGTATTTAATGAGATAATAGGCCATGGACCTTATTCAGTTCTCTTATAGAGCTTGAGTTGAAGCAATGAGGAGATTGAGAAGCCGGTAGCTGTGTAAGGTCATCAGGCCTTAATAAGGGAGGGGCAAACTGAAAGCAGGAATCAGGAGTGCAAAGTAGACAAAAGATGCTGGTTTTGTAGCTTTGGTTCAGACTTGGCCTTCTACCCTGCTGAAGAGAAAAATATTTTCTTAGGACAATTTATTTTTGGGTCTCTAGAGCTTAACAGATTTGTGATAAACTTAGTATACATCGATAGAAAATTTGAAGTTTCCCAATGTAGCAAGCCTCCAAGATGACCCCAAATGATTCTTGTCTCCAAGATGGCCCCAAATGACCCTTGCCCTCCCCCTCACCCCCAATAAACCAGGGCTGATTTGTGTGAACAATAGATTACTGCAGAAGTGAGAGTTCATGATCTCTGAGGCCATGTCATAAATGCATTGTAGCTGCCTCCTTGCTTTCTTAAAGTTCTCACTCTGGGAGAAGCCAACCACCATATTGTTATGACACTGTAGCAGCCCTATGGAGAGGCCCACGTGAGAACTAACTGGAATGCTGACTGCCAACTTGCTAACCATGTGAGTGAACCACCTTGGAATCAGATCTTCCTGCAGTAATGAAGCCTTCAGATGCCTGAAGCCCCAGCCAACATCTTAACTAAAACCTCATGAGAGATCCTGAGTCAGAATTTCCCAGCAAAGCTGCTCTTGGGTTCCTGACCCAGAGAAATGGAGGGAGAAGATAAATGCTTGTTGTTTTAAACCACCAAGTTTCTGTATAATTTGTTATGCACAAATAGATAATTAGGATAGTAACTTTTGGGTTATATGAATCATATTGGTGTTAATGCTTGAAATCAGAAAGAGGCAGTGGATTTCACATGTGGGCTATGACTAGGGCTTGCTCACCGCACTCACTTGTCCAGCTTCTGTTGGTTACCTCCTTGCTGTTCCTGGTGGACAGAACCTTTCATGAGAATTCTATTTTACTCAACTTCTCAATACCTGGTTATCAATGTGGATACTACTACAGACAAATACATAATTGTTGCCCATTAAAGACAACACTGATTTAAGCAGTTTTAGTTCAGAATTTCTGATGCTACTTAAGTTCTCCAGGACTGAATAGAAATTCTGACTTCTAGGATTCCATGTTTGATGTCATATTTTAATTAGGCTCTAAGGTCAACATCATGAACTTATAGAATACTTCAAGAATTCCAATATAGTTTCAACACTTTAAGTATCCAGGTGAAGCAAAGGAGGGAAAAGATGAACTCAGAAACTTCCATTATTGTTTTCTTAGATTACTGTATGAGTGCCGCTGGTATTTGTCACGATCAGGATAAAATATGTGCACTCTCTGAGGCTCCCCTTCCAAAAGTAAAGCAATTGCTTCAAACCTTCCTGGGGCTACTCGGTTTCTGCCAAAAAAGCCACTTCCAAAAAAGCTACCACTGCTGAACCTCTTCATCACCTAATAGAAAAAGACATTTGGTGGCATTGACTCACAACTTTAAAGTATTTCAAATATTTCACTCTCAGGAATGAAAAGCAGTTAGTGAATCCTGAGTCTGTTCTAGTCCTTTACAAAGAACATAAACCATTATGTCTTACCACTGACTCATCTCTTGGAACATTTGGGATGTGTGTTGGTACAAAATGCCACATGACACCAAGGTCCCAGAAACTTAGTTCTCAAGGACAATACAATCTACAGTTGAAGAATAATATATTACCACAAATTTAGTACTCATATTTCCCCACATTTCTATGTTTCTGAACCAGGATGCACTTTAAAATCTAGATTAATAAAAATAGTAGCGGTCACCTCCCCCCTTCCCACAGAAAGCTCCCAATTTTATCAGTGATACGCTTTACAATTGACGGTAAATTAAAAGTAACGGAGGACTGACATTAAGTGTAAAAAAGCTGATAACTTACACAGAAAGCGTTTTGTTTGTAGCAATTCCCTAGCAGAATGACTATGAAAGGCTGAAGATTTGCATAATGTCTTTCCTTGTGTGAAACATTTGTTCAAATTAATGTCTGGCATTGTTTCTTGTACGGAAAAAATCTGTAAAGGTGTATGGGAAAGGCCAGGCTGATAAGGAACTGTTTTTCTGTGAGAAGGGCCAGCACACACGCACACACACACACACACACTCTCTCCCATGCACTCACACACCCCAAAGTATGTACACACACTCACACACATATGTACAAACACAGGCATGCACACTTACACACACAACACACACTCACACGTGCACACACACACATACACACACACGACAGTTAAGAACCCAATTGATTTTGCAGGATCATTTCAGAGAAACATCTGCTTCATTATAATAGACTCCTTCCCAGAATGGTTCAATGTACTCGAAAGTTTACCTCAGGGTTCAGGTATAAGAATCGTAGTGTTTGCCTGGCACTGGCGGCACTCTGGCTTCCATGTTTCCTGTTCCTGACAAGATTTCACACTCCCCTCAAATGAGTTTAAAAAATTTATGGAGAAGCTTCCTAACTGTCACCTCTGTTTCATTAGTCATCATATCACTGTCAAATAAATGATCACTCTGAAAGAATGGGACAGCAAACCAGGATGACCCCAAACAGACTGTAAGGAGAAATGAACCAAACTGCTAGTCAATTTTTCATTAAACATGTCACTCAACGACATTCAAAGGAAATTTATACAATTATGGTAGGTCTACCATGTGTGTTTATAAATGTTGCAAAAGATACGGAAAGAAGAATGGTGATTAGCGATTTGTAATTCAGAAAATGTAGCCAAGGTTTAGGGAATGGACTGTGCAGGTAGAGAATGAATCTCAGCTTGTCTGTTACAACCCTGTGTTTATCTCCAAGGGCACCATTGTGCTGACCACGGCCAAACAGAAGAAAAGAGACTGACTAGTAAGTAATATGGTCCTCTGCTGGGATCTTAGACAGGCCAGGGACAACCTGTGGAACAGCAGTGTTCAGTCTCACACTGTATACTTGGTTTCTATTATATTCTTTTGGTTTCTGCTGTTGAGCCTGGTCATGCAATCTCTTCTGGCTAACGTGACTAGAAGGGTGAAAAAGACCCCTCCTCGGACAAAACCATTTCATTTTCATTTTATTGGTGCTGGCCTGAAGTAACAGAATAGGGAGGATTTGAACCCAGATCTTTATCTAAAATCAACACGTTTTAGACTGTTTTACAATCTTTTCAGCCAAACCAACTTGCATTGTCTTTCCAAATTTAGTTGAAGACTGAAAGCAAAACAAGAATGTGTTCCAGAAGCAGTTTGATTTGCATCTGTTAATCTTCGCTGTGCTCAATCTCAGAGTGACTGCTCTCCAGAAGGTCCACTAATGCAGGCCCCTTCTCCCTCACTTGATCATTGCCCCCTACAGAACACAGCCCTGCAATTCAAGTGTCCCTTTTTATATGAACAGAACCATGCATCAAGAGACAAATGGTAATCTTCTTACGATTCTTTTCTCAAAGCAGTTGGAGGAATAGGCAAATAACGTTATAGAAAGAGGCTAATGATACAATAATAGATGCTATTTCATTATATCCTTAGTACCATTTTCACTGACAAACAAAATAGACTTCTGTGAGGACTCCCTACAGCATGGGTTCCAGGGTCCAATAGCATATTCAAATATTAGCTTGTCCTTGTTAGTGCAGAAAAACTAAACTTAGCATTTACATATTGTATACTCATCGAGTGATTAGCATATTCTGGATGAGGTCCTTCTCAAGCAAATTGTGAAAGGGGAAGTTTCATCATAATCTCCCTTTGCCTCTACTTTCTGCACATTCTGCTTTCCCTACTCAAAGTTACCTAACACTGACAATATTTCCTTCTGATATAAAAATCTCACATGACCATGTTTGCTGGGTATATTCTCCTTTGGAGAGTCTCTTCACCCTTATCTACCCTTCACTCTTCCTGGGACAAAGACCTGTGTGGATTATATCAAAGAGCACGCTGCCCTTCTGGTTCTCATTTTGGTCTGATTAGTGGTGGGCCCTGGCAGGAGATCAGAGGAAGGGAGGAGAATGAGTCATGGTGTTTATTTCCCTGGCTCTCTCCCTGCAGGATGCTGCCGGCTTACTGCCTCCTTTCACTGAAAATCACAGCTCCTTTCAAGGTGGACTTTTTCACAAAACTGTTTCCTTCCCAGTTCAGATAACTGCTCCTTCCCTCGGTCCTTTAGGACAAGGGGTAGTAATAGCGCTGAGATCTGCCTTATTCTTTGCGGTTTCTTCGTACTCTCCTCATTCCCTTATAAATGATCTCTTTTCTAAAAGCTCACAGAATTATTCTAATTTTATTGTCATGTTTTCTTCTGGAAACTTGTATGAGCCAACCAGGTGTACCATCTACATTTTAAAGGAACAGTGCATGAAAGCGCAAGAAAGCAAGCTTTAATTAGGGAATTTCGATATTAGCTAGACACAAGGAGCTCTAGCTTATATCAATTACCTACTGCCACAAAACTTCATTAGCATACGATAATAAACAATCATTTAATTCATGAGTCTGCAGGGTTGTGCCGATCTGGCTAGGCTCTGATGGTCTCGGCTTCTGCAGTCAGCTGCAGGTCTGCTAGATGGCTCTCCAGATTTTGGCTGGGCTCACTCACATGAATGAAGATTGGCTGGCTGATTGATGGCTGATCTAAGAAGGCCTCATCTGGGACAACTGGAGCTACTTGGCTCTGATCTTCTTGTCTTTCATCTTCCAGTAGGTTAACCAGATGCATTCATTTGCTAGGGCTGCTATAACAAATTACAACAAACTGGGTGGCTGAGAACAACAGAAACTTATTCCCTCACAGTTCTGGGGCTATAAGTCTGAAATTAAGGCCTTGGCAAGGCTAGGTTCCCTCCTAAGCCTCTAGGGAAGGATCCTTCCTTGCCTCTTCCTAGCTTCTTTTAAGACCACGTGCTCTTTGGCTTATGGCAACATAACACCAATCTTTGCCCCCATCTTCACATGGCTGTCTTCCCTCTGTGTCTGTGTCTCTGTTCACAAGTTTCCCTCTTCTTATGAGGACACCAGTCCTGTTGGATTAGGACCCACCATAATCCAGTAAGATCTCAGCTTAACTTAACTAATTTCATCTGCACAGTCACTATTTCCAAATAATTTCACAATCACAGCCATCAGAGGCAAAGACTTGAATATATCTTTTTGGGGAACACAATTCAACCCACACCATCAGACATGTTCTTGTGCCAATGGCAGAGAAATTTCAATTATGCAAGTGCTTTATAAGCCCCTCTTTGCATCAGATCTGCTAAAATCTATTGGCCAAGGCAAATCTCATGGCCAGATCTAGAGTCAGAGTGGGAGGTCACTGTAAGTTTACGCGGCAAAGGAAAAGATGAGGAAATGGAGCCATTGTTGCAATCAATCAATCCAAGAGGTTTCTATAGTCATCTGGTTCTTTGCTTCTCAAAATAAGTGACTTTGTAGTGGGCCTTCACACTTGAGTAGATTGTCATGAAGTGGCAGAGTAAGATAGCAAATGCAAAGTTTAAATGTATGAAAGAGCTTGGTGTGCTTGGGGAATGGTGAATAAAAAGGTATGCTTTTTAAATTTTTATATAAACAAGGTCATACATTATGTATGTTTTTGCATCTACCTTCTTTCATTCAACATTGTCTGTGAAAGTCACCCATTTTTTGCAAGTAGCAGCAACTTATTTCTCTTTTGTATTTTTCCTAACAAACACTCGCCCTACACCCTCCCCCATCCTCTGGTAACCTCTAATCTACTTTCTATCTCTGCAAATTTGCTATTTCTAGTCATCTAGATATCATACAGCATTTGTTGTCCTTGAGTGCCTTGCTTATTTCACTGAGCATAATGTTTTCAAAGTTCTTCCACGAAGCAGCACATCTCATAACTTCATTCTTCTTATAGCCAAATAATAATCCACTGTGTATACGTACCACATTTTGTTGATCCATTCATTTGTTAATGGAGACTTGGGTTGTTTCCACCTTTTGGCTTTTGCGAATAATCCTACTATAAGCATTGGTGCACGAATGTCTGCTTAAGACCCTATTCTCTCTTTCTTTGGGTATATACCTAGAAGTGAATTTTCCAGGCCATATAGTAATTCTATATTTGGGGGGAACTACCACATTGTTTTCCACAGTAAATGCAGCATTTTACCTTCCCATCTACAATGCACCAGAGTTCCAATTTCTCTACATCCTTTTCAAGCCATATCCATTCTTGTGTATGTGAAATTGGATCTCATTATGGCTTTTATTTGCATTTCCCTAATGACCAATGATGTTGAGCATCTTTTGATACACTTATTGGCTATCTGTATATATTTGGAGAAATGTATACTCACATCCTTTGTTCATTTTTAAGTTATTGTATTGTAAAAGTTCTTAATATATCCTAAATGTACAATATCTGGTATATTGTTTGTAACTATTTTCTTCCATTTTGTATGCTGTCTTTTCACTTTCTTGATAGTGTCTTTGGTTAGCAAAAGTTCTTAATTTTGATATAGTCTAATGTATCTCTGAATATCCTTTGCTGCTCATGTTTTTTGGTGTCATATCTAAGGATTCATTACCAAATCCCAGATCATGTAGATTTATCCCAATGTTATCCTCTAAGAGTTTTATATTTTTAGCTTTTATATTTAGGCCTTTGATCCTTTTTGAGTTGGTTTTTGGATATGGTATGGGGTAGTGTCTAACTTAATTGTTTTAGGTATATATCCAGTTTTTCTGGTACTATAGGTTGAAGAGACTGTTCTTTCCTCACTGCGTGTGCTTAGCACCCTGTTGAAAACAACTGACCTTAGATGTATGGATCTATTTCCAGACTTTCAATTCTATTCTATTGATCTATCTGTTTACCTTTATACCAGTATGATGCTGTTTGAATTACCATAGCTTTATAGTACAACTTTAATGAATCAGCTGATTACTTTCTAATAAAAGGAATCCTACTAATATTTTGATTGGAATTGCATTGCATTTATAGTTCAGTTTAGGGAAACTGACACATTCACAATGTTGAATAATCCAATCCAAGAACATAATACATCCTTCAATGTATCATGTCTTCTTTAATGTCTCTCAGTAATATTTTTCTTTTTTAGTTCTCAGTGTAGAGATTTTACACAAAAGATGCTAGATTTTTTTTTAATTTCAATCTTCTCAGTGTGCCACAGGACAAATAGATTTGTAAGAAGATGAAAACAGACAGAACTATTTCTCCTCTTCCCATTTCTCATGTTCTTGTCCAACTGAATGAAAGGAATCTGGTCTGGAGAGGAGGAAAGAGGGATTGGAGTGATGTGGAAATAGTGTAAGGGCCTTGTGCTTTATGCCCTTCCCTGGAATAAATCCAAGATTCAGGTGGATTTGCCACCTGTTCCCTGTCTGAAGCTTTTGGGTGTGGCACTCCACTGAAGAACCCAATGTGTGGAGAGTAGAAAACATGGTAGCATGGATATTTAGATGGGATATCTCCGCCTCAACTTCCCATGGTCCCCAAGTGACCTTGAGGAGATATTTATGTCTTCTGAGGCCAAAAGTGAAGCCTAGATATTAGGTAAATGATAAAGCAAACTTGCCACTCAGAATACCCCCATAGAGAGTAGAGTCTTGAATCACCCACCTAGAAGGAAGAGGACGTAGCTGTATCTTTGTAGGAAGTTAGATGCTGGCAAGCTGCACAGGAGAAATTTAGATAGACCAGTTGTTACCTGGCAAAAAGCACTGAGTATCATCTGAGCTGTGAAACAGCAATATGGGGACTTTAGTTACAGATGCCAGCATGGCACTGAGGCTAAAAAGTATGCTGCTTTCTCTTCAGCAACAGAAAAGGAATTGTTGAACCACCCAGACATTTAGAATTGGGATGAAGAGGAGGGAGAAATAGAGAACAGATTGAAGGGAATGGAGAGGGAGAGACTTCCAAATTAGATTAAGTCTTAAATTGGTAATGTCTAATAGATTACTGAATTGGAATGAGAAAAAAGTCCAGAAGTGATCGATTTGAATTCTCAAAGTTTAATTTTTTAGTACAGAGTGAAACGGTAGCTCAAGAGTTCAATTTAGTTAAATTCAATTAAACTAAAGAAAGCAAAACTGTAGTTTTGAACACCTGGGTTGTGTGGACTGTTGCGACAATAGAGAGAATGCCCGTTTGAGATAGAGAGATAGATGGGGTCAGATAGTAAACAGCCTTGACTCTCACAGGAAAGAGTTTGGACCATAGCATGACCTTTAGATTAAATATTTTCAAGCAGATGGGTAAAATCACCCGCTCTATTTTATAAATATTTTCTTGTAGCGATATGGGATATGGATTTGAGGGGAGAAATTTGATAGGAAGTCACATAGGAGGCATTTTAGAAATCAAAACATGAGATGAAAGCTTAATTGGTGTCTTGGCAATTAGATGGAACAGCTAGGTATTAGACAGTTTTTTTTTTTTTTTTCAGGAGTAGAACTGACAAATATCAGTTTGAATCTTTCAAGGGCATGAAAGCAGTTGAAGACCCACGTGTGTAATGGTCAGAGGAGGAGACCCAAGAAGAGTATCAGGATTATTTATGGTCAGGGACATTGTGCTATGTTGTTAACATGGATTTGAGGTGTCTACATAATACTGAGATGAAAACTTGCCATTGAAAGTTAGACATGTAACTCAGGAGGTCAGGTGAGTGTGAAAGCTAGCAATGAAGAAATTGGGGTTGATTACTTTCTGTGTTCCAAGAACTTTCTTAAGGACGGTTTGGGTGGGGTGGGAGAGAACATGGGAAATCTAGTCATCTCTGTTGCATTGCATTGAGTGAGTATAGTAATTTGTGGGTCTGGAGAATACCCTGCCTCCAATACGCCTGCCCGATGCCTAAATTCTCACTACTTTGTCCCAAAATTGCCTTATCACATGGTCAACTTTTTAAATGTCAGCACTTCAATGAAGTGATGCACCATTGAAATCCCTCATGTTTTGGTGAAAATAATTTGGAGTGGAGGAAAATAGAAAAATACTAAAGAGGGAAAGAGGAGGTAAGAATGTACGGCAACAGTTATACGCCTCCTTCATATTTTGGTATTGCTTGCTCTGTGAATAAGACTTGGGAACCACACCTTAGAGTCAAAGATACTCTCATGGTAACCTACGACATCTGAGATTTCAGTCATTATTTCAGGCTTGTGTATTTTCATCCTGTGACATGGGTCTTCTTTCATTGTAACCTCAGTCATAGCTTTAGCTCCTCTGTTTGTTTTAACACTCCATGGAGGCATTAATATATAGTATATATACCATATCCTTGGTGGTAGAGTTGGCTCTTGCCATGTTCCTGAAGAGGCTCCTGGCCAGACCCTTCCAGAAAGCTAAAGGGCATTTGGACATGAAACCAAGTGCAGTGAAGGCCTTGCTCTGTTGACCTAAGGAGAATGGTACTTTGGAGAGCCATGTTAGGTATAAGGTCTAGATGACATCAGAATTTTGTTATTGAGACACAAAATAGTTAAGTGATTTCTCTGGGGATCCAACAGACTCTAAAATTGTAGCTTGTCCCACTTTTTAGCAATGAAGACTTGGATCTATCTGTGCTTTAATTTCTAAATCTGTAAAACGCAGATAACAAAATCCATTTTATAAGGTTTTTTCAAGGACTAAATGGCATAAAACATGAGACCGGCAATGTGCTTATCGCTTTACATGTAAGAGTTCAATGAATGATTGTCGTATAATGCTCACCGTGACTAGTCCTGAGCAACGAATCTCTGACCTTCCTTCCTATGCAGAGTTCTCTGAAACACACCTCCTTTCACAGGTCTGTGGAAAGAAGAACAGGACTCAAAAGAAACTACATGTGAGTATAAGGAAACACTCACATGCATTTGAGATGTTGGGTGGGACACAAACAATTACTGTGCCTGGTTGGATGATTATGCATCTTCTTATCATTCCTTCTTACTGCTCAGCCAGTTGCACATCTGGAAGACCATATGATGAGTAGAAAAGGGCAATTAGTCATGAATAGGTTTTCCCTGAAAATTTCCAAATTCTACGTGTTTGGAGGGATGACGGATCCAAGCAGTTGCTGCAATTTCCTATTGAGAATGATTTCCCTCTCACAGTGGGCTCCCTGATTTCTCTTTGGCAGCATCCTAGATAGAGCATATCATATGTGAAGCATATCACTGCACTTCCATCAGTGAAACGTGTTCTGTGGTGTTTGTGGAAGGACTTTGTAGATGTTAACCAGATACACAAGAAAGGATACTGTCACTGTTCCATGGCCTTTAAGGAAAGCAATGGATATTTTGATGTGCCCAGTTACATGCAAATTCAGGAAATGATCACTTTTCAAAATACTGTTTCATTGAGTAAATGAGGGATAACTACAATGAAAGTAATAAATTATGTTTTCAAATGTAGCTTGTGGAAGCAGATCACATCTGGTATGTGTATGCATGTGCATTTGTGTGTGTGTGTCCTTTTCAAGTATTTTTGCCTATCAATTTAATATTGAAGGAAATTCCATAAATCAAAAAGAAAGCAACTCCCACATGTTAATACCATGTTTTCAAACATCTTTTTGCCTGATTCCAAATTGTTCATAAGTATGCATTTATAAACAGAGTAGCTGATGACAACAAACATACACATTTCCATGCTTTGTGAAACAGCTTTGGCCACAGAGTTTAGAAGCTACATGTTTGCCCTCTAATTTCTGGAAGCTCACATTATCAACAGCTCCTTTGAGGAATGACTTATTGAAGCTGTCTCCATTATGAAAGTTTCATATTCATGAGATGATAGCTTTCTCCTGGCAGGACTTCTCCTCACTCAGCTAAACTGGAAGTCATGTCTCTGAAGATAGCCTCACTATTGGAAGGAGCCGAGCAAAAGTTCAAATCGCAAATAAAAAGCTTTTGGAAGAAGTCTGGGATTGGCTCTGGGGTGGGTATAATACAAATGCAAATGAATTTCATGGTGGTTTGCCTTTGATGCCAAATTTGAAGTCAAAAGAAGACATGACTACTGATCTTTTGCTCTTTTCTACCTATAAATAAAAGAACCAATAACTCTTTTTTCAAAACATTGTCATTAGAGGCTTGAAGAAAGCATTGTAATGCTCAATCCACATTATAGGGAGACATTCCCAGTGATGCCTCCATTAATATTTTACATAGAATTGGACTTTTAAAAATAAGAAAAAAAGTTGACTATATTATACATTACAGAAATTAAAATATAATGTAAAAAATAGAATAAAATAGCCATATTTGTTTTGCCCTCTAAAAATATGTTATTAAGAATTTTGGTATATTTCCTTCTAGTCTTTTTTTTAAAAGCTGAATATTGTTTACATAGTTGTGGTTTAGCAACCTGCTTTTTAAATTTCACTTAACATTAGAAAAATCTCTGTTTAAGCATATATTTTAATGTTTGCATAATATTTTATAATGTAGCTGTTCTAGAATTTACTTCTTCATGACAGTGCTAGACATTTAGGTTCTTACTTTTAAAAAATATTTTCAGGGTTATTTGTCAATGATAGAATCCCCAGAAGTGGAATTAGTAGCTCAAAGGTTATAAGCATTTGTTAATAATTTTTATAAAGAGTGCAAAATGAATTTACTCCCCATAGCAATATAAACGAGGGCCCTTTTCTATAAAACTTATCCACAACCTAGTTCTTTCTGGTTCCTCCACACTAGTGGTTTTCAATTGGGGGTGGTTTTACCCTCCAGGGGAAATCTGGCAATGTTTGGTTGGAGACAGTTTTGGTTGTCACAACTGGGGAGGTACTACCGGCATCTAGTGGGTAGAGACAAGGGTTGCTGCTAAACATCCTGCAACACACAGGATAGCCCTCCACAACAAAGAATTATCTGGTCTAAAATGTCATGAGTCTTTTTTTTAAATCTCTCCCTTTAGAAGTTACTTGAGTCTTGATTATTTCAATAGGAAGAGGTTGGTTGAGATCAGATGCTAGGAAAGATGTTCCAAGAGAAGGGAACCACATGAAAAAATACAAATTTGCCAGAAAGTACAGGGCATTAAATGAACAACCCAAAATATCTCCAGACCTTGCCACATGTTCTCCAACAGACAAAATTGCCACCGTTTGAAAATCCCTGGTCTATACTGATCAAAATACCTTGCTCTTTTAAGTTGGCATTCAATAAATAATTGTTGAATAAGTATATGGATTAATGATTTCAATTATAGTTGTTTATTAAGTTATTGAGATATTAATTCCTCTGTCTTTCCCAAAAATAATAGCTTACAACTTGAAATACAATTCATGTATTTAACTGAAAACTGAGCAATAAAAGAAACCCAAATTATAGAAAAGTACAGAAAATACTATGTTTACTAAAGAGTGAAGCCATCCAGCATTCCTCATAAAAAGACAAATGGATTTTTCTCCTGAGAGAGAAAGTGAAGTTCAGAGATGTGAGTTTATTCATCCGAGGTCACACAGCAGTTTCTATGCTAAGCTGACCTTTTCTATTTTACTTTTTGAGGACCCAGGAACAGCCACCTTCATGCTGTCTTCATGGATGTCACCCCGCCTGTATCTTCTCATCCAGCTCCATACCCTGTTAAAGAAAATTCCTGTTGAGGGGAAGGACTGCATCTTACATCTATTTATATTTTCTGCAGTGCCAATCACAGTGTCTTGGATGAAATAAGTATTAGAACAAATGTGAATTAAATGAATAATGTTGCTATTTACCCAGGATCTAATTTCCTTTCTGTGTCTAATCAGAATCCTTATCTTTCAATTTCCATAGATCATAGTCATCATTAACTATGTTGGAGATTAGCCAAAGCTCTAGATTTATGGCTTTGGGAGTCAACAAGGTACCAGTCTCTGTCTGCCCTCCAGATGGTGTTTTGGATGGATGCTCTACGAAGTTGTTATTTAGAAGCCTGGCAACATCTTTTGCAAAGTGAGGAGTCACAGTTGGCATTCCTCTTTTGGGCATTTTGTTGCTTAATAGATGGTCCCAAAGTGATTATGTGCCAGGGTCTGGGCAGTAATACTGGAGAACAGTCTTGCCCCAACTGGCTTTGGTGAGAGCACTTGGCTGACTGGCTATTTTCTTTGATAGTCAAGTCAACAAATATTTATTGAGGCTTTACTCTATGTAAGACATTTGGCAAAGCACAGTAAGACATAGAGCCATGGTGTAAAATATCACTAAGCATTAAAATGAGCTAAAAAGGTGGTAAGAGAAAGAGGGCACATCAATTAGTAATAAATCAAGGACAGTCTGTAATTCGTGCCATGAGAGGGGTATCAGTATGTACTTGTGAGGGCAGAGAGGAGAAAGATATTGATGAGTCAGGAGAGGCTTAATGAAAGAGCTGGCCTTTGGTCTTGACATTGAAGGATGGATGGGTTTTTGACAGGTAAATAGGAGTTGAAAAATCAACATGACCAATTCATAGAGGTTAGGAAACACTGGACATGTCCAGAATATAATAACGATAATGTGATGGCCAATGCACGTTGAGCACTTGCTATGTTCAGGTGTATTCTTCTCAATGCTATATTCTTTTATGCAATAAATGGAACCAGGGACAACTTACCCATTTGGCACAGTGCCTAGGACCACAGTATATTTATAGGCCCATGAAAATGTTTTAATTTCTTTTAAAACCAGAAGAAAAAATAATATAAATCTTTTTATTATAAAAATATATAAAATTATGCACATCTTTATACCAATGCAGACATAAAATATAGTTTTTACTAATATTTTTATGGAGAAAAGAGTCTTGAAGGCAAAGGTGTCCTGGGCTCACAAAAGACATAATGTGGCCCTGAATGGAGCTATTCTTGACTCTTGCCTTTCCTTTGTCTCTGTCTCTGAAATATATTCCAAATCTATTCCTTTCTCTCCATTTCCTTTATATCAGATAAAGACAAACTGACATAATCTCACCTGGATTACAGTATGAACTTTTAGCCAGTTCCCTGCTTTTGTTCCTATCCTTTACAATCCATTCTCTACAAAACAGCCCAGTGAACTGTGATTGTTTTTCTGCTTAAAAAGCTCCACTGACTTCCCATTACACTAGAAATTAATATCACCTTCTTATCTTAGCCCCAGGGGCCCCGGCTACCTCTCTGAACTCTGAGTTTGTATTATTCCCGCTGCCACCACCTGCCTGGTGACCCAGCAGGCTGGTCTCTTCTCTGTTCACTGGACATACCATGTTCACTCCACCTCAGGCGTTTGCACTTTCCTTTCCTTCCACGTGTAATTCTCCCCTCTGCTAGTTCTGCATGACTTTCCTTAATATGTAGATCTCAGTTCAAATGTGCCTTCCTCAGAGAATTCTGCTACCACCACAAAATTTAAAATACCCATGTCCTATATCAGGCACTCTCATACATTACCCCATTTTTATATTTTAAATGGCATTTATCAATGTATGACATTAAAAGATGTTTGTGTATCTGTTTGTTTATTGTCTGTCTTCCTTGACCAGAAGGTGAACTTCAAGAGAGGAGGGACTGTGGTAACCTCATAATTTCCAAGACTGCCAGATAGATAATAGGCATCCAATATACAATTATTTAATTAATATATTCAGTATCTTCTGTATATTTGGCACTGGGGTTCAGTGCTGAATAAGATAAACTTGGTTCTTGCCCCTATGGAGTTTATAGTCTAACATAATTTGCAATTGCTTTCTCAATAAATCACAACAACCCTTCATGGAAGAAATTATTCCTCTCCCCTTTTCCCAGAGGCTGACATGGAGTCAGGGCAGGGTGGGGGTAGGGGGGTGGTTAATTAACATGCTCACTAAGGAAGTGGTGCTACTAGGATTTGAACCTAGGCAATTTGCCTTTGGAACTTGTCCCCTTAAGACAACATTAAGTTGTCTTAATAATAGGTACACTTGTCTTGAGTTTAGGTAGTGGTTGGAGACGAAGTTAGAAATTTTGAACAGCCTTGGCTACCAAGATGGAGAATGTTTTCCTTAATTTAGAAGATAATGAAAAGATTTTGGAATGTTTTAAGCAGAAGTATGCTTTAGAGATGATGTCCTGGGAGTGGTTCAGGAGATTAATGGAAGTTAGAGAGTCTGGAGGTAGGGGAAGAGTTAGAAGGTAATTGATATGGACTGTCAACACTCATCATATTTTAGGAACTTAATAGCTGTTAAAAGTGTACATTGCTTGCACACATCTTTCTTAATAATAGGTGCTGGGTGAAGGAGGGTTCACTTCATGCATTTACTGAGGACAGTTCTCTAGCAGAAAACCCTCCAATTCTATCATAGAAACATCTAGTTCAGGTATTTTCAAATCCTGGGAAACCAATGAAAATTATGAATCATCTCTGCACTAAAGGTGATTATAGCTATTATTTATAATAATTATCAGATCACAGCCACAGGTAATGTTTATTGTATTCATGCTGTCCTGAAATAGTTTTCTTTTACTGCTCCAGGTTGATAACGACTGCCCAGCATTCCTTCCTTCCTTTATTCATTCATTTACCACACATCCATTAAGTAGATTGTATGTGCAGGAATGCTGAGCTTCCAGTTTACTGAAAGAGATAGATGTATTTCCCAGTGAAAAAAAATCTTGGATCTAAATTCACTATACTCGGAATAAGAACACTTCTTACCATTTCTACTATTTGGTCATTCTGGACCAAGCCAGCAGGTTCTCTCGCCTGGTTTCCTCCAAAATCTTTATAATCAGTCTCTTTTTTTTTGGCTTCACATTTCTCCATTATTCACAGCATAGCAACCAAAATGATTCTTTTGAAAAGGGAGACCATGGCACTCCTCTGCTTCAACCTCACAATGGCTCCCATGTTATTCAGAGGAAAAGTCAGTCCTCACAGAGGCCTACCAGGTGCCACATGATCTTGTTCTCTTGGACTTTATCTCCTACTGCTCTTTCCCACCCACCACCAACCTATCCACTGTTCTCCAGCTGCACTGGCCTCTTCATGCTTCCATCTTAGGGCACTTGCATTGCTGATCTTTCCAACTGCCAATCTATCACCTTCTACTGACTACACAATTTACTTTTATAATATTATTGCCTGTCTCCCTCAACCCTCTGGCCTCTCCATAAGGGAAAATTGTTCATGTATTTTGTTCACTGGTGTTACCCAAGAACCCAGAATGTAACAATGGCTCAAAAATATTTGTTGAATGGATAGAAGAATAGGCACATATTCAATGCAACAAGGTGATGCTAGTGAACAAAACATTGGGGAGAGTGGAGCAAAGAACCGAAACTCCACTGAAAAGAATTGGGGGTAGAAATCTGAGAAAAATGCTCACATTACATCAAATATCCAATATTCTGATTCTCTGGAACATATTTTAAGGTAAGTGTGATCTTTAAGGTTGTTGAGTATCTCTACATGAAGAGACAAGGAGGGCACTATGACTGGACAAACTCAAGACACTGTCCACCAACTGCTGCCCCTCTGAGTCTACATCAATTCCATTAGTAGCTAACTCACCATAGTACTTCCACCTTCTCTATTTATTATTCACTAAGAATAAACAGAAGCATGGCTTACTGCACTGATGTTCATTTGTTCATTGTTCTCAATATTTTAATGCAATTTTATTGAGATATGTTCACATAACCTACAATCATTCAAAGTGTACAATCAGTTGTTCACAGTAGCATCATAGAGTTGTGCATTCATCACCACGTTCAATTTTTGAACATTTTCATTACTTCAAAAAAAAAAAAAAAGAAAGAAGAAAAAAAATAAAAATAAAAGTAAAAAATAACACCTAAAACATCTCCTACACCCCTACCCCCATTATTCATTTACTTTTTGTCCCCATTTTTCTACTCATCTGTCCATACACTGGATAAAAGGAGTATGAGCCACAAGTTTTCACAATCACACAGTCACACCGTAAAAGCTATTTAGTTATACAATTGTTTTCACAAATCCAGCTTTTTTAACAGCAGCAGTATGGAGTAATACTGACATTCATAGCTGCCGATCTTTGGCTCTGAGTCTTTGGTGTCACACAGTTACCCTAAGTTCCAGGGATGGACCAGGTCATACACAAAGAGCTCAGTATATCAGAATTTAGAAATAACCATCACAACTTAGGAATAGATGTCACTGCTGTAAGAGCTTACGACGTAGGAATCTTTACAATAAGCCTTCCCTTGATAATCTATGCTCTCAGGTTTAATTCTCAGAGTTTGCACATTATAGTTAGTCCCTATTAGTGAGGTGTTACAATGTTTATCTTTTCATTTCTGGCTTATTTCACTCAACATACTGTCCTCAAGGTCCATTTACCAATTTGCATGACTCGCAACTTCATTCCTTCTCGCAGCTGCTCAATATTCCATTGTATGCATACACCACAGTTCACCATTCCATTCATCAGTAAAAGTACCCTAAGGTCACCTCCGTCCATTACAAATCATGAATGCTGCCACCATAAACACCAGTATGAAAATGTCCATTAGTGTCCCTGCTGTCAGTTCTTCCAAGTATATAACCAATAATGGGGTTGCAGGGTCAAGTAGTAACCCCATATTTAGCTTCCTATGGAACCACCACACTGCCCTCCAGATGGGCTGCACCATTCTACTTCCCTACCAACAGGGAATAGGTACACCCATCTCTACATTTTTTCCAGCACTTATATGCCTCTGTTTATTTTTTAAACAGTTTTATTTGCACACAATACGATGCATCCTAATTAAACAATCAACGGTTCCCATTATAATCACAAAATTATGCAGTCACCACCATGATCTATGTGAGGACATTTCCACTTCTTCCACAAAGAAACAAGAAGTGGAGAAAAAATAAATGAATAAAAAAATAAAAAAATAAAAATAAAGTAAAATATAATAAAGAGGTCAGACAACAAAGACAACACCAAGAATCCCATACCCCTCCCTTATATTCCCCTCTTATAGACATGTAGCTTTGGTATATTGCCTTTGTTACAATTAACGGAAGCATATTACAATAGACTCTAGTTTGCATTGATTGTATTGTTCCCCTATACCATCCCATTTTCAACACCTTGCAGTGTTGACATTCATTTGTTCTCCCTCATGTAAAAACATTCTTATATTTGCACATTTACTCATTCACCACTCTAGGTTTCAATAAATTATACAGTCCCAGTCTTTATTTTCTATCTTTCCTTCTTGTGTCACACATGCCTCTAGCCTTCAACCATACTTAAACTCATCTTTGTTTGGTGTACTAATTTCACTTAACATAATGTCTTCAAGTTTCATCCACATTGTTCCGTGCTTCATGGCTTTATTCTGTCTTACCACTGCATAATATTGCATTGTATTTATGTACCGCAGCTTGTTTATCCACTCATCAGGTGAGGTACATTTGGGCTATTTCGGTCTTTTGGCAATTATGAATAATGCCACTGTAAACATTGGTGTGCAAATGTCCATTCTTGTCTGTGCCTTCAGTTCCTCTGAATATATACCTAATAATGGGATTACTGGATCATATGGCTGTTCTATACTTAGCTTCCTGAGGAACCACCAAACTGCCTTCCAGAGTGGTTTCACCATTCTATGCTCCCACCAACCATGAATAAGTGTGCCTTTCTCTACATCCTCTCCAGCACTTGTAATTTTCTGTTTTTTTTTTTATAATGACCATTCTAGTAGGTGTGAGATTGCATTTCCCTAATAGCCAAGAGAAGTTGAACAACTTTTCATATGTTTTTGAGCCATTTGTATTTCCTCTTCAGAAAAGAGTCTGCCCATGTCTTTGCCCATTTTTAATTGGGTCACTTGTCTTTTTATTGTTGAGTTGTACAATCTCTGGTATATATTCTGGATATTAAACCCTTATCTGATATGTGGTTTCCAAATATTGTCTCCCTTTGTGTAGGCTGCCTTTTTACTTTCCCAGCAAAGTCCTTTAATGCACAAAAGTGCTCAATTTTGAGGAGATCCCATTTATCTATTTCTTCTTTCATTGCTTGCACTTTGGTTTAAGGTCTAGGAAACCACCTTCTGTCACAAGATCTTTAAGATCTATTTCCCTGCATTTTCTTCTGAAAGTTTTATGGTCTTAGCTCTGATGTTTATGTCTTTGATCCATTTGGAGTTAGTTTATGTATAAGGTATGAGATAGGGGTTCTCTTTCATTCTTTTGGCTAAGGATATCCAGTTCTACAGGTACCATTTGTTGAAAAGGTTGCTCTGTCTCAGTTGAGTTGACTTGGCCACCTTATCAAAGATCAATTGTTCATAGATGAAAGGGTCTATTTCTGAACACTCAATTCATTTCTGTTTGTGGGTACATCTTTTTTTTTTTTTTTTTTTTTTTGCCAGTACCATGGTATTTGGCCACTGTAGCATTGTAATATGATTTAAGGTCTGGTAGTGTGAGACCTCCCACTTCATTCCTCTTTCTCAAGATATTTTTGGCTATTTGGAACACCCTGCCCTTCCAGATAAATTTGATTATAGATGTTTCTATTTCAATAAAGTTAAGTTTTGGGGATTTTAATTGGTATTGCATTGAATCTATAAACCAATTTGGGTAGAAATGACTTCTTAACTATATTTAGTCTTCCAATCCTTGAACACAGTATGTCCTTCCATTTATTTAGGTCCTGTTTGATTTATTTTAGCAATTTCTTTTATTTTTCTGTGTATAGGTCTTTTGTGGCCTTGTTTAAATTTATTATGAAATATTTGATCCTTTGGTTACTATTATAAATGGAATTTGTGCTGATTTGAGACTGTTGTGGACCCCAGAAGAGTAATGATCTTTTAATCCAATCTTGTTGGGTGGAAACTTTTGATTGTTTTCATGGAGATGTGACTCTCCCAACTGTGGGTAATACCTTTGATTAAACTAACTCCATGGAGATGTGACCCTGCCCACTCAGGGTGGGTCCTAATTAGATCACTGGAGTCCTTTAAGAGAACTCACAGACAGAAGGAACTCAGAGAAGCTGAGAGAGATCTTTTGGAGAGAAGCTAAGGTATATAATCCAGAGTTCATCCCAGGAGAAGCTAAGAACTGACACTGGGAGACGCAGATAGAAGGATGTTTGGAGATCTTAGCTGAGAGATGAAGCTCAGAGTTTGCCCTGGAAAAGCTAAGAGAGGACCCCCAGATGCTTAGAGAGAAACACCCTGCGAGAACAAGCAAGGATGCACAGCAGATGAAAGAGAGAAGCTAAGAGAGACAGAAGCCCACAGACATTTTGGAGAAAGCCATTTTTATACTAGAACCCAGGAACAAAGGACCAGCAGATGCCAGCCACATTCCTTCCCAGATGACAGAGGTGTTCTGGATGCCATTGGTCTTTCTTCAGTGAAGGTATCCTTCTGTTGATGCCTTAGTCTGGACACTTCTATGACCTTAGAACTGTAACTTTGTAACCTAGTAAATCCCTTTTATAAAAACCAATCCATGTCTGGTATTTTGCATAACGGCAGCTTTAGTAAACTGGAACAGATTTTGGTACCAGAGAAGTCAAGTGCTGCTGAGTTTGCAAATAGCAAACGTATTGGAATGGCTTTTTAAATGGATAAGGGGAAGATTCTGGAAAAATTGTGGGGAGCTTGATATAATAGGCCTAGATTACTTTGAAGAAATTGTTGGCAGAAATATGGACTCTAAATGTACTTCTGATGAAGCCTTAGACAGAAATGATGAATGTATCATTGCAAACTGGAAGAACGGTGATCCTTGTTTTAAAGTGGCAGAGAATTTGGTAAAATTGAGTCCTGGTGTCAGATGGAAGGTGGAATTTGAAAGTGATGAGCTGGGATACTGAGCTGAAGAGATTCCCACACTAATGGGAAATGCAGCCTGGCTTCTCCTTGCAGCTTGTAGTAAAATGTGAGTGGAATGAGATAAGTTGAGAATTGAACTCTTGGATACAAAGAAACCAGAAGTCAATGGTTTGGAAAATTCCAGAAAGTGAGACTCCAGAGTATACTGCATCACATGAGGATCTACAAAACCTGGAACCAGTCGGCCATTTCAGTACAAGACAGGTCTGGAGATGGAAATATCCAGATAGAAAGTTCTGTTGTCTGATGGTTTTGACCCCTGTATGCTGCATGCCAAACCAACAAATTTTTTTGCAAGATCTGAATAAACAGAATGACTACCAGTCTGGACTAAAAGAAGCAGAAAAGGGACAGATTGAAGGAAACATTTCTTCAAATACAGAACATGGAATATGAGTTCTGGAGTCAAGAAATCTCAGGCCAGGAGAGTGTACCCTCCCATGCATGTGAAGAGGGTGAGTTCTCCCCAGAAGCAGAGGGTGGGCCTTCTGCCATGATGTTCAGGAAGATTTCTGCCACCTGAGGCTTCACAGAGGGTGGAGCACATTCCGCAGAGAATGGGGAGGCCCTGGCCACCACTTCACTGTTCTGAAAGGGTTGTGTGTGTGCCCTGGCAGTGGCAGAGAGTCCAGGTGCTGCCCTGATTCTTGAGAAGAGTGGGTCCTAGAAGAACATGCTCTCCCCAATGTGTGAATATGTTGGAGCAATCACCCCGGTGTTTGGAGGGAAAAGGCCATTGTGTAAGCCTTTGGAAAGAGTGGGACTGCCACTCTCTCAAGCCCTGAGGATAAAATGTCATTCTATAAATGACTCTTAGACTTTGAAATCTAATGAAATTTGCCCTGCAGGTTTTAGGAATTGTTTTGGTCCCATGAACCCTGTTTTCCTTTCAATATCTCTTTGGCAATGGGAATGTTTATCCCATGACTGTCCCTCCTTTGTATATGGGACAGATAACTTGTTCTGAGTTTCACAGTTTCACAGCCAGAGGAGAATGTTACCTTAGGCCAAACAACACCTGTAACTGATTTTGATAAGACTTTGTAGTTATCTATATTGTGATGGAATGAGTGTATTTTTGCATTAGGAAATAACATGTCTTTCTTGGGCCCAGGGGGTGGAATGTGCTGGTTTGAAACTGTTAAGGAACCCAAAAGAGCCATAATATTTTAATCCAATCTTGTTGGGTGGAGCCTTTTGATTGTTTTCATAGAGATGTGACTAACCCAACTGTGGGTGAGAACTTTGATTAAATTATTTCCACCCATTCTGTATGGGTCTTAATTAGATCACTGGAGTCTTTTAAGAGAGCTTGTGGACAGAAGGAGCTCAGAGAAGCCGAGAGAGACTTTTTGGATGGAAGCTAAGATACGTAATCCAGAGTTTGCTTCTGGGAGAAGCTAAGAGCTGACACAGACCCAGAAGCTTAAAGATGCTGGGAGATGCAGACAGAAGGACATTTGGGGATGCTAAGTCAAGAGATGAAGCCCAGAGTTTGTCACAGAGAAGCTAAGAGAAGTCTCCCAAACTCTTATAGCGAAACATCCTGGGTGAACAAGCAAGGATGGGCAGAGGTTAAAAGAGAGAAGCTAAGACAGAAGCCCAGAGATATTTTGGAGAAAGCCATTTTGAAACTGGATCCCAGGAACAAAGGACCAGCAGATGCCAGTCATGTGCTTTCCCAGCTGACAGATGTGTTCTGAATGCCATTGGCCTTTCTTCAGTGAAGGTATCCTCTTGTTGATGCCTTATTCTGGACACTTCTATGGCCTTAGAACTGTAACTTTGTAACCTAGTAAATCCCTTTTATAAAAACCAATTCATTTCTGGTATTTTGCATAATGTCAGCTTTAGCAAACTGGTACAGAATTTGTTCTTGATTTCTACCTCAGACTGCTCATTACTAGTGTATAGAAACACTACTGATTTTTGCATGTTGATCTTATACCCTGCTGCTTTGCTGTATTCATTTATTAGCTCTAGTTGCTTTGCTGCAGATTTTTTGGAATTTTTTTTACATATATTATCATATCATCTGCAAACAGCGTTAAGTTTTGCTTCTTCATTTCCACTTTGGATGCCTGTTATTTCTTTTTCTCGCCTAATTGCTCCAACTAGAACTTCCAGCAAAATGTTGAATAGCATTGGTGACACTGAGCATCCTTGTCTTGTTCCTGATCTTAGAGGCAGAGTTTTTAGGCTTTCTCCTTTGAGTATGATGTTAGCTGTGGGTTTTTCATATATTGCCTTTACCATGTTGAGGAAGTTCTCATCTATTCATATCCTATTGATTGTTTTCATCAAGAAAACATGTTGCGTTTTGTCAAATATCTTCTCCATCAATTGAGATGATCATGTACTTTTTCTGTTTTTATTTACTGTTGTGGTGTCTTACATTAACTGATTTTCTTGTGTTGAACCAGCCTTGTATACCTGGAATAAATCCCACTTGGTCATGGTGTATGCTTTTAATTTGCTGCTGGATTCAATTTACCAGTATTTTGTTGAAGATTTTTGAATCTATATTCATTAAAGTGATTGGTCTATAATTTTATTTTCTTGTAGTATCTTTGTCTGGCTTTGGTATAAGGGTGATGTCTGTTTAATTAATCAGAATTTTTCAGCTTAGTTTTTCTGGTTCTTGCCCTGCCTATGTGGACTCCTTTTTCTTTTCTTTTCTTTCCTTTTCTTTTTTTTTTCTTTTTTTTTTTAAGGAGAGTCTACCCAGATATGATTGATCCCAATCAGATTTTCCCAGACCAGAGAGGCTGAGGTCTCAGGATGAGGGTGTAATCAATATCAAGTTTCCCTGAGGGTCAGACACAGCTGGTTGTCACATTTTCCTATAAGGCATCCAGACTCTATGCTTTTCCTATCCTGCCTAGCATGTGGCATTTGTCTTCCTGCAGCTCCCCACAGGCTTAAAAGGTGAGCTTCCTTTAATTCTCAGCAGACCATGTCACTGCCAGGGGCATGGTTCAGGCAAGCATAAGCAGTTTTTGTTTTGTTTTGTTTTTGTTTTCTAGCCCCTGGATTCTGAATTCTATGATGGAGGGCCACCACTTGAGCTGGGTCTTGCTCTCCCCCACCTCATTTTCTTGGGGAAGATATGCACTTTAGGGAATTATCTCCTTCACTTGTCTCCTGACCTTTTGTCTCAGACCTATCTTAACTCCATCCTTGCCTGGGTCAGCCCTGACAACTGAAAATGCCTGAAGCTTTCTCTAATGAACTCCTTAGAATAGCTTAAAAAATAAGAAAAAGAGAAAGAGAGAAAAAAAGAAATCCCTTTTTCAGAGCCAGTCCTTAGCCCCCTGGTTGGCCAATCAAGAGCCAGAGTTGGTACCCAGCACTATGTGCCCCTTTTTCTTGGGACCCAGCCTTTTTCCAGTACTCTGAGCTCCTGCAAATCCAGAAGCCTCTGTTTTTGTTGTTGTTGTTATTAGCCCTACCTCCTTTCTGCCGAGGCAAAACCTCCTGATTCTTTCATGCTTGCTCTTGGTTTATATATGCTCAGAGTTTTTATTCAACAGTCCAAATTTGTTAATTAATTTTGCAATTGGAGCCTCATTGAGCCACCCTCCTTGTTCTCAGCAGAGACTGTCTTTTTCCCTCAGGGAACCAGCTCCAAGACAGCCTACTGTGCCAGAATGGGAGGAGCACCAGCCCCCCCTGGCCAGGAAGACTTACACTTCTTCATTAAAATCTCAGCGATTCCACCCACTCCAGACTCTCAATATTTTTTGATGAGATGACATGGGTAAAGGTTGGCCCAATGTATAGGCTGGATGGTAATATTCAGGGCCTGAAAGGGCTCTTCATTACCCCAAAATTATTTCTGTATCAATATTCTATAGAACCTTAATGTATTACCACTTGGACATTTATTCCTTTAGGATATTGTTAACTTCTGTTAAAATATAAATACTTCTGGTAAGAGTAACATTAATCAACTAATACCTGGGAGGGAATATTTTTTATTAATTATTTTCTATTAATTGAGAGAGAAGGTGTTTAGAGAAAAGAGGCAGTGGATGACAAGAAGTAGAGTATATGGTACTAACTTAAAAAGAGTGCCTTTTGAGAAGTACGAAAGCTAAATATGTGTATGTGGCGGGGAGGTGTAGGGCTTGGTTAAAAGGTCAATGAAGCTAAAGGAGGAGAAAAGAATTCTCAGCAGGGAAGTGTTAGGACACTGAAGACCATCCTTACCTATTGTGCTGTTTAGCTTGGGCCCAGCCTTGTCCTGGGCCTGGAGTGTAAGGAGCATCACAGTGCAATGGACAGAGCACTGGCCATGCAGACTTTGTCCTTAGCTTCACCCTTTCTATTTTTGTTACCTTGGACTGCAGATTCTTCATCTGCATAGCAGAGATAACAGATGTCTATCTTCCTCTTTCCAAATACGGGGATCAAATGAACCAACCAAAGGAAAAACTATGTAAAAAATGTAGAAACTCAAAGAGGTGCTTCTCAAAGAAGAGAATGAGGGAATGTAAGAATGACCCAAGGGGCATTTTCAAATTCCACTTCCTCCCTTCCCAAGCTATTGTTTTTTCCCTGAAACTTTGATTAAAATAAATAGCTTTTTATTGTGATATATTTTAAATGTGCACAGAAGTCGAAGATATTGTGTAATGACTCACCATTATCTATGATCCACCTTCAACAATTATTTATATAATGCCAAACTTGTTTCATCTACACCTCCCCACCACCTACTTCTTGCAGGTTATTACTTTTTACAACTTTATGGACCTATAATTTATATAGCATAAAGGCCTGCATTTTAAGTGTAAAATTCATTGATTTTAAAATGAATCTATAAAGTTGTGCAACCAGAACCACAATACAGTTTTAGAATATTCCCATAAACCAAATAAGTTCTCCTTTGTCTGTTTCCAGTCAATCCCTACTCCCATTCCCAGTCCCAGGCAGTCACTGCTCTCTTTCTAATTCTAAACATTTTCCCTTCCTGGACATTTAACTGAAAAGGAACTGAACAATATATAATCTTTGCTTCTGGCTTCTATCACTTAGACCAGTGTTATCGCAGTCCCTCTATATTGTATCATAGATCAGTAGTTCATCCTTTTTTATTGCTGACTGCAAAAGTGAATACACAAATTTTGTTTATTCATTCATCCCTCAATTCATGGACATTTAGAGTGCTTCCAGTATTTGACTATAATGTATAAAGATTCCATGAACATTGCATACAAGTCTTTGGACATAGGTTTTCATTTCTCTTGGGTAGATACCTAGGAAAAGAATTTCTGTATCATATGGTAAGTTGCCATTTAACTTTGTAAGAAACTGTCCAAAGTGTTCCAAAGTGGCCATATTGTTTTACATTCTCATCAGCAAAGTAGGAGTGTTCAGATTTCTTCATATCCTTGCAGTTATGACCATCCCTCAGGGACAGGATGGAGACCTCCACCAACACTTTGATTCAAATGTCAAGAATGATGATTCCACACACACCCCAGGAGGCTATGAAAGAGTTTATTACTCTTATAGTGTTGCTTACTGGGGAGAGCAGTGTGATATCCAAGCAGGCCTGAATATGGCTTGCAAGGGCAGGGAAAGGACACTGGATTTGTGGTTAGAGAGAAGGGCAGGGTTGAGGTTTTCTGAATATGGGCAGGGGCTTGCATTGTCCGAAATTTCCACCAGCATCAAAAGAGGGGCCTCTGGGCTTTCTTGACTGCTTACTCAGATGTGAGGCAGAAGAGGAAGAGTGAACAGTGAGACTTAAAAGCTGTCGGCAAGCATCAAAATATGGAGTCACACTATTACAATTCACTTCTGATGTTTGAATGATGACTGAAACATGCCATTTTTTAATTGAATTTGAGCTTGTTTTTGAACCAAAAATCGAATATGGAGCTCTATGGGGCCTGCATCCTGAGCCTGATAAGGAAGGCAAAAATTATATGAAATGTCATCTTCAATAGCCTAGCACTGTGTTCTCTGAGAAGTGAAATAGGTGTCTTGGTCACTATCAATAGTATCTGGAACTCTGAAGAGGATAAGGAATGTGTTGTCAAGGCCTTGCATTTGTGCTTTAGTAGGTGTAGAGATATATGTGACCTTGATTTGTACTTCGGGTATCTATGAGACAAGAGATTGCCAGAGTTCTTACCCAAAGAGGGAATATTTGACAAGGAATTGACGCAGTCATTGGCTGGACCAGATAGCCAGACCATTGACAATGGCGCAAGGGTCTGTAAAACTATGCAGATGGGGCTGATTGTTGGCCATAGTATCCAGTGCTAAGATGACTGCTTGAAGATTGATGAATTGTGCTGAAACTTGGGTTCCATCCTTTATTAAGGACATCCTGGTTAAGGGATGGAAAGCAGTAACATTTCACTGATCTTCTTCATGGGTAATGGTGGTAAAAAAAATCTACAAAATGGATGAATTCCTATGTTTGTTCATTCATTTGATCCCAAAGTGCTCCCCAAGTAGTCAAAGAATCTGGGAAAGGGACCTCCTCCAGTATCATGGCATCTTATAATAGACTGAAGAAAGCATATCTTCTTGCAAGTGGGATATGCTGGCAGCCCCAGGTTTGGCTCTTTCCTGTAGCAATGGGGCCTTGGTGCTTAGTCAAGCTTACATGGTGCTGCTTCCATGATCCCAGGCATAATGTGCAGCTGGGTATGGAGGATCATGGGTTCAGAGCCTGTAAGATCCTCTATGTCCAGAAGACCCCTGTATGTGGCCAGCAATCACCCCTCTAATGGCATACAACGTGGGTCAAGAGGGGCAGTTTCTTGTATCAGAAGCCCATGGACAACTTAAGGTCATAAGTGCCTCAGAGACTCCAGGGAGACCTAGAGACTCAAGGAGGCAAGAGAAGAGTTTCCTAAAGCTCTACAATGAAGGAGTCTCTGGGAGCACTAAAGGAAGTATCTTTTGTATTACAATTTGGCTAGATTCTAGAGCCTTTTATGGAAGGACCTCTATTCAAGGTGGGTTGGTTTGCTCATAACAGTATTTATTATTGATTTGTAATAGTTCTTTATATATTCTGGATACAAGTTCTTTATCAGATACATGATTTGAAAATATACTCTGACAGTCTGGGGCTTGTCTTTGCATTTTCTTAATTGTGCCTTTTGAAGTGCAAAAGTTTGTGATTTTGAAGTCCAATTTGTCAAGCTTTTATTTTATGGATCATGCATTTGGTGCTATATCTAAGAATCTTGGTCTAATCCAAAGTCACAAAGATTTTCTCCTGTATATTTTTTCCAGAGGTTTTGTGGTTTTACTGTTACATTTTGGCCTATGATAAATTTTGAGTAAATTTTTGTATAGTATTACATAAATTGATAAATTCTTTTTTTTTCTTTTGCAAATGAATATTCAATTTTCTTAGCACTATTTGTTGAAAAGACTGTTCTTTCCCTTACTGTATTGTCTTATCATTGTTGTTGAAATTCAATTGACCATAAATATAAGGGTTTATTTGTGGACCCTCAATTCTATTCCATTTACTATATGCCTGTCTTTATGACTGCACCACACTCTCTTGAATATTGTAGATTTAGAGTGTGCTTGGATATTGGGAAATGTGAGACATAAAACTTCAATGATCATCTTGTCAATTTCAGCCAAAAAAAAAAAAAAAAAAAGTTTCCTTGTACTTTAAAGAGGGTTTTTTGAATCTGTAGATAAATTTGGTGAGATTTTCCATCTTAAACATATTGGGTCTTCCAACTCATCTTGTTTCAACTTCCTCAATTTCCCTAAGTAATTTATATATTTTTTTTAATTTTCAATGTACATCTTGCACTATTTTGTTAAATTTATTTCTATTTTTATTCCTTTTGAAACTATTGTGAATGGAATTTCCTTAATTTCATTTTCAGATTGTTGCTAATATATAGAAATACAATGAACTTTTAGGTATTGATTTTGTGTTCTGTGACCCACTGAATTTGTTTATTATTTCTAGCAGTTTATTTTGGTGTGGCTCCCTTAGGATTTTTTCATACAGACTAAGCTCTAAGCTAAGACTGCTTTTTTTCTTCTTTTCCAATATGGATACCTTTGATTTCTTTTCTTCTTTCTTTTTCCCTCCCCCCCCCACTCCATCCCTCTTTCACTCCCTTTCTTCCCCCAATGTCCCTCCCTTTCTCCTTTTCATTCATTCATTCATTCATTCTCTCTTTCCTTCCTTCCTTCCTTCATTCTTTTTTTCTCTTTTTATTACTTTATTTCTTCCCTTTTATTCCTTATTGCAGTGGTTAGAACCTCCAGTACAATGTTGAGTATAAGTGCTGAAAGCAGATGTCATTGTTTGTTTTCAAGCTTTGGGGTAAAGCATTTAGTCTTTCACCATTAGGAACCATGTCATCTAACGGTTTTCAGTAGATAACCTTTATTATTAGGTGAGGAAGTTCCCTTTTATTTCTAGCTTGATGAGAGTATTTATCATGAATGGAGGTTGAAAATTGCCAAATGATTTTTTTCTGCATTTATTGAGTTAACCATACTTTTTGTCATTCAATTAATATGGTGAATTACATTAACTGATTTTTGAATGTTAAGCCAACCTTGCTTTACTGAGATAAATTCCACTTGGTCATGAAGTGTAATCCTTTTCTAAGAAGTTGCTGGATTCAGTTTGCTAATATTTTGTTAATGATTTTTTGCTTCTCTTTCCACAAGGAAGGGTGGTCTGTAATTTTCTTCTTCTGCAATTTCTTTGTCAGACATTGCTGTCAGGGTAATAATGGCCTCATGGAATGAGTTGGGGAGTGAACCTTCCTCCTCTATTTTCAGGAAGAAATTGTGAATGCTTAGTGTTATTTCTTCTTAAAATATTTGATAGAAATCACCAGTGAAGCTATATGGACTTGGGCTTTACTTTGTAGGAAAGTTTTAAATTAATAATGCAATTTCTTGTCTTGTTATGTCCCTATTCAGATATTATTTCTTCTTGATTGAGTTGTGATAATTTTTATTTTATGTAGGAATTTTTCTGTTTCACCTAACTTGGCTTATTTTTTGGTATACAATTGTTCATAATATTTAATTTTAATCATTTTAATATCTGTAGGGTCAGTAGTGATGTCTCCCTTTTCATTCTCAATTTTGGTAATTTGTGTCTTTTTTTTTTTTCATTGCCTGTGCATCTAAAAGTTTGTCAATTTTGTTGATCTTTACAAACAACCAACCTTTGATTTTCCTCTACTGTTTTCTGTTCCATTGATTTCTGCTATTATCTTTATTTCCTTCCTTCTTCTTTCTTTGCATTTAGTTTGTTCTTTTTCTAGTTTGTAGGTAGAATCTTAAGTTATTCATTTGAGACTTCTGTTTTTTTTAAATATGGATAATTAAACTATAAATCTTCCTCTAAACATTACTTTAGTGTAATCCTATAAATTTGGTAGGTTGTGTTTTCATTTTTAATATTTTAATCATTACAAATATTTTCTATTTTCCCTTGTTATTTATTTTATCTATGTGTCATTAGAAGTATTTAACTTAATTTCCATATGTTTGAGAATGTCTGATATTTCTTATCTTATTTTTTCCTGACTTAATTTCCATTGTGGCTGGATAACATGCACCACATATTTCAAAACTGTGACATTTATTGAGACTTTTTTTTTAATATTATGTGATTTATCTTAAAGATATTAGAGTATTGCCATGTGTGCTTAAAAATAATGTCCATTCTGTTGTAGGGTGGAATTTTCTGTAAATATAAGTTAGATCCATTTGGTTGATAGTGTTGTTCAAGTCTTCTATGTCCTTGCTAGCTTTCTATCTTACTGTTCTATAAATTATGAAAATGGAATATTTCAGTCTCCAACTGTTTTTATTGAATACTCTATTTCTCATCTCAATTCTGTCAGTTTTACTTCATGTATTTTTTATTCAGTTTTATTGAGATATATTCACATACCATACAGTCATCCATGGTGTACAATCAACTGTTCACAGTACCATCATACAGTTCTGCATTCATCACCCCAATCTATTTTTGAACATTATCTTTATACCATAAATAATGAGACTAAGAATAAAAAATAAAAATAAAAAAGAACACCCAAATCATCCCCCCCCATTCCACCCTATTTTTCATTTAGTTTTTGTCCCCATTTGTCTACTTACCCATCCATACACTGGATAAAGGGAATGCAAACCACAAGGTTTTCACAATCACACTGTCACTCCTTGTAATCTACATTGTTGTACAATCATCTTCAAGAGTCAAAGCTGCTGGGCTGGAGTGTGGTAGTTTCAGGTATTTACTTCTAGCTATTCCAATGCATTAAAACCTGAAAAAGTTTATCTATATAGTGCATAAGAATGTCCACTAGAGTGAACTCTTGATTCCATTTGAAATCTCTCAGCCACTGAAGCTTTATTTCATTTCACTTCACATCCCCTTTTTTGTCATGAAGATATTCTCAATCCCATGATGCTGGGTCCAAATTCATCCCCAGGAATCATATCCTGCATTGCCAGGGAGAATTACACCCCTGAGAGTCAGGTCCCATGAGATCACCTGCCATGGTGGCTTAGAGAGAGAGGGCCACATCTGAGCAACAAAGAGGCACACAGGAGGAGACTCAGGTGCAATTATAAGCATGTTTAGCCTCTCCTTTGCAGTCACAAGCTTCATAGGGGCAAGCCCCAAGACAGAATGCTCAGCATGTCAAGCTGTGAGTCCCCAGTGCTTGTGAGAACATCAGCAACAATCCAGGTGAGGAAGTCCAACATCTCCACATCCCCTCCCAGCTCCTCAGGGGGGCTCCAAATATATATTTTTATTCTCTGCCCAAATCACTTTGGGATGTGTTGCTATTTCACTGTAACCTGTACAGACCTACCATAGCTCACTTCCTATTCAAAGTTCCATGTAAATGTGGTGTTTGAACAAACTGACCGTAGAACTTACACTGTTTAGAAAATATAGATCCTATGCCAAATAAACATTTCTTCCCCTGGTCTCACATGGAAGTTGATTGTTTAACACACAGTTAGTTTCAAACTTTACCCTTTCGCCTGGTTTGCCCTAGTCTTAACCAGATCTGCTTCATTCATTTCTCTAATTGAAGTCTGGGCTCTTTTTCAGCTTTTTTTTTTTTTTTAACAGTTGCTGTGTGCATTAAGACTGACATTCATATCTGCTGAGCTCTAGCTCTGAGTTTCACATGTCACAGAGATACCCAATGTTCCAGAGACCAATCAGGTTATATACCAAGGGATCAACGTCTCAGAGTTTGGATATAGCCATTACAATTCAGGAATAGATTTGACTGCTGTAAGAGCTTACAACCTAGAGACCATTACAATAATCATTTCCCTGTTAGGCTGTACTGTAAGATTCAGTTCTGAGTTTACACATTGTAGTTAGTCCATATTGGTGAGGCATTGTAGTATTTGCCTTTGTTTCTGGTATACTTCACTCAAAATGCTGTTTACAGGATCCATTCACCTCCTTGTTTGTCTCACTCCTTCTCATAGTTGCTCAATATTCCATTGCATGCATGCACCACAGCTCACCATTCTGTTCCTCAGTCAGTGTACCCTTAGGCCACCTCCACCCACAGCAGATCATGAATACTGCCTCCATGAACACCAATGTGCAAATGTCCATTCATGTCTCTGCTTTTACATCTTCCAAGTACATACCCCATAAAGAGGTTGCAGGACTTTGTGGCCCCCACATGCTTAGCTTCTTGTGAAACCACCACAGTGGCCTCCAGAAAGGCTACAACCTCATGTACTTTAGTGTATGGATGTTAGGAAGTTTTACATGTATAATTGTTGTACCTTCTGAAAATTGATCCTTTTTATAATTACTAAATGGCCCTCTTTGTAGGGACACTTCTTGTGCTAAGATCTATTTGGTTATTTAGCAGCCTCAGCTTTTTTATGGTTACTGTTTGCTTGCCTCATCTGTTTCCATCCTTTTACATTCACCCTATCTGTGTCTTTGAATCAAAAGTGTTTCTTTTACAGACAGTATATAATTGCGCCTTTGTTTCCCATATATTTGGACAATCTCTATCTTTTGGTTTGCATGTGTAGCCAATTCACATTTTATGCAATTATTGATGTGATTGGATTTACATCTACCATTTTACTATTTTTCTTCTAAATGTCATGTCTTCTTTTATTGTCCCTTCTTTACTGCCTTATATATTTTTTTAGCTATATAGATTTTTTGTGTACTATTGTAATTTCTTTGTGGTTTTTCCTCCCTAAATTTTTATTTTACCTCTTTCCTTTGTATTTGCTGGAGGGATTACAATATGATTTTATTTATCACAATCTACTTCATATTAATGCCAATGTAATTACAGTGAAATAGAGAATTTTTTGTCCAATATAGCTTTATTTTCTTTGTCTTTGTGTTATTATTGCCATATATAGTTTATAAACCCAAGAATTCAGTGTTATAACAACTGTATATGTCATAAATTCAACTGTACAGTGTGGTAATTACTGTTTGATAATTTATTTCTGCCCCTTAAATTACTTAATAGAAGAAAATATTGTGATTAAATATATATTATTTTTAATACATAGCCTTATTTTATCCACATATTACTTTTCCTGGTGTTTTTCATGTCTTTATATAGATTCAGTTTATCTTCTGGTATCATTTCCTCTCAGACTGAAAAATTTTCTATTGATATATCTTTAAGGTCACTGATTTTTCTGCTAACTCAAATTTGCTCTTTAGCCTTGGTAGTGGATTTTTAAATTTCTATTGTTTTACTTTGCAATACCAGAATTTTCATTTGGTTCTTTTTGTAATTTTTATCTCATTGCTGCAATTTTCTATTTCTTGAATTGTTGTCTTTTAATTCTTCTTTTTTTGTTGTTTTTTTCTAATTTTAATGCAATTTTTTGAGATACATTCACACACCATATAATCCATCCGAAGTATACAATGTCTCACAGTGTCATCATATAGTTGTGCATTAATCACCATAATCAATTTCAGAACATTTTCATTTCTCCCTCCAAAATAATAAAAATACAAAAATAGAAAGAAAAATAAAAAAGAAAACCCAAAACATCTCACACCCCTTATCTCCCCGCAGCCCTGTATTATTTATATATATTTTTGGCTTTATTTTATTACTCCTCTGCTAATACACTGTATCCATGGAGAGTCAGTCACAAGGTTTTCACAATCACATGGTCACATGATAAAATTTACATAGTTATACAATCATCATGGAGACTCAAGGCTAATGCATTACAATTCAAAAATTTCAGGTATTACTGTCTAGATATGCTAATACACTAGAAACTAAAAAGGAATATTTCTACAATGTATAAGAATAACCTCCAAAATGACCTCTTAACTCTGTTTGAAATCTCTTAGCCAATGAGACTTTATTTTGTTTCATTTCTTTTCCCATCTTGGTCAAGAAGGCATTTTTAGTCACATGATGCCAGGGCCAGGTTCATCACTGGGAGTCATGTCCCACATTACCAGGGAGACTTTCACTCCTGGGAGACATGTCCCACATAGGGTGGAGTGTAGTGAGTTAATCTGAAGAGCTGGCTTAGAGAGACGGGTCACATCTGAGTAACAAAAGAGATTTTCTGAGGGTGACACTTGGTCATAGTTATAAGTAGGCTTAACTTTGCCATTGGAGAGATAAGTTTCTTAAGGGCGATCTTGGGCTTGGCTTATTAAATTGGGAGCACCTATTGCTTAAGAGAATAGCAGGAATTCCCCAGGTGGGGAAGTTTAATAGTTCCACATTTTACCCCAGTCCCTCAATGGGACTTTGCAAATACTTTTTTATTTTCTGCCCAAACCATTCTGGGATGTATTGGTGTATTATATTAACCTATACAAGATAACAATAACTCATTCTCTATTCTAGGTTTCATGTAATTACATTCTTTAAATAAACCAACCAAATAAGTTAAATTAGATAGTGCGATACAAAAAATATAAATTTTGTACCAAATAAGTCTCTTTTCTTTTGGTCTTACACAGAAGCTGGAGCTTTAAAATAGTCAGCATCATCCCCTACCCTGGACCCTAAACAACATTAGTCCTAACCAAGTCCATTTCATTCTCATATCTGGTTGTGATCTGATCATCCTTTCAGCTTCTCCAACAGTTGCGTGGAATAATGCTGACCCACAGAGCTGCTGAACTCCAACTCTAAGTCTCAGGTGTCACACAGATACCCAAATTTCCAGAGAACTACCAGGATATACACAAAGAGCACTGCATCTCAGAATTCAGAAATATCAGTTATAACTCAGGAATAGATGTGACTGCTGTAAGACTTATAATCTGGGAACATTTACAATAAGTCTTATTGAATATTCTGTACTCCTTAATCATAAATTGCCCAGTCTCTGCCCCCATTCTATCCCTGGATAAACTATGCTCTGAAATTCAGTTCTCAGCATTTGCTTATTACATTTAGTCTATATTAGTTAGGCCTTACGATATTTGTCCCTTCTTTTTGGGCTTATTTCACTCAACATAATGTCCTCAAGATTCACTCACCTAATTGCATTCCTCACAACTTCAGTTCTTGCAGCCACTGAATATTCTGTTATAAGTATATACCACAGTTTGCCCCTCTGTTCACCCATCAATGCCCCTTTAGGCCACCTCCATCCACTGCAAGTCATGAATAGTGCTGCCCTAAACATCAGTGTGCAAAAATCCATTTGTGTCCCTGCTCTCAGTTCTTCCAAGTATACACCATATAACAGGGTTGCAGGATCATATGGCAGCCCTACACCCAGGTTCTTGTCCTCCAGAGGGGCTGCACTATTCTACTACCCTCTGCCCCCACAGTAAATAGCTGTATCTCTCTCTCCACATCTTCTCCAGCACTTAAAACTTTCTGTTTATTTTTTAAACAGTTTTATTCACACACCATATAATCTGTCCTAGGGAACCATCAATGACTTCCAGTACAATCACAGTAATGCATTCATCACCACAATCTATATGAGAATACTTCCATTTCTTCTGCAAGAAAAGTAGAGGAAAAAATTAAAAAAAAACAATCATAAAAATAAAAAGGAGAGAAAACCACTACATCAAACATCCCATATCTCTCCATTACATCCCCTCCTTATTAACATTTAGCTTTGGTATATTGCCTTTGTTACAATTAGTGGAAGAATATCACACTGTTTATGTTAACTATACACCCTAGTTTGCATTGATAGCATTTTTTCCATATGCAATTCCATTTTCAGAACCTTGCAATGGTGACATTCATTTTTGCTCCCTCATGTAAAAACTTTCTTACATTTCTATTTCTAATCACCATTATTGTCCACTCTAGGTTGTGTCAAGCGATACAGCCCCAGACATTATCCTCTATCTTACTGGTGTCATACATGCCCCTAGCCTTCATCTTTCAACTATACTCACACTCAGCTTTGTTAATTACACTTACAGTATTGTGTCACCATCAGCTAGTATTGTGCTATCCATTTCTGGATCATTATAATCAATCTTGTTGAACATCCTGTACCCCTTCAGCATCAAATGCCCAATCTTGGCCCGCATTCTAACTCCTGCTAACCTGTGTTCTTAACTTAAAGTCTCAGAGTTTACTCATTATATTTAGTTTACATTAGTGAGGCCATACAGTATTTTTCCTTTTGTTTCTGACCAATTTCATGAAACATAATGTCTTTAAGGTTCATCTATGTTGTTATATGCATCATAACTTTATTCCTTCTTAACAGCTATGTAGTATTCTATCATATGTATGTACCAAAGTTTGTTTATCCACTCATCCATTAATGGACATTTGGGCTGTTTCCATCTCTTGGCAATCATGAATAATGTCATTGTAAACATTGGTGTACAAATGTCCATTGTCCCTGCTATCAGTTCTTCTGACTATATACCTAGCAATGGGATTGCTGGATCATTTGACAATTCTATACTTAGCTTCCTGAGGAACCGCCAAACTGCCTTCCAGAATAGTGGCACCATTCTACATTTCCACCAACAGTAAATAAGTGTATCTGTTTTTCCACATCCTCTCCAACACTTGTAGTTTTCTGTTTTGTTTTTTTTTTTTGATAATGGCCATTCTAGTAGGTGTGAGATGGTATCTCATTGTGGTTTTGATTTGCATTTTCCCAATAGCCAGTGAAGTTGAGTATCTTTTCATATGTTTTTGAGGCACTTGTAATTCCTCTTCAGAAAAGTGTCAGTCCATGTCTTTTGCCTATTTTTTAATCAGGTCCTTTGTCTTTTTACTGTTAAGTTGTATATTCTCTTTATATATTCTGGATATTAAACCCTTATCTGATATGCAGTTTCCACATATTGTCTCCCTTGTGTAGGCTGCCTTTTTACTTTCCTGACAAAATATTTTTATCACATTTTTTAATTGTGATTGTTCACATACCATACAACTATCCAAAGATCCAAAGTGTACAATCAGTTGCCCTCACTAACATCATATAGTTGTGCATCCATCACCATAATTAAATTTTTTTAAAAATTTTTAGAACATTTTCATTACTCCAGAAAAGAAATAAAAACACAAAGAAGGAAACTCAAATCTTCCCATACCCCTAACTACCCCACTTCCATTGTTGACTCATAGTATTGGTATAGTACTTTTGTTACTGTTGATGAAAGAATGTTAAAATACTACTAATAATACTAATAATGTAGTATATAGTTTGCAATAGGTATATTTTTTTACTATATGCCCCTCTATTATTAACTTATTGTTGTAGTGTCATACATTTGTTCTGGTTCATGAGAGAGATTTCTAATATTTGTACAGTTAATCACAGACATTGCCCACCACAAGGTTCACTGTTTTATACATTCCCATCTTTTAACCTCCAACTTTTCTTCTGGTGACATACATGACTCTGAGTTTCCCCTTTCCACCACATTCATGCATCATTCAGCACTGTTAGTTATTCTCACAATGTTCATTTCCAAACATTTAAGTTCATGTTTAAGTTCATTTAAGTTCATTTAAGAACATTCTGCTCATAATAAGCAACCGCTCCCCATTCTTTAGCCTTGCTCTATATTGTGGTAGCTTATATTTTGTGTCTGTGAGTTTACATATTATAATTAGTTCCTATCAGTGAGTCCCTGCAATATTTGTCCTTATGTGTCTGGCTTATTTCACTCAGTATATTGCCCTCAAGTTTTCTTCATCAGCCCATTTTTTTTGAGATGGTTTTGTTCACACCCCATATATTCCATCCTAAGTAAACAATCAATGTTTCCCTGTATAGTCACATATTTATGTGCTCACCACCCTCACCATTATCTATATAAGGACATCTCCATTTCTTCCACAGAGCAGGAAGAAGGGTCAAAGAAGGTAGAGAGGCAAAAGAAAAAGAAAAAAAAGCATGACAGATAGGAAGCAGCAAAAGGAAAGTTCACCTTAAACTAAAGTAGAATAAAGAGTCAGACAACATTACCAATTCCAAAAGTCCCATACTCCTCCCTTATGCTCCCTTCTTATATGCATTTAGCTTTGGTATATTGCCTTTGTTATATTAAAGGAAGCATAATGCAACACTTCTGTTAGTTATAGTCTAGTTTTTTCCCCCCAATGCCTCCCTATTTTTAAGACTTTGCAAGGTTGGCATTCATTTGTTCTCCCTCATGAAAAAACATATTTGCACATTTTATCATAATTGTTGAACTCTCTAGGTTTCACTGAGTTATACAGTCCCAGTCTTTATCTTTCCTCTTTTCTTCTGATGTCCCATATGCTAACCTTCCTCTTTCAATCACACTCACAGTCATCTTTGCTCAGTGTGCTTACATTGCTCTGCTACCATCACCCAAAATTGTATTCCAAACCTCTCACTCCGGTCTTTTCCTATTTGTCTGTAGTGCTCCCTTTAGTATTTCCTGTAGCACAGGTATCTTGTTCTCAAACTCTGTCATCATCTGTTTGTCAGAGAATATTTTAAACTCTCCCTTATATTTGAAGGACAGTTTTACTGGATATGGGATTCTTGGTTGGCAGTTTTTCTCTTTCAGTATCTTAAATATATCACACCACTTCCTTCTTGCCTCCATGGTTTTTGCTGAGAAATCCACACATAGTCTTATTAAACTTCCTGTATGTGATGGATTGCTTTTCTCTTGCTGCTTTCAGGATTCTCTCTTTGTCTTTGACATTTGATAATCTGATTATTAAGTGTCTTGGTGTAGGCCTTTTCAGATCTATTCTGTTTGGGGTACACTGCACTTCTTTAATCTGTAATTTTATGTCTTTCATAAGAGATGGGAAATTTTCATTGATTATTTCCTCTATTATTGCTTCTGCTTCTTTTCCCTTCTCTTCTCCTTCCAGGCCACCCATGACATGCACATTCCTGTATTTCATTTTGTCATTCAATTCCTGGAGACATTGCTCATATTTTTCCATTCTTTTCTCTATCTGTTCTTTTGTGTGTAAGCTTTCAGGTGTCTTGTTCTCCAGTTCCTGAGTGTATTCTTCTGCCTTTTGAGATCTGCTGTTGTATGTTTCCATTGTGTCTTTCATCTCTTTTGTTGTGCCTTTCATTTCCATAGATTCTGGAAGTTGTTTTTTCAAACTTTCAATTTCTGCCTTATGTATGCCCACTGTTTTTTTTTTTTTTTTTTTTTTTTTTTTTTTTTTTTTTATAGCCTTTATCTCTTTTGCCATATCTTCTCTAAACTTTTTGAATTGATTTAGCATTAGTTGTTTCAATTCCTGTATCTCAGTTGAAGTGTAAGTTTGTTCCTTTGACTGAGCCATAACTTTTTTTTTTTAGTGTAGGTTATAGTTTTCTGTTGTCTAGGCATCTGGCTTCCTTGGTTACCCCAGTCAGGTTTTCCCAGACTAGAACAGGTTCTGGTCACAGAAGGAGGAAATATTCAGTATCTGGTTTCCCTGATGGTGTGTCTTAGAGGATTGACACACCCTGTGCTTTTCTGCCCAGCAGATGGTGCCTGTCAGCCTCACTCCAGACTGGTGCATGTATGTGTGACCCGTGGCTGTTTTCCCCCAGGCTCTGGGGTCTGGTTCTGAATGGAAGATGGATAGTAGAGCTGGGTACTACCTTCTTCCTCTTAGGGAAGATACTCCCCCTAGAAATAAGTCATTTGCATATAAATAGATTCTTTGTTTCTCTGACTCTGCTATCTCCACCCTTATCTGGGTCAGAGTGCTGTGAGCTTAAAATGGCTGAGGCTTTCCCTACTGCAGAGCACTGTGAGCTGAAAATGGCTGAGGCTTTCTCCACTGAGCCATCCAGGTTGAGAGAGAGAGGACAGAAAGCCCCCTTTCAGGGTCAGTCTATGGCCCCCAGATTCACCCATCAGCCAGAGATAGCACCCAATCCTTTGGGCTCCCTGTCCTGAGACAGATACGTCACCTGGGTCTCCAAGGCCACTCATCACCAAAAGCCTCTGTCTTCTTGTTGGGGATTCATAGCTTGTATTGAGCAGTTAACATTTGTTTAATTAAAACTCCAGTTGGAACTGGGTTGATGTATATTCACTTGTTCAGAGAATCCTGCTCTCTAGCACTACAAGGCTTTGCAGTTCAGGCTGCTGTGAGAGAGGGGTTCTCAGCTTGGGTCCATAGTTTTTACTTACAGATTTTGTGCTGCAATCTCAGGCATTTCTCCCAAACCAGATTGTTGCATGATGTGTGGATAGTCACAGTTGTGTCCCAGCAGTTATTCCATGTCTTTTAATAGTGGTTCCTGGTTGTTCATCATTTGCTCTGGGGGTACTAACTAACTTCCAATCCTCTCTATGCTGCCATCCTCATATAGACTCCCCTGACAGAGTCTTTTGATGCAAAAAAAGTGTTCAATTCTGAGGAGATCCCATTTATCTATTTTTTTTTTTCATTGCTTGCATTTTGGGTATAAGGTCTAGGAAACCACCTCTTATCACCAGATCATTAAGATGTTTCTGTACATTTTCTTCTAACAGTTTTATGGCCTTAGTTCTAATGTTTAGGTCTTTGATCCATTTTGAGATAATTTTTGTATAAGGTGTGAGATAGGAGTCCTCTTTCTTTTGGCTATGGCTATCCAGTTCTCCAAGCACCATTTGTTGAAGAGGCTGCTGTCCCAGAAGAGTTGACTTGACCATCGTATCAAAGATCAATTGTCTGTTGATGAGAGGGTCTGTATCTGAACACTCAATTCATTTCCATTGGTCAATATATCTATCTTTATGCCAGGACTATGCTGTTTTGACCGCTGTAACTTTGTAGTATGCTTTAACATAGGTAGTATGAGACCTCCAACTTCATTTTTCTTTCTCAAGATAATTTTAGCTATTCAGGGCACCCCTGTCCTTTCAAATAAATTTGATTATAAGTTTTTCTATTTCCACAAAGTAAGTTGTTGGGATCTTAATTGGTATTGCCTTGAATCTATAAGACAATTTGGGTAGAAGTGTCACTTCTACCCAAATTGTTTAGTCTTCCAATCCATGAACACAGTATGTCCTTCCATTTATATGTGTCTTCTTTGATTTCCTTTAACAATGTTTTGTAGTTTTCTATGTATTGGTCTTTTATGCCCTTGATTAAATTTATTCCTAAATATTTGCTTTTTTTTTTTGGTTGCTATTGTAAATGGATTTTTTCTTGATTTCTGCCTTAGATTGCCCATTACTGGTGTATAGAAACACTACTGATTTTTGCATGTTGATCTTGTACCCTGCCACTTTACTGTACTTTTTATTAGCTCTAGTAGCTTTACTGTGGATTTGGGGGGGGATTTTCTACATATAGGATCATGTTGTCTGCAAACAGTGAAAGTTTTACTTGTTCCTTCCTAATTTCAATGACTTTTATTTCTTTTTCTTGCCTAATTGCTCTAGCTAGACCTTCCAGCACATTGTTGAATAACAATGGTGACAATGGGCATCCTTGTCTTGTTCCTGATCTTAGAGGGAAAGCTTTTAGGTTCTTCCCATTGAGTATGATGTTAGCTGTGCATTTTTGATATATCCCCTATATCATATTGAGGAAGTTTCCTTCTATTTCTATTCTTTGAAGTGTTTTCATCAAGATAGGATGCTAAATTTTGTCAAATACCTTTTCTGTGTCAATTGAGATGATTTTGTGTTTTTTCCTCTTTGATTTATTGCTGTGGTGTATTATGTTAATTGATTTTCTTACGTTGAACAACCCTTGCATACCTGGAATAAATCCTACTTGGTCATGGTATATAATTCTTTTAATGTGCTGCTGGATTTGATTTGCAAACCTTGCATCTATATTCATTAAAGAGATTGGTCTGTATTTTTTTTTCTTATTGTATCTTTTCCTGGCTTTGGTATTAGGGTGATGTTGGCTTCATAGAATTAGGTAGCTTTCCTCCTCTTCAATTTTTTTTTGAAGAGTTTGAGCAGATTGGTATTAATCCTTCCTTGAATACTTGGTAAATTCACATGTGAAGCCATCTGGTCCTGGACTTTTCATTTTGGGGAGTTTTTGATGACTGGTTCAATATCTTTACTTGTGATTGGTTTGTTGAGGTCTTCTCTTTCTTCTTGAGTCAATGTTTGTTGTTCATGCTTTTCTAGAAAGTCTAGCTTGTTAGCATATAGTTGTTAATTGCATCCTCTCATTATCTCCTTTATATCTGTGGGTCAGTAGTTATGTTCCCCCTCCCATTTCTGATTTTATTTACTTGCATCCTCTCTTTTCCATTGATTTTGTTGACTTTTCTCAAAGATCAAACTTCTGGTTTTATTGATTCTCTATTGTTTTCATGTTCTCAATTTCAGTTATTTCTACTCTAATCTTTGTTATTTCTTTCCTTCTACCTGCTTTGGGGTTAGTTTGCTGTTCTTTCTCTAGTTCCTCCAGGTTAACAGTTAATTCCTTGATTTTTGCTCTTTCTTCTTTTTTGATATAGGTGTTCAGGGCAACAAATTTCCCTCTCAGCACTGTCTTTGCTGCATCCCATAAGTTTTGAAACATTGTGTTCTTATTTCATTTACCTCAAGTTATTTACTGATTTCTCTTGGTAATTTCTTCCTTGACCCACTGGTTATTTAAGACTATGTTGTATACATTCCATATATTTGTGAATTTTCTGGCCTTCTGGCTGTTATTGATTTCCAACTTCATTCCATTATGATCAAGAAAGTGCTTTGCATTACTTTAACCTTTTAAAATTTATTGAGACCTACTTTGTGACCAACACATGTTGTCTATCCTAGAGTGACTCTTGAGCACTTGAGAAAAATGTATATCCTACTGTCATTGGGTGCAATGTTCTGTAAATGTCTCTTAAGTCTAGTTTATTTATCATATTATTCAAAAGCTCTCTTTCCTTACTGATACTCTATCTAGATGTTCTATTTATTTTTGGAAATTGTGTATTGAAGTTGACAGCTATTATTGTAGGAGTGTCTAATTCTGCTTTCAGTATTGTCAGTGTTTGCCTCATGTATTTTGGGGCAGTCTGGTTCATTGCATAGAAATTAATGATTTTTACATCTTCTTGATAAATTGTCCCTTTTATTAACATCTGGTGTCCTTCTTTGTCACTTTTAATAGTTTTACATTTGAAGTCTAACTTTTCTGATATTACTATAGCTAACCCTGCTCTTTTTGGTGTTGTTTGCATGAGATATCTTTTTCCAACCTTTTCTTTCAACCTGTTTTTGTCCTTGGGTCTTAAGTGAGTCTCTTGTAGACAGCATATAAATGGATCCTGCTGTGCTTTTTATCCTTCCTGCCAATCTATGTGTTTTGGTTGAGGAGTTTAATCCATTGACATTTAATATTCTCACTGTAAAGGCAGTACTTTCTTCAACCATTTTGTTTTTTGGATTTTATATGTTATATCTTATTTTTTCTCTCCCTCTTTTTACCTTATTAGTTACACTTACTGCTAGTCTTCATTTCTACAGTCTTCTCCAAATCTATCTCTCTCCTGTCTTTTCCTATCTTTCTGTAGCACTCCCTTTAGTATTTCTTGTAGGGCAAGTCTCTTGTTCATGAACTTTCTCAGTGTCTGTTTATCTGAAAATATTTTAAACTTTCCCTCATTTTTGAAGGACAGGTTTGCCAAATATCGAATTCTTGGTTGGCAGTTTTTCTCTTTCAGTATCTTAAATATATCATCCCACTGCCTTCTTGCCTCCATGGTTTCTGCTGAGGGATCCACACTTACTCTTATCGAGCTTCCCTTGTATGTTATGGAACACATTTCTCTTGCTGCTTTCAAAATTCTTTCTCTTTGACATTTGACAATCTGAATAATAAATGTCTTGGAGTAGGTCTATTTGGAGATATTCTGTTTGGGGTAAGCTGCATTTGTTGGACCTGTAATTTCATGATTTTCATAAGGGTTGGGAAATTTTCATTGATTTTTTTTTCCATTATTCTTTCTGCACCTTTTCCCTTCTCTTCTCCTTTTGGGACACCCATAACATGTATCTTTATGCACTTCATGTTGTCATTTAGTTCCCTGAGTCCCTGCTCATATTTTTCCTTTATTTTCCTTATCTATTCTTTTGTGTGTAGGATTTCAGATGTCCTGTCTTCTAGTTCACTAATCCTTTTTTCTATCTCTTCAAATCTGCTGCTGTATGTCTCCATTGTGTTTTTATCTCTTCTATTATGCCTTTCATTCCCATAAGTTCTATTGTTTGTTTTTTCAAGCTTTCAGGTTCTTCTCTATAAACACCATTAGTCTTCTTTATATCCTTCATCTCTTTTGCCACATTTCCTACAACTCATTGATTTGATTTAGAAGATTTGTTTGAACCTCTTTAATTAGTTGTTTCAACTCTTGTATCTCAGTGCAGGTGTTAGTTTGTTCCTTTGTCTGGGCCATATCTTTGTTCTTCCTGGTGTGAGTCATGATTTTTGCAGGTGTCTGGGCATCTGATTTTCTTGCTTAGTTTATTCCTCAGGGATAGGGGCTAAGCACTGGACACCACAGCAAAATTTCTATGTGTAGGTAAAAAGTCAGCTGGCTCCCAGTGGTGCTCTGTTTTTCACCAGCTAGCAGTACCTGTTTTGGCACACTGCTTTAATAGCTGGGTCATCCATATTTCCAAACCTAAACAGAGTTGCCCATGCAGGGGGTCTAGACCAGCTCTAGTGTGAATGAAATAGTCTGTGAAGAGCCCTTCAATACCCTTGCACTTTCCAGTCTGCCCAGCAGATTGCTTTGTTTGGTAATTTAATAATTCTCAGAAGCAATTTGCCTTGGTGTCCAGGCTGCCTTTGACCAAGCAGGTTGAAAATAAGGGTTTTCTGAGCTCTTGCTTTGCCAGCCAAAATCTGGCTCAATGTGGGGCTGTGTCCCTCACTTTATTTGTGGCAGAGGACTCCCACAGATATACCAGTTTTCAGCCATCCCCAGGCAAGGAAACTGTCACCTGCTGCTGCTTCCCTTAGGGATGGGGAAAGGTTTTTCAAACCAAGGGTTGGAAAAACAGTCTCTGTCCACATTTTCTCAGATTCTTTGTCCCTCACTGATCTGGGTCTTGAAATGTCCTCCCCTGTGTCCTGGGTCTTCAAATGGTAGGGTCTGTCTCACTGCTATGAGAGAATTTATATTCTGTGTCCCCAGTGTGGAAGCTTCCAGCTGCTGTGACAGACCAAGTGAGGGGGAAGGGAGAGGACTGACTGGTCCAGGATGGGATTTTCTTACTAGATGTTTAGCTCTGTCTTTAATTTGTCATTATAGGAACCTTCTCCAATCTATATGTTCCTCCAAAGTTCTGAACAATTCAGAATTCTCCTTTTCATTTCCTTGATTTTATGGGGAGAGATTTTCAGTAGCTGTTTACATCACCATGTTGATGATGTCACTCCTGTCTATTAATTCTTAATCGGAGTTTTCTTTAGCTGCTTTGACAATTTGTCTGCTAAATTCAACCTTTGTGCTCTCTAAGAGACAGTTTCTTTTTATTTCTTTATTCCTGAGAATAGGACACACTTTTTTTCTTCCTTTCATGTCTCAAGATTTTGGTGGAAAATTGGACATTTTCAATAATATAATGTGACAACTCTGGATTCTAATTTCCTCCTAAGGTGGTTTTTGATTCTCATTGTTTATTTAGTAACTTGCCTGGACTATGTCTGCAGAACCTATTTCCCCCATGGTGTGTGGTTGCTAGTGTTTCTGCTCAGTTTTTCTTAATTGCATTTTTTATTTCTTAATTTTTAAACCTGTCTACCTGTGAGTCACCTCTGTGTCTGAATAACTTAATGGTCAGCCTGTAATTGGTCAGAGGTTGTGTTCAAATATGTCAAGCCAGTAAAGCTTCTACCCTATGTCAGTGGGTATGTTTGTGTGTTGGGGAGTATATTCAAAGTTACAGTAATTTTTAGGTCTACCCCATCTTTTACTTTCTACTGGGGTCTCTCACATCTACTAAGCAGGCTCAGAATCAGCTAGGGATGTATGGATAGCTTCAACTCTCTCCAGTCTTTCCAATGCAGATGTGTGGAGAGCTCATCAAGGCCTGCTATGGCCATATTATTTCCCAGATAACTCTATAAAATTTCTGGTTAGTCTGCTGGTCCTTTGTTCTAACCAGGACAGCAGCCTCAAGCTAACTGATCTGCTGATCTTCCTCATTCATTTGTCACTGAGATCACAACTATTACAGACAGTGCCATTGGTTGTGGGATTTTCTGTGCTGTAATCTCAATTAAGTCATCCTCCTCAAGCAGCAAAGCTACTCATGCGTTATTCTGAACTGGCAGAACCTTTGTGCAGCATGAGTTGTGGTAGGGAATGAGAGTAGGTCCAGGGAGAAAGGCTAGACTCCCACTGTTCTTACCCAAGTTTCAGTAGTTCTTTTATGACTACTCATTTCTCACTTTTGGTCAATTTCCATAGCCCTGAAATCTTTTAAACCATTTTTTTTCCAATTTTATCATTTTTAGTTGGGGAGAAGATTTACTGAGCTATTTGCTCTGCCATACTGGAAATTCAGTGCCTCTCTTGGTTCTTAAATGCCTCTCTCCTCCCCTATTTTGAATCATTACTAATAGAAGGTACCGTCGCTTACTTAGAAGTGCCCTATCCTTGAAATTTGTGCTGGAGTGGGCAAACGTGTAAGCATATGTGTAAAATTCTACCTTGAGGAGAGACTATTTTTAGAAGGTAAACCCTGGCATGGATCTGGATAGTGAAGTACACACACATCAAGGTGCTTTTCTCCATGCGTTCATAACCACTAATTTCTCCTTAGCTTTATTTTCACGTATACTGAATGAGATTCAGTAACTGAAAGCTAATCTAGCATAAATTCCTTGTTGAATAGGAATTGAGAAGGAAAAAGAATTTTTGACTTCACATAAGTATTTATAAATGTTCAATTGATCAGGGGTTATAAAAATTCTGAGGGTTAAAGTTATACTTGGATGAATGTAGTTATTTAAATGGAAGGAGAAGAACATAACCCAGGGACTTCACTACCATAAATTATTATTACAGTTCTAACATTAAAAGACACCAGTATGTAATTTAAAGCATTCATTTTTCAAAATGTTGTAACCTTGTCAAAAAGCCTTTATTATTGCCTTTTATTAATATACAAAGGGATTTATTTTTACCACAATTCTCAAAAGTAATCTTTGTTCTTTCAAAAATTCTTTGATTTTAGAAATTAACAAGTACATTGTTCCTCTGTGTTTCAACACAGCACTTTGATTTTTGGAACCCATGTTGTAAGATAAAGCATAGCAGAGTTCCTGATCTTACGACTGTCAGGTTTATGAAGTACATGCATGAGTAGAAGTGAAGAGGATTGGGAGTTATTTGACTGCATTTCAGTTTAATTTATAGTTTATCCTGAACTGGGTAGCCTTTCTGAGTGCATTTTAAAGTTTCCAAACTTTTTGCTTGCTTGCTTGTTTGTTTGTTTTAATGCAAGTGCTATTTTTATTGCTGATTTTATTTAATCAAATTATGGTTTTAGAATATAATCTATATTATTTTTCCTTTGAAATTTGTCAGACCTCATTTCTTGGTAATTTTCATAAATAGTCCATGAGTACTTGAAAATAAAAATATTTTATTTGTTATATACAAGTTTCTATTAAAAATCTTTTAGATCAATCTTATCACTCTTATGCAAATTTACTACACTTACCAATTTTTTGTTGCCTTCATATACTGGTATCTGAGAGAAGGGTGTTGTAATTCTGCAATCAGTTGTGGATGTGTCAATTTATCTCTGTAATTCTGTCAATTTTTGCTTCATATATTTCAATTTTAAATTGGTAAGTGCATCTAAATTTGTAACAATTTAATCTTCTTGATGGATTGTTCTTTTTTATCACTTTTATTGATTTTTTACTTTAAATTCTATTTTGTCTGCAATTATTATAGATATATCAGCTATGTTTTCATCATTATTTGCCTGATATAAATTCTACTACTACTGATTTTAACTTTAACTTTTTTGTGTGATTTTTTTTAAAATAAGGATCATAGAGCTAGATGTTTTTTTAAAATCCATTTGGATACTCTGTCCTTTGATGAGCAAATTTGCATTTATCATAATTACTAATATATTTAGAGTTACTTCTACAATCTTTCTTTAAGCTTTCTGTTTATTCTTCCTCTTCCTTTTCTTTGCTTATATTTTTCTGTTTCCTATTTTCCCTTAGAATGATAATTTTTCAAAATATTACCTTAATTTTTCTCTGAAGATTTGGGACCTACAGTATTTCTGCTATTTTAGTGGTTGCCCTTAATTTTAATAGGTTATTTAATAGGTTATTTGTCTTTTTATTGTTGTATTGTAGGATTTTTTTATATTTCCCAGATATTAAACTCTTATCGGATACATGGTTTCCAAATATTTTCTACCATTGAGTAGGCTGCCTTTTCACTTTCTTGACACAATCTTTTGAAGCACAAAGTATTTAATTTTGAAGCGGTCCCATTTATCTATTTCTTCTTTCACTGCTTGTGCTTTGGATATAAAGTCTAAGAAATCACCTCATACCACAAGATCTTGAGATACTTCCCTACATTTTCTTCTAGTTGTTTTATGGTCCTGGCTCTTATATTCAGGTCTTTGATCCATTTTGAATTAATCTTTGTATAAGGTGTGAGATAGGGGTCCTCTTTCATTCTTTTGGTTATGGATATACAGTTCTCTCCAAACCATTTGTCGAAGAGACTGTTCTGACCCAGTTGAGTGGATTTGGCAGCATTGTCAAAAATCAATTGGCCATGGTTGTGAGGGTCTGTTTATGAACTCTCAATTTGACTCCATCAGTCGATATATCTATCTTCATGCCAGTACCATGCTGATGCAATCACTGTAGCTTTGTAATATGCTTCAAAGTCAGGAAGTGTGAGCCCCACTTCATTCTTCTTTCTGAAGATGTTTTGGCTATTCAGGGACCCTTACCCTTCCAAATAAATTTGATGATTGGTTTTTCCATTTCTGCAAAGTAGGCTGTTGGACTTTTGATTGGAATTGTGCTGAATCTGTAAATCAATTTGGTTATAAATGACATCTATATTTAGTCTTCCAATCCATGAAAACAGAATGCTTTTTGTTTATTTAGATCTTCTTTGATTCTTTTAGCAACGTTTTGTAGTTTCCTGTGTAGAAGTCCTTTACTTCCTTGGTTAGATTTATTCCTAGATATTTGATTCCTTTAGTTGCTATTGTAAATGGAATTTTTTTTCTTGCTTTCCTCCTCATATTGCTCATTACTAGTATATAGAGACACTATTGATTTTTCCATGTTGATCTTGTATCCTGTCACTTTGCTGAACTCATTTATTAGCTGTAGTAGCTTTGTTGTAGATTTTGGGGGACTTTCTAAATAGAGGATCATGTTATCTGCAAATAGTTAAAGCTTTATTTCTTCCTTTCCAATTTGGATGCCCTCTATTTCTTTTTCTTGCCTAATTGTTCTAGCTAGAACTTCTAGCACAATGTTGAATAATGGTATTGACAGTGGGCGTCTTGTCTTGTTCCAGATTGTAGAGGGAAAGCTTTCAGTCTTTCACCATTGAGTATGATGTTAGCTGTGGGTTTTTCCATATATGCCTTTTCTTATGTTGAGGAAGATTCCTTCTATTCCTATCTTTCAAAGTATTTTTATCAAGAAAGGATGATGAATTTTGTCAAATGCCTTTTCCTCATAAAACAAGATGATCATGTGGTGTTTTTCCCCTTCAATTTGTTAATGTGGTATATTACATTAATTTGTTTTCTTCTTGTGTTGAGCCACCCTTGCATACATGGGATAAAACCCATAAGAAGGCAATGGTATTGGTATATTTAGGGTACTGAAAAAGAGAAAAACTGCTACCCAAGAATTCTTTACCCAGCAAAACTGTCCTTCAAAAATGAGAAAGAGTTTAAAATATTCACAGATAAACAGAAACTGAAAGAGTTTATTAACAAGAGACCTGCCCTACAAAAAGTATTATAAGGAATGCCACAGGCGGAAAGGCAAGGACTTTTAAATTGATATTATAAATATTATAAACATGTTCACCGACTTAAGGAAAAATATGAACATAATAAGGAAAGAAATCGAAGATATATAAAACACCAAAATATCTTCTAGCTATGAAAACATATTTCTGAAATTAAAAATTTACTGAAGGCATCAGCATGGAATAATAGATACTACAGAAGGAAAGCTTGGTGGACTTAATGATACAGCTACAGAAACCATCCCAACTGAATAAAGTGTAAAGAAGAGAAGATTGACAAACTTAAATAGAGACTCAGTAACCTGGGAGAAATTATCAATGGTTTAGCATATGTGTAATTGGAATATTAGAAGGGAGGTAATAGAGAGAGGGAGAGCCAGAAAAAATATTTGAAGCATACTGAACCAATTTTTTTCTAGATTTGATGAAAATTGTAAAAATGCATATTCACAAAGCTCAATGAACCTATGCAGGAAAAACACATACACACAGACATGCACACACAGAAAACCACATGAAGGATCATGCTAATTAAAATCACAAGTGCCGTAATAATGTGATAAATCTCAAAAGCAGCAAGAAAAAATGTACATTCTTTGGTGAGGAAAAAAGATAACACATACAGCAGACTTTTCACCAGAAACCCTGCAAGCCAGAAGATGATGGAATCTCACTATTGTGGTATTCCTGCCAAAAAGGCCTAACTCAAATCTAATTAACTGAAAACATCAGACATATACAAATTTAGGGACATTAGCAAAATAACTGATCTGTGATCTTTAAGAATCTTGAGGTCATTAAAGATCAAAAAAAGACTGATCAGAGAGATGAAATTGACATGACAGGTAAAGTAATGCGGTATCCTGGATTAATTCCTTGAGCAGATTTCTTCCTCTTTAGGATATTTTTGAGACAATGAACAAATTTTAATAATTTCTGTCTTTTATACAATAGTGTATCAATATATTTGCTGGATTTTTATCATTGTACTGTGGTTATAGAAACGCAAATATTTAGGGGTAAAGAGGCATGAATTCTGCAATTTTCTCAAATTAGTCAGAAAAAAGTTACATATATATATATATATATACACACACACACACACACACACACACACACACACACACAGAGAGAGAGAGAGAGACAGAGAGAGAGAGAGAGAGAGAGAGAGAATGATAAACCAAAGTGGTAAAATATTAACAACTGAGGAATCTGCGTGAAGTGTAGACAGGAATTCTTTCTATTGTTTTAATTTTTTTTTCTGAAAATTAAAACTATTTCAAAATGTTAACCCCAAAAAGCCATTATCCCAAGGCAAACACTATGCAGTATTAGCACCCCCACCCCACTCATTTTCTGGTGAAGAGAACCACTTACTCTTGGCTTCAAACAGTGAGCCTGCTCCCATCCCCTGACTCTTGTTGGGCCCTTTCAGTCACTGGTTCTTTGCAGGAGCCAGGTTGCTGCCTGGCCTAGCCTGCTTCAGGCCCCAGAGCTCAGAAGACTTGAACTTCAGCCTTACTTAAAAGCTTGGATTTTGGGATATTTATCTTGCTTTTCACCATGACTATGTCTCATTGCCTTTCCTTTTTATGATTTAAATGTCACTGTTAGGAGTGTGTTAAAGCCTGAACTTATGCAACCATTTTGACCCAAAGTTTCATTAGGTGGTTTTAACAAAAGCTCTAATCACTGCTGGACCATTAGCATTAAATTTGCCTATAATTATGTTTATGCCAAATTCTCAACTTGTAAAGTCATTTCTGTTTTTGGAAATACAGTGACTAGGTTCTGTAAGTTTATTGGTTTAGCAGTTTAGTCCATCTACCTGGTATGTTATAGTTCCTACGATTACAGCATGACCGTGTCATACTTAATTTAAAAAGCAGATTGAGAAATAATTTATGTATATGACTTCTGCTTTGAAAAAAATGATGCTAAACCATTTGAAACACATGTAGCATTTACCCAGCAACAAATATTTTGAGTGATTAATAAGTGTAAAATGAGGCCTGTTCGTACGATGATGAACCATAGCTTTCAGAAACTTATAGTCTAATAGGAAAGATAATCTATCAATTAATTACTGAGGCAGCCACAAATAAAAATGCTCTTAAGAGTTCCAAGAAATGAGAGGCGAATTCCAGTTTCAATGGACTAACTGAGTCTTCTAGGAGGAAGTAACTTTTGAGCAATATCTTAAAGAATGGGATATTTATTTAAGGAAGAGACTGGAGTTTAGACTTGAGGCAGCTCTGGTTAAAAGTAAAGCAGCACTAGAAAAGAAATACCCCTCTTTCAAGCAAAGGCATTAGAGTTTTCTAAGGGGTGGCATCTTTGACCATTTTATATGTTTCATGATGCTAAGTTCTTTTCTCATTTGCAGCTACCTTTTCCCTCTCCACATATTATGTTCTAAGTAACTTGTGATTCTGTTTAATTTCAGACCTTACTTTTTTACGAAATACTACTCCCTTGAGTAGGCCTGGATGTTAAAGACTTAGTGATCTCTTACAAGGAATTTGCGGCTTTTTGGAAGAAAAAGCAGCAATTTCTGATGATAGTCTGTAATGTTTAGCAAGCCTTTTCTAATAAAAAAGAGAAAAACCTGTTAAAATGGTTATTGTCTCTCAAAGAGACAATGCGATAGTTTTTGCTTTTATTTTAGCATCTCCTCCTCTGTAATTACACTTCTTTATGCCTCTGGCAATTTGGTATAATGGAGATGCTCACTGGAATTCTGCCAATCTAAATACAGATTCTGGTTTTGCTGCTTTCTGGCTATATGACTTTATGGCACATCCTCAATATCATGCTTCTCAATTGCCAAAAATGGGCTAATCTTGTAAACTTTTTAAGGTTGTGGAGATAATGAAACACATGAAGAAAATCAAGGTATCCAATTAGTTTATATAGGAGTTAATCAATAAATTCTAGTAGTCTTTCTTTCTTAGTCTCTTTAATCATCTCTTCCTCCACCACATATGCCTTTCTCTTCTTCCCCAACCTGTAGCTCTGATTATTAAATTCCAACTCATCATTCAAATTCAACTTTATCTCTTGTAATGCCTTCCCTAAATGACCTGCAGAAAAATTATTTGAACCGTACTTTGTGCCACCAAAACATGTAGACAGAACTTCTATTTATCACTTATAGTGGAGTCACATTATTCAGGGTATCAGTTAAAAGAATACAAGGGAAGAAGCTTGGAAATGTCACTTTTGCATCATCTACATTAAACTAGCAATGAATACAATCAACCCTGAAACGGTCAATGACTATTGATGAAACCCATGGAAAGAATGTTGAATGGCTTTCAGGATTTTCTACTAATGCCTGAGATGTTAAACACATTGGTCAAGTGATCAAGCATCTGGTGATACCAATATCAAGGAAGACACTGGAGAACTAATTTGGGCCGTAAAGAAACATTGGATAATAAAGAGTTAAAGAAATTCATGTATGTAGAACTGGACTTTATGGGAACTTGGGAATTTTGAGGACAACTTTAATAATATATAACTTCTGTCTTATGTGTTATCTTTAGAATCCAATGTTGTAAGATGTATCATCTTTGTATTTTACTCCTTCGTGTTTCCTTATCTCTTTTTTAAAACCATATTGTAAACTCTTGAGGATCAGAATTACACTATACTTAGAATGCAATAAATGTTTAGGAAACATCTACAGAACTGAAATTGATATCGGATATATGGAGATAAAGTGGTGGAGGAATAAGGCAGAAAGAAGTCAGCAGAGAGCCTGGCATATGGTAAACTGCTTGAACAATAATAATCAATCCTTTATTAAGTGCTTTACATACATTATTTCCTTTAATCCACACAACAGTCTTATTTGATAAAAACAGCTATGACACCCTCCTAACAGATGAGGAATCAGAGTTAGTGGGAGCTTAAAGAACTTGCCAAAGGTCACACATCCGGCAAATGGCAAAGTCAAGATTCAAATGAAAGTCTGAAGTTGGATCCAGAGTCCAAATCCTAAATCTTCCACCACACTAACTCTCAGAAGTCCTTTCTCCCCTTCTTCAGCCTTCTGTGTAGTAGATTAGAGGATTTTTACTGCACAATAAGTCAATCAGCAATACTATTTAACTTTAGTGTTTATTTAAGTATATTACATAATGTAAGTGTGCATCTACTACAACAGGTACAATTTCTGCCTCCGCTGATGTAGAAAAATTATGAAGTTCTCTGCAGGAATAGCTCACACCTAAAGGTGTGCTTAGGACCCTGATTAGGTACATCTGCTCTCAGTCCCACGTGGGAATTTAGGGAAGAATCTCTCATTCCTTATCAGTTTATGGGGATGACACAATTTTTACTGCAAAACTGTTTCCTCCTTTAGAATTTTATGATTCACGTAGGTTGGCTTGATTCTATATTTGACTGTGTTGATGGAGTAACAGCATGGAGATTAGAAAATCAAATCTTGACAATGGCTTCTCTGCCAGAATTAGCAATGTTTATTGTTCTTAACATCTGAGTAGACATATAAAATGTTCTCTTGTGAAGGAGACCTGTAGGGTGCTTTTTTTTTTTATTATTAAATTCAGTTTTATTGAAATACATTCACACACCATACAATCATCCATGATATACAATCCACTGTCCACAGTATGATAACATAGTTATGCGTTCATCACCACATTCTATCTCTGAACATTTTCCTTACATCAGAAAGAACCAGAACAAGAATAAAAAATAAAAGTCAAAAAAGAACACCCAAATCATCCCCCCATCCCACCCCATTTGTCCTTTAGTTTTTATCCCCATTCCTCCACTCATCCATACACTAGATACAGGGGGTGTGATCCACAAGGTCTTCACAATCACACTGTCACCCCTTGTAATCTACATTATTATATAATTGTCTTCAGGAGTCCAGACTGCTGGGTTGGAGTTTGGTAGTTTCAGGTATTTACTTCTAGCTATTCCAATACATTAAAGCCTAAGCGGTGTTATCTATATAATGCATAAGAATGTCCACCAGAGTGACCTCTCGACTCCATTTGGAATCTCTCAGCCACTGAAACTATTTCGTCTCATTTTGCATCCCCTGTAGGGTGCTTTTTACAGAGAAAGACTGAAGATGAATGAGAGGATGAGAAGACCAAAGAGAGCCAGGTTCTTTTGAAAACAACTTACTAAACAGAGGCATTTGCCCAGGAAAATGTTGGCTTTGGCTGCTCTCTAGTGGTGGGCAGCATTCACAGTCAGCAATTTCTTCTACAGGGATTCCTAGTCAAAGGGCAAAATGAAAAACTCGAAGTGTTTGCTTGGATACCTGCAGATAGCCAGCTGGGTTGCAAAGAAACATTGTGTGTGTGTGTTGTGTGTGTGTGTGCATGCACCCGTGTGTCCTACCAGGCCTGGGGAAAAACAGGAGAGCAGCCTTCTCTTAGAAGGAAATGGGTATGGAGATGGAAGATACAACCTTCTGAAAACTAGAAGAAAGGGGTAGGAGGAGAGAGGAATGCTGTGTACAGAGCCATAGACATCTGATGTCTGCGCTCACCTCTCCATTCCATAACCATTGGAAGTAACTGTAGAAAGTACTCATTGTCCTCACTGATACTCAATCTAATCTTAGATAATGGTGTTTCCAAAATTGAAGTAATGATGGCTCCAGAGTTTTAGCTGGTGCTTGAGAGTGGACTTCCTTCAAAGCCCTACCAAAGATGGCGAAGAAAGAGGGGTGTATCCCTTGGCATTTTGCACCATCCTTCTTTCTAGAGGAAATAAGTGGGATTCTCCTACTCTTTCCATACACTTTATGGCCCAGAGAAGATAGGAAAGTGCCAAAGGTGGTGGGCCTTTAGTGCCACTCATCCCAAGATTTTCCGTTTTGAGTTTCATAAGCCTTTAGAGAAAAGTTTATTAAGTAAAAATAATTTATTGTTTGTTTTTCAGCAGTTAACTTGTGACCTGGGTTTGGTCCCACCCCTGACACTGACTATGAAAATGTATGTAAGTTACTTCATTCCTTTTGGCTTTAGTTACCAAATCTGTAAAATGGTGGTGTCAGGGGTTGGGGAGGTGATATCCCAGGCTCCTTTTACCCTGACATCCTCTGGATATTATGATTTATATAAGACACATGTAGAAGAAAACCACAGGAAATATCCTGGGTAATGTGAGAAAGCATTTGAGACCCAGATAGGTAAGCAGCAGCTCACACAAAGAGGAATACACTCAAAACAGGAGATCAGGCAGGTGGTATGTTGGTGACCAAAGGCCCTTTCTTACAGAAGTCTAGGCAATAAGATCATAGCCCCAGGCAGAATAAAGTTTGTAGACAAAATTCCCTTGGATCCTCCATTTTTTAGATCTATTTTCTTTGTGTTTGTGTCTCTATATGTAAAGCAAACTGGAAAATTAAAGCCATTATTTGGATAATTCAAGCAGAAAAACCCCACAACACCCACATATGCTGCAATTATCTAGATATTTCAGGCAGAATGGGAGCTCAAGCCCAAATTATCAGAAGAGCACTTCAATTCTTCTGAAAAACAGCAATGCTAATTGCATGACACATCTAAAGAAGCATCACAGAGGACTGATGAGCGTGCACGTGAAAGCAGAATTCTTCCTTGACATACCTAAAAAGGAGAGCACAGAGTAAAAATCGTCCACATCAGTTAAAACTTGGTGGAAAAATATAAAAGTAGTGACATGACTAATGCAAAAATGGATGTGGAGTACAAAAGAAGGTTTTCATAAATATGCCCAGGGAAATAGAGAGACCAGGGGAAATGAACACTGCTAATCAGTGAGGATGAATATGAAATTGACGATGATTCTAAAACAGCTGAGAGACTGAACATGTTCTTTGAATTTAGTTCTAACAGGAAAAATGAAGCAAACAAATTTGGACTATTAGGATATAATGAAAACCTAGCCAAAATAGCTATTGGCAAAAAAGCAAGGGAGGGAATACAGAACTTGGATAATTTGCACTTTTATAAATCAGCTAGATGGGCACCTGAGATTATTAATGGAATTGGCTGATATGAAGTACTGACTAAACAATTTGCACCTACTCTTGGAAAAAAAATCATATAGCTAGGAAGATAGTAGATGTTCTTTTTAAAAGAGGATACTGTAAAATCCTCTTTCTGGAAGATTTGTTTCCTGAAACATCAGTCCTACAAATTTGAAGTTCAAATAGTAAACAAAAGATGGATAGAATAGCATTTATTTATATTTAGAACAAGGATTCCTTTATGACCAATACTAGCAAGATGTAATTGATTAATAATAATAATAATGTTAATATTAATATTAAAGGAGAAGAAGAAACAAAGCACATAGATTTGAATGTGGGCAAAAGGAATGTATTACAATAAAAAATCATTGAAATCCAGGAGACCAAGGCCTTGCTGAACAAGGCCAGAAGAATGTCACAGTGGGATATAATGGAAAGAACATACCTTTACTAGCTGTGTGATCATGACCAAGTTATTTAATGTCTCTGTGCTTTAGTATTATTGCATTTCTATAGTTCAGGAAACTCCCTATTGTCTTGAGGATCAAATAAGTCTAAAACAATCCTGGCCCTTAGCAAATATTAATTCTTTTATCTCTTTCCATTAAAAAGCACTTGCTTTGGCTTTTAGTAGATGGAATTTTGACATTGTCCACATATTACTCCAGCTATTCTTGGAAATCATCATGGCCAAATATCCCATTTTGTGGATGAGGAAACCAAGGTCCAGAGATACTGCTGAAAGTTGTGCAGACAGGTTCATCTGAGGGCAGGACTTGGATCTCTAACTTCTTATTCTCAAACTTCTCTTCTCCTACTGTGGTGGAGTGATGGATCACCACTATACTGCAGAGGAGAGAGGAGACCCCAAGGGAGCAAGAACTTTCTACAGAATAACAATTCCTTCACCATTTGATGGACTCTGAAACTCATAAAGACAGGGCAGAGATGGAAAAGGTTATTTGAAGTCTTGAGAACCACAGGTGTGATTCTTAGTTTTAAGATTATGGGTACATGGATAAAATTGATCTAGAATCATAAAATGTGAGGACTGAAAAGGACCTTAGAGATGATCCAACACACTACTATCTTTGCCAGAAGTCCCTCCTCAATTTTCTCTTGGAGAGATTATCTAACATCTGATTGATTATCTCCCCTGTGAAATCTCAAGACAACTCAATCATCTTTGGGCAATTCCACTCACATAAAATTCCTCTTTCTTATTAGCAAAATCCTTTGGTTAGCTTGATGCTTTAACTTCTATCCAGTGACTTTAGTTCTAGCCTCTTAGCTAGAACTATCCATCTAAATTTCTCCCATATGGTTGCCCTTTGTATACTTGGAGAAACTTATCCTGATTTTCTATCATTTCTCTTCTTCTGTTTAATGGTTCTTAATTCCTTGGATGCTTTGACTTCAGGTGTTCTCATTATCTTGGTTGCTCTCTCTTACCTTCAAGTACAGAACCCCAAACTGAATGCAGTGTTCCTAGGATAGAGTTGCAAGAATTCTTTATATATTCTGACTACAAGTCTTTTGTTTATATTTATGTTTCAAATATTTTCTCCCATTCTGTGGCTTGCCGTTTTGTTTTTGTAATGGTGACTTTAAAAGAGTATGTGTTTTAAATTTAAATGAAGTAAACTTAAGCTACTTTTTAATTTTATGCTCTTTCATTTCTATCTAAGAAATCTTTGCATACTACAAGGTCAACATTTGTTTTTTATCCTTTGTTGAGCCAGAATCATTTAATGTATTTTAAAATATTATTAAACTTTTTAAAATAAAATTAATTACTTGTACAACTTCATTAAAAAATTCATAACTGACACTTGAATTCGTTTTTAACCGCAAATGCATTGTGATGAAGAATACAATAACTAAATTTTAGTTTTCTGTTACTGCCTTGATTCATGCTAAAGCTTCAATAATTTTACCCATCTAACTTTTGCACCTTAGTATAAATGTCAATATAGTGAAAAGGCAAATTATGTCTTATTATATTATGAAAATAGTTCTGATTTTATGGACACTTTGAAAGGACTTCAAGTATCCCTACACCAGGATTCCATGGATCATACTTTGGGAACCATAGCTTTAGGGCTAATTTCACCCTACAAATTCAGCATGACTATTACGGTATCTACACTTAATAACCCTTATCTTCAATGAGGTTTCTGCACTTTAGCAGGTGAGAACTTGAATGCGTCCCCACCTTATGTGCACTGCAGGAATTGTTCTGCTTCCAGTTGTTCTTTGCCTGTCCTCTTGGAATTTTAGTCAGTACTCAACCAGAGACTCAAGTGGATGCCTCTAGATTTTTCTAGAGCAATTCCTCTTTTCCAGCCAAATGCCTTACAGATTCTGACTGTCCCACCCTTAGCAGACTCTGATTTCTGCTCTTCAACTCAGCTTCATAACCCCTTCCTGCTACTGTCTGGAACATGCCTGAAGTAGAAAGCGGGGCCATTATAGAGCTCAACTCATTTGCTTCTGATGTCAGGGTCCTTTACTGCCTGTTGTTGGATGTCTGTAAACAGTACATGCATGAGTTTGTGCATGTGTGTGTGTGTTTTCCAGTTTTCTCATTGTTTACCATGAGGAAAATCATGTTCAGTTTACTCCATCAGGCCCAGAAGGGGAAGTCCAACTATTATATTTTTTAGCCCTGACATTTTCAGTGGTGTTTTCAATGATTCTTTATTCTTGTTTGTAATGATTATATTTTCCCTTATCTCCTGAAATATTTCAAATTTTAGTCAATCTTTTCTCTAATACTTCTGCTTAATATGGTATATACATAATCAAGATCCTTATCTGCCTTTTGAGGTAGTTTTACTACCCAAGTGTCTATTTACTATAAATTGTGACCAGGGGACATCAGCTACTCTGAATGGTAATATGATTTGGAGAAGAACTAGGGAAAAATGCTCTTCTGTGTTAAAGTCTAATGAGTTTAAGGAGAGGAGAGGAGATAAACCTGTTGACTTATTCAAGGTACTAGAGTTCCCTTGTTTATAATTCACATTTGCTGCCACTCTACCATGCAATTCTCATCATTATTTCATCTTCAAAATCTTGGAAGAGCAGTAAAAGGAGGCAGTTTTGATATGGAAGTATGGGAAGTGAATGCCTGAGGAGAACTGGTCAATTGTACCTTTTTTAATCAACTCCTCACCCCAGCAGGGCTTTGTATTGTCCTGCTATTTCCCCACCAAAGTCTGCACTGGGGGGTTGGTCCACTAACATAGGTTTCTCCCAGGAGGGGGCATTCAAAGATTGTTTCAAGTCACCAGAGGCATGTGGCATGAAACATTCACATCTGTCCAAGACTTCATTTTCTCACTTCTCCTGAATTCACCAGCCAAAAATAGCCCATGTTTTCTCAGATTTTTTTTATATTGCTATTATTGCTCTTGATGTTGTCAGTTGCTGGGATCCATGTTTTCCTCTTATTTCTAAAGTTTCTCTGGGGTTGACAAAAGAACAAAGGGAGTGGGCCATCACTGCTATTTTGTCATTGAGCTGCAAGTGGAAGTTTCTAGCTTTTAGTTTCTTCTTGTGTTAAAAGCAGGTAATATTTGTATCTACCTCACAGAGTTTTGAGAAGATCAAATGAGAGAGTACACATAACCCAGTGTTCTGGCAAAGTGGAAAAACTCAGTAAAAGTTAGCTGTTACTATTCTTATTAGTTTAATTATTAATTATAAAATATTGAACAGAACAAATCCAAAGATGACAACACATGAGACCTACTTTTACATTTATATCAATTTTCACTCTATGAATATGTTATTAAACAGTTTACTGAGCCACCTTATTGTTCTTTTATCCAGGCATATCTCTCCAGCTTTTCCACAAGGATTTCATGGGAGACACCTTGTTAAATGTTGTTAAAATTCTTAAGCATTGCTTCTAAATAGAACTCTAATCTCCTAGGTTAGAAACTATCCAAAAATGAAATGAGGTAAACGTGGCATGAGCTTCATTGTGAACTCATGTTTAAAAATTAAGTAACAATCACTGTGAGTTAAGTGCTCATAATCCACCTTTTACATGAATAGATTTCTCCAAATTGACAATAATCTCACCAGGCAATCATTTAGAGAATCCACATTTGATCTTCTGTATTCTCCTGAACCATCATTTTAATCATTATTCTTTAAAAATTGCCATCAATGGTTTAGCAAGCTCGTAAGTATGGACTCTCTCTAGCCTGGAAAGTCACTTGCCTGGGGTTTTAGTCAGTGCTCTCCAGAGAACTGACAGGAAATGATATATGTAAGTATTTAGAGATTTAATGTAGGAATTGGTTCACATGACTAAGGGGATTGGCAAGTTCAAATTCCGTAGGGCAGGTGGCAAGTTGGAAACTCAAAGAAGGTGAAGTCAAATTCCCCAGGAGAAACTGCAATTAGGAAACTCTGATGAAGGTTACACTGAATTCCCCAGGAGGCGCTGGCTGGCTGAAGTAGCGATAGAAAGTCTTCTTTCTAACTGCTGACATCATTAGTTGATGCTTTTAAGGCTTCCAACTGATTGGATGAAAAGACTCCTCTCATTGCTTAAGGCAAGTTCCTCTGTTGATTACAGATGCAATCAGTTGTAGATGCAATCAACTGACTAATGATGTAAATCCATTTAAGAAATACCCTCACAGTAACAATGAGGCCAGTCCTTCTGACCATACAACTGGACATCATAACCTAGCCAAGTTGACATGTGAAATTAACCATCACATCTTGGTCAGGAGATTTAAACTTAGTGAGGGAAGCCAGTTCTTTCTTACATCTCCCATCTTAAATTTTTCACAGTGAGTATAAAGGAAAATACCATTATCTGGGGCCCATTTGCTTATTACCCTCAGCTGTTATCAATGCATCTTTGGTGTGCCTATTCTTTCCTTGGCTTTTTCCTCCAAACAGAATTTTGAACACCTTTGGCTATTTTTAATGCAATCCCTAAAGTTCATTCATTCTGGAGCTTAGCCATGGGCTAAGCAAAGATCAGTTCACACTCAGCTATGTTTCTCCAAGTCACACTGCTGTCTAAGGGGAATTTTGAACGGAGGGGCTATTGATTCTACTGAAACCAGCCTTCCTTATGACCTAGTTTAGCTCAGCAACTCAGTCTAGAATCTCCCTCCCTTGATGAGTTCCCTTGGTATCCTGCCCTGACGTTCTTCAGGATCATGCTAGTCTACAATCCCCCTCCTCTCCACATATGCACCATTGGTGGCCCTACCTTTGTTTTCAGAGGGCCTTGGTCTATTTATGCACATTATTCCACTCCACCCCAGAGCCCTGCTTACCAGAGGGAATCTAGGCGGGACCATCATCATCAAACCACAAAAGTCTCTTTTATGATTTTCCCTCAGCACAGAGATCCTTCCTGGCTTTACATTTACGTAACCCAGAGTGGGCACACTCATGGGTTGCCTCCCATGATGATCATCACCAGTATGCTCTTAGATGCTATGTTGCACCCACTTCTGGGCTTGTAAGTGGTTAGATACTTTTCAGAGCATCCCCTCAGCAGCGATTACGTCAGACACCTTACCTCCAAGTTGTGTGAAACTTTTTCAATCCTTTGACCCAGAGCCCAGGAGTAGCCTTGCTGCTCAGCCACATTAATCTCTGTGGACTCTTCCTCCTTTCGCTCCTCATTTAGATCTCTGACAAACTTCATGTTTGCTTTTCATTTTTGTTGTTTCCTGTCTCTTTTACAACACATTTCCTTTTTGAGGAATTCTGTCTTTCTTCCACACTTCGTGAAGTTACTTTTAAGTTTAGATCATACATTTGACTATGACCACATCCGCATTATTGGCCTTGACAGTCTCTCTTGGGACTTATACACCTCTGATCAGTTTCCACTCCCTTTTTCTTCAGAATTAGATCCAGAAGAGTAGTTTGTGTTTTTGCATGCTCCCTCTCTCTCGCTCTCGCTCTGGCTCTCTCTCTCCCTCTCTCTCTTGCTCTATCTTTTGAGATGGCACACTCATCCCATAGATAATACTAGGATATACTTCCTAAACAGGATCCTTGTCCTCAGTCAGCTCCAAATTATCTCTTTTTTAATCTCTCTTTATTAGAACATCATTCATCACCCCTCTTTCTAGCCCTAAACATTTCTCAGGGTACAGGAATTATTTCTGCACTTCCCAAAAGTTTGAAATTATTTCCATATTATTACTTAGTTTACTTTTATAAATTATAAACTAATTTTTGTTAACTCAAAAGTCCTTCCAGTTTTGGTACAGTAACTTTTTGTTACCCTGACTATTGATATAAACTTTATTAAAATAAATATGTGAGAGATTAACAGTTCAAAACTAATAAACTGCATTTCTAAAATTTATAATCTATATAGACATGTAAGTGCAGGGATGGTGTTTTGAGAAAACTAAGGCAAAATGAAATTGTCTCCACTTTTTGTCCATCAACCTTTACAAACTCACTCTCTCTATATATATAAATATGGATACATAGATGATAGATCTATTGATAGATAGAATGATAATTGATAATTAAGATCCTAATTTGGAAGATAATATACTTTTCCAGCTGTAGAATGGAGAAATGAATGCTAACTGTTTCCTTTAACCAATTTACAATGAGATAACATCCCATTTCTGTAGAGATCAAACTTCTGGAAAACTCAGCCTTCCAGAAAACAGAATTCTCTACTAAAGTGGGGTTGTTTAGAAGTTTAATTAATCAAATACATATTGAGTTTCAATTTTATGTCTTTGGAAGGCAAAAATGCATAATTCATATATATTTTTTACCCTCAAGAATCTCAGTCTTTAGAAGAAAAGCAGACACCTATGAATGTAATTCTAAAACAAGACACACAACTTACTTCAGTGGAGATATAATGGGGTAGAGGGTTGTGATGGTCCTTCTTATGTATCCACTTATGTAGGCCTTAGTCCTTAGTTATTCAATCAAACCCTAATCTAGGTATCGCTGTGAAGGTATTTTGCACATGTTCATAGTCAGTTGACTTTAAGTAAAGGGAAGTACTCTAGATAATCTGAATTGACCCGATTTGATCAGCTGAAAGACCTTAAATGCAGAGCTGAGATTTCCTGGAAGAAGAAAAAACAATCCCACCTTTGGACTGTAACTTCAGCTTGTGCTAGAGATTTCCAGCCTCCCCTTCTTGACAGCCTACACTGTAGATTTTGGACTTTCTCAGCCAGGGCCCCACAGTCACGTAAGCCAATTCCTTGCAATAAATCAGTTGAACCCTGACTGATACAATGGCTAATTCTGGATTCTCAGCAGTGAAGATTTTCAGCTATTCCGTGAAGGATGAGTAGGGCTTAATAGGTAGGGTGAAGGTGGCTGACAGTGAAGACATGGAAGTTCTTATATTTCTGAGCTTCAGCATTATTTTCCCACTCCTTCATGTCCCACCTCCACTTACACACTATTACTTGAGCTTCTGTTTATCATGAAGATATTTTTATTGAGCACCTCCTATGTGCCAGGACTGTGTACATGTTTTCTCATTCCCACAAAATGATTATCTTTATTTTATCAGTGAGAAAACTGGGTCTCAGATTAAGTACATTGTAAGCTTTACAGCATGGCTTTGTAGCTTTGCCAGCTCTATTTCCATCTGAGATAGGCATTCCAATAGCAGTATGAGATAATGGCTGCTAGCTGGGAGAGAATGTAGGAAAACCCAAAAATGACTACAGAACACTCTGTGAATGAATGTTTATAATATTGACTGAGCAGTCAAGAAAAAGTGTTAAGATCAGCATTTCATATTTAAGTTCAGAAACATTTGATCATATTTAAAAATAAGGTTTGATACTGAAAGTAAATTTCAATTATTTGAAAGTTTACAAATATAGAACACTTTCTCTCTCTAGTAAGTGTTGGGTTGGTGGAGTGTAATTATATGTATTTTGAGAGAAGAACCAGCAGAACTCTAGCTCCAAACTACAGTCAGAGCAGGGTAGAGCAGGGGGGAATGACCCAGGATGGGTTTTGTGCATTCAAGAAAAAGATAGTCTCATATACCTTGTAAATTCAGCAGGTCAGAAATAGATCTGGTCCCAAATAATCTCTCTTCCCCAACCTAGCTTGTACTTATAGAATGTATATAGAAATTGTTGCAGTCTTGACCTATTTCCTATACAGCAATTCTCAGAGTATCATAACACAATAAAGCATTTTGGTCAATTATGAGAAATAACACAAAGGATATGCTTTGAAGTAGATGAATTTCCAAAGTCCAACTGTGAGTGCATTTGTATAGCTTCTTTTTTTCTTTTTAAATAAACAGAGTTCAGGGATACATCTCTCCCACTCAAGGTACATTTTGATGTACTTTTTAGAGTGGGAAAGGTGGAATGGCAGTAACATTACAACTAGCAGTCTTGGAGCATAGCACAACCTGTACAGATCCTAGTTCTGCTACATCCTATAGCAAATGACCGTTGCTGAGATACTATTCACAGAGGTAGTAATTATGAATTATTATTGTGGTATCTTTTCCTACAAAATATATTTAAACTTAATCAGAATATATGTACATCACTTGTCATGTTAGAGTCAGAAATGAAAAAAACAAACAAAAAAACTACAAAGCTTGCATATTGCTGTTATAGCAAATACCCAAAGGTGAGTGGCACATTAACCTCTTATCTGTTAACTCCTGATGCTCTCAGAGCACCAAGCAAGGCAAAAAAATTATCCTTTACACAAACCTTTTCTCTTGTCCTTCTCTTGGAGATAACCTCTCTAGAAGAAAGTCACTATGAGCTGCAGAATTTATGTTTTATGGTGAATGACCTATCTGTATTGTTATGAGAGAAGAATGTTGAACTGACGTATATATACCTGAGGACTTTTTTCTTTTTCTCTACATTGAAGCTATTACATACTCAAACATTAACTTCTATTTTTGGAAAAAGGCAGGGAAACAAGATAAAATGAAATTAATAATATGTATAGCTATGGTTTGGTCATTCTTTCTTTCAGTCAATAAATATTGGAGAGAAAAATAATGTGGTATTTAAGCATTTGGACTCTAGAATCCTAAGACCTAGGTTCATATCCTGCTTTTGTGAGTGGGTGACATTGGGGAAGTAGCTTGGACCCTCTATTCTTCTGTTTCTGTATCTGTGAAAATGATTTGATAATAGTACCTCTGCTTTAGTTTCTTAGCTGCTAAAACAAATACCATACCATGGGTTAAACAGTGAGAAATTATTGGTTCATAGTTTGGAGGCAAGGAGAAGTGCAAAATCAAGGGATCAGCAAGGTGACACTTTTCTTCCTAAAGACAGAGATATTCTGGGTCTGGCTGACAGCAATTCTGGGTCCTTGGCTTTTCTGTCACATGGCAATGCACATGGTGATGTCTTTTCCTTTCTCCTCCTGGTTCCTTTGACTTCCAACTTCTTGCTTCTCCCATTGCTTTCTCTCTGTGCCCTTCTCTAGAAGGTCTCCAGATTAAGACACATCCTGGCTCAGTTGGCCACACCTTAACTAAAAGCAGCATCTTCCAAAGGTCCTGTTCACAATGAGTTTGCCTGCACAGGAATAGATTAAGGTTAAGAACATTTTTTTTTCTGGTGTGCACAACTCCAAGCCACAAAACTTCTCTAAAAGGATTGTTGTAAGGATGAAAGTGCCTCATATGAGTAAAGTCTCCAAAAAGTTAGCTATTATTATCAAGTGCCTAACAGGTGCCAGGCTCCCTGGTAGGCCATGGGATTAGAGCAATGAGTAAGATATATATCCCTGCCCACCCCCTTTGGGGAGTTGTTAGCCTGATAAAAGAGACAAAATCTGATCATGCAGGCCAGAGCAAAGGACTATTGAGTATCAGTGTTGCTGCTTTTATTTTCAAATACACTGAATTAACTCTTGGCAGGAGAGTGTGGCTAATGTGTTTGAGGATGGATCAGCTGTCCTCTTTTCAACAACCACTATGAAATGCATCCTGGCTGATATTGAGGCACCTGGGGGAAAAATTTCCTTTCCACAAAAGTTTTTCCTGTTTGATCCCTGTTCCCTGAAATTCTGAGAATGAGAGACATTTATGTTTCTTCTGATTCTAGAAATTTTTCTATGATAGAGCACTTCACTTGAACTAGTAGAAATATAGCTTAAAATTTAGAATCCCTCGAGTCAAGGGGAACAATCAACTCTTAGTCACATGAAGGTTTATATAGCTGATAAGTGAGCCTTTTCCATTAGCAGTCTGCAAGTGGGGTCTTTCACAGAAGGAGAAGAAGAAAATTTCATCAGAGTAAGTGATTCCAAACTGGGAAATGAAAATGGGCCAATAAAGATGAAAGAGTGGCTATGTGAGTTGAATACAATGATTGTGTTTTGTGGTTTTGCATGGTGCATTACCCATTATATAGAAAGAAGAGCAGCAAGGAACAGAGAACATGGAGTTTGGGTTCTTAAGAGTTCTTTAAAGAATTCTTTAGAAAAACTTCTCGATTCTGTTGCTTTTTAGCTAACTAGACTACAATTAAGAAAATCTTAGTTATCATTTCGGCCTGGTTCTTCTGATACCCACAATGTACATTAGTGTTTTATTTTCTGCCTTCTGCAGTTATGACTGGTCTGAAGTCTTTGAGCAAGTTCAGCTCTCATAGCTGTAGGGCAGACTGGTTGGTCAGAGGCTTTCAGTTGCATGGTTTCCCAGCTGCCTCCAGCACCCTCTCAGCACTCTGGGAGCTCTCTCTGCATCCTGAGGTGTAGCCTTTGTCTTCCCCGCCTGTGGCTTTCCTTATTGGCTCACAGTGCAGCCATCTTGCCATGCATTTCCATCCTGCTACCATCAGGAAGAAACTGCCCTTTCTGCTTATCATTTCACATGGTCCTTCTCATCCCACTCCTCAGACTTCCCATAGAACCCAATATTAAACCATAAAGAATCATCCCAGATTTCCAGAAAAGAAAAGAGGTGGGATGGGGTGGGCCACCCACCTTCCACTTCCCATACTGGTTTGGGGGCACTTGTCTTCATTTGCTTACTCATGCCACAGAGGGGCCAAGCTTCAGGGCCTACAGATATGGCCAGTGAGTATATTTTTTATTTTACAATTCCCATACAACCAAATATTTTAGGAGGCCCAAGGAGTTTGTTATAAAGGGATTTCACCTTCAATAGAGTGTATCTGTTTCTCTTCCTACCAAAGGGAACCGAATAAAATACCCTTCCCATTGCAGCAGACACAGGGGCAGGGCCTCGAGGATGCTGAGGATAGTGAGTGGATCTGGAACATTTAGGAAAGTGACCAACAAGCAATTAATGGGAGGAACTTTTCAGAGGCTTTGCCTAGAATAAAAAATCTTAGCAATAGAGTGGATAAAGACCTGTTGCTTGAAACCTGATCTTTAGACAAGATCAAAAAATAAATGAGGATAAAAGCCCTGACATAAGTGACATCCTAGACCAAGTTGGTGTGGACAGGAACAGAGTGGGCCGAGTGTAAGAGGATCAGCAGGATTCGGATAGTGCCAGATGAGGAATCTGGGCTGGACCAGAATGGAGATTTTTAGGAAGACCTAGAAAATTTCAAGGGCTGCTTAGGTAAGAGAAACAGAAGTTTCCCATCAGAACCCCAACATATATACTTTACATTCTTCTTAAATATAATTAAGCATACAATAATCAATAACACATACATAACATTTTTTCTCATAGTATAGGCTGTCATTTTGATTAATAATTTTTTTATCTTCATAAAGACTCAGTTTAAAGAACCCCATCACGTTATTGTTATAGGTAAGACATCTGAACAGGGCAGATCTTACCTGCTACTGTAGTTCACATTAATTCATTTTTTCATTCAATCATTCGGAAAATATTTATTGGACAACTCTATGTGCTTGTCACTCTTCTAGGTATTTGGTTTAAGTGAACAAAACATAACCCCCCCAAAAAATCTTTGCCCTCATGGCAAAGTCAGGTTAGTTATGACCTGTACAGAAAGCCACTGTAACAAAGCCTGTTTCTGCCAGGATGTAAAAATAAATGGGGGTGGGGTGTATACATGGATGAAATAGGAAAATTCCTTAGTCATATCCTAATACATTATTTACATGTGGTTTTCCAGGTTTCCAGAGCTACTATCTAATGCAGTTAGGTATTAGACATTAAGCAAGATAGCTCCCTGGGGTTTAATCAGGGAAACATGGAGCTTATTGGGCACAATCTTACATTCTGTCCAGCTCTAGTCCCAACTTCTATAAAGAAGAGAGATGATAAAGAAGTTTGGGCAGTACCTCCCCCTTACATAGGATATGATTCTCAGGGGTGTAAATCTCCTTGGCAACACAGGACATAACTCTCAGGGATGAGCCTGGACCAGGCATCATGGAATTGAGAAAGTCTTCTTGACCAAAAGGGGAAAGCGAAATGAAACAAAATAAAGTTTCAGTGGCTGAGAGATTTCAAATGGAGTTGAGAGGTCATTCTGGAGAGTATTCTTATGTGCTGTATAGATATCCCTTTGTAGTTTTTAGTGTACTGAAATAGCTAGAAGGAAATACCTGAAACTGTCAAACTGCAACCCAGTAGCCTTGATTCTTGAAAATGATTGCATAATTATGTATCTCATGTGGTGTGACTGTGTGACTGGGAAAACCTTGTGGCTCACCTTCCCTTTATCCAGTGTAAGGATGGATGAGTAGAAAAATGGGGACAAAAATTAATTGAAAAATAGGGTAGGATGGGATGTCTTAGGTGTTCTTTTTATTTTATTTTTATTTTTTATTTTTTGGAGTAATGAAAATGTTCAAAAATTGATTGTGGTGATGAAGCACAACTATATGATGGTACTTTGAACAACTGATTGTACACTGTGGATGATTGTATGGTATGTGAATATATCTCAATAAAATTGAATTAAGAAAAGAAGGTTGGGTAGGAGAAGAGAAAAGAGGGAAATGGGATGGTGGCAAAGAAGTAAGTTTGAATAAACAAGGAGGAGATGGAAAGTCTGAAAAAAGTAAGCTGGACAGTATTTATTAGCATTATCCTTTCCATATTTCAGAACAAAATATTGTAATGATGTTTTGTTTTATTTTTTTCTCCTCCCCTTTCAAGCCCTCAATTAGGCCTTGAGAAAGGAGTCAGTACACTTTTAAAACTTTCCGCTTAATCACCTATAGAGAATGCTCATTAAACGATTGTCTTTTTTGTACCAAACAAGAAGTAACAATGCTTTTAGCAAAAGAAATGGAATGAGAAAGAAATTGCCTAATCAGCCCTGCTCACAAAGTACTTTGTGAGAAAGATTACTGACTTTTCAGTCTCTGCAGAATTTTAATGAAGCTCCATCTTGCTGGAAAATCCAGCCCTTTGTCAATAGCGTTCAATAACTTGACCACCCATGTAATAAGATGTACCAGTTGAAATTTTTCTCTCTGGCAGAGCCAGAGGCATGCAAGAACACACTTGGTATATGGAAGCACTTTCTGTGTCTGCCCCTGTGGAAAATGCTTTGGAAGTTTTGGCTGAAAAACTATGATATAAACAGAGTGCCTACAATTTATATCACAGCCCTAGTTAAATAATAATTGTCAGGGCACAAGAATGGTAGACAGAATTGTGTACTGGATACTCTGCTAGGAGCTATACTATACTCACTCTTTTTGTCCCCACAACGACCCTAAGAGGTAGTTACCATCAGTATCTCCATTTTACAGATGAGAAGACTGAGGCTTAGTGTGGTAGGCAGAATGATGCTCCCACACTCCCCCTAAAAGTACCAATTCCCTAATCCTTGAAACCTGTGAAGATGTTACCTTCTATGGCAAAAGGGACTTTGCCGATGTGATGAAGTTAAGGATTTTAAGATGGAGAGATTATCCTAGATTATCCAGAGGGACCAACGTAATCAGAAGTGTTCTTAAGAGAGGGAAGCAGAGGCTGTAGTAGTGTGAGAAGGGGCCACAATGACAGCAGCCTCTAGAAGCAGCAGGAAGTGATAAGGAAAAGATCCTCCCCGGACCAGAAGGAACCAGACCTATGGATACCTTAACTTTAACCCAGTGAAATTTATCTCCATGTCTACTACCCATCTCTCATGCCATCCAGATACACTTCTCCATGCATGTTTTGGGAAGAGATTTTTCAGAATTCTAATAGGCTGCTCCTCCTGAGAGGAAACTTAGAAGAGACAGTCTTGTGGGACAAGCCCCACTACTACATTTGGTCTTGAATTTACAAATGATACTCATCACTCCCCTTGCTGTCTCAGCTACCATTTCTTTTGGCCTTAGTGGCTTACCTGCTGGCCTGACCTAAATTCTCAGCTCTGAGGGCCTTTGTCATCATGCACTTCTCAGGCCAAGGTTACTGTACCTGACCACTCACAGTAATAATTGGCTGAGGAATTACAAATATGTACTTCGGTGGATCGCTGGGTTCCACATCCATTCCCTGGTGTGTAACAGCAGCCCTACCTCTTCCTGATGATCAGGGTAAATTGTCCCTATTAAGATGGCTACTGCACTTCTTACCTCCTTGTCCTTGGACAAAAGGAGTTCAAAGTGCCCAGATGGTAGCCATACTTATAATGCAATAGGACTTTGGCAAAAGTGTGATCCATTTGGGGACCAGAGCTTCTAATCAATGAGGACAAAGAGCATAAAGTCCCTCACTGATCATTGGAAATAAGTGGAAAACCATGCCTGCTTCCACCCCTTGGTTCCTGAACCCATCTATTTTAGCCATTGTGGACATGGTGCCATATAAAATTCTTTGACTGAATGCAAATACTCCTTTCTGGAGATGAAACCCTATTCTGTCTTTAAGCTAGTGCTTTCTGCATGTCTTCAGCAGGCGGCTCTATCAGACTGGCAGCTTCTAAATGGTGGACACCCATGAGCATACCTTTCTCAGGGCAGCTATAGTGACTGAATGAGGCAGGGGCATATATGGGGCATCATGATTTTTATTTGTTAAATCTGGCAACCCTTCTTCTGGAGGCATCACAATATAAATCTCATTTCTAAGCTTCCTCTTGTCATCATGGGCATTGGCCATCCTGTACAACTGGCAGTCCTCTATGTGAGACCCTTTTGCATGCCTCTTTGTTTACACCCTTCCTCTGAAATGTCCTCCCACTTTTCTTCTTGGTGGATGGTATGCAGATTTCAAACCTCAGGTTAGGCATGCTCCCTACATTTACTGCCCCAACAGGTAGCATTTCCTACTCTATACCTTGGCTGTCTTGCATCCTTTATATACTTTCAATGATACTTAAGGGAAGATGTTCTAGAATAGTTCAGAACATATTAATCAGATTTAACATAGGTCATAGGAGAATTCCAGAACTTTATTTTTAAAGAAGTAATCACAAGTACAACACACACATCATACACAGTGAATTATAATGTTAAAAATCCAATAATAAAAATCCATATTCAGATCTATTTCCTATTTCTCCATGCAACAAAATTAATCATACTTTTGATGAATATTTTTTCCGAAGTCTATCCCACAACTCTTTTCCAACTTCTTCTGGTTCTGACATGAGGTCAGCCCGTCTCACCATAGACATCAGTGAGAAAATGCTGGTAAAGATGGAGGAAAGTAGCAACAAATTTCTTATTTGTTGGTTTATGATACCTTGTAGCTTATGATAATTCTACCATATTTCTTTTGTCACTTCCTCAGGAGTCTTGGTTTCCTTTGGTTCCAATGTCATACTGACCCCATTATAATGTCAAAGTTCCTAGCACAGGAGCAGAAAATTCAGGGTAATATGCACGTTTGTACAGATCACTCAGCCATTTAGGATCTTGGATTCTTCTGCTCTAACCTGATACAATGCCAGTAACTGTTTTGGAGGCTTCAGAAAAGGATAAAAGAAAGAGTTATGTAAAATCAAGTCATTAATAGCATAGTCACATGAAAAATTGGCAATTTTCTCCCAGTTGGAGAGGATAGATTGCAGAATATATTTGGGAGTGAGTGGGTTGGAGGCATTGCAGGCATATTGTGTATGTTAAAGATTGGTTTTACCTTAACACTATTTCCACACTGCCCTTTTCAGATAGCCACCCAAATCTCTTATTTCCTACACCAAATATTAAAAATAGTAGTTTTATGTTTTACCATTATAAAAGTACTGAATAGCATAGCCAAAGAGAGCATGAATACATAAATAGCAGAGGGAAGAATATGAATATAGAGGAGGAAAAAAAAAAAAAACGGTGATGAGGAAAAGAGCCTAGGGAAGAAAATAAAGATCATGCAAAGATAGAGCCAAACATATCTACCCATTACATTTTTGTATATTTTCTTTCATTATTTTTATCTATATGAAAACACACACATAAATTTATAAAAGACTCAAGGGACACAAAACTGGGACAGATAGTGCAGATGTACAGTTTGGGGGAAATCATAGACTCACAAGCAATTGTATTAGTCAGGATAGGCAATTTTATGTTGCAATAACAACAGACAAAATCTCAAGGACTTAGGCCAATAAAAATTCATTTCTTGCTCAAAAATCCTGCTGTGTGCAGTGACCCTCCATATAGAGACTCAACGATCCAGGCTGCTTCAGGACAGTGCTCTGCCTTCTCCACATAAGCCTTTCACAAAGATTGCTGCCCTAAGGAGACAGACTGCCAGAGGGCTTGACCAATCTCTTCTGGGCTTCAATCAGAGTTAAACAGCCCCGCCTGACTCCAGGTGACTTAGAAATGGGGAGGGCAAAATGGATTGCTGGGTGAGTACCACTCTTTCTGCCATAGCATCTCATTTGCTATTTGAACTCTCATTCCTCATTTTTAGTGTGTTTTCTTTAATGGAGTCAAGATCTCCCTGCAAACAGAACAGGCTGTGTCTCTGGAAGCATTCGGATAGACATAAGATGACCACGTGTCAGCAATGTAACTAACTACATTGTGTGAGAGGGTTAAGTAGATGGCTGCTAATATCACACTTAACTCCAAAATGTTACATTTCTAAAGTTCAATATGTGGTTGTCAAGGTCATCCATGATTGATATTACATCCCACTACTCTTGAGCCCTCTTATCTAAGCAAGCCAGTATTATCACTATTTTCTCACCTATTTACTTATTGTTCCCCTCAACCAAAATGCTTTCCCTATTCTCTGCCTCCTCTTTTATCTATATATCAAGGCTTAGTGTAAGGCTTGAGAGGTGTTCCAAAAAGCCACCTCTGAGCCTCCTAAAGGCCTCTCTTACCTCATCTTCTACCAATGATGGATGATAGTTTGTGCCATATACTTCAGGACTTATTTTGGATTGTGTTTTACTTTCTGTCTCTTATTTTTGCTACCCTCTTATCCTAAACTACTTGATGGTAGAAAGTTCACCATTCCCTAGAATGTCCAAAATACTGCTAAGCTCTAGATCCCAGGTTTCCTTGGTTATTGTCATTTTTATTCATTAAAAATCTTCTAGAAGTTTTACTTGTTCTTACAATTATTTATTTTCATATAAAGATTTGTCACATTTGATTTCATGTGGTGTTGCCTTTCTACTGTGTGATTTCTTAAATGAATATAAATAGCACTTTTCAAGAGGGGAAAAAAAACATGAAAAACTAGGACTCTATGCTGGGCTAATTCATTAGACGAGCAGCTGTGGAGTTTTGCATTTACAAAAATAGAAAGTGATCTTGGGAGTTGGGATCCATTGCCATCAGTTTATTGTTCCCTGTAGATTAAATTCTACCATACAGTGCTGTTTCTTCCCAGACATTTCAAGGAGTTGGGTAGCAAAAGTGCTACACAGCAGACATGAAATCCATGGTGGAAGCTTGAAAAAGACCCCAGATTGAAATGTCAGGAATGACTTTGAGTCAGAATCACTGTAAATAATACCATTTTTTAAAAATTACTATTGAAGACATCTTGTGAATGATAATTGTTCTACATGCATTATTGTTTTTATTCAGCTGGTAGATAAGAGCCATTGATGTTTTTCATCATGTTGGCAGGATGATTAAATGATACCTTAGGAAAATTAATATAGGAATAATGTCACAACGAATTGAAGAATAGAGGCCACCAGATAGTGAGCTGTTATAATGGTCCACACCGAGGTTAATACAACCTGAAGTAGATGGTAGCACCAGAGAGATTACCACAAAGACATTTATAGGACTTGGTAATTTGTCGATGTGGGGTGGGGATAAGTTAAAGCAATGACTCCTAGTTTTCAAGATTGGGTAATTGGAAGAGTGATGGTAGGATTCTTGGAAACTGGAGAGTTAGGAGGTAGAGGAGGAGGAGGAGGATTTGCTGGTTGAAATGTAAAGTCTCTGCTTTACATTAACCCAGGTGGGTGACTCTGGGTAAACACATTTGAATTATTTGTCAATGACTTTGACATTCAAGATGGTCACACTGGCGTGTTTTTATTCATTCAGCAGACATTTGGTGAATGCTGACTCAGTGCTTTGCTTCTCTCTGAGAGGAACAAATGCATCTGGTCAAATGATAATTGAACCAGAATACAATGCAACAAACCTCCTGAAAGAGTATTATTCAAAGCAAGCACTGATAAGGTCAATTACTGATTTATAAATTCTAGTAATAGAAATTCCTTCTTTGGATTAACATGTCTGGATTAACATAACAGAAGAGTCTTCTATTAAAAAATCAAATACTGCCAGAGGGATAGCATATTATTAGTCATTTATATGCTAAGGTGAATCATAGCTTCCAACAGGATCATGAACTGAGAATATTTGTTAATGAAACTAGAAAGGAATAGTGAGAGTTCAGGAAATAAATCAACATCTTCAGCTTCTACACAGTTTAATATTTATTGGTCTGGATTATGACAATTTTTCAACTGTGATAGATGAATGATGAAAAAGAAAAGACTTCAAAATGGAAAAGCATTACTTAAAATAATATGGGCATGGATCAATAATGATAGTTGATAGGGAGTGGATAGTAATGTGAGGATTTGCTGAGTTTGTTTTGGTAGAGGTATAGGTTTATTCATATCCTGCTATCCCGAAACAAAGACTATCAGATTTTCCTATTAAGATTCCATTTTGGAAAAACACAGGTTTCCCAAATGAAAGGGGCAGGAAATCACTGGTTTAGTAAACAATGGGCTCAAAGCAGATTGACTATCCATCTTGATTTGCCCAGAATTGAGGGAGTTTTCTAGGACACAAGACTTTCATTTTTAAAATTGACACAGTTCCAGACAAACTGGGACACATTGGTTATCCCAGAGCCCCAAAGTGGCAGAGCGCTAATTTTCAGGACCCATATCCATGGTCTTGGCTGCTGCAGAGCATAGAAGCCTTCATTCTGCAATAGTCCCTACGGTTCCTGGTAGCTGGTTGCCAGCCAGAGACTGGCATCATTTCCAGGCCTCTGGAAAGCCATAGCAACCATGGAAAGCCCACACCTGAGCAGGAGACCCTGTTGCTCTAGAGTCCTGTTACTAGAAATATGGCTCCTAAAGCAACAGATGTGGGGTTTGTTTCCTTAAGCCAGTTTATCACTATATTTTGATGATTTTGCTACCTGGTTCTATGTGGTTTTAAGTTCTTAAAAGAAACAAACTTGCATGAGTTGAGAAGTACAGATCAAAGAGCTATTATACAATTTCAAATTTTCAGTTTTAAGTAACAAATAGCCAACTCTAGCTGTTTAGAAGAAATGAAAAATTGTTGAGCAGATCACTGAGGTATTTCATCTGACCAAACAACAGGAAGGGCAGAGGTTCAGCGATACCTGACTGCCAGCCAGAACTAAAACTTCTAACACCCTTCTGTTTTTCATCTCTACTTCTCATTGCACACTATTTCATCCTTTGCCCTGCAGACTAGACTGCACCATGTGGTAGGAAACATGGAATTCAAGAGCTCCTACATTTCATATCTTGGGATTCTTGCACCAAGGGAGAAAAAGTTTTGCACTTTTCCTGGTCTCAGTTAAAAAAAAAAAATCTCAGGGAAAGACCCTGATTGACCTGGATTGGGTCAGGTGCACAGCCTTGGACAAATCGTCCATGAGCACTACCCGTAGAATCATAACAATATTGTGCAAGCTGCATGGTTGGAATGTGTGGGAAGTGCAGCACAAGAGGTAAGGAGAGGTGAGTAGGCACAAAATTGTCCCCTACGATTTCAAAGGTGTGAGCCTGGCAAAGGGGTGCTTGCTCCTCATAACTTAGGAAAGTGCTTCTCAAAGTGTGGTCCACAGACCAGCAGCATCAGCATCACCTGAGAGCAGGTAAGACAGAAACTCTTGGCTCCACTCTAGAAGTTCTGATCAGAAATTCTGGGGGAGGGCCCAGCCATCTAGTTTTATAAGCCCTCCAGGTAATTCTGATGCACACCAAATTTTGTAAACTCTTGCCTTAGAAAATAAGAGAGATGCTTTTGAGTAATTGAGAGGTTTTGGTGCACCTGACAGAAGATTAAACAAACATCACTTGTTTAACAAAACCTCTCTGCACCCTGCCTTGAGGGAGTATGTTTTAAAATTCCCTTTTGGGATTGGTAGCTCTGTATCCCATTCTTTTTCCTTGTATAACACAGCAAACCCTAAATTAATTGAGATGCGTAGGAAGTAAATTATTCTATTTAATAGCTATTCTGAACATTTAAGAGTTAAACAACAAAAGGGCAAAAAAAAAAAAAAAAAAAAAAGGCCCTAATAAGCAAAATGCATATTAGATTTTCAACAAGCTTGAAACAAAAGTGTTTGATTGAAATTGCTCACTCACTTTAATGTCTCAATGGAGGACAGTGAACCTAAATGAACCTTCCTTGGATGAGCAGGTGCTGTTGGTCTCATCATTACATTATTACAATTGTTACTGATCATTTTACAATAATGAAGTAACAGTCCCTAAAAAGATTTCATTTTAATAAATCCTGTATTTTTTTCCTGTTTTTTTTTTGTTGTTGTTGTTGTTCATTCTTTCTTTTTGTTCAAAGCCACGCACAAAAAACAATCCTGACTATCTGAATGTCCAGTTTCAGATCAGCTACACTTGATCAAGCCATCAAGAAGCAAAATTCCTTGAGGCACTTTGGAGCCTTGGTAGGAAAATGATCACTACTGGTCCTTTTGGCCATTTAAGAGTAGACTGAAATTTAATGTCTATTTTCACAAAGGACTTGAGAAGTTTGTTTAGTTTCTGTCATTATGTTTCATAAATTTTGTCTTCCTTCTAAGCTACTGTGATGTTTGAAATTTCCCCAGAATCTATATTACAAAATTGGGGTCAAACAGCCTGACTTTAAAGTTCTAATTCTGTTACTTTTTTAGCTATGATGTTAGACAAGTTGTTTACTTGTAAACACTTGATTCTCCTTTCATTACACTAAACCACTTACTTTATACTGAAACCACTTTCTTTATAGAATTAATGTGAGGATTAAATGAATCATGAGCCACATCCTTGGCAATGGTAGGATCCAATAAATGCTAGCAATTATTAATTATCCTTTTGAGAGGGATGTTGCTTCACTTTCTCTTGATCTTTTATCCATAAGCCTAGATGACAGCTAGGTTATTTCATATGCAGCTTGTAAAATGGAAAGCAAAAAGAAAAACCTATGGGAGAGGAGAGGTAAGTGTTCCCCCATAGGGGCTTACCTACCACATTATCTAATAACAAATAACACTCAGTAAAATGCACAAAATGCTTATAATTCTAAGATTAGGAATCAATAAACAGACTCTTTCTTGCAAACAAGGTAAAAAAAAAAAAGCTATGATATTATTATGAACGCCTATAGCTGTTATCCATAATTTCTCATGCACAGAGTTTAGGATCATTGACAAAGCAATAATATCAGAGAATTGCTTCACCACAGGGATCTAAATTTTTACTGTTGTTGAAGAAACTAAACTAGAGGTTCTTCATAGAACATGTCACTGACTTTTCTTCTTTATTGGCAGAGATGATAAAAAATGGGTCCCCATGACATACAGTAATTAGGATCTTTATAATGCTGAGATTATATAATCCCATCAATACATTTTCCTGACATCAGAATTCCTGGGTATTGGAGAAGGATGATAGAATTTCTGAGTCTTATCTCTTCAATATCTTATTTAAAGAATCTTGGGCAGAGCCATTTTAGTTGCCCAAACTGGGAGAAAATAGAAGTCAGTCAAATATAGCAGCTGTTTTATTTCCATACAATGATGCTGCATAATAGCTCATCTGAGCAGGAGACAAAATCTGATTCCAGCCCTTACTGCACTGGGGATTTCAGGTAGGCTGAATGTAATTACTTACTTTGGAGTCAGGCCAAGTTGTCTGGTATATGAGCATCTCGTTTTGGGACATTTGGGCTATGGGATCATTAAGGGCTAAATGTGCTCAGTGTCCAAATTCTTGGTATTTCACAGTGGCAAGAAAGAAAGAATCTTGAGATTATCAGATTCATCATTCCATTTCCAAATGGACTAGGACGTAGCTCAGAGTGCTTTCTGTAGGTGTCAATATGATCTATGGAATTTTTGAGACAATTAGATGATGAGTATCAGCAGATGTTAATATTCATTATTTGTCCTTCACCTATGTTCAGAGGTATTTATAGCAATGTATAGATTCAAATAGTAGGATAAAACAGAACTGAAAGAATAGATGTGTTTAGGCATCAGAGTTAAGTAGATTACACTATTTTGGAACAGAATTTGGGCTTCTGGTTTGTGGCTACTAAACGAAAGATGGAAATATACCCAAATGTGTGACTTTCTGTTTTTTTCCCTCTTTTGCTGAATCTAGCATGTAGCAGGTGCTCACAAGGGTGAAAAAAAAAATGAGTGGACAAATATATCTTCAGTGACTTTTCTCCCTGATTATAGAAATCAAACAGGAACCTAGTGTGCTGGTATGTTATGTATTATGTTCCCAAATATGCCATGTTCTTTAATGCAGTCTTGTGGGGCAGATGTATTAGTGTTGATTAGATTGGAATCTTTGGATTGGGCTTCTTCCATGGAGCTGTGACCCACCCAACTGTGGGTAATACCTTCGATTAGATTATTTCCATGAAGGTGTGGCCCCTCTCATTCAGCATGGGTCTTTATTAGTTTACCAGAGACCTATTAAAGCTCAGACAGAAGGAGCTCAGTATAGCCACAACTTAGATATTTTGAAGACAGCTGTTGAAAGGTGACGCTGACATTTTGGAGAATGCCGTTTTGAAATGCAACCTGGGAGCAAGCAGACTACAGCTACGTGCCTTCCCAGCTAACAGAGGTTTTCCAGATGCCAATGGCTTTTCTCCAGTGAAGGTACCCTATTATTGATGCCTTACCTTGGCCACTTTATGGCCTTAAGACTGTAACTTTGTAACCAAATAAATTCCCTTTATAAAAGCCAATCCATTTCTGGTGTTTTACAAAATGGCAGCATTAGCAAACTGGAACACCTGGTTTCTTGCATGAAGACCACAAGGGATGATTTGGACAATACCCTTAGCCATGTTTCTATGCAAGAGATTGATATTTCAACTAAGTCAACATCCCTTAGCTTTTGTTACGTTTTCTCCCCATGGTTCCAAAATTCAGGTATCTCTAGGCGTGCCTTACAAATTTAGAAAAGGAGTCAACATAAATATTTAATTCAACTAAAGTATGAGAAATGCTAGTGTTCAAACGCTGAGTAAGACCCAGTTCCTGTCTTGGCGTAGAAACAATCCAGAAAGGAAACTTACATAAGTACCTCCCTGAAAAAAAAAAAAAAAAAGAAAAAGAAAATGGAAAAACAAACAAAAAGTCCCAAGAATTCAAGGCACAATATTAAAAGTATCATGAGAATTATAACATGCTTTTGGATAGGGTGGACTGGTTTAAAAGAGGAAGAGCACAGCCCACAAGTGAGGAGATTAAGGAAAGATGAACTTTGAGGGATAGACTGGTTCTATTGTTGGAGTAGGAGAAAAGTTATTGATCCAGGACAAAAGGACAAAATCAAAAGCAAAATTATCCAGCATGTCTATCCATTAAAAAAAGTTACAGTTTATTTGCATCATTGGATGCATACATTTTGGATAACAGTGACATTATACAAGTGATTGGGACTATATTGTGGAGGGCCTCAAATGTCAGAATAAGACCATTGGGGAGTCATGGAAGGTAATGAGGGCATTCAATATACTTTCAAAAGTGACTGTGGCAGGAAGATGGGACAGAGTAGAGAGAATTTGGAAATTAGAGAACTAAATGGATTTGAATTGCTCAGTTGATAAGACATGGGAGTCTAAATGTGGATACTTTTAGTGGGGTTATCAGGAAAGCTTTCTGGTAAAATTTGGACATTAATTGGAATAGTGAATCCTATTTTTAGATTTGTCTTTATTGTGGTTTTGTGGTTGTTAATAAAGTAATATATCAACGTTGACAATTTGTATAAAGAAGATAGGTCTGTTATTCCTGTTCTGTCATTGAGGTAATAGAAGACGGGCTTGTTGGCAATATTTTTTCAAACTCTTACAGTGATTAAAAGTGTTCCATTATTAAACAAAAAGCATAATTCTTGCAATGTTTTGTTTTGATCTGACTTTCATTTTCACCTATCTGCCTTTCTGAACTGTGTTTTACTTTTGTGATTTTTAATATAAATTTTTTGTTAATAAAGCATCATCAATAATACAAGAGCAACTAATTTAATGACCAAAGTGCTATGAAATGACCAGGTATGACCTTTAGTTGAAGGTCCCATGGAGGGTGTCCTTCTCTTTCTTTCCTTTTTAAACAAATCAAAAAAAATTTTTATACCTTTGGAAAATTTCAGCAAAATAAAAGCAAGGAGTACCCAAAATTAAATTCTTGTTTCTTAAACTGCCACTTAAAAGTGTTGCACTGGGTGTTATAGAAGTGGCAGTCCCATAGTAAACAGTGAAATGGAAAAGAAAGAGAAAGACTGGAGGAGTCAAACAAGCACTACAGGTGCTCCCCTCTCTGTTAAAAAAAAAGGAGGTGACAAAGTGCTATATTTAAAAACAGGCATACTCTATGGCATGCTAAACTTTTCAGAATAAAAGTTCATATTTTTACCTGTGCAAAATAGGGAAGAAAGCTAATTTTAGTTGGAACAGTTATTTAACCTGACCAATGGTATATCATGGGCTAATTAGAAGTTACATCACGTAGAGAAGTGTTGAACTCTCACCATCTCTCAGGGATTCATTGTTCTAAGGGCTTATGTGTATGATTTCATCTTCACCACCACATTAGGAAGTGTTATCAAAATTATTTAAATAAAGCTGAAATGTTTATTTTAGTTTTTTAAATTTAGTAAAATCTCATTAAATGTTTTTCTTTTCTTTTTAATCTTCATTTTATTGACATATATTCATATACCACGCAGTCATACAAAACAAATCGTACTTTCGATTGTTCACAGTACCATTACATAGTTGTACATTCATCACCCAATCAATCCCTGACACCTTCATTAGCACACACACAAAAATAACAAGAATAATAATTAGAGTGAAAAAGAGCAATTGAAGTAAAAAAGAACACTGGGTACCTTTGTCTGTTTGTTTCCTTCCCCTATTTTTCTGCTCATCCATCCATAAACTAGACAAAGTGGAGTGTGGTCCTTATGGCTTTCCCAATCCCATTGTCACCCCTCATAAGCTACATTTTTATACAACTGTCTTCGAGATTCATGGGTTCTGGGTTGTAGTTTGATAGTTTCAGGTATCCACCAACAGCTACCCCAATTCTTTAGAACCTAAAAAGGGTTGTCTAAAGTGTGCGTAAGAGTGCCCACCAGAGTGACCTCTCGGCTCCTTTTGGATTCTCTCTGCCACTGAAGCTTATTTCATTTCCTTTCACATCCCCCTTTTGGTCAAGAAGATGTTCTCCGTCCCACGATGCCAGGTCTACATTCCTCCCCGGGAGTCATATTCCACGTTGCCAGGGAGATTCTCTCCCCTGGGTGTCTGATCCCACGTAGGGGGGAGGGCAGTGATTTCACCTTTCAAGTTGGCTTAGCTAGAGAGACAGGGCCACATCTGAGCAACAAAGAGGCATTCGGGAGGAGGCTCTTAGGCACAACCATAGGGAGGCCTAGCCTCTCCTTTGCAGCAACCATCTTCCCAAGGGTAAAACCTGTGGTAGAGGGCTCAACCCATCAAACCACCAGTCCCCTATGTCTGTGGTCATGTTAGCAACCATGGAGGTGGGGTAGGCGAATACCCCTGCATTCTCCACAGGCTCCTCAAGGGAGCACTGCAACTTTTTTTTTTTTCTTTTTTTTTTAACTTTTCCTTCTTTTTTAAATCAACTGTATGAAAAAAAAGTTAAAAAGAAAACAAACATACAATAAAAGAACATTTCAAAGAGACCATAACAAGGGAGTAAGAAAAAGACAACTAACCTAAGATAACTGCTTAACTTCCAACATGTTCCTACTTTACCCCAAGAAAATTACCTAATATAGCAACATTTCTGTGAACTTGTTCCTACTATATCCATCAGAAATTAACAGACCATAGTCATTCCTGGGCATCCCCAGAACGTTAAATAGCTTATCTGTTCTTCTTGGATTATTGTTCCCCCTTCCTTAATTGCTCTCTATTGCTAGTTCCCCTACATTCTACATTATAAGCCATTTGTTTTACATTTTTCAAAGTTCACATTAGTGGTAGCATATAATATTTCTCTTTTTGTGCCTGACTTATTTCGCTCAGCATTATGTCTTCAAGGTTCATCCATGTTGTCATATGTTTCACGAGATCGTTCCTTCTTACTGCCGCATAGTATTCCATCGTGTGTATATACCACATTTTATTTATCCACTCATCTGTTGAAGGACATTTGGGTTGTTTCCATCTTTTGGCAATCGTGAATAATGCTGCTATGAACATTGGCGTGCAGATATCTGTTTGTGTCACTGCTTTCCGATCTTCCGGGTATATACCGAGAAGTGCAATCGCTCGGTCGAATGGTAACTCTATATCTAGTTTTCTAAGGAACTGCCAGACTGACTTCCAGAGTGGCTGAACCATTATACAGTCCCACCAACAGTGAATAAGAGTTCCAATTTCTCCACATCCCCTCCAGCATTTGTAGTTTCCTGTTTGTTTAATGGCAGCCATTCTAACCGGTGTTAGATGGTATCTCATTGTGGTCTTAATTTGCATCTCTCTAATAGCTAGTGAAGCTGAACATTTTTTCATGTGTTTCTTGGCCATTTGTATTTCCTCTTCAGAGAACTGTCTTTTCATATCTTTTGCCCATTTTATAATTGGGCCGACTGTACTATTGTCATTGAGTTGTAGGATTTCTTTATATATGCAAGATATCAGTCTTTTGTCAGATACATGGTTTCCAAAAATTTTTTCCCATTGAGTTGGCTGCCTCTTTACCTTTTTGAGAAATTCCTTTGAGGTGCAGAAACTTCTAAGCTTGAGGAGTTCCCATTTATCTATTTTCTCTTTTGTTGCTTGTGCTTTGGGTGTAAAGTCTAGGAAGTGGCCGCCTAATACAAGGTCTTGAAGATGTTTTCCTACATTATCTTCTAGGAGTTTTATGGTACTTTCTTTTGTATTGAGATCTTTGGTCCATTTTGAGTTAATTTTTGTGTAGGGGGTGAGGTAGGGGTCCTCTTTCATTCTTTTGGATATGGATATCCAACTCTCCCAGCCCCATTTGTTGAAAAGACCATTATGGCTCAGTTCAGTGACTTTGGGGGCCTTATCAAAGATCAGTCGGCCATAGATCTGAGGGTCTATCTCTGAATTCTCAATTCGATTCCATTGATCTATATGTCTATCTTTGTGCCAGTACCATGCTGTTTTGGCAACTGTGGCTTTATAATAAGCTTCAAAGTCAGGGAGTGTAAGTCCTCCCACTTCGTTTTTCTTTTTTAGAGTGTCTTTAGCAATTCGAGGCATCTTCCCTTTCCAAATAAATTTGATAACTAGCTTTTCCAAGTCTGCAAAGTAGGTTGTTGGAATTTTGATTGGGATTGCATTGAATCTGTAGATGAGTTTGGGTAGAATTGACATCTTAATGACATTTAGCCTTCCTATCCATGAACATGGAATATTTTTCCATCTTTTAAGGTCCCCTTCTATTTCTTTTAGTAGAGTTATGTAGTTTTCTTTGTATAGGTCTTTTACATCTTTGGTTAAGTTTATTCCTAGGTACTTGATTTTTTTAGTTGCTATTGAAAATGGTATCTTTTTCTTGAGTGTCTCTTCAGTTTGTTCATTTCTAGCATATAGAAACATTACTGACTTATGTGCATTAACCTTGTATCCCGCTACTTTGCTAAATTTGTTTTTTAGCTCTAGTAGCTGTATCGTCGATTTCTCAGGGTTTTCTAGATATAAGATCATATCATCTGCAAACAATGACAGTTTTACTTCTTCTTTTCCAATTTGGATGCCTTTTATTTCTTTGTCTTGCCGGATTGCCCTGGCTAGCACTTCCAGCACAATGTTGAATAACAGTGGTGATAGCGGGCATCCTTGTCTTGTTCCTGATCTTAGAGGGAAGGCTTTCAGTCTCTCACCATTGAGTACTATGCTGGCTGTGGGTTTTTCATATATGCTCTTTATCATGTTGAGGAAGTTTCCTTCAATTCCTACCTTTTGAAGTGTTTTTATCAAAAACGGATGTTGGATTTTGTCAAATGCTTTTTCAGCATCTATTGAGATGATCAATTGATTTTTCCCTTTTGACTTGTTAATGTGTTGTAATACATTGATTGATTTTCTTATGTTGAACCATCCTTGCATGCCTGGAATAAACCCCACTTGGTCATGGTGTATGATTTTTTTAATGTGTCTTTGGATTCGATTTGCAAGTATTTTGTTGAGGATTTTTGCATCTATATTCATTAGGGAGATTGGCCAGTAGTTTTCCTTCTTTGCAGCATCTTTGCCTGGTTTTGGTATTAGATTGATGTTAGCTTCATAAAATGAGTTAGGTAGTGTTCCATTTTCTTCAATGTTTTGAAAGAGTTTGAGTAGGATTGGTGTCAGTTCTTTCTGGAAAGTTTGATAGAATTCCCCTGTGAAGCCATCTGCCCCTGGGCATTTATTTGTGGGAAGATTTTTGATGACTGATTGGATCTCTTTGCTTGTGATGGGTTGGTTGAGGTCTTCTATTTCTTCTCTGGTCAGTCTAGGTTGTTCATATGTTTCCAGGAAATTGTCCATTTCCTCTACATTATCCAGTTTGTTGCCATACAGTTGTTCATAGTATCCTCTTATAATTTTTTTTAATTTCTTCAGGATCTGCAGTTATGTCCCCTTTTTCATTCATTATTTTGTTTATATGGGTCTTCTCTCTTTTTGATTTTGTCAGTCTAGCTAGGGGCTTGTCAATCTTGTTGATCTTCTCAAAGAACCAACTTTTGGTGATATTTATCCTCTCTATTGTTTTTTTGTTCTCTATGTCATTTATTTCTGCTTTAATCCTTGTGATTTCTTTTCTTCTACTTGGTTTGGGATTGGTTTGCTGTTCAGTTTCTAGCTTCTTCAGTTGATCCATTAGTTCTTTGATTTTGGCTCTTTCTTCCTTTTTAATATATGCGTTTAGTGCTATAAATTTCCCCCTTAGCACTGCTTTTGCTGCATCCCATAGGTTTTGGTATGTTGTGTTCTCATTTTCATTCATCTCTATATATTTAGCAATTTCTCTTGCTATTTCTTCTTTAACCCACTGATTGTTTAGGAGTGTGTTGTTTAACCTCCAGGTATTTGTGAATTTTCTAAGTCTCTGATGGTTATTGACTTCTAGTTGTATTCCATTGTGGTCAGAGAATGTGCTTTGAATAATTTCAATCTTTTTAAATTTATTGAGGCTTGTTTTATGTCCCATCATATGATCTATTCTGGAGAAAGTTCCATGAGCACTAGAAAAGTATGTGTATCCTGGTGATTTGGGATGTAATGTCCTGTATATGTCTGTTAAATCTAATTCATTTATCAGATTGTTTAGGTTTTCAATTTCCTTATTGGTCTTCTGTCTGGTTGATCTATCTATAGGAGAGAGTGATGTGTTGAAGTCTCCCACAATTATTGTGGAAACATCAATTGCTTCCTTTAGTTTTGCCAGTGTTTCTCTCATGTATTTTGTGGCACCTTGGTTGGGTGCATAGACATTTACGATTGTTATTTCTTCTTGCTGAATTGCCCCTTTTATTATTACGTAGTGGCCTTCTTTGTCTCTCAAAACATCCCTGCATTTGAAGTCTATTTTATCTGAGATTAATATTGCTACACCTGCTTTCTTTTGGCTGTAGCTTGCATGAAATATTTTTTTCCATCCTTTCACTTTCAGTTTCTTTGTGTCCCTGTGTCTAAGATGAGTCTCTTGTATGCAACATATTGATGGTTCATTTTTTTTGATCCATTCTGTGAATCTATATCTTTTAATTGGGGAGTTTAATCCATTTACATTCAACGTTATAACCGTGAAGGCATTTCTTGAATCAGCCATCTTATCCTTTGGTTTATGTTTGTCATATTTTTCCCCTCTGTCTATTAATATCCTTTCTTGTACCCATACCGAATCTCTTTAGTACTGAACCTTTCTCCAAGTCTCACTGTCCTTTCTTTGTTTCTCTGTCTGTAGGGCTCCCTTGAGTATCTCCAGTAGGGCAGGTCTCTTGTTAGCAAATTCTCTCAGCATTTCTTTGTCTGTGAAAAATTTAAGCTCTCCCTCAAATTTGAAGGAGAGCTTTGCTGGATAAAGTATTCTTGGCTGGAAATTTTTCTCACTCAGAATTTTAAATATATTGTGCCACTGCCTTCTTGCCTCCACGGTGGCTGCTGAATAGTCACTACTTAGTCTTATGATGTTTCCTTTGTATGTGGTGAATTGCTTTTCTCTTGCTGCTTTCAGAACTTGCTCCTTCTCTTCTGTGTTTGATAGTGTGATCAGTATATGTCTCGCAGTGGGTTTATTTGGATTTATTCTATTTGGGGTTCGCTGAGCATTTATGATTTGTGTATTTATGTTGTTTAGAAGATTTGGGAAGTTTTCCCCAACAATTTCTTTGAATACTCTTCCTAGACCTTTACCCTTTTCTTCCCCTTCTGGGACACCAATGAGTCTTATATTTGGACGTTTCATATTATCTATCATATCCCTGAGGTCCATTTCGATTTTTTCAATTTTTTTCCCCATTCTTTCTTTTATGCTTTCATTTTCCATTCTGTCATCTTCGAGGTCACTGATTCGTTGTTCAACTTCCTCTAGTCTTGTACTATGAGTGTCGAGAATCTTTTTAATTTGGTCAACAGTTTCTTTAATTTCCATAAGATCATCCATTTTTTTATTTAGTCTTGCAATGTCTTCTTTATGCTCTTCTAGGGTCTTCTTGATTTCCTTTGTCTCCCGTACTATGGTCTCATTGTTCATCTTTAGTTCTTTGAGTAGCTGCTCTAGGTGCTGTGTCTCTTCTGGTCTTTTGATTTGGGTGCTTGGGCTTGGGTTATCCATATTGTCTGATTTTTTCATATGCTTTATAATTTTCTGTTGTTTTTGGCCTCGTGGCATTTGCTGAACTTGATAGGGTTCTTTTAGGATTTGTAGACCAATTGAAGTCCTTATCTCTAATTTGTCAGATCTACAGCTTCGTGGAGTACACTTTCTCTAACTAACCAGCAGGTGGCATCCACGAGCCACCTGTTCTCCACAAGCCAGTTCTCCCCTGCTTAGCCTTTTTGGTGAGTGGGGGAGTGAGTCTTGTGGGGTCCAATTGGTGTACCAAGCTTGCGTGTGTAGTTGGTGTTGCCTGCCCTGTATATGGGGCGTGTTTCTGGGCAGTCAGGGAGGGGGGGGGTGGCTCTAACAATCAGATCTCCCTGGTGATCCTAGAGTTTTAAAGCTGCTGCAATAGTCTAATCCTTCAGTTCAGTCCTGCCACAGTTTGTCTCTGCCACTGACCCACAAGTCCTTGGTATTGGCGTATGGCTCCTGAGACTTGCAAGTGGGCCCCTCTTCCAGGCCGTGCACCCCGGGTCCTCTGTTGAGGGATGACTGTGCTATGTCACAGGTGAGTGCCATCCCCCCAGGGCAGTTCTGGGCTGCTGGGCTGTGTAGGGAGGCTCCCAGTCTGCTGAAATGATGGCTGAATGGGGCTTTGTTAATTCACACTGCTCTACCTTCCCAACTCTGGGACAATCAGCTGAGGTTGCAGGGAAGGCTAATGTCCACGCCCAGTTTTGTGCTGTGTGCCTGTTCTTTGAAGCACTTCCGTCACACTGGGTTGTCTGGGGCAGTTCTGGGCTATGGGGCTGGTGATGGGCAGGAGTGTTTCCTGTCCACCAGGATGATGGCTGTGAGCGGACACCCCCCTTTTCTTGGGAAGTTGTGGTGTTTAGTGAATTTTCTCAGCCACTGGATTATTGCGTTTTGTCTCAGAGCTCTCCTAGTTCTGCTCTTGACTTGACCTGCCCAAATAGCAAGTCTTTGAAGCTTTCTGTATTGGGCTTCTTAGAGTAATTGTTTTAGAAAAAGAAAAAAGGATTAAAAAAAAAAAAACAAAAAAAAAACGGGCCCTCCTCAGAGATCTAATGGGTTATTGAAATGCTAAGAGACAAAGCAACCAGGGCCATTAAGGAAAGGTCCACAGGGCAGAGAGATCAGCTTTTCTTTGGGATTTGCATATGCGCCTCAGGGCCCTTCCCCTTTCTATGTTCACCAGAACTCCAAAAATCCTCCGCTTTTATTTTGGAGTTTTTCGTGTTGTTTTTTTTCTATGCCTGTCTCCTCTCTGCTGGGCTGGCTGCTCTCAGATTCTCTGGTGTCTGGTCTCAGTCTATCTATGGTTGGAGTTTGGATCAGCAGAATGAGTTTCCGATAAGGGCTGCCACTGCAGTTCTCCCTTCTCCTTCCCGGAGCTGACAGCCCCTCCTCCCCCGGGACTGAGCCTGGCAGGGAGGGGCGCGGGTCCCCTGGCCGCATAAACTTACAGATTTCGCTGATCTCAGCAGTTCCACATTTTCATGAGTGTTGTATGAAGTATGCCCAAAGTCAGATTGCTCTGTGGTGTCCAGTCCACGCAGTTCCTGGCTTTCTACCTACTTTCCTGGAGGAGTAACTAAAACATACAGCTCACCAGTCTGCCATCTTCTCTTGGTATCTCATTAAATGTTTTTTATTAAATAAAAATAATACCATTCACATTTCAGTGTTCAAGGTCCTTGTCAAGAGATGATATGCTTTGTACATGTTACATCTCAGCAAACACACATACATGCACAAATTGAATATAATATGAATTGTTTCATATTACAAAATGTTCCTTGACTACCATATACAACTGCTGGGGAAACTGCTCTAATTAGTGGCTTTCTTTGGAGCCATTTGTTTCAGTACAAGTTGGAAATGACACTTCATTACGTGAGAATTTATTGGATTTATGTCATCTGAGAGGAAGGTTTGACAAGTCAGTTAATTTGTCTTTCCTCTCATCTAAACGCCTTCACCGTGGCTCCAATCCTTCCTGTTCTCCAAAGCTCTCTCTGACGTCCACAGCGGCACAACCAGCAACAACCATGGACATTTTCACAGTTTTCAGATAGAGATGACTTTCCCTTTGAAGGCTTAGGGCAAGAGGTGTGCGGAAGTGTTGCCCTTTGTCTTGAATTGTGTTAATTGGGAGAACAGATGTTGAAGGTCAGTGTGCTGGATCCCAAGCGACAGAGGCACTCGCACATTCTTTAATACATGTAGTTTGTATGTTTTCTATATTCAGGAACTCCCTAATCTACTGACCCATGGCAGAGGTTCACTTTTCTGGGTCCAAGGGTGATACTAACACAACAAGATGATGAAGATGATGCCACTCAAATGCAGGCTTGTCTGGTTCCATGACTACAACTCCTTCATTCTACTGCCTTGTCAACATCCTCCCATGTTAGGCACAATTACAGCCATTTTGGGTCTGACTGGGAAGGAGATGAGGAAAAGGAGCCAAACTGTTTCTGTTGCAAGTGCTAAGGAAATGGGAGATCAAAGCACTCAGTAACTTTTTCTCAAACTCTTTCTTAAAAAATGAAGGGCTAGCAGGTACAGATATATTGGATCTCTACAACTAAATTTGTCAACCTCCTTTTACTCTGAGTTCATTTAAAAAATATAAAAAAATAAGACCTACTACTTTAAGACTGTCTTTTAGACATGAAGCTGCCTCAGAATACATTCTCATTTCCTTTAGTTGAAAGGCGTTCCTGGACCTGAATTGAGAAAACAGGATAGAAAGGGTTTCTGACATCCAGTAGACTCTCCTCAAACAAAAGGAAGCTTTCCCTATTGCAGCAGCATTCCTGTGTGTGATGGACCGTTCTGAAAATGAACGAAGTCCACAAAAAGCTATTTTGTAGCTAAGAGGCTGAGAGTTTGCAAAAGAAGGAGCTGAATTACAATAAGTGTTGGTTGCTCCTCAAAGCAGAGTTTTCATGACATTAAGATTTTTTTCTCTTCTCTATTTCTCAGATTTCCAGGAAAAAAAAAGTGACAATGAGGATGTCAGTATTAATTAGAGATAAAATTTATATTCTTTTCTTATCCCCCCAATATGTCCGTGTAGCCATTGTTAATGGCCTCAAAGTAGGCATATTTTCCTGGTGTTATGAACATCATGAAACAACTGGAATAGATCATTTATATAGGATGGACGAGGCATGAGAGCTGACTCAATGATGTTCCCCTCCCCCGATTTTTCTTTCTTCTTGAGGATATCTCAGGAGTGCCTTTGTTTTTACCAGACTCTTTAGTGTAAGGACATGACCAGAACTTGGCTAAGGAATAAAGGTCTATAAACATTCTCAAAACAAACAAACAAATACTCACCTGCAACTCTTTCCGTGCCCCTGGCAACTTTCCATTTGAATTGGGGTGATGGCTTCAAAGAGTAATATCATTCCAATATCTGTCTCCCAGGGTTTGCTGTGACTCTCCAGTTTCTGTGCAATTTGCATGAGTTCTGTTGTGTATATTTTGCTGTGCTATTTATGTACCTGTGGCATAAACAAATAAATATTCTTGTGCACAAATGGCAGAAGCTTTTGCCTTTGTCTCCATCTTCCTCATGGGTGAGTGAAATCATGGACTGTTTGAATAGAAAGCAACTCATCATGTCATCTGATCCAACAGCATTCTAAAAAGGAAAAAGAGGGACAGGCCACAGCGCCCAAGTGCCCTTCTGGGTTGTAGTGGTTTGAAGCCACATGCACCCCAGAAGAACATGTTCTTAAATTTAATTCATCCCTGTGGGTATAAACTCATTGTACATAGGACCTTTAGAAGAGGCTACTTCAGTTAAGCTGTGACCCACCTAATTCAGGATGGCTCTTAATCCTATTACCGGAGTCTTTATAAATGGAATGAATTCAGACAGAAAGAGAGATGAAGCCTTGGAAGCAAGCAGCTGAAATCAACAAACCTGGAAGAGAAGGGAGAGATCAGCAGACACTCATATGCCTTGTCAAATGACAGAGGAGCCAAGCATTGCCAGCAGCTGGTCTTTAGGAAGAGTATCACATTGCCTTGATTTAGACATTTTCCTATCCTCAAAACTGTAAGCTAATAAGTTCCTATTGTTTAAGCCAACCCATTTGTTTAGGTTTGCTAAAGCTGCCAGAATGCAATATACCAGAAAGGGACTAGCTTTTATAATGGGGATTTATTAACTTACAATCTACAGTTCTTAGTTGTGAAAAGGTCCAACTCAAGGAATCAGTAGGACAATACGTGGAATTTGAAGACAGGCTGCTGGCATCCAGGGCACCTCCATCACATGGGAAGACACAGGACTGGTGTCTGCTGGTCCTTTGCTTCCAGGTTTCATTGCTTTCAGCTGCTGGTTCCATGGCCTCTTCTCTGAGCTTCTGTGGGTCCTCTCTTAGCTTCTTCAGGGCTTTTCTCTATGAGCTTCTGTTAATTTCATCTCTTTTAAAGGACTGCAGTAAGGTGATTAAGACCCGCATTGAATGACGTGACGTTCCCACCTACAATAGGTCTGCACCCACAGGAATGGATTAAAAGAACATGATCTTTTTTGGAGTACATAACAGCTTCTAACCACCACATTCTACCCTCTGGACCCCCAAAATACACGTTCTTTCCATATGTAAAATACATTCATTCCATCACAATATCACAAAAGGCTTAAATCATTTCAGTAAAAGTATTAAGTACAAAGTTTCATCAAAATCAGTTACAGGCATGGTCTGTCCTGGGGCTAAAATTCCCCACCTATGAAACATAGAGCAAGTTATTTGCTTCTGGTATACAAAGGAGGGTCATTCATAGAGTGAATATTCCCATTTCCATAGTAGGAAATTGGAAGGAAAACAGGGGTCACTGAACCCAAAAAGCTCCAAAAACCTGCAGGGCATACTTCGTTAGATTTCAAGGTCTGAGAGTCATCTATAAAAAGATGTTTTGTCCTTAGAGCTGGACAGAGCAATAGCCCCACCCTTTCCAAGGGCTTACACAGCAGCCCTGCTCTCTCCAAGCACTGGGGTGAGGGCTCCAAGTGTTGGGGAGCTGGCCATGTACTTGGATCCACCCTCTTCAAGCATCAGGGTGGCAGCTGGACATTTTGCCATCTCCAGAGCACAGGCTCAACCCCAGGCAGAACAGTGGGGTGGTGGCCAGACTTTTCCCAATCTCTGGGGAATGAATTCCACCCTCTCTGAAGCCTGAGGTGTCAACATTCTTCCTGAACAATGGGACAGAAGTCCTGCCCTCTGCAAACTCCAGGGCAAACTCAAATTCTCCATGTACATGCGTTAGTCTACTCTTCTGGCCCAAAGTGTCTTGGCTCCAGACCTTAGCTTCCATGGTTCTGCCTTGAAGTTATTTTTCCTTCAGTGTGTCCATTTTAGTCCAGGCTGACAGTGGTTCCATTCATAGAGATCTCACAAAAAGTTTGTAACTTTCACATGTAGCACACAGGGGTCCCAACCATCACACATCAGGACTTTCTACAAATTCATTCTGGATAATTCCATTTCCAATCCTGACTTTCCCTGTAATGGCTGCCTGGTTTCATGTTTAGTTATATCCTCACGTGGGGCTCTATTCTCTGGTGACTCGCTTTTCAGAAACTCAGAATTTCTTAGACCATCAATTTATGATTTCTTTGTACCCAAGAGCTCAGTTCTCAGCTTATCCCTTTCCTGTCGCATTTTACTATAAGCTGCAAGGAGAAGCCAGTCTGCATTTTCCACATTTATTTTGGAAATTTCCTCAGCTATAAATCCAAGCTCATCATTTTCAAATTCTGCCTTCCATCCAACACCAGCACTCAATTTTGCAAAATTCTCTGCCACTTTAACACAACAATTTCCTTTCCTCCAGTTGGCAATGACATGTTCATCATTTCTGTCTAAAGCCTCATTGGAAGAATCTTAATGTCCATATTTCTACCAAAAGTCTCTTCAAAGCAATCTAGGCCTTTCTATCAAGCGCCTCACAATTCTTCCAGAATCTTTCCCTTATCCATTTATAAAGTCATTCCAGCACTTTTGGTATTTGCAAATCGCAGCACCCCCTTCTTCTGGTACCAAAATCTGTATTAGTCAGTGTTCTCTAGGGAAACAGAACCAACAGGAGATATCTGTAAATATTATGAGAGTTTATAGAAGTGTCTCATGCAGCTGTCAGGATGCGTGAGTGCAAACTTGAAAAGGCAGGCTGCAAGCTGGCAACTCCAATGAAGGTTTTCAATGAATTCTCCAGGATAAACTGGCTGGCTAAGCAGAGATGAAAATTCTCTCTTCTGACTGCTGAAGTCATCACTTCTCCTTTTTAAAGCCTCCAGCTGATTGGATAAAATGTCTCTCATGACTGAAGACACTCCCCTTAGTTGATTGTAGATGTAATCAGTCATAGATGCAATCAACTTACTGATGATTTAAGTCCACAAAATATCCTCACAATAATGGTTAGGGCAATGCTCCCTTGACCAGAAAACTGGGCACCACTACCTGGCCAAGTTGACACATAAACCTAACCACCACACCCTTTCATAGTATTTGTTGGAGCAGCCTAGGAAACTAAAACATGGGTTACATGCTTAAGTAGAATCACTTATGGAACAAAAAGTCACATCTAAGACTTTGAAGACATGAACTGAAGGCTGAGAGCTCTTACCAGCTTTTTAGAAGCCACTCTTAACCAAGACTACTCTTTTACTCCCAATGCTGAGTACACAAAGCCCTTATATTATTCTCCTAACTTCATAGGGATCCACCTGAGACTGTCTTCCCCACATTTTCTGGACAATTTCTCATACTCTTTCTCCTATGCCTAACGAAACTTATCCATGCTGTAATCCATACCTGCCCAAATCCCAGCTACCTTTGCAGATACTATTCTGTAAACATATTTTCAGTAAGGGGATAATAACTAGTAACTGGCTGAGAGTTTTGAAAATCCTATGAAGAACTTACATTTTAACAGAGGGTCAGTGATGTTCCTTAGTACAAAAGAACAAATGGTAACTGGTGAGAATCCAAAGAATAGGGATAAAGCTATGACACTATAGCTCTACTAATATACTTTTGCATTTATATATAACTGTTCATTAAATTATATTTGGGGATAGGGATCCAATTGTGCTTAATAAGTCCTTTTTTGCTTAAGTTATCAAGAACACCATGTAGGTAGGATACTTAAACCAGGTGGGCCCAAATGCAATTTCAATTCAGGATTCTGTAGCTCAGGTGGGTCAGTCAAGGTGAGCAACTTGAGAGCCTGCTACCTCAACAAAGATGGTTGCCCTCTGGATGAGCTCCATGTTACAAGAGGGACCCTAAATTGCAAAGAATGCATCAGATACTAGGTAAGGTATGCTAGCTCCCACTGCATTTAAATTACTGGGAATGCTTGCCTTCACAAGCATATGCTGAGGTAAGGGACATTAACTCTTGATTCTGTGTCATTTAGATAGAAATTACCATTTAAAGCTTAACCCTCCATCCACAAGTAACCTTTTAGCTTGTTAGTATCAATAACTATTTTGAGTTCCATTTCAAAGAGGATGCCTCTTTGCAGTATAAAGAAGCAAAACTCATTCAAGATGCTCATATTATTTATGCATAGAACTTTCATATCTATACCCACATTATGGAATCTGTCTCTCTACTCTTTACAAACAGGATGCTTTGGTTTTCTTTCAACTTTTAAAACTTGCCTCTCATGTAGACATAAACATTATCATAATCAGTAGAGAAGGAGTGGTAGAGGAGACACACTTGCTTCTTTTCTGACCTCAAATAAATGGATCTTTTGCAAAACTGAAAAGGGAAATTTTTAAGTGGGTTATCCTACTTTCTGTAGTCTAAAATATGATTTGGTTCTGATTACAGTGTCTGAAGGGGAAGATCTAAAATTTAAGGAAAAGTATTTAAAAACTATTTATATATTAACTAAGGGCTCTATATTAAAACCTCCTTTGTATTTCCACAAGCTTCATGAATTAATAAGGTGTAGGTGGGGGGTACATGAGTTCAATAAAATTGCAAACTCTGGTATATAACTTTTTTAAGAGAAAAATTGAAAGACTAAATTTTTCCAGGGAGTAGAGATTTCTTGATAACTCTTCTTCTCAGTGTGACTCTTCAACTCATTTCTTATCTACATTAGAAAAAAATATAGTGTCTTTGCCAGGCTTTCAGGAACTTATGAGAGATGAGTTTATAACCTTCAATCCACTTTACTATATTGGAAGTATTTAAGTTGTCTGCTTAGTTGGTAACAATCCCTGAGACCTGATATGTTGCACAAGTTTATTGAGTGTTTACTCAACGACAGGCATGAATATTAGGTGCTTGATACATATAATCTCATTCAGGTTGATATTGCCATTCCCATTTTTCACATGAGGGAACTGAGATTCAGAGATCTTACACTGTGTGTTTAGTAAGTGGAGGAGCTAGGATGTAAACTGAAATTTGACTCCAAGTTCCTCATGCTTTCCACTGATCATATTACCTTCTTTGTATATCTTCTCTTATCATGTAAATAGGAAGCACCCAATAAATATTTTGTAGATGAATGCACAAGAGACTATTGCAATCGATTCTTAAAATGTAAAGAAAGAATGTATAAGCTCAAGCTGTGCAAAGTAAAGGTGTGTGTTACTCACAATTCTGGTGTTTGGGAAGGATAAACTCTAGGTAAATTAGTGGTATGAGCCATTTGACTTTGTTATTCTATCCTATCATAAGTAACCACCTAGAAATATCTAATGTATCTTCTCTAAATCACCATCACCGCCACCAATATACACCCTTATCCCCCACTTCTCCATCTTAGTTCTTTATTAGTGCTAGTAAGAGTCTGACTAAAATTTTACAACTCAAAGGAAATTTAAAGAACGCCTACAATCAACAGAAGTGGATCTAGTAGCAAGTTAAGGCAGAGTCAAGATTATGAAGACAGCCCATTCTCCATACAGCAGCCAGAGAATAATCCCAAAATACAAATCAGATAACACCTTCTCTTGCTTAAAACCTTCCAGTGGCTTCCCATTGCACTGCAAATTACCCAAACTCCTTTTGGTAGCCAGCAAGGCCCTTCACGGTGTGACCACTACCCATCCTTCAGCTTCACGTTACATCTCTCTGCTGTGCCCAGTATTGTCCAGTCATAACAGCCTCCCATTAGTTTCTCAAACTCACTAAACTTGTCTCCTCTGGGTCTTCTCGCATGATTGTCTCTCTGCTGGGTTCATCCATATGACTGGCTCCTCCTTTGGGTTTGGAATTAAAATCATCTCTTCAGAGGGTCTTTCCCTGACCCAAACTATCTAATGAAAAACTCATAAGTTCCTTCCTAGCTCTGCATCCTGCTCATCTGCCCCATGGCAGACATGAATGTCTATAATTATATATTTACTTGTCTGACTCCCTCCAATCCCCCTACCCCAGCCAGTATGTAAGCTCCCTAAAGGCACAGGTCATGCTGATCATTTTCACCAGTCTATATTCAGTGCCAAACTACATTGCCCAGCACATAGGAAGTGGTAGTCAAATATCCTTTGTATGAATGAATGACTTGAGTATTCCCACTAAACCCAGTACCCTTTCAATTACAATATACAAGCCTGTCTTTCCTCACCCCCTACCCCAGGCCCCTGCTTGTTATCATTTCCCTATTATTTTCTACTAATTAAGTGCCATGAATGGACACTAAATTATGGGGTAAACAGATTCTGCTGATTTGCAATAATAAAATGGTCAAGCCTAACAATCTAAATGCAAAGAACTTGTATTCCTAAGAAGGCTTTTAAGATTATCATACAAGTTCTAGGTTCTATAGCCTCTCTTTTAGAGTTATTTTTCATCTCTCTCATGTGGATGCTAACTGCCTACATGTAGGACTGGGTTTGTTGCAGTACACATTTGTGCAACCAGTTTTCTCCAAGCAGCTCCACACAGAAGAATGCATATCTAGCCCAAAATAGTCCTACAGTCAAATTTGAATTTCCAAATGTATGAAGGGGATATGTGATAATGTGACCCAGAGAGTCTCCTAGACTCCCGCAGGGCTAGAAAGAGCATTGAGGAGACAGCTTAGAAGCCATGTCTTTCTAGTACTTCTTTCTACCCAAATGGAGAGACTCTCAGTGGAATGAAATAGAAGCTAGCCCTGAGTACCTGGCAGCTGCAGCAGGAATCTAGCTGAGCTTGCTGAAGAATAGAGCCCCTTAGGTTTCCTTATTGCAGGGATCTGCAGTAGCTGGAAGGATCAGGATAAGGTTTTTATAAGCACTTGAGGAAGAGCTTGTATTTGGTCTGCATGGAATAGTTACCCCCTTGAATCAGGGACTTACATTAACAAGAAGGAATTTAATTCTTGCTACAAAAATTGCTCTCAGACTAACAGAGAGTGTAGAACACTTGGTTAGGTGAGGATCCTGCTAAAATTGGAAGTAAGAGGAGGAGAATCCAAATTCTCAAGAGCCCATTTACCCCAGGTAGCCTGGTTCAAGTTTCACAAATTTCTTACAATGAAGTTCTGGGAGTTAAAGTAAAAACCCAATGACTGTGGTTTATAATACTGCCATGGGGAAAAAAAAAATACATACACACACATACACACACACACACACAGCCACTCTCAGTTGAACCTTTTGTTGTTTTTCTTAAATCTAGAGTTTAAAGAACCCCTTCACTGAGTGTGAGGATATAAGTTTCTTCATTTGGGTGGATGGAGGTGTCAGATCCCTATTAGGAATCGTAAACAAATGTTTCCAGGTTGAATAATAATTTAACAGCAAATAGGAAAGTGCAAAGGAATTTTTAAGAGTAAAATTGGGATGGGAAAGTCTTTCTTAGCATGATGTTAAAGTCAGAAATCATAAAGGAAAAACCTGACAGATTACGTTAGGATTTCTGCAGAATAAAAGAATGATTGTCCAAGTTTAAAATACAGGCTACAAACTGGAGAAAATATTTGCAATATACAAAAAGATTAATATACTTAGCAATGTTAAAAAGTTTAGTAATAGTTAATAAATACAGGAATTAATATGTGCTAGTCACTGCAATAGCATATATTGACTTATTTACTCAGCAACCTCATGAGGTAGTATTAGACTCATTTTACAGATGAGAAAATGGAGACACTAAGAATTAAAATACTTATCCAAGACCTGCAGCTTGTAAGTAGTAGAAATAGAATATAAAAACTCTTAGAAATTAACAGGAAAAGGAAAAGGAAAAGCAAATGTCCCACCAGGAAAATGAATGGAGGAGATGGGGGTTCCTCTTTAAAAAGACAAAAAAGAGAAATGAACCAAACACTACAGTATTTTTATCTTTAACACAGAAGAGTGGATTTTTTGTTCTAGAAACTTCTTTTATGGACCATATAGCGGAGAAAAAGCTCCCTGGCTTTATCCTAATTGAAAAGTTTAGGCACGAGATCAAGATAACTCTGCATATGACCTAACAGATATTCAGAGTCCAGGGAAAGGTTGTGGGAGTCTGGAAACAGAAGAGTAGAGATGGAAGAGAAGGACCCAAGAAGTGAGAAGAGGCTTGAGTGAGAGCTAAGCAAGGTGCAGGATCGCTGAGAAAGCTGCCCGTTGGTGGGCAGGGGCAGGATCCTTGTGAACAGCGAGGTTTAATGCTCAGTCAGTTTTACTTTGTTGGCTGTTCATGTCATAATCCCGTTATTTCCAAATTCCCTTAAAAGTCTACAGCGTAAAACAGGCCTATGTTAACAGTGGTCTGGGGACTGAAAAATGAGTGTTAACCAGTGTTGGACAAGTGTGTGGAGCAAGGACAGCAGACACAAGTAATGAGTAATGAGGACAATGAGCGTGCTAAATTCCCAAATACTAGGAAGAGAGGTTGGAGATTGCACTGGATATGGGAGGGTGATTAGGCAGCAGAAAGAAGGTCTTCAGAAATGTGGAGGATGGGAACATCCTGGTGGTGTACATTGGTGTTACATGGGCAAAACACATGTAGAGCCAATTCTTAGAAAAATACTGAAAGCAATGCACATAAGACAAGCTCTTCAATATCTCTAATTATCAAAGAAATGTAAAATTTAAAATGAGGAAGTTTTGCCAGTTAGACTGAGGATTTTTAAAATAACATGAGCACACTGTTGGTCAGGACAGCACTTCCTGAATGGTGGGCCCAATAAGAGTTTTGGAGATATTGATGCCTTCAGCCTTAGGTGCAGCTGGAGCCTCTGGGCTGATTGGCCTGGTAGAGAACACCTTCCTCTCTTTACCCTCTTGCCATCCAAATATGCTCATTTCCTCTATGAGCCATAACTTGAAAAAAGATGGGAAGTACCAGGTTAGTGTTTAAAGTAGTACAACTATTTTAGAGTGGTTTGGGAATACAGAGAAACAGTTTAAATGCACATATGCTATGACCTCTCAATTCTATTTCTAGAAACTCAGATATTAACTGGCAAATGTACAAAAATATGTTATGGACGTTTATTGCAGCATGGATTGTAAAAGCACTAAAGAAGTAAAAACTGTATTAACCCATTTTTCATATGGGAACTATACAATGTAATACTAATACATCTTTTAAAAAGGTTAAAGGGGATCCTTGTATACTGACATGGTGATACATATATAATGAAAAAAGAAACATAGTAGCAAGCAAAGTAATGTAGATAGTATTTATAGCACGAGTCATTGAAAAATCAGGATATAAACTATCTGGTGTATTCGGGGTTAATAAAGAAGGCTAATAAAGATTTTCATTTTGGAAAGAAAATTATTTCAACCAAGTGAAATAATTGCAGTCAAGGTCTGTTGCATTTAATAGGCAAACCAGGGAGACAAACCCTCATATTGGTGCCTTTGTCTAGTGTTTTCCCGTCTGGGTGTGTCACAGGTAATATTCATCATCAAAAGGAAGAAGACAGCTTAATATCCTCTAAAGAGATTTCACAGTTCTGCCAAGGATGCAAGTGTAGTATTGCTTTGGACATAGGATAACACAGGAAGAAATATTCCTCACTACTACCAATTAGAATAGTGAAGTCTTCCGCTTTGAGAATTGCTAACCTGGCATCTTCCAATTGTCTCATTCATCTCCCAGTATTTTCCTCCTTTTATAAGACTAAATAATTAATTTAGTAAGATTGTTGAACAGATTTTTATCAGGCTTATCATGTGGATATGCCAATATTGGAGTGTATATTTTGTATGTATATAACTAACAGATTTTCCTTCTCTCTTTTGCCAAAACCCAAAACATTGACTAAGACATAAAATGTGATAAAAACAAAGACATACGTTATTTGGAGTCTGAAAAGGCAGCCAGCCTTTTGGTGGAATAGCTAAACATGCCTCACCATATCCTAAGCTATTAGCAAAACACTTCTTATGCCAATTTATTGAGTATCTTCCATGTATGAAGCATTATTAAGAGCTTCAGAGACTATAAAAAGAAATAGTGGAGAGCCTTTTAGTCTTTAAGGGAGAACAGCTTTGACATACAAGTTAAAAAGCAATGCCCTGCACCAAGTCAAGCAGACACATTGGCATTCTATGATTTCCATAGCTGCTATCATCTCCTACATGAAACCAACCTAACAAGTTGCAGAGGCTGGATGTGTCTGTTGGCATAGGAAGTAGGGACATAAGACTAGCAATGTGAATTACCACCAAACTCTTTTGATTTCATACCATCTCTTTCAAGTTGATCAGTCTCATTTGGGTAAATATTCAGGCAATTCAAACTTCCATTTTCTAATAGGGCTGATTGTCCTCTACACTTTTTACTTATGAAGATGGGGTCTAGGTTCAACAGGGAGCTGAGGTGACCTCAGGGCTTTGAGGTTTTGGCCTGGTTTTCATGTTGACATCTTGTTTTGCTTCTCCCTGAGAAGCAACCTCACTTGGTGCCAAGTTTGGTGGTGATGGAGTCCATTACTCTGGGAAGGTGCTAGCATCTGTCTCTGCTGATCTTGAATAAGGGTCTACTTGTCTACACGGGCATCTGTCAGAACCGGAGAGAGGTGCCCCTTATGGGCAGACACAGCCATACATTAGCATGTAGGACTCGGCATGGACAGTACAGGCCAGAGTATAGCTGAACTCACCCCTTCAGCAGGCTCCTTGGCACAGAGCCCAACCTGCACAACCATGCTTGGTCGTCCTGTTTCTCATGAAGCTTCCCCCATCTGCTCCCTTTGCAGCTTGATATCAGGCATTTTCTGACCCATGGGAACGACACAGACCTTTCCCAACTTTGGAGCAGCACGTGGCACTTCTGGATTCCTCCCATGTCAAAGGCCAGTGGGAACCATATTGCTGTCTACAATCTCAGGCTCATCTATCCAGATACCTGTGAGTTAGATCCAAGGACAGAGGCTGTTTCCTGATGGACACTATTATGAGTTAAATTGTGCCTGCTAAAAAGATATGTCTAAATCTGTGGTGGTTTAGAACTATGGATCCCAGAAAAACATGTTCTTTAAAATTAAGCCTTTCCTCTGGGTGTAGACCCATTGTAAGTAGAACCTTTTGATGAGGTTACTTCAGTTAAGGTGTGACCCACTCCAGTCAGGATGGGTATCAATCCTATCACTGAATCCTCTATAAGCAGAATAACATTCAGAAAGAAGGAGAGAGACAAAGCCACAGTAAGCAAGAAGATGAAGTCAGTGAAACCTGCAGGAAAAGGGAGAGGCAGGGAGTGGCTCCCATGTGCCTTGCCAAGTAATAGAGGAGCCCAGGCAAGGATCAGAGGCCACCAGCCCCAGAACACCAGTCTTCAGGAAGAAAGCATAGCCTTGTCTGGATCTGGACTTTTTCCTAGCCTCCAAACCTTGAGTTAATAAATTCCCATTAATTAAGTCAATTCCTTGCATGGTATTTGCTTGAGCAGCCAAGGAAAGAAAAACAAAGTTCTAAACCCCAGTACCTGTGAATGTGATCTTATTTGGAAATAGGGTCTTTCAGGATGAATTAAAGGTGGGCCCTAATCCAATGACTGATGTCCTTATAAGAAGAGGAGGTGAGACAGGGGGCAGAAAGTCATGTGAAGATGGAGGCTGAGATTGGAGTGATGCATCTAAAAGCCAAGAAATACCAAGGATTGCTGGCAAACATGGGAAACTAGATGTGATAGATTGAATATGTACTCCCTCAAAAGACAGGTTTTAATATTAATCTGCATTTCTGTGGGTGTGAGTTTATTTGTAAATAGGGCCCTTTGAAGCTGTTATTATTGGTTAAGATGTGGCCAACTGAAACAGGGTGGATCTTATTCCTATTACTGGAGGCCTTCCTTCTAAAGAGAAGGCCGCATAGGAAAAAGCCGAAGTCAGCAGAACCAGGAAGAACAGACACAAGGGGGAGAAATTGCCATGTGATGGGAGGCAGAGACACAAGCAAAGGAAGCCCAAGCATTGCAGCAAGTCAGCACCCGGATGCTACAGACTTTGGGGAGAAAGCCTGGTGTTGGGGATTGCATCATGCTTCCCACAAAAGGCATGTTCAGGTCCCAATCCCTGTTCTTGCAGGTGTGAACCTGTCTGTAAATAGGACCTTTGGAGAAGTTATTAGTTAAGGTGTGCCCAAACTGGATGAAGGTGGGTCTTCATCAAATTTGGCTGAAGTTCTTAAAAGTGAAGGAAATTGGACACAGAAGAAGCAGCCACAGGGAGCAGCCAGAAACAGGAATTCACTGGAACCTGGAAGAGAAAGGAGAAGATGCCACTATGTGCATTGCCATGTAGTGGAAAAGTCAACCCCAAAGATTGCCGGCCAGCCAGAAGATACTGATCCTGGGAGGAAGAAAGCACTCTAGCTTCTGTAACCATGAGCCAATAAATTCCTATTGATAAGCCAACCCACTGTATGATATTTGTTTTAGCAGATAAGAAACTAATACACATGGCCTTGTTGACGATTTGATTTTGGACTTCTAGTCTTCCAAACTTTGAGCCAATAAACTCCTATTGCTAAGTAGCATTTGTCAAAGCATCCTGGCAAACTAAGACTCTAGAAAAGGCAAGGAAGGATTCTCCCTTACTGTTTTCAGAGGGAACACAGCCCTGGACACCTAGAACTGTGAGACAATAAATTTCTGTTGTTTCAAGTCACCCAGTTTTTGGAACTTCATTGTCAGCCTTAGGAAACTAAGACAGACACTAACAACCATGATTTCATAGACTTTTTTTTGCCATCAGAGTGAGAGATTAAGGCCTGATCAGGATACCCTGACTTCACTCTGTGCCAGCAGGACCAGCACCTGAACTTTTATTTCCTTATGCAGTCTCATATTTTGTGCTTTTCAACTAGAGCACTGAATTAATTCCATCAACACAAAGAACAAGTAATTTTGAAAATGTTCATACTCATTAGAACTTCATTTAAACAGGCAACTTGCATCAGCCTAGTTCTGAGGGGACTAACAAAATTGGGAAGCTTCTCACATCTTCCAGATTTATGTTTAACATACAAACTTATCAAATTATTTGGCAATAATAGTTGACTGCATCATAATTGTCACAAAGTGATCAAACGTGAGAAGTTACCAAATCTCTTACTAACTCACTGCCTTGTCTTTAGTTGCCCAAAGAGTCCTCCTTCTGCTATGAGTTTTTATTTTTTAATGTAATTTGTACTCAGGGTTTTCAGACAGTGATGCCAAAGTGACCATCTTTACGTGATTACCTAAGAGTGACAACATCACTCAAGTGTGATGCAACTGGGGGATTCTTCACTGAGGGTCTGGGATGGGGTTTTAAAGGAATCATGCTCCCTAAATGGCATGCAAAATGTAATGAATTTTCTGGGAAAGTGTCCATAGCTTTCATAACATTCCCTAAAGTACCCATGACAAAAATAAACCAAACAAAACAAACATACAAAAATCTACCGCCTAGAACACAAGTAGGACCATCCCTAAAGGAGCTTTCATGACATATCTGAGTGGGAAATATTACCCCCAAAGTCCCCATGCTTGTTTTGTTACGTAAATAATGCCTAATTGAATCTAGGGAAATGATATATACATATATTAAAATACTACTGTCTTTTCTTGAATTCTTTAAACTTAAAGCTAGGCTAACTGTCTTTGCTCTTCAAAGGTTAGTCATCAGAGTTTATAGGAAGAGAAACCAGAAAAAAATGAACTTCCTTTCATAGCTTTAGATCTGCTGTACAAATATAATATCTGTTAGAACCCCCAGGGGCTACAGTGGAGCAATATATAAGTACAGAAATATGATAAAGAAAAACATTGACTCGTCTGCTATTGCAGTTGAATATATACAACTTTTTTTTCTGTTTTCAGGAGAGAACACATAAAACCATTTAAGGTGCACTTAATTTGAATAGAGATATGAGAATTTTAAGACATTTTCATGAAGAACTGAAAATAGAGTTCAGGCTCCTTTTTCCACGTCAGCTAGAGTCAAAATGGCAAAATGAATGCATTCCCTTTTCAACAGTATCCTCTCTTTGGTGCTGAAAAATCATTTGCAGGAATATTTTTCAAAAACCATGTAATTTGGATTACTTTTGATGAAGGAAGGTACAAATCCTTTGGAACATCCAAACAATGTGCCACAATTGCTCCAAATTGGCTCTTTATCTATTTCATCAGAAAGTTTTTTCTCATTGCATCTTGCTTAGTTTCTTGCTCCTGTTGTCAACACCCACCTTACACCCAACCTGCTGCCAAAGACTTGGCAGATCTACCACCCGCAGCTTCTGTGCCATCCCATTTCCATGTCCGACTGTAACTACCTAGACTCCCATTTGCATTAACTCTCACCTGGCCTATTGTCAACTCCTACCTCTTGACTTTCTTGCCCCTATGCCCTCTTTTTGAAATAAATTCTCCAGACTGAAATCTGATTAGCATTCATAAAGCCCAGAAGGATTCACGTTCCTACCTTCTCCTTAAATATCCAATGGTTCATCCTTGAGAGAATGGAATTCATCTTTGGCTTGGCATTCAATGTTTAACCACACAAACCACTCCTCTGACAAGGATATTAACTAGTCCTCTCAACTTTGTGACTATGGGGTAGGTTGGCAATGTCCTAGGAATTCCTCAACCCTACCTAAGTTGAGAAAATATCTTTCATATATCTTTGGTCCACTCCAGCATAAAGCAAACTTCCCTGTGTTTCTTAACTCCTTTAGCAGATTTCCACTAAGGATTATTGCCTTAGGAACTGTCTAGTGGGAAGAGGTCATTGGGATCTGACTTTTTTAAGTCCTTAGAGAATAATAATCTTTAAAGCTAGACTATGTGGATAGAGGACAGGGCTTTTCTAAATTCCAACAGCTCCGATGGCACATCAAGGACAAAACATCAAGCACAAATGAAAAATGAAAGATAAATTGAAGTTTATCAAAATTATAAACTTTCATTCTGCAAAGGACACCATCAAGAGAGTGAAAAAATATCACATAAAAAGGGATATTTTCAAATTATACATCTGATAATATTTTCAAATTTTGTCTGATAGGGGACATATCTGGAACATAGAAAGAGCCTAACAATAAAAAGACAAATAACTCAATTAAAAAATTAAAGGATTTGAATAAACATTTCTCCAAATAAAATACATAAATAACCAATGAGTACATGAAAAGATGCTCAATAGGCTTAATCATTAGAGAAATGCAAATCAAAATCCCAAAATATCACTTACACCCACTAAGATGGCTAACATAAAAAAGACAGACAAAAGGAGTGTTGACAAGCTTGTAGAGAAATTGTAAACCTCATCCTTTTCTTGTGGGATTGTAAAGTAGTACAGCCACTTTGGAAACAGTTTGTCAGTTCTCCAAAATATCAAACATGGACTTACCATATAACCCAGCAATTCCACTCTTATGCATATACTCGAGAATTGAAAGCATGTCTAGACTAAAATCTATGCATGAATGCTCACAGCAGTATTATTCATCATAGCCAAAAGGTGGAAAATCTGTCTTGATTTGTTAAGGCTGTTGTAGCAAAGTACCACCAGCTGGGTGGCTTCAAACAACAGAACTTGATTGTCTCACAGTTCTGGGGGGTGAAGTCTGAAATCAGGGTGTTGGCAGGGCCCTGCTTTCTCTGCTTCCTCTCATGTCTTCTCCTGGCTTCTGGTGCCCCCAGGTGTTTCCGGGTTTGTGGCTGAGTAACTCCAGTGGACATTTTCACATGGCCATCTTCTCTTCTCTTACCTCTTCTCATAGCATCCTCTCCTACTGTAACCTGTTCTCCCTTTCTTAGAAGGACGCCAGTCATATTGGATTAAGGCCTACCCTACTCTAGTATGAACTAACTTTAACTTGACTAATTCCATCTATAACAACCTGTTTCCAAATAAGTTCACATTCTGAGACACTGGTAATTAGGACTTCAGTATGTTTTTTTTGGGGGGAGGGGGGGGGCAGGGCATAATTCAACCTGTAACGCAACCCAAATGTCCATCAACTGATGGATGTATAAATAAAATATAATGCAATATCACTCATCAATAAAATTAATGATGGATACATGTTGCAACTTGAATGAACCCTGAAAAAAAAATTATGTTAGATGAAAGAAGCCAGTCACAAAAGGCCACATATTGTATGATTCCATTTATATGGAATGTCTAGAACAGACAAATCCATACAGAAATAGAAAGTAGATACATGGTTGCCGGGAGATGGAGGTAAGGGGGAAATTGACTGCTAATGGGTATGGGATTACCTTTGGCGGTAATGAAAGTGTTCTGAAATTAGACAGGGCTGATAGTTGCAGAACTCTGTGAATACACTTATAATCACTTAATTGTATATGTGAAAAGGGTGAATTTTATGGTATGTCAATTCTACCTCAATAAAGATGTTGATTTTAAAAAATATTATTGGTAACAAAGTGTAATTTAAAGGCAAAATTTAAACACTCCTCAGTAGTTTTACTAAAATAATAAGACAGTGCAAATAGAGGAAATGATGTCAGAGCATCTTGCCTACAATTTGAAAAGAAAATAAAGTTTTCAATAATAAGCAGGAAGCAGAGAAAGAAAGAAGAAATGAGAGTAGGGGAAAAGGCAGTCTAGGGGGCCTCAGGGATCGCAAAGCATTATGTTCAGGAATATTGATGGAAATTCTGATAATAAAACCAGATGACTTGAGGGAGACTCTGGGAATCTTTGGGCTGAGCTTCTGCTTTATTGTCAAATCTTGCCAGGCAGTTCCTGTGCTTCAAATGTCTTGACCTTTTGTGCCTTGAAAGATTGACCTCAGAGACCAATATACTTAAGGCTCTTTCAACTTTTTGCACTTCTGTCTCAAAACCCACTCTAACTTCAGAAATTCCTTTATTTTCTAAGTTGTATCTAAATCCCTGATCTGTTGTTTACTTCTTTCCTGCCACCACCCAGATCCTGAAAAATGAAGTAAAGCACATGGAGCAAAGCTGGAAAGTGGAAAGGGACGTTTAAGTATCCAAAAGGGCCTCTTGCCACGGATGTCAGCAGTTTATAAGCTACCATGTTTGCATATTAAGCCATTCTGTTCCCTCCTTTGATCCTCAGCAGGGGAATAAGGGAGAGTTTTTGCAAGGCAGCCAGACAGAGACCATCAAGAGACAAGACTGATGGTCCTAGGGGGCAGTCAGCAGGTCCGTATGCTGCCTGTCTCACTCTGTACTCCTAAACCACAGGGACAGAATAAACAACCCTTGGAGTCTTGAGGAAACAAATATGGTCATTGGTTCAAGATCAGGAGTATTCCAATAGTCATCACGAGACCAATGCAGCCCAAAGCATCAGCAAAACCTGAAAAAAGCAAATGATTAAATCATTGATCCAATTGCATAAATGATCAGGATGGTGAATTGAACACATGTAATGAATTCTCCTGCTGTCATAAATCCTTAGATATGATTATATATAAATATTCACATGTATGTATGTATGTGTACATATATACATATGCATGCCTGTATATATGAGTATACATAGGTGTATATATGTATATACACACTCACACACACATACACACACACATATTGTCAGTCACGAGGAGAGGCACCTAAAGAGACGTCAACACACTCCAATACAGGTGTCGGCATTGTTAGCAAAAGCACAAGGCACAGACGCTGATGGAAAGATGTTTCACCCACACAAAAAAGAGATAGAGCGAGGTCAGCTTCACTAGTGGGCATTGGTTCCCCAAAGCCAGTGTGTCTCAACCTGTGGCCGACACAGGGAGATGTTCTGCACACAGCACCGCTGTCCTGGGTTCATGTAGTGCTGAGTGGAGGAACCCCATGCCCTCCCCACCAGGGACAGACATACCACTGGGTAAAACATGTCCACCAGAGTCTGAAGGTCTCCAGTGAATGTTTACTTATGCTCAGGATGATAGGGGAAGGAATGTTCCGGCAGTCCCCTTATCTACTTTGGAGTCTGTGTTTCATCTCACTAGGCTGACACACCTGGTCCTGGGCACAAGATGTATTTGTGGGCCCCAGGGAAAGGTGGCAGGCCATGCTAGGACAGCCCATGCCTCCCCACCCCATATGTGTGTACATATAGAGAGAGGCAGGGGTTATATAGCCATAGATTATATAGATATAGAGGAAATCCAAATAATACTGGACCATAAAAAAGGCACCACCAGAAAACCAAAATTTGCATAGTATTCCTTAAAGATAGAAAGCAAATAGAATCCAATTGACAAAGAGAGAAATTGTAAGAATATGTAAGGTACCCAAAGTCACTCAAGAACAGGACAACAATGATGTTGGCAACTATTTTGGAAGCTCCTGGTTGACTCAGTTAACAAAGCAAATGGTTTGAGAGCCTGGGGCAATTGTCACCATGGATAAACAGAGTACCTGGGTCTGTTGGTGAACACCTGGAGATCTCCACTGTACAAGTCTAAAGCACCGAGGGAGGCAATGCCCATTGCTAGCTGGGGATGTCCAAGAGGGAGAATTTTGAGTCTCATTTCCTGATACTCTACACAATAGCCCTATGTGCCATTACTACATTACTTGCAGCTCCCGGAAGGTGTCCTCTCTTAAGCTACCAATGCCACACCACACCAAGCTACCTGGGGAAGGATTACTCATTAAGTCAATAAATACAGTACCTATAAGACACTTGTAGTCATGCCTGGTACATAAAAAAAAGTTCAAGGAATGTTTCTACTATTATTACTATTATTATTACTCATCTGTTATTATTTTTTTACTTTATTTATCATTAGAAAAATTTAAAAAAATATTCCAGATAAAATAAAACAAAGGAACAAGAAAAACAAATATCCTGAAATAACTTCATTGCTTCCCATATGTTCCTACCAGACCACACACAAAAAAATTAACACACCATAGTCATTCCTGAACATTCCCATGTCATTAAGATTACCCTCAATATCTTATCTGTTCTTATTATATTATCACTCCCCCTGTACTCATCTTTTAAATCTCATTTCAGTGATCACTTCAGAAAATCATTCCCTTACCTAAGTTCTCTAACATGGAAATAGAATGTTCCAAAATATTTACCACTTTCCTTTTTGGGAAACAGAGGGTCCATGTTCATCTGCCTCTCTATTTGGATTGGGAGGGGAGGGATTTTTAACTTAGTCATCTACATATCCAACATCGAGCTCATGTACGAGCACATAATAGGCATTAAACAACTTTGCTGAGCCAACAAATAAGAAAGACAGTGAAAGTGACAGTTTTCCTCAAATAATTGACAAGATGTGTGAACAGCCAACAGACCACTGAGCATTTAATTGTTGTACCCCAGTGTCTTGAAATTGGCAACTGCGTGAGCTGCATTACCTTTGACATGGGAAAATATTTTGCGTCTTTGAATTATTTGTCTCAGTAAATTGCCCTTAATAAGACAAAGACCATCAATTTGCAAACTCTTCATCACATGACACATTTCTGTGATCATAGCTTTTGAGAGGAGTGATTGAAAACTTGATCCAGAAATTAGACAAGTTAGAATTGGATGTTATGATCTTAAAATTATTGGCTTTTTTTTTTTTTTACCAGCAGTGGATTCACTGATGATGGGCTCAAAGCCACAAATGACTGACTAACATGATATCATGGTTGAAAGCTTCAGTTCCTTACTTCCTAGCAAATAAGTAGGGGATTCTCCTAGGCTAAATTATTGAAGCAAACAAAGTTTGTCCTCAGTCCCACTTCTTTTCTCCTTTCTATGTCGTCTCCTAATCTATACCATCATCATGTTCATCCTCCCATACTAAATGATCTTGTGTTCTTAGAGCATCCCACTGTGGGACCATCTGAAATTTAAAATGTCACAAGTTTGCCATCTCTCCCACAGAGCATGTAGCAGCTGAGAAAAAAACTAGTAAGCTTATTTTCTGGACATTGACGTGGGTTTAAGAGCCCATTCTAGGATGATTTGCTTTTATGTTGTCATTTTTTCATAGCATTATCACAAAAAAACAATACCTATCTGAAGGCATTATTCTTATGGAATTTCACTGTCAGTGTAAAGTTAAGGAGGCATTTTGGGGATGGAGCTGGCACTAGTACTCTTTGGGTCATGCCAAGGATGTGGCTAGACATACAATCAGTGTTACGTATGTCTGGTCTTGAGACTGAGAATATGCTGCTATCATCACGAGGAAATTGTTCAACATAAAGAGTGCACACTATCATGATTCATATTAATTGTTGGTTCCACTTGGGAAGCTTTATCATTCTGCTGGGGCTGCTGTTTACATGGGTACTCTCTGTGCAGCAAGGGGCTTTGTGGGAAATGACAGCATCTGGTTGCCCCATTGCATGCTTGCTCTTTTCTACATAGGGTCCTTCAGAGCCATCTCTTCCCAGCTGCCATTCAGTTAAAATGAGTCTTTGAATGATAGAATGAGGTGAGAGAACTCCACAGCATGGTGGTCATTACTCCTCTGCAGAAGAGAGGAGTTCATAAGAGAGTGTAGCACTAACAAATCTCAGTAATATTTGTGAACTTTGGGGAAATTGTTGTATAAGTTTATGCCATGTGACTATCAAATTGCAATAAACATGACAACATATGTTGCAATGGAGAAGTGATTAATCACACATTTTTAATTCCTAAAATTAAAATAATGCATGCATTTATGAAGGGATTTTAAATTATTTCTCTTCAGTGGTTATGGCAACAACAAAGCATTAGGCTTTGTGATCTATTCAATGATGCTATTTTACCTGCTACTATAGGGTCTTCCAGAAACACATGCTACTTTCTTCAATATCCGTTAAACCCAGGCTGCCTTTAGCCATGTTCTACATTCTAGTATTCCTTACTTCTATATGTCTCATGGTCAGGCACCTCAAAGATCAACTAGTGCTAAATCATTCATTGAAGATCATCCAGAAACAGACTAAGTATGTCCTTGTAGATGATACTGTATTTAGCACTATACAAAGTAAATTTGAAAATATTATAGCCCTATAAGGAGTATAATCTAAGGCATAACGATATGTCATGCAGATGTATGCAAACATGGATAATATAGTAGATATTGGTAGTTTGCCTCTCTAACATAAATTCAACATTTTCCCAGAAATCTCTCTTCTGTTTTCTCTGTATAGGCCTGTTATTCTTCCATATTGATGAGGTCTAGGTCTGCCTCCACCACCAGCCTTAGGTGTGGAACACGTGGCCCAGGCCTAAGCAAACCAGCTTATCAAGATTGTGGTGGATTGAGTCATGTACCCCAGAAAAAACATGTTCTTAATCTTAATCCACATTCCAGTGCATGCTAACCCATTGCAAATAGGACCTCTTGAAGATGTTAGTTTTAGATAAGGTGTGACCCAACTCAATGAAGGAGGGTCTTATTCCAGATTACTCAAGGACTTTTAATGAGGATTGGATGCACAGAAGTGAGAAAGGAGAGGGCATCATCAGGAGGCAGAAATGCAAGCTAAGGCACCACAAGGATCGCTGGCAGCCAGCACCAGAATGCTAGTTTTCAGAGTGAAACCTTGCTGATACCTTGATTTTCAACTTCTTCTAGCCTCAAAGCCATAGCCAGTAAATCCCAATGTTTAAGCCAGCCCATTGTGTGGCATCTGTCATAGTAGCCTGGCAAACTTAGACAGAGATGATGGAATGTGGTCACCAAAGCTGGTATCATCTTACTACCCAAGAGAAGGGCCTGTATAAGACTAAAAATCAACACATGGGAAGATGTGATTGGAGATGGGAGAAAAGAAACCCAATCCTGACTACATCATTTGAGTACTTAGTAACTTGCTTCTAACAGATTGAATGTTGCAGAAATCATGCTATTTGACTTCTGAGGCCAGATCATAGAAAGGCTATCTTTTATTTACCTTCCTCTCTCTTGGTTCACTTCTGGAGGAAACCAGCCACTATGCCATGAGGATGTTCAAAGAGTTCTGGGGAGAGGCCCATGTGGGTGGAACTGAGGCCTCACCAGCACTCATCATTTTAGAGAGTCATCTTGGGAGCAGAACCCCAGTTGAGCCTTCAGATGAAGTTAACACTAGCTCACATCTGGATTACAATCTCATGATAAAACCTGAGGCAGAACCACCCAGATAAGACACTCCAAAATTCATGACCCACAGAAACTGTGAGGATAATAGATGTTTACAGTTGTTTTAAGCCACTTAGTTGTCCTACAGCAATAGAAAACCACTACACTTATACCAAAAGAATCTTAATGAATGGAAACAAAACAAAATAAGCAAATTTACCATTTCTCTCAGGACAAATTAATCATTTATTTATCTGAGTCCCTATTGCAATTTTTATAGGCAATAACTACAGCACCAAACTAAAAAAACTAAAAAAAAGTTCATCGGGTAGATACTACTTTCAACAAATTCCAGAGAAAATATTTAAATGTTAAAAAAAAAAAAAAAACCTATGAAAAGAAGAAAATAATTTTGTAGTAAAGAAGCTTTTCTAATCCATAATTCCATAAAGGAAAAGATTGAGAGATTTATCTATGTAAAAAAGAAATTAAATGATGAGCAAAATAAAATCCACTCTGTAAGGTCAAAAGACAATAAAATAGGGAAACATATGCAAAACTTATGTTTCAATGAGTAGGCAATAACAACTCATTTAGTTTCAATGAGTAGGCATAACAACTCATTTAGTTTCAATGAATAGGCTTCCAATGAGTAGGCTTTAGTTTCAATGAGTAGGAATTTATCAGCTCACAGTTTCAGAGCCTTTACAAAGCTTGCTTCTTCCTGGGGTCAGTATCTTCTGACTGACTGGCAATCTTTGGGGTTCCTTGGCTTTTCATTCCCATGGCAATGCACATGGTGGTGTGTCTCTTTCTTCTGTGTACTCCATCTTCTGACTGCTCCCTATGGCTTTCTCCCTCTGTGTCCTTCTCTACAAAGCCAGTTGGGCCATAGCTTAATTGAAGCAACCTCATGCAAAGGTCCTATTTACAATGGATTTACACCCGCAAGAGCAGGTACTTGAACATGCCTTTTGTGGGGGACATGATTCAAGCTCCAACTCTGGATAACCAAAGGATTAATATCCCTAATTTCTAAAATGCCCCTATTGATTAGTAAGGAAAGACAAAACATTTCAATAAAAATGAACAAAGGGTAATTGACAAAAGAAAATAAATCAAATAGGCAATAAACAAATGAAAAGACTTCTGGTCTCACCAGTTATCAATTACTAGTCTGCTCATCCTGCTAAAGTTTCCCTGAATCAGTAATAACCTTTCTATTGTTTTTTCTTAAGCTAGATGGAATTGGGTTTCTGTCACTTACAAGAGAATGAATCCAGAATGAATCCAGAACTCTCCAGAGAAGAATTTTGCCCCCTTCTTATAAGTTTCTTTATAATTTTGTTTACCAAAATAAACATGTATTATCTCTTTATATGAAAAATTTTCAATCCAAATATTTAAAATCAACTCAAAAGGGATATGGGGAAAGACTAATTTTACCTATGCACAGTCCTCAGTTAACTAAGTTCAGCATCCTTCTGCTCTTGCTTGCTTTGAAGTGTTATAGCTCAATTTCATCTGATTTGTAATGGATTCCAAAAGAGAGAACTCTAGACATAGCTTATATAAAGCAATTCCAAAGATGAAAAACTAAATTTATACATAAACAGCAAACCTGGGAAGGACATTTATTTTACCAAATGGTGCTTTGCTTTTAAAAAGGTTTCTTGTATAATTCCTCTAGATAACAGTTTCCTGTCGAAAGTCTCTGAAGTGTTTCAATTTTTAAGCAACTTTCCAGAAACATACATGCTCAGTGGGGTAGGCCCTGGTCACATGATACAGGAGTTTGACCACATTCTCTACTATTTAAAATAACATGCGAGTACAGAGCAGGTCTCCAGAATGAAGTAAAAAAAGGGAAAGGCATATTTTCAGAAGCTCTCTAAATGAAATGAATCTTTTTAGCAGTATCTGGTGGCCTTACAGCCTTAAGATGATTTATTTTATCCCTGAGTTGGTGTGTTTTCTGTCTTGTGGGGAATATTTTTTTTTTTATGGTGTGTCATTGCAATTGAAAAGCTTTGCAGAAAAAAAATGTTAAAGAAAACTGTCTGATTGTATTGCCTGGTTGATTGAGTTCTCTATAATACAGTCATAAATGCAGAGATCTCAGGGGCTAGAAAAATGTTAACTTATAGACTGTATGAAATTATGGAGAATTTAGAATCTCTGCTTCAGTTGTATAAGCCCTCTAATCACTGTGCTAAGACATGCAGTTACCTGCTCTCCTAGACTATTAGCTGATTTTATTTTCAATATTTTGATGATTTGAGGATATAATTCTGAATAGATAGAAAATATATGAAAAAACATGAGTAACAGACATATGGTAACAGAAAAGAAGAGCCTCTTTCCTTAGTGAATCAAAAAGCAATACAACAACTTATTATTTGATTACTTAAGGAATGATTATTATGGTTCAAACTTTGGGTTGTAGCTAAGTAGAACATAGAGTTATGACTTGCCCTCTAAAGGTTTCAGGATGATGATAGATGGAGAAAATAATCCCAGCTATGGCCTTTATTAATGATTTTTGCTTGGTGCCCTATGGGTCGTGGAAGATCACGAAGATAATAATGGAGATTTAAATTAGAGAAGACAAATTGAAATGGCTTAAGAATTAAGGGAATATATTACTCATTTATGGAAAATCTCAGGGTAGAGCTTCATGCATGTTTGGCTGAAATAGGATCTCAAGCCATGTCAAAGGAAACTACACCCCCTACCCCCACTTTCCCTCACCCCCAGCCCAGCTCCTCATTTCACTATGTAGTGCCTTCCTTCTCAGGCATCAAAAGACAGCAAGAGAGTTACTAGTAGTGGCTCCAGTCTTCATACTCCTAGGTTCAAGTCCAATAGCAACAAAATGAAGCAAAACAAAATCAGAACACCTCCTCTCTGGAAATCCCAGCAAAAGTCCTATTGTATTTTATCCACACTTACTGACACATATTTTCAGACCCAAACCAAGCACTCTGGGCAAGAGAAAGTCACACTTCAATTGACTAGGCCTGAGTCACAGGCCCATCTCTTAAGCCAGATGTGAACTCAGCTCCACATAAAAGACTTAAAATGGTAGAGAAATTGTATGTCAAAGGAAAAGAAAGGTATGGTTGCTGGAAGACTTGAATGGACATTGGGGGTAGTGAGGGTAGGGGGATAGGCATAAAAGCAAATATCTTAATAAAAGCTTAGCAAATCATTTCCATTATTTCTAGAAGAAAACAGATACTGTATATTTATGCATGACAATACTACCAGACTAACTAAATACTACCAGACTAACTAAAATGCACATAATTTGTCTTTTGATGAAATTCTTTCAATCTAGTCTTTATTATTACCTGGGCAGAAATTCTGCTTTCCAGTAATACCTTTTTCCTATTTAAATGAGAAAGCGTGTTGCTATTCACAACCAAATGTTTTCAAACATGGAGCCATAGAGTGTATATAAAATAATAAAAGGAATCTTTTGTATAAAAAAAAATCAATCTTTGGCATCTCTATTAGTCAGGGTTCTCCACAGAAACAGAACTGACAGGAGAGAGATATATATTATGTCAGTATTATGAGATTTTCTTATAGGAATTGGCTTATGTGACTGTGGAGATGGGCAAGCCAAATTTCACAGGGCAAGCCGCAAGCTGGGAATTCCTATGGAGGTTTTCAATGAATTTTCTAGGAGAAGCTGGCTGGCTGAAGTGGAGATGAAATTCTTCCTTCAGACTGCTAAAATTATCAACTTCTCCTTTCAAGGCCTCTAACTGAGACTTTGGCCGAGACTTTTCTCATTGTTGAAGGCCATATCTTTAGCTGATTGTAGATGCAACCAGCCATACATGCAGTCAACTTGCTGATGACATAAATCCATGACATATTCTCACAGTAGCAATCAGGCCAGTGCTTGCTTGACTGAACAACCATATGCCATAACCTGGACAAGTTGACACATGAGATTAGCCATCACAGCATCTTATATAAGAGAAGAAGAATATCTTTGAAATCTGTGAATCTGAAGCAGCAGCTCACTGGTGCTTGACAGATGACCAGGGCCTATTCAATGCTCTAACATGAACATCTTCCTAAGGATCCCTCCTAGACACAGTACAAATGGAGTTAAGTGTGCATAACATTGTTAGTGAAAACACATACATTTAAGTAAACAATAGAGCAGGTGACACGAACATAGAACTAATGTAATTGAATGAATGTGAAATTCATTTGTCAAATACTCAAGAAGGTAAGCATTTGGGATATTTAACAATTTACTTGGATGCTTATATGCATTTTCTAATTTACTGGATGCTTGCTTCTTTCATAAACGTAAATTATATATCATTAATCTTTCTAGGAGACTGTTGTCCTAGAATTAATACAGTGATAATTTTTTTTTTTTCAGATAATACATCTTCTAGGGAAGTAGTATGAAATCAACACAGGAAAGTTATCAGATGATAACTTTCCCTTTTTTTCTTTTGCAATTAGTGGGATATTCTGGTTTGGGATAAAGAGAAAGAATAAAATAATAACAAGAAAACAACATAAATGTGCATCTCAGACCTTAATTTCTTCTCTGTTGGGTGTCTTATTTTCTTAGCTGTTCTACTTCTTAGTGCCTACTCTGCCTCCAGACAAGTTCTTTTCTTACTCTGCTGAGACCCTTCTTCCCTCTTCTGTTCTTATCTCAGGACCCCCCACCCCCACCCCTGCTCCCACCCTCAACTTCTCACTCCTGAGTTTCTGGTAGAAAACTTTATTCCTGTTTGTTTGTTTTTTTTTAAGCAGAGCAATTCTTGCTTTCCATTTGCTGTCATACTTCTTATCCCTTTCAGCCCTAAGATTATCATTTGTATAAGCAAAAGACCCATAAAAGTGTTTTCCCAAGAGTTCTTTCTTTAAGAGAAAGGCTGCCCTCTTCTTATCAATAGCCTGTAATTACAACCAGCTATTACATTTTCTGTTTTTCTCTTTGGTAAGGCTAAATAACCTCCTACCTAATTGATTCTCCCACACATCATAACTCTAAATTCTGGACAGAACACAACAAACAAGTACTTGGAAGCACTAGAAAATAACATAAGCAGACAATTTCTGGAAGGGAGTTGGCATTTGGGAGATACAAAAGACACTGGGTTGGTTCTACATCTTTCTCCCCCTCCCCCACTCCATGTCTTTTCTTCTTTCTTTTCTTTTTTTTTAACAGCTTTTAGCCTTAGGACAGGTGTCTGCAGAGTCTTTCAGGACAGGTGAAAGTCTAACAGAATACCCACAGTCTTTCTATGCTGCAAACCAAAGGACAAAGTTGGGGCAACCACAACTTCTGAAGTGTGGGGGCAGGGAAATCCCAGAAAGGAGAGAGCCAGAGAGGAGAAGCCACAAATTCTGTTTATAAACTTTATCCATATCTCTGAATGACACATGAACAATGCACACATGGGTCCGGCTCCAAGAAGATTAGAGAAGAATAAAATAACTGAACTGAGATTTGAATTGGCACAAAGAAACAGTGTTTGCAGTTTCAATCTAGTGAAGTTTATTGCCTGTAAAAACAAAACAAAACAAAAAACTTGTCAACTCTTTTTAGAGATCATAACAGAATCCAGAGCCACCACAACATAACTTTCATAATGTCCAGAAAACAGTGTAAAATTACTTACATATGACGATTCCAGAAAATGTGAATGGAGACTGACCCCAAGATGATTGGACCAGATGTTAGAAGTTGCTAACAAGTATTATAAAGCATCACTTAAACCTATGCTCAAAAGCAAAGGAAATAGGCTCACAGTAAGTGAAAAGATAAATGAAATTAGAAACTCTAGAAAAGAACCAATGGGAATTCTAGAATTGAAAAATATAATATCAGAAATTTAAAAATCAACGAATAACTTGAATTTCATAACGGAAACTCAAAGTTAAGATAGCACTTCTCCCCAATATATTTATAGAGTCGATGCAATTCCAATCAGAGGACAGCAAGTATTTTTTTTTATAAATTGATAATCTGATTTTAAATTTTTATTTTATACAGAAATGTAAAGGACCTAGAAGAGGAAAAAAGGCTATCGGAAAAAGAACAAAGGTATAAGACTTACTAGAAAGCTACAATAATCAAGACACCAGATGCTGTATTGGTGTAAGAAAAGACATGTAGATCGATGATACGAAACAGTAAGTCCAGAAAGAAACTTACCTGTATATGGTCAATTAATTTTCAACAAAGGTTCAAGGATAATTCTGTGGGGTTGGGAGAGTCTTTCCAAAAATTAGTGCTGGATAACTAGATATCCATATGGAAAGAGTAAATCTCCACCTTTACCTTGCACCATGCACAAAAATTAACTCTCAGGGGATCATAGCCATAAATATAGAAAAACAAATTAATCAAGAGATATAAACATGTTCACAGAAAGATTTGTTCAGAAATGTTTATAGCAGTTTTATGCATAATAGTTCCAAGCCAGATATGGTCAAGTTGCCAATCATTAGGAGAATGGATAAACAAATTGTGGTATGTTCTTACAAGATCATACAATGGAATGCTACTCAGGAAGAAAAAGAAAGTAATCCATGCATAAACATAGATGATTCTCATTTAGTAAAAACAAAACAAAACAAAAACAAAAAAGCCTTCCATCCCTCCATGAAGAAGTTCACCCTATATGACTTCATGCATATGAAGATCTAGAACAGAAAAAATCTAACCTGGAGAGGGAATACCACAGCTCTTGTTGCCTCGGGAGAAGGGCTAGAGATTGAGAAGGGACCTGAGGGGACAGGGACACTTTGGATTGACGGACATATTTTATATCTTCATAGCAGCTTATATTGCACAAATGTATGCATTAGTCAAATCTCAGGAAATACACACTTAAGATTTGGTCATTTCATTGTATGTACATTTGATATAAAAACACTGTATACAAAAGTTGAACTCTGGTTAGTGACAAGCATGTAAAAGTATTTAAGTGGAAGAGTACTGATGTCTGCTATTCCTTAGAAATGCATACAAAATTAATATGGATTCTTGATTGCAGAGAGGGTTAGATAGATATGTGATAAACATATCCAAAAAAATTTTAATGTCAAATCTAGGAAGTGTCTATATGAGTGTTCATTGTAATAGTCTTTCAACTTTGCTGTATATTTGAAAGTTTTTGCAATAAAATGCTAGGTAAATTTTCCATTTCCTCAGATAAACCCTAAGTTGGGTAGTCCCTGCTTTGTTGTATACTCTACTTTTAGTAGTAGGGGGATGCAGGCAATGAATAGAATGTTACAGCAAGAAGAAATCTATTTTACAGATGAGAAAACTTGGCTAGACAGGCAAAGTAAAATGTACAAGGGCACATAGATAGTAACTCGTGAGCCAGAACTTGACACAGATCTACTGACCTGTAGGTATTTTGGGCTTCCATTACACTAGCCTGGGATGGGCAAGTACCATACAAATGACAAATAATAATAAGAGGCTGAGAAGCTTTAAAGAGGGCAATCAGGCATGACATCTGTGAAGCACGTGTCCTTCCATTACTGGCACTGATATGTTTTCAGTTATGTACACAAATATAATTGTGGAAGGATATTATTATATTTTAAAAAGTGTTACTGACAATAGGCTATACCAGTGTTTCCAGTGCTTCTTAAAAGATCTGTGGTGAAGGACCAGGTTTACTTATTTTTTAACTCATCACAAACCAGTATTTTTCTAAAATTACAGTAACAATAAATTACTAGAAAATGTAATTAAAAAAACATAAATAAAACACAAGCCCTAATGCTTTTTTATTATTAAATTTAACAGACATTGTCAAAATGCTATAGAAACTTGTAAATGATTCTTCTCAATTTTTGTCCTTATCTCATCACAGATCAGTAAAAAACAGTTTTCAGACCATCTCCAGTACGTGGGTCACAGATTTGTGTAGCGTTGCCTAAACTCTACTATAGAGAGATCTAATCTTAAGTTCCTAATTATGCCATCAAATGTTTAACAGCTATGGACTACCGGTACCTACTGTCCCAAGCAGTTAACTGTCAACACAGTAAGTGTAAACTCTGTGTAAACCACCCTACAAAGACTTGGTGAATCTGGCACAGATCCTAGACACTTCCTTCACTAAGACCTAGATGGCACATGTCTCTCAGGAAACTCAAGATCAAATGATCAGGCCTCATGCTAAGTTTTCAATTTTAGAAAGGAGAAACCCTAATTAAATAAAATAGTAAGCCAAAAAAAAAAAAAAAAAAAAAAAGTCAGCCCTGAATACCTCATTTAAAATTGCACTATCAACCCCCACTTATTTTGACCTGTTTTTTCCTATGCATTTATATTTTGACTGTCTAAATACCTTTCTTACATATTAATTTTTATACTTATATATTGTCTATAGACTATGTGGTGGCTTGGAGCTATGTACCCCAGAAAAACATGTTCTAAAACTTAATCCATTCCTGTGGATGTGAACTCACCATAAATAGGACCTTTAGATGAGGTTATTTCAGTTAAAGTGTGACCCGAGGGGATCAGGATCGGTCTTAATCCTATTACAGAAGGCCTTACAGGGAATACCATAGAGAGAGAGAAAGCCAGAGGGAACAGACAGAAGCTGAAAGTCATTGGAACCCGAAGGAGATGGGAGAAGCCAAGAGAGGCCGCCATATACATTGCCATGTGACAGAAAAGCCAAGGACCAAGGATTGCCAGTAGCCAGCCCCAGAATACCACAGTCTTCTGGGGAAAAGCATCGCCTTAAGGATATCTTGATTTTGGACTTCTCCTAGCTTCAAAACAATGAGCCAATAAATTCCCATTGTTTAAGCCAACGTATTGCATGGTATTTGCTTTGGCACCAAGGAAACTAAAACAGACTACAAGTAGGGGGTAAGATTCATGACGGCAGGGATTTTTGTGTGTTGTATTCACTTCTGTATCTCCAGCACATAGATCACCCTCCACATACCTGAGATACACAATAAATGCCTGTTGAATGAATGATTGAATGCAGTTTAATTATGTACTATTCATGGAAAAGGACAATAGAATAATAGGCCGATCATTGGGGAAAATTCAAATGGCGTAATTATAACAGAAGATGAACTTTTTTCTTTTATATTTTCTATTAAGGAGAAGGACACTCAAATTGGAGAGAGAAAAAATAAATATCATTAGGAAAACACTGCAATCTGGAACGAGTGAGTACTTGTTAAGAGAATGCTTCATGGTTTAAATCATTTCTAATTTCCAGACCGAGGAGAAGCACCCTTTACTCAATTGATTTACATTCCAGCATACCAAAGGAACTTGCAGACATAATTATAGAACCACCAGCTTACCTTTACTTGGAGGGATGATGAAAATAGCAGGTAGAAGGTAAAGAAAAGAATAAACATTTTAATTTCCAAAGTAAGAAAATGTATGTCTGAGAATATATTTTTGAATTGCAAACTTGGATGTCTTTAGGGGTTGGTGATGCAAATGAATGAAACAGGCAGGATTTTTTAGAGTAGCAAATGTCCAAATTGGCTAATATTTATATAGTACTTCTTATGTGCCAAGCACTGTTCTAAGCATTCTACATGGATTAAATCATTAAATCCTCATAAAAATCCTTTAGAAATATGCTTCATCATCATCAATATCTCCTTTTATAGAAGAGAAAACAAAGAGGTTAAGTAACCTGTCTGGGATGACACAGCTAGAAAGTAGCAGAGCCAGGATTCAAACTCAGGCACACTGACTCAAGTATGTGCTCTATTCCAGTGCTTCTCAAACTTTAGCCTGCAGCAGAATCACCTGGAGAGCTTGCTAAAGCACAGATTTATGGGCCCCACTGCCAGAGTTTCTAACTTAATAGGTTTGAGGTGGGGCCTGAGAATTTACCCTTTTAACAAATTCCCAGGTGATGCTGACGCTCTGGTCCTAGGACCACACTTTGAGAACTCGATGCAAATTAGTGGAAAACTAGAGAATGCGTGAACTTTTAAAAACCATCCATATTCAGGAGAAGTAACCACCATTTGCATTTTGCGCCTATCATTTTTCTTAACTTAAAAAGAAAAAGAGAACTTCACCACAAGTTTTAACTCTAATCTATGTATTATATAGATTTGTATTGTATAGATAAGGATTCTAGATAAAGAATTCATTTGCTTCTCATCCTTACCACATTTGGTACTACTAGCCCTTTCAGCTTTTGCCAGTTGGTTGAAATGGAATATTACTGTGGTTTGAATTTGCACTCCCATGATTAACAATGAAGTTGATTTCTTTTCATGTGTTTTTAGTCACCCAGGTTTCCTCTTGTGTAAAGTGCCTTTTGTCCATTTTTTTTTTCTTTTTCATATGTAGGCATTCTTTATATACCCTAGATTCAAATCCTTTGCCAGTCAGATGTTGGCAAATTTCTCCTCTTCGTTTGTGTCTTACCTTCAGTTCCACTTTTCAATAAATAGAAGTTCCAAATTTTAATATAGTTAAATTTATCAATTTTATTCTTCATGGTTTGCAGTTTTTGTTATTGTTGAAGTGATTCTCCCCTACCCTAAAGTCACGAAGTTATTCTCTTTATTATCTAACAACATATTATAGTTTTGATGTTCACTTTTAAGTCTTTACATGAATCTGGAATTTGGTTTTGCTTATGAGACAAAGTTGATGTCTAGTTTCTTTTTTTCTATATGTACAATCAATTGTCTCAACATTTATTCAAACTTCTACCATTTCTCATCAATTTGCACCAAACTTCAATGCCAGCTCTATCATGAATCAAGTTTTTATATATGTGTGAACTCGATTCTGGTTTTTGTACTGTGTTTCATGATATTTATCCGTACCAATACTAATGTACCAATACTACATTCTTAGTTTTATAAAAATTCTTGATCTCGGGAAAGACAAATGCCTTACATTGTTCTTCTTCTGTTAATATCTTGGGCATTCCTGATCTTTTGTTTTTCCATATAATTTAGAATCAGTTTGTCTAGTCATGCACACACACACACACACACACACACACACACACACAATTTCTGAGGGGCACATATCTTTTTTCTACATTTTTATGAACAATTTGGATAAAGACATGTAATATTTATAAAAATTGAAGGTGACACAAACCCAGTAAGAATGATGAATCGTTAGATGAACAGAAAAATTTTCTCAAAAAAATTTAAAAATAAAAGACCACACAGGTTTCATGGAGATCTAATAGTCTCTATCAGATTAGGAGTACTAGGTCCATAGGAAATTGAAACCCTTAGAAAATTTACAGTAATAGGAGAATAAGGCAAGAACCGCTGACTGAGGGATTAGTATACTAAGATATACTGAGGAAAACCAATAGGTAACAGGACTTAGTACCTCATTTTTAGCCAACTCCTCCTAATTCTCTAGATACAAGATGATGTATAGGTGCAGACTAAATGTCCTCCACAAGAAAAGTTAGAGATAACTAGATAGATCAAATATTCAAATGATTAAAAAGAGTGGAGGAAGGAAACCATGAAAGTACTAAAATAAATGACTGGATTGGTTTTTTTAAAAATAATCTCAGAGTATAAAAGCTCTACTAAATAACATAAAACCCAGAAGCCAAACAAGAAAAGTGTCAATTTAGCTACATGAAAAATTAAATGCCTGTAAAATAAAAACATAATAAATTGGGAAACACTTGCAATCCATGATAATTTTTCTAATATACAAATAAATAAGAAGCACTCACAAACCAATAAAAAAAGACCAATCGTCCAACATAAAAATGGGAAATGATGTGAACAAACATATCACAAAAGAGGAAAATAAATTATTTTAAAACATATGAAAAGATGCTCAACCTAGATAACAATTAAAGAAATGTAAATCATAGTGAGACCACATTTTTCACCATAATATTATCAATGATTAAAAAATGTGATAACATCCTCATGGTAGGGATGTGGGGAAACAGGTACTCAACTCTTTCTTGGTGGTGGGATAAATTACTGTAACCTCTAAAAAGGACTATTTGAGTATGTCCAGCTGAGAAGAGGCAATTCTTTTGACTCCAGAGTATCCCTCACAACTGTCTAGCTCCCCTCTTTTTCTTTTCTTCTTGGTCCTTCTAGTAGTTTAGCAAGGAGCTAGTTCACTAGGATGGAGTTAGCTAAAAGGGATAAGGCAAGGTATCCGGTTAATATGGGCAGCATTGTATGCAAATGCTCCAACAAAACTCAGGTCCTTTAAGGATAATTCCAAGTCCAGGAGGCATCCCTTGGTACAGAGTTAAGGAGGTATTCTCTGCCCTATTATCCTCCAAAAATGAAGAGTGGGAGTAAGCCCAGTTTCTTCTGGAATAGTCTTCCAAGGCGTATCCAGCTGTGCCCAACCTAGCATGCGTCTTCTAGGACGTGGACCCTTCCATTCTTCTGGCCCTCCTGCCTGTGAGTTGTACTGGTGAACCTAATTTTCTTCCATCCTATGTGACAAGAGGATGTGTGTATGTGTGTGTGTCCATTGCCTTTGCATGGACAGTACCAACTTACAAACACACGTTCCTTTTTACTTAATAATTTTACTTCTGAGAATTTGGCCTTCAGAAATACTCACACATGTAAAATTATGAATGAACAAGAATACACATCACAGCATATATGAAATAACAAAATACTGCAAATAATCTAAATGTCCAGAAATGTGGAGTCAGTTAAGTAAATCAGGGTACACACATATAATGGAATATTATGCAGCTATAAAAAGAATGAGGAATGTCTTATGAACTAATATGGAACAATTTCTAACATTAGTGCTTAGATTACAAAGCAAGGTGTAGAACATTATATATAATATTGAAATTTGTATAATAGAAAAGGGTAAATTTCTACATACACATTCATTGTTCCAATTCTATGATCCAGAAGATACATATTAAACTGATTATATTAGTTCACTTTGAAGAGCTAGTTGACTGTCCAATGAGGGTAACAAAGAAACTTTTTACTGTGTATCCTTTAGTGCCTTTTAAATTTTAAACCATATAAATTTATTATTCTCCAAAAGAAAAAAAAAAAACATTAAAAAAATAAAATAAAAATGTAGGAAGTCAGACAAGTCATTGCAGAATCTAGAGATCATCATTTAGGAGGCTTATGGATGGAATACAGGAGAGCAGAAGACAGAAGTGAAGACGACACCTGGAATAGATGACCCCTAAGAATTCTTTCAATTATAAGATCTTATAGCACAATGGTCCCTGTAAGTCTTGGTCAGAAATAACAACCACTTGTTATGCACACACCTCCCTGCTGTGCCACTTTTTTTTTTTTTCCTTTGAATAGCTCTGACTATTACATATTAGTTTTTATGGGCTCTTTTCTCTTAAAATTTTGGAGGAAATAGACAATGCCTGAAATTGATTACCTAATGTATGATGGTTAATTTCATCTGTCAGTTGGCTGGCTTAGGTGTCCAAATGTTTGGTCAAGTACTGGCCTGCTTGTTATTGTGAGGGTATTTCATAGATGGGATTTGCATCTATAATCAGTTAATTACATCTACATTCAACAAAGGAGATTTCCCTCAGCAATGTGGGGAGTCTCATTCAATCAGTTGGAGGTCTTAAAAACCAGAACTGAGGGATTTGGAAGTCAGAAGAAGAGTTTCTGATTCAACTTCAACATTGGCTCTTGCTAGAATTTCCAACCAGCTGACTTCCTCTAGGGAGTTGGGACAAGGACTTCAACATCGCCTTTACTGGGATTTTCAGTTTGCAGCCTGCTCTGTGGATTTCAGACCTGTCAGCCCCCATAGTCATGAGAGTCAATTCCTTATAATAACTCCTTATAAAACTCTCTCTCTTCTCTCCACCCGCTATCCCTCCCTCTCTCATATATATATACACACACACATATATATACACATACATAATGAGTGGCTTTAAATTTTCAAATACGTTCAGCTTAAATTAAGTCGAATCTTTCCCACCCACCATAAGCAAGAAATCTGACAACTATCCTTATAAAATAAGTGGAAATATTTCAAAATATCTGCATTTTATTACCCCATACCGCCTAGAATTGCAGTGTAATGATTCTTGCAAGAGAGGCAGATAATCACTGTTGATGAGCCCGGAAGTTTTCCAAAATCCTAGACCATTTCTACCAAGGGTACAGAGGATTTTTACCCTGCAGGGATCTGGGGAGATGCCAGACAAAGTAATCACTTTCTGTTTGTTCAAGTTTTTCCTGCCGTGTTCAATTGGATGTAGTAGTTTCTACTCTCCATCCTACAGGGTTGCTGCAGCTGCTGGGAGTGACTGCAGACTTCAGAGGGAGCTGCAAATCTACATCCAGAAGGTGTGTTTAATGAGTAGTAGTGAAATTAGTAATAGGCTGGTACAGATAAATATCAAACAATAAGCTATTGGGGACAAGATAAAAACAGGTTAATGGTAACAATTTGGTAAATAACTAATTATAAATACTATTTATAGAGCACTAACTATGGTAGACAAAGTATAATTTCATTTAAACCTTACATCAACCCTATGATGTAGGTTCAATTATTATCCCACTTTCCAGATCATGAAACTTCGAACAGACAAGTAACTTGCTGTTCACACTGTTTGTGGGTGGTGAAGCTTGGATTTGAATCTAGGTCTTTCTCCAGAAGCTGCACTTTTTTTTTTTTTTTTTTTAATCTTCATTTTATTGAGATATATTCACATACCACGCAGTCATAAAAAACAAATCGTACTTTCGATTGTTTACAGTACCATTACATAGTGGTACATTCATCACCCAAATCAATCCCTGACACCTTCATTAGCACACACACAAAAATAACAAGAATAATAATTAGAGTGAAAAAGAGCAATTGAAGTAAAAAAGAACACTGGGTACCTTTGTCTGTTTGTTTCCTTCCCCTATTTTTCTACTCATCCATCCATAAACTAGACAAAGTGGAGTGTGGTCCTTATGGCTTTCCCAATCCCATTGTCACCCCTCATAAGCTACATTTTTATACAACTGTCTTCGAGATTCATGGGTTCTGGGTTGTAGTTTGATAGTTTCAGGTATCCACCACCAGCTACCCCAATTCTTTAGAACCTAAAAAGGGTTGTCTAAAGTGTGCATAAGAGTGCCCACCAGAGTGACCTCTCGGCTCCTTTTGGAATCTCTCGGCCACTGAAGCTTATTTCATTTCCTTTCACATCCCCCTTTTGGTCAAGAAGATGTTCTCCGTCCCACGATGCCAGGTCTACATTCCTCCCCGGGAGTCATATTCCACGTTGCCAGGGAGATTCACTCCCCTGGGTGTCTGATCCCATGTAGGGGGGAGGGCAGTGATTTCACCTTTCAAGTTGGCTTAGCTAGAGAGACAGGGCCACATCTGAGCAACAAAGAGGCATTCGGGAGGAGGCTCTTAGGCACAACCATAGGGAGGCCTAGCCTCTCCTTTGCAGCAACCGTCTTCCCAAGGGTAAAACCTGTGGTAGAGGGCTCAACCCATCAAACCACCAGTCCCCTATGTCTGTGGTCATGTTAGCAACCATGGAAGTGGGGTAGGCGAATACCCCTGCATTCTCCACAGGCTCCTCAAGGGGGCACTACATCTTTTTTTTTCCTTGTTTTTCTTTTTTTTTTTTTTTTTTTTAACTTTCCCTTCTTTTTTAAATCAACTGTATGAAAAAAAAGTTAAAAAGAAAACAAACATACAATAAAAGAACATTTGAAAGAGACCATAACAAGGGAGTAAGAAAAAGACAACTAACCTAAGATAACTGCTTAACTTCCAACATGTTCCTACTTTATTCCAGGAAAGTTACCTAATATAGCAACATTTCTGTGAACTTGTTCCTACTATATCCATCAGAAATTAACAGACCATAGTCATTCCTGGGCATCCCCAGAACGTTAAATAGCTTATCTGTTCTTCTTGGATTATTGTTCCCCCTTCCTTAATTGCTCTCTATTGCTAGTTCCCCTACATTCTACATTATAAACCATTTGCTTTACATTTTTCAAAGTTCACATTAGTGGTAGCATATAATATTTCTCTTTTTGTGCCTGGCTTATTTCGCTCAGCATTATGTCTTCAAGGTTCATCCATGTTGTCATATGTTTCACGAGATCGTTCCTTCTTACTGCCGCGTAGTATTCCATCGTGTGTATATACCACATTTTATTTATCCACTCATCTGTTGAAGGACATTTGGGTTGTTTCCATCTCTTGGCAATTGGGAATAATGCTGCTATGAACATTGGCGTGCAGATATCTGTTCGTGTCACTGCTTTCCGATCTTCCGGGTATATACCGAGAAGTGCAATCGCTGGATCGAATGGTAACTCTATATCTAGTTTCTAAGGAACTGCCAGACTGACTTCCAGAGTGGCTGAACCATTATACAGTCCCACCAACAGTGAATAAGAGTTCCAATTTCTCCACATCCCCTCCAGCATTTGTAGTTTCCTGTTTGTTTAATGGCAGCCATTCTAACCGGTGTTAGATGGTATCTCATTGTGGTCTTAATTTGCATCTCTCTAATAGCTAGTGAAGCTGAACATTTTTTCATGTGTTTCTTGGCCATTTGTATTTCCTCTTCAGAGAACTGTCTTTTCATATCTTTTGCCCATTTTATAATTGGGCCGTCTGTACTATTGTCATTGAGTTGTAGGATTTCTTTATATATGCAAGATATCAGTCTTTTGTCAGATACATGGTTTCCAAAAATTTTTTCCCATTGAGTTGGCTGCCTCTTTACCTTTTTGAGAAATTCCTTTGAGGTGCAGAAACTTCTAAGCTTGAGGAGTTCCCATTTATCTATTTTCTCTTTTGTTGCTTGTGCTTTGGGTGTAAAGTCTAGGAAGTGGCCGCCTAATACAAGGTCTTGAAGATGTTTTCCTACATTATCTTCTAGGAGTTTTATGGTACTTTCTTTTATATTGAGATCTTTGGTCCATTTTGAGTTAATTTTTGTGTAGGGGGTGAGGTAGGGGTCCTCTTTCATTCTTTTGGATATGGATATCCAACTCTCCCAGCCCCATTTGTTGAAAAGACCATTATGACTCAGTTCAGTGACTTTGGGGGCCTTATCAAAGATCAGTCGCCCATAGATCTGAGGGTCTATCTCTGAATTCTCAATTCGATTCCATTGATCTATATGTCTATCTTTGTGCCAGTACCATGCTGTTTTGGCAACTGTGGCTTTATAATAAGCTTCAAAGTCAGGGAGTGTAAGTCCTCCCACTTCGTTTTTCTTTTTTAGAATGTCTTTAGCAATTCGAGGCATCTCCCCTTTCCAAATAAATTTGCTAACTAGCTTTTCCAAGTCTGCAAAGTAGGTTGTTGGAATTTTGATTGGGATTGCATTGAATCTGTAGATGAGTTTGGGTAGAATTGACATCTTAATGACATTTAGCCTTCCTATCCATGAACATGGAATATTTTTCCATCTTTTAAGGTCCCCTTCTATTTCTTTTAGTAGAGTTATGTAGTTTTCTTTGTATAGGTCTTTTACATCTTTGGTTAAGTTTATTCCTAGGTACTTGATTTTTTTAGTTGCTATTGAAAATGGTATCTTTTTCTTGAGTGTCTCTTCAGTTTGTTCATTTCTAGCATATAGAAACATTACTGACTTATGTGCATTAACCTTGTATCCCGCTACTTTGCTAAATTTGTTTATTAGCTCTAGTAGCTGTATCGTCGATTTCTCAGGGTTTTCTAGATATAAGATCATATCATCTGCAAACAATGACAGTTTTACTTCTTCTTTTCCAATTTGGATGCCTTTTATTTCTTTGTCTTGCCGGATTGCCCTGGCTAGCACTTCCAGCACAATGTTGAATAATAGTGGTGACAGCGGGCATCCTTGTCTTGTTCCTGATCTTAGAGGGAAGGCTTTCAGTCTCTCACCATTGAGTACTATGCTGGCTGTGGGTTTTTCATATATGCTCTTTATCATGTTGAGGAAGTTTCCTTCAATTCCTACCTTTTGAAGTGTTTTTATCAAAAAGGGATGTTGGATTTTGTCAAATGCTTTTTCAGCATCTATTGAGATGATCAATTGATTTTTCCCTTTTGACTTGTTAATGTGTTGTAATACATTGATTGATTTTCTTATGTTGAACCATCCTTGCATGCCTGGAATGAACCCCACTTGGTCATAGTGTATGATTTTTTTAATGTATCTTTGGATTCGATTTGCAAGTATTTTGTTGAGGATTTTTGCATCTATATTCATTAGGGAGATTGGCCGGTAGTTTTCCTTTTTTGTAGCATCTTTGCCTGGTTTTGGTATTAAATTGATGTTAGCTTCATAAAATGAGTTAGGTAGTGTTCCATTTTCTTCAATGTTTTGAAAGAGTTTGAGTATGATTGGTGTCAGTTCTTTCTGGAAAGTTTGGTAGAATTCCTCTGTGAAGCCATCTGGCCCTGGGCATTTATTTGTGGGAAGATTTTTGATGACTGATTGGATCTCTTTGCTTGTGATGGGTTGGTTGAGGTCTTCTATTTCTTCTCTGGTCAGTCTAGGTTGTTCATATGTTTCCAGGAAATTGTCCATTTCTTCTACATTATCCAGTTTGTTGCCATACAGTTGTTCATAGTATCCTCTTATAATTTTTTTAATTTCTTCAGGATCTGCAGTTATGTCACCTTTTTCATTCATTATTTTGTTTATATGGGTCTTCTCTCTTTTTGATTTTGTCAGTCTAGCTAGGGGCTTGTCAATCTTGTTGATCTTCTCAAAGAACCAACTTTTGGTGATATTTATCCTCTCTATTGTTTTTTTGTTCTCTATGTCATTTATTTCTGCTTTAATCCTTGTTATTTCTTTTCTTCTACTTGGTTTAGGATTGGTTTGCTGTTCATTTTCTAGCTTCTTCAGTTGATCCATTAGTTCTTTGATTTTGGCTCTTTCTTCCTTTTTAATATATGCGTTTAGTGCTATAAATTTCCCCCTTAGCACTGCTTTTGCTGCATCCCAGAGGTTTTGGTATGTTGTGTTCTCATTTTCATTTGTCTCTATATATTTAGCAATTTTTCTTGCTATTTCTTCTTTATCCCACTGATTGTTTAGGAGTGTGTTGTTTAACCTCCAGGTATTTGTGAATTTTCTAAGTCTCTGATGGTTATTGACTTCTAATTGTATTCCATTGTGGTCAGAGAATGTGCTTTGAATAATTTCAATCTTTTTAAATTTATTGAGGCTTGTTTTATGTCCCAGCATATGATCTATTCTGGAGAAAGTTCCATGAGCACTAGAAAAGTATGTGTATCCTGGTGATTTGGGATGTAATGTCCTGTATATGTCTGTTAAATCTAATTCATTTATCAGATTGTTTAGGTTTTCAGTTTCCTTATTGGTCTTCTGTCTGGTTGATCTATCTATAGGAGAGAGTGATGTGTTGAAGTCTCCCACAATTATTGTGGAAACATCAATTGCTTCCTTTAGTTTTGCCGGTGTTTCTCTCATGTATTTTGTGGCAACTTGGTTGGGTGCATAGACATTTACGATTGTTATTTCTTCTTGCTGAATTGCCCCTTTTATTAGTATGTAGTGGCCTTCTTTGTCTCTCAAAACATCGCTGCATTTGAAGTCTATTTTATCTGAGATTAATATTGCTACACCTGCTTTCTTTTGGCTGTAGCTTGCATGAAATATTTTTTTCCATCCTTTCACTTTCAGTTTCTTTGTGTCCCTGTGTCTAAGATGAGTCTCTTGTATGCAACATATTGATGGTTCATTTTTTTTGATCCATTCTGCGAATCTATATCTTTTAATTGGGGAGTTTAATCCATTTACATTCAACGTTGGAGTTTAATCCATTTACATTCAACGTTATAACCGTGAAGGCATTTCTTGAATCAGCCATCTTATCCTTTGGTTTATGTTTGTCATATTTTTCCCCTCTGTCTATTAATATCCTTTATTGTACCCATACCGAATCTCTTTAGTACTGAACCTTTCTCCAAGTCTCTCTGTCCTGTCTTTGTTTCTCTGTCTGTAGGGCTCCCTTTACTATCTCCAGTAGGGCAGGTCTCTTGTTAGCAAATTCTCTCAGCATTTGTTTGTCTGTGAAAAATTTAAGCTCTCCCTCAAATTTGAAGGAGAGCTTTGCTGGATAAAGTATTCTTGGCTGGAAATTTTTCTCACTCAGAATTTTAAATATATTGTGCCACTGCCTTCTCGCCTCCATGGTGGCTGCTGAGTAGTCACTACTTAGTCTTATGCTGTTTCCTTTGTATGTGGTGAATTGCTTTTCTCTTGCTGCTTTCAGAACTTGCTCCTTCTCTTCTGTGTTTGACAGTGTGATCAGTATATGTCTCGGAGTGGGTTTATTTGGATTTTTTCTATTTGGGGTTCGCTGAGCATTTATGATTTGTATATTTATGTTGTTTAGAAGATTTGGGAAGTTTTCCCCAACAATTTCTTTGAATACTCTTCCTAGACCTTTACCCTTTTCTTCCCCTTCTGGGACACCAATGAGTCTTATATTTGGATGTTTCATATTATCTATCATATCCCTGAGGTCCATTTCGATTTTTTCAATTTTTTTCCCCATTCTTTCTTTTGTTCTTTCATTTTCCATTCTGTCATCTTCGAGGTCACTGATTCGTTGTTCAACTTCCTCTAGTCTTGTACTATGAGTGTCGAGAATCTTTTTAATTTGGTCAACAGTTTCTTTAATTTCCATAAGATCATCCATTTTTTTATTTAGTCTTGCAATGTCTTCTTTATGCTCTTCTAGGGTCTTCTTGATTTCCTTTGTCTCCCGTACTATGGTCTCATTGTTCATCTTTAGTTCTTTGAGTAGCTGCTCTAGGTGCTGTGTCTCTTCTGATCTTTTGATTTGGGTGCTTAGGCTTGGGTTATCCATATCGTCTGGTTTTTTCATATGCTTTATAATTTTCTGTTGTTTTTGGCCTCGTGGCATTTGCTGAACTTGATATGGTTCTTTTAGGATTTGTAGACCAATTGAAGTCCTTATCTCTAATTTATCAGATCTACAGCTTCATGGAGTACACTTTCTCTAACTAACCAGCAGGTGGCGTCCACGAGCCACCTGTTCTCCACAAGCCAGTTCTCCCCTGCTTAGCCTTTTTGGTGAGTGGGGGAGTGAGTCTTGTGGGGTCCAATTGGTGTACCAAGCTTGCGTGTGTAGTTGGTGTTGCCTGCCCTGTATATGGGGCGTGTTTCTGGGCAGTCAGGGAGTGGGGGGTGGCTCTAACAATCAAATCTCCCTGGTGATCCTAGAGTTTTAAAGCTGCTGCAATAGTCTAATCCTTCAGTTCAGTCCTGCCACAGTTTGTCTCTGCCACTGACCCACAAGTCCTTGGTATTGGCGTATGGCTCCTGAGACTTGCAAGTGGGCCCCTCTTCCAGGCCGTGTACCCCGGGTCCTCTGTTGAGGGATGACTGTGCTATGTCACAGGTGAGTGCTGTCCCCCCAGGGCAGTTCTGGGCTGCTGGGCTGTGTAGGGAGGCTCCCAGTCTGCTGAAATGATGGCTGAATGGGGCTTTGTTAATTCACACTGCTCTACCTTCCCAACTCTGGGACAATCAGCTGAGGTTGCAGGGAAGGCTAATGTCCACGCCCAGTTTTGTGGTGTGTGTCTGTTCTTTGAAGCACTTCCGTCACACTGGGTTGTCTGGGGCAGTTCTGTGCTATGGGGCTGGCGATGGGCAGGAGTGTTTCCTGTCCACCAGGATGATGGCTGTGAGCGGACACCCCCCTTTTCTTGGGAAGTTGTGGTGTTTAGTGAATTTTCTCAGCCACTGGATTATTGCATTTTGTCTCAGATCTCTCCTAGTTCTGCTCTTGACTTGACCTGCCCAAATAGCAAGTCTTTGAAGCTTTCTGTATTGGGCTTCTTAGAGTAATTGTTTTAGAAAAAGAAAAAAGGATTAAAAAAAAAAAAAACAAAAAAACGGGCCCTCCTCAGAGATCTAATGGGTTATTGAAATGCTAAGAGACAAAGCAACCAGGGCCATTAAGGAAAGGTCCACAGGGCAGAGAGATCAGCTTTTCTTCAGGATTTGCATATGTGCCTCAGGGCTTGAGCTTGGGCCTGAGCTCTGCCCTTCCCCTTTCTATGTTCACCAGAACTCCAAAAATCCTCCGCTTTTATTTTGGAGTTTTTCGTGTTGTTTTTTTTTTCTATGCCTGTCTCCTCTCTGCTGGGCTGGCTGCTCTCAGATTCTCTGGTGTCTGGTCTCCGTCTATCTACGGTTGGAGTTTGGATCAGCAGAATGAGTTTCCGTAAGGGCTGCCACTGCAGTTCTCCCTTCTCCTTCCCGGAGCTGACAGCCCCTCCTCCCACGGGACTGAGCCTGGCAGGGAGGGGCGCGGGTCCCCTGGCCGCAAAAACTTACAGATTTCGCTGATCTCAGCAGTTCCACGTTTTCCTGAGTGTTGTATGAAGTATGCCCAAAGTCAGATTGCTCTGTGGTGTCCAGTCCATGCAGTTCCTGGCTTTCTACCTACTTTCCTGGAGGAGTAACTAAAACATACAGCTCACCAGTCTGCCATCTTGCCCCACCTCCCAGAAACTGCACTTTTAATCACTGTATTATACTGTACCTAAAACACACACACACACACACACACACACACACACACACACAATTTAGGTGTAACAATTACAATGAACATGAGAGACTCCTTAGAGTGTGAGAAGAAAACAAACCAAAAAAACACTGCCTCTTTAAAACAGCTGTGTGGACTATTTCTTCTGTGGGCTTTGAATAAGAACTTGGGGGATCCCATAGCTTCTCCAGTAGTTCTTAGCTATAATAATAATAGTAGTAGTAAATAATAGTAATAATATCCTAGTACTTCAAGTGAAAATAACGATTTCAGTTCAGAATTAAAATGGCCAGTCCATGGCAAGACTGCAAGCTTCATTTGAGGTTAAAATTCCGCAGTGGGAACCTCCATTCACCTTTCCTGAGCTCAAGGAAACATTTTTTTCTAGGTGTCTGCTTATAATTCCGCCCAGAGCCTGGGCACCCAGCAGTCCCTCTCCTCTGTTGAGTCCCTTCTCTCCTAGGCAGCCTTCTTGTAAGGTATCCAGGTTGGGTCCCAATTTGAGCCCAACAATTAATACCTGGGAAAGGTAGGTGATTGCATTTATTTATCAATGTGTGCCTTTCTGCTTCTGATATCCTGAGGTAGTTGTCCAGCCACCATTTCCCTTACTTGGACTTTTCTTGATGTGGATAAAACATTGTCTGTGCATTTCACAGACTGCTAGGGATAGGCTCTACAAAAAGTTTTCTTCTTCTCCATTCACTAGGCTTGAGCTAAAGGGTAAATATATCTCCCTCCTCAACCCACAGTGGTGATGGCTTACTTATTTGAGTAGGAACTGTTAGTGAATGCCATAGCATTCCAATAAGTCTCTCCAAAGAAATTCTCTCTAAACTAATCCTCTTTATTGGCTGTTCTATCCTCTTCAACATCTTACAGGCAGGCATTATGCTACGGATTGCCAAAGCAAGTTTCCAGAATACTTCTCTTGCAAGTCCTGCATATATGGCCTGGCTTCTCGTTTTAGACTGTGGAGGTAATTGGCACCTATTGTTTCATTCCCAATCTTTGGGGTCTCAGCTGAAATTGAAATAGAAAAGTTCTATTTTAACATCCTATTATAAATGTCTTCCTGTGTGGGTTAAATGGCTCTTATAGGGAATACAATGTTTAAAATTGATTAGTTCTCCTGTACTCTCCAAATACTCAGCTATTTCTATGATGTTTCTTCAGACAGAATTAGAAGTTGAAATGGGACAGTTACTCAGTTTTTAACCTGAAATTATTCTTCTACATATGGAAATTAGTTTATCCTCTACCATTTCCATTCCAAATCTCGGAGCTTCTGAACCCTCAGTTAAGCCTAGCCAACTTAATTATCTTAGCTAAGTGTTTCTCTCTCATTCAGCTTATAGTTCATTTATCCCTGCCTGGAATATGAGTCATTACGATGCAGCTATATACCCAATATACTTGTTTGTCTGGAAGTCATTTTAATGTCTTTGAAAGATTAAATTATCGTAGTTTAACTGACTTCCATATAAACAGGAAAAAAGAACTGAATTCAACCCCAATGAAACAATCTCTTCTTGCTCTCCATCCTCTGTGCCCTATATCAATTGCTTATTAAAACTCCCGACCACTCCCCATTCCACTAAGCAGCCTCTGCCTCCTCCAGGATTGCAGTGACTTTCTCAAATGTTTTCTCTTCCCTAGACTTTTGTGGCTGGTTCTCTTCCTTCTTCTCAGACTTTCCACCCATCTATTCTTTGGATCTTTATCACAATGTGTCCACGGCTGTTTCCTTCCTTTCTTTGTCTTAACAATCCCATCCATGGTCTGGTGTCATGGCCACTCACATGCAATTAATTTCCCCAGTGTCATCTTTTCTTCTTCTTTGTTCCCTTGTGCCTACTTGTGTATTTACATTTATTGTGGCCCTTATCACATCAAAATGTAATTGTATGCCTGTAGGCCTGCCTGTGCCACTTGAATATTAGCTTGTTAAAGTTAGGGATATAGTTTCTTATTCATCTACCCAGTTCCAGACATATAGTGGGTTCTCTTAAAACTGAATAAATGAGTGAAAGTTGTCTACCTTTGTTCTGCTTGCTGGATAAAGTCTGTATATAGGGCTGGTCCCTTAAACTAAGCATGGATAACACAAATGGGATCATCATTTACTATCAACCCTTCCCTTTGATTTCCCAACTTCAATCCCACAGGAGTCATTGTGTTTCTTCTCTTAGCCTTATTCGCCTCATCTAAGCAGACATCAATAGTCCTGTCTATTCTACCAGGAGAGTATGTTTGCAATTTATCCTTCATTCATTCCAACTTCCAAATCTTCACATATTAACTTACACTAGCTTTCTGAATACTCAGTTGTGCTGCACAGAAAGCACAGGTTTTGAAGGCAAGTGGAGCTAGGTTCAAATTCTGACTCAGCTGTTAGATAATGAGCAATTTACTTTACTTTTTTGATCTTCAGTTTCCCCACATATCATTTATACTATAATCATTGATTAAGTCCTCCACTAGATATAAACTCCTTTAAGACAAGAATTATGTCTTACTTGACTTTTCATTCTCATAAATCTACCACAGTTCCCCATGCACAGCTGCTACTCATTAATGCTCTATTTGCTGAATAAATGAATGAATGGGGGTGATAATGTCTACCTCACAATGCCAAAGTAAGAAACAAATTAAATGTGTTAAAACACACCAGAACATCCAGACAGATACCTTCCAATATGTGGAGATAACCAAGACTCCAAGCTGACCGCTCCAGATAAGCTACCAATCAGCAACCACCACCAACTCCCAGACATGTGGGAGAAGGCATTTTGGACCTTCCATTTTTCATGGCACTCCAGCCAACAATATAGAAAGCAGAAGAACCACATAATCCATTGACAGTCTTGAGCTATAATAAATTTTTGTTTTTAGCAATTAAGTTTTGGGGTGGTTTATTATGTAATAGAAAACTGAAACAGAGACTGTTAACTAGAATTGAGGTACAGCCGTAATATAAACTTAAAACACATGGATTCTGATTGGACTCTGGGTGGAGGCCTGAAGGGCAGTGGGGAAACTCTTAGAGGCTTAAAAGGCAAGAAGGAAATTAATATCAGAGCCTAGAGGAAAGGCTACCAGTCTCACGTTTGACAACAGTGTCAACTACAGTAATGTGCAAGATAGAAAAGGTACCTAATGAATTTGTAGATTTGGCAATAGCAATTTCCAGGCAGAATGTTGAAAGCATCAATTGGCTTATAACTGCTAATAATAAAGTGATGAAAAAGAGATAAGTCCTTAAAAAGGAAGCTATTTGGCTCTCAAACAGAATTTAGAGGAGATTTTTCCAACCTAGAAGTTGCAAGTTTGGAAAATAAAACTGTTTCTCATTCCAATTCTCTCCAGATGGCAAAAAGTTCTCATAGTAAGAAATGGCTCTGGGAAAATATCAAGCCCAGAGTGATGTTAGCATATTGTGGTCTTGGATGAAGGTCAAGTCAAGGATGTATCTGTAAGATTCTTTGTTAAGACCTGATAAAGATTAAGTCCTGTGCCTCCTAGACTCTCTCAGGTAAAGCAAAACAAAAACAAAAGCAAAAAACTCTTAGAGATTGCTTTTTAGACTCTTTCACCTGAAAAAGAAACGGCTTGCAAAAATTTTAGGGGCATTGTACTACAGCCTCCAATACTGGGAGAGGCCTATCTTTAAAAGATATGTATGTTGCTTCTGTACAAGGATGCTAACCCCAATAGCAGTCAAAGGAAACCTACAAATATTCTATGAGAATTGGTGGAGGAAGCCCTGCTAGCTTAGACTAAAAGGGACAGAGATAGTTCAAAACAAATGAAGGCTTATATGCCCCTAAATTTCTATGGGCAGAAAAGAAGATGAGAAAGCTACTTAGCTACAAACATGGTCCATTTATTATTGTACAGAAAGGGTGACTCACTAGACAGAGCCTAGAGTGCAAAGAGTGGAGCAAAAACCAAGGAGAATCATTCCCAGGGCTGGGCCCTTATTACTGTGTATTTCCTGATGCTAGAGCACAGAGAACTGGCAAGATGCGCCTGGCTGGATGTCAGAACTGCTATAGACAAATGACTGGTATGTAAGAGCTGCCCATTTCATCCTTTTTGAAAGGGAATGTCTATTATGGTTATCCTACCCCACCTCTCCACTGTGTATTGGGCATAGGGGTGAAGTAGGTTGTTCACAGGTGTCTGCTCCCATGAAGACTCATCCTCAACTGGACCTAATTTAGATGATAAAATCCTCTATCTTGAGCTGGAGCCTGTTGTTAAAATGGGTTGAGAGTTTTGGGGATAGGCTAAGAATATTTTTTTTATGGGAGAAATATGAATTGTCATGTCATGGCCAGAGGGCAGATAGTGATAGATTGTGAGATGTTTGCAACAGTATCTCCTACCTCACACCCTTATATGCTTCTTTGCAATGCTATTTTGTTGCTCAAGGAGTATGTTTTCTCTTTCCTTGAATTTGGGATACCCCTATGACCTTTTATGACCAAAAGACTGGGGCAGATTTTACTGTGTGACTTCTGAGGCTGATCTTTAACAGATCTATAGCTTCTGTCTTTTCCACTTGGAACACTCCTTCTTCGATTCTCCCTACCACACTGAAAGAAAACCCAAGCAGCCCCAGGGAGAGGCCCAAGCAAAAGAGACTCACTATCATGCCATGAGGAAGCCCAAGCAGATCAAGGGAGCGGCCCTTGGGGAGGAGAATTGAAGGACCTTGGCTGACAGCCCTAGCTGACTCCCAGTCAGTAATCAGTACTATCAGCCATGTAAGTGAGGTCATTTAAGAACTTCCAGTCTTCCCAGAATCCCTGCCAACAACACATGAATAAGTAGTACCCATGGAATCTTGAAAAATAATAAATTGCCGTTGTTTTAATCCATGCACTTTTGGGGCTATTGATTATACAGTAACAGATAACAGAAGAAAAAATAGACATGTTTAGATATAGACTGCAAATATTCCAGGTCACTTTTGGAAGCTGATAGACTTGTCAGAGCAGTAAGGTCATATTTTTCTATGAATTCACATAAATTGACTTTACAGAGTTGATTATGAATCAACAATGACATTTACATGCCTTGGGATGAGTGGCTCATGTGAGGCTTGGAATCCAACCATCTAATATAGCATCTGCTTCAGTAAAGGTTTGTTGGGAGCTAGCAAGCTTAAACGGATGCACTCAAGTATCCTGGTTTTATGTTTCTTATTTTTAAAAGTTCAGAAACAAGGAATTTTATACTCAGTATATTCATTGATCTATTCTCATTTATTTTGTTAGGCCTCTTCCACAGTTCGCCTATGTGTACTCTTATTTCGGTTAAAACAAATGACTCATTTTTCCAAACATTTCCTTTCATTTTCAGACAGTTTCTTTGCTTCAATAATTTATTCAGTCATTTATGTGGAGGTGCTCTTTAAATTATAAGGAGCTATAAACTTTTATTACTTTGTGCTGGATTTTAGTTATAGATATATTTTCTCTAAAAAATTATAAACTCATTAAGAGCAATGAATGTCAATTTTGTCTTTGTTCCATCTTCCATGCTGAAATAGTTTTACATGTAGTTGGTATTCAAAGCATTTATATCTATCTGTCTATCTAATCTATCTATCTCTCATCTATCTACTAACTGTATCTAAGTTCCAGATAAACCCAAATCCCATCTCTATAAAATCCAAACCCTTTCACATGATGTATGAGGCCCTCCACAACTGACCTTCTACCCAGTCCCCTGCCTCACATATGGCCTCTCTACCACTCCTTTCGGGGACTTTTAATGATGGAAACTAAAAAACACAAAGTGTATGGTTAAAAGATTTTGTGCAGCCATAAATGACAGGTCACTACTATATAGAACCTGTGGCAGAGACAGCTATTGATCACTCAGGAGTCATCCTCCTCTTCTTTTCTAGAAATAGACTCTGAATATTAATTAGCAGAGCATATGACCATCCAAAATAAAGACTACTTTTCCCAGTTTCATGGAAGCTAGATGGCCATGTAGCTAATTGCTACATAGCAAAAGTGTCATGCACAGCTTCTAAGAACTGTTCTTAAAAGGTGGGGCTCAGAATATCTACATTTGTTTTCTCCATTCCGCTGCTGGATTGTTGACACAGTGAGCTCAAGCAACCTTCTTGGACCATAGTGGGGAAACTACATGTTGAAGATGGTACAACAACAGAATATAAGGAGCACTGATCTCTTAATGATCATGGAACCACTATACAAGCTCTGAAATGCTTACTTCTAGAATTCATTACGTCTGAGAGCAATAAATTTGAAGCCACTGTTATCTGGGAATCTCTGCCGCTTACAGCTGAACCTAGTCTTGCCTGATTCCATGCCTAAACCACAGGTGCATTATTGCATGAGCAATTCTCCAAATATTGGGGTGCTCACATGGGAACTTGACTCTTATTTCAGTTGAAGTTTAGGTCTTTAGTTTTCTATGTCTGGATCAGCCTGACTCACATATGGAGAGAAAATGATCACTTTCATACATAGAAATATTTGAATTCACTTCCTGTTTTTCATTTGTATTTCATTTCATGTATTGGAATCTGCCTTTGCCAGATTTTTTGACAATAACATCACTTCTCTAATGCCCATTTCAGGTGAAGAATCATTGAAATGTGACATGCAATTTCAGGGAAAGCGAAAAAAGGAGATGTATTTTCTTCTATGAAAGGATAGAAAGGTGCTGATTCCAACCACTGTCTTTACCCATCCTTTCCTTTCCTCAAATTCCATTCACCGACTTTATTTACCTAATCCCTACCCAGACATAATAAATGGAAAATATTGAAGAAATTTGCTACTGTATTGTCTTTATTTCCAAGATTAATTCAGCTACCATATTTAGCTTCCTCATGACTCTAAGGCAGTATGGCTGGGTTTCTTGATGCCTGTGATATGTGCTGATCATCCTACAATTCACATAAAGTATCAGGTATGAGGAGCCCTTGTTACAAAAACACTCAAACACTCATGGTCAGGCTGGCAGGTGAGGATGAGGATGCTCCTCTGAATAATTTCTGATCTGAGGTTGCCGAGAGAACATCAGGCAAATGTCATAGGTGTAAAAGCAAGAGATGCATTTTTGCCATTTCAAGAAAAACTATACTTTGTCAGCCAGTTGAAAGGATTAGAGAAAGATTAAGTCAACAATTATCAATTAAAATAATTCATTAACTTGGTACATTTTTAGAAGCCAGATTATCTGTAAACCTTTTGATTACCACTAAGATTGTATTCAGTTTTGCTTACCCTGCTCTTTAGGACTCCCTATTTTGTTACACCGTGCCTTTTAATCTCTTGAGATTTGATTAAAGACTCACCTTTTGTAAGAAAAGAGGTTCAGAATCAACCAACTGACCAAAAAACCAGGGTAACTGATGGCAACACTTGATATGTATAGACAAATTAATGAGGAAATCAGTATGGTGGTTATCATGAGCAGAGGCAGCTGCTTCATGGAATTCTATTTTCAGATATGTGCTGCTCAGGATGGCACCACACAGGCTCTCTGTATTTTTTAAATTCTTTGCAAAGGTGAGTGTTTGACTTCTTTGTAAATGTGTGACTGAACCATCAGAAATGACTCAGAGCAGCCTTAGATATTTTGAGAGGAAAACCAAACAACGTTATTTTATGTTCCTTCTGGGATAGACATAGACACTGGGTATGCAATTATTATTCAAAGGACCTTGCCTTTGAAGACTCTCTTTCTGGTGGGGAATACAGGGATTGCATTATTCAGGAAAGGTGGTTTGTAAGAAAGAAAACAACTCGAGAGTGGAAAAAATGAAAGGAATGATGCATTTTAAAATTTTGTGATTGCCAAATGACCTAGCAACAGCACTTCTTGGTATTTATCTGACAGTAGTGAAAACCTGTGGCTGAACCTAATGGAAATTTCTTTTTCTCCAAATGCTTTAGTGTTTAAAGCATTATGGATTTTTAGATCTAGAAGCCACAGCCCATCTCACTCCTTATCACCACAGGGATTATATTTAAACTCAAGCCAATGGCAGGAGTGGAGAGTACAGATAATCTGAGAAATTGATACCACAGTGAGAATGACTGAGTTTGTCCTTTGTTGGCTTACTAGATATGCTACTTTGTTTTCATTTGTGTGTTTTCAGTGACTGCTTTAACATAGCAGAGTCTACCATTCAAATAATATAATATCGCTTCACATGTAATGTCAGAACCTTACTACAGACTATTTCCATTTCTTCTCCCATTCTTTGTGTTATTGCTGTAAAACATTTTAGTTTTATGCTTGTTATAAATCCTACTTTTCATGATCATTTTTGTCTTAAAATTCAATTAACTTTTAAAGAAACTTAAAAATGAGATTTAATGAGGCTTTCATATTTGTCATACATTTTCCATTTCTAGCAAATTTTATTCGTCTTTTTACATCCAAGTTCCCCTCTGGCATCATTTTTCCATCAACTTAAAAATCTTCCTGAATCATTTCTTAGCATCCGCGTCTGCTAGTGACAAATTCTCTCAGTTTTTGTTTACCTAAATGTATCTTACTATGCCTTCATTATTAAAGATATTTTTGCTGGATTTAGAATGCTGATTTGATGTGATTTTTTTAAAGTTTTGCTACTTTTTTATGCAATTTTATTGAGATATATTCACATACCATAAAATCATCCAAAGTGTACAATCAATTGGTCACAGTAGCATCATATAGTTGTGCATTCATCACCAGAATCAACTTTTGAATATTTTCCTTACTCAAAAAAAAAAAATAATAATAAAAATAAGAATAAAAGTAAAAGTAAAAAAGAATACCCAAAACATCCCATTCCCCCATCCCCTCATACAATTCATTTAAATTTTTGTCCTCATTTTTCTACTCGTGTCCACACACTGGATGAAGGGAGTGTGGGCCACAAGGTTTTCACAATCACATGGTCACACAGTATAATCTATATAGTTATACAATCATCTTCAAGAATGAAGGCTACTGGGTTGCAGTTCAACAGTTTCAGGTATTTCCTTCTAGCTGTTCCAATACACTAAAATCTAAAAAGGGATATCTATATAACACATAAGAATAACCTCCAGAATGACTTCTCAGCCACTGAAACTTTATTTTGTTTCATTTCTCTTCCCCCTTTTAGTCAAGAAGCCTTTCTCAATCCCACAATGCCAGGTCCAGGCTCATCCCCGGGAGTCACATCCCACACTACCAGGAAGATTTTATTTTGCCACTTTTAAGGTGGTTTTCCATTTTCTTTTGACTTGTTTTTTTTTTTTTTCTTGAGATGTCTTTAGTGATTATTTTGTCCATACCTCTGTATGTACTGTGTCTTTTTTCCCTCTGCCAATTTTAAAAATAAGCCTTTATCATGGCGCTCAGGAATTTGTTTATAATGTGCTTAGGTCTTGTTGTGTGTGTGTGTGTAACTTGTGTCCATGTGTGCATATCTTGTTTATGGTTTATTGAATCCCCTTGACTTGTGGATTTATAGTTTTCATCAAATTTAGAAATTTGGGGATATTATTTCTTCACGCACACACACACACCACCGGGATTCCACATATGTATGTTAGTCCACTTGGTATTATCCTACTAGTCACTGAGGCTGTGTTTATTGTTTTCAGTTGTTTTTTTTTTTTCTTTTCTCTGTGCTTCAGTTGGAATAGTTTCTTTCGCCATGACTTCAAGTTCATGATCCTTACTTCTGCAGTGTCTAATCTGCTGCTAATCCCATCCACTGAATTGTTCACTTCAGAAATTGTACATTTAATCTGTAGAATTTCCAATTTTTATAGATTTCATTTCTCTTCACAGTGTGTTCATATTCTTTGTTAAATTCTTGAGCATGGAAAGCATATGCATAATAGGTGTTTTATATTCTTGTTTTGTTTTGTTTTTTTTTTTTTTTTTGATCAGTCCATTCATGTTTTGATCAATTTCTATTGGATAATTTTTCACCTGGCTATTGGTCAAATTTTCCCTCATTTTGCATATTTTGCAATTTTTTGTTTGGATGTTAAAAATTTTGTGTTATTTAGTGCCTGATTTATTTATTTATTTATTTGGCTTGCCACAATGTTTTTAAAAAAAGTGGCAAGCATTCAAGTTACTTGCAGATCAGCTTGATCATTTTAAGATTTATTTTTAAGCCTTATTACTGATGGGCTAGTGTAGCCATTACTATAGGGCTAGTTTTACTCTATTGGTGAATGCCCCCCTCTGGCAAATTAGAACTCAAATGTGTCTGTCTGCCTTGTTAGCTCTGAGTATTGTTTAGCTTACAACTCCCTGAAGTTCTTTGTCTGGCTTCATGAATTTTCACTCTATGCATGTGTAGCTTAGTACTCAATAAGAGATTCAAAGTTACCTATGCAGATTTCTGAATCTCTTTCTCTATGTAGTTCTCTTCTCTCTGGAACTGTGCCCACAAATTCCAGCTGTCTGAGTTTCCTTGAACTCTGATCTCCATCTCCCCAATGCACTAAAACCACCACGATCTGTCTGTTTGGGTCCCTTCTCTCTGTCACAGTCTGGAAAGGGATTCCAAGCAGAAAGCCTAGGCAATTATAAGACTCACCACATTCGTTTTCCTTCTTTCACAAGTTATGGTCTTGTGTTGCCTGTGAACCAATGTCTGAAAACAGTTGTTTCATATATTTTCCTTAGTTTTCTAATTCTTTACATCAGAAAGCAAATCCTATAATAGTTATTCCAACACGGCTGGGAAGTCTCCATATATTCTTTTGTAAATTTTGCTTTCTGAGCCTTGAGTGAATTTGATGCTCTCCTATGTGGTGAAAAAACATGTGATTGCTAAAATTCCTTATGTCTCTGACAGACACATCAATATTCATTTTATTTTAGGTTATCCTAGGGTATTAAACGGCCATACCTACCTATAATAGGTCCTGGCATCCTGACACTTGCAACCAAACCAAAAAAGTTTCAACTCTGTAGTTCCTTTCAAACCTGCTTTTATTGAGTTCCAATGTAAAGCACATTTATTTGATTTAGCTTTTACCCAATTTATATTTTTTTCTTAATTTTCAGTAGCTTGTCAGGTCAATAGATCCTGGTGGTGGCAGAAGCCATTTGTTTAATGCTACTCATTGTTACTAACTTTTCTAATTTACATTTAATTTTAAAATTCAGTGAAGAGTTGTCACAGAGAATAGTCATTTTATAAATAACCACAATAAATAATGAATGTGTCTTCCAATGAGGGTTCCAGTTTCAGATAGTTTTATTCCAAAGAACAATGAAGAAAGAAGAGAAGGTTGAAAGAGGGAAAAGAGAAATTAACAAGTAATTCAGCAAAATATGTATTGTTTTTAGGGCAGTGTTTTGCAAAATACTGCCCAATGTGTACTCAAAAATCTGTATCTATCTGTCTATATCTATCTATCTATCTGTTTAATCTTCCCTCAGGAGTTTCCCCCTGTCTCTTTTTATGTAACAGTAAGAGACTTTCCTTAGCTTTCCTCCTGTCTTCAGTCTTACAATGCAATTTCAAAATAATTTCTATTCTTTAAATATATGAGCATATGGCTCAAACATAAGTTGAAAAATTTCTATGTAATATCATTGATAAATAGGAACTTACAGCAGAGTGTGGAATGGAAAATATGGAGGGTATCAGGAAGGGGCTTGGAGAGGAAAGTGGATCTGCTCAGTGGGAGAACATCAAGATCAATTCAACACTTAATTGTTTAATGTTTTCATTGATGATTTGCAAGAATATTTACAAACGTTTGAAATGAAATCTTTTTAGCTTGCAAAAAAAAAAAACATTAAAGGGGGAAAATGATCTAATGCTAGACCTACAAATGATAGGAAAATACTGAAAGCAGAAACACAGAAGAGACACCCAGTAGACAGCAGCATTAAATTATAAATGAGTCTGTAGAACATTAGCTAATTAAAAAGTTCTATGATGGCTCTGAAGGTGGATCAATAAGTGGAGGTTTTTCATTTTTAGGTTTTTTGTTTGCTGTTTTTTGTCATAATATGTGATGAATACATCAGCAAGAATTATATATATATATATTCAGTTCTTTAAATTTAAATTTAGAACTTGTATACATGAAAATTTTTTAGAAAAGCTAAAGTCTCTAATTAGACCCAGGCTTTGCACAGGTATTTATGATGCATTTGACTTCCCCCTACTCAGCCAGAAGAGAATACTTTGTCTTTCTTCCTTCCTGTTGAACATGCACATGACCATAAGACTCACTTGCCTACTCCAGCTCAAATGGACTCTCTCTTCCTTGAACTCACAGTTCGTGCAGTCTAATGTAAAATTTGGTTGGAATCATCTCATCCTTATGGTCTTTAAGTATAATGTCTTAGTCTCCTAGGGCTGTCATAAAGCAACACAAGCTGTGTGGTTTAAAACAGTTGTAGAAGCTAGAAGTTGGAAGTCAAGGTGTCAGCAAGACCGTGCATGCTCTGAAGTTTGTGTTCTTGTGGTCCGTTGTTGACAACCCATGATGTTCTTTGGTTTGTCACATAACTCGTTCTCAGCAACCATCACATGGCTGTCTTCTCTTTCTGCTGTTTGTATTCAAATCTCAGCTCCTTATAAGGTCACAAGTCATACTGGATCAAGGCCCATGCAAATCTAATTTGGCCCATCTTAACTAATGATATCTTCAAAGATCCAATTTCCAAATAGGGTTACATTCATGAGACCAGGGGTCAGGACTTGAACATATATTTTTACACAATTGAATCTATAACATATATCATGTGCTAGTCACACTTGATGGCAATAATTGAATGTACATTCCCTAAGAACTGGCTCTACTCTAGGTGCCTGCCTTCCATCCTGGGCACACAGGGTGAAAATTTGTCTGAGGATTTGGGTTCCAGATGTCTCAAGATGACACTTGGATCGAAGAATCTCTAGTTTTAAGAAATACTTCTACTGGATTGTCTCTTTAATTTTAGCAGCTTCTATGATACAGTATTTATTTCCTGGATCTAGGTTTATAGCAGGCAATGAAGAATCTGAAAATACTTAAATGCAAAATCAAATGAGCACGAGTCAATCATTTGTACCTATGACAAAAGAATTGTTGGGTATGTGGAAAACCCAGAAAGTGAATGTCCTGCATGAAGACATTGGTCTGTATGATTATATATCTATGATGTATAAATGTGTATGTACATATACACATATGCATTTACTTTAATATATATTGTTGTATTTAATTCTCATAATAACCCAATGAGATAATAGTTCATTGGCCCCATTTTACAGATGGAAGAACTGAGGAAGAGAGAGATTAAGAATCTATCCAAGATAAACCATAACAGCTAGTTAGGGTTAGAGCCAGGTTCAGTCTGGGCCGCCTGGCACCAGGATCGATGCTCTGTCCAGATAGCAGGAGGTCAACAAGGACTGAATGTCTCAGAAAGGGAAGATAACCGATCTCAGTTAAACAACATGGGTTAGAGTCAAGGAAATAACAAAAAAGAGACTTTAATACCAAAACTTATCCCTTTTCTCATCCAGGAAACTTCTACATCCTTCCTGTTAGATGAGGCGACCATCCTCAACCAAAGCCAGATCAGGGCCTATGAAAGCAAGTGCTGAGCAGGCATCCCTGGCAGGAGTGCAGTGATATAAAATGAAGGGTCCTGGAGAGTGCAAAAGATGCATGTAATATTTAGGGACACTCAAAAAGAGGACAGAGGAATTTGCGGAAAGGACTGTCTTATTCTGTCAAATATCTCCAGAGTCTATCAGATAGCTTAGGAAATAGTTCAACAGAAAGTGCCCATATGGAAATATTGAGATTGAAATGGAGATACCAACAAGGACATCATCCCCTTAGAGATGATTTTTAAGGCAGGAGAAATTCTAAGAATCAAATGACTTTGACTTCCTGCAAGCTAGCAGTTTTCTTAAATACTGATTAACAATGAGCCACATTAGTTAATCTCTCCATTCAGAATAATTGAGTGCAATACTTGGGGAGTTCAGTGATATCCATCACTGCTAAAAACCAGTCTGTATAAGAGACCAATAGTAATTTTCATCATACCACCTGAGGTAGAGTAAATTATGTACCCCCTTGTTCCAGTTTGCTAATGCTGCCATTATGCAAAACACTAGAAATGGATTGGCTTTTATAAAGGGAGTTTATTTGGTTACATAGTTACAATCCTAAGGCCATAAAAGTGTCCAAACAAAGGCATTAACAATAGGATACCTTCACTGAAGAACACTGATGGCATCTGGAAAACCTCTGCCACCTGGGAAGGCACGTGGCTGGCATCTGCTCCAAGGTTCTGATTTCAAAATGGCTTTCTCCCAGGGCATTTCTCTCTAAGTGTCTGGGGGTGTTCTCTTAGTTTCTCCCAGGCAATCTTTGGGCTAGCAAAAGTCTGCTTCCAACAGCTGTCTCCAAAATGTCTCCTCAGCTGCAGCACTGAGCTCCTTCTATCTAAGCTCTTATAGAGCTCCAGTAAATTAATCAAGACCCATGCTGAATGGGTGGGGCCACGCCTCCATGGAAATAATGTAATCAAAATTATCACCTACAGTTGGGTGAATTACATCTGCATGGAAACAACCTAATCCAAATATCACACAAGATTGGATTAAAGAATATGGCTTTTTCTGGGGGACATAATATATACAAACTGGTACACCCCTCAAAGGACAATTCTTGATCTTAATCCACATTCCTGAGGATATAAACTTATTTGTAAACTTATTTGTAAATAAGACCTTGTAAAGCTGATATTGTTAATTATTTTTGATTAAAGCTGAATTAAGATGGGTCTTAATCCATATGATTGGAGTCTTTATAAAGAGAAGAAACGGGAGGCCATAAGTTAGAGAAGACCGTGGGGAAGAGTCAGAATCTGGAAGTTGGTGGAAACCAGGAGAGCAGACACAAGAAGAGGGAGCTCATCATGTGACGGGAGGCAGAGGTCAAGCCAAGGGACCCAAAAGACTGTGGCAAGGCAGGATCAGAACACTGCAGAGGCCCAGGAGAGTCTGGACTTGTAACCTCTGAAATTGTGAGACAATAAATGCTTGTTATTTAAATCAACCCGTTGTGTGGTATTTGTCATAGCAACCTGACAAACTAAGACACCGCCCCTCCCAATTTTCACGTTCCTTTTTTGCCATTTACTTTCCTTGAAGATCCCCTATCCCTACCACCACCACAAGATTCATGTTCCCTCAAATTTTAGAGAGCAGAGGCAGGTGCTTAAGACTAGAACTGGCCTGAGAATTCTCGCTGCCTATAAAGACTGTGGAGGAAAAAAAATGGAGATACAAGGGTCCTGTGGATGAATGACTGGCTTAGCACTGGTCTGGATAACAGACTCTTTATTACCTTCTACACACCTGCTGTAATGCTTCTTTACAATCTCAATCCCAAAGGTAGGAGGGAAATTTAATTAACATGTTTCAATCACGTTAAGCACCTTTGATGAAAGGTAGTATATTGCAGTGATGTGAAAGATGTTTTCCACTTCTGCAGATTTCCCCCAGGATGCTCTGTTGGCTAGACACATTAAATCTTTCTGCCTTTTGCTTTTTTATCCATGCTGTATGATGAGGCTGATTGCAGACCCTGTCAGCTTATTGTACTTGTCAACCAACTGGAAGAGGAAGAAAGAAAAACATTTCTAGTTATTTGTTGGGAATCAAATCACATGGCCCCCGAGCTTTAACTGAAATGTGTATGTGTGTGCATGTGCGTGCGTGTGTTTGTGTGTGTGACTCCTAGCTTGGGTTATCCACATCACTGCAATTTGGGGCTGGCAACAATTGAATGGGCAATGGCTTTCACAACTGAGTCACTTTTTAATTTTTCTCAACAAAACGTGTACTGTTGTTAGGGTTCTGTTGGCAATCACGGCTGGCTGCAGTATCTAGTACTTGGCTGGCAATTCCCCCAAGTGGCTTCCAAGTGTTTGTGTGTCCTAAGAAGACATAGGCCCAAGGACCAAGTGGCTAGTTTCCAGTTGGTGCAATACAAACACTATGATGTTTGCATGTTTTTAGGAAATTGAGAGGCATGTTAGAAGTGTCAAAGCATCTGGGTGGGTGCTGGTAAGCTACAGCGTTCCTGAAATGATTCTCCATCCCAATAAGCATCAGGCCAAGAGGGAAAATGAAGCCAAGATGCTTGCAAATGAATACACCTGTTTGGCGGAAAAGGGATTTTCCACGTAGTTGTCTGTGGATAGACATAACTTCCCGTTTGCCATTGTCCAACCAATAGGTCTTCTTCCTTGGGAAACTGCCTATTGCAAAGATCTGCTTTATACTAACTCCGTTCCAGTCTCTGGATTGAGACAGCTCAAGATTGCTTTCCTAATTTTCAGCAGAATAACAAACCTCTTTCATCAGTAATTGAAGTATTAACCATTCTACATTTCTGTGTCACAATCTTTCTATAGGTGGTACAGTTTTTATCTTGCCTGAGACTAGTGTTTTCAGTCTGTGAAAGGATTTTACTATTATTATCTTAACCTCTCCCCATCCTAGCCCCAACCTTGTTCTCACCTTCTTACTTCCAGGCATAACCTCTATTGACTAACTGCATGGCTATTGAGTCAATCCACATACCCGTGCCCTCTGCCTAGACATAGGCATCCATCAGCCATGTTTTGATATGTGATTGTTTTTTATTCAAAAAATATTTATTGTTGTGTCTGCTAGGCACAGGAACTGGGATATTATCTCTTTTATCAAAATGACTGTGGTCTAATAAATAATATAAGTGTAAGCAAATTATTTCTACAGAAAAGTATATTTGAGTCAAAGATAAACCTAGGAAGAGTAAGAATTTAAAAAAACACATAGTCTGTGTGCTAGTATGCATGCTGAAAGTGCTGAAGCAACTACATAGGATATGTATGTTTATGTTATATACCTTATTGAGAGCATTTATTGCTGGATGGCACGATGGATGTTAATTCAACATGCATGTGCCATAAGCTCGGAATTGTCCTAGAAGACCATATAGATACCAAAGTGATATATCTGTCCTCTGCTTTCAGGGAGGTCACCAACTAGAGACCAATAGAACTGAGGGGATCAACTTCTAGTTTAATGTGAGAAGTGCTAACAAATAGAAGGAATTACCAGGGGCTATGGGAACCCATAGGTGGGGCACTCAACCCAACTGAATGGTGGCAAAGTTCCCAAGGCAGGCTTTCCTCTTCAAAGATTGAATTATAATCAAGTGGAAAAGAAGGAAGGCATTCCAAACAGAGGGAAGAGCATGTCAAGTCATCGAAAACAGAAAAGCAGCATATGATTGTTTCTACATAGCAGTAAAGATAAACTCATGTATTACTGAATGGCTTTTGTGGAACCAGTTTGCATTTTCAAAGCACCTGTAGTGCATTATGAAATATAATCTGCATTTTAATTGAAGAATTAAAAAGATAAGGTATTGTTCCATCAGTCAAGGAGAAGCAGGAGAAATCCACTGTCATTGTGAACTGTGTCTACCCTGGAGCTTTACTGCCATATCGTAGCTGGGTGGAGGTGCTGGGATTGTGGTGTCTTAGGATGAGAGCTTCACCCTGTGGGGTCAGCCTTAGCCTGTGAGAAATGTGGTGGAGAAAGCAGCACTATACTTCATGCCTCATAAATGATAATTTGGATGCTATTTGGAGTTTTGCCAAGGGAACATATTTCTTAAAACAATTTTAACCAACTATTAATTCAGTGGAATCTCAGCTAGAAGCTAAAATGCATGCATTTGTCTCAAGGATAGTTACTGAAGAGAGTTCATTGGAATCAGCCTAGGTGAACACACAAGATGTGAGAGCCTCTCGGGAGAGATTTAAAACTGAAGTTGATTCTATCAAAGCTAGTGCAGTCACACTGAAAATGCCTCCCCATACAGAAAGGTGGAAATACAAGAGAATGAAGACAAATATGAAATTATTCTTGACATCAAGGAAAATGTAAGGAGTTCAGACTTAATATAGAACATAACCAGCAATTAATAGCCTTGTCAGTCTCAGGGCTCTTTCTTTGCTTTGCTCTAGGAACAGTTAGTAGAGCATGTAAGTATTCAATAAACACTTGCCAAACGATTGAGCTAAATTAAATTTCATTTGTTTGTTTTTACAAAGAGGAAAGCTGAAGGACAGGTAGGCAAGCAGAATTGCCTTTGGCCCCTCAGTTGTCAAGTTCTGGAAATGGAAATGTACTTTAGGTCTCCTTCCTCCCCCTTTTACTCTAACTATTAGGATGTACTCCCTGCTGTACTTGGATTAATTGAGTCACTACTGGAAATTCTCTTTGATTTTCCTTTACTAATTGAAAAACAGTTCCAATTCTCAAGTTTCCCTGCAGACTGGATGCAGACCTTATTTTGGAAGTTAACATGGAAGGGAGCAAGTTCCTTGTGTTTCTTATGCTTTTTGCCTCAAAATTGAGTGAAATCATGACCGACCAAGCCATAAGCAGACTTTTAGGGTTTGATGTTCTATCAGGGCATGTGTACAGCTTATTACTGATTTATGCACTACCATATAATTTTCCAGTGCTGATCTCAGGAAAACATGAAAGGGCATGAGCTTTCTTCCCCCGAAGAGGAACTATAATTACAATGCATTTTTCAGCCAGACTTCATCTTTTATTAAAGGGTAAATATTAACTTACATTTATTTATTCATAAAAGGTTTGAATTCATACTGTTTTTGCTAGATCAAGTTTACCTGCATTTTGAAAAATTCACTCCACTAGAAAATGTTTCCCTTCTCTTTCAAGGCCTTCAAAATGTCATGATTATTACGAATCTTGCTCATTCTTTTGAAGATAATTATATTTTTTTGGTTAGAAAGGTTAATATACTGAAGGTGTTTCTTTACAAAAGTGTAATGAACACTCATATCCTTCACTTTTACTCACTGATATTTAAATTTCTTTGTTAGTAATTGAGCTCAGTGTCAGGGTCTCCTTTCTTCTAATTCACATCAAAACTCAAGAACAGCTTATTCTTTGCGTGAATTTTAACAGCCCCAATGCTTGGAATTGAGAATGTTTAAGGATCTTTAAAATTAATTTTATTTCATGCTGGCCAGACCCAAGGATCTGGTGACCGCCTCGCTATTTCCTGGACAAGCTACCTGAAAATATGAGCTGAATAAGGAGGGCTGGAGGATACTCACCCTGATAGTGTTGTGAAGCCTGTAATCCTGGCCTTGGCGTTTTAGAGACAAACAAAATTTTTAATCAGTCAGTCAAATTCCTTTTCTGCTATTGTCCCTTGCCTTCCCTCATCTCCTTCCCCTGCCTCTTAAAAATATTAAGATCTTGAAGTAGAATAAGAGTTGTTGGAGATGAAAGATGAGTTTGATGACTTACTTGGAATATTTTATTTGCAAGAAACAGAAAACCAAATTTCTACTAGCTCACATAAGGATTGAACCAAGGAGATTTTTCAGGGAAATTATTCTCTAATATTCTGTTCCAGGTACTGGAAGGTAGCAGTGGTAATTTTTAGCCTTCTAATTGCCGTGGTGATGACAGAAGGCTGAAAAAGGAAGAGGATTGTGAAATATTTCAATAGCAGAGGAAATATTCTGGAATACCTATAAGCATTTTTAAAACATGCACCTCTGAATTAGGTAAGAGATGTCCATGGAACAGCCATCCTTGCATCCACGTATCTCCAAGACTTTGTGAGCCGGGATATAGAAAAGGGAGCACTGGACTAGTAACAGACACAAATTTTACCTCTTTTATAATTAACTAATTTTCCATTTTCAGAGCTGCCACAGTCTCTGATAGCATGGTTAATGGCATGACAAGGATCGGAACAGCTCAAGGTAAGAGTATAATCTGCAGAGCAGGAGGGTGATGTAATAAGAGGGGCCATGTGCAGAACATAGTTGAGGGTAGAAGCCAAATGTGATGGCAGAAAGTCATTGTTAGTCATGAGACCCAGGGCTTGAGTACAATAAAAGGATGACTCTAGGAATATATTAGAAAAAGGAATTCAAGTTCAGATAAGGTAATACAGTTCAGGACATAGGCCAAGAATGTGCAGTGTGTGAGGACTTCTCCGCCTGAGAGCTGTCCACATGGTGTGGATCAGATTTATAATTGAAAGAAAGTGCAAGGTTCTGACCACTTAGCTTCTTTTTGTAAGAGAATTGACTGGGGCTATTGAGTTACCTTACAGTATAAGCTCAACATTAAATGCACTTAAAGACCTGATTAATGCTGTGGATATAAGAAAATAGCAGTTAGTGAGAAAGAAATGGTATTAAAAGTGTCTAGATTCAAGTACTCTCCATTCTTTAAGGGAAGCATCTTGGGAACATTTCAGAAGATGTCCACACTACAGTGTTTGATTCTACACCCAAAGAACCAGGATTGGAAGAGCTCATCGAAGTCACCAAGTAGAAAGTCACTACTAATCCATTTATTAGGCTGCTGGTTTTTCCAAAATGGAAATGAATTTATTTTAATTCAAATTATACTTACCACCTCATCACCATGACCACACTATTTAATTAAAGAGGACTGATTCATTTGTGAAATGCCAACCTGTGATGTTGCAAGTGGCAAGGAGGTCCTAGTTTCTAAACATTAGCTAATTCTCCTTGTGCTACTGGGTTAAGAGAAATTCCTTTAAGCATTCACAAACTTGCAGAATTCACTATTCATTAAGAAATCCACATGCCATACCTCAGCTGAAGCACCTCAACCTTAGGAGTACTAAGGAAAGCTGAGTGAACTGATAAATTTGATTCTGCTCCATGAAATTTTAACAGGGTTTCCCAAATTCAGCCCATGAGTGCTCTGCTGGGGGAGTTGAAACTCTCAGGTCTGACTTATGAGAAGATGAACTCAAAAGGCAGCAACTAAACAACCTCCCTTACTTAGTGCTTCTGTTATAGTTAAAAATGACAAGGGTCTATTTGAACTCTACTCCCTGTGCTTAAGTCCCTATTGACAATAGGAACTCTATGATAAGTAAAAACTGAAGGGCTCATGTATGGAAGTGATATAAAGCTTATAAACATTAAAAAATATGTTATTATTCTGCCTGGTTATTGATCCTTAGTATATTTTTTCTTTTCTTCTCCATTTTTCTGCTTGATTAATTAATATGGAATGTGATAGAGCCTGATTAAAACACTGCCCTTCAATTTTCAGCTGTTGGATCAGGTTTTAATGAGCTATCCTTGATATTTTGATAATTAAGCCACATTGAATTGGTCTAACTTACCTGCCTAATATGTAATTTTACTTTACAGTAATTACAGGAATATATTCATTCATTCAACAAATATTTATAGGACACCTATCAAGTATGTTTCAGATACTGCTAGAGACTTGGGTTGCCAGAATAATCAAGACACGTTTCCTCCCCTGTGGATCTTCTGTCTAATGTAGGCAGGCTGACGTTTAGATAGATACTAAGACAGTATTTGGAGCTTGGGTAGTGGATGAACCCACAACCATACTAAGGAACCTAGGTTTTAGCCAAAGGCAGTGGAAATCCATGTAAGGGTTTTTAAACAGAGCTTTGACATAATCAAATTTGCATTTAGAAAGATCCCTCTGGCTTCCCTATGGAAAATGGATCATATGGGGAGACCAGACAAGAATTGGTGATGGTCTGGTCTAGCATAAAGGTAGTGAGAATGGGGAGAGATGGAAAGATTCAAGAGATATTTAGAGCAGAATCAATTAGACTTAGTATTTAACACTGGATGAGGGGCCTGAAGAAAAGGGAAGGGTTAAAGATGACTTCAGATTTTTGGTTTAAAAAACTGTGCGAATGTATATACCCAAAAGAATTGAAAGCAGGGACTCAGATATTTGTACACCAATGTACATATTGGCATTATTCACAATTGCCAAAAGATGGAAGCAACCCAAGTGTCCACCAGCCAGTGAATGGGTAAATAAGATGTGGTATACACATACAATGGAATCTCTTTCATCTATAAAAAGGAATGACAATAATGTACGTATTATTGGTGTCCCATAAGGAGAAGAGAAGGGAAAGGGGGCAGAAACAATAATAGAGGAAATAATTAATGAAAATTTCCCATCTCTTATGAAAGACATAAAATTACAGATCCAAGAAGCGCAGCGTACTCCAAACAGAAGAGATATGAATAGGCCTATGCCAAGACACTTAATAATCAGATTATCAAATGTCAAAGACAAAGAGAGAATCCTGAAAGCAGCGAGAGAAAAGAGATCCATTACATACAAAGGAAGCTTAATAAGACTATGTGCGGATCTCTCAGCAGAAACCATGGAGGCAAGAAGGAAGTGGTGTGATATATTTAAGATACTGAAAGAGGAAAACCACCAACCAAGAATCCTGTATCCAGCAAAGCTGTCCTTCAAATATGAGGGAGAGCTCAAAATATTCTCTGACAAACAGACAATGAGAGACTATGTGAACAAGACACCTGCCCTACAGGAAATACTAAAGGGAGCACTACAGGGTGATAGAAGACAGGAGTGCGTGGTTTGGAACACAATTTTGGGAGATGGTAGCACAACAATGGAAGTACACTGAACAAAGGTAACTATGAATACGGTTGAGAGAGGAAGGTGGGGAGCATGTGAGACACCACAAGAAAGGAGGAAAGATAAAGACTGGGACTGTGTAACTTGGTGAAATGTAGAGTATTCAACAATTGTGATAAAATGTACAAATATGTTCTTTTACAAGGGAGAACAAGCAAATGTCAGCCTTGCAAGGTGTTAAAAATGGGGAGGCATTGGGGGAGGGATGCAATCAGCATAAACTAGAGACTGTAACTAATAGAATCATTGTATTATGCTTCCTCTAATGTAACAAAGGTGATATACCAAGGTGAATGCAGATAAGAGGGGGGATAGGGGAGGCATGTTAGACACTTGACATTGGTGGTATTGTCTGATTCTTTATTCTACTTTGATTTAAGGTTATTTTTCCTTTTGCTGCTTCCTAGCTGTCATTTTTTTGCTTCCTCTTTCTTTTGCCTCTCTACCTTCTTTGACTCTCCCTCCTGCCTTGTGGAAGACATGTAGATGCTCTTGCTTAGTATGAGCAGAATGTTCAATTAGGATGAACTTAAATGTTTGGAAATGAACAGGGGTGTTGGTAGCAAGATGTGAGAATAACTAACAGCACCGAATGGTGTGTGAATGAGGTGGAAAGGGGAAGCTCAGAGTCATATATGTCACCAGAAGGAAAGTTGGAGGTCAAAAGATGGAAATGTATAAAACTGAAGCCTATGGTGGGCAATGTCCATGATCAACTGTACAAATACTAGAAATCACTTCATGAACCAGAACAAATGTATGACAATACAATTAGAAGTTAATAATAGAGGGGCATATAGGGAAAAACTATATACCTATTACAAACTATATACTACAGTTAGTAGTATTTCAACATTTTTTCATAAACAGTAACAAGCTTACTATATCAATACTAGGAGTCAACAATTGAGGGGGGTTGGTTAGGGATAGGGGAGGTTTAGAGTTTCCTTTTCTTTTTTTCTTTTTTCATCTTTCACTTTATTTCTTGTCTGGAGTAATGAAAAGTTTCTAAAAATTGAACAAAAATTAAGTGTGATGGATGCACAGCTGTATGAGGGTACCCAGGGGCAAGTGATTGTACACTTTGGATCTTTGGATAATTGTATGGTATCTGAACAATCTCAATAAAAATGAAAAAAAAAAGGAATGAAGTCCTGATAGGTGGAATAACATCATGGATGAACCTTCAAGATATCATGTTGAGTGAAATAAGCCAGACACAAAAGGACAAGCATTGCATGATCTCACTGATTTGAAACTATTTTAATCAGCAAACTCATAGAGTCAGAATGTAGAATATAGGTTAAGAGGGGGTGAGGTGGGGATAGGGAATGGGAAGTTGTAGCTTAAAATGTACACAGTTTCTATTTGGAATGATGGAAATGTTTGATAATGGATGGTGGTGATGATAGCACAACATTATGAATGCAGTTAACAGCACTGAAATATATATATCGGAATGTGATTAAAAGGAGAAATGTTAGATTGTATGTATGGTAACAGAATAAAAAATTTTTAAATAATCCATGGAACTACACTACATAAACAGTGAACCCTAAATTAAACCATGGACTTCAATTAATAGTATGATTATAAAAATGTGCTACCATCAATTGTAACAAATGTTCCACACCAATGCAAGGTTTTGATGGTGGGGTGGTGTAAGGGAATCCTGTATTTTATGCATGATTGTTCTGGAAACCTACAACTTCTCCAATTAAAAAAAAGTACACACACACACACACACACACACACACACACACACCCTGAGTGAATGGCAATGCTATTTGCTTAGAAGGGAAATACAAGGAGAAGGATGTGTTTACTACTCACCATGTTAATATTTAGATATCTCCAGCAAATCCAAGTGTGTCTGTCAGTAGGCACAGCTGCTAGTTTTATGGATCTAGAGCTCAGCAGTGAGGGATGAACTTGAGATACAGATTAGGGTAATGTCAGTGTGTGTGTCAGGGTTTTAGCAGGAAGTAGATGGCACATTGGCAAGAAGTAATTTGGAGAGACATTAATGAATGAACTATCTACAGAGGTGCTGGTGATGTTCAGGGAGCACAGAAAGAATTGGGGGACCATCTTGGAACTAGAAATAGGTGAAAGCTGCTACTACCCCTAAGTTTGAGGGGTAAAGAGGGAGAAGTTACTGGAATCTGCCAAGACCTGTGGGAGAGAGTTGCTTAACAGGCACTGTCTCTGGCAAAGGAATGTAATCACTGCTAACCCACAGCCTAGCAGAGAAGAAGCCTGAAAAAGTTAATATCCTACTTCTCTCTGCTTCCACCATTTAATTTCCTCCTGGTATCTTCCATTGTTTAATCATCTCCTATTCACTCCATTGGTGAGGGAGAGACTCCCATGCTAGAGTTATGGGGATGCCTGAATACACAATCCCTGACACTGGACAGATGAGACCAATGACAATGAGATCAATGGCAGTTTATTAGTCACATGTGCTCATAGCCCAGGGGAGGAGGACGGTGCATGTCACACAGGGCCATACAGGGCCTGTACTCAGGAACAGAGTGACTAGCAGGGGCTGTGGGAGGCAGGCTTCCCATAGTATCAAGAGGGTGGAGTGCCCCGGTTCCTATGGGAGGATGTGATTGGCTTGTTTGAATACTTTCACAGGCTGAAAGGTACTGACATGCACTGTTCAGGGGGAAATAGGAACTGTGCTGGTTCTTTCCGTAAAGAGGATTGTTTGGCTAGGGGGCCTTATCTGTGAGAGCAGAGTCAGGAGGGAAATTTGTGGTTAGGATATTCAAGGCCCTCCAGGTTTCCCCCAGATGTTGAGGTAGCATATAACATTTAGCCCTAATATTAGTCCTTCACCCCATATCCATTAGCAAAAACAAACCATCCATCTAAGGCCCGGGGAGCCGATGATGTGATTCATAGATTGGCTTCCCAGGGCCTAGAGCAAGGTGGAGAGGGGCAGACAGTAGACCCCAAGGGGTAAACAGAGGATACCAGCACAGAGTTGATAAGTAATTAGAGATTTGAGGGGGGGTTACATCATCCAGGAACTGGACATAGATAGACTAAGGAAGACATAAGACCAAGGCTTAGCAAACACCAAAATTTGAAGGACTAGAAAAGGTAGAGAAATCACAAAAAAAGATTTAGAAGTAGTAGTTAAAATGCAGAGAAGTGTAACATTAACCCAATGAAAAAGACTGTTCCAAGAACATTGTCAGCAATGTTGAATGCAGTGACAAAGCAAAATAAGTATAAGTTACATGGTGGCCACCTGAAACCTCAGTGGGCTGTTTCTATGAAGTGGTGGTGGTAGAAGCCATATTGCCCTGACTCAAAGAAGAAGGAGCAAGTGAGGAAATGAGGAGAACAAATATAGCTAACTTATTCCTGCAGGGAAAAAGGAAATAGGAAAGAAATTTTTCCTTTCCTCCTTCCTTCCTTCCTTCCTTCCTTCCTTCCTTCCTTCCTTCCTTCCTTCCTTTCTTCCTTCCTTCCCTCTTTCCCTTACTTATCATCTATTTTTAAATTTTAGGGTGGGCTATAGAGCAGGTGTAAATGCTGTCAACTTAGCTGATGTGGTCTCGATCTCTTTCTTAGGAGACTAGCCAAGGAAATTTCAGGGGAAGATGATGTTGCCATTATTTGTTAGGTAACTGTGGTTCCTCCAGGGCTAGCTGCCTTGAACCGAGTCAAGAGTCAGCAGGCCTGAAGGATGGCCACCATTTAAAAGGCTGACATCTGCTCCTCTCTTCTGCTCTGGGAATGGATGTCTTGTGTGGCTTTTCAGGGAGGGTCCAGTGGACTCCTAGGTCTGTTTGTGTAATTCCGATGAGAATTGTCACAGTATTTACTGATGCCAATTCTATGATAGGGAAAACTTTCTAGCCCCTTCCTTGCTTCCCTCACTAAGGCTTTTGATTATACCACCTATCTTGGGATTTGAGCACAAATCTCTGAAGTGCTAGACTTCCTCAGAGAGCCAGATGTTGGAGGAGAAAACCACTGGGTTGTTCTACTTTATCACATTCTTATGTTACTGCGACATATGGTGTGAAGCAAATATTAGTACATGAAAATATAAAACATCAGGATGCATCTGAGTTATTCCTCCCCAGTTACATTTGATCTGTGAATGTCGGAAACACTCCATTTCATAGCTTATTTATCATTCAAAGTAAACCATGCATTTGGGGAGCATAAAACTAGATGCTTCAGAATGCATGCTGTTACCACCTATTGAATGTTTCTCCAAAGAAAGATCTGAATTTTATGGACAATGAGAAGGGTTGCTGCTTTGGAATGTGGCAAAGAGAAGCTGAGGTGGTGGATACATTATAATGGATTTATATTAAGCAAATGTTATTTTTCCCTTTCCTCTTCAGTTCCCAAAATCAATTTCTACAAGTGTAGCTTTTTTGTGTGTGTCTTATTTTTGTTCCGTTTTTTTTATTCAGACATTCTTAAATTTTAAAATCTGTAAATCAAATTGTTATGGGTCAAATATTTTCCTATATATTTATTTTATATTTTGAGAGGTACATTTGCAGAGAAATGCACTTGACTCTAGGACGTGTTAAAAATTATATTGAAAATAAATGCTAACATAAGAAAGTGTCAAGATAAAAATAAAGAGTATCAGAGTCTTTGGATAATTGTATGGTATGTGAACAATCTCAATAAAATTAAGTCAAAATAATTAACTAATTAATTAATTAATTAATTTTAAAAAAAGAGTTAGTATCAGAGGAACTGTGAGCAAATACCGAATCTACTGTTAGAGGTAAAGGGTAAGTTCCAGAAAAAAAAAATAATAAAAATTTTATTCCAGGTGGTTAAATGGACAAGGCCTACAGCTAATCCTAAGAGTGCAAGTTAGGAATCAGCAAGGAGATTGCAGACAGTGGAGACATCATAAGGAGGAAATTCCAAACTGTCCATCTGAATTTTGAGAAATTTTGCAAATTTTGCTTCCCTTGCCTTCTGACTCACACTACAAAAACACATATTTACATAGAAGAGTAGGAATTTTGTTATTTATATTTTTGATATTTACAGAAAATCTTTCCTCTGAAAATAATAAATACTATGCTAAAGTAAATATTATCCTGTCAATATAAGAGATAGGATAGGGAATACTTACAGTTTAGGATTTAAGAAACTATAAAAAATGTTGTCTTAAACACCTAAAGTTGGTTTCTTTCCCTGGAAAGACCTCCCTAATTTTGTACATTTATGTACTCCTTTGCATAACTTCTCTCGCTCCCACCCCTCATCCATTTCCCAAGAAGCCCATATCTAAGTGATGCCATTATGCCTTCTTTTGACAATCCTAATTATATACACCCCATCTTGAAATCACCTCTTTGCTTTCTGAGATGTCAACTCTAGATCAAACTTCTTAGAGCTATTAACCTTTTGAACCTAATAGCCTCACATTTGCTATGAAGTATTGGGTAAGCTAGGAGGGAAAAGCAGTGCCTTGGATTTCTTAGAAAAGCAACTTTAAGGGCAATAAAGCATATTTTTGTAATAGCAAATCACTTCTGTGTAGCTAACAAGGGAGGCCCACATGCAGTCATTCCTCTTGCTTGTCCTGCACCTGGGATGCCCTCCCTACCCCTATGTCCTCATGATGGTTTCCTATACATCTGTAAGTAACTGCTCAAGATTTACATCTTCTACAATGAATCCTCCTTTGACTCCCCATGGAAGACTTATGCTGTCCTTCCTATGTGTTCCCAGAGCAGCTTTTTATTACCTCCATTAAAGAACATTTCACATTCTATTGTAATTTTATTTCTATCCTCCCCAGATTACTCTGTCCTTCAAGTTCAAATTCAGCCTTATTTTTATCCCTATCCCCAACACTTGGTATAGTATATACCATATAACAATAACAATGTTAAAAGGAGTTACAGAAATAGGAAAAAATGATAATAATACAAAATAAGACAGTATTAATTGAAAGTTTGCTATATGGGCTAAGGCTTATTTCCATCAGTTTACATGTTAAAATTGTTAGGAGTAGGTATGGTTGCAAGAAATAGAAAAACCAAAAATAAAGCAAATTAAAAAGATAGAAACTTACTTTTCTCTCACATTCAAGATATTCAGAGGTAGTAGGTCTGGGCATGATATGTCACTCTGGGGTAGCAAGCACTGGCTCTTTGGAATTTGTGTTCCTCCTTGGTTGGCTTCCTACTCTGGAGCTACAGCCATCATGCCCAAATTCTAGTCAGCAGGGAAGGGGAAGGAAGACAAAGCCCTCCTGTTTCTTCAAAGACCTCTTCCCAGAGGTTGCATGAAACACTTCTTTTGCATCTTGTTGGCTATAACCCATTCATTTGACCATTCTCAACTGCAAGACAAGGTGAAAAATGGAGTCTTTATTCTGGGCAGCATGTGCCCAGGTAAAAATTGGGGATTCTATTTGAGAGGAGGGAAAGGAGATGATATAGGAGAGAACAGTTTTTGAAATTTATGCATTATCACATTAAACCTTCCTAACAATCCTATGATGAGTGTACTATTATTATTGCTGTTCTTTGATTTGACAAATATGATTGTGTCTTACTGTGTATTAGGTTGAGATCTGGGGTCTGGGGATTTGGCAAGAAATAAGACATGCCGGTCCCTGACCTCATGGGAAGTTGGGAAGGCAGACATTAACAATATGTATGTAATGTGATATAAGACAGTAATAAGGTCCATGAAAAAAAGTTAATCAGGGTAAGGGAATAATGCACAACATTGTTAACTTAAATAGGGTGATCCAGGAAGGTCCCTGAAGAAGTGATGTCTGAGCAATGATTTGGGTGAAGCCATAAGAACATCTGGGAGAAGAGCTTTCCACACAAATCTTTCCACTTTCAGGAAACTGAAAGCTTTCCCTCTAAGATCTGAAACAAGACAAAAATGCCCATTGTGACCACTGTCATTCAACATTGTACTGGAAATTACAGCCCAGAGCAATTAGGCAAGAAAAAGAAATAAAAGCCATCCAAATTGTAAAGGAAGAAGTAAAACTTTCACTATTTATAGATTACTTGATCCTGTAGAAAGAAAATCCATAAAAATCTACACCAAAACTATTACAGCTGATAAACAAATTCATCAAAGTGGCAGTGTACAAGATCAACATGCAAAAATCATTAGTGTTTCTATACACTACTAATGAGCAAGTTGAGGAGAAAGTCAAGAAAAAAATTCCATTTACAATGACAACTAAAAGAAAGAAATATCTGGGAAAAAAAGAGGCAGGGCCAAACTACAGAGGGCGTAGGCAATTGTAGGGAGTTTAGATTTTGAGTTTGATGGGGGTCACTATAGTTTTTTGAGCTGGTGAGTTCAGTGATTATATTTAGATCTTAACTAGGCCATGTTGGTTGCTGCATAAATAATTGTACACAGAAAGCTTCAAAGTATTGCTGAAAGAAATCAAACAAGACCTAAATAAATGGATGGACATTCCATGCTCATGGGGAGGAAGACTTAGATGTCAATTCTACCCAAAGCAATTTACAGTTTCAATGCAATCTGACCCAAAATTCCAACAGCCTACTTTGCAGAAAGGGAAAAACCAATTATCAAATTTATGCGGAAAGGTAAAGGGTCCCACATAGCCAAAATCATCTTGAAAAAGAACAAGAGTGGAGGATTCATACTTCCTGGATTTAAAACTTATTACAAAGCTACAGTGGTCAAAACAGCATAGTACCAGCACAAGGATAGATATATAGATCAACGGAATTGAATTGAGAGTTCAGAAATAGGCCCTCACACCTATGGCCAATTAATTTCTGACAACACTGCCAAGTCCACTCAAATGAGAAAGAATAGTCTCTTCAATAAATGGTGCTGGCAGAACTGGATATCCATAAGAAAAAGAATAAAGGGAGACCCTTCTCTCACAACATATTCAAAAATTAACTCAAAATAGATCAAAAACCTAAATATAAGAACCAGGACTGTAAAACTCCTAGAAGAAAATATAGGGAAGCAACTTCAGGATTTTGTGTTAGGCAGTGGTTTATTAGACTTCTCACCCAAAGCACAAGCAACAAAATAAAATTTTGTTTTCATCAAAATTAAAAACTTTTGTGGATCAAAGGACTTCACCATGAAAGGGAAAAGACACCCTACTCAAAGGAAGAAAATGTTTGCAAAACACATATCTGATAAGGTTTACTATCTAGAAAATAAAAAGAAATTCTAAAACTCAACAATAAAAAGATAAATAATCCAAAGATAAACAATCCAATTTAAAAATGGGCAAAAGACTTGAATAGACATTTCTCCAAAGAGGAAATACAAATGGTTAAAATTCACAAGAAAAGATGCTCAACATCATTAGCTATTAAGCAAATGCAAATCAAAACCACAATGAGGTACCATTTCATACCCACTAAAATGGTTACTATTGAAAAAAAACTGAAAAGTAAAAGTGTTGTAGAAGATGTGAAGAAATAGGAACACTCATTCATTGTTGGTGGGAATGTAAAATGGTGCAGCCACTGTGGAAGACACTTTGGAGGTTCCTTAGAAAGTTAGGTATAGAATTACCATATGACCTGGCAATCCCAGTTCTACATATACCCAAAATAACTGAAAACAGGGACTCTGCCGTGACTCATTGTTCATGGCAGCATTAATTACAATTGCAACAGGTGGAAGCAACCCAAGTGTCCATCAGCTGATGAATAGACAAACAAAATGTGGTATATACATACAATGGAACATCATTCAGCTGTAAAAAGGAATGAAGTTCTGATACATGTAACAATATGGATGAACCTTGAAGATATTATAATAAGTGAAATAAACCAGACACAAAGGATAAATATTGTATGATCTCGTTGACATGAAGTAATTAAAAAAAGCAAACTCATAGAGTCAGAATCTGACTCAGGGGCCAGGGTGAGTGGTAGGGAATGAGGAGTTACTGCCTAAATTTTATAGAGTTTCAATTGTAAAGTTTTGGTAATGGATGGCAGTGATAGTAGCACAACATTGTGAATGTAATTAACAGTTCTGAATTATCTATGGGAATGTGGTAAAAAGGAGAAATTTTAGGTTGTATATATGTTATTAGAATAAAAGTTTTAAAAAACCATAGGACAGTACAGCACAGTGAATCTTATTGTAAATGATGAACTATAGTTAATAGTATAATTTTAAAAATATTCTTTCATGAATTGTAACAAATGTACCACACCAATGAAAGATGTTAATAATAGGGTAGTGTATGGGAACCATTTCATGCATGATTTATCTGTAAACCCACAACTTCTCTAATAAACAAAAAAATAAAAAAATGAACAAACAAACAAAAAATACTTTCAGGGAAGTTAATGAAGAGATTGGTGAGTGTGGAGATGAAATCAGAGAAAAAAAGAGGCAGGGCCAAACTCAGAGGGTGTAGGCAATTGTAGGGAGTTTAGATTTTGAGTTTGATGGGGGTCACTATAGTTTTTTGAGCTGGTGAGTTGAATGATTCTATTTAGATCTTAAATAGGCCATGTTGGTTGCTGCATAAATAATTGACTAAAGGGGTTTGGGCACGAGACAGGAAAGAATAGCAGACAGAGTGAAAGCAAGGATATGAGTAAAAAGAGGTGATTTAGGGAGTCTAGGTGAGAAATGATGGTGGCTTGGTCTAAGATGCTGGTACTGACAAATGTGATAAGGGGTCAGACTCAAGGTATATGTTTAAAGCATAGCTCTAGGATAGAGGTGTGATGAGAGGGAAAGATCTCAAGGATGACCCCCTGGGTTTTGATCTGAGCAACAGATAAAAAGTTGAGTCAGGACCAAAATGGGAAAGACAGAGAGGAATAAATTGGTGGGGGTGGTGGAAGGGGAGGGCAAAAAGGAGTTTTATTTTAGACATGCTAATTTTGAGATGCTTGTTAGACAACCATATACAGAGTGTTGAGTAAGCAATTGGTAAATGAGTTTAATGCTCAGGAGCTAGAAATCTAAAACTAGAAATCATCAGCATATAGAAGATGTTTAAAACATTGGTACTAATGAGCTAAATTATGGAACTAAAGAAGGAATGTAGACAGAGAATAGGAGAGTACTGAGGACTGAGCTCTGAGGAAGTCTAAGGTCAGGAAGAAGAAGGAGACTCAAGCAAAGGAAACTGAGAAAGAACAGACACTGACATGGAAAAAAGCCCAGGAGAGTATAGAGACCCTGATCATAAATAAAGAAGTTGTCCTAAGAATAAGGATTCATCAACTGTGTCCTATACTGACGGGAATTGGGGATTGTTATTGGATTTGGCATGATGGAGGTTGACAGTGACCTTGACAAATGGAATTTCAGTAAAATGTCAGGGACGAAATCCGACTAGGAAGGGTTGAAGAGAAAATGGCCCAAGAGAAATAGAGATAACAATATAGACAACTTTCTGGGCTGTTTTGCTATAAAGCAAGGAGAGAAATGGGCAGTGCTGTGGGATTTCATGGGGTTTAAAAGCAGAGGTAGACTGATGGAGATCCAGTGGGTGTGAATACCCACAGGAAGATACCTAAAAATTTTAATTTCATCTTTTACTGTGATTATTTTGAAATTGTTTAACATTGGATACATGGACACTTCCTAGTTTCATTAATTTTTTGTATATTACCTGGAAAATTTTAGCATGGTGTAGGGTAAGAGTGTCAAAACACAATACATTGCAACTAGAAGCCATATATCCATACTATACCAAAGTCCAGGGAAGATTTTTCTTTTTAATATGGGAGATGTTTTGAATTGAATTGCGTCCCCCCAAAAGTTATGTTGAAGTCCTAATCTTAGTATCTGTGAATGTGAATCTATTTGGAAATAGGATTGTGAAATGCCATTTGAGAGAGTGGAGCAGGGAATTTTCTAGGGAAATGTAAAACGATGTTGGACTGTGCTGAGGCCTATCTGAGATTTGTTTTCAGAAATTCAAATCAATCCTAGTCAACACATGGTATGTTTTCCTCCAGCTACACTGAGGTGCTCCTGAGCAGTTTCAAGGGCTGAAGAGTTGGATTCAAGAAGAGTTGTGTTTTGTCAAGTAAAAATGATATAAGTGGTGGTAGGTAGAATTAGAAAGATGTCCCTCCAAGATTTCCATCCCCTGGTTATTCAGTCAAACATTAATTTAGGTACTGCTGTGAAGAGAATTTGCAGATATAACTGATACCAACTGAGTTTATGATAGGGAGTTTATCCTTCATTATTTAGGTGGGCCCAATATAATCATAGGAGCCCTTAAAAGCAAGGAGATGGGGCAGAAGCAGTCAATCAGAACCATATGGCAGAAGAGGAAGGCAGAGGAGAGATGAGGCAGTAGTGGAGGTCAGAGAAATTTGCAGCATGAAAAGGATTTGATATGCTATTTCTGGTTATGAAATCTCATGGCCCATCTTCAGTGACCAGAGAGAGGCCTGCAGGTGGTTAGGGTGACCCCCACTGACAGTCAGTAAGTAAATGAGAATCTCAGCCCTACAACCGCAAAGAACTGGATTCTGCCAACAACCTGAATGAATTTGGAAGTTAATTCTTTCCAGGAGACTCCAGATCAGAGCCTATTGGACTTCAGACCTACATAACTTTAAGTTAATAAATGGGTGTTGTTTTAAGCCACTAAGTTTGTGGTAGTTTGTGACTCCAGCAATGGAAAACTAATATATAGGTTGTAAAGGTCAGTTTGTTCAGAGAGTGTGTAAAAGAGTGATCATTAATAATGGACCCTGGAATCTTAACTGCATAAGAAAGGATGTAGTAACATGAAAGGAGTGACAAGAAAAAGTGGATTAAATATCTTGATGGAGTAAAGGATTATCGGAATCCAAGTTCTAAACGAAGTAACGTGGAAATATAGGAGGAGGAGTTGGGTACTGATCTTGGCAAAATCAAGGATATGCTCATAACAGGGGATGGCTGACATAAGATGAAAGACAAGATTGTTGGAAGAGGGGAGTACAAATTATTGTCAGAGACAAGGTGGTGGGTAGATCATCTACATGGATGGTGAAGCCACATACCATGGTGACAGGAATGGTGGTAGGTAACCAACTAGTAAACGAGTCACGTCTTCGGTGAAAGATAAGGAACGACCAAAGGCAGTGGTAAGTGACAGTAGGCAGTATATTCTGATGGCATTTGCCTCAAAGACATGGAATTCAGAGGTAGAGAAAGCAAAATAAATTATTGAAACATGCTAACAAGGAACAAGGAGGCCATCCATCCCACCACAAGGCCCTATGCTACTTGGGGTGGAGGTGGTAAAGAAACAGCTGTCACAGGAGGTAAATTTAGGAAACCATTAGTTTTCCCTTAAACAAAGGGGGTGAGGGGACTGTTTAGAAATGATGATAGACCATGAATTCCAAAGGGCAAAATGGAAGAGTCTGGTAGTTTGGGGAAGAGTGAGAGCTTGTGTTTGACTCATGGTTATACATGACTATAGGGAAATAGGTGTCCTGTGAAGAAGGATATCCTACGGTCTTAAACCTCTTAAGGAGATATAAGGAATGATAGTTTTTTTGGAGAAAGTGGGCCATCAGTTCTAATGTGAGCTCTCAGGATTGGTTGTTTAGGCCATGAGGCTGAGGAAGATAGTGTTATTAGAATAGGGATTAGTGATCTTAATAGGTGCATCAGAAGTTCTCTGGGCTTCCTTAAATCTGGAACATTTAACAAAACTGAGGCACAGGGAGATTAAGTAAATTTTCCAAGTTTCTTCAGCAAGCAAGTGACAGAGCTAGCATGCAAGCCCAAACAATTGGATTCTAGAGCACGCTGATCTAAATCCTATGCTAGATGCATTCAGTAATGCTTGTTGACTAAATGGATGGATGCAGAGAAAGTGTGCTATTTAGGAAAATGCCCTAGATGGGGGTTAGTGTATTGTTAGTTTCCTGGAAGTCCCAACCCTAGTGAGATGCAAACCTGGGTTTATATCTTGACTCTATTTGGCAAGTTATATTTTCCAAAAATGGTCATAATATGTCCCATCCTCTATGCACTTCCAGAAACTTGATGCTTTCCTGTAATGAGGTGGAGTTATCTGTCCCCCCGCTGAAGCTGTCCCCCCACAGAAGTGACATAATGAGAGTTCAGAGACTGCATCATAAAGTCATGCTCTTCTGCCTTGCCCTTTTTCTTTTGGGACACTTGCCCTACGAACCTAGCCATCACACTGTGAGGAAGCAGTCAGCATGGAGAGAAATGGAGGCTCACTCACCCTCAAACCCAGCTGATTTATAGCCAGCACCAATTTGCCAACTATGCAAGGGGCCCATATTGGAATTGCATTCTCCATCCCTGAGGTGTGCTTCCCAGATGATGCCCCATGGAGCAGAGACAAGCCTTCTCTTTGAGCCTTGCCCACTTGGATATTCATGAGCAATGAATATTGTTACTTTAAGCTACAGAATTTAGGAGTTTGTTAGGCAGCAATAAATAATTATTCTACTACCAGCTACCTGACATCCCTAAGCTCTGCTTCCCCAACCGTTAAATGAGGATCAGACCAACCACCTCAGAGGTTGTCATACAGAATCATGAATGTATAAATATAACTATTTTGGCATATGTAGGCACTTAAGAGAAGTTGGCTCTTCTCCTTAACTCCTCCGTAGCCTCCCAGATTAGACAAAGCATACAGAAGTGTTTTTACGAAAGCCATTCCCATTCCACTTGTATACACGTAGGAAAAAATGACACAAAGAAGAAGGAAGGATATTCTCTCCACTTGAATTTCATTCACAAAATAGCCCTCTCTCTTCCTTCCTTCATGTGTCTGTGCAAATGCAACTTCCCTGGATGGTCCTATCTGGGCCCCTGTATGCAAAAATAAATAGCATACACACACCAGCCCGTCCCTCTCTAACCCATTAGCACACATTCTTTCTCTTCATAGCATTTTATATTTTGTATTTGTGTTTGCTGTATTGTCTCATTCCACTAAAATGTGAGCTACAAGAGAGCAGGGATTTTTCACCATTTTGTGTTCTACTGTTTTGGCAGTAGCTGGAACTGTGTTTAACATAAAGCAGGAATTCCACATGTATTTGTTGAGTGATTGAATGAATGGATTCTTTCTGGTATAGTCCCTCCCCTCATTTGAATTTACTTCTCTCAGAGGGTATGTGGGAGAACATGTTGAATGGAACATTGACTCAAGATTAGAAAGTCAGACAGACACTAAGAAAGGAAAAGGCAGTCAAATACACCAATTACTTCAGAAGGGTAATGGCATATTTTGAAATTTGGAGGCTGCTTCATTAAAATTCATTTTGTACCACATAAAATCAGGAATTGGGGGCCTGACAGAAATGAAATTCAAATAGGCATTCATTTCCTTTATCTTTTTACAAGACAGATCAATTAGTAATTTTATGGTTGAAAAAAACTCATTTTTAAATGTTACGTGAGACTTAGTGTAATATCAAATCTGGCCTAATGCCACCTTTATTAAGGAACTGAAAGCACTTATACATCTGTTCGTTGCACTAAAAAAAAAATACCAAGGAGCACATTTTTCACTATCCATAGTTTGTAACAGGAGACAAAAACGGGCAGAGAAATGATCTTGTTGCGTAATTAACTCCCCAAAAGGTAAAGGTGAGTGAGAAGCACCGGAATGGAATGTTTTGAGCTATATTTACCTTTGTAAACCAAGCTACTGAAACCCTCCCAAACAGGTGTGCTGGAGAGTCCAGATGGCCTCCAGGAGGGGCCAGGAACCCAACACCTTCTGCTGCCTTTCTGGCCACTCTCACGGGCTCGCTGGGTTTGGCTGCATCAGCGCCTCGCTGGGAGGAGGCCAAGGGGACACGCAGGTGGTGCCGGATGAACAACAGGGTTTCCGAGCCAGGCGGCCGCGGGGCTGCTGGAGGCCTGCCTCCCTTTCCGTTGGTGAGTCATAAAACAAAGATCCAAGTCATTTACTGCTGGTAAAGATCCTGGATACCATTTAGATAAGAGAGCAGAGGTGTTATTTAACCTCAGTATTCTCACTCAGGTAATTACATTCTGCCACCTTAGATTTCCCCCTGTAAATTCTACCGGATCTGGTACTTGCCTTTGCTTTTCGGTGCTTTGTAGGGTTGCTGTGAAGCTATTAAACAGCTGCTGTGCTCCGACTCGAAGCAACACAAAAGAGTTTGTATCCTTTATGGGTTGTATGTTGGGATGAGATGTGTGATGTTGGCAATCTTCCACGTGGAGCTAGTTGTAGTGGGATGTTACCACTGCGAGATTACACACAAGGAAAACTTTGGTCCTTTTGATTGCAAACAGAGCCTTGGGAAACTGATGCTGATTCATGCATGTGGCTTCTTCCAGTGAGAGTGAGGCTGCGAGGGAGCTGTGTGGGTCAAGGTTCTCCAGAGAGAAAGAACTAATAGAACATATGTATATGTGTTTTAGGAGATTTATTTTAAGGAATTGACTCATGCTGTTGTGAGAGTGGTAGGTCTGAAATCTGAGGGCAGGTCAACAGGCTGGAAACCCAGACGGGAGTTGATGCTGTAGTCTTTAGGCAGCATTCCTTTTTCTCTCTGAAACCTTAAGGACCTTAAGGCCTTCAACTGATTGGATGAAGCCTGTCCACATTTTCAAGAGTAATCTCCTTTACTTAAAGTAAGAGTAACTTCTAGACCAGTGTTTGACCAAACAGTCGGACACACAGCCTAGCTAAGCTGACGCATAAAATTGACTGTCACAGCAGACTTGCAAGGCAGGCACAAAGCTGAAGATGGAACCACTGTAACTGGTAGAAGTTCCCTTGGGAAAATGACTGAGAAAGTTGACCTTCTAAAAAAGCTTAAGAGGCCATATTCAAAGTCCTGTAATGGAAGCCACTTCTTTCTTTCCCTTTCCTTTCCACCAACATCTACTCCATCTAGCATTCATGTTCTAGGAGATTCTTAACTTCTGTGTGAGAAGACTAGGTAGCCCTGAAAGTAGAACAAATTTTGAAGAAAGGCCCCAATTTCCCCCAAATTTCCCACCTTCTCATTTTCCTCTAGCACTTTGTTTGGTAAAGACTTCGCATTTTCAGAAAGGATTGGTAAAATCTAAGTATGCTAACTCAGATAACTAATCACAACTGCATTTATTATTTCAGCAGTTTTTACATATTTCCCTGTGACAAATATTCCAGAAGAAATTGTCATACAGGATAGACTCCCAGTGTATGCCAGGGCCACCCTTTTTTCCCAACGAGAGAGCTTTCAAAGGGCAAGTGTGGAGGAAAGAGGCACTACTGTAGGAATATTATTCAACGCCCTTTAACTTACATAAGGAGAAATAATTTAATAATGTTAGTTCTTTGATTCTTAAAGACCGCTGCCATGAACACCAGTGTGCAAATGTCCATTCATGTCCCTGTCCTCATTTCTTCCAAATATATCCAAATATATACCCAATGACAGGGTTATAGGGCCATATGGCAACCCCATGCTTAGCTTCCTGTAGAACTACACATTGCCCTCTAGGTGGGCTGCACCATTCTACTTCCCCACCAATAGTGAATAGGTACATCTGTCTCTCCACATTTTCTCCAGCTCTTGTATCTCTTTGTTTATTTTTTAAACAGTTTTACTCATGCTTATGCACTATACAATCCATCCTAAGTAAACAGTCAGTGATTCCTAGTACAATCACATAGTTATGCATTCACCACCACAATCTATATGAGGACGTTTCCATTTCTTCCATGAAGAAAGAGGATGAGGAGAAAAAAAAAAGAACAACAACAGCAAAAATATATAGAAGAAAAAATAAAAGTAAAATGCAATGAAAAGGTCAAACAACACCACCACCAAGAATCTCATACCACTCCCATATTTCTCCCTCTTATAGACATTTAGCACTGGTGTATTGCCTTATAGACTCTAGTTTTGCATCCAATTTTAAACACCTTGCAATGTTGACATTCATTTATTCTCCCTCATGTAAAAACATTCTTTTACATTTGTACATTTACTCACCTTCATTCAACACTCTAGTTTTCACTAAGTTATACAATCCTGGTCTTTATCTTCTGTCTTTCTGTCTGGTGTCATACATGTCCCTAGCCTTCCTCTTTCAACTGTACCCACTCATCTTTGTTCAGTGTACTTACAATATCGTGCTATCATCACACAGTATTGTGCTATCCATTTCTGGATCTACACAATCAATCCTGTTGAACATTTTGTACTCTTTCAGCGTCAAATGCCTGATCTCTACCCTCTTTCTATCAGCTTGTGCCTTTTAAACTCATCAGCGTCATACTCCAGACATTGCATCTTCATTCCAGCAGGAAGAATGAACAGCAAAAGGCTCATGAAAGCTGTGTCTGTCATTTTTTTTGACAGGAAAACAATAGTAGTCTCAAAATTCCCACCTGGAGACTTCCCCTCATTAGCTAAAACTGGGCCACATAAACCCCCAATTGCAAGAGTCAGGGGATCTATAGTCTCTTAATTCATCTCAACAGTTCAAATAAAATCAGAGCTGATAAATAATTAAGAGTTGTGAATAAGAATTTCAAATTATGAATAAAGAATAAGGAGAGAATGGATATCGTGAGTTAGCAAGTGTGTTAGTAACCACACAGGTCATTCACTAAGTCCACAAATTCTTCATTTTCCTTCTTGTCATTCACTTTGGTGATGTGCAGCTGCAAATTGCCTTGAATCTGAACCATTATCCATTGCCAGAATAAAAATTTCCATCAGTAGTAACTTTACTAAACCTGAGTCTTAGTTTTAAACATACTGTTGTACTTCTCCTGTATTAACCTTAGGTATACAGTGTTACCAGTTAACCTCTGGACACACATCTGTCAGATAACTAATGACATTTGTTGGGAACAGGAAAGTTGATATGCTTTTGTTTTGTAGTGAAGCGTCACCAATGTCTATGAAAGTTCTGAAGTTGAAAGTCCTTAAATAGGGGAGTCTCTGTGTAAGTGTCAAATTAATTGCAATATCCCTCATAGATTATTATGACCCAAGAGTTTATTATGACAGTTGAACTAGACAGTAAGGATTAGTCAACGTCCCTTACTACTGAGGTTAACATTTAACCCAGTTGACAGAATGAGACTCGGGATACTTCAGTGCTGCTATGTGTACAAGAGAGGCAGAGAGGAAAAAAGAAAATGAACTGGGAGCACTGGGGAGACTGCCATGGGAAGTAATCACTGTAGTGGGAGGATATAGGCAGCTGCAGAGCTGAGGGTAACTTTGAAGTCCCAATTTACCTTTTTCCTGAAAAAGGAGGCCAAATTCTTGTATTTAACTGAGAACCATTAGCAAATTTATAAATTAGGATTCAGTGGGCTCTTTGCCTACAAAAACACTTTTGTTGTTGTTGTTGCTTCAATTGCAGCAATCAATGAGTAAAATGATTGACCAAGATTGGGTCACCACTATGAAATTCAAGACATGGTTGAATTGAATGGAGGTGAAGAATCAGATGCCCTTAGGAAAATTCAAACTCATTTTCACTTCTGGTCACTAATGGCTTTGAGGAGGAGCTCTTCCAGAAAACTGTGATTAGCTTTATGTAAACAGAGTATTAATCATTAGCTCTCAATGGCCTCTCTGAGGCATCCTCAGTCCTGACCCATGCACAGATCCAAGTGAGTTATTTTGCTTTGTATTTTCTGCTCTTAGGTATACATTTAAAATCTAATGGTTGTCTCTACTGCTGCTGAGGAATAGAAGAATTTCTGAACAGTCTGGTGAAAGGCAATTTAGCTGTTTTAAGATAAAACCCAAGATTACTGTTCTAGTAAAACTGCAGGAAAATTACAGGGAAAGCAGGGTGAATTGCCTGGCCTGGAATCTGCCCAAAACAAAGGCTAAGTAACTTCCACATTCTTTATTAGCCACAATTTTAGGACCACTGCCTCTTCAATTAAAATGTCTCTCCCATTAAAATGACTTTGCACTGGTTTTGAACTCTCTCCTCAATGTTGCTGAATCCCAAGTTACTGAGTTGGAAGTTTGGCTTTCCATGTTTCACTGGGCCTTTTTTTTTTTTTTTTTCACCTCAGAGCATCTCTCTTAAATGTTCATTATCCCAGCTGACAGAAGACAACACTATCTCCATTTAGTTATTTCTGTTTTCTGTAATTTCTCTCCTTAGCCTAAATTGTGTTTTAATTGAGTTAAGCCCTTATTTTGTGTTCAAATGGGGTAAAGAGCTCAGAGCGCTACATAAGGGTGCTTCACCCAAATGACCTTGAGTTTAAAACTTGGGGAAGAAGTCCAGATCCTTGTGACTCTCTCCTGGGATCCTGAGAATAAGGTCACAGAGCAGATGTTAATAAGACATTCCCAATTTTAATTAAAAAAAAAAAAACAAAATATAAGATACCACCTCAATTGTGCCATATTTTACCTGGAAATGGGATGGAATGGGAAGCCAGATTGCTTTATAATTGACAGCTTTGTCTCCCAGCAGATGGCTGTAATCTCCTGCATGTGCCAAACACAGACTCTAGGATTTTTGAGTGTGTAGTGAAAACAGAAAGGACAAATATTTATCGTAATTACAGCAGTTGTGGATTGGATAGAGTTTCACAGTCTTTTAATCCTCCTTGATTAGAAAATACAGAATGACTTCTTTTTTTCTTGCCAGTTGAAGAAAAGTTTGTTTACCAACACTTGGAGAAATATTTCAAGTTTTAATAAATATAAAGCTAGGTCATATAGAAACAGTTTCATTTTTCGTTTACTTCCCAGTGAATCTATTCATCAGCCCATTTAGGGTGTTTGAATCAACATGTTCTAGCCTCCAATCAACAGCTGCAGCACTCAAATTCAAGTAGGATTACAATCAACTCTGGATTTGTCTGAGGAAATAATTTGGTTTTCCTTCTTTTTTTCTTTCTAGTCATTACTGCTGGTTAGTTCTTGTCAAGAAGGTCAGTTGGAGATCTCGCAAGTGATTTATATAATTAGATTTTCTGTGTAGTCTATGGAAATTACTCATGGGCAACAAGACCCAAACCTGAATTAAGCCCATCAAATTATGTCCATCTCCATTGTTAGCAGATAATTAATCAGCATTTGCATTATGATCATCCCCAAAAGTACCGAGCGAGTTCCAGAGAGTTGCAGGTTGTCATTCAAATGTAAATTCATGGGACTAAAATCAGTTTTCCTTCAGCTGTGGGATAATGGGGAAAATAGTGGATACAGTGCCAGCAGATTTAAATTCAATTTCTTACACTTTAGGTTTTGCAGCCTTGGGCAAGTCAATTAACATTTCTCAGACTATTTCTTGACTTGTCAAATACCTAAGCACTTAGGATTATTATGGGGATTAAATAAGACAAGGTCTGTAAATGAGATCTAAACTATAAAGCATCCTATACATGCAAAAGGGTTACTGTTTTAATTTCCTCATTGCTAAAGTAAAGACCTTATATGGGTTCCTTTAACAATGGAAATTTATTGGCTCACGATTTTGAAGCTGGGAGAAGTCCAAAATCAAGGAGTCATCAAGGTGATGGTTTCTCTATTGGGCTTTGTGGGACTTTGCTGCCAGTGATCCTTGGTCCGTGGCTTTTCTGTCACATGGCAGTGCACATGGTGGACCCTCCTGGCTTCTAAGCTCCACTGACTTCTGACGTCTGGCTGATCCCTGTCGCTTTTTTTCTGACTTTCACTGTTTGTAGAGGACTCCAGTCATCTGGATTAAAGCCCGACCAGATTCATTTGGTTCACACTTTAACTGAAGTAACATCTTTGAGATTTTATTTATATTGGTCCACACCCACAGGAATGGATTAGGTTTAAGAACACGTTTCTCTGGGACATATAGCTCCAAACCACCACAATTTCTATTAGCAGTTCTAGGTGGATACCTTGAATGATCCTATCAATTTATCAGATCTTCAGACCTTGGTGAACTCCAACATGATTTGTGAAAACAAATAGGTGTGAGATTGGCATCCTAGTTTTCCTTGGGATGGTGATTTTATTTCAAACATCAAACTTTTATTTAAATTCTAGTTTTCATAACAATTTGATTTCTAGCTTCAACCACCTTACTTTTGTTTTTGCCAACTCAGTCTAATGGTTATAACCCATTTTCATTCATTCATTCATTCAGTCATTTAACTAGCATGTATGAAATACAATGTGTAGGACGTTTTGCTAAAAATTTTCAGGGAATACGAACACGAATAAGGTAAAATAAGGACCCTGTCCTCAAGGAAACTTCAGTAGAGCAAGGAGAATTATACAAGTCCATAAGTAACTCTAGTAAGTGAGGATTAATCTTATTGGAGAAGCACAACTAAATGTTGTAGGATTCAGGGAAGGGAGAGTAAACATTTGAAGGAGTCAGAGAAGGTTTTTATAAAGGAAGGACTTTTAATCTGGACCTTTAAAAAAAAAGGGACTTTAACAGGTATTGATCTAGAAGGACATTCCCATCAGAAAGAATTATACTTCTCTGTTCCGACACAACTTCTCTCTTAACACAGTTATAGTTTCCTATTGGATTTTCTCAACCTTTCCAATTCCACTGCTACACTGCCACTGTGTGACCCTTCTTAGGTACAAATAAGATCATGTCATTTCCCACTAAAATACATCCAGTAACTTCTATGTTGCCAAAACACACAAAGCCGAATTCCATAATATTGGCCTTTAATCCTCCTCCACTCCCCACCTGGCCTCACTCTCTCTTTGCAGGCATCTTCTACCCTTCAGCCCTACACCCAGGCCTCCACTGGGTTCTTCTCATCCAGCCTACGGAATCATTTGCATTTCCTACAACACACCAAATGTTCATGCCTCCATTTTATGCATTCTAGTACCTCATAAAGGAAGGGCCCCCACCCTTACCCCCTTGTTCACCCACTCCCCAAATACATTTGCCCAGAAAACTCTATTCAAAATCTTAGCACCACCTTAAAAATCTCCTCTTCAGAGATGTCTTTATTGGTTTTCTCTCTTTCCTTGATGTTACCACTGAATCATGGTCATCACACTGAATTGTCCTCATTTTCTCTTTATGGCTGGTTCATTTACCTACTGGACTGTAAACTCTATTAGATCCAGGAATTGTTTTTCATTATTCCCTCAGTATTCAATGGAGTTGTCTGATCCCTATTAAGTACTCAACAATTCTTTGTGGAAAGAATGAAAAAGGGACTCATTGAAGGAAGAAATTGTGGCCTAATTTGATAGTCAGTGGGGAATCTCTGAAGGTTTTTAATTAAAAGTCTCCTTGGAAGAAGTAAAATAACCAGAGTGGTACTTTAGGAAGATTGATCTGTGAATGACGGGGAGAAGGGCTGAGGGCAAGGTATGGGGAAAGAAAAACCTGTCAGAGAGGTTAAGTGGTTATAGTTCAAGGATTAGGTAGAAAGGACTTAAGTAAAATTAAGTGAGAAAAGGACAAATAATGAAATATTATTGAGCAGACTCTGCCTGTCATTAGAATTGTTTATAAATAGTTTCCTTTTTCAGGGCATGTGGTGAAAGTGCATTTCCTTTGACCCTTTTGAAGTTAGGTAAGGTGGTATGATTTGCTAGGGCTGCGAGATATGACTGGAAGTGAGTGATGTGTACCACATCAAAAGAGAAGCTCTATGAGCTAGTACATGATCTGCCACATTCTGATTTTAATGCCTCAGTGATCATGGATGCATATGTTATGATGGTGTCTCTATAAGCCTGATTGCCTGAAGAACAATGTTAAGCATAGCCACTGCCAATCTCTGTTGGAGTTGGACATGTAGTATGAATGTGAATGAGAAATTAACTTTTTCCAGGTTAAGCTATAGAGATTTGGGGATTGTTTGCTACTGCAGCAAAATCTAGCTTCTCTTGACTTCTCAGGATTTGGCAACTGATCGAGGAGGGCACAAGTAGCAAAAATGTTAAAATTTAGCATAAGTACGACTGTATTAGCATAAGTAACTGAAAGTCTGTCATGTATGGTTGTTCATGTTGCACACTTCACAACTGCAAGGCTTCCATTCACATCACTCTATCGGTTGAGGCTTCTAGAATTGTGTAGTGCACATTCTGCATGGCTGTACACGAGAATGGAGAATGATTTATCCAGGAAAAAATGTATTATTTATTGCTTGCTGACTGCCAAATGACATTTGAGTTGTGCAAAAGAGATTCAATCACTGCCTGTGAAGTTGTCAGAGGCCAGCACCACGGGGCAGTTGCTTTCATAGAAAAAGGGACAACTGGTCCTGTTAATTGTAGTTGAGCTGGGTTTGTAGATTAGTTTGGAATTGTTCGTACCCAGAGGGGGAGCAGATCATTTAAAGCAGAGGGAACAGAGAAGTGAACATACATGAAATCTTGGAGAAACTGGTACAGATCCATGCGGCTGTGGTTTAGGTATAAATTTATTTGGGAGGGTGTCTTCACAGAAAATGCCCTTAAATTGACAAATATATGTGTATTTGTGCTAAGGAATCTAATGCCTGATACAGAGTAATCACTCAATTAATATTAGCTATTAGTATTACTATTCCACTGAACTGGGAGTGGTAGGAGAAAAAAGAAAATGTTGGAAAGTCAAGTTGCAGTCATTAAAAAGACTTTAATATTGTGCCAACAATTTAGGCTTTATTTCTGGGATAAGAGCCCTCAAAGCTTTTTAACCACTTGAGTATTGTATTTAAGTATTATATTACTAGAAGGAGAGGAAAGAATCATTGATAGAAATAAGGCCATTCAGTTTTGGGGAAGTTGATATATTCAGTTTGGAATATTTTAATTTGTTTTTTTATTCTAAGATTATTATTAGCAGGGAAAAAAAAAACCCACCAAAACTCAAGAGAGTTAAATTTTAATAAGATTCCAAGGATGGATCCAAATCCATTATTGGAGCTACTTTGAAATCTTATCAACTTGAATGTAGCTTGAAATACTTGAGCCATCCTTTAGAAACTGGAAATCTTTTTGTCATGCAAAGATTGTCTTTGCTGTAAGGGGATTTGATTAGTAATCATACAGGGCCATAAACAATACTACCTAGGGCCAGAGAGTTTTTGAGAATTTGTAAGAAGCAGCCGGCATCCAATTATAATTCAAAATTACAATTCCTTTGCAGAGCAGAGTCCAATTGGATGAGCTTTGTGTATGCTCATTTATTTTTATTTATTTTTATTTTTTTTGCCTTTTGGCTTTTAAGGTCTCCCCTGTAGTGACATTTACCATATAGGTTTCCACCTGTATCATGGGCAATGATTTCTGGGTCTAGTTTGGCAGGCCAGGCATTACTATAAAATGCTGGCAGCTAGCATATGCTGCATCATCAGAATTTGAAATATGACCTTTAGGCATTTTTCCCCCAAGATGAAAGTACTGTTTTCAGCCCTGTGCAGCCCCTTAGATACTCTATTTACAAACTTTCCAGATTCACCACTCAGTATTAAGAGTTTCAACTATCTAGCATTTCCTGTGCTTTGTCATTGCATAGATAAAACCTGGACAGTAAGGAATGTCCTAGTGACAGGGCACATGGCCTTCACTACAGCTCAGCTGGTCCCTGGAAATCCTCATCTAAGGATGAAAATCCCCTGAACTTTAAAGCCTTTACATTCTGGTGACTAACTCATGAAAAGGCAGCCTTCAGAATTAAGGGAAAATCAGGGAATTATAAATGACCCGGTGAGATATAGATGTCAAAATAGCTGCCAGATGTTGGCAAATCCTAAATCAAAAGAGAACTTGCTTTGAATGTTGATTCATTTGAGGAGAAAGCATGATAATTAGTGCCTACCCAAGGATTATTGTCACAGAGACTCTAGAGTACACTCCCCAAAATTCAGAACTATTTATGCTAGGGAATCTAGTGCCTGACCCAGAAAAGGCACTTACTTAATATTAGCATATAGGACACGGTTCCCATGAACTGAGAAATAAATTGAAAATTTCAAGTTGAACATAAAATTAAGTATCCTCTTTGGCTTTTGTGCTAATTAACCCACAGCCTAGGATTCAGACTATATATATTTTTAAAAATCCTTCTTTCAAATTCAAAATGCTGTAGGGCACCCCCCTCCCCCTTGGTAATGCTGCAGGTGGCAAGATAAGATTTCTGATGTCTGATAATGTGTTCCCCTGCCATGTGGAATAGAGACGCGATTTAATTATTATATGTCTGGAACTGGAGTAACAAACCTTCTCATAATGAGACTGACCATTTTGCAGCCGCTAAGAATAATTACCGTTACAGTCTTAGGGGCATGCAACGTGTTTCAGACACTTCCCTAGGTTTCATTTGATTCTCTCAGCAGCCCTAGGAGAGATATTATTATTAGTTTTTACATGTGAGAAAATTGAGATTCAGGAACTGCCACCACCTTGCGGCCAATAATGGGTGGGTGAATTGAACCCAGACTGAGGGAATCCAAAGCCTGTGCTTTTAATCACTACAATTCGTGGCCCTCCCCCAAGCAGAAGTTCAGTGTGGGTTATATTCCTCTCTTTGCATTATTCTATGCATCAAAAGGCTCCACAAATATGATTCCTCAGACTGTCAGAATGATTGAGTGAACCCCATTGCAAGGACTGTTAGGTTTCTCTGAAATACCCTTTGATAAATCTCTCAAAGGGAATAGGCCAGAGATAATAAATCGAAGTATCTCGGGGACTCATGGGAATTTACCTCTATGATTGATGGAATGAGCCAGCTGTCACCTGCATACATAGTAAATAAAGCCATGGAAATGCATGAGATTGCCACCCGAAAATTGACATTGGTTTGTTCATTTTCTTACAGGAAGAATACAGTTGAAATGAAGGGAGCTGAAAGGAACCATAAGAGTGATTGATAGAAAGATACAGAGTTTAGATTGGGAAACTAGAAAAGAGAATGGAAGGTTTTATTATTATTATATTACTCTTTCTTCAAACTATTCCAGCGCCCTTTCCTCAGTGCTATTACGATGGATACTACACTCTACTAGGCACCAAGAAAGAAAGAGAAAGAGAGAGAGAAACAGATGTGCTCTCTGCCCTCCAGGAACTAATCATTTAATTAATGGATTAAAAATTAATTTGTACTAGGTTGAAGGGTATGCACATAGACAAGGCAGGCACATGTTCATTACCCGAGGTCCCCTTTGCCGATCACCTCATATAATTACTCTCTAAGTAAATCAGCTCCTGAGAAATAAAATTCTGACTCGATCAGGAAAGGCTAAGCAGAATATGTCAAAGGTATGCAGGAAAAGCACCTTTAATATATATAAATGAAAGAAAAACAAGGAGAAAGATTTTCTTTTATTATATGGCAAAAGGAAGCAGATAATTAGTGATCAAAGAGGTAGAGGTGACTCGGTGCCTTCGTTTGCCTCAGGTTTTAATAAGGGAGTAGTTCATAGAACTGAAAAGAAAAACGGAGGTGCACCCAGGATTATTTAAATATGCCTCACTCAGCCTAACATTTTGCATCATAAATGTACTTGCTTAATTTATGTCTATTTGTATGTAATGAGTTGCAGAAATTCTAGTGGGTCTGAGATAATCATTAGAGTAACTTCCATGGAAGGGAAGGAATTTAGCCAACTCTATAAGTTGCTTAGATATCAACTTCCAACCCACAGTTACGTAGAAATGATGATGGAAGAGAGTAAGCATTGCATAAGAGAACATAACAAAATATTTGGAAACCATGTATCTGATAAAAGACTGATATCTTGCATGTATAAAGAAATCCTACAACTCAATGACAATAATACAAACAACCCAATTATAAAATGGGCAAAAGATACAAAAAGTCATTTCTCTGAAGAGGAAATACAAATGGCTAAAAAATACATGAAAAAATGTTCCTCTTCACTAGCTGTTAGGCAATTATAAATTAAAACCACGATGAGATATCATCTCACACCAATTAGAATGGCTGCCATTAAACAAACAGGAAACTACACATGCTGGAGAGGATGTAGAGAAATTGGAACTCTTATTCATTGCTGGTGGAACTGCATAATGGTACAGCCACTCTGGAGGACAGTCTGGCAATTCCTTAGAAAACTAGATATCAAGTTACCCTATGATCCAGCAATATCACTTCTCAGTATATATCAAGAAGATCTGAAAGCGGTGACACAAACAGATATTTGCACACCAATGTTCATAGTGGCATTGTTCACAGTTGCCAAGAGATGGAAACAATCCAAATCTCCTTCAACAGATGAGTGGATAAATAAAATGTGATATATACACTCGATGGAATGCTACACAGCACTAAGAAGGAATGAGGTTGTGAAACATAAGACAACATGGATGAACCTTGAAGAGAATGCTGAGTGAAATAAGTCAGACACAAAAAGAGAGATATTGTATGTTACCACTAATATGAACTCTGTGAAAAATGTAAAATAAGTGTCTTATATTATAGAATGTAGGGGACCTAGAGATGGACAGTTACTAGTAAAGGGGGATCAATAATCTTATATGAACAGATAAGATATTGAAGGTAGTCTTAATGATATGGGAATGCTTAGGAATGACTATGGTTTGCTAATTTTCCTGTAGTATGGTAGGAACATGTTGGAAGCAATGTAGTTATTTTAGGTTTTTTGTTTTTCTTATTCCTTTTGTTTTGTTTGAAATTTTTTAAAAATTTTTTGATAAATAAAGTTAAAAAAAAAAAGACGACATAATAGAAGATAGAAGGTTCAAAAAGAGAAAGGCAATTATTCTTTTTAAAACTTCAAGCACCAGGAGGATAGTGACTTCTAACAGACCACAGGTTTTGAGCTTCCAGGGGAAATTGTGAACCCCTCCCTTGGAGATAATAAAATCAGGGTAAATCATGTTTCTAGAAAATGCTATTGTAATTAAGTCTTCTGTATCTGTCTGTAGGGTATGGTATTGCCTGTGTCTTTGATTCCCAAATTGGAAAACTTCAGTGTGATAATAAATTTTTATATTTTAAAGTCTTACTTGTTAGTAACTTGCTAATGAGCGTGGGGTTATCACTTCCTCTGAAATTCCCCCCCACACACACACCTCTGCCATGTCCTGGTTTGCCAGGGCTGCTGTAACAAAGTACAAAGAATAAACAGCAGGATTAAACAACAGGAATTTATGATCCCACAGTTCTGGGGCTAGATGTCCAAAATCAAGGTGTTTGCAGAGCCATGCTCCCTCTAAAGAGTGTAGGGCTTTGGCATTGGTTTCCCAGCAGCCCATAACTCAGTCTCTGCCTCAGTGACACGGCATTCTCTCCCTCTCTCTCTCTCTCTGCCTCTGAATCAATAATCTGTGTCTCTGTCAAATTTTCCTCTCCTTATAAAAACTCGAGTCATATTGGATTAGGACCCACCCTAATCACTTTGGCCTTAACTACCAACATCTTCAAAGATCCTGTTTCCAAATTAGTTCACATTCACAGGATTGGGGGTTAAGGCTTGACCGTCTTTTTATTTGGGGGGCAAGGGGTACAATTCAACCCATCACATCCCAGAACAGCTCTCAGAGTGACTTGGCTCAGGACCAACAATGAACATAATAGGCGTACAACAAATGTGTGTTGCTTTTGAAGGAACAAGCCCTGGCCACTATTAGAGCATCTCTCTCTCCTGTTGAACATCTTTAATAATAAAACCCATCCCCTTGGTTCTCATGACAATGGATACGTTCCAAACCCAGTTTTACAATTCTGTCAGTGGTCAAGCCCTTTGCCATTTGGACAGTCACCACTCATCTGTTCACCTGGGTTTTATAGGAAAATAATGATCGCCACTCAGGCTTAATGATAGTTTTACTTTGAAGTCTTCAGAAGAAAAGTGCACCCTAAGCACAAAATAATGTTTTCCCCAGATTACTATAATCATCTGAGAACAGAAGATGAAAAGAGAGGACTGTTTGGTAATGTGAGCTATTTATTACACATCAATACTCGGCTCACCATTTCAAGACTCAGGATATTGCAGAGACCTGCCCATATTAGAATGTTAGGTAGTTCTTGTGGGCAAACAGAGATGGTGTTTTATTGCATACACTTCTGCACAGAGGAAGCTTCAAAGTCTCCTCACACCCTGGTCCAGATAAAGGCTTTCAAATCTTACCAAAGAGCATTTCACATCTGAACTAACATCTTACGGATTAGGTATTAACGCTTGAAGAGTGAATATGCATATTTTCTTTTCAGAGCTGAGATTTAAAAATTTCTTTGCATACACCATAGTAATTTTTTTTTTCAATTCATGTCAATACAGAACTTCATTTGAAAAAGAAGTGCACCAAGAGACACGACGACTTAAAATCAACCTCAATCCGGGTAATACTTAGGTTTTCTTCAATAAAAGAACTGTTTAAAGTAAAACCGGAGAAACTTTTAATTAACTACTGATTCAGTCATAATTTCTAGGAAGCTTCAAAATGAGCACAAAAATAAATCCACTATTTTTAAGCAGTTTAGAATGTCAATACACATACATAAACACATCCAATAAAATATATCCCTTGGTTAACTAAAAGCCTCAATTATCAGTGAGAAAGGCCAAAATCTATTAAAACTGAGTGGAAAAACAATCAGAAGTTAAAAATCAACTTTACTGTTAGCCATTTTTACAATAGTTTAGGTACATGGAGGAAAAAAGTCCATAAAGTTTTGTTACCTGTTTTGCTTCTTTGCTTTTTACATTTTGTTTCTGTTTGCTTTTTTTTCATCATGGTCCTTTCAAACCAAAAATGTTTATCTTTCATTAATATAAAAGTTCAAAAAGGTCCAGGGACATGCACAATCCTAACACAGCTCTGAAAAGGTAGAGAGTGAGTCCAATTCTTTCCGACACCAATGATTTTGCTCTTTCCACTCTGCATGTGGCTATGATTTCCTCTTTTATAAAACAGTGCTAATATCTACTTTGCAAGAATTAAGGAGATAACATATGTTTAGCTTCTAGATCAGTGTCTGACATCTGGTAGATATCAACAAAAATATGATAGTAGCATTTAGTTGTTGTTATTAAAGGAAAATGTACCAGAAAAACTTGCCCCCTGAATGCTATGAGAATAATATCTTGACTTATTTAAAAGAAATATAACTAACAGTGGAATATGAACTAATTATCTCCAAAAATCTTCATGCACTTATTTCTTATTTCTTATATGAACAGATAGCATAACCAGTAGATAGATATGGTCACACATCACAGCTTACTGAGCTGACTGGGTGGATGATATTTTGTAGTGGTTTATAAAGAGGAAGAAAGAAAATTATAGCCACTTCAAAAATCCTATCACAATGACTAGAAAGTACTTGATTAATTGTCTAATAAATATACCTTGGAAATTCCACCCATGGGCTAGAATGTGAAGCACAATCCAGAATCAGGGAAACTGTTTAAACCCAAAATAAAGAAAAAACATATTTCATATGAGCATATGCATGTGTTTCTAGCCACTTACATTTTAGCTCATAATTGAATAAAGATGTTCTAGCAATGACCATTATGTTCAGAGGTCTCTTGTACATGGTTGTATTATGACAGCAGCAGAAAAGTTAGAAACTGCCAAAAAAGAAGATTGGTGGAAAGGAGAAACTTACAATGGTCTGTTTTAAAGGGGGCAGAATAAGTTGGTTTAATATCCTATTGTGGGATCTGTCCTGCCTTCTCAGCTCTATGATTATCTGAAGAAAATCCCCTGAAGTGAAATAGAGAGAGGGTTATCGATGGCTCCAAGGACAAAAGCTTTTCCTGTATTTTATGCAGTTGCTTTCAGACAACAGTCCTCTGGTCTTTGTTTCATTTCATACACATGCACATATACACATATATCACATACCATATATACACTTACACTATAAACAAAGCAGATCCTGGTAGTAAACACACCTGGCATTCATGTCAAGATGAGTAGATGATCAATGCTACATATTTCCCATTTTCCATCACTTTAAGCAATTTGAGACGGTAGTGACTTAAAGGTAATACTGGATTATTTAAGCAACAATTTGCAAACTTTTATTTGATCCTAACACCAAAGTCTCATATTCAGCTTCGAAATGAGCAAGTGCATTCTATTGCCTGTGCCTCACCCAGGAAAATAAAGAACTAATAATCAGTTGAAACTTTTCCATCTAAGAAAATGGAAGAGGAATATCTCAGCTGCCTTAGACTCAGTCCCAGTGTTAGAATAGAGTCTCGTTTCCCAGAACTATTCCCCCCTCCTTCACACAGCCATATTAGGTAATTACAGTAAAAAAACAGATACAGAAAATTCCTCTGAGAACATTAAATTAATCCTCTGGGAAATTTCATTTTTTTTTTTGTCCATAAATGCCATGATATTGGTTATCTATGCAGGCAGACAGCAATTATGTTAGAACTAGCTACGGTACAATTTTTTTCAAGTATTAAATTTCATCACCAAAACAGATCTGGACACACCATAAATGCATGTGGGCTTTAGTCGTTGATTGAATACATTCCTTACACTCAACTGTGTGATTATTTTGCACATTATCAAAGAGAGGAGAATTGCCATTAGCTGCTGTATTGTGCTTTTATTTCATGAAATAGGGAACAAGCTTGTTTAGTAAAACTAAAAACAAAGCCCAGATAATAACCAATTTGATTTTTATTCACAGGGTTGACCTAAAAAGTGACTTGGGTAAAGCCCTTATGGCTTTTTTCACAGAGAAGCAGAGGGAATTGTTAATAGATGAGCCTAAGGCATTCTGAAATATACTTGCTAAATAATAAAATTATCAATTTCTCCCAAATGAATAAATTATTAATTCTCATTCAAATCTCCCAAACCTAACACAGATGCCAAGAAAGGGAAATAAATCTCATCAAAGAGGGTATGCAATGGTGGGTCAAGGTTGACAAGTCTTATTAGATAGAAACTTAATGCCGTAGGACATAGGAGGGGCAATGTTCAAATAAGTATTCGGTAAATCCATTGCAATCTTAAACATTTCCAACTACAGACCAGAGAAAGTGCTCAAGGGTGGGAAAAGATGCCCACATGAATCCTTCAAATCCATTGATATTGATTCTCATCTCTAGTAAGAGAACTAATTCCACACCTAACTTCAGTGATGAAAGCGTGTCTATGTTTCCAGCCCTGCTCGAGCTTAGTGTTTCAAACATATATCCTCCATCATTTATTTCATTCAATAAAATAAGGTAAGTTTTTCACTTTTCTGATAAGGGTGAGGGTGGTTTTTCCACTTATGAATGCACTAAAAATTTCCCTAAAACTTTGTGGCATAAGCAACCATTTATTACAAAGTTTGTGGGTCACGAATATGAACAGGACACCGGAGGGATGGCTTATCTCTGCTCCATATTGTCTGAGACCCCAGTTGAAAGACTTGCAGGCTGGGGGCTATAATCACTCAAGGTTGTTCACTCTCACGCATGGCAGTTGATACCAGCTATTGGCTGGGACTCTAGCTGTCAGCCAGAACACACAAGGAGGCTTTCCAACATGGTGGCTGGAATCCAAAAGCAAGTGTCCTTAGAAAGGAAGAGCCAGGTGGAAGGTATATCAGCTTTTATATTGTAGTCTCAGAAGTCATAATGTGTCTCCTTATATTTTACCTATTGGGCGACCACAAATTCCAGTCTATAGCCAAGGGGTAGAAATTAGACTCCATCTTTTGATGGGAGACTGTGGGACTACCCACATTGCTGTGAGCATTTTGAAAAGTACAGTATGCCATAGTGCTTTTTTAAAAATTTCTTTTCTTCTTTTTCTTTCCTTCTTTTACTTCTCTTTTACTTTTCTTGCCATGCCTTGTCATATCTTAGCTTTTCTTATCTTTTCTAAGGAAAATAGCAAATCATACATGGAGACCTCTTTTCTATTAAATTCTAGTTATATTTTAGTCATCTGCTATGAATGAGCTCATTGCAGATTAATAACTTGGTCCCGAGAGTAACTCTGGCAGGTCTACCAGATGTTGGTTCCGACACAAACATTTTCAAGTTTATATTTGATGATAAAAAAAAAAGGTACAGAGTTTGGGAATGTTAATGTGTTGGGCAGAAATCAGAACAGGGATAGGGAAGAGTTTAGAAGTGGATTAATGACAGAAGCTGGGATTTGAATCTGTTGAAAGGAGGGATTTAGGATTTGAAAGGAATATCTCTTTGCTGAAAGGATTAAATGTTTCTTGGTCAAATGTAAAGCTTCTGAGGAGGTTCAGAAATTTCTTGCTGGACTTCAGGATATGCTGTTTTTCTGTATATAGTCAAATAAACATTTCAATGTATAAAAGATACTCCATTTATTTATTAATAGAAATTGTAGCCCCATTTTTAATGTTCTGGGAAGACATGAGTGATGATTCTTTTTCTTACCTCAATCCCGTTCATGTCTTTGAACACCTGCCTCTGTCATGACTCAGTGAGGACACTGATGGATGATGAACCTGGTCCCTCCACCCCCTAAATTGAAATAGCCAGAACAATGGAACATGCTAGAAGGAAAAGCTTGAGCTTATGCAGTTAGGTTGTAACAAAAACACAGAGAAGAAATAATTATCTATTGATTTCTTTGAAAACAACATCCCATGAACACTTCCTTTCACACTGCAAATGTATGTTGAAAAATCTATCCTGTACAAATAATTTTTAAAAATGCATGAGGATGCTCACTGCACAATTATTTGTAATAATAATTGAAAACAAACTAAAATGGCATCAATAGGGAAGTATGGGTATTATACTCATACTAGAATAATATTGCAGGCATTGAAATAATATGTATCTATTCTCATGTATACATGCCTGTGTTTTTTATATATGTTAAAAATTTGCAAAACAGTATGTCATATAAACCCATTTTTGTTTTTAAAATGATGCAAACGTTCCTTTCCCAGATGACAAACTTAGCACTACTACAGCCTACCCATTCCATACAAAATCCCTACAAGTGATTTCTTTTTTTTTTTTTTAATTTACAACCACTACATAAGTCAAGAAGGAAAACTCTGATGGACCAAATCATATGAGAAATTCTTCAGAGATGGCAAACGAAAAGAATGGGATTAAAAAAAATAAGGTCCTCAAAGACACAGCAGAGTTTTCTGTCAGAGAAGTTGAAAGCTTCACACCTAAGCGCGATGGATACTGGGTTCAAGAGAGGGCTCAAGGGAAAACACGTGGATGATCAGAAAGAGGAACCAAGCTAGGTCAGGCTCTGCATATCACTCCTCTAGCCACCTTCTTAGGCCGGAGAGCAGCAACAGGGATGTCAGACTCAGGTGGGACTCTGCTTCATTTATTTATTTATTTTTTTTCATTCTTTTTTTTTTTTTTTATCTTCATTTTATTGAGATATATTCACATACCACGCAGTCATACAAAACAAATCGTACTTTCAATTGTTTACAGTACCATTACATAGTTGTACATTCATCACCTAAATCAATCCCTGACACCTTCATTAGCACACAAACAAAAATAACAAGAATAATAATTAGAGTGAAAAAGAGCAATTGAAGTAAAAAAGAACACTGGGTACCTTTGTCTGTTTGTTTCCTTCCCCTATTTTTCTACTCATCCATCCATAAACTAGACAAAGTGGAGTGTGGTCCTTATGGCTTTCCCAATCCCATTGTCACCCCTCATAAGCTACATTTTTATACAACTGTCTTCGAGATTCATGGGTTCTGGGTTGTAGTTTGATAGTTTCAGGTATCCACCACCAGCTACCCCAATTCTTTAGAACCTAAAAAGGGTTGTCTAAAGTGTGCATAAGAGTGCCCACCAGAGTGACCTCTCGGCTCCTTTTGGAATCTCTCTGCCACTGGAGCTTATTTCATTTCCTTTCACATCCCCCTTTTGGTCAAGAAGATGTTCTCCGTCCCACGATGCCGGGTCTGCATTCCTCCCCGGGAGCCATATTCCACGTTGCCAGGGAGATTCACTCCCCTGGGTGTCTGATCCCACGTAGGGGGGAGGGCAGTGATTTCACCTTTCAAGTTGGCTTAGCCAGAGAGAGAGGGCCACATCTGAGCAACAAAGAGGCATTCGGGAGGAGGCTCTTAGGCACAACCATAGGGAGGCCTAGCCTCTCCTTTGCAGCAACCGTCTTCCCAAGGGTAAAACCTGTGGTAGAGGGCTCAACCCATCAAACCACCAGTCCCCTATGTCTGTGGTCATGTTAGCAACCATGGAGGTGGGGTAGGCGAATACCCCTGCATTCTCCACAGGCTCCTCAAGGGGGCACTACATCTTTTTTTTTTTCCTTGTTTTTCTTTTTTAATTTTTTTTTAACTTTCCCTTCTTTTTTAAATCAACTGTATGAAAAAAAAAAGTTAAAAAGAAAACAAACATACAATAAAAGAACATTTCAAAGAGACCATAACAAGGGAGTAAGAAAAAGACAACTAACCTAAGATAACTGCTTAACTTCCAACATGTTCCTACTTTACCCCAAGAAAGTTACCTAATATAGCAACATTTCTGTGAACTTGCTCCTACTATATCCATCAGAAATTAACAGACTATAGTCATTCCCGGGCATCCCCAGAACGTTAAATAGCTTATCTGTTCTTCTTGGATTATTGTTCCCCCTTCCTTAATTGCTCTCTATTGCTAGTTCCCCTACATTCTACATTATAAACCATTTGTTTTACATTTTTCAAAGTTCACATTAGTGGTAGCATATAATATTTCTCTTTTTGTGCCTGGCTTATTTCGCTCAGCATTATGTCTTCAAGGTTCATCCATGTTGTCATATGTTTCACCAGATCGTTCCTTCTTACTGCCACGTAGTATTCTATCGTGTGTATATATCACATTTTATTTATCCACTCATCTGTTGAAGGACATTTGGGTTGTTTCCATCTCTTGGCAATTGTGAATAATGCTGCTATGAACATTGGCGTGCAGATATCTGTTCGTGTCACTGCTTTCCGATCTTCCGGGTATATACCGAGAAGTGCAATCGCTGGATCGAATGGTAACTCTATATCTAGTTTTCTAAGGAACTGCCAGACTGACTTCCAGAGTGGCTGAACCATTATACAGTCCCACCAACAATGAATAAGAGTTCCAATTTCTCCACATCCCCTCCAGCATTTGTAGTTTCCTGTTTGTTTAATGGCAGCCATTCTAACCGGTATTAGATGGTATCTCATTGTGGTCTTAATTTGCATCTCTCTAATAGCTAGTGAAGCTGAACATTTTTTCATGTGTTTCTTGGCCATTTGTACTTCCTCTTCAGAGAACTGTCTTTTCATATCTTTTGCCCATTTTATAATTGGGCCGTCTGTACTATTATCATTGAGTTGTAGGATTTCTTTATATATGCAAGATATCAGTCTTTTGTCAGATACATGGTTTCCAAAAATTTTTTCCCATTGAGTTGGCTGCCTCTTTACCTTTTTGAGAAATTCCTTTGAGGTGCAGAAACTTCTAAGCTTGAGGAGTTCCCATTTATCTATTTTCTCTTTTGTTGCTTGTGCTTTGGGTGTAAAGTCTAGGAAGTGGCCGCCTAATAAAAGGTCTTGAAGATGTTTTCCTACATTATCTTCTAGGAGTTTTATGGTACTTTCTTTTATATTGAGATCTTTGGTCCATTTTGAGTTAATTTTTGTGTAGGGGGTGAGGTAGGGGTCCTCTTTCTTTCTTTTGGATATGGATATCCAACTCTCCCAGCCCCATTTGTTGAAAAGACCATTATGACTCAGTTCAGTGACTTTGGGGGCCTTATCAAAGATCAGTCGGCCATAGATCTGAGGGTCTATCTCTGAATTCTCAATTTTATTCCATTGATCTATCTGTCTATCTTTGTGCCAGTACCATGCTGTTCTGGCAACTGTGGCTTTATAATAAGCTTCAAAGTCAGGGAGTGTAAGTCCTCCCACTTCGTTTTTCTTTTTTAGAGTGTCTTTAGCAATTCGAGGCATCTTCCCTTTCCAAATAAATTTGATAACTAGCTTTTCCAAGTCTGCAAAGTAGGTTGTTGGAATTTTGATTGGGATTGCATTGAATCTGTAGATGAGTTTGGGTAGAATTGACATCTTAATGACATTTAGCCTTCCTATCCATGAACATGGAATATTTTTCCATCTTTTAAGGTCCCCTTCTCTTTCTTTTAGTAGAGTTATGTAGTTTTCTTTGTATAGGTCTTTTACATCTTTGGTTAAGTTTATTCCTAGGTACTTGATTTTTTTAGTTGCTATTGAAAATGGTATCTTTTTCTTGAGTGTCTCTTCAGTTTGTTCATTTCTAGCATATAGAAACATTACTGACTTATGTGCATTAATCTTGTATCCCGCTACTTTGCTAAATTTGTTTATTAGCTCTAGTAGCTGTATCGTCGATTTCTCAGGGTTTTCTAGATATAAGATCATATCATCTGCAAACAATGACAGTTTTACTTCTTCTTTTCCAATTTGGATGCCTTTTATTTCTTTGTCTTGCCGGATTGCCCTGGCTAGCACTTCCAGCACGATGTTGAATAACAGTGGTGATAGCGGGCATCCTTGTCTTGTTCCTGATCTTAGAGGGAAGGCTTTCAGTCTCTCACCATTGAGTACTATGCTGGCTGTGGGTTTTTCATATATACTCTTTATCATGTTGAGGAAGTTTCCTTCAATTCTTACCTTTTGAAGTGTTTTTATCAAAAACGGATGTTGGATTTTGTCAAATGCTTTTTCAGCATCTATTGAGATGATCAATTGATTTTTCCCTTTTGACTTGTTAATGTGTTGTAATACATTGATTGATTTTCTTATGTTGAACCATCCTTGCATGCCTGGAATAAACCCCACTTGGTCATGGTGTATGATTTTTTTAATGTGACTTTGGATTCGATTTGCAAGTATTTTGTTGAGGATTTTTGCATCTATATTCATTAGGGAGATTGGCCGGTAGTTTTCCTTTTTTGTAGCATCTTTGCCTGGTTTTGGTATTAGATTGATGTTAGCTTCATAAAATGAGTTAGGTAGTGTTCCATTTTCTTCAATGTTTTGAAAGAGTTTGAGTAAGATTGGTGTCAGTTCTTTCTTGAAGGTTTGGTAGAATTCCCCTGTGAAGCCATCTGGCCCTGGGCATTTATTTGTGGGAAGATTTTTGATGACTGATTGGATCTCTGCTTGTGATGGGTTGATTGAGGTCTTCTATTTCTTCTCTGGTCAGTCTAGGTTGTTCATATGTTTCCAGGAAATTGTCCATTTCCTCTACATTATCCAGTTTGTTGCCATACAGTTGTTCATAGTATCCTCTTATAATTTTTTTAATTTCTTCAGGATCTGCAGTTATGTCACCTTTTTCATTCATTATTTTGTTTATATGGGTCTTCTCTCTTTTTGATTTTGTCAGTCTAGCTAGGGGCTTGTCAATCTTGTTGATCTTCTCAAAGAACCAACTTTTGGTGATATTTATCCTCTCTATTGTTTTTTTGTTCTCTATGTCATTTATTTCTGCTTTAATCCTTGTTATTTCTTTTCTTCTACTTGGTTTAGGATTGGTTTGCTGTTCATTTTCTAGCTTCTTCAGTTGATCCATTAGTTCTTTGATTTTGGCTCTTTCTTCCTTTTTAATATATGCGTTTAGTGCTATAAATTTCCCCCTTAGCACTGCTTTTGCTGCATCCCATAGGTTTTGGTATGTTGTGTTCTCATTTTCATTCGTCTCTATATATTTAGCAATTTCTCTTGCTATTTCTTCTTTAACCCACTGATTGTTTAGGAGTGTGTTGTTTAACCTCCAGGTATTTGTGAATTTTCTAAGTCTCTGATGGTTATTGACTTCTAATTGTATTCCATTGTGGTCAGAGAATGTGCTTTGAATAATTTCAATCTTTTTAAATTTATTGAGGCTTGTTTTATGTCCCAGCATATGATCTATTCTGGAGAAAGTTCCATGAGCACTAGAAAAGTATGTGTATCCTGGTGATTTGGGATGTAATGTCCTGTATATGTCTGTTAAATCTAATTCATTTATCAGATTGTTTAGGTTTTCAATTTCCTTATTGGTTTTCTGTCTGGTTGATCTATCTATAGGAGAGAGTGATGTGTTGAAGTCTCCCACAATTATTGTGGAAACATCAATTGCTTCCTGTAGTTTTGCCAGTGTTTCTCTCATGTATTTTGTGGCACCTTGATTGGGTGCATAGACATTTACGATTGTTATTTCTTCTTGCTGAATTGCCCCTTTTATTAGTATGTAGTGGCCTTCTTTGTCTCTCAAAACATCCCTGCATTTAAAGTCTATTTTATCTGAGATTAATATTGCTACACCTGCTTTCTTTTGGCTGTAGCTTGCATGAAATATTTTTTTCCATCCTTTCACTTTCAGTTTCTTTGTGCCCCTGTGTCTAAGATGAGTCTCTTGTATGCAACATATTGATGGTTCATTTTTTTTGATCCATTCTGCGAATCTATATCTTTTAATTGGGGAGTTTAATCCATTTACATTCAACGTTATAACCGTGAAGGCATTTCTTGAATCAGCCATCTTATCCTTTGGTTTATGTTTGTCATATTTTTCCCCTCTGTCTATTAATATCCTTTATTGTACCCATACCGAATCTCTTTACTACTGAACCTTTCTCCAAGTCTCTCTGTCCTTTCTTTGTTTCTCTGTCTGTAGGGCTCCCTTGAGTATCTCCAGTAGGGCAGGTCTCTTGTTAGCAAATTCTCTCAGCATTTGTTTGTCTGTGAAAAATTTAAGCTCTCCCTCAAATTTGAAGGAGAGCTTTGCTGGATAAAGTATTCTTGGCTGGAAATTTTTCTCACTCAGAATTTTAAATATATCGTGCCACTGCCTTCTCGCCTCCATGGTGGCTGCTGAGTAGTCACTACTTAGTCTTATGCTTTTTCCTTTGTATGTGGTGAATTGCTTTTCTCTTGCTGCTTTCAGAATTTGCTCCTTCTCTTCTGTGTTTGACAGTGTGATCAGTATATGTCTCGGAGTGGGTTTATTTGGGTTTATTCCATTTGGAGTTCGCTGAGCATTTATGATTTGTGTATTTATGTTGTTTAGAAGATTTGGGAAGTTTTCCCCAACAATTTCTTTGAATACTCTTCCTAGACCTTTACCCTTTTCTTCCCCTTCTGGGACACCAATGAGTCTTATATTCGGACGTTTCATATTATCTATCATATCCCTGAGGTCCATTTCGATTTTTTCATTTTTTTTCCCCATTCTTTCTTTTATGCTTTCATTTTCCATTTTGTCATCTTCCAGGTCACTGATTCGTTGTTCAGCTTCCTCTAGTCTTGTACTATGAGTGTCCAGAATCTTTTTAATTTGGTCAACAGTTTCTTTAATTTCCATAAGATCATCCATTTTTTTATTTAGTCTTGCAATGTCTTCTTTATGCTCTTCTAGGGTCTTCTTGATTTCCTTTGTCTCCCGTACTAGGGTCTCATTGTCATCTTTAGTTCTTTGAGTAGCTGCTCTAGGTGCTGTGTCTCTTCTGATCTTTTGATTTGGGTGCTTAGGCTTGGGTTATCCATATCGTCTAGTTTTTTCATATGCTTTATAATTTTCTGTTGTTTTTGGCCTTGTGGCATTTGCTGAACTTGATAGGGTTCTTTTAGGGTTTCTAGACCTATTGAAGTCCTTATCTCTGATTTATCAGATCTACAGCTTCATGCAGTACACTTTCTCTAACTAACCAGCAGGTGGCGTCCACGAGCCACCTGTTCTACACAAGCCAGTTCTCCCCTGTTTAGCCTTTTTGGTGAGTGGGGGAGTGAGTCTTGTGGGGTCCAATTGGTGTACCAAGCTTGCGTGTGTAGTTGGTGTTGCCTGCCCTGTATATGGGGCGTGTTTCTGGGCAGTCAGGGATCGGGGGTGGCTCTAACAATCAAATCTCCCTGGTGATCCTAGAGTTTTAAAGCTGCTGCAATAGTCTAATCCTTCAGTTCAGTCCTGCCACAGTTTGTCTCTGCCACTGACCCACAAGTCCTTGGTATTGGCGTATGGCTCCTGAGACTTGCAAGTGGGCCCCTCTTCCAGGCCGTGCACCCCGGGTCCTATGTTGAGGGATGACTGTGCTATGTCACAGGTGAGTGCCGTCCCCCCAGGGCAGTTCTGGGCAGCTGGGCTGTGTAGGGAGGCTCCCAGTCTGCTGAAATGATGGCTGAATGGGGCTTTGTTAATTCACACTGCTCCACCTTCCCAACTCTGGGACAATCAGCTGAGGTTGCAGGGAAGGCTAATGTCCACGCCCAGTTTTGTGGTGTGTGCCTGTTATTTGAAGCACTTCCGTCACACTGGGTTGTCTGGGGCAGCTCTGGGTTATGGGGCTGGCGATGGGCAGGAGTGTTTCCTGTCCACCAGGATGATGGCTGTGAGCGGACACCCCCCTTTTCTTGGGAAGTTGTGGTGTTTAGTGAATTTTCTCAGCCACTGGATTATTGCGTTTTGTCTCAGAGCTCTCTTAGTTCTGCTCTTGACTTGATCTGCCCAAATTGCTAGTCTTTGAAGCTTTCTGTATTGGGCTTCTGAGAGTAATTGTTTTAGAAAAAGAAGAAAGGATTAAAAAAAAAAAAAAAAAAAGGGCCCTCCTCAGAGATCTAATGGGTTATTGAAATGCTAAGAGACAAAGCAACCAGGGCCATTAAGGAAAGGTCCACAGGGCAGAGAGATCAGCTTTTCTTCGGGATTTGCATATGCGCCTCAGGGCCTGAGCTCGGGCTTGAGCTCTGACCTTCCCCTTTCTATGTTCACCAGAACTCCAAAAATCCTCCGCTTTTATTTTGGAGTTTTTCGTGTTGTTTTTTTTCTCTATGCCTGTCTCCTCTCTGCTGGGCTGGCTGCTCTCAGATTCTCTGGTGTCTGGTCTCCGTCTGTCTATGGTTGGAGTTTGGATCAGTAGAATGAGTTTCTGATAAGGGCTGCCACTGCAGTTCTCCCTTCTCCTTCCCGGAGCTGACAGCCCCTCCTCCCACGGGACTGAGCCTGGCAGGGAGGGGCGCGGGTCCCCTGGCCGCAAAAACTTACAGATTTCGCTGATCTCAGCAGTTCCACATTTTCATGAGTGTTGCATGAAGTATGCCCAAAGTCAGATTGCTCTGTGGTGTCCAGTTCACGCAGTTCCTGGCTTTCTACCTAGTTTCCTCTCTGCTTCATTTATATCTCAATCTACATATCTTTATGAGTTAACTTTTGCTGTGCAAAAAACCACTTCAAAAGTCAGCTACTTAAAGCAACATTTATTAGTCCACATGGTTTTGTGAGGTGGCTTGGAATTTGTTCTGACTGAGAAGGAGATGGATATTCAAGCATGACCTTACTCGCAGGTCCTAGGCCTCCCCTGAATGGTTTGGATGGCCTGTGTGGTATCTTGAAGCTAGGTAGGTACCCTAGAGAAAACATGTTCTTAAACTTAATCCATTTGTGTGGGTTTGAAGACATTGTAAATAGGACCTTTTGATGAAGTTACTTCAGTTAAGGTGTGGCCCAATTGAATGAGGATGGGTCTTAATCCTATTACTGGAATCCTTTATGAGCAGGATACAGTCAGCCATAGACAGAGCGAAAGCCATGAAGGGAACAGCCAGAAGCCGGAAGTCAACAGAACAGAGAAGCCAAGAGAGGCCACCATGTGCATTGCCATGTGACAGAAAAGCCAAGGACCATGGATTGCCAGCAGCCAGCCCCAGAACACTAGAATCTTCTGGGAGAAAGCATCGCTGTGATGACATGTTGATTTTGGACTTCTCCTAGCCTCAAAACCATGAGCCAAAACTTGTTCACATGATGGTGGGAAGGTTCCCACCAACAAGAGAGGGCAAGCCTAAATGAACAATGCTTTTTAAGCTCTTGCTTCTGTCAGATTTGCTCTTGTCATACTGCCTGAAGAACATCATGGAGCCAAGCCCAGCTTCAGTGTGGTAGGCTTCTATCCATAGTTAAAAAGCCTGAAATAATACCCGGCAAGAAATAAAAAGTGGATATATCAGGGAGATGGAAATAATGGAGAATGAGTGATGATTTTACTTCTTTATTTTATATACTGATATACTAGGTTTGGGTTTGTTTTCTTTTTTTAACAACTATGCATATTACTTTTGCAAATTATAATATTTTAAAGAGCAAATAAAGATTAAGGATTACCAGGAGCTGCAGGGAGCAGGACTGACAAGTTTTATGTTATATATATGTTTTCACAATTTTTAAAAATGTAAATAAAATAAGATATTCTTCTGCAGGTAAGGAATTTCAGTTTCCTGACCTTGGCTTCATGTCCTGCCTCTGCATATATCTCCCCCTAACTTGCCACTGAGTCTTTATGCCCTTGCCCTTGTTAAACATGCGTTTTCCCACAGTTGGACACTGCAAAATACCCACCTCCTTCTAGAAAACTCACCTTTGCAGTCACCCTAGCATCTGGCAGTACATATTCACAGATATCATGGAAACATGAATATCAATGTAAACAAGGACAAAAGGCCCTTTGGAAATCCCAATTGGCTACAGCTGCTTCTGTCTCCCAAGGGAGTGGTAAAATGCCCCATCTAGAGCTGACAGCTTTTGGAAAATACCTTGATTAGCTGATGTTGGGTGCAAACAGTGAACCTCCAAGGCATAGTTTAGAAGAATATCATGTAAGAGAGAGATAGTCAAGCTTCTTGTGAGGTTGGAGAAAACAAAGATGATTGGGGAAGGGATAAGGAGGAAAAAAGAAAAGGAAATGCAAAATAATGGCTTTTGATGGCGTGGGTGGGCAAAATTCTTTCAAGGACCAAAGTATATTGATTATTGAGTAACTGTCTTTCTCCTTTGTTGCCCTTCCATATTCTGCTTTGTGTTGCTGGCACTGGGATGCTGCAAAGTTCATTTTCCTTTGCCAGTTGCCTTTGTTAGGTTTTGCTGGAACAATCTGGAAATTTGCTCCTTTCTCTTTGCTTGCTGTTCCTATAGCCCTTGCCTGGACAAAGGCCCTCCCTCATGGAGCAGCAGTTGGTTTCAGTCTCCATCTTTGGCACCTCCATTACATCTCCTCAGCAGTCCCAGCACTAGAGGGATACAGTCCCCTTTTTCTCAGGGGGCACCCCCTTTCCAGGTGTAAGGCTCCTTCCCCAAGATCCGGATTTGCTAGCATCAGCCAGGTGGTAGCTGCTTTGCCATTTATGACTATTACCTTAGTATATCCCCTTTTGCTCTTTTATTCCTCTGTGGAAATAAACAGTGACCACCCAAATGAGAACAAACAAAGGCTGTTAATTTAGAGCTAGCTGTAGCAAGGGAGTCTGCCACCATCTCTTCCATTGACAGAGACTCAAGGGCAGACAGAGAAAAGCTTTATAGTGGAAAACAAAAGACAAGCCTTCAGGTATGCTCTGACTGGAGGTTGTTGGCACTGGGAAGCTGGAAATGGGCTAGCTAGAAGCAGGACATCTTATATGATTGGTTTGAGGGGCATATTTGGCCTTCTCTGATTGGTCCTGAGTTGGAAGAAGTTGAAGGGAAGGTGACAAAAAAAAAAAAAAATAGGGAAGTTGGCAGTCATTGACCAAGTCCTGCCCATTCTGGGTCAATTGCTGCAGAGGTGGCTGTTTGGATTCTTGTACTAGTTGCTACAGCGGTTTGGGTCAGTTCTATGCTCATACGTGGTTTATTTATTTGTGTATTCAGTTGCTCAGCTTCAAGGCCTATTAAATTAATTCCCTATATTAAGTTCTCATTATTGAATGCCTATATGGTTTCTGTTTGCTGACTGGACTCTGACTGATTGAAGGAGAGTCTAATATTCAATATTCAAAAGTTTGTGTTGTGTTGTCTGTGCTTCTGTGTGTGCATTTAGTCCTACTTGGAAACAACCTGTCTTTTGCCAAATCTTTAATATAAAGTCTGATGCCTTGTGTTGGATGGTGTTCTGGGAAATTTGGGGAGATCAAGGAAATGAACACATCTGGAGGAGCAGAAAGAACAACTGGAGGAGACAATACAAGAGTGACTGCAGACTTCACCAGAGATAGAAAGGTGACTCTTGAAATGATCAGGAGAACCAAGACCCATAGTCATTCCCACATCCATGTTCTAGGTAGGAACTGTATGTAGGGGCCCAGTAAACATTTTGGTCTAGTTAACCCATTCCCAAATTGATAAAAGCAATTTTGTTGAAGTATCTTGGTTATACTTTTGTTATTGACACATATTAGTTGCCACTTCTCTTCTACTTATGTTTACTGAATTCCTAATTTGAGCATGCATGGTTCTGGGCTAGGCAGTATGAGGTATTTTTAAAATGAAAATTACCCAGTTTTTGTTCTCAAAGTGTTCATAGACTTGGTGGGAAGAGATTAAAATGTAGAAAGTCATTAGAGAGTGATACAAACAATATAACATAAGGGCCAAAACATGCACTAAAACTAAATGTTACTGTATTCTTTTTCAAAGGGAAAGAAAACATAAAATTTTAGTATATTGAGAAGCTTTTGCAGAGTAGATCAGACTTCAATCTTCACTTTCTGTTAAAAAGAAAGGCCAAGATAAAAAATTCAAAAAATTGTGATTTCAAAGATTGCTCATCCTACCTCAATAAAAAGTCATTTTTAATTGACTGTCCACCTATACACATATCTATATATTCAAGTTTACATATTCATAATCATTGTATACATTCAGATTATTATAGTATTTGTCCTTAAGTTGTCATAAATTTTTTTCATGATTTTATATATCCAATATATTATCCTATGTATTAGTATTTTAATGGCTATTCCATTCCATTTATTTGACTGTGCCATAAATTATGCAATCCTCCATTTGGGCTAATTTATATTTTTTTTTACATTTTGCTGTTTTAGATTCATCCATGAAGATATTAACTGTGGCCCTAAATTTTTGCTCCCAATAGATTGTTTCTTTCAGATACATGTTTAAAGAAGGGATGTTGGTTATGGACATGTTTATGGCTTCTCTTTTGAAGTGCTGCTTTACAAAAAGATTGTCCCAGTTTGGCAGTCTTGTTAGTAAGGCAATGGTTTATCTTAGCCACATCAGCTCATGCTATCTTTTCAAAAAACTTTGGTCTCCATGGTCCTTTAATTTGCATTTTTAACTACTAATGAGGAAAAGGATCTTTCCATCTGTTTCTTTTTGTATTTATTGATGAGGATTATAATGTACACAGAGGAAAGGAAAGGAGATCACCTTGAAAAAAGACAGAAATAAAAAGGTCTGTGTGGGAAAAATGAGGATGGCTGGATGATATATGGATAGATAGAAATATTGTTTATAATGTGCATATATATACACACACGTTAAAACTTGGAATATGTCTCCACAGTTCTATTCCATTGAGTATTTTCTAAAATATATTAAATATTGTTTTAAATAGTTTTACCAATTTCTGATCATCTACTGTGTTTGTCTTTACTCTTTAGTGCAGATTCTCCATATAATGTAAGAAATTTTGAGTAAAAAATTGGAATCTACTTGGGCCCTGGTAGGATTTACCAAAACTTGAGATCTATATTGGCTGCAAGGGCTATATCCATTTTCTGCTTCCAAATGGACTTGGTTTTAGTTTAGCTGTCTTTATAGAATTGATGTTTATCCTCAGCTAACCATCTATGATATCATTATACTGCACACAATGAATTATTTACCCGAATGTACCTTACAATTAGCCTCAGCCAAGTATTTGCTCCTTTCGTCCAAACATTTTACTTTTTCTGTAAAGATTAAATTAATCATCTTTGCCAGCAATGAATAAGAGAGAATTAGTTCTTAATGTCCGGAGTAGAGAAGGGGAAATTGCAGGCGGAGCAATACATTTTGCTTGACCAGTGTTCTATGTTTCCTTTTATGATTTGTATTCTCCATCATATGCAGTATCTTTGCCTAGGGAGGGGAAGAGATAAGAAACATTGTTTGATCGATGACTGCCAACCTTTTTGGAAGAAGAGAAAGCTGGACAAAGATGATTAATTAAAATATACTTTAATTTTAGTCATACAATTTCAAATTCCTGTCATTTAATTTTCACAACAATGCTATACGTTAGTGTTGGGGATTGACTCATGTCCCCCACAAAAGGCATGTTCACGTCCTACCCCTCATCCTGTGAGTGAACTTATGTGTAAAACTAGACCTTTGAAGATGTTACTAGTTAGGATGTGAAGGCCCACTGAATGAGGGTGGGCCTTAATGCAATACAGCTGAAGTCCTTATAAACAAAGGAAACTGGACATGAGAAAGGAAACCATGGGGAGCAGCCAGAAACTAGAAGTCAAAAGAACCCGGGAGAGAAAGGAGAGGACCTCACCATGTGATAGAAAAGCCAAAGGACCCCAAGGATCAACAGCAGCCAGCCGCAGAACTCCACAGTCTTTGGGATAAAAGCATTGCTTTGCTGACACCTTGGTTTTGGATTTCTTGTGGCCTCCAAACCATGAGCCAACAAATTCCTGATGTTAAGCCAAATCATTCCATGGTATTTTTTTTTTTTTTTTTTTTGTAGTAGTCAGGAAACTAAAACAAGTACTATTAGTTCCCCATTTTTCAGATGAGAGACTAGGCACAGAGAGGTTAAGTAATTGAGTCATAGTATATGCCAGGCAGCACCAATGCTGAGCCTCTTGACCACTGTCCTGGTGCCCTCTGATGGGTATGTTGCTTTGGGTCCACACCTCTCCCTGTTCCAGTCTACCACCCTATTCCAGTTTGCTAATGCTGCTGGAATGCAAAATACCAGAAATGGATTGGCTTTTATAAAGGGGGTTTATTTGGTTACAAAGTTACAGTCTTAAGGCCACAAAGTGTCCAACGTAAGGCATCAACAAAGGATACCTTCACTGGAGAAAGGCCATTGGCATGCAGAAAATCTCTGTTAGCTGGGAAGGCACGTGGCTGATATCTGCTTGCTCCCAGGTTGCATTTCAAAATGGCATTTTCCAAATGTTGCTCTTGGGGTGTTTCGTCCTCTCTTAGCTGCAGCTCTTCCAAATGTCACTCTCAGTTGCTCTGAGGTCCTTCTGTCTGTGAACTCCTTAATAGGACTCCAGTGATCCAATTAACACCCACCCTGAATGAGCAGGGTAACACCTCCATGGAAATTATCCAATCAGACATTTCACTCACAGTTGATTGGGTCACATCTCCGTGGAAACACTCAATCAAAGAATTCCAATCTAGTCAACACTATTACATTTGCCCCCACAAGATTGCATCAAAGAACATGGCATTTTGGGGGACATAACATATCCAAACTGGCATACACCCATTTGTGGTATCAAAAGGCAAGCATCAGGAGAGAAAGCAAGGCACTATGTATCTCCGAAGATATGTATTATTGGAAGATTATCAGTAACTATTCACATTTGAACATGGAGTAATCAATTTGGCATCAATTTACTTTGCTGGAATGTTTTTTCTAGTTGTTTTCACTTCTGTGTGGTTGAACTTTGGAAAATACCACTTTCCTCCCCAAAAAAGAGAGCTAATTTCCCAACCTTGTCCCCAGCAAAAAATATATCAGAAATTGAGTTTCTCAAAAGGCAGTCGGTCAACCACTTACATTGGAATTGCTTGCACCCCATCCTATACTTACTAAATTCAGAATCTTTGGGAGTAGGGTCCAAGAATATGCATTAAAGCCACCCTCCAGGGCTTGAAAACTTCTGTTTCAGAAAGTTTTCCACCATGGATTTGAAGATGAAGTATTAGAAGTTCAGTTTCCTTATTTCTGGGACATTAGGAGTAGTAATTTATATATAAGCAGTTATTTATCTTTAAGCAATTTGAATAAAGCTCCTTTAAGAATTTTTATTTGTTGATTTGGTATTACCATCTGGAGGTACGAAAATACACATCAGACACACAGACAGGCAAAAATAGGGAGCTTATAGTTTCAATTAAATTTTTCTCAGCCAAGTCAGGCATAAAAACACAGAAATATAAAATTCATTAGTTCATATAAAAGAGCTGGCTTTCTCTCTTTGCTCCACTCATATTTTTCTCAGAATTTTTGTTCTTGGCAAATGGCATAAGTTGAAGTTATTTATTTAATATGAGGGCTAAAACTTTCCCATCATAATTTGTGGAGGAGACTTTTATGATTTTCTTTGCCCCGGCATGTAATCTTACAGAAACTATGCCCTGTTTCTTAGGCCTGTTTGACTCTTAGATTGATCGTGGAAGGAAGGATCTTTTAGGCCCCCTCCTGGGTCAGGCCAACCAGCTTTTGCCAATCAGGAGTTAGCATCTGAGGTTTTGACCAACATATGTACAAGCTGATATAGGTCAGATAGCCCTAGATCACATGCACCCAAAAGAACTCTAAGTCCTATGAATACTTTCTGGTCTTATTTGGGGAAATTTCTAAGTATAGCTCTTAACTCCATTTAGGTCCAAGGTTTTAGTGCTGCTCTAAGAGGCAGCCAGGTTCCATAGAAGACTTAATCTTTAAAGGAATCTGAACCAATTCCATGGTAGGCTTAATCTTTAAAGGAGTCTAGACTAGATCATTTTCGCTTAGGGTGTCAAGAGGAACAGGCTCTATCATCCTTATTTTTTTTCATTTCATCCCAGAAAGATGAAAACTTGGCTAAGGTGTCTGCAAATAACTGAGTTCTGGTTTTTTGAATGAGGGCAAATCAGTTGCTCATCTTTAGTCTTCAACTTTGCCCATCTGTAAAATGAGAAAGTTTGCCTTAAGGTTCTCTGAGGTCTTTCCTATGCTTCATACTTTTAAACATTTGTCTCTATGTTCTGTAATTTGCTTTAGAATAATACAAGGGGGAGAGGAGTAGAGGTGAGAATGGAGTACAGGTGAAACAAGGTTGGCCAAGAGTTGATCATTATTGAAATAATGGGTAAATGGAAGTTTGTTATTATTTGTTCTGTATTTGATGTGTTTGAAATATTCCATAATAAAAACTTATAATCTCCAAAAAAAAAAAGGAACAGGCTAGGGTAACTATAGAAGAAGGGATGGGTCCAGGAAGATGGAGGGGCTATAGGTTTGGTTTAAAGTTCTTTCCCCTTTGTTTTGTTTTTGCCTTTTCTTTTTTAATGAAGCTTTATGTGAATCTATTGTGGAGGCAGATTGTCCTCTAGCAGCCTTCAATACCAATCTTGGATACGCCCCCCCCCCCTTTTTTTTTAAGATACCTCTGAAGTGCACAATTTTGTTCCTATATTTTTTCTCAAAGTGGACACTACAAAGACATATCATCCTTCCTTTGTCAGATCCACCTATGAACATAAAGTCAGAGGTCCATAGTGGGAGTATATATCAGGAGTTCAGCCGGTACAGAAGAGGGAGATTTAGAGCAGAGGACCCCACAATGCTGTGCTCAGATGAAATGTCTCTCGGGACCCAGGCTGTGTGCTCAGCACTCAGATACAGCTCTGACCTTAAAAGGACCCCCTTGAGAGTGGAAACTCCAGCTGGGTGTCTGGAACTGAACCCAGGCAACTTAATGGGTCAGAAAGGAACCAGAGGACTGGCAAACCAGTTGGGAGTCAGCTGAGTGGGCCTCATGGATTCCCAAACCTTGTGTCTCTGAGAGAGACTGAAAATTAGAGAGCTGGATGGAGAAACGAAATGAAAACAAATGGAAAGTCGATGACAGAATGAAACCAAACCCAAACTAAAGGTACCTAAACCAAAGTCCTGAATATAAGGCAATTGAACCTGATGCAAACTGCAGTGTTCAGGAAGGTTTTACCTGGGGGATGCAGAGTCTTGACAATCAGACAGCAGCCACAAAAAGGTCCTTTGCGGATGCCTTACTTGGCTAGTTGCCAGAGCCCACAGGCCCAAAGGGCACCTTCTCTATCTTACTGGGGCCTCCAAACTTGCGAAACAGAAATCAGAGTTGAGTGGGCAGGCGACGGCACATTTGGGACACCAAATTTTACTGCAGCAGAACGGAAGTAGCTTCAGCGTTCTAGGGATGGCAGAAGATTTCTGTAGACATAAAAAGGAAGTTAGCTTGACCCTTATTGATTGGATAAGGGTTTATCTATCATCTGTCTTATAGGGGTGGCTTTAGGGCAGGTGGGCTTTATTCTGTATTGGGTCAAACGGAATGAGCTAGGGTCTTGATTGGCTATTTGGGTCAGCTGCCTTGGTGGGGATTTTAAATGTCAAAAGATAGAGAGAAAATTCAAGAGGGCTTTTTTTTTAATAATTAAATTTGGTTTTATTGAGATATATTCACATACCATACAATTATCCATGGTGTACAATCAACTATTCATAGTACCTTGATATAGTTGTGCATTCAACACCTCAATCTATTTTTGAACATTTTCCTTAAACCAGAAAGACTAAGAATAAGAATAAAATATAAAAGTAAAAAATCATCATCCCCCCATCCCATCCTATTTTTAATTTAGTTTTTGTCCCCATTTTTCTACTCATCCATCCATACCCTGGATAAAGGGAGTGCGATTCACAAGGTTTTCACAATCACACTGTCACCCCTTGTAAGCTACAATCGTCTTCAAGAGTCAAGGCTACTGGGTTGGATTTTGATAGTTTCAGGTATTTACTTCTAGTTATTCCAATATATTAAAACATAAAAAGGGTTATCTATGTAGTATGTAAGAATGTCCACCAGAGTGACCTCTCAACTCCATTTGAAATCTCTCAGCCAGTGAAACTTAATTTTGTTTCATTTCACATCCCCCTTTTGGTCAAGATATTCTCAATCCTACTATGTCAAGTCCAGATTCATCCCCAGAAGTCATATCCTGCGTTGCCAGGGAGATTTACACCCTTGGGAGTCAGGTCCCATGGAGGGGGGGCGGCAGTGAGTTCACCTGCTGAATTGGCTTAGTTAGAGAGAGGGTCACATCTGAGCAACAAAGAGACACTCAGGGGGAGACTCTTAGGCACAATTATAAGCAGGTTTAGCCTCTCCTTTGCAGTAGTGAGCTTCATAAGGGCAAGCCCCAAGATAGAGGGCTCAGCATACCAAACTGTCAGTCCTCAATATTTGTGAGAACATCAGCAACAATCCAGGTGAGAAAGTCTAATACCTCAGCATTTTCCCCCAGCTGAACATGGCAAGAGGGCATGTTTTTTGTTTTGTTTTGTTTTGTTTTGTTTTCCTGGTTCTAAGGGGTCCCTAGGGCTTTCTCTTTTCAATTTTATCATGCCTCTTAATCTCTATATTATATCTCTGTTTCAATTATAGAAAATATTAGCTAGTGATGCCCAAGAAAAGGTAGGTATTGCAACTGACAAGGAAACAAACAAAAAGAAAAAATAAAGAGAAAGGTGAAACTTCTTCTTTGAATAAGTATGTATTCTGACGTTTTCATAGGATGTACTCAATGACTAAATGTAAAGTGACAACTCTGTGATAAAACAACAACAAAAAAATACACAATTTGTTAACAGATTTCACTGGGGTCCAAGTAACTGGCTAAAATTATATAAAGTGTTTAAACATCAGCATGGGAAAACTATACAAATAAAACTGAATAAAAGTAAGAACTATTCTCAAAAGCAAGAAAACTCCAGACATAGATTGCTTTACATAATCCATCAAGATTGGAAGTGGTCTTCAAAGGGTAATAATTGCAGAACAGTCTCACTCAAAGCTGGCATGACTTTCTTTAGCTTGACATAAACTAGTAGGGAATATATTTGCTGGGGATCTCTACAAAGCTTCCTAATTAGAGAAAACATTGGGAAATTCCCAAATACAGTCGTTACCACAGATGCAGCAACCCATGGCTTGATGCTTTATGCTCTATTCCTCCACATATTTTCTATAGTAATCATAAAACATGATGGTATCTTAGAACCACTGTTGGGAGGAGGCTAAAATATTCATGCTTCTGTCCTCCTTCCCTTCCTTCCTTCTTTCCTTCCTTCATTCTATTGAAAAATGATAATAGAGACATCCTTATTTACTCTTGGTAAAACTGTGCATTTGTACAAACTTCTAGATGGCAACTGATTTTACCTCCCAGATGTTTTTTAAATGTCCTTTGTTTTAACAAATCTATTTATAGGAATTTATTTTAAGGCAATGATGAACACAGATTTTACTACAAGGATGCTTATCACAGTGGTTATAATAATTTCTGTAAAAAGAAAACTGGTAATCTAGAAACCTGTTATCTCACCATGAAGAGACATCAATAATGAAAACAAGATCCAATGGTAATTTTGTCTTTTTCTTTAACTAATCATGTTTGTATCTGTCACCAATTGTTTATCATTTTATATCTTTTTTAACTTAAGATCATGCCATAACTTTTTGTTCATATAATTACAATTTTATAAGCATGATTTAATAATTGTAAAATGATTTAAACAAGTATAGCAAAGATAAATAATTATTTTAATTGCATTATTTTAATGATGTCACATAATTTAAACAATTCCCTATTGTTGGATTTTTTCTACTTTTTCAATATTATAAATAATGATACTAAAGATGTTTAGTCTATTAACTATAGTTATTCTTAGCTATAGGTGGTAGTTTTTCTTTTCACAGAAAGAACTTTTTTCTAAAATTGTAAATATACTTTTTCTTTTTTTTAACAAACAAATCAAATTCCACAAAGCACAAATCGGGGCCTTAATTTAAAAGCATACTAAGGGAAGTTCATTTATTATCTAAATAATCATTCCCTTTAAAAATATATTTGAGGACTTCATACTGTTTGTTTGGTTTTTGTTTTGTATTTTGGTCTATTAAATTTACTTAAGGGCACCTTACCAGGTCTCATTTTTAATGATTTGAATCAATAATGTCAAGCCTTTATTAGTGAGGACTATTTTTAAATTGCATATTCTCAAAATCATTTTTATCGCATAATTGTTGTCAGGGGGTTAGGCTATGACACTTTTTCCCTCTATTATCCAAACTGATGACTTATTATTAAATTGCTTTCATGCTTTAAAGGTACATGAAGAAGAAAATGTCCTTTATTATAAAGAACTAACATGGTTTAAGATGTGTTTCATGTTGTTGAAGAACAGCTAAAACAGGACCCACTAATGATGCTTTGAATTTAGGGGGGGAAACAAATTTTACCCAAGCCACTATAGTATAAAGGAGTTTCATTCTCAGGTGTGTTTAGGTATCAGGTTTTTCTTTCACTGATACTTTTCACAATGCATTAGCTTTCTTTGAAAGAATGAAAATTCCCTTCTTCCCTGCATATCAGTGAGGGCATTAATGAGATGGTAAATAAAATTTGTGTTACACAAATAATAAATGGGGACAATTGTTTTTCTCCAAAAACGTGACTGTAAAGAGATCAATGATCATGTGAATTGATCTTCTATCTCAGACTTTTAGAAAAATGTGGAATGTGTTAATTTCTTAATATTCTAAGACATTCATGAAAACCTCAGAATTCTGTTTAAATAAAAAGAACTTAAGAGTATAATTCTAAATAATTAGATAATATTTTCACACACTAACTAAACGCAAGTTTGCTCCCAGAAATGATTCTTTTTCCACTCCATGGAATCCATCTAATGCCTCAGGAGAATAAAGCTACCAAAGGGAAGCTAATAGTAAGAATAAGAATAATAAATGAATCTGTCTGTTTTAGAAACCAAAGCTTTTGATTTGCAAAAGCCAAAGAATTATTTTCCCTTCTTCTTACGGACATTATGTGCTTATGATTGAATGACTCATGATCCTTGGTTCATGACATGCTGACGTACAAGCCTTCACTTATTTTGTTTTATTTTGAATAACTGAAGAACACCCATAAAGCCAGCATACCACCCAAGAACAAGAACTTCACCCATAATTTGCATCTACTTGTATGATCCTCCTCTGTGTCTTCTCTCCTCTCCCAAATTTTGCTCTCCCTTGTAATTAAGCTCTTGAACACTGAGCAAGAGTTGTTCTTGGATAAGTAGAAGAGGAATTTATCTCTGGGACATAGCAACATGATTAGACAATGTTAAATTGTTTTCAGCGTGGTTATATCAATTTACCCTTCCATGAGCACTTTATAAGAAATCCTGTTGATCTCTGTTCTGGTATTGTCTGACTTTTTGCCGATTAAACGGAATAAAAGTAGTATAATGTGGTGTTGATTTGCCTCCCCTTGTGGTCTCGATTTGCTTCTCCAAACCACTAATATGATTAAACACACTTACTAGCCATATGTGTTTTCTTCTCTGTACATGCCTGTTCTTGTTTTTCCTCATTTTTTTATTGGTATGTTTGATTTTCTATTAAGTAATAAATATTTATATATGTTTATATTCTACAAATGCATAAACATAAACCTTTATGGGTATATGTGTTGCTGACATTTTCCTAGTTCATTACTTTTCTTTTCACTTTCTTTAAGGTAACTTTTGACTTCATTGAAACAAAGAAACAAATTTTATACCATAAATAATAGATTTAGCAAAATGTGTGACATCATTACATTTAAGGGCCAGTTTTCCCTGTCCTAGGACATGCCAGAGAAAGAGGTTTGTTGAGATAGTTACAGAGAAGGCAATATATTTAAATTATTTGTCCCTAAAACAATTATTTGTCTCCGGGAGGAGAATAACACTCAGCTGTTTGGGAGGCAGTTCTTAGATTACAGAACAATTGTACCTACCGGCCTGGGGAGAGCTTGAGGAGGCTGAAATCTTGAAGAGTTCCCCCTCCCCCAGCATAGCATGGGAAGAGTAGAAAGGAGACAGACACCTGGGGCATTTATTTGGGTTTCCCTGAAGGGAGCATGCAGGTATTCTTACAGGTAAAGGAAGATGCAGAAATAGTTGTGAACCCAACCTGGAAAGCCTGTTTAGTTGGTACAAGGAAGACAAAGAGCTTCCTTACTCCAGAGCCTGAGAAGAAGAAAACAGAAATAGTAAAGGATACTACAGGGAAACAAAGGATAACCAAGGGCCAGAGAACGCTAGGCACTCGAGGTAAATTGAATTTTCTGAGGACACCCTGAATTGGTTGAGACTTTCCTCAATTAATGAAATTTTTGTCACCAGGTGGAATAGGTTAAGGCCATGTGAAATGATGCAGTAGCATGTTTAACTCTTAGCAGAATCACCTGGAGGGCTTGTTAGATAAGGGATTGCAGTTGCCACCTGGCATTTCTAATTCTAGAGGTTAGAGGTGGGGACCAAGAATTTGCATTTCTTGCAAGTTCCCTGATGATGTGTATGCTGCAGTTCTGGAAACCACAGTTTGAGAACACTGCTATAATAGATAAATCCCCAAATCTCAAAGGCTTAGCATGGTATAAATATATTGCTTATAACATCCAATAAATGTGGTAATGTGGGCACAGAAGCAGTGATGATGATCTTCTCCACATGACATCCAAGGTCCCCTTGGGCATCCATATTCAGCTGTCTGATGGTGGAATAAAGCAAGGGGTGGATTGCAAGGAAGGTTTTTATGGGCCAGGTCTGGAAGAGTCATGTTTTACTTTCTCTTCCTCCAACGGTCAGAACCAATTGCACACATGGCCACAATAAATTGCAAGGGAGACTGGGAAATGTAGTCTAGCCACATGCCTAGGAGGAACGGAAAATAAATTTGGTGAACAGCTAGCTAATCTTTACCATAGTACTCAAAACCAAAAGTAACTCAGGTTAAGGTAAAAGAGAGTTAGACATTTCATAGGTCTGAATTTTATGGCCTGACATTGAGTGCCATCACACCATAGCTTATGAGGATATTCATGACTTGGCTCAGGCATCCATCTATATTCTCATCATGCCCTATTCCTTCCTTTGCACTCTATAATCCAGTCTGACCAAACTCATTTCTGTTCCTCAAAGGAAAGTCATGATTTCAGAAGTCACCCAAAGCAAGACTTTTATATTTTTTATTGGCTGATTGCTCAGATTGATTCGGTTGATTATTTGAGGTTGGGTTTATCTATCTTCCTTCCTCTTCTTTCCTTCTGTGCTATCTATTCCTTCCTCTCCTGCAAGTTGTATGCTTGGCCAAAGAGAGGACCTCTGAGAGAAGAGAACCCCTTGTGGGTCAGTGATCTATGAGTAACTGTGCTTTGGCATCCCTAAGCATGATTTCATTTATCCATTATGGGAAATTTATCTGAAACATCCTGATGAAAATTACTTCCAAGTGCATTTCCAAACATAGACTTTTACAGACTGCAATGACTGTGAGAAAGACAGAGAGAACACTGATAAAGACTGTTTAGAGTCTTTGAGATCCATGTTGAAGGAAGAACATGAAGACAGGATCTGGCAGAAATTAATCTAGATTTTATAAACTGGAGTTTCAAAGATAAAACAATGATTGATCAAGAAACTCAGTGGACATGAAGACAGAAGAACCATTCCATAATGGATTAAAATTCAGCTCAGGCCATGACTGATAAGCCAGCAGGTATACCTAATACTGAGGAGACAGGAAAAGCAAAGAAATATTGCAATTTTCCCTAACTTGAATATAACAAAAAGTCTTGTATTGTAGGCTGGTATAACTAATTTTAATGTAAGGGGAGCAGAAAAAAGGAAAAACGAAGGACCAAAACAGTCTTTCCACATGGCTACCAAACTAGAAATTTTCTATGTTCCAGTTTGGGGCATTGCTGCCTGGCTCTGTACACACCCTCTCCCATAATTTCTTACTGCTGTTTTAAGCAGAATGATTCCAAACCTACTTGATGCTATTGTGCATTCTAGTGAGGCTAGGAAGTTTTGTGGCTTTTCCTTGAGGCTCTGTCCCTTTACTTTTCTTTCCTGACTCTTGGCTGTTTGGGTACTTTTCCTGGCCTTCCCCAGAGATTGCCAAGTGTTAATCAAAGGAGAGAAGACATAAGCCAGACAGTTTTGCAATGCTGTGTTGCTCTTATAAAACCATTTCTCTAAGGGAGGAGATTTTAATGAATTGTTGCCATAAGGACTTGGGATCATTTGTGATTTTCAATTATCCCAACTACCCAGATCTTTCTTGCCATTATAGTCCAGACTTGGCTACATTGTTTGGATAATTGAGATCAGGATGCTGATGTACTGAGTAATTAAAAACACAAGAGATCCTTGAATCTCTCACTACGTACATACTGCTCTCCTTTTATTAGATATCTTCTTGCATCTAATGCATATTGCCAATTGTTAAGTAGGAATCTTGTCATTTTCACTTTTCTCTATATATCAGTGAAGCTCTCCAATTAATAGTATTTTTCAGTTGAAGCCTATTAGATTATACAAACCAAAGCTAACATTTTAAAATGCCAAAAGTGGAATGCATATGTTTTGACTCATTTTTATTTCCAATTGATTTCGTTTTTTAAAAAAGAAAAGAGACTGTTTTTAAATGGTTATTATCTTTGCCTTTACATGTCATTACTTTCTCAGGTAATTCACATCAATAGGTTATTCTTTCATTCTTTCATTGCTATTCATGAGACCCTGTCACCAAGTCATAAAATCACAGTGAATTGCCCTAAGTTAGGATTAGAGTATAGTAAACAAGTGAAAGGATCCATCATTTCCTCTTGGATAAAGAGAGGCACCAGTAGTGCAAACCTTTATTTCCTGACAGCCTTATTTATTTATTTAGGAGCATTAGATTGGAGAAGGCAAATGGAAATGAGAGGGAAAGTTCAGGAAAACAAAACATGTGAGCTCACCTAGGCTATTTCAGAGAATGAGGCTGAAAACAATAAGGATAAAAGAAACGCAAATGGACCCCTGGCTCTCAGGAACTTTTAGAGGTCTAGAACCATTAACTTTCAAACCAGAAAGTAGGTTGAGTTGAACTAAAATAATGGAAAGCATTTGAATCCCATTAGAGCATTTTACAAATGCTACCATAAAAATGAGCAATAGTCCCTGTTTTAGTTTCCTCAGCTCCTCAAGCAAATACCATGAAATGGATTGGCTTAAACAATGGGAATTCATTAGCTTATGATTTTGAGGCTAAAAGAAGGTCCAAATCAAGGCGCCATCAAGGCATCATCAAGGAGATGCTTTCTCCCTGAAGACTGTCATTCTAGGTCTGGCTGCCTGCAATCCTTGGCTCCTTTGTCACATGGCAAGGCACATGGCAGGATCTCCTGGTCTTTCTCTTCTCTTCCAGGTCCCACTCTTGCTTCCAGTGGCTTTTTCTCTCTGTCCGAATTTCACTCTGTTTATGAAGTGCTCCAGTAAGAGGATTAAGAACCACGCTGATGGAGGTGGGCCACACCTTCTTAACTGAAGTACCCTTATCAAAGGTACTACTTACAATGAGTTCATATCCACAGGAATGGATTAAATTTAAGAACCTATTTCTCGGGGTATATACAGATTCAAACCACCACACTCCCATACTATTGTGAAATGGACATGATCCTGTGTTTGACATCTGCCTCATGAAAAGCATAGCAACTTTTGTACACACTGAAAGACAGACAGAGTTCATGACTCTTCACACTCAGAAAATGAAAGCTCCCTTTTGACATCTTTCCTCTCTTTCTCCTTTCTTGCCATAATCTGCATGACAATCATCCTTAGCTCCTGGAAGAGAGAATTTAAATTAGGTGTAAATTCATGGGAAAATAATATCCCATTTTCATGAAACTTTTTTTGAGTAATTAAAAGGAAGAGAGCATAAAATAACTTATTATTTTTTAAAAGATTGGAAAATAAAATAAATCCTATGATATAATTATCTTTAAATAGGTTTTATTTTTAAACATTCCTCTAGAAATGCCTAAGAGTATAATGGAGCCTACCCTGATGCAGATGGGTGTCCTTTGTTTTATCACTTATTTACAAAGTGTCCTTCCATACATTGATTTTTGTTTCTTTCTTTTTTTTCCTCTTTCTCTCTCTCTTTTTCCCCAGCACTCTAAAGTGAAGAGAGTGACTCAATGTCCCAGGTTGGAGTTCTTTGGCATTTGTTTGGAAGATCCTCTCTCAATCAGTTATTCTGAGCTTGTCAATCTGCTGATAGAATAACTGTTCTGAGAAAAGTTCTTGCCCAGAATTTCTCTTTCTTTTGGTGCAGCCCCAACTGAATATTTTGGTCAGATAGGAAACATTTCAGGTGAGGATAGTAGCTATCCTAGTCTCTTTTGGAGTGTAGCACACTCTTGATGTAAGTGAATGAAGTCATCCCCAAATCTACACATTTTCCACTGAGGTGGCACAAAGTAGTGAGTGACCTGTAAGACAGCATCCGTCAGCTTTGATATTTTACCAGCAACTGTGGACTCGCTTTTCTGCTGAGCAACTTTGGGCCATTGCCAATTAATAATTATCTCCAGTTGAGAATGCATTTCCTGACCTTGTAAATTCATCTACCTAAAACTTCACATTATATTTTAGAACAAAATGGATATTTGTTTGGAAAAAATGCTTGTCTAATCTTCAAATGATTTTGGTTATCTTCAAGGTTAGCTGCTGCTTGGGCTCTAATTCCAGGGTGGAGTGTTGACTGCTGCAGTAAAATATAATGGACAGTAAAAATGAAATTTCAATATGGTGGGTATTGCTTTTTTTTTCCTTTTTTTTTTTTTAATAGTCTGAGACCTTTTCTCTGGGTACTTATTTCAGTACATTCTACTCTAAAAAGAAAGAAAAAGTGAAAGGGCCATTAGGGAGACAGGTTCTGCCATTTTTTTTTAAGGAGCAGGAGTTAAGAAAAGAGAACTCAAAGCGAGTGATCAAGTCCCATGCTGTAAACTGGCATTTGTTTATAGGGCCTAGAATTATGCACTTTTACATAGAAAAAAAGGGAAAAACGACATAATATAACCCACAACGTCAATCATTTTAACAACTTGCAAAGAAAATTACGTGACACATATGCCGCTTTCTGCCCAAGTTAAGAAATTGTGCTAATCTGTTCATGCCTGCACATAACAATCACTGGGATTATTGATCATGTCTACAGAAGGGTGACACAGGAGAAGGCATCATGTTCCCCACTGTCTCCTAAATAATAAACTAAGAGGTGAGGAGGTGGTGTTCTTTGGCAATCAATTTCCTTTGAGTAAGGAAAAGTGAGGTAGAAAGAGTGGTCTGCTGCTTCTTTCTGGGTGCATTTATACATTTTATCTTCAAATATGGCATAGGGTCACTTCTGCAAAATTCACCCTGCCACATTTGGAAAATGATTGTAGGTCACATGCTAATAAACACACATAAATTAAACAAACACACTGACAACCAGCAATGTTTTACTTTTGACCATTAAAGTAAACTAAGGAAATCAGAAGGCTGTACGTAAGTTTGATATGCTGTTTTCTATCTAATCTTTTATTCATTCATTCATTCAGTCATCACCAACAATCCATATATCTTCATAGGGGCTGTTATAAATGAAAAGCGGCAAAGTGATCAATTTTGCCAACTTTCTATTACTTTTAATGCTTTGTTCCTCTCCTCTGCGGTTATGCTTGAGGATAAGTAAAATTAGTCAATAATTCATTCACTTGTGTATTCCTCACATATTAATTTATTCAACAAATACTAATTGAGAACCTGGTATATACCAAACAGTGAGTTAAGAATAGTAGGAAATGCAATAAAAAACAAAATGTGGTCCTGTCCTTGAAGAATGTGGAGGTTAATTTCATGCATCAACTTGGCTAGGTTATGTTGTCCAGTTGACTGGTCAAGCTAATACTGGCCTGATTGTTACTGTCAGCATACTTCAAAGACAGATTTGCATCTATAATCAATTGGTTGCATCTACAGCTTATTTCATCTATAATCACCAAAAGAGATTGCTTTCAGCAATGTGGGAAGACCCTCATCCAATCAGTTGGGAGTCTTAAAAGCCAGAACTGAGGATTTCAGAAGTCAGAAATAAGAATTTCTGCCTGTACTTAAGCCAGCTAGCTTCCCCCATGAAATTTAACTTCACATTTACTGGAGTTTTTAGCTTATGGGCTGCCCTACAGAATTCAGACTTGCCAGACTTCAGAATCACCTTTTTTGGAGTTTCCAGCTTATAGCTAGCCCTATAGAATTTGGACTAACTGGCTCCCACAGTTGTGTGATCCAATTTCTATAATAAATCTCTTAATAGATTAATAGAGAGAGAGAGAGAGAGAGAGAGAGAGAGAGAGAGAGGGAGGGAGGGAGAGAAAGGGAGAGGGAGCAAGACAGCAGACATCCTATTGGCTCTCTTTCTCTGGAGAACCCTGACTAATACCAATTGTGGTACAAAGAGTGGGGTACTGCTATTACGAATAGCTAAAAATGTGGAAGTTGCTTTGGAATTGGGTTATGGTTAGAGTCTGGAAGAATTTTGCGGTGCTTGATAGAAAAAGCCAAGATTGCTTTGAAGAGATTAGTGGTAGAGATATGGCTATTAAAGGCATTTCTTGTAAGGACTCAGAAATTAGTAAGTGCTGTAGGGAAAGTTTCTGCCATCTTAGAGAATACATAATTCATCATGAACAGAATGTTTTTAGGAATATGGACATTAAAGGTGATTCTGGTGGGGCTTTAGAAGGAAGTGATGGATGTGTTATTGGAAACTGGAACAAAGGTGATCCTTGCTATAAATTAGCAGAGAACTTGGAAAAATGGAGTTCTAATGTTGAATAGAAGGCAGAACTTCTAGGCAATGAACTTGGATATTTAGCTGAGATTTCCAATCTAAATATGGAAGACGCAGACTGATTTCTCTATGCTGCTTATAGTAAAATGCAAGAAGAAAGGGATAATCTGAGGATTGAACTCTTAAGCACAAAGGAACCAGCAACTGATGATTTGGAAAATTCTCAGACTATCCAGATAGCATGCTAGGAGAGTAGGGCCAGAAGTGGCTCAATTGGGGCCTCCCTGATCTCCTGGGAAGGGAATTTCCAGAGAACAGTGCTCTATTTAGGGTGAGAATGGACAATCTCTTGCTGAGGAGGGTGTAATTGAACAGCCCTTTGCTAGTTAGTGCATAACTGAGCAACCTTTTCCTAATTAGGGTTAGCACCCTCATTAATCACCCTTTGTTAAGGAGATTAACCATATGTCTCATGGATACAGTCAGCTACCTCAAAGGAAGAAAGGATTTGAAATGTACTTCTCTAGGAAGAATCTGTGGAAAATCCTTTTGTCTTACACTTGGATCCCCTTGAACTACATGGAAAACCTATAAGATTTTTGAAAATTTTGAATGAACAAAGGTACTAACAGCCTGGACCAAAAGGGACAGAGACAAAATGAAATGAAGAGTAATTTCCAGGACAGAGTTATGAAAGCAGAGGTCTGGCCAAAGACCAGTGTTGGAGGGGGTGGACTTTCTGGTCCCATGTTTGCAGTACATTTGGCCACTATTTCAGTACTCGGAGAGGGTGGAACTAGGCCCTCCACTCCGGATGAGATGGTTGCTGCCCAACCCCTTGGAAGTGGTGGGGCTGCCGCTCCATCATGCCTGGAAGCCAAAGCAATGATCAACAGATGACTCTCAGAACTCAGAATCTAACGGAGTTTGCCATACTGGGGCTTGGAATTGTTTGGGATCTGTGACCCCTATTTCCTTCCAATTTCTGGAATGGGAATGTCTATCCTATGCCAGTCCCACCATTGTATTTTGGAAACAGATAACTTCTTTTCTATGTTTCACAGGTCCACAAAAGGAGAGGAATTTTGCCCCAGGGCAGACCACACCCGTTACTGATTTGGATGAGAATTTGTAGAGTTGTTACTGAAATTTCCTAAGGCTTAGGGACATTGGGAGAAGGTAAGTATATTTTGCATGTGGGAAGCACATATCTTTTTGGAGTCCAGAGGATGCAATATGGTAAATTGAATTATGTACCCCAACAAAAAGCATGTTCTTAATCTTAATCCATGTTCCTGTGGGTATGAACTCATGTAAATAGAACCCTTTGAAGATGTATTACTAATTAAGATGTGAACTCATTTGTGAATAGGATATTCTAAGATCCTATTTAGGTGTAACCAAACTGAATGAGGGCAGGCTTTAATTCATATGATGGGAGGGCTTATTAAGAGAGGAAATTTGGACATGGCCAATGGAGCCAGAAGCTAGAAGTTAGCAGAAACTGGAAGAGCAGATACAAGGAGAGAGAGATCACTATGTGATAGGAGGTAGAAATACAAGCCAAGGATCTCCAAGGATTGAGCAAGCCAGGACCAGGACACTATAGAATTTGGGGAGAAAGCATTGTGTTACTTGACTTAAGACTTCTGGCCTCTAAAACCATGAGCCAATACACTTTTTTTGTGTAAGCCAAGCCATTGTGTGGTATTGTACCTGTCTTATTTTGCCAGAGCTGCTATGCGTACTAGCAAACTGACCACTTCTCTTTTATGCCCTTTTAGAATAGATGGAATATGGGAATCTATCTTCATCACAAAATCATGGGACAATCTGATTTTTATTTTCAGCTAAGTGCCATGAAGAGGATAATTTATCTCTCTCTTAAAAACATGATCTTTCCACAATAGTGTAAGTTGTCTTTGCTCATTTTCTCTACTTCCTTACCTTTCATTCAGTCTTCAATTCCTGCATCCTGGCTTCCAACTCTATTATCGCACTGGAACTTTTCTTATTTGGTCCATCAAGGACCACCTTGCTGCCAAATCCAATTCAAAGGAACAGAGGGGAGAGTGTGCATGGCATTTATTCATTCCACAAATACATGTTGGGTGTCCATAATGTCACAATCAATGCTGGGCATGTTAGGAGAACTGTAAGTGTTTCTTTAGAGAGGTTGGTGTTGCTTGGAAGGACGCAAACCTCTTGAGGGCAAGAACTTTGTTTTTGTTTTATTCCTAGAACTTTACAGAGTGTTTCAGGTCTTATATGAACTGTCTGTTGTATTTGATGGATGAAACTGCTGCCTCCTTCTTGAAACTTTCCCTTCCCTGAGGCCTTGGTGATAATGGTCTAATATGGTTTATTTCTTAGCTATGTAGCCACTCCTTCACTCCTTCCCAAGGTCAAAATGCCTCACTAAGAGAAGCTAAGATTGTCTTGTTGTGATGCTGGTCAAGTGACTAAGACCATGTTAATTTTTTTTTTCCATGGGGTAGGAGCACTGGGATAGGTCATCAAGAATTCACCTTCCTCTCTTCTATTACAATTTAGGTTCTTATTGCACTTGCCCTACTAGATTTCAAGTTCTCTGAAACAAGGAACCATGTCTTACACAGGGCCTTGCAAGAGGAAGCATGTATTAGATATTTACTTAAATCAAATTTGTGAAGCAGCTTCTAGTTAAGTTCAAGCAGAGCATTTGGACAATAGAAACACAATTTGCATTTCTTCTTTCTTCCTGTTCTTGTTCTTGTTCTTGTTCTTCTCTTTCTTCCTCCTCCTCCTCCACCTCCTCCTCCTCTTCCTCTCTTCTCTCTCTTTCTCTCTCTTTCTTACATTATAGATGCAGGTTAAAAGTAGGAGGAAAGGAATGCTTTTGATAAACTCAGAGAGTCCAAGCTTTACTCCTCTTCCTGACAAGATTACCAGTCTAATAGAGAAGCTGACCTAGCAGCAGCCACCAAAACATACCATCATGGCATTTCAGAACACCAGAGTTAAAAACAAGATTCTGAAAAATCATGTTATACACAGAGATCCAAAATGGCATTGGTTGGCTCAACAGCAGCATTAGAAGCTGAAAGACCATGGAGAAATACAATTCTTAGGGAAAATGGTTTCCTACCTAGAGCTCTGTCCTCAGACAAAACTATCAATCATCTGAATAGAGACATTTCTAGGAATGCAAAGTCTCATACATTATTTACCACACATCCTTTTTCAAGAAGCTACTGGACAACATGTGTTATTGAGCAAGGAAATAAAGTAAATAAAAGAAAGACATGGAACCTGGAAAGCAGGAAATCTATCATAGGAGAGGGTGACAAAAATACCAAGCTGATGACAAACAATGATAACCGTGAAGGTTATCACTAGTTCAGGTTGGTGCAAGACAATAGAGAACTTCAATAGGGAGTCTCCAAGATTTACAAAAGAAACTAACAGATTATTTAACAGATTTGACAATGGAAAGCATCCCATGAAAAGATATTTTCAAAGCTATTAAAGGGTATGAGAAGATTTAGGAGCAGTCCAAATGAATCCAAGTAAATGGCAATTTAAAAAAAAGCTACCATCAATTAGAGGAAAAGCTAAACACTGAACAAAAATGTATATAGAAAATGAAAAGTAAATATAATAAACTACTTGCTCAACAGAGAACAATATTTTTGTACTTATAATCATGAAAAACCAAATAGTATTTAATCAAAACTTAAAACTGTATTGGAAGAATGAGAAAGAGAAAGGGGAGTGTAAGAGAGAGAAAATTTTAATGTTCCAAATTAGGAAGTCAATGGATAATGTTGGAAATCAATGAATCAAACATAGGTATAGGCTGTATTTAGAAATGTGGAGCTAAATACCAGAGGAAATAGCTAAGAGTAGACAATGGCTGTGTCTGTGGACTAGGATGAGCATGGAGGGGAGGAAAAGGGGCTGGGAGCTGCTGTTATTTGTTATAATGCTCTTCTTTGTCCTTTAAAGCTATATGCATATATTGCTTTAATGAAACAGAAGCCTAATATAAAAAATAAACATACTCTTGGAACCTATTGATATGGACATAAAAGATTTACAGTACATATAAGGTAGTTCATTGCTACATTCTTCTGTTGCCAGTGGGGTAAATGGCAGTGAATTTGGACTCTGAAGAATCTTATGGTGGCATTAATATAATTGTTTGTGCTAAACTTATGGATTGCTTCTGAAAAGTCTAGGAAGAATATTACTTGATATTAGGGCTTGGTGGTATATAAAAACCTTGGTTCGTATCTTATTAGCCATGTGACCTCTGGCAGTTTACTCAACTTCAAGTTTTTTCAGACACAAAATAGGGATGGTAGCATCCGTATCAAAAGTTCTTTAGGAGCAACACTCTAATTGCTATAACAGTTGACACCCTGAATATTGCTATTAATGCCAGTGTACCACCATGGCCTATGTTTAGAACTTGGCTTACAAATTTTAAATTCTTGGGTACCAGGAAAGGATCAAGTTCTGACTCCACAACGCACTGGAAGTATAAGGTTAGGCAAGTCCCTTAAACTCTCAAACTCTCCAAGCCTGACTATTCTCAGTTGTGATATGGGGAAAAAAACAGCACAGATTTCAAATGGCTGTTATGAGGAGTCAGTGTGAAAATACATATAAAGAGTTTAGCAGAAAGCATGACAAACAGAAGATGCTTATTAAATGCACTCTTTCAATTTTTTTTTTTATCACTTGCCTCTAGTAAATCAGTGTCCTCTTCTACCATATCAATAGGGATCCAAATAATTCCTCAGTTACTCAAAGAATTTTCAAATTGGAAGACACTTGAGTCATCAGGAAACTAAAGACCTCAAATCATGCTTTTGAAGCTAGCAGAGCTGAATACTTCTTTGCCCTGAAAAGCATACTTGCTCTTTATTGACTTTATAGTTGACAGTGATTCTCAAAATGTGGTCCATGGATCAACAGCCCAGTATTGCCTGGGACCATGTTAGAAATACAGTTTACCAGACCTATCCCAGACTGGATGAATAAAAAATGATGCAGGTGTGACCTGGGCATCTGTGTTGTAAAGAGCTCTCCAGGTGATTCTAATACATGCTGCTGTTTGACAACCACTGGTCTAGACTTTCCAAAGCACAATGCTGGAAACAATTGGAAAATGACCTCATGAGCAGTAGCTCAGCTATATTCAACTGTTCCTTCCACTGCACTTTACTGGGCACCTCCTCCATGCCAGGCACCATAATAGTCACTAAGGATTTGACATGAACTTTTCAGGGGATCTCAAACATATGCATGGCCCAACATAATTTTTACAGAATTTTTCTACACAGCCTAATGGTCTCAGTGATTGGCTTTCTTATAAATGTGAATGCACTATCAAGCTCTCCAGGATTATTTCCTGGGCTCTAGCTTTTTACTTAAGTGATCATATTTTCTGATGTTCCATGTCTGTTTTCCTGAGAGCTAATATATTGTGTGTGAATTCATCTGCCTTGTTGAATGTTTTATGTAGATTCTATAGAATTTGGCTATAAAATAGATACTCTCCCTTTCTATCTAAATAAAGCATGTATCTGGAAGCAAATGATATTCCTCCTGCATGGTTCTGTATTGCAGATGATTTTAATCAGGGTGGTTGTAAGCCTCCATGAAAAATTATTCCAAGTTTGCACCCATCCTTTCAGTCATCAGAACAGTCCCTGAAAACAATTTTATTATACATCTGGGTTGCAAACCAGGAACCAGTGTTCCCAAGGCTTAATGAGTTATATATGCATGCCATTGCCACTCCCTGACTCCTGTAAAGTCCGTGTCCAAGAATTCAATTTTAATAAAGGATAAAAATCCAAATAGATTTACCCCAAATCATGAAAATAAAATAATAGAATTTGGGTTATGGAAGAGGGAAGAAAGGAGGTGGAGGAGAGACAGAGAGGCAAAGAAATAAGCATAATCGGCATTTTAATGGGAATGAGTAAACAGTCTACTCTATAAAAAATCTCCTAGGCATTTGATCCCAATAAACCATCTTAATCCTTAGGGCTATTCTGGCAGCAAGAGATAAGTGCTCTGAAACCAAAATGTATTTAGCATAAAACTTCCATTCCGATGTTTACTGAGTATCTGCTTTTAAAATATAAATTGGAAATCCAAACTTCTTTGAGGTGGTGTAAGGGGAAACAGCCTATTAAGGCTCCTTCTGTGTGCTGTCTAGCCCCAGCCTGCCAAAGTCAACATTTGAATGCCCACTGGCCAGGGGACTAGAAGCCTTGTTAACTGAGACATTCGAAATCAGTTGCTTCATCTGAGCATTATTTGCCTGGCTGGGTTGTGTTTAGTTTCCTGACTGCTAAAATAAATACCAAGCAATTGGTTGGCTTAAACAACAGGAATTTATTGACTCACAGTTTTGAGGCTAGAAGTCCAAAATCAAGGCATCATCAAGGCAATGCTTTCTCCCAGAGGTCTGTGGTGTTCTGGGGTTGGCTGCTGGTGATCCTTGGTCCTTGGATTTTTGTTCTTATGGCAGTGCACCTGGTGGCCTCTCCTGGCTTCTTTGGGTTCCACTGACTTTCCACTTCTTCCCAAGGCTTTCTCTCTATGAGTTCAGATTTCATTTTGCTTATTGAGAACTCCAGTAATATGATCAAGACCCATCCTGATTCATTTGGGCTACACCTTAACTGAAGTAACCTCATCAAAAGATCCTATTTACAATGAGTTTACACCCACAGGAATAGATTAAGAACATGTTTTTCTGGGGTTCATAGCTTCAAGCCACTACAGTCCACCTTCTAGATCCCAAAAATACATGTTCTTTACCCATGCAAAATACATTCATTTCATCACATTCATTCCATCACAACATCCCAAAAGCCCTAAGCCATTTCAGTGACAATGCTAAGTACAAAGTCTCATCAAATTCAGTTATGGGTGTGGTCTGTCATGGGGTACAATTCTCCTCTGTCTGTGGACCTGTGAAACCTAGAAACAAATTATTTCCAATATACAATGAAGGGATAGGAATAATCTAAACATTTCCATTACAGAAGGGAGAAACTGTAAGGAAAACAGGAGTCACAGGTCCCAAACAATTTTGAAACCTAGCAGGGCAAATTCCATTACAGAGTCCTCTACAGTGTGATGTCTTGTCCTCCTGGCCCCATGGAGTGGCAGCTGTGCCCATCCAAGCACTTGTGCAGTGGTCATGCTCGCCTTGAACTTTGGAGTGAAGGCCCCACCCTCTCCAAGTATCTGAGTGGTGTGGCAGCTCCCTGAACAAAAGGGTGCAAGCTCCTCCCATCTCCAAGTGCCTGGGCAAATGCAGGGATGAACCTTCCCGTTCACACACATGGGTGGGCCCTTTCTCTTCATCTGAGATCTCTCTCGTACAGAACTCAGCTTCCATGGTTCTGCCCTTGAAGTCATTCTTCCTTCAATTGATCTCCTTACCTTTTAGTCCAGGCTGGCAGTGGTTCTGCTCATACAGATTTTGCAAAAACCTTCTCGGTTTTGCGTTCAGTTCACAGGGGTCCAAACCATCACACAGGAGGACTTTCCACAGATCCTTCCAGATAACTGCACCTGCATCCTTGACTTCCACTGAAATGCCTGGCTGGATCCATGTTCAGCCACACCCTCTTTAGCAATGGGTTGTACAGTTAAACTCTCACATGGCACACTGTCCCCTGGGGACTCATTTCCCAAAATCTCAGGGAGGTCGCTGATAGAGCCATTTCTGGCCCTAGTCTCAGAGCACACTTTCTGTGTAGGCTCAGAATTTTCCTAAACCATCAATTTCTGGTTTCATTGTGCTTAAGAGTTCAGTTCTCAGCTTATCCCTTTCCTCTCATATTTTACTATAAGCTGCAAGAAGCCAGAATGCACTTAGAAATCTCCTCATCTAAATATCCAAGTTCATTGCTGACAAGTTCCACTGTCAATTCAACATCAGAATATACTTTTGCCAAGTTCTCTGCCACTTTATAACAAGGATCATCTTCCTTTCGATTTCCAATAACTCAATCATCATTTCCTTCTTAGGTCTCATTTGAAGTCATTTAATGCCCGTATTTCTGACAACAGTCTTACGAAAGCAATCTAAACTTTTCTTATCAAAAGCCTCACAGTTCTTCCAGCCTCTACCCATTTTCCAATTCCAAAGCGGTTTCCACACAGTTTTAGGTACTTGTAGTAGCAGCACTCCAATTACTGGTACCCAAAACTGTGGTAGTTTCATGGCTGCTAAAATATTATACAAAGGGTTGGCTTAAACAGTGGGAAATCATTGACTCAAGGTTTTGAGGCTAAGCAAACCACAGGTTGTCAAATCTCCCACTTACTTGCATACATGTAGAGGATTTTTGGTGAGGTTATGGCCTTCTGGAAACTCTTTTTCAGAGCTTAACAAAGTTGATTTAAATAACACCATGGTCCCATCTCAAGGAATTTATGTGATGGGAAGATCAAAGCACATCTTAATGTATTGATGACCTGTAAAATCCTTGAATTGAAAAATAAAAGAATACTATTTTCATTGTTAAACATGATTGATGAGTGTTCTGAGATTGCCTTTTTGTTTTGTTTGTTTTTCACAGCCCATTAACTTATCTATACCTGGTGTTCTTAATATGCATTTGCCAGATATTGCTACATAAGTTAACCTGTATAGTTAAAAAAGCTTTTGCCACAGTCTATATATATGTTATCAAATTGCAGCTTGTCACCTGACAAGTGAGGAAGTCAAGAAAGGACTATATACCTGAGCAGACATGACTTAGGTTGTTATGATATAATTGAGGAAATTGATATTTGTAAGATTAGAGTTTAAGGACATTTTAAGCTCAAAATAGAAAAGAAAAAAAGATACACAACGACCGGCACAAAAGCTAAAGCAGTTTAAAATTTATTAATAAACAAGTATAAGCACCTCAACTTTATTATTTTTTTTACAAAAGAAGTGCAGTGTGTGTATGTGTGTGTTTGTGTGTTTGTGTGTGTAAACCCAGAGCTGCTAGTTGTTAACATCAGATAATGTTTTTGGGATGGAGAGAGAGAAAGAGAGGGAAAAAGATTGATTTATTAGTTTAGATGCTTTAATTCTGGGCCTATTCTCTCAGCAATTACAAACCATGTATAAGCAGCTCCTCTGTGTCTGTTTTCCTCCCCTTGCCCACATTTCCCTCCTTCTTATTTGGAATAAGTTAACAAGGAATAACTATCCTGGTTTTCCCATATCAAACCTACCATCAAAACCTATCTGGTTACTTATATCCATGCATGGACATAAGCATATTTTCCTAGTGGTGTGTACACATACACTGTTGAAACTATAATGTAATACCAAAGAAGTTTTAACTTTTCAGCTTTAATGACACCTCTAATTTAAACTACCTTCCCATCCTACCCCTCCTTGTCCTTTCTTGACAATGTCCTTTGATTTCAGAGGAGTGGTTATGTTTTCTCTGCTGGGTTTCTAAGAAATTATAATGGGTCAAACTGCAGAATACAGGGTAGGGACAGAAACTTTGTTAACTGGTTGAAACCAAACATTCAGACTTTCCAATCTGCCCCATGAAACAAAAGAACAAAGTTTGGGGATGGTTCTACCCATTCATACTAACACTGGCCTTGATTTCATGATAGAGGAAAATGTGCTATCAAATATCTGTGCATACGTCTCTCAGTGTCTCTACCTCATCATACTTCTATGATGAAAATTCTAGGTTAAAAGTAGCAGGGAACTGAGAGCAAGGAGAGAGAAAAATCACCATTGTCAACAGACAGTGAAGCAGTAAGAAAATCATAACTTAAGAATTGCCTAATGGACTATCTCTTCTATGTAGACTCATGCAAATTCAGTGTCCTTACCGCTATTGCAAATACATGAATGTAACCCTAGGGAAATACACTAGTAGATTTGTGATCACTTTTCTAGAGGTACAAGTGAGTATTTCTCAGCTTTCACGGGTGAAGATGAATAGTTTTTCCTCTTCCCCACTCATTTGAAGGAGAACATATATTCTATTCCAAGATATCATATTTTAGAAAAGATAACAGCTATGTATAATCTATAGACTGCTTTTTATTTATTTCAAAAAAATGGTTGGGCACAGTTGAATTGAAAGACATGCAAGTTGAAAAATACTTTCAGTTTTCAGCCAATCTTATCAAAGGATGAAGAGTCTATTTAGCAGTTAATCTCTTCTATGTTGTCATTGAATAAAGAACTGGAATCAAGCCATTAATTGTCCATTGAGAAGAAGGTTAGTTTTAGTTACCCTGAAACACATTGAGCAAGACTCAGGTCAAGAGACACAACAATAACCATTCTTTGCATGCTCCCTTTTGATCTTTAGCATTGTATCTAATTAAAAGATGTTCTTTGTGGGGGGGCGGGGCATAGATAAAGCAAGAACGGCAACATTTCAATAGTTCCTTAAACTAGATTATAGATAAACAGGGATTTATAGCATTTATAGTATTTGGGAGCATACTTGAAAATGTTTACAGTAAAAAAAATCATAAACAAAATCAAATATTACTTATCAATAAAGGGATGCAAGGTTTCCAGAAGGCCCCTTTGTCACCTTGTGTTTGGCTAACCAGCTGTCACATGAAAGCTGAGAGCTGGAAACCAAGAAGACAGGTGAAAATCTCAGGATGTGAAGCTTCCCTGGCTAGAATCAGCTGAAGCCAGGAAGCAGAGAACTCATGGCACTGAAGGGAAACCCTTGCCAATGAACAAGTGACAGAATTTTATATTTTCTTGGTAAGTGAAAGAATTAGAGAAATACACAAAATGTTACCTAACTTACATATTTTTATGCACCTTTTTGGTGCTGGCTAGCTAAGCCAGACACAGCTGATTTTGATCCTGACCGAGTCATGTAACAAGGCCAAATTATGATAATGACCAACATTTATTAAGGTTCCTTATGTACCAGGCACATGCTAAGCATTTTCCATGTATTGTTTCATTCACTCTTTCCTGACAAACCCATAAGATAAATAATAATATAATTTGTATTGTAGAAGTGCAAAAGCTGAGGCTTAGGTTAGCTGAGTAATTTACCTAAAGCTACAGCATCAGAACACATGCCACAGCCTCCCGACTCTAGAACTTACCATCCTAAACACTAGGAAAGTTCAAGGTTTCTTGGAACTCAAACCATTCATTGAATACATCTCCAAGACTACAAGATGTAAAAGTTCCCTTAGGCATTCCTGTCTTCTATGCCGTTGCTTTTATTCTACCCTAACATGCTCCCCCATCCTAGCCCATATTCACGTGATCCTATTCGGCTCTGTGGTTTCGTCTGTCATGACTTTATTTGCCCTTTAATCCAACCCATGTAGTCAATTCTCCAAAACTAGAGTTACTCTCTGGTTTCCTCAGCTCCCTTGAGCTTTTGAAGTTTTTGCCTTTCCGATTCTCAACACTGTGTACATCCTACCATCTTTTTACTTAGTTTCCACTCCAAGTGATTCTGGAAAAAAGTATAAAATGCCTTTCTCTTCTAGATAGAACATTATGTAATTGAAAGAACTCTGAATTTGGAACCACAAGACTGGATTTCAAGTCAGACTCTGCCATTTACTAGCTATGTAAACTTTGAGGAGTCATTCAACCTCCTTGAATCTATTTTCTTTTTCATCAGTGCATTCAAGAAAATATCTGCTCTAGAACTATTTCACAATAAATGAGTTAATATAGTAAAAATACAGTGTCATTCTTAATGTCATAAAATGCCAAGAGACCCCTCAGTGCTACTCAGAGGTCTTTTCATTAGCTGCCTTCCTAACTCTCTCTTCTGAATCTATCATGCATTGTTTTCCTCTCCAAACATGATCATTTCTCTACATTCAACAACAAACCAGGCCTCAACACTGAGAACTTCTCAAGGCATTCTCCCATCTCACTCTTCCCTTTGACTCCAAATTTCCAAGCCAGCATCAAATAAATGTTTCCTCTTGTCTTCTTTCTCTTCCTGTTATTCAGTTATCACACCATCTCTTCTCAGCTTTCACTTTATCTAATTATGTTCACATAGGTAAAGCACTTAGAAGAGTGCCTGGCACCTGGCAAGCACTCAATAAATATTAGTCATTATTATTTTTAATGTCTACCAACTTGTGCTTTTAAAGGTCATCAGAGGCCACCAAATCCAATAGCCTTTTCCAGTTCCCATTCTTCTTGGTCTAATTTCAGACACTGTTGACCAGCCTCTTTCACAAAACTCTTCTTCTTTGGGTTTTCTGCTGATCTCCATTCCTAGTTTTTCATCTATACCTCTTGACTACTTTTGCTGGCTACCTTTACTACCTGATAAATTGAAGGATTTTGTAAAGCTCTATCCTAGGCCACACACACACACACACACACACACACACACACACACACACACACACACACCACTCCAAACATTTCAGCTAATTCTCTACGGGAATAACTTCCATTTCTACATTTTAGTTTTGGTCCCTCCTCTGAGGACCTAAATCTTGGCTACTTTATCAGAAATCAAAATTCTTTATGCTTGAACTTAATTTTACAAGTTCTTATATCATCACAGCACAATCTTTTTTTTCTCCAAAAGATTGCTTTTTTGTTTTGTCTTTCTTATTTGTGTTAAGGACACCAGCATCTTCCCAGCAATCCACACCTAAACTTTCAGGATTATTGTTGTCTCTTTTTTTGATGACAAATTACCTACTTAATAAAGCCCACAGTCTTTCTAAGGACAAAGCCTGAAATGCATGGTTTGAATTAACCAAGTCTAACCCCCCAACCTTCTGGGCCAAATCTTCTACTAATGATTTTTATACAATCTGTGCTCCCTCCAAATTAGGATTTTGATTCTACTCTCTCCCACTTCAGTGCTTTGCTTGGAATGGCCAGTAGCCTATTAATATCCTATCAATGTTTCAAGATTTACCTAACACATCACTTCTTCTCCAAAGCCCTCCCTTAAGTAATTTCTTCTGAACTCCCAAATAAATTAGCTAGCACTTTTGACAGTTTATTTGTCTTTACTGAAATATCATTTGTGCACCCTTATTAGATTGCAAGCTTCTTATGTCTCTCAATTTGACACATAGTAGCCATTTAGTAAATGTCCAATAAATAAATCAATGGCTAATCTGATCTTAAACAATACCTTCAAGATTTCAGTTCAACTAGGACAAATGCATGGTTCAGTTATCTTTGAAGAAAGGTTAAATTTCAATTTGAATATGGGAAAAGAGAGCCTGGGCTTGTATGGATTTCTATGAGGCTAAAAGCCTTAAATTCTCTTAACCATTTTCTGCATCCATTGAAACCAAGTAATAATAGGCAATAGAAGATTGGCTGGTTAATAAGTGTTCAGTTAAAGTTTGCCAAATAATCAAAAGAGGAAATGCTTAAAGTCATCTTTTGATTATATGTTAAATAGGGAGTTTCAGAAAGTTTATGGGAGGGAAAAATGCAAATAGAATTTTGAATGGGAATCTACAGCCCAGGTGGCCCTGTAACTTGGGGGGTGGGGTGGGGGGTGGATAAAAGACTGCCCTTTAAAGCACAGAATAGATTACCACTTGAATCTTCTGTAGGCCCCACACCTAAGGGTTTGATTGGAGTAAAGGAATTTTCAGGGCTGTGCACTTTTCTGGTGGAAGACTCCAGAGGAGCTCAAAGAATCAACACATTTATATAGCCACAATGATAGGGAAATGACAAGATTTCTGATATTAGGTGACCTAAGTAAAATGATTGCTCTAGAATTCACCCACAGGTATCCCTTGTAGACTTTTGGGAAGAATAGGAATTTGGGCTTCTTTTTATCTAAGATGATAACAGATGGTTAAAATGACAATAATAGCCGTCATTGCTTGAGGGCTATGGGTTAGGCACTGTACTCAGCACTTTTATCCTCATTAACTATTTTCATTGTAAAATACCACTAAAAGGTGGGTAATATCATTATAGTTTCACAGATGAAACTAGAGTCATGGCACATCTTGCTCACTGTTTGAATCCACTAAAAGGCAGACTGAGGATTCAGAGCCAAGATTTGAATTGAGCTCTTCTGATTTCAAAGCTCATGGCCAAACTTAAACACATTGGAAAGGGATGGTGTCATGTCAACACTTCCCTATGGAAATACAATGAGAAATTATTTTTGCTGATGGACTTTAGCTATGTATCTGAGCAAATGCTATTTACTTCTTGATGGAATCTACCATCTTATTCATGATATGGAATTTTCTCTGGAGGGTTTAACATTTTCCCTGATCTGCTCTCATGTTACTTATTCCAACTTCTGACCACTTGCATGAAATATGCTGTCAGTCAGACAGACCAAGTCTATCAAATATCAATACCACATCTATCTGTCTAGAAAAGGTTAGTTTGGTCAATTATAGCTAGTGCACCTCAGGCTATGACTTGGCCATAATGCTGGACAACTATTAATAATTTTAGTGTAAAATTTCTAATTATAGAAGCCAGCTTTAGTCTAAAGAATAGCGGAGGAGTCAATGCAGAGAAGAAGAGGACTAACCTTGTTGGGCCCCTACTATGTGCCAATTATAAAGATACCTTATATTGTTTCATCTATTTCCCAAAATCACCTTGCAAGACAAAATCACTGAAATATCACATTTTTCATGTGAGGGGGCCAAATCTCATAGAAATTTGCCCCCACATAGTAAGTTACCCAGCTAAGAACCAACTTAATTCTCTCTGGTCTCGGTGCCTGTGCTTATTTATTCTACTACATTCCACTGACCTCCATGTCAGCAAAGCCTGAATTTCATGTGACTAAGAATTTATTAGGCAAGTTGTGCTTAAGCTCTTTGTATATTTGTTTCTTCATCTTCAAGATGAGAAAATACTCTCTACCACCCAGCGTTCAACAAGCTACATAGATTCAAAATATATAACATAGTACCTGGCAGACAATGAGTCTCAGTAAATGACTGCTTTACTTCAAATGAATTGAGACAGAAACCAAAGAACTTCCCATAGTTCGACACCATTGAGCCTCATTGATCTTCCATTTTCATGGCAGTCAATAGCATAATAATTCCACTAATGAAATGTGAAGGAACAATGTTAAGTACATTTGATTTTAATTCTAACTCTTTGAGAACTGGTAACAGAAATTTGAGTAAAGATGTTCAGTTGAACCCATATTTTCATATCATGGTGAAAAACATAGGGTAGTATGATGGATTATCCAGTGAGCAAAATGAGCATTTGTTTAGGGAACTAGCAAATGAAGTGCACCTGAACTATGAGGCAATTCCAGCTATAATTACTTTATGCAGAATTTTATAATCAGAAAATCTAGAAAGAAGCTGCTAAAATTTAACATTCATTTAAATTTTGGTTTTGGTTTTATTACTCTTTTCATCTGATTTCAATATGGTGGGAAGGCTGGGAAGGAAGGTAGCAAAAGTTTTCCATTGCTCAAGGTGTTATATGAACACAGTTTTGGAATGTTGTTCAAAGTTTGTTGGCTTATAGCAAATACTTAAAAGTACTAAACACTTTTAAAACTATAGCCTCCAAAATTCTTTTCCAAAATACAAGACTTCTGCCATACTACCTTTTCAGAAAACTGCCCTCCCTATGTTATTCATCATAGCAATCTCGACCATAATGCCTCAGTTTACAGACAATTGTTTATCCTATATGTATGCTACTTTTAATAATTTTATATACCTAATAGGTAATATTTTATGTCACATGAAAGTGGTCCTAGTTTACTCAGTTTTTAATAAGATACGGTATGTCTAGCCTCAGTGCAAGATCTTTCCCCAAATATTTAGAGAATAAAAGTGTATCGACATACAAGGTTTTGGGAAGAACATTTTATTGCTAAGCATATCCTTGAACGAAAATGCAAATATGAAATAAAGGAGAAAAGGGAAAAGAAAAAGCAGTAACATCACAACATCATAAAATAAATTCCTTAAGGGTCTGCTCATAAAACAACAGGAATATGATAGAAGCTCACATACAGAATGCACATGTTCCTATAAAATTGTCCAAATAGAAACTTACACTAAAAGTAATATAACAAATGTATTTTTACTCAATTTTTGAAAAAAGAAGAAAAATGTAAAGAAAGAAAGCAGGAAATCAGTTCACAAGACCTCAAGACTCCAAGAACAGCAATCTTTTACAAACATCGAGATATAATCAACTTCATGTAGGTTGGGCCATTTAAGATATCTAAAATCCGTGCTTCAATATCTTTTTATAATCCTGTCTTTTTTAATGACAACAGAAAACTTCAAAGAAACTCTTAACACACTGAAATATCAGATAACGAGGAACACCTCTTTCCATACACATCAGAAAAGGCTACCACTGTTTAGAATGTGCTTTTTGCCCCATGTCTTTAAGATATTTTTTCAAAGTCAAATATTCATGCAACTTACAAAGACCAGCAAGAGTAGATTTCTAACTCTAAACAGCTGATTGGTTTTCGTCTGTACAGAAGAAATTGTATATCTCTGACCCTCCAGAGGTTCATTTTCATGTGAATATTTGTCTTGCTTTTTTCTCTTGCCTTTTGGATAGCTATGGCCACACAACCAGATTATTATTTTTTTCTGTACATTGTTTCCTCTTTTCAAAAAGAAAGACAGACAACTGGAATATAAAACAAACAAACCAAAATCAACTAGAAAGGAAAGAACAGTTTTTAAAGGAGTATGTACACAAGTGGCTAAGGAATTAGACCAGCAAAAATGTAGTAAAATATGTAAACAAAATCTGAGAAGTTTTTTTCTTTGACACAGTTAACTGTGACAAACTAAAACTCACACTTTCTTCACATTTTAAGGTTTACTTTTTTGTTGTTTTGTTATTTTCTTTTAAAACAACATTCTCATTCCACTTCATGACTTGAACAGATTTCCTGTCTCAGTCGTCCCATCAAACATACCATGATAAATATATCTGTATATATATTTATATATATTATACTATTAAATCCTTTTTTTGTGTGTCACAGCAGCTTTATTTATTTATTTATTTGTTTGTTTGTTTGTTTTTAAAAAAGATGGATGAAGTGAGAAGTGAGCAAATGGAAGGATAGTGTTATCCATAAATGTGAGGCTACAAAATTAAACACTATGAAAAACATTTTTATGTTGGGGGAGGGGGAAGAACTATGCATTTCACACTCTGTCATGATGTGTTTGGCTTGTGTGACCTTTTGTGGTTCCATCACAAGTTGAAGCCTCTTATTATCTGTTTTGATTATTCAACAGATTTTAATTATTGTTTTCTCTTTTATATTTGCATGCATTTCAATCACTCACAGATCTGGTCCACCCCCCCCCCCCCTTCCCCTTCCCTAGGAAAGGCTCTATTTTAGTTTGTGGGGCTTTCCCCTTTACCACAATTTGGCTGGGCTAATGAGCAGGAACAATATTGTTAAATAAAACCAATAGCTCTGATAAAATCAGCCCTAAACCCATCTGTTCAGGGTTTGGGTGCCAATTCTAGAATTAGATCTTGGGGAACCAGATTTTCAAATCAATATTATCAGCCATCACACGGTTTTACTACGTGTTCAGCTAAGCATTCTTATAGGAAACAAACAACGAGATTCCAGAGACACCACAACCTGATATGTAGAGTGAACACATGGTAGCTTTTGAGTTCATATATGGCAATAGTCTCTCTTTTTTTTTTCTGAGTTGTTTTTTCTTCTTGAATTATATCCAGTTCATCTCAAAAAAATAAGCAAAAACCCAAACGCCATTTTTCCCCTCAGATCTTGAAAAGTTACACACACACTGGCCAGAACCAGATAAGGTATTTTTTTTTAAACTTTTTTCTTTTCTTTCCTTTTTTTTTTTTAATACATAATTAAACTTAAAAGAAACATTGTTACAGTCAAGCTTCACAAAGGTCATCACAGACTCACTTGGAGTTGTGGAACAAGTAAGCCACAAAGTCTTCTACCTTTTGTGGAAAGGTCCTCAAGAGAAGGAAACTTCCAAGTCCACTGAAGTGACGGAGCCAACTGCTTGCTCCGGAGCGCGGTGTGTGTGCTTTATGATACAGCAGGGCAGAAAGGACTCTCCGTCTCCGAGCGAGGACTGGAACAACAGCCACGGCTGCATTTTACACATAGGTGTATCTTTGTGCGTCCTTTTTAAAATGTTTTTCCCCACCAAAGTTACGATCTACCCCATCTCACTGTTAGAACAGTTTGCACATCTGTTACATCGCGTGTCCAAAGTATATATTTATATATAAATAACTCTGTTTTAAATTCCTTTATTAGCGGTGGTAGTACTTTTACACGTAATACTCTTTGTCCTTGTTTTTCTGTTTCCTGTGGCCGCTCTTGGAGCTCTGCTGCTTCTCCTTGATGAGCGAGCCGTTGCTCTGGGCGGAGTTGCTGATGTAGTTCCGCGTCTCGTCCACTTGGTAGGACCCCTCGTCCCTGTTCCTGTACTTGTACATGGCGTACAGGAGAATCAAGATGCAGAGGGCGGCAGCAGCCACAATGCCGACGACCATCCCTGTCGTACTGCTCGACTCCCGGATCACCTCTGAGGCCCCCGGAACCCGTCTGATTCCCGGCTCTGTGGGGTTTGCTGTGGGCACATTACGGAACATGGGGGAAGTAATTAGTGGGCTCTTCAGTTTGGTGCTGTCTAGCTCATAGGCAGTGGGCAACGGAAGCAAGACTATATCAGGCTGGGGTTTGAGATCACGGTTATTCATTTTGCCAGCTGGCAATTTGGGTACCATCCCAGACGAGGAGGAAGCTGTGAAGCGGATCAGCTCAGGGGACAGAGATGTGGTAGTAGTCCTACTAGTTTCGGAGACTTTGTTAGGTCTAAAGTCCTTGGATTCCCACTTGGGCGCATGTGCTTTGTAGCCACCTTCGAAGATTGAAGTGGAAAGACTCTTATCTGTTACCAAGGAGAAGGTGGTGTAAAAATCTTCATCATCAGTAGGGGGCAGGTTAGAGTCAAAGGTTTCCCCTGAGCCATACCCAGATATCACCAAGCCATCATCATCACAACCATCGCTGCCTTGGTCCGACAAGCAAGGTAACCCCGCCTCAGAGGTCATGGACAGGGAATCTTTGGTGGTCTCAATAATGGTGAGGAGGGGGCGAAAGGTAGGGGGGAGTGTAATGGAAGGTGCACGAGAAGCAATAGGAGGGGTAGCTAAAGGGTCTTCTACAAGCAGAGGGAGAACTAATTCACCTCCTGGGATTTAAAAGAAAGAGAAAAACAGAATTAGTGTATTTGTAAACACAATTCATAGTTACCATTGATAACTCTGAAATTATAATAAAATGACCCAGCTCCACATACGGATTCTGTCTGGTGGTAGCCTCACCAGTCTAGGCTGATTTAGAGCCTATTGCATGCCTCTTGCCACCAAAATCTGAAATCCTTAAATTTGGAGGTTAGACTTTTAAGATACTCTCAAGTAATTATTTAGATAGAACTCTAAAATGCTGTCTCCAGGACCTGCTTCTGGGATGACAACATTCAGTTATTTATATTGTTGCAGACACTAACTGGCTATAGAAATTGTATGTGCTTGTGTGTGTGTGTGTGTGTGTGTGTGTGTGTGTGTGTGTGTGTGCATACTTGTGCTTAATTTCTGACCTATAACATTTCTATGTTGTCTTCTTAGGTAGTTTTCTACTTATTTGTTTCCATGAAAATGAGAATAACATTCTCTGTGTCACTGAGACCAAGATCAGTCACAAGGAACATAAAACATCTCATCTTTAGTATTTTCTTAAGTTACTACCTTTTATTTCACATTTACCAATTGCAACCCTCATTTCCTGCAAACTAAGTGAGGGGGACTTACAGGAAGTCAAAAATGTTCATTAAACAAACCCATTTTGACTATGCTTTTCCAAAAATTCCCCTGATTATTAAATGACAACTCTCCATGTGCTGGTTCAATGTTATGTTTATGTATTGCTTTTATGCGATGTGCAATACATGCTGAGTTAGAAGTTAGATTTTAAAAATATGCAGGCTGCATATCCATGACTTACTGAAAACCTACTTTTAGATTCAGAAATGTAGAATTAGCAAAGTGAGTTCTTTAAATCAGTGGTTCTCAACTAGCATAGCAAAAACGCATTGGTTTACACCCAGCACCTAGGTGTTGCACTTAATAAACATGTAAATTGTGAATTGAGTCAGGAAAAAATGCTCAGAATAAAATCATGAATGTCACAAATGTTCTCTGGAGCATGTTGCTCACATAATTGTAGGACTAAGCTTATTGTCCATCTATGTAAGCAAGACAGTCTAGGTATTTTTTGTGTGTCTATTTACAACGTTATTTTTTCAAACAAAGGAAGAATCTCAAGAAATCACAGTACATGTCTCTTCCTTGAATTTATTCCATAAAAACTTATTCCAACTATAATTTTTTTCAAAATCCTCTGGCAGGGATGGCAAGACATTTTCTTATTCCATTTGGTCAAAAAGTTGAGATGCTAACATGATATCACTGTTGAAGGCCTCTAAGTACGCAACTGAGTCATGTCCTCATGTGTTCTGCCCGCAGCAGGCACTGTGCCGTAATGCGATCATTGGTCTCAGCATCTGTTAGCAGATAAGAGTTACCTTGAGGTGACCTTCCCCTGCCAGTGACAAAGCCAGACACGTGGTGTAACACAACAAATATCTGAGGGCCGCTTCGGATGAGCCAGCCTTTGCACTTAAAACAGTCTTCCAGGGTTCTTCCTGTGAAGGCTGATTCACAAATTAAAACTCTCCTGCCTAGCTTTCCACCCCTTGTATCTTTCAGCTTTTCCTGTGCCTCAGTTAGAACTGCTGCATTTAAACTGGCCAGGTTTTGGATATACTAAGAGAAAGGCCCCTTGAGAAGAAAGTACTGCACACCTTCAAGCACCGGAGAAGAACTGCTTGTACTCACATCCGAAGCTTTTATTCCCTCCCTATTTAGCCAATAACATTTCTTATGCAGGGACAAGTTGAGTTCGGGAGGGGGATGTAATGTATATAATGTGTATCATTTGAAGGGGAAGGGGAGCAGACCTTTCTACTGTCATCTCTGGCCTATCCAGTGATTCTACCATACACGGGGAATGAAAACAAGAACACTTCTGAGGATCTCTGAGCTGATATTTTGGCCTGTGCACTAAACCCAAGCTTCTATTTTTGTGTTCAGAGCTTGAAACTATTGAGCAAAATGATCTTTGCAGATTTGCCAAAGCTTCAGAATTGCTTTACTTGGCCAGGATGCCTATTTTTTTTACATTGTGAACATATATAATTCATATACCTCTTGCAACTTATTTAATGCATAATTTACAACTTTTGCTAGTTTGTTATAAATGGGATTTGGAGTGTGGTTCCCTGAAGGCACACTAGTCCTGAAACTAACCCTGAGCTAACTTTTCTCCTTATTCTTATAGTAAGGTGGAGGGGTGGGGGTGGGGGAAAGTATATTTCAGGAGATATGTGGGAGAAGGTAGTGTGTGAATAAGGAGAATGGCAAGGGATAGAAGAAGTGGAGTCACAGGTAATCTGTCTAAGGGTTTCCTAAGGCTTTTTCAGGAATGATTTTCCTTTCCTTCAGGGAACAGGACAGGAGTTTTCACCAGCTTAACTAGAACAAAGGTTTAGCATGTGTGTTCTTTTCTGGCACAAATACCAAGAGTCATTTGTTCCTTATGGGAATAACAAAAATCTTTTCCATTTAGAGTAAGCAGAGGGGGAACTGGGATCAAAGTCAGATTTTTCAGGAAGCAAAGGCATGACACAATTAATTTAAATATAAAGGCAAACTGTTGGGTAGGTTGCTAGCTAGTGTCCCCTCTAAGTGAGATTAAGATCACTGTCTTCATGACTACAGAGTGACATTCATTTGCAGTTTTAGTGTACCATCTGTGACTCCAACTGGAGTCTTAAATTTGCCTGTTCTGTTTTATTATTATTCCTTTGCAGCCCTAGCTACAGTGTTTGCAGTGTCTTTGTTGTTCAAAATCTACAAATTCTAAAAACTGCTCACTCTGCAGTTGAATCATTCCCACTTTGGTATTATCTTCTCATTCAGCACCTTAATGTAAGCATCTCTTTTGGATTAAAAAAAAAATAAAACCCACCTCTGTCATAATGGATGGAAAAAAGGTCATTGAAGCTCAACCTTTATAAAGAGCCTCTAAAAGTTTGGTATATTAAGAGCTTATTTTTAAACTAACATGTTAGGGATGTTGGTCCAGAGTTTAAATAACAGAATCTCTCAATACTACTAAGATTTAGATTTCTTTGGAATTTTTTGATTAATCCTGGTAGGAGTAATAAAAATGATAATTATGCCCTCTGTCAGGGAAATTTGAGCCCCAATTCTCCTGTATTTAATCAATAAAATGCTAGGTGCTTTCATATCTCCCTTTCCTGGCATCTCAAGGATTTCGAAGAGTTCCCTTGTTTAAAAGGAAGTCAACTGGGATGCAGGATCATTAATACAAATGGAAATTATAATGAAAATGATTGAAAATTTTAGATAACTGTAAACAGGAAAGCTGCTTGGGACAGATGTATGAGCTGGAGTGTACAGTTGATTTTAATGTCAAATTCCACCTTTAAGATTAAGATGATTATAGTGCACTGGGGAGTTCAAGGCCATACATCATTAGAAGTGAGAAGGTAGGGATAAATTTCTCCCAATGTTACATCCTATTAGAATGCCTTAATTTGTTTGAGGCTATTTAAGACTGTTTGTTTGTTTTAATCCAAAATAGCTACCCTCCGAAATATTGGAGCAGGTGATGATAAAATATTTTTTCACTGCCCAAAGACTATGCAGTCAATAATCAACCAGATGTCTATACTTTAAAGAGTATCCGTGCAAACAAGTCTAAGTCATAAAGGATTACACACAGAGTGATGTAAAACCTGCAATTAAACAAAACCCTAATTTCCTGAATTTTTCTTTGGTTTGGAATAAGAACTCTCTGTATTCCTTAAAGTTAGCATTTTAAATCGGGAATATATACTCTTTTTTGACAGGGTTGTGCTTTTCTTTAAACCACAGTGATCACTAGGGATATAAACGGTCTATTTTAGCCCCGAAGGCTGCCCTGCTTTTTTGCTTTATGAGTGTATTTAAAGATATATAATTCATGCCTCTAGGGTGGATATCCAGCAAGAGGGGCTCTTTGCCATCAAAAAAGACAGCGTCTTAAAAATTTAATAGAATTCTTCTGAACTGTGAGAATGTTGTGGGTGATGGAGAATGTAGTAGGTCATCCTAAAAACAAGTAGAGCAGCACAGAGTTTCAACGTGACTCCAACCGTTGCCTCTCTGGAGATCTTTGAGTCTGAGAGGACACAAAAATACCAAGACAAGGATGCTTGAGAAGGGAAACTCTCGGGCAGGACATCATGCTCCAATTCCTTGAATTTCTTTTGTGTATATTTGGATTCTTTACCCAGTCTCTCATTTGCATTTTGCTAATTCTCTGCTCAGAAATTCACATATAATCGGGGAGAAATAATCCTTTCCCCATTAAATTAGTTGTTCAAAGAGATTCATTTAGTTATTTGGAGCCACAGAAGTGTGTACTTGGAGCACACAAATATCCCAACGGTGTTAGAAGTTTGTAACCATGAAATTGCTCTCCATCTATGTTCAGAAAAAATAATCATGAACAAACACAGCAAGTATCCAGGGAGAAGACTCCAGAAAAACTCAGTGTCTTAATGTTGCTTAAATTATGTTTAATATGATGTCAATTTTTAGGTAGGACATTTTCCTCCCTTTTTCCCCCAAAACCATTTGTTTGTCATTGAATGGGTTTGACTTTGAAAGACTACAGATTCTATTCTTCACTGCATGCCCAGTAAAGATGAGTCACAGCCCCTGACATCACTACACATTGTAAATTAATGGGTGTCAAATAGTTTCCATTTGTGTATTGATTAAGAGCTTTGCCTCTAGAGTCAAATAGACTTTGGTTAGCATTACAGCTCTGCTGCTTACTAGCCCTACAACTTTGGTGAAAAATCTCAAACTCTATGTAAAATGGGAATAATAGCACAGCCTACCTCAAAGCATTAATATGAAGATTAAAAGAAATAGTGCATATTAACAATTAAGCACAGTGTCTAACGCTACTCAGAAATGCTAGTTATTAGTGTTATTATTCCTACTAAAATTTGTGGCCTATAGATACTTAACTCATCAATCACTTTCTTTTGATCTTTTCAGTGTAGTGGCCTCATGCTAAGGTAGAGGTATAATAATATAAGATCGAGATTATTGAGGCTATTTTAAATGCAGAATTGGAGGATGAGTTACAATAATCAGAAGACCTATTTTAAAATAAAATGATTAATGATCTTTTATCAAATTAACCTTTGGATTACTTCTTCGACTTAAATGGACACTTTTGGTACAGTTAGATAAAATGGTAACCCTTTTAAAAAGTTCTTAGCTTTAAACTAAAGAATTATCCAACGTGGCAAACAACATGAAATCTTATAAATCAAGGTAGAGGGAGCCCATTCATTAAAGCTGGTGGGTTGAAAGCTTATCTGTTATTCACCATTCAGGTCGATATTTCCATAACAGTTTTAGATAACACTAGCATTTAAAATCAAAGGGAAACAAGTAACCTCTTTAGGCAGAAATCACTTGGTGCCTCTTACCCAGTTATGTGTCCTGAAGTGCTTAGAGCAGCACTGAGCCAAGTACCCTTAGGGTCGGAGAATCTTCTCACCCTACAGTCACACACATAGGGGGCATCTACCTGAAAGACTTACTAAGTAAAACTTTAGATTTGGAGTCACCGTGTTTCTTCTTGGTAGAATCTTAGGATCCTTTTAAGGCTTACCTGAATAAATCCTTGAGAGAAATAGCAACTATTAATGGAGAGGGAAAAAGATGGAGGGAGAGAGAGAGAGAAAGAAATAGAAAGACAGAGAGTGTGTATATGTATGTATGTGTGTGTGTGTGTATGTGTATGTATTCTGTGTATACGTGTTTGGCAGGGGTGAGGGGGTGGATTTGTGCTTTCGTCAGTAGTAATTCTATGCATTGGAAGCCATCAATATTATAGGACAATGCTGTTATAAACATCTGGGATTCCTTTTTTTTAATTCTTAGTAGAATTAATTTTGCAGCTTGTGGTGATGGTGATAGTATAAATCCTGGATAACCAAACTCTAGCATAGTCACTTGAGAGTACCTTATTTCCCCTTTCTGAAGAAAAGTAACATAAGGGACTGGTTTCCCTGAATGCTTTCTAAGGCATTAAAAAAGAATGTCATGACTGTGATAGCATTTAGAGCTAACACAACTCAATTTCTTCTGAGATACAAGTCTCACGTAGACAGCAACTAATTTTAATATTCCACTCTAGAGCCTACTATTACTTCAAGGCTTTAAAATTGGTGGCAAACAACATTCAGCCAAAGAGGCCAGGCTTGCTTTGGGTGGTAGGATCTATTTACCCACCCCTCTTTACCCAAGAGTAGAATTCACACCGATTATTTGAAACAATTCAGCACAAAACATAATGGTGAAAATTAAGCAAATAGATAGAAATGAAATAACATATTTAATATAGTTTTCAAAATCGTATACTAGAAAATAAAATCAACTTCATAGCCAAAGTAAGCTAGGGGGAAGGAGAGCAAATAACATCAGCAAGGCATTCACAACATAAGAAGAAAAAGAAATGCAAAAGCAAATAAAAAGGAGAGGCTGTTGTGGGAGAACAAAGAAAGAAATCATTTCAATATAGACAAAATAATTTAAACCAAAAAAAAGCATACCACATTAATTTATAGTCAACTTACATCAACAAATTGCCCGCATGTTTTTTGGCATGAAAGAAAAATTTACAAAAGAAAGTTGTGTAAGAATGCTCTTGGACAAATAGAATTGCCACATTCTCATAACTTGCTTTTTTGTTGTCATTTCTTAAAAACTTTTTGAGCAAAATCTCTAATTTCTCAAATATAATAATTTACAACAGAGGATGATACAGGGAGGCAACAACACATACATCCACACCACATAACATGAAAAGAAAAAAAAAATCTGCACTTTAACAAGTTTTTACTTTGGGGGATTTAGAAGGGCATCGATTTTGAATTTGAAATATTTCCACTTGCTATGATTTACAAAAATTAAAAAAAAAAACCTTTTTACTTTTGTAATTTGCCTTTTAAAAAAATCTATGAATCTAAAGGTTTTTGAATGAATTTATGCATTGTTATAGGTTCTCAGTACATATTTATTTTTTTAAAATTTTTGTCTTTTTGACAATTTTTAGACTTTCTGTAATTTAAGGGAATGGATGACAGCACATAAATTTTAACAATGCTAAAGAAAGGAGGGAGCATGGGAAGGAGAGATGCTGACAGGGGAGGGTATCTATGAGTGTACTACACAGGAGATGAAGATGATGGGAGTAAATGTGTAAGTGAGTCGCCATGTCCATGTAAGGGCGGCACGGAGTGATCTAGCTGCATTAGAGCTTCTGGCTGTAAGGAAGGGATGGGCAATATACAAAAACAAATGAGCCTACACATGCCCATCTACGGAAATAAAGAACAGAACTCTAACACTGACAATCTCACACACCCTAAGCTGCAACTTCTTCAACATGCAATTACTCCAAATATCATTACAGTTTTATTAAAGAATTTCAAATACTAAAAACAGTTAAACATTCTTTCCTACTAAAAATAGCAAAAATACATAAAATAATAATACTAAATAATCATGATCAAAAGGTTAAAAGCAAAAACAAGGAGACTTAGATTTACGCATTCGAGTTGAACAACTTCATTGGCAGCCACACAGCCACATCTAGAGTCAGGGGGTATTTAGAGGTCTGAAGAGGTGACATAAGGCCAAACCTGTATGTATAGGGAACCCACAGGCTGGGCTGCCAATTACTTCCCTCTATGGAGACAAACTAAATAACTCTGGCCGTCTTTCCCATGCCACCCAGCCTGTACGTGAGTTGCAATGAGACTGGGCTAATTTGAAGAAGTGGATGTGGGGATTCTGCAGCTGAAGTTGTTCCACATTTAAAGAGGGAGTGGGTAAAATTGCAGAAAACAATTCATAACTTTTTTTCTGATAGTTTTGGTAAAACCAAATCTAAAGATAGAGATCTAGCAATTAAAAAGAAACACATTGATATATATATAGATAGATAGATATAATACAAAAAGCACTTAATTCCCAAACAAGAAGGGAGAAAAGAACAAAAAAAAAAAAATTAAAGAAAAAATATTTCACACATTTTCAGAGATGAACAACCAGATGCACACGCTGAAGAGGCACAGACAGAGTAGTCAGGGGACACTTTATGCACTGTTTTTTTTTTTAATTTCCAGATTGTTGATTCCCCTTTCTTTTTATAATAGCCAAAATTAAAACAAATTTTTCATATTTTCTTTAAAAACTCTTTTGTTGTTTTGCTTCTTAAAAAAATAAAAAGGGCGTGCTGTCTGGATGTACGTCATAAATTGACATTTAAAAGAGAAGAAAGTGGCTAAGACTGACAAATGGGTTATCTTCTATCGTCCTTTAACTGTAGGAATGTTAATCAAGCTAATACATGCTTAAAGTAAGTTGCATTTAGGGAAAATAGAAAAACAGAACAGCAAGTTAGGGCTGGGGAGAGGTCAGCAAGACAAAACCGATCAGGGGGTAGTAGGAAGGTACTGGATTCTCTTTCATGCCTTTCCAGTAGGGGCAAAGGACATCTCAAGGCTTTTTTGCTAATTAGGAGTGAGAAAGCAAGTGTGTGTGTGTGCATGTGTGTTGGGGTAGGGATAGAACCTGTGGAGGCAGGGATTGAGGCAAAAATATATATGAGATCATGGGTTCTGCTCTAGGAAACATGCCATATTTATTCATAGACATAGAAGGCATAGTTTGAAAGACATAGAGGGGTTTTAATTAACAATCCTCCCTTCAAGTGTTCTTGGACTTGGCTAACCTGACCAGGGGTAACAACAGATTGCTAAAAGAATGACCCTGCTCAGTGGAAACTAGCCAATTCTTTTTCAGTAGATGGGGCAAAACACTTCTCTGCTCCAAAGAGCAGATTATCAGTATCTGTAAACTACAGGATAGTCAAGAAATGGATATGGTTTATTTGACGTACACTAGGAAAAACTGGGTTAGTCTTCTAGAGATGAATGTAGGAAACAAAATGTTCCATTCAATCTGTATCGAGAAAAGTAGACAAAGTGTGTGTGTGTCTATTAAGAAGAAGATACCAGAAAAGGGACATTGGGAGAGAGTTTTTAGAAATGGCTTCTGCCTCTACTGGAAGCAATCACTAGAGTTATATTCTATATTTTATCCTTCTGAGAAGGTTAATGTTCAACCAAGGACTGGGAAACCCAGGTAGGCAAACCACAAAGGCAAGACACTTGAGAGCACCTGGTTCTGAAAGCCAGTTCCAACTATTCCTAAAAATTCTTCCGGATGACTTTGACATATAGAATAAAATGAAAGGACGAATCACATTTTCCCCCTATGGGAAGCCCTTTTTATTGTTTTATTTAAAAATTTTTACATTAATGTGTCCCCAAGGGTCAGTCCATACCAAGATTTTTAGTCTCTGGTTTAATAATGTTAATCGTTATTCTGGGAACTTCACAAAGGGCAGCTGGAAAGATTAAGGAAGAGGAAAATAATCCCAATAACATAGGAAAAGAAAAACCCTTGTTGCCATTTAGTTGATTTTTTTTTTTTTTGGACTAATAACATTTTTATCATTGAATTTGATTGTTAAGAGGTGACCCTGTAAATGCCCATGTGTTCTCACAAGGCATCAGATGACTTCTTAGTATAAAGTTAATTTGGGTAATATTCAAATGGGTTGTCTTGGTTTCACAGGCACATTTTTTTAAGTAGGAAACATAACTGGTCTAAGTGTGAGATTTAAAGAATAAGACACCTCCAGTGATACATATTCCTAGATAATGAGAGGTATTTTGAGGAAGATACATCAGCAATTTGGATCCCCTAAGATTTTGACTGAATAATTTTCCTATTTCAAAATTGCCTGTTTTAAAACTCTTCCAAGTAAGACACCACTTACATTCTGGAAATGAATGGTTCAAACAATTGAACATACCAAAATGTATAGTTTTCACTTTGCAAATAAAATGTGTGTATTTTTTAAACCCATGGAAGCCATAGTTTCAAGTGAAGCCAACACGGTCAAAATAGTTCATATACCTTTTCACATACATAAAGCTTTTTTAGTTTCTAACATAGGATTCAAAATAATAGTGCCAGTCACTCATTATCATGTCACAGCTTCATTTTAATCTTTCACTAGCTATCTGCACTAGGTTTTCATTACCAAGAACTGTGTGATTCTGTATGTATGCCTCTACTGGGCATTGAGAGTAAAGTGTGGTTACATTTGTCACGGATGACAAACAAAACAATAATTTGACTTGAAACAGCACATTTTGATGCAACAATTTTTATCTTACCATGTCCAAATTGCCCTGTCTAAATGTAAGATCAAGTTTTCAGAAATGCAACAAGATGGGATTACCACAGTCAGAATTCTTCTTGAGGAGTGCACTTGTTTGGAAGAAATAGGTTGCTAAACCCACTTGGGGTTAAGCTTGAGAAGCCCAAAGGCATACTCGAATCACTAATGTTCCACGACCTCTTCACTGGGAAAGCTGACCCTGCTTTCCTGAGGGTATTTTCTTAAATGTGTGCCAAATGAATTACTATGCATAATGTCAAATATATTAAATTTGTCAGGGAAAATTCTGGACAGAGAGGAAGGAAGAGGGACTGGGTGCAACACCAGGGAAAAACTTTGCATTACAAGCAGAGAGGAGTTGAGAAACAAGTTTGGAGAACAATACCTGTTGAATAATTTCAAGATATTTTGCCTCAACTATATGAAGTAAACCTCTTCCTCTGTCCCTCTTGTGAAATATACAAAAAAATATTTTCATTGAGTGCTATTTTATATTTTATGGGTGAAAAGAGGGATCTTCTGGGAGAGTCAGTGGCTCAGTTCTGCATCACAGTTTGGTTTAGAATGGCAATGGAGATTGTGGGCACGGATATGGAATCCTGCAAATGCGAGGATGGTTGTCATCTGGGGTGCAAAATGAGCCCTCATTTCATCCCTGTTTCTCACAGACTTCTTCACTGAACAGGCTGATGCTCAGAGAAGGGATGAAGAAGCCTGTATCATACATGGTATTTGTTTTAAAACAGAAAGTTTAGCAGTTTGTTTTTAATGCTGAACAAACATACCTAGGAGAAAAAGTCATGTACTATCGTTCCCAAACACAATTTCTACACCTGATTAATAGGGAGACAGTGAAAAATCTAAACCTTCAAGATAGAAGAGCGTGCCCAGGACAGCATTTAACCTGATGCTTAGAACTATATTTCTGTATTAATGATCAGCTTGCCCAATTTAGAGCAATTTTTCCTATTTAAGAAGATGGATAAAAATGAAACATTTTAAAAGTTAGTATTACATTTTAAATATTGGTGAGATAATAGAATATTACATTTGGAAGGACCTTAATCTAATGGCTTCTTTCCCTACCTTCACCAAACCGTTAACCTGTGCCTGTAATTCTGTCTCACAATCTCCATTCTTCTTTGTGAACCTGCTGTACCCTGTCCAGATTTTTCCTGACTCCAACATTTTCATTGTTCTTCATTTGTGTTCTCCTCAGTCTCAACTAGACACAAAACAACTTTAGGACAAGGATAGTGTCTTGCTTATCTTTATGCTTCCTCACACCTAAAATACTGATAACCATTCAAACATTTACTGAATGAATTAATAAAGAAACAAATTAATTGTATTAATTAATTATATTTAGTCACTTAGCTTACCTCCCAATGCACACTAGCTTATAGCTTCCATAAACCACAAAGGCATAAAATCATTCTGCAATGGCTAGCCTTATGCCTGAAACCTAAATTGGGTGGAGGTTTTAGAGTTAGGAGACACGAATTCCAGTCTTGATTGAACTGCCTACTAGCTTGTTAGGACACTGAACAAGTCAGTTAAATCTCTTTGAGTCTGTTTCCTCATTTCCAATATAAGGGTTATAACATCTGGTCAATTAACATACCCCACACGGTAGATTTATACTAGTAATGAGATTCTCAATGTGAAAGTGCTCATAAATTGTAAAGGGTCTTTCAAATGTTTGTTATGGTCTTCAAAGAGTTTTAGCTATAAAACGGGTGTTCCATAGTCAACAAAGGAGGCTGAGTCCCAGACAACTGAAGTCAGTGCTACTCCAAATATGGTCCTTGTGGCATCCACTTCAGCATCACGTAGAATCTTGTTAAAAATGCAGAAACAAAGGCCTCACCCTAAACCTACTGAATCACAATCTCTGTGGGTGAGACCCAGGACTCTGTGTTTAATAAACAAGCTCTTAGATGATTCCTATGCAGGTTAAAATTTGAAAAGCACTGATTTAGGTGACTTGCCTGAAAAGATAGTGAAGTGATCAATGAGTCTGTAGCTTGGGGGTGTGTGTCTTCATTAAGTGGGGATGGAAGATAGGTTTGCAATATTTTATGTAGGCTGTGTTAATCTAAGAGGTTGCAGGACATATTGATGACATGAAAAGGTAAAACTTTATTTTGCTCTTGCATCTAACAGTTTGCAATGAACAGAATTTATGTCAAGATTGGAATGTACTCTGAATTTGCTGTAATACCTGGTTTATTTCAGCTTGAAAAAAAAACAAAACAAAACAAAATATTGACTGAGAAATGTCTCTGAATCCTTAAATACCTGGAATAGAACATTGTGGTTTTAACTCTAAAACATTCAGTATCTTTGGTGACTACATCAGCTCTCATGTTTTGACTACATCCTTAGCACTAAACTAATCCTTTACATACATAATCTCATGTAACCCTGGGAACCAGTCTAGAAGGGGTGCTATCATTCTATATGTTGTAGAGGAGGAAACTGAAGCTCAGACATCATCTTGCCTGAGTCGTGGTTTGTATGTCAAGGAGCCAAGAGTCAAACAGAGGCCTGCCTGAGGTCAGAGTCCCTGCTCTTAATCCTTTACTCTGATTACTTCTGACTTTGTATGAATAGATGCCATGAACTATGTCTCTATCCTGATATGTTAAGGAAAGCCAAATCTGATTGACCACTTAAGAAAAAATTCTTCTGTCTATGATCTTATGACTCTATGCTAAATGGATATGGGGGAAGATGACTTTGAAGGCATGAGTTTGAAATAGTTGACCTATGGGAGAAGTTTTGTACCTAAGTATAGGTAGTGAGTTTAGTCATGCTTCACTCATATTTTGTTTGTACATAGATCATTTCCTGTAAGTGGCCATCTAATCATTTGCAGACTAATACATTGATATGCTTATTAGCACAAGAGTACTTCATTGTTGCCATATGTGAGGCATCATTTAGGACCATCCATTATTACTAGTCATCTTATTTGGTCTATCTAAAGATTTAAACAAACAAATAAGAATAACCTCAACCCAAAGCCCTACCACAAATAGTCATTATTACTACTGCTTTCACATCCCTGCCCCCCTCCCTCCAATAATGCTAAGTTCCTAAAGCTTAATTAGATGAACCTTTGTTATTTTACATCAATTTTTTCAATTACTTTATTTTACTCTTCATCTGGGTTGGAGTTCGGCTCTCAAGAGTTCTTCTTTAGATATGTTTCCATAAGAACACAGTCATTTAGTGGAGAGAGCATGGATTTGGGGGTGAGCCTCAGCGCCTATCTGTCAAACCATGTGATTTGCCCCCTACTCTATGCCCTAGAGCCTCAGTTTCCTCATTTATAATCAAGAAGCCGTTTGTCCTTTTTAACTTATAAACATGTGAAACCATTTGGGGAACTATAAAACATTCATTTCAAATGCAAGATGATGTCATTAACTATATACTATGACCTCACTAATATTGGTGTTACTGAAGGGACTAAAGGGATGGTGACAAGGGAGGTAATCTCATTAAATTCCTCGGAAACATATCTCCCAACAGACATTAGAATTGTGGGTTAAGATGAGGATATGAGGGAATGGTGGGTCAAGGTCATATTTTAGCTCTTAGTTCCCAAATGAGCTAGTATTTGGTTAAGGTATACCAAAGGGAATATCCAATAAAGAAATTTTCAGGAATTAATATCATGCTTTTCATTTTGATTTAATGCTGATCAGGTATTAGTGTTAGTAAGCCCTTCTTCTCCTAATGATATTATAATCTTCTTGATACATGGGTATATTTATTTTGTGTTCCCCTTTAGTTTTTTTGTTTGTTTGTTTTGTTTTGTTTTGTTTTGTTTAGCACAGAGCAGGGCACACTATAGATCTTCAATAAATATTTGTTGAAATAGAACAGCTTGCAACATTTGTCTCTCTGCTTTATGAAGTGGGTGGGATTCAAAAAAGCTCTTTGCTAGCATTGCTTTCTTTAATCAAGAGGGAATATCTCAATGAAATGAAACAAAGAAAAAGAACAGGATAAACAGTACTCAAAGTTCTGAATTTAGCAGCTCTTCCCGTTCTTGGCCTTACCTTTGTGGATTTTAGGGCCGATATATGCATATAGCTCGTTACTTATAAACTATTAGTCACTTGCAATATTATTAAAATCTGAGAAAGTAGGTGATACAAAATATTTATTTTATCAACATAAAAAGTCACCTGTGTGCCCTTCAGAAATGAAGACTGTTTGAAACACCTTTTACTCTTTCCTTGAATAGCCTCAGCTGCTCCTGATTTTTCTGCTCCTGCCCTGGCCCCTCCTCTCTGTACTTCTTGGCTGACTGTAGGTTTGGATCTAGGTTGCCTCAATTTTCTAGGTGATCTTATGCAGCCCCTTGCCTTTAAATACCATCTATATGACTATGATTTCCAGTTTGAACCTCCCCTCAGATTTCCATTTTCTCATATACAACTGCCTGCTCAGCATTTCCACTTCAATATCTAAGAGGCGCGTCCAATTAGAAAGGTCTAAAACAGAACTTTGGATTTTATCCCCTTCCCGAACTTGCACCTCTTCAAAGATTTCCCATCTCTTGGGCTTGACCCAGCTGTACAAGCCCCAAGTAAGTCAACATTCTTGAACCTCCCTCCCACACAACCCCCCAACACATACAGTGGATACCAGAAAGTCTTATTGTTTCTACCTCAGCAACAAATCTCTCACATGTCCATTTTTTATCCAATACTATTACCAGTGTCTTAGTGTAAGCCACCCTAATCCCTTGCTTGGACTCTGCAACAGCTTCTTAACTGGTTTTTCTTCCTCCATTCTGATCCCCTAAAATCCATTCTCCATACTGTAGCCAAAGAGATCTTCAATACATATACAATATAAATTAGATCAAGTCACTTTCCTGCTTACATTCTTCAAAGGTTTCCCCCAAGCAAAATTGTGCATCTTGACCCCCTGTGAAAGTTCCCTGTAATATGGCAGCTGCCGACAGCTCAAGTCTCATCTTCTACTGCTTCCCCTGACCCAGGATGCCTCCGGCTCTGGCTATTTTCTCCAGCTTCCCTTCCAGGAACACTCCCTTTTTTGCTCTTTGCCTGGAGAGTTCCTTCCTGTGATTCAGTTTTCTCCTATAATCTTGCTCTTCAGAGAGGCCTTCCATGACTTCCCTACTAAAGTAGCAACCTACTTGCCAACTCAATGTCAGCCATCATGATTCCCTGCATAAGATTTACAAGCTGACTCCTGCTTATTATTTATGTTCAGTCTCCCCCCACTGGAATATAAGCTCCATAAGAGCAGAGAGTCTGTCTTGTTCCCCACTGTACTTAGAACAGTGCCAGGCAAATAGTAAGAGCTCAGTAGCTAGTTGCTGAGTCAAAGAATGATGCCTCGGATAGCCTGAAACTACCTTGCAAAAGAGGTCATTCCACTTGACTCTTGTAGTTCTCCATAGAGGTCCAAGTGTGGTGCTTTTCCCACACAAAGTACTGGTAAATGTTTTGCAAACTAATTATTGAAGTGTTGCATCCTCTATTCTGTTTTATTTTCCTTTAGTCTTCTCCAAACCAGATGGGATTTCCCTGAGTTCTAGTCAGCAATTTCAATACAAATTGGACCTTCTTATCCACAGCTGGCTTAAAAAGCCTTCCGGAAAAGATATTACTGTCCAACATGTTCTCCCTTTCGTAAACTGGTGCTGGGATGTTTATTAAACACTCAGGCTGTCCCCTGCAGTTGCATAAGCTAAAGATAAAATAGATTATTCGGGCCTAGAGCTGCCAGACTTTGATGATTGTCTTCAGGCAGTAGGAAGGAACTGGCCAAGAAAATTATTAATGGGAGAATGGGGATCAGGATAGTGAAAATGTACTTGGTATCGGTGCCTGCTGTGGCTCTACAGCCACTGACAGCAGAAAGCAGCAGCAGTGAGACCTTCACCCTGAACTGGTTCCAGGACACTTTATGATGTTGTTTACTGAGTATTAAATTATTCACAAAGGTTTATTTTGCTTCTCTTTTGCTAATCTATTCTGTCATTATCCCCAGAATTTAAACCATATTTTTTATACTGCTGTTTCTTTGTGTAGCAGCTGAATCATCCTACCTTTTGACTCCTCTCTACAGGGCTTCAGGTTTTTTACATCATCCTTGGGAAACTGTTGAGTGTGCTGGTTTGAATCCATTATGTACCCCACAAAAGCCATGCTCTTTTAACTCAATCTTGTGGATGCAGACCTACTGTGGGTGGGATCTTTTGATTAGGTTGTTTCCATGGAGATGTGACCCACCCAACTGTGGATGGGATCTTTGATTATACTACTTCCATGGAGAGGAGACTTTGCTCATTCAAGGTGGGCCTTAATTAGTTTATTGGTGTCCTCTATGAGAGGATAAAAGGCAGAAACATTTTGAAGAAAGTTCAGAGATGCTTAGAGAGAAAATGCCCAAAGATATTTTGGAGACAGCTGTTGTAACCAGAAACAGGAGAGAAGCTAAGAGATGAAATCCAGAGTTCGCCCCAGAGAAGCTAAGAAAGGACCCCCAGACGCTTAGAGAGAAATGCCCTGGGAGAAACAACCAAGGATGCACAGGAGCTGAAAGTAACACAACCTGGGAGCAAAGGACCAGCAGATGCCAGCCATGTGCCTTCCCAGCTGACAGGTTTTCCGGACGCCATCATCCTTTCTTCAGTGAAGGTATCCTCTTGTTGATACCTCAGTTGGGACCTTTTATGGCTTTAGAATTGTAAATTTTCAACCTAATAAATCCCCATTGAAAAAGCCAGTCAATTTCTGGTATACTGTATTTTGGCAACTTTAGCAAACTGGAACACGAACTTGATAATATGTTGCAATAAAGCTCTTATCTTGAAAATACCCTCTTTTTCCCTAAAACTATCTTTATCGCAAGTAATGTACAGGGTTCATCTAATAAATACCAGCAAGTAGTTAATGGAAATTAGTACAAACAAGTGCAAATGATGAAAAACTTATCAGACTCATGTTCCTGGCCTCAAGATGATGTTCCTAGACTCTGGCTCTGACTGTGCCTAACCTGGACCTCAAACAGCTGGTTTACAAGAGAGAAGAAGAGGGGAGAGCTTATTTTTAATTTTTGTAATCCAAGCTACTATAAATTAGGGAGGGAGCCATGAGCAATTTCATAGTTGCTCCAAAAACTCAATGAATATGGACCTCTGGATTAGCAAAATGTATGCTTACGAATAAAAGCACATGATCAAATGGTTGACTTAATGATTTCTTCACAAATCAGAGGAAGGAGAAACAAAAATATAAACTATAATTATAGAGTTAAATCACTCATTAACCAGAAGCATACTTCTAGAAGGAGATGTTCTTAACATTTATTGGGAACTTACTGTCTGCCAGGCATCGTCTTAAGTGCTTTAGATATTCTATTTCATTTAATCATTACAATTACATCTTACACATCAGTAAACTTGGGCTTAAAGAAGTTAAGTAATTTGCCCAAAGTTACACAGCTGGGAAGTAGAATAGCTATCACTGCATCTAGTCTTACATGTTTTACATTAAACCACAATGCCAGCCTTAAGCAAAACATTTTTTTTTTGAATTCTCAGTTCTTAAGAGTATGGGAAATTACAAACAAACTAAGCCTTAAGCACAAAAATAACCTCTATATGTGATGCTAGGATATCGACAAAATTATTTCAAACCTTATACCTTTGAAATTATTATTGCAGTATGAGGACTCATGTTTGGAGGGCTATTGAGGATTTTTTTTACACAATCTCAGGTCACCTAAGCCAGACCTACTAAATCAGTCTCTCTGCTAGGATAGATATCCAGTGCCTGTATATCTGTATTTTTTAAAAGCTCCCCAGTGGATTCTTATTGAAAAATCAGGTTGGGGAACACTGCTTTAAGGAATGTGATTATGCTTGTTCTTTTTACCTAGAAAGATCAGAAAGTGGACTTTAGTCAGTGATGGTACAGAAAGAGAACTGAACTTGTCATCAAAAGACCTGGACCAAAGTCCCAGCTGTGACCCAAGCTCTGAGACCTTGAACAAGACACAACTTCTCTTGTTTGCAAAATGGAAATATAATTCATGCCCTTTTTACTTCACTGGGTGTTGAATCAAGCAAAGGAAATACTAGATAGAAAAGCATTCAAATAAATAAATTAATTAATTACATAAATAAATAACATAAATAAATAAGTAAGTCCAGAAATGTTAGAAGGGTAATAATTATTGTATGGCACATCAAAAGCTCCCTAACAGTTTCTAATACAAAGATTTTAAGACCACAAAATAAATGCTTTTAGATATGCCATTTATTTTAGAAGTAACATGGTAGGAACTTCAAATTGCCTAGTAAGTACCCATCAAAATAGTCTAAATGATTTGATCTTTTTATTTTCCTGGGTTGTTAAATTGCAAGTGTTCTCTGCATATCTGTGTCCCATATCATTTTCTTTCAGACCATATCCTAACCTATCACTGACTTTTGAAAAAATACTCCTGAAACCATTTCTTGGAGGAAATCATCACATTTTTCTTCTTTTTTTTTTTTCATACCCTGTTGTTTTATTGTACATTTTATTCCCAAACTTGTAGGCTCTGCTAATGGCTCTAAGGCATTAAGAAAAATGGCTTCGTTTGTCCCTGTTGGATAGGTATATATGCTAGCACAGTCTTAGGCAGGCCAGAAGATACAAGAGTTACCTTCCTATTGTGTCTCACAGAAACCACAGAGCCTACCATGTCTATTAGATCGACATGGTGGTAGGGCAATAACAAGATACTAACAGGTCTGCATATTAGTATTACAAAGTGAGAAAGAGTTACAGGCAGCTTTTAAAACAGACATGGCAGAGGCCATCTGGTCACTTTTAATATCTCCTCAGCCAGACAACAGTCTTTCTTTTTTCCCCAGTGTGGCTTCCAATGCTATTTCTATATATTAGTAGTAAACAGATCCTAAGATATTTGCTTGTGCTATTTTAGGTGGATATGTTGCTTGATTTTTAAGATTTCACACTACAGATGATGACCATATGAGGTATCTATTAAAAAATAAGATTTGGAAAGCATTAAAGCTTTTATTTTCAGCAATTGTGTCATATTTAATTAAGAAAGGCAGCATGGTGAAACCCTGAAACCTACTTACAATCTCTAACTTTATGGTAAGTTTAATGTGCTCACATGTGGTGATTCCCTGTTAGAATGTTAGCCCATTAATTTTATTCCTCTTTCATAGTATTAGCATATAGTGATGTTTCTCTGAATGTTTTTAGCCCAAAGGTCATATTTGTTTCTTCAAATGGATGGGTAGTACTGGAATGTGAAACTTAAAACTCTTAAATGCTAAGTACCGTCTTTAGAAAATCATACTGCCTAGGCTTGGGCTTGCTTATGTTTCTGTTGTTAAAAATGATTTTTTATTATATATAATTCATTACAAAACACATTAGCCCTTGCATAACCAACTCACTAGTTAAACTCTTATTATCTTGGACTATAAGGTGGAATTTTTGATAGGGACAGTTCATCATCACTCTCTCCCAATTTAAAGGACAAATAACCAAGGCTAATAAGCAAATCCAGAACTGAAATATACGTCGGGCTAAGGACTAGGACTGGGGCAGTATGATGCAATCTTAGAGCAATTATTTCTTCCTGATCACACCAGTATTTTTTTATCCAACCCAAAACAACTTCTGCTTGGTGATTTGGTTGAGTGTCTTACTTTCTTCAAAAATATTGTTCAGCAAGAAACAGGAGAATGTACTGTTTTGACTCTGTTGCGTTATACAACTCCAGGGGATGCTGTTCCTATGGTTGTCCATGTACATAGTATACTCTGGAGATGAGCAATGCCCAGTTTAACATCACCTTTCTTCTTATGAACAGCATTTCTAACTGCTCCAGTAAGTCCTCTTGCTGTGGGTTTTCTCCTTTGTTTTGTTGAGCTTGGCCAAGATGGGGACATGACAGCAACACTACTGTCCTTTGTCATCACTATTCAAGGTGGTGGGCAAAGTTGACCAGATAGGTAAAGGTAGGGAGAAAGGAGTTAGAAGAAAGGGGCAGAAGGACATAGTAAGTGCCCAATAAGTAACTGCTGAAAAATGAAAAGGCATTTCCCAATACACACTGGGTAGCTGGATAATGGCTACAAATCAAGATAGAAAGATGATGTATACAGAGTATAAGCATAGGAAAATGTCTTTGCATTTTAGGTTTTGAACAGCCATCATATTTGATGTCATGTGATCAATCCATAGCCCTTAAGACTTATTTCTTTAGTTCAGAAGGAAAGAAACTAAAAGCAAGAGGTCAACTATGTGGAAGTCTCTGGAGAAAACTCTCTCTGATACATTTACTGACATACAAGAACTATTAGTTGTGAAAGGAATAACGTTGTAAAGCAGTAGTATTCACTGCATGTGGCCCAAAGGAGCAACCCACAAAGGAGAAAGAGATGGGGATATCTGTTCAATAAGTTTCCAGACAAATGAGGGAGGTAAATAAAATTGGGTACTGCTGGGTCTTTTCCCACAGGTTGTATGGTCCTAGTAACAAGCAAAGCTTCCAGAAAGTATACTTTCCTGACGTTGCTATGGAAGACACAACACTAAGAAGCAGGATATGACACCAATCTTTCTTACTGGCTACTTAAGTAACTGACTTAAATTTTCTATGCCCCATTTCACTGACTATCAAATATAAGGGCAGGAAAAGATGGTATTTTAAAAGAACAAATGATTTAAGGAAGGTAAGTGTTATTGCTAATGGAACTCAAAATGGTTCTAAATTCAATACGATCATTTACCGAGTATTTCAGATGAACTCTGTGGTTATTATTTCTCTAGCACTACATTGTTACATTAACAGAAGCTTATTTCTTATGTTGCCTTTTCTCTTATGAGTCAAAAGTCAATTACATAACCCTTTTACAACATGCCTACCTTGGTTGGTCCTAGGAAGGAAGCAATAATATCTGTTACTTGCATTGAGATAACACAATCCTAGAATGATCTAGGGTGCAGAGTTTTACCTTGGATTCACTGAGGAATCTAGGAATCCAAGGATAAGTGTTTGAATTGTTTCCCCACCATGCAGACTTGCCACTGAGAGGATCGCCCAGGGACATCAGGCAGCCATAGAACTATGGATCAAAAGGGGACAACGGAGGAGCTAGCAGGTCAGAGATATGATTTTAGGTGCTATGTAGACAATGACAAATTTTCAATCCAGCAGCTATAGCTTTTAAAAGAAAGTATTGGACATGACTGATTTTTATTGCTTTGGAAAGCTCTACCCTTCTTACTTTTGTACTGTGCTAATGTTTGGATGTACGATGCTCTCTGGAGCCCTCCATCCAAGGTGTTCAGAGACTGCATGGTAACAATTACCCATTTGTACTCTGAAGCTACAGACAGCTCTTTCCCTGTTGGAAAGCTCCTATTATAATGGTGGCCAAATAAATAAAGCTATGTAGATTTTGAAAAGCATAGTTTGGAAGCACTGCAGGTAGCTTTGTGATATTGGCTACTTTTTATCTGTTGCGAATAATGGATGGAACTTTCTCATGAGCCAGGCTCTATCCTAAAAGTACAATGTTTCCTAGATGAAGAAAGGCTCTTGGTTTTAACCTTAAAAGTGCATGGGATGTCAACTGGCAGCAGTTTCAATGAGAGTGACTCAGGCCTGACTCCCAGTCTTAAACATGGAACTGGTTGCTGTAAGAAAGCCAGCTGGGAAGGCAGAGAAGGCAGTGTATGGGCTATGAAAAAATAGCTGTGGCTCTTACTGAGCATCTTCTTTGCCATTTTACACTGGGTTCCTTCCAGTGCACAGAATCATTTCCGTCCAAATTCTTGAACTTTTAGTAGCATCCAGCTGAACTTTGTTGAGAGGAATAACTCTGAATTTGTTCTGCTTTTCTCTATAATGTTAACAAGAATCTTACTAGAATGCATTCTACCCTAATGATGCAGACTTGTGAAAACTTGGAAACCAATTGCAGAGGACTGAGTTCTGATTCAAATTTTCCAAACATTTTATAATAATCATCCACAGATAAGCAAGGCCATTCCCCCCATGACTGGATTTAAATTGTATCCTCCTAACAGTGGCCAAGTCTGATCCTGTGATGTCTCCCTGCACTCACTGTTGAATTTCTTATGTGATTATCATGATCGTCAACCCTAAAACTACATGCTTCTTGCAGGGATGTAGTTTAGAGTTGCTTACACTGACTCCCAAGCCACTTTTCTTGTGAAGAAAAGTATGAACCCCGTAGTAATGGCCACACTCCAATTTGAATAATTATATTGGTCACTGCAAATAGCTTCCATTCAAGCCTTGAATTGTGTCATCTGGGCTGTAGCTATTCAATTCCTCCTACATACCCCTTTCTACTTCCTGGGAGCAAAGGCTCTGCTTAAAAAGGACTCTCCGTGAACAAAGTTAGTCACAATTCCTACAAGAGAGGCCTAGAGAACATGTAAGGAAGAATCAAAATCAAAATCTTTAGATGTTGAATTTTTTCAAAGTTAACTTTATAAAACCTATTTTGAAAGTCATGTTAATATTTATTCTCATATATCATAAAGATAAAAATTGTTATGGTACAGAGAAAAAAGTTTTGAAATGAAATAATTCTGCAGCCTCACAAAGCCCTCTAAAGTAGCACTTACATATGGCAGGTTCTGAAGAGGGACCTGGTTTCCTAGTTTGTCACCTTGGGCATGCAACCGGAAAGAGCATCCTTGCTGCTGAAAGGGACTATAGGAGGTGGTCTCAGTGATTTGGGAAAGTTACATTGCCCTGTGAAGAAGATGTGGAGTAGAAACAAAAATGTGCAAAGGAAGAGAAAAGGTGTCTGACTCTGAGGCTATGCAAGTCCTCTCAGAGTGTGGTTATGGTTGGGAGTAAATGCAATGTTTTCTGGGTTTGGTTTTGTTCTTTTCAGTTATTTACTTTTCAGTCATTATTTCAATTGTTTATTAACTTAGAACATCACTCTTGGCAAGATATTAAACTGTCCCCTTTTGGGTCATACTTGGTGTTATGGCTTTACTGGGACACAAGTGTAGACATGTAGGTACAGTTTGAGAGCTACGTAAATAATATTTTAAACAGTGACATTTTCATATAAAATGTCATGGCTTCCACAGCGAAGTCAAGGAGGAAATAATATATATAGTTAAATGATTGGTTCAAGAAATGGAAAGGTTAAGAGAACTGGGCCCTCCAGCTTCTGAACCAGATGAGGCTTCTTATCGCATGTATACTGTGTTCATTTAGCAGTTTTAATGGAAGGACTTGGAAATGTCTTATCAGATGACAGAAGGTGGTGGAGATAGAAATAAGAAAATGGAGAGAATGGGCTCCGGGTGCAATGCTGGCATCTGTGATGGAGTTTGCTTTTCCATGGTGGTACTTTAAATCTCAGTGGTAGAAAAACAATGTTGGATTTCTGTGTTTTCTTTGCTATGTTCTTAAGGGCTAAGCACATTTTGTTAATATTCTTGGTAGGTGTGTGATAATTCTGTTAATCCAGCTAACAGCTCTCTAGATTTCCATTCTGTTTATATATTTAGTTGCTCTTACACAGTGAGACTTCCATAGCAAATAACCTGGAAATTCACATGTACTATAATGAACATGTTCTTTGGCATTTATTTTCTTGGGAGGGCAGCCAGAGCTCTTTTCCTCTGCCTATTTACATGCAAGATTGTTACTTGGCAGATATATGTCAGCTTGGTCTCTCCCAATTGCAAGGATTTGTGTACACCTGGATTATTTTCATTCCAAAAGGTCCAATTAAATAATATTGTGATGTATTTACATAATTATTCAATCTAGCTTTGTGGCTGAGCTACCAATCTGGATCTTTAAATTAAAAAACATTGTGTATATGTCAATTAAGAACTTTAAAATTATTGATCCGATCTCTAGAGCTGATCCCCTAAAATATTAAGAGAGTAAATACAGCATCATTTAAGGAAGACTTTGGAGAAGATGAGCATTTAAGAGCTGCCTTTATTTTACGTGTGAGTTCTTGATTTTTTGAATAATGAACCCCATTGAGAATCGGATGAAGAATTGATGCTCTTTCCTAATAAAAAATGCTCATGTAAATAAAATTTGTGAAGTTCAGGAATTCTTATCCATGGACCCCAGGCTATAATTTTCAGAACACTGCATTATAAAATTAAGGAAAGAGGTAATGTCTGTGAAAATGCCTTGTAAACTCTAGACTTATATATACTTATGAGGCAACTGCACAATAAAAGCAAAAAAAGGATTAATTCTCATTACTACTCTAACCGATGTAGTTTGGCTCACTGGAATTTAATTCATTTTTCTACTATCTTTAGTTATCTGAGTTAATATAAAAGGCCATTATTAAGAGTCGAGTCTAAAATGCCGTCAACGTAAAACATATTTTATTCTAATACAATGTGGCTAGATATTGTTAAGTTTGATATTCATCAGCACTGGTAAAATGAACCCAACCTCAGGTGCAAATCTAATAGAGCTGGATGTTAATTAATGTGATCCAAACAACTTATCATTTCAGGCTTGCTTCTATTAGGAAAGATGTGTTATAGAAAAGTCTATTAGTTGCATGGATTCCAATTTCCTTTATCTTTATTAGTCACTGAATGGTAAGTTTCTTCTAAGCTTAATATTTTTTCATTGTTTCTCTTTATGTTTAGAGAATTGGTTTGAAACCATAAAATTATAGAGCAAGGTTCAGTAGATGAATTTAATATATTTTAATCTGATAGTATCATTTATAACTTTTAATCCAGGAGAACAAATCCATTTTGCACTCAGGTTTCAAGGTGGTGTCCAAATGTGCAATGTCAAATAGTAATAATGTCACATATGGAAAGGTACTTTATTTTCTATATATTTGAGCCTCACAGTAATCCTGTGATGAATGGGGTACCTTATTTACATTTTAAAGCAGAGTGCTCAATCTGAACACTATTGACATTACACCAGATAATTCTTTGTTTTGGTGGCTGTCTTATGCATTGTAGGATATTTAGCAACATCTCTGCCCTCTACTGTCAGATGCCACAAGTATCTCCATCAGTTGTGACAATAACAGTGGTTCACTGGCATTGACAAATCTCCTTTAGGGGCCAAAATCACCCTTGTTTGAGAATCACTGGTTTATAGGTAAAGAAACCATACCTCAGACAATTTAAGGCATTGGTTCAAAGTCATGAAGACACCAAGTATTAAAAGCCAGTTCTAGAGCCTGACTCTAATAACCAGTTCTATCTGCTTTCAACATTCCATAATGAAATTTAGGGGATACTCTGTATTATGACTCCTTTAGTGTTGAACCATGACTATCATTAACATAAAATAATATCATTAATATAAATAGAAGCCAAGAAATAACATAAACGGAATTGCTTTGTTAAATAATAAAGTAAAAAAATTACACATATGCATGTGCACATTAAAGAGAGAGAATTCACTACTGACATAAACATTTGGGGAAAATCACATAAGACAGACAAAAACTGGGAGAATTTAAGCTGTAAACTAGAAGGTGAATCCACCACTGATTCAAGTCCCCAGCAGAAGAACTGAACTTAAATAGTAGTTTAAGTGCTTAATGCAATCTGGCTACTGTTGGCACCTTTCCAGACTACCCTATTAGCTTTGGCAGTGGAATTTTGCCAGCAGTTAAATTATCAGATTTTAGTCTCTAGTGAGTAGCAGGTACAAACAAGGAAAGTTCATCCTTGCTGTTTCTAAGAGTGGCAAAGCCGTGCGCAACTGAAATAGCTGCATCCTCCAGACATATTAAGTAAATCTGGAGAAACCCCATGTTTGATAAGGTGAAAATAAAACCAGACACAATGCCTAGGCCTACAGAAACCAACTCCCTATGAAATCTGTGGGTACATCCTGGCTTCTTATGATTACATGACTTTTCCAGAAGCATGGACTGAAGGCAAGGGGATAATCCATACACCTTTTTTTATTTTTTGATGAGAGAAAGTTTTCTCCTGTCTCCTACATTAACATCCTGGAATACATCCAGTTCTCATGGGAAAACACACTCACTAGCTCATGAGTAACTTGATAAGATTATGCAAAAGAGAAAAAAAAAGTTGTAGAGATGTCTGCAGTTCCATTATACTTCAGAGGAAGTGTTAAGTTTCTTGTCCTTGTGAACAAAATAACACAGCTGGTGAGAAAAGCAAGCATTTTTCTTAAAATGGTCTTTCTCCACACTCCCAATTTCCTACTGAATCTGAACATTCCCCTCATCTTTCTTTTCCTCTCAATTCCCTAGTGATTTCTATCTCTAATAGGAATGTCGACCCTTAAAGACCTCATATCAACACTTTCCCGAAATGGGCTGGAACCTCGTAGGAGTTTATCTGTCAATTTAATACTTGTGTCACCTAAAAAAAAGTGAGCTTACTCAACCTCCTTCCCATTTCATCAATCAGGATGAAGAAAATGAGAGAGAAGACCAGAAAATATGTGACTTGCAGCTATTAACAATGCATTGTACAGAGTAACACAGAAAGTTCGTGAAGGTAGCCTGGGTAGTATACTGAGCAAGTCTCTCTTCATGGAGTGAATGAATTAGGAGGTAGGCAATGGAACAGATGGTTTAGTCTATTGAAACCAAATTGAGGGGTTAATTTGCCTGTATCTCTATTTACTCAAACTGTGCTTTAAAAGTGGACAAGTTTTCCTCCAATGTAAAACGGATGTATCTGTGTTAATGAATAGTAAACCAAGACTTCCTCTTCCTAGTCTTGCTGGCTGGTAGCATCAAGCAAGGGTCTGGGAAGATTATCAGACCTAGGTGCTCCCCTAACTTCCGGGCTTTGGAAAGGGTCACACTCTCCTTGTGAGCACCAGCCCCTATTCTATTTGGGTCGTTGGAGAAGAAAAACAGTCACATATCAAGCTATTCTCTTTTGCTCAGTTCTCCTATCTCACAAGAACCACCGATTTTGGGGTTTACTGAGGATGCTTCCAGAAAGCGAGGTGTTTCAGTTCTAAAATTGAAAACTGTAAAAGGTTTTGCACATTTTTTTGTTCATTGTCCAGGAGCTTGACCCTCCCAAGCCCACTTCTTGAGCCCTAATCCAACTCCTTGGCCAGATAAAGGATCCTACATAAATGCAAAGCACCCTCCTCTCCCCCAGAAATAGAACAAACTACTGTAGATTCCAAATTTATTCTTTGCAAGCTTATTAAAGAGTCTTACAAAGTTCCAGCTGAAGTATACTATAGCCATAAATATTCCTTAGAATTTACACACTTTAAAATGAGGCAACTTCCCTGGGTAAGGTGTACCAGAAGCAAATCGGTAGTCATTTGTGTTGTGATGATGACCATCTTCATCCTTCCATGCCATTGTGAAACAAGAGGCCATGATGCCCAAGATATTTTTACAGCATGAATGAATCTCATCACTAGCCTTTCAAATGTTCCAAGTGTATAGCAGACAGATAAACAAGACCTGCTTGGAGAAAAGTGCCGCCAAGCATATCTTCTTCATTCAGAGTGTGTTGAGTGAAGCAATTGCATTGTAACGACACACAGTAAGCAGTGCCATGCATATGCAGGTACCCTAATATTTAAAAAAAAAAAAAAGTCATTGGATTCTATGGCAGTAGACTGAGTGTGCAGATGATATTGTTACAACAACTCAGCTCTATTCTGCTGAAAAGATGCTCACTAGCAATCTTCCTTTATGTCGAAAACTTCAGAGAAGACTGTTACCTTATAGAATTTAAAAAAAAAATTAGGGTTTCAGCTAAGCTTTTGTGGAAGCACATACTGATCATTGAGAGGACAATAAAATAATCCATTTATAACTGATTCAGGCTATCAGTCTTGACCTTGATGGCTACTTGTCCCTCGGTCCATAAAACCTGCTATAGCACTTAACAAATCTCAATGGTAATCAGCAGCAATCTTATAAAATGCAGTGGGCAGAAAAGTGATGGATTTTTATAAGCAGAGAGTGAGCCATGCATGGACAATGACAGATGGAAAGATGATCTGTGGTGCCCCCATTGACGGAAAGAATTTACAAGTTCCAATCCACTACTGCAATGCTGTTTGCAATCCAAGACTTAGAAAAATCCTATGGGAGTAGGCATTCTGGTATAGTTTTCTGTTATTTCTTCTTTGGAATAAGCATATTTCTTTATTATTATTATTAATATACATCCTTAGTACTAATTTTCTTTTATCCCAAATGTACAGACACAAACTCAAATTTTTATTATGGGGCAAGTATAAATTTAAATTTCCTTTAAAATCATAAATCACACTAGGAAATGATCAACAACTTTAAGGACGACATGGTGATTTAACTGATGACAGCTATAGTGATGAGGGTGGTGGTAAGAAAAAAGGAATGTGTTTTCTCTGAAGTGTGGAATTATGTAAATTATAAGGAGATCAATATTTGATCCCTACTTCCTTAACACCTTCACCAATACACAATTCTCATCATGAGCATATTCCTTTGAGATTTTCTGTATATATATAGATAGATGGATAGATGGATACAGTGTGTGTATGTGTGTGTGTGTCTGACAAATTCACTAATAGGCGCTGCAAGATGTAAGAATCCCTAGAATTGTACAGTGACTTTAGTCCTCACATCCAGGTTTAACCTGAAAATGCTTTTGGTGACTCTTCTAGTCTAAGACACACATTCCTATGGCATTCTCCTATACTGCTAGGTACTGGTATACAGAAATGACAGAATATATATATATATTCCTCCAGTGAATGCATCTGTGCTGGTTTGAATCTATTTTGTGCTCCAGGAAAGCCATGTTCTTTTAATCCAATCTTGTAGGGGCAGATGTGTTGTGGGTGGGACCTTTTGATTAGATTGTTTCCATGGAGATGTGACCCTACCCAATCAAGATGAGTCTTAATTGTCTTTACTGGCATACTCTAAAAGATAAAAGGCAGAGAAGTTTTGAAGAGAGCTCAGAGGGCTTAGAGAGAAAATGCCCGGAGTCATTTTGGAGACAACCATTGAAACCAGAACCAGAAGAGAGGCTAAGAAATGAAATCCAGAGTTTGCCCTAGAGAAGTTAAGATAGGACCCCCAGATGCTTAGAGAGAAATGCCCTGGGAGAAACAAGCAAGGATGCACAGAAGCTGGGCTAAGATAGAAGCCCAGAGACATTTTGGAGAAAGCAACAGAAACCAGAAGCCAATCCTGGGAGAGGCCCAGCCGACTCTGGCCATGTGCCTTCCCAAGTGATAGAGGAACCACAGATGCCATCGGCCTTTCTTCAGAGAAGATTTTGTCCTATTGATGCCTTAATTGGAAGATTTTCATGGTCTTAGAGCTATAAATTTGTGAATTAATAAATCCCCTTTATAAAACCAGTCCATTTCTGGTATATTGCATTTTGGCAGCTCAGCAAACTGGAACAGCTTTCTTTTACTCAGCAAAACTCTATTCTTCACAAAGTCCATGTATTCCCTCCAAAGGGGCAGCAAAGGAATGTGAAATTACCTCTTATCTCTATTCACAGGAAGATGCAAAATGCCACTCAAAGCCTGTTTGGTGTAAGTTCTTTCTTCTATAGGTTGGAGGAAATCCTCTGGGATCACTGCTGCCCCCAATGACTCCCTCTCAGACATGGCTGATTTTTCCTAATGTCTGAAAATACTTGCAAGCTCAAATGTATTTTCTCTTCTTCTTTGCCCAGTAAATACCATTTACTCCTCATAACTCAGTTCAAATATCATTTACTCAGAGTAGTTTCCCTGTGTCTCATCACCACACATTTATTTGGAAATTACTTGATTAATTAATTGTCTCATTTACTAGACTCACAAGGGACCATCTCTATTTCTGTTCACTCTTGTATCCCCAGTGTTTCCCCTAGTGCTTAACACATAGTAAATGCTCAATCAACAGTTGTTAGTGACAGTATCAATTGAAAGCATTCAGTGGAAATAAACTTTATCAGAGCTCTTAAAGGAATGGGTACAATAGAAACCTCAAGTTCTTCATTGCTTTAGCTTTACTTAATTCAAAGAAAGGGAACCTTATTCTTGCACTTCCATGTCATCCAACTGGCAAGATTCAAGAAGTTTACTCACCTTTACTGATCTGTGTCAAGCACAAGCGTGGAAGCAAACAAAATAATACATCAGGGAAATATTCCAAAATATTGCTGAGCTTGACAAACAAATGCAACAAATAATCCTGGATTGGATTCTGGACTGGAAAAAAACTATTGGAGACATTGATGAAAGATTAATATGTACTCTAGATGAGATAACAGTATTCCATCAATGTTATATTTCCTGATTTTGATATTTATACTCTGGTTTTGCAAGAGCAAACTCTTGCTCTTTGGAAATACCCACTGAAGTATTCAGGAGTAAAGGGGTGTAATATCAGCAACTTTATGTTTATACGTGCACTTTCCAATGGCTCATAAATGTATATGTGCATATATATGCATATATCTATACATATTTTATACACACATAATAATGATAATGCAAATGTAGCAACTGTCAATGATTGGTGAATCTGAGTAAAGGGCATAAGGGAGTTCTTTGAACTATTCATGCAACTTTTCTCTAGCATTGAATTTATAAAAAAATCAAAAGTTAAAAAAAATGCTGAGGAAGGCATGTATATGCAATTTTGTATACATAAGGTATATAATCATATTAGTATTAATACACACATACATGTTTTGTGTTCCCTGTGTGACAGGTACTAGACAGAGACTTTGTGGCTGTGTTCTGTTTTGCTAATGCTGCCACTATGCAAAATACCAGAAATGGACTGGCTTTTACGAAGGGGATTATTAAGTTACAAGTTTACAGTTTTAAGTGTCCAAACTAACACATCAACAAGATGATACCTTCACTGAAGAATGGCCAATGGTGTCCAGAACAGCTATGTCAGCTGGGAAGACACATGGCTGGCATCTGCTGGCCCTGGGTTGGGTTTTAGTTCCTCTCTCAGCTCCTGTGCATACTTAGGTTAGCATCTCCAAACATCCTTCTGTCCACATCTCCAAGCATCTCTGAGCATCTCTGTCAGATCCCAAGCATCTCTCCAAAAGTCTCTCTCTCTTCTGTCTGTAGCTCTCTTATAGGACTCCAGTGATTTAATTAAGACTCACCTTGAATGGGTGGGGTCCACATCTCCATGGAAATGACTTAATCAAATCTGTCCACCTTAATCAACAGACTAATCAGTCTGCTCCCAAAAGACTGCATTTAAGAATGCAGTGGCTTTTGGGGGGACATAATATATCCAAACTGCAACAGACTCCAATATGGAATTATTTTTACAACCAATGAGCCATTCATGAAAGTCACTGATTGATGCTTTATTACAAGTGTATAAAGATAACATTAAAAAAAAATCCAAAATTCTTATTTGTCAGTACTTATGATCATATTTTCCAGCATGATAGGGAAAAACAAGTCAGTCTCAGACTATCCTACATGACATCAAATGTTATCCATTCAATAGGTCTGTTTAGGGTAAAATAGCAAAGAGACACATTGTAGATGTGTGTGTACTAGAAAAAAACTGTTTTGTTTTACTTACTTAGTGAGAGGATGAAAGTAAATCACCCTTTCAAATTTCCATGTTCCATCTATCAAATAAGCATTGCACTCCATGAAGTGGTGGGAGAGGGATCCTGTAAGGATTCTTTGTGCATCATTTTAAAATGGAGCCTTTTCCCCCTGAATCAAATCTCACTAATCCCACATGGTGACTAACTATCCTTGAGCCTCTACTCTTGAAATTTATTTAAATGAAAATAGGACAATCATGAGGAAAGGGGAGGAAGAAGTCAACATAAATGGCAAACACCATTTATCAAGTCTGATAATAATAAATCAGCATTATGCAATGCCTGACCCAGAGAGAATCCTTATTTTCCTATTTGAAAATTGGAACTGCTGTAAAAAATATAATAAAAAATTATTTCACCGATCGGTGTGATAAAGGAAGCTATGTCATGGCACTTGGCAGTGGTTTCAGAACAAAACAGGTCAGTAAACAAATGAAGTCATGACAAGGGAAGGTAATGAAGCAGGCTCTAGATGTGGCAGATGAAAACTGAAATCAGATTTTTAATGGCTGCAAATAGCTAGGACTTGTGTTTGTCCTTTTTAAAACAGTTACAGAATTATAATTAACTTAAGTACATTATCAATTTTCCATTTCAATATTTTGGACTTCATATAGATATTATCATACAGAAACACTTTTAGAAATGGAAAGCCAATTTTTAAAAATCCCTTCTATATAAATTTTTGAAACAGTTCCTGTTTCATGATATTCCAAATTTTAACAACTTAGTATGGGGCTTCTTATAAGTTCACACAATAAGGAAAACAAAAAGTAAATGTCCCCCAAAACAAAGTAGAAATCAAAAGTCTAGCAAAGTCTCCCATCTCTTAAAATAAATGTGGGAATTACTAATAATGCTGATATTTAGAAGTGACTACTTTTATCTTTAAACAACCTAGTTGAACAGATACGCTTGGTACCACATTTGGACCATTTGTTTTACCAGCTGTTTTTAAAAATATGTTCATGATGGACACATTTCCAGTCTATCGCCAAAATCGATTTTGTTGAGGACTTTTTTCTTCTTTCCACATAGGAAAGGGTATAGATATGGAAAACAACATCTGCTGAATGATCTCACAGCTTCAGAGATGGACTACAGTCATAAGCCTCATGCACAAAAACAGGAATAGCCAAAACCTCCCAATAAGCTAAGTTACTGAAGAAAGCGCCACATTTTTTTAGATTAAAGGTAATCAAATCAAACATTTTAATTCATTAATACAATCTCTGCAACAACAGTGACAGATGTTCCCTATATGGAAGAGAATCTCAATTACTCTACAGCTTGCTTAATTTTCTGGACATCCTATCAAGGGAGAGAGGGAAGATGTTCAGGGAGATAGAGAGAGGGATGCAAAGTTTTTAATTAACCATTTGCAACTACATCCTTTCATCTATTTATTCCATCTCACAAGCAGATGTACAGATAAAGGGTGGGCAAGCAATGAGGGTGTATGCAGCACCCAAAGGCTGGGTTAAAGAATCAATCATATTCTCAAGTGTCTGTTGAAGATCACTTCATGTCCCATCTGTGCTCCTGGTTTCCTAGCACAGATTTTAAACTTTCTGGTAATGGGTCATTTACAAGATACCTCATGCCCAGTCCTGCTATATGACCACCTGGTGTATCCATGGACCATTTATCACTTGATGAATAGGGTCGACCTTAGGGAACTGGTGTGTATTCAGCTGTCCAGAACCCCACATATCATCATCATCGTCATCTTTGATTTCTTCCAGCAGCTTTCCTCCCAGGACCTTATATCATGGGATTAATTCAAACTCATGAGAAAGGAAGGGATTCACTCTATTTTCAAATGGTTAGTCTGGCAGAGTTCCTTATCTAAATATTCACAGGCATTCCTTTGCCTGCCTCCTAATACAATCTTTTCATATTTAAAAAATAACATGTCCTTTCTTTCTGATTATACAAAGTAATTTATTCTATATAGAAATTTTGGAGTATGAATGACAAAAACTACCCAATTGACCACCACTTGCAAAAAATCACTAAGTTGTTAAGTTTGTTACACACAAACATAATCCTTATACCGATTCATAATTACAAAACCTCTGATTTCCAATAAAATATTCATTAAACTTGGCTTTGACTCCTTTTTAGGCTAAATTAAGTATAATATGCATTATTTAGATAACAATTATAGGAATAGGAGGTTATTGGTATTGATTACCCAAGAGACAGAAAAGGGGAGGAGATGAGAACAATAGATACAAATTCATCAATTGGTATAGATCACATTCCTTCTTTTGTCTGGAGAGTACAGTATTTGACCTTCTCTTGACACATAGATAGATTGTGTTAGCTCAAATATAAGCTAATTCAGCTCTCCAGAATAGCTCATTCTACTTTGCTATAAGACTTAAAATGAGAAAAAAATTCTAGATTTAGCACAGAGGCTTATTTTTACAGACATAAATTATCTTTCCACACAGTCCCTAGAAGTTTCTATTTTTCTTTGTCTATTTGTGTTTATAAGCTGACTTTGGCCTTTTAGTAACATTTATCCCAGTTTTTTTCCTACTTATTCATTCAATTTTGTGCCTTTAATTTATCCTTTTTTACTGAGATTGAAAAACCATCTTAATATCTAAGTAAACAATGTTCAGAATAGTAAACTTCCTGGGACCGCAGGAAAATAAATGGTTTGGGTTATGCCACCTAGTTCACAATGAAATTTTAGATTTAGAAAGGTCTTTAGTTTTCAAAACCTACTATGTCTAGTGTGGCAACATAGAGATCATTTTAATCCCCTTGTTCTATGGTTTCTGGATGTTAGTCTATTTGTTTTCACAGACCAGTATAATGTCAAATAAAATAATGTTGGTTTAGGATTCACATACTGCCAACTTTTATTTTGCTTACTAGGGATGTTATAAACAGTAACCAAAAACAAGTGCTTTTGAAAAAGATAGTCATTTTAGCTATCAAGAAAAAGAAAGGAAAAAAAAAAAAAAAAAAAGACAGGACATAATCTCAAGAATAAAGGACAGACCTGTAAATTTAACTTTATGGGAACTCAGTATATTCTCCTTCCTTTCTCATTTCACTGTGGATCAGTGAAATCTTTGGCACTCATTTTGGACTTGAGCTTGGATACCACTGCTTTATTTTACCTAACTATCTTTTGTCCTTGGTGAAGGATGATGATATCACTGACAGTTCATCACTAAAGCTTGTATTTGTTGAGCCTGTACTGCAACCACCCTCAGTCTCCACTCCTTGCTTCCCTTATTGTCCTTAACCTCCTGGTTAGTTCCCCTTTTGACCAATAGAATCTAGAGCTATGGATTTGATCCCTAAGTAGGCTAATGATAGCCTCTCTTACATGGCAACAGTAACTAATAGAACAAAGCTAATCAATCTATCACACTGCAATCTCACCATGGGCATTGTTCTGGTTTGCTAAAGCTGCCATTTTGCAAAATACCAGAAATAGATTGGTTTTATAAAGGGGATTAATTTGGTTACAAATTTACAGTTCTAAGACCATAAGTCTCCAAACTAAGGCATCAACAAGAGGATACCTTTACTGGAGAAAGGCCGATGGACTCCAGAACACCTCTGTCAGCTGGGAAGGCACAGGGCTGATATCTGCTGCTCCTTTGCTCCCAGGTTCTGGTTTCAAAATGGCTTTCTCCATAATGTCTCTGGACTTCTGTCTGTTTCAGCTCCTGTGCATTCTTGCTTATCCTGCCAGGGTGTTTCTTTCTAAGCATCTGGGGGTTCTCTCTTAGCTTCTCCAGGGCAAACTCTGGGCTTCATCTCTTAGCTTATCATCTCCAAACCTCATTCTATCTGCTAGTCCAAGCATCTCCAAGTGCCTGGGTCTGTGTGGACTCTCAGCTCTCTTGAGGACCCCAGTGACCTAATTAAGACCTACCCTGAATAGGCAGGGCCATGCCTCCATGGAAATAATCTGATCAAAAGGTCTCACCCACAGTTGGGTGGGTCACATCTCATGGAAACATTCAATCAAAAGATCCCACTGATAATAAATCTGCATCCACAAGACTGGATTAAAAGAACATGGCCTTTCCTGGGGTACATAACAGTTTCAAACTGGCACAAGCATTCTTCAAACTTGTGAAGGGGTGGGTCTAAAAATATTTCTAAAAGATAAAAAACACGGTGAGTCTCGTTTCTCATTTAACTTTCATAGAGTTTAGTTCTATTATGATGTTTTTAAATATTTACCGTGAATGTCATGAAATGAGGGCATGTTCTTTCCAGTTCATCAGAGTTCCCACTAGTGCTGATTGCATCAGAACTAGTCTGGTTCACACATTCATGTAACCCAGTTGGCCGTGTGAGACTGAGTTTGCATCTTGCTTTATAGTGAAAGCTAATAATGACTAAGTGTTAATAAACAAACAGACCATATGGTAAAATACCCATCACAAGCAGAATGGGAGAAAAAGAAGTTGAATTTATTTTGTTATGTCCCTAACATGTTATCAATAGTGCTTAATTTACCCTTGTTTTACTCTTCTTTTCTACAGTCTCCTTTGATTGCAGAGACCTAGTAAAACACTAATTCCAAATTAGACTATTTTGAAAAGCCGGTCCCTACAGGCCCAGCTTGCCAAAGCCTCTCCCAATGATGCTATCTTTCTTGTCTCCTCACATCATATCATCATTTTGTTTTTTGCTTGTTTTTAAATGGCAGTTCAGAACTTATAACTCCAGGCATAGCAGCAAAGTATGGGGCCTTGCTAATGGAGGAAGCTCATAATGTTATTATTAAGCATCCCGGCTCCCAAAAGTTAATTTTATGCTCCTTCTGGGGTTGGGATGCATTAGGATCTGGCTTCGTAGTTTATCTAGTATTCATATATGAGTTTTTCATACTACTTCGACATATATTACTAATGTTAAAGATATTAAAAGGGCTAAGCGTTAATTCTCAAAATAAAATCCTTGAGTGATGAATGTCATTTGAACAGTAACTCTACATCAGGCTTTGGACATGTATTTCCATAGCCTGCTTATGTCGAATCTGCTGCCAGGTGGTAGAACACATTATTCACCTCAGGACACAAGATGCTCCTTCCTGCACCACCCTGTATAATCCGTTACCTCCAACATGCAGAGGGCTCAGATATAAATAAATGCTTTGGATCACAATGCAGAAAGGAGTCTTATATGTCATGCCTCCTCAATTTAGTTCTCCCCATTCACTGCCCATGTCACCAAGAATGTTTTTTTAGCTTTCCCTACAAAACTTACAGAGCTACAAATCAAAAAGTACAGGGAAAGAAGAGGTGGCCAGAAGGTTGCAAATATCATATCTCTGTCATTCCGACATTTGTCAGCTCAATATCCCACAGCCAAGGTTGGGGAAGAATTACTGGGATGTGGGTTGGAGTTCAAGGCAGCTACTGTTGGAGAGGTATGAAAGTGGGGGAGAAGACAGCCTACACCCCAGCAATAGCAGAGAGTTCAATAGACAGTTTTGCCAAAGGAAGGACAAAACATCAAGCTCTTAGAAAAAATGCAGGGTAAAAGCTGGGTGAAGAGGACCCTGTTTTTGTTTGTTTGTTTTTTGCCATATTTCATTTCTTATAATACTGGTATATTCGAAACAGTGACTGGAAATGTCCTTTAACAGCTTTTAATGTCCTACAATATCCCAGGTGCTCCCATGTGCTTAGTGAAGAATTCAACAAATATTCTGTAAGATTGACCATAAAATGGGCAGGAGGAATTAATGAATAAAATAATTACTACAAATTCCTAATCTATCAGATTTTTCTGAATCAGAGGTCAGCAATCCATGGCCTGTGGACCAAACCCAGCACAACGGCTGTCTTTGTACATGAAGTTTTATTGGAACACAGCCACACTCATTCATTTACCTACTATCTCTAGCTGCTTTTGCATTACAACAGCAGAGTTGTGTAGTTACAACAGGGGCTGTAGGACCCTCAAACCCTAAAACATTTATTCTCTGGCCTTTTACAGAAAAAAAATATTGCTAACCTTTGCTCTAGGTGATTGATCTGACAAATTTGAATACTTGGTAATACAATATTGCCAATACTCTTTATCTTCAAGAAGGGGGTCTTCTGCGCTCCAAAGGTAAAATGGAAATACAACTCAGTGACAAAAGGCACTCAAGCATTTTCAACTGTAAAAATTTTCCAGTTTAGGATCCTGCTACGAAAATGTTCAGGACTTCTGTAATTTGTAATGAGACGATCAGATGCTTGAACAGGCCACAGTCTCCTTGGAAGAAGGAGCCTAATAAAGGCAAACACACCTGTAAATGATGGGCTACTTTAATAATGACTTTTAGTCCTTTATAACTCCGTTTAAGATTATTTTCTTGCACAGAAAATTCAAGGGGCCAAAAATGGCTTTTTTGTTGTTGTTGTTTCAATTTTTTAATAGTTTTAGATATGTAAGGCAAGAAAGTAAGACAAGTAAATGGAGAATAAACAAATGGGTATGGATTTATGAGATGCCAAGAGGACACAGGTTGAAAGGGCTAAGGTAAGAAATACAGCTTCTCAGGTACACTTCCAGTTATGATTTTCATTAGCTGTAACAACTAAAATACTGTGTTTCAAGGGACATAATTATTTCTGAAATAAAGAAAATACAGCATCGTATCCCAGCTCTTAATAAGGTGTTCTATTCTTAGAATCCTAACATCAGTAAGAGGTGGCTATTATCTGACAGTAGGTTCTGAACAGGTCTGCTAATGAGTAATGAGACAGAAGCCCCCAGTACACTAATAATTACAAAGGAGAAATCAAGAAAGACAAACCTCTCCTAAGTGTTGGTATTTCTCCCCAATATTGGAACAATTCCACCTCCACAGGAAACCAGAGTAACTCATTTCCACCACTGCTCTTTGGATAAATCATAGTTAAACAATCTTATAACCCCTATCAACCAAGCTTCTCGAAGCCTTTAGATAGATAGCAATGAATACATTTAACAAGTATTTCCCAACCACTTAATGTGCTCAATACACAAATTTTCTTCCATCTTATCAAGGAGGCAGGTAGCTATTTCACGGCCCAACTTACATGCGGGTCAATGGAGAGGGAACACTATATAATGAGATCCAGGTTGCACAGTGGCCAGTGTGTGGGCTCAGGGGCTAGTTGGCTTGGGTTCAAATCCCATTTCTGCAACTTCCTTGCTGTGTGATCTTGGACAATTTATTTAGCTTCTCTGTGCCTCAGGTTACTCATCTTTAAAATGGAGATGATAAAAATAGCACTTCACAGGTTTGTTGTGAGGATTAAAATAGTTAAAATGTAAATTACTTAGGACAATACTTGTTTGTAATAAGTAAATAATATTCACTGAATGAAGAAACAAAGACTTATCAGTGGCAACCTACAGATGAAAGCCTGAAAATTCACTTATTAAGACACCTTATTAATTCTTATATATGCTGTCATTTAAAGTTGACCACAGGGGCAATTACACCTGAAAACAAATCAAAGTAAAATGTTGCACTATCAGAAGCCCAATTAGAGAATCTGATTGTCAAATTAGAAGGACTAATAAGATCCAACTCTTTCCTTTTAATTCCCAGATCTCTCAAACTCTTCTCAAAGCAATGATTAAGTATCTAACAATAAAATGATATTAAGAAAAAATCTGCAGTCGTTCTCTGCAATGCAATGGTTCTCATGCAGTTTTTAGTGTTACTATACCAATTTACCGTGAGAAAATGAAGAAGCAAAGGGCATTGATCTATTTCACTGTACAGCTGGTTAATTAAAATCCATCAAATATCATAACTAAAGTTCAATATATTTAAAAAGTTACAAAAACATAACAACTGAGTAATGAAATCATGCTGGAGATTATAATTATGTGCTAAGAAACGCATCTACTATGATCTTTCTAAAGCTCAGAAAACACAATGTGAAAACCTAAGAAAACACTGCTCAGCTTCAGTGTCACTAAAGGAGGAATATTTGGCAACATTATTTTGAGGAAACAAAATTAGTCAAAGCAGACATTCTCAGGAAGGCACAGGCATACCTTTTGTGACATTTACAAACTGAATGTCAGGAGTCCTAGCTCTGTTTCGTCGTCATTGTTTTGCCATTTATACAACCATAATGCATTTAAACTCCGTTTTATCTGTGCCTCCAAAGCGGGACTTCCTTGGGGCAATAAGAAAACTCTATTCACATTTGGCTCCACAAATGAGCACAGAATAGTTCCAAAATTTAGTGGTTTCATAAATGTTTACGCCTGATCCTCTGTGAACACTGCAGTCGAAAGTAAATGGATATGAGAGTCAAACAGATTGGGTTTGAATCTTATCTCTGCCACTCACACGCAGGACGTACCTTGGAGAAGCAAACTTTCTGCATCTCAATTTTCACAATCGCTTAAATGGCCAGAAAATTTCTATCTCATAATAACATAAATGAGATTTAAATAAAATACCACATGTGAATGCACCTGGCTGATAAGGAATTTTAAATACAGACATTATCAAAAATCAAAATGTATACAATTACAGTCAAATAAATTATATTGAAAACAAAAGTAATAAAAAAACTTCCCACTGCCTCATTATTTTACTGCATTTTACCATTATCTATGCTCTTGAGATTATTGATATCTATAGTATCTGTCTGGTGAAACTACTATGAATCATACGCTACTGAGCAACTCCTCCCAACTCCAAGTTTATGCTGTCATACTGGTGGCTTGAAATCAGCCATGGTGGGAATATTTTACGTTGCAGAAATCAGCAACCACAGATCAGGACTTTTTGTGTGTGTGCACGGGCGTACGCCAGTTTTCAAATATGTATCAGCAGGCCATTGGACCTGATTCATTATCAATACCCTCTTTTCTTCTATTGCTCCTTCCCTCCCTCCCTCCCTTCTTTCCTTCAATAGAAAGTTCTTCTTGGTATATAGAGCCCATTAACTTCCTCTTGCTTTGCCTCTCTCTCCCTTCCCTCTTACCCTTAAACCAAGAGAAGCAAAGAGCCACCCAGATGTGACTGAAACAATCCCTCATAAAACCATGTGCAGAGAAAAGCTTTCTCTTCTCCAGATTAATTATATGAACTTTTTCTCTTAAAACCTATTTCAAACAATTTTATTCTGTTACCTGAAACAAAGAACGTTTTTAATGATTTCCTACTCAATTTTACCAATAAGGGGGTGAAATGGTGTTACGAAGTTGTCATTTTCCTACCACTGGTATCAAACAAATCAGAGCCTTCTGAGATATGCAGCAAATTGCCTGGATAATCATAGGTGTAACCCAGCATTTGAAACATTTAACTGGGTGCTTTCTCCAGTTAAATGTCTCAAGAAATGCAGGCTGTATCCTCAGAACCAAGGCTACTGCTGTGTGTCCTGTTCTTTGGAAAAGAAAAAAATAAAGAATTTAGGTCCAAGCGGAAGTGTTGGTTCTCTAATGCTTCCATGAATTTAAATGTGTGTGTGTGTGTGTGTGTGTTCATTATATCATTTGACTCAGAAGAATCAAAAAATAATCTTACCTCCAAATAGGCCTTAGGCAGAACCAGTGAGTTAAAAGAGCCTTTCTTTTTCTTTTTCCCCTCAGATGCCTTGTCGAACACATTTATATTTTAGATTAAAATACATAAGCATAGATGAATTTTATAATAAAACACACCCAGATTTCCACAATTTTCTCACCAATTCGGGATCAGGCACTGCTCTGCAGAATTAATGATGCTCCCTCACTAGCATTTTCTGAAAAACCTTCTGTTGTCCTGTTCCTGAAGAAAAGATTCTGACTAGAAGATTGTTAATTTGGGGAAAAACTCTTTGGAAATTGGTCTCATTTGAAATTCGTTTAAGGATTAGCATGTTTAATCAACCCAAAGAAAGCAACAAGAGTTTCTTATTGTTGTTGATGTAGTTGTTGTTTGGCTATTATCATTAGTCATTTCCCACTGTAAATTTTGCCTCCTTTTTTCAGGTAAAAAGTACAACTTATGACCTTCATATGCAAACCACAGTATCAGCCTTACAGTTCGACTGAGAATTAGTTTTGCTCCTTTGTGAAGTTTCCTGGGGTAAGGTTAAAAGTAGAGACAATTGGGAGATAAGAAATAAAGGGAGACGATTTCACACCACGTACTACAAACAGAGAACAGAATCACAGAACTACAGCACAACAGTGGGCTCCAAGATGGGATGCAAGACAAATGTGCTAGACAAGAAACACACAATTGACTGCTGTGCCAAAGAAAGCAGACACAAGAACAAAACCATACAGAGAGGCTGCGAAAGCAGCTCTTGGGGCTGCTGTGACCCATCGGAAATAATAATAAAAAACGAGAACCCATGGAATTATAATTACAAAAGAAAATTATCCCCACAACTTATACACTGGACTTGCTGGGTTAGCCTGCATGTGTCACTTGGATGAAACACAAGATGGCGCCATTTCAGCCCATGCATTGGTGATGGAGGCCATGGTTAGTTGATTAGCTACAAAATTGTCACTGCATGCCACACAATGATCCTGGGCTTGTCCAGAAATAAAAGATACAACAAATATTCTACATCTGCAATAAAATTCTTTTTATGCCATCTGAAATTTGTGGGGAGGGATGTGTGTCTCTGTTGTTTCTGCATATATTTTTTTTTTCTGACTGATTTGTCATCTTTTTTATTAAGTACACTGTCATAAGGGGAAGACTAAGGGTAAGTAGTTTGTGCAGATGTGGGGAAAAACAAAAAGGGAAAAGGAAGGAAATTAAAAGGAACTTATGTATAGGAGGAGGAGGAAGAAAACACAGTATTTCATTCTTTGGTACACAACTTTCTTGGATTTTGGGGGGGTTTGTTTTGTTTGCAGCATAAATACTGGAGGGATATGCTGAAGTGGGAGAAACTTGAGATTAGGATGGCAAGAAAAGATTTTGTTGCCTTGTTTCATTTGTATATCTATATATCTCTTAGTATTTAAAAATTATGATTATAATTACTCATAAAAGTATAGCCATGAGTTAAAAATTGCCATAATGACCAAAATACTAAATATGAATCAAAGCAAAATAAAGTAAATTGAACCACCAAAAATTCATGCGGCACAAGATGAGGTGAAACGACAGAAAATGTTCTTTAAATATATACAAGGTATATATCTATTTATATATATACACAGGAAAGTGCATATACGTATAGATATATCTGTATAATTTTTTTTCTCTCAACCCCTCCCAAGGATAACTGAATTACAGAATCACCATTGTAATTACGATAAAGAATAAAACAAAACCTAAAGAAAAATCAACATGCTTTGTTCACCAAGTTATAACAGTTTCATGCATGTCTGTGTTGGCTGATGCTGGTTAAGAATGATGGCATGAATTTCTGTGTAAGCACATGATTGATGGCAGGGGCTGTTAATCTCTGCTTACATTAGTCTAATATCATTTATACTGTGTCTATATATATATATACACATCATAGCCAATAATGATTCATCTATATGTCTATATATATCATTCCATATATATAGACACTATGTATTTAGTATAAACATATTATTTATATACATATATTTATATATACACACAGTACATGTACTTGGGCCTAATGGGACAAAAAAATTCAGAACAGAAAGAATAAAAGAAAACCCATAAAAACTTCCCCTTTAAAACCCAATCCTTTTGTATGTGTGTGTGTGAGATTGCTTAATAATGTGATTAAGCTCATTCTTTGTCTACTACTTGCATTGGCAATTGAAATCAGGAAGTTCTTACGAGTTTAGCTTGACATTTTCCCTTCACTGTGTCCATCCTTACTGTGTTACCTAAAAAGCATTGGTACTATACCATACTACGTATCTGGAGTTCAAAGAAAAGCTTGTTACTGAATTGTACTAACTTTTCAGTCATAATGAAATTAGAAATTCTGTGCCCCAAATCTAAGACCTAGGAGAATGTTCTTTGCAGCTAACTGATTCTGTCACTGGTTGGTATCATCTCCTGTGACTTTTCCTCTCTGTCCTTGGTTGGAGCATGTCATTCTCTAGATCAGAGACCTCTCCTTAGAGTTTTCGTAATATCCCAGGCATTTCCATTTATTGTGAGTTCACATTGTTTCCTCCTTTCCCTTCCCTTCTTTCCATTTCTTACACTTATTTTTATTTCCTGTCTTCCCTAATATTCTGTGAACTCCCAGAAAGAGCCTCGTCTTACTTATTTTTCTTTTCTTATGACCATTCCACTGCCTACATACAATAGTCAAACAAAACATTCATGTAAATAAGTGATTTATTTAATTTTGAAATAGAAGAGTAAAGTCTTACTCTGAATTTCAAAGTATATTATCACAAAGCATTTGAAAGGCACATATTTATTCCAATGGCTTAAAAATTAGCTTGGGTGCGGGTGGAGTCAGGTAATAAAAAGTGACATAATCTCACTTTGTAGGTTAATGAATTAAGATAGAATTATGCAATTAAACTGGCAATATTATGCTCCCATGAACATAATCAGTGAATTTTCAGATCAGTTAAGGAAATTCAAAACAGGATAGGATCAAGCCTAAACAATGTGTATATTGGACATGTATTACAACTCAGATGTAAAAATGACTACTATCCACAGCCAATAATGATTCATTTAATTCATTAATTTTACACCTATTTACACTCCTCCTTCTAAAGCTAAAGTATTTATTTCAGATTATTTCCATTATCCTTTTATTCAAAGTGTTATTAAATGGACCCAAACTCTTCAGGGTGAATTTATGAACACTGTGATACTCAAACATCCATATGACATTTTATTTAAGCATTTAATATTCTGTACACTGAGTAGCCACTTTGACTAATTTAAACATGATTGCATTTTTCTCTCATGAATTCCCATATAGAAAATCTTTCTAAAATTAAATAAATAAGTAAATAATAAATATCCAATTCTTTGTAATAAAAACATACAAGTTGCTAACTCTAATGGCAAGTGTATTTCTATAAACACAGAAGATTATAAACCTCATATTTAAGGTCAGTTAGCACATTTTTTCTCATCTACAGATTCTGTTAAATAATGCTCTACTCTTCCTTATCCATTTAACATTTCAATTGCATTTTCTACAGTGTTCCAGCAAATAAAAGCTCTAATGATTTGGTATGTTTTTAACAGCCGAGTGCCAGATTTTTATATTATAAACACTTTACTGAAGTATCCCAAGCCGATAAAGATTAAGAACCCAGTTCCACTTGGAAAACACAAGTACAGTTTAAATTTGGTGTTCCGCCAAATTTAAATTCACCCACACTGGGTTGAGTATTTTAAGAGTCTGGCTAGAAGAGGGGACCCAAGTAGCAATAACATCAAATGCAAACGTGAGAACTATGGACTTATGGAGTAAAAATACATCTGAGAACCACTCTGGGAATAGTAATTTTTTTTGTGATCTCAGATTACTGCCATTAGTTTAAACATCTCCCTCAATCCAACCATTATGAAAGTTGTTTAGCACAGTCCTATTGACAGATGAATGTGTTTTCATCTTAACTTCCTTTTACTGTCTCTGCCCTCTGGTGGAAGTGCTGTCCCTTGAGATTCGATCAAAGGACACTCAAAAAAGTTATGGCCAAAAACCATGGCTAATTGACAACCAGAAAAATGACTGGATATCAAGTGGATGAATCAATACATTTTGAAATGATAGCCAAGCCTATTTTCCAGGGGAGAAAGGTATTTCTTTCATTGTTTCTGCTGTTCTGTCCTCCCTACCCCCTGACCAAAGACTTTCAGAATATTAAGCCTGTATATATATACAAGATCCAGGAAGGTAATTTCTAATTATACAAAAGCTAATCAAAGAATAAATTGTTTTGATGTTATTTCTATTTCCAAAAATGAAGATATTGGGAGTAGCAATAAGGATGAGGGAGGGAGATTAATTGGAAAGTGAATTTCATCAATTTCTGCATTTCAGAATTCATCCTCAAATTTCAGATAAATGTGAACATGCTAAAGATTTTAATTGCTCCTTGGCCTCCAGAATCTCAATAGGGAATCCCATTTCTTATGGTTACTTGGCCCTTTTACAGCTCATCTACTTTTCTTATTGGATCCAAAGAGGTAAGCAGGACAATGAAATATGAATTTACTGCAAGGAAAGGATTTATATGCAGGACATGAATCTGAAATATTAAGCAGACTCTGACTTCTGTAGAGAACACAATCAATATTTATAAATTAGAAAAGTTAAAATCCTGACTCTCACCTTTACATACTGAAACAGTTATTCAGATATTCTTCTGAATATTTTAATTGGGTGTCTATGGCTTCATTATGATTTTATAGTTAAAGTTTCAATTCTGGATCTTTAAAACAAATGTACAGAAAATGCAATCTTACCTTTGACTCACTATAAAATGATCTAGTTCCCAGGAAAAGAAGGAAGAAGGGATGGGATAAAGACAGAATTCTCTTCGTGGAAGAAATGTAGAGGCTGTGTTTTTTGTTTCTGCTTTTTTTTTTTTTTAGGAAAATGTTTACTTGTGTGAAGTCATAGATTTTAAATAATTCAACAGGCTTTGTTTTAGCCATTTAAAGGGAGATGAAGTTGAGTTTTGAAAAATGTTCTTCAATTTAAATTTAAGATTGAGTTATTTTTGAGAGTCAAACTAATTTGGTCAACAAATGCTAACTAAGCTTTCACCCTGTGCCTCACTCCCATGGTTTAGTAAATTTTTGGTACTCATTTAGGTATCTTCTGGGGAAAACATACAAGGGAAATCCATTGGATTTCAAGGTTTCTACGACCATCATCAACTGAACTCAAAAAAATTTAGGTTGTCTCCAAACATGATATGACTAATCCACAGTGACCCTTTAAGTGTCAAGTGGGTTTTGGGTGTGAAGAGACAATTGTTTACATCTGACTCAAAACAACCAGCAGCTTTGAAATTTACTTTGATTGAATGAAAATTAAATTGGGAGAAAAAAATCTTCTCATTTAAAATTTGGTGCCTACATGAAAATAAAACTTGTTGAATTACATCATACACTAAATGGCTTAAATTTGTGAAAAGTGAGGACTTCAAATGGATCTAAAGAAACCAGGAAATATCCTGTGGAACTTTAATGCCTGGCAATTTAGACACATAGAAAATAATGAACTTGCTAACAGAGTGAGAAAAAGGAGTAAGGGGAAAAAAAAATTAAAAAAGAATAAAAAAATAAATTTTCCCTGATGCAAAAAACGGAAAGAGACTTCCTGCTACTTCCTTTTACACAGAAGTTATTTAGAAAATTTGTAATTGTAAATGGTTTCCCTGCCCCGTTGAGATGCATATAAATCTTTTAAAAATCTAAATAAGCCTTTTCCTAACTTTACAACCCAGGAATTTCTTTCTCAAAGACCTGAGAATATCTCTCTGAAATATAAACATCCATTTCAACGGGAGTTTAGCTTAGGCCTCTGGCTCAAGTAGCAACCATCTACCTGTTATAGAGAAATTAGAAGTTTATTAATTCCTTTGGATAGAGGCAATTAGCAAACACAAAGACCACCTCAAATACTAGGTGAATTTAGGATGAACTATGTTTGACAATACTTCTTACTTGAGGACTAGTGTTGTTTATCTTGAGAACACACATGCAATGGGTTATATCTACTTGGCTATATAAAAGGATGAGACAGCTTTCTTTCTTTGAAATCTCTTCAGCAAACTGCCTGTGATATATTGCATTCCATTTTAATGCTTTAATGCTTATTCAATAATAAAATTGTTTTTCTTTTTCTTCACCTTTGTGGAAAGGTTTTCTGGGTTGGGAGATTTTGTTTTTAATTTTATTTTTCCAAACAACGGCTAAGTAATTGTTAAGCATAATAGAATCTGGTCTAGGTAATTAGTCCAGTTCAATGGTTTTCCACCAAGCATTAGTCTGGGAAAGTATGCTTTTGGAAACTGAGGCAGTGAATTAAGAGGTCAAAACCAGAATTTTAATCTTAATATTCATATAGCACCCCAGGATTAATAATTTATATCAAAATTATGCACCATTTTCCATTGCTGCATGGTCAATGGAAGCCTTCCTATTAGTAAGTATAAAACCCAGCCCCAACAACCGGTTTAAATGGTTCTGATTTTTAATCCCTATTGTTTTTAGAAAATGTGAAGGCTGGTGGCTCTGTGTAAATAACCCTCATCAGCATTAATGTGGTCCCCAGGGCAAAACCTCTTTTCTCTGCACCAACAGGAATATCTACCTCCTTCCCATATTACAACACGCTTCTGATATAATTCCATCTGTATCCATATCACTTACAAAGAACACTTTATAGGGTGAATAAATTTAGAAAGAGGAAATGCTCATTCACCCAATGTGATGAGTAGAATAATTCCAGACAGAGGGGATCAATATCAGCCCCTTAGTGATGCATTTAGCGCCTTCTGGGTGGGGACTGTCACCTGCTTTCTAAAATATATATATCCCCTCCTGTGATACCTTGCAGAACCCAACAGGTGGTTTTAAAAATGACCTTTGTCTTCCCCACTCACCCCATGTAATTATATTATGCAAGAAAAGCTGGTATTGAATTTGTGTCCTCTGCTTTTGAACCAGATGAAACAAGTGTGCCACCACTAAAAAGCAAACAGATTTAGTCTGGGGACATTCACATTTAGGCCTGTGCAAGTTCAATACCAAATGGCAAACATTTATGCACAACCTGTGCCTATGAGATCGGCAGAAGCCCTCTGCCTTGTGGAGGAAGTGTGTATGTGTGTATGGGGTTCTCAGTGGGGAGAGTGATGGCTCAGTTCTTAAGTAAAACTTCACCTTTTATAAGAAGGCTTAAAATCTAAGGATTTGCTAAACATTGTTGCATATACAGGTGTCACTGCTGAGAAGGCAAGAAAACCAGAGACAGGATAAGCAGAGAATCCAACTTAAAAGTCCAGCTATCTTAAACTACTGGTCACAAACTCAGTTAACATTTATCTTCATTGGGTATCATGCCAAAATCATATCTGAATTCTTAATAACTAGCACACTGTCTAATGTAATTATTGGCCTTCAAAAAATATCTGTTGAACTCAATTATATTGGTGGGGGAATTTAGAGAGTAAAATTCTTTATTCTATTTTCTGACATCTCATTTGTGAAAATTAATAGAATAGGAAGGACTCAAATTGAGGGATACATTGTATTCTGAGTGTTTAGGAAATATTTATTGAGTGACTGAATGGATGAATGAATTAATGAATGAGAACTTGGTGCTCATGTTCTGGTATGGATTATCTTTATCTGTCCTCTAGAGTTAAAACCTCACTTTAGCATACTGAGATTATTACCTGATAACCTGAAAAAATCTGATTAACTGGGCTACATTTACTTTTCCTTCCACCTCCTGCTGAATTCCCGAAGGAACAAATCACACTCTGGAGTGGAAAGGCCTTACATACTATGGATGTGTCCTTATGTGCCCTACACACAGGAACCCACAGAACTTCCTGAATCCAATGCCACTTGCAAGATACCAGTCAGGCTTCAGTGAAATTTGAAATCCTGTAAAATCATTTTGGGCTAAGAAAGGGAGGGTTTTTACTTTTATGATACTTTTATTAGGAAGATCAAATTTCTCTGGAATTAGCAAAAGAAAAAAAGTGAAGGGCTCATCTTTTTTAAATAAATGAAAAAAAAAAATTAAACCACCAAAGAATCAACTGGAAAATTCTATTTATTTCTTTCAGACGTTGCAGAAATAAAATCCTAACCCAACTCCAGCTTTTAATTCTGTTAAATGTACACAGAAATTCGATGATATCTGTTCTCTATTATATATATACATAAATGTTTAACTTATAGCAAGTCTCAAAACAGATGACTTGGCAAAGTTGATAGGAAATAATAAGGGACTGCATTTGCCTGCTGGACATTATATCATATATTGTTCACTATAAAGAAAGACCATAAAACATCAAAATGTATCTGGGTCCAAATGGGGAACACTGAAGCTTCTAATTGCCAAAGTCCTTTCAACTTCAGCACAGTAGATACATTTTGAAGCATCACAGCCGTTGACATGGCATGATTCAGTACTAATTTTGATTTACTGTACTATAATGCTTCAAAGATTCTGTAGACACACAATGAACAAAATTAGTATAAATATAATACCATGTTATCTGCTGTTGAAATCCCATGGAAAAAAATGTTTTTTGTTTGTTTTGGTTTATTTTGGCTTATTTTATTTACAATTTTGCAGCTTGGAGTTTAAATGATATTTATCAATCTTTATGCTCTACCTTGGGTTCACCCTTTTTTTTGACATTATTCCTAGATAGCCCTCTTCATGCCCCCACCCTATCGATTGCATAGCTGCCACTAGCAGCTACACATTTGCACTTCTGGTGATTAAGCTTGGCATTGATTGCCCAAAGTTAGGTCCTACACCAAGGAGTTTTCTTTAACAGCCATCAAGGGACTGACTTTGACGTTCCCTGGGGTATTTTTGCTCATTCCATGGGATTTGATGCTTTCCATTTTATATCAATATTTATATACGTATATTTATACATATATAGATATGAGAAATACACACACATTAACACACTATAATATATATAAAGCACGTATATATTGACATATATGTATGTATTGTTTTTTGCAAATAAAAAAAGGAAGCAAGCAAAAAAGACTGACCTGACCTACCTGTACTCGGCTCACATTCAACGAAGTCTTCATCATCGCTGGAACATTCAGCAGATGAAACAAGGTCATCTGATGTTGGCTATACATAAGCAAAGGAAAACAAAAATATGAGGTTAGGTAGAGAGAGAGAGAAGAGATAAGGAAACCAATGAACAGAGCCATCAAAGGATTATCACTACGTCACATCTCCCATGATTATTTCTGTTTCTCTTCCCTAAAGGGGGTATGCCATAGGATGGAGCATTTTTAACTCCTGTGTAAGGTGTGAACGGCTCTGGGTCCAGACAGTCTGCATGGATCTTATGTGAAGCTTAATGGCCCAAGGTATTTCCAGGAGATTCCAGCCTATGATGTCCCGATAAATCACATTGTGAAGGCTGACTCTATGCTGATTTGATTTCAATTTAGGGAAATAGAAGGTCAAGGAAAGGGATGTTGCAAACAGTGGACAGCACAGAAATGCTCTGTGGCTTTGAGGGGGTTTCAGTACATATGGTGTGCTGTCTCACGTGTGTGATTTGGTGGTAGTGAGTCTACACGCTGGTGTAATTAATGAATGCTGTGCAATGCCGTCTGTTCAGGAGCAGCATAATGGCTTCTCTTGCTAGCAGCAATTCCTTCATGTAATTGCTGCAATTAGCTGAATTAGCAATGTGGAGCAGCAGAGAAATACCACGGCAGCCTCTGGACACAAGTTAAGGCTGTTCCTGGAGAGAGCTGAGGATTTTTTGAAAGCAGTAACAGTAGTTCAACTTAAGCCAGTTCTTTGATTCTACTGAGTCCTACAGAAATTCCCCAATGCCAGGAAATCTGCTGCAAAAAGTAGAGGGGACTCTGGGTATTGCAGTAAGAAGGGTTCTTGCTGCATGGTAGGTAAGGAAACTGATTTCTGTATCTAGTACATAGTGCAATGCACAATGAACAAATGAATGAATTTAAAGATCTTATTCAACAATGAAACTTTTGACCTACTTTATTTACAAGAGTACCCAAAATATAGTAGTTATTGAATAAACGCTTGTTTCTTTCCTCTTCTTTATGTTAATAATATTAACTGACTTGCCAGTTTTATGATTTCAATGCATTGATGTCTGTATCCATATTCAAGACGAAGAGGCAATAAAGAAACTACATTCTAGCCTTTTAAGCAATTCTTATAATCCAGGTGCTGTGCTTGACATGTATATATACTTATTAGTAATAATTATTGTTAATTAACTAGACACAGTCTCACAATACCCTGTGACAGGGATTATTATTATAATTTTAAAGAAAAGTGAAGTTCAGAGAGGGTAAGTGAGTTGCTGAAGGAGGCACAGCTCTTAAGGAACATAGCGGAGGTTTGAACAGATACATCTTAGTTCAATGCCTATTATCTGTGGCCCCACAGTAGATTTCTTGACACCTCCTCTTACATGACAACCATCGGCTTAGTATTTGCAGAAAACATCCTTTTTAAAATAGACATAACAGATAAAGGATTACTGGACACAGGAAAGAATGGTAGAAAAACCACATTAGGTCATTGATTTCACTTAATTGACAGTGGCAGAGAGGTGTTTCAACCATGCTATCGATCTTTACATCTTCACACCCTGAAGTTACTAGAAAAAAATAATTTTTGATGCAACTTCTTTTCTACTGCACAGTACAGAAATGTGCATTTCATTTTCAGAAATTGAAGCTGGAAGTTGTATCTTGGGCCACTATTATTTACCTTAGAGAAATGGTGAGCATGCTTTCTTGGTATTTCCTAATGTGATGGGGTCCTGTACGGGTTCACCTCCAGTTATTTAGGAAAGGAGGCAATTAAGGGGGTGACAACCAGAGATAAGGGAATAAATGCTAACTGTACAAATGAAGAAGGCAGTTATAAGAGGAAAATGCCATTTAGGAAGGACCACAATCATTGTTTGATAGTTCTAAAGCATGCATTCTCATTGGGGGTGATACTGCTCCTAAGGCAGCAAAACTGGTTCTTGGGTAGGGGAATCTTAGATATGATAATGGTTTGTGTCCCTCAAAAGGCGACAGTACATACACAGATTTACAGTATATCTGTGATATTAACATTTCATGGGGGCCAGGGATAGGTGATTAGGGGGAAAAAAGGTCTATGAAACTCCTTAGTGGAGTGATAATGAAAAAGAGGCTGAGAAACACTGTTGAACTGAAAATGGATTGTGGGTGACTTGAATGTAAGTACCTTGCTGAAATGGCCTGCGTAGGGCTTTTGGTCCCTAGCATTGAGTGAAAACTGGTGAGTTAATTAAAAATCTCATCCCCATACTGAAGACCACACATTAAAGTTTAAAAAGGCCATGGAGCAAAGGAATGCGAAGCACATAAAACTCAAATAGAAACCAAAAAAGCATTAACATAATATTTGTGGTATCTTTAACTTCTTATACCTAGAACTAGAACTTTAACTTAATTTTTATGGTCTAAAAGAAATAACATACATTTATTTCAGGAAAAGCTCCAGAAGCTTTGAGGTTGATGGGCTACTTGCTGTTTTCCTTTCAGCTTCTTCCACCCTCCCTTAATGCTCTGGTTTGGGTGACACCGACCCCACGCTCTTTCCCCACCCCCACCCCCACCCCCACTTCGGTCCCAAGAGTGGAGACCCCGACCCCCACTGCAGACCCCATATGTCAGCTCTTCCATGTTCTGACTGCCTTTCTCCCCATTTGACTGTACCCGTGTCCCACTTCCCAGAGATCTGTTTCCTGCTGGTCTTCTATGTGAATAGTCCTCTTAGGTAACAGAGACACATTTTACCAGTAGCTCCCACCAATGGTGTCTACACTCAAACGAGATTAAATGGAAAGCAGTATATCACAGGGTGCTAAGCTCATGCCTGATTCTACACAGAATGTAGCAATGACTCCCGACTCTTCTACCTGCAGGCAGGAACCCAGAGAGCAAGTTATGTAACCTCTCCAAGCCTGTTTTTTTTCAGCAATAAATTAAGACAAAGTGTTTTCATCATTGGGTGATTATGTGATTTAATATGATATTAAAAGAGAAGCTCTGTTCTTGGCATATGGTAAATGGTCAATAATATTAGCTATAAATAAATACATACAGACATCAACAAATAAACAAAACAAATATTAGTGCTCATTCGTTCAATCAATAAACAACAGCCATTGGTAGCCTCTTCTAATATAAACATATAAATTGGGTATGTGCCTATGTACTCTATCTTTAATGAGTCATTCCCCATTGGAACCATTCTTCATTGCTCAGAATGCACTGCCCCCATTTTATGGTACAAACAACGGTCCTGGGTTGTATCTGCCTTGAGGAGTGATAAAAGGAGACCAACACTCATGAAGGATTCATGAGAGCTTACAAAATCACTGGAAGATGATCTGTTTCCAAAGAAGCCCTCTCTGTCCCTTAAACCTTATCACCACTATTTAGAGCCAAGGGCTAATGAAAGTCCCAAAGCAATTACTAACATCTGAATCCCCTCCTTGCCCAAAACAGTAACTGAAGTTTTCCCAGAAGACCCGGCATCCAACAGGGGCCATGCCCACCATAGGACACGGAATAGTTTCAGGAGGACTCGTTCTGCCAGGGGCATCAAGCTGTGATTGCCAAAAGGGCACATGAACAGGAACACTACATCCTGGGACCCTTTTATTTATTTTAAACATCTGCTATCCTTATCTAGAAAAACCCCAAATTAAAAATCAAGCCTTGTGGATGATATGAGCTTAGAATCATATCCTAAAGTAATAGCAAATTGATTCAAAGTTATTCTCAGAAAACCCAGGGCCTTCTTTTAGCAGCTTCTAAAAATTTTCTGTCTGTGACCTTCCTCAGAAACAAGCAAATATAGGATCTGATGCTGAGCCTTGGAAGAAAAGGCACACTTCTTTGACTATCTGGTTTCTTCGGTTGCTGTAGTATGTTGCACCTTGCAGATATACACAAACTCAGCACAGAATTGTTATGAATAGAATGGAACTATGAACTTTTGTCTTTAAATCAAATATAGCAGCCCTAGGCTGTGTGTTTGTTCCTACAATCATACTCATTTTTCATAATTACTCATAATTTCTTTTAAAAAAGAGCATTTACTACTGAACTATCTAGAATCAAGCCAACTAATAACATTTGACACTTATTCAAAATATTCTGTATTTAGGCTTTGGGCTAAGCAGTTAACACATATTAACTCTTTTAATACTCCCAGTCACCGAGGGTGTATATGTTTGTAGTGACCTACTATTTGTAACTACCCACTACCCATACTCCTTCAGGTAACAGTATTGCTTTGTACAACTTTTTATTTGTATAGTTTTGTTGGGAACGTTAATCAAGGTGTGTCATTGTCTCCTTCCATGTCATTGTCTCCACATTTTTTTTCTCATAATGTCTGAAGCTGTCAAATCCCAATGGCTAAATGTATAGAGTTGACATATTATGTTCTCCATATATATTAAATACCAACATTATCGATGCCATTCAAGGGAGAGTAAGAAATCTATGACCCAGGCCTGGAGTACTCAGAGGACCCTGGAGCTCCTATGACACTCGTTTACACCTACACGAAGAGCTTCTGCCTGTCCCACAATCACATCAATGGCACGCAAGAGCTCTAAGGGGCCTCCACTGACACTGGCACTGGCAGCAGCCCCAACTCCACACCGGAACCCATCACTCCCATGATCTGCAAACAGAACATTTTCTTTGACAGCATCGCTCTGACCTGCTGGGAGATCTTTTCCAAGCACCATTTCATTTGGCTCAGTGAATTCATGTTACAAGCTCACAGGGCACCTGCTGGTGGCCACACTCTGGCTGGAGCTCCCAGAAAATAATGATGCCATGTATGAGGCCCCACAGAAGGAGATGTCTGTACTTTGCAGGGAATGAGTACTATGTCTGTTCAGCCAGAACCCTGGAGCGATCACACCCCAAGCCACTGATCAGCCTGGGGCTGTTGCCTGATGTCCAACACGTGGGTGCTGCCTTTAATTGGAGCAAGAACCAGAAGATACACATCTTTGCCAGAGAGAAGTTCTGGAGATATAAGGAAGTAAAGAAGAAAATGGATTCTGGCTTCCTTAAGCTCATTGCAGACACCTGGAACACCTTCTCCGATAACCTGGATGCTGCTAAGGGCATGCACAGCAGTGGTCACAGCTATTTCTTCAAGGATGCATATTACCTGAACCTGGAGATCTGAAGTCTGAAGAAGGTGTGTGAAGGCTGGAAACAGCAAATCCAACTGGCTGGGCTGCTGGGCTGGCCCTGTCACCCACAGGCCCTTCCTCTCCGCCACCTTCCATACACCTGGCTCTGAGCACCAGAAGGACCCAGATGGGCCTGGAAGCCCCACCTTCAGCTTTGAAGTTAATCATCACTCTCATCCCCAACTGGTAATTTAAGATTCCAGAGAGAGGTCCTGCCCTTTGCCCAAGGAAAGGTGATGCTTGTATTCATCCCACGGGCCCTTCTCCCTCCAATCCCACCAGCCCTCAAGAGCCACCCAAAGAGATGTTTTGATATTCCCAATGCAGCCCTGATTTGGGCTGTTCTGGTGCTGCCACCACTTTAGGCTCTTCTTCTTCCACAACATTCTGTTGCTCTTGGCACACTCAGAGCCAGAAGAGACTGTCTTAAGAGGGCACCATCAGCCCGCCAGGCTGGCCTAGCATGGGGCAGTGGGATAGAGGCACGGCCAGGTAGCTACCCCAGACGCCTGGCTCCTCACTGCTGGCTGCCTTAGAACCTTTCCTACACTGGCAGTTTACTTTTGATGCTATGTGATTTTTTATTTCAATCTTTTATTTTTCCATATTGAATTCGCCTATCCTGACAGAAGGACTCAGGTTGTTTGAAGTCACTGTATCTCAGTGCGTCTCAGAACACAGTGATGGCTGCTTTGTTCACTCTACTGAATGTGTCCTTACTGCCATCATTTCCTCCATCTGACACAGGAAAACCAAGACATGGCTCCCTGCTCAGCCCTCTCCACCCCACTCAGTTGGTATCTCAATTCATCAAGTTGGTATCTTGATTCACACTCATTGGCATTTGATAGCATTTGGGCCACTAAATCCACCATCAGTAGTATATACTATTCATCAAGGCACTTGTTCAGTCATTCATTATTTCAATAAATATTTATTGGACAACTATGTGTCAAGCACTATACAAGTTATGAAAGAAACTACAGTGGTAGATAAGGCACAGTTCCTCTGCTCTGGGAATTCACAGTCTCAGATGTAAATAGGCAAATTCAGCAGAGTAAGGTGAATGCTGTGACAAGAATAAGCATGAGGGACTAAGGGAGCAAATAGCAGGGGAACGGAGATGGCTTCCATGCAGGGCAAAAGTGGAGAATGAGACCTGAGGGACAGGCAGAATGAAGCAGGGGAAAATGAGGGCAGTGGGCAAGAGAAGAAGGGCATTCCAGGTGAAATAAACAGTATTTTCAAAGGCTCAGAGGTAAGAAAAAGCACCATTTATTTGTAAACCTACAAGTAGTGCAGGATGACTGGAGTGAAAAGACATACTGGAATGACATCTTGAGAGCTCCTTGAATTACACAGGTTTTGAAAACTTGGATAATGACCACGAATTTAATATCCTGCCCTATCAGACTTCTCTCTTTCTTTCCTTCCCCACTTATCGTTGGTGTCACCCGTCACATTCTTTTGGAAGCTAATACATGTGGTTTCAGAATGTAAGGCATGTGTTTATGCCATTTTCCCCAGTGCAGATGAAAAACCTTACCTTGCCTTCTCAAGAGGAGTAAAATTTTCTTCTGCCCCTATTTATTAGCCAAGACCTATATTAAAATAATAATTCAAATTACCCTATTTTAAAATATGTATTTCATATTTTTAATCCACATGTTGAAATTACTTGGTTCTCTGTTAGTACTCGTAAAACTAAAGAATGATAATAACTTTCAATAAAATATCTCTCTGGCAGTAGCCCTCTTTATTCCTTTCTTGAGAGATTTTTATTGCATTTAGATTCCTTTTTTTTCCCCCCACACTGTTTACTGAAATCACCTTAGAATAAAATTGGGACAGACAAAAGCTCAAACTCTGTCCACCCAAGTGGATTTATAGATATATTTACCTTCTAATTCCCCCAGTTTCACAAACCTGGCTTCTCATTTTTCCCCAGTGAGTTACTGCTTCTATAATCACCTGCTTGTAATTATTTACTCTGAAGTAGCTCTCCCCCATCTCGGCACAGTGATCATTCCACATCGTTCTTCATTACCATCCATCACCAAGCATTAAGAGAAATGTCTACTGCTGTGATCAGTACTGCCCAAGACAGCTTCCCCCTCCCCCTTCCTTATTGTCCTGAAAGACTATTTATGACTTCAAATTCCAACCTTTAACCTTTTCTTATATTGAGAATTGGCTAATCATTTTTGGGATAATCAATTTTCTCCACCTACCTCCTTGGAAGCACAGTTATTTGACCAAGATTAAGCACAAGATAAAATAAGTCCTGCCACAGAACAGCTTTATGAAATTATAAATAACACACTCAAGAATTATGAGCTCCTTTCTTCCAGTGAAAAAGAAAAAGAGAAAGGCCCATAAATATTCTGAAGTCCCACAGAAAACAGCCATACATCTTTGCAGCCACTTCAAGCTAAAAAGAAGTAAATTCCTTCAAATGCTCCATGCTTTAGCTCTTTTCCCTCTATACGTCCATTAGGAGATGAAATTGGAAGTTTAAATAGCTCATATGATATAGGGGCCCATACAGCTTCATTGCAAGTGATTGTTCATTTAAATAAAGAATGCCTGAAAATTTAAATAAAATAAGAACCCAGTGACTCTAAGTAAACCTATAATCTTTAATGAGATCTGTAAAATTTGACCACCTCATTATAAATTTATCTATTAAGATTTTCGTTACCAAATTGTTGCCATTGCATAGTCTCATCTTTGATCAATGCTAATAGACCATACATGTGGGTGTCCATGCACGCGTGCGCGTGCGCACTCGCTCACACACACACACACACACACACACACACCCGTATATGAAAAGCAGAGATAGGAACAAACCTGGAGCTTGGCAAAGCTTGCTAGAAGCCATTATCTCGCACCCTCTGCCCCCCATCCTCATCACTTCATCCAACTGAAGCCTAATATAGAAATAACCTTAGACCATGGGAAGACTGTATGAATGATATCTAGAACCTCTTTTTGATTGTTATTAAACATCTACTGATATTCATCTCCAAAAGAAGAGACTGACAGTGTAATGACAAAATAAAACATATATGTTTTTTACTTGTCATATTCAAGTGAGAAAGATAGGGGCATATCATAATGCAGGTCCCGGGTGAAGGAAATGAAGAGCCATCATTCTGTCTTATTAAGATACTATCTAAGATGACCTTTGTCTCCTACTTCTGTACCTCTGAGTATCTTTATTGAAACACTACCCGGTAAATTTTTAAAAACTATCTTCCAGGATTTATGTCATTAGGGTTTTTTAAAGAAATTGCTTTCCTTTCTTCTCTTTACCAACTCCTGGAGAAAATCACTTGCCAGGTAAGATTTGGCTGCATACATATCTTATTTGGCTCATCTTTCCACGGTTTGATAAGGTTTAGGGAGAGTTGCTCTGGGCTAAAGATACTGCATTCAGCATGAGCAAATGTGGTTAACTGGAACAGAACTCTAAGGAATTTGAATAAGAAAAAAAACTGCTCTGGATATATAATACATGCATATATATTCATTCAATCATTCATTCCCTCAACAAATGCCTATGATGTTCCAATCACTGTGCTGGGAGGGTTGGGCAGATCCAGTCCCTCTCCTCACAGACTACTGGGATTTGAGCTAGGCTCCACCAGGAATCACCGATTAGCTACCAAACCATAAAACAAATGTGGGGCTCATAAGTGGTATCCACAAATTGATTATCTATCCATTGTCACTAAAGTCAACAGATTAAACAGAAATCCAAGCAAATAGCATCACCTGCTTCCCTTCAAACTGCCTGCTCCCAATGACCTCTGCATTCTTCTTTTCAACACCCCATACACTGGAACAGGATCAAGAACTACATGATGTATAACTTTTATAATGAATTAAACTCTAGGGAAATCCCTCTGTAAACTCAAGATTTAATTAACAGTAGAAAAACCAAGCTAAGCTTAGCCTATTTACTTATTTGTTTATTTAGCCAAGGATTGGGGTCCTTTCTTTCGATCCTTGAGGTCTTCTAGGATTATATAAATAAATGTGGTGTTGCATCTTTTTTTTTTTTCTTTCCGGTTTTAAGATTTTTCTTCCATTTGCTCAGAAAGGGTAGGGTGGATGAAGAGAGAGGAGAGGGAGGAGGGAGAGGCAGTGGGGGGAAGGGGGATTAATCTATCTGTTGTTCAAGGCAGCCTGACAGAGGGAAGAGGAGTATTGAACCATGGAAGATTAACCAAACTTCAATGTACCTTCCCAAAAGCAGGAGGAACTCAATGCTACGTGGTGTTCCACTGATAAGCAAATCCCTCTAAATCCTTTCAATTTATTTCTTGGCCTGGAGAAATTACATATTATTTAGGAAGCAGAGTAAAAAAACAAAACAAAACAAAACAGAACAAAACAAAAAATAACACCCATCCAACTACACACCATCTTTAGGAATCTAGATCAGGTGCCTATTGATTATCACAAAAAAAGGTCTGACTTTGATGGCTGTTTTTCTTATTTGTACAGTGTCTCTAGGATTGCTAATCAGAAAGGTGTGGCTGTGTTTCCACTGTAAACTCTCACTTTTCACCACAAACCCTTTTTATGCATTTGGAGTCTAACCATTACAAGGGAATGCCAAAAATTTAGCTGAAGCTTCAAACATCTAATCTATCTCTTTCCTTCTGTTGTTCACTCTTTAGTGTTCTCTCTCTGTGTCTCTGTCCATCTCCGTTGTCCCTCTCTACTTCCTCCCTCTCACTCTCTCTTTTCCTCCTTCCTTTCCTTCTTTCCTTTTCCCTCTCCTTTTTTTTTTTTTTTTTTTTTTTTTTGTTTGGTGGCACTTCCTTTCTAAGTGAGCCTTAATTTCCAAATATACTTACTAAAATCAAGAATGTTTTTAGAGTGAGTCACAAAGGCCAAGTATAAATGTGACCCACAAGTAGTACTATAGGTAACAGTTAATGGATGTGAAAATACTGAACAAGAGTCTCTATTGTGGAGAGAGCCAACATGCTTTTGAACCGTAGATCCTGGTATGATGCACCACTCCATGTGGTTCCTTGCTCTACAGTTTAGGGAGAAGGAATGGGTCTTTGAAAAGAAAGTCAGGAAAACAGAATCATAGTTCCTTTATGGGATGGTCTTTCTCTTGCCACTCTGTCTAGTAGCCCAAACTTATCACCCAACACAGGAGAAACAGCTCTTCTGTGGGAAGGTTGAGAGCACAGCTTAGAAGGCTTAATGAGACCCAAGCATCAGGGACACCGATGAGATGTGATGGGCAGGATAATGCCAGTCCTAGTTGGGAGAATAGTGCAGTCAGCAATTCTAGAAAAAAAGACATAGATAGCTATTCAGTGCAGAGCAAATGGCAGTGGTTCTCAACCTTTGGTATCAGGATGGATTGAGGAATTCCAGATAAGCATGAGAGAAAGGGGTGGAGAACAGCTAACTTATTGGAACTAAATATAACCTAATGCTTATTTTATCTATTGTAGGTCACTTACACTGAAAGGAATATGCAATGCATGTGAACATCTGTCAGGTCTGGTCAGTGTAGAAAACATTTGAGAACACCTACTCTGAAGAAAGAAGAGATGCTGACTCAAAAAACATGCAGAATAAACACAGGATAGATTACATTAGTACAACCCAGAACTTCATATGTGGCACAGAGAACTTACCCAGAACAATCAATCGTAATGAATTGAATGAAAAGTTTGATTGATAAAAAGATAAGAATGACTTTTGCTGACTACACTGAAGAGAATATCTCCCACTCAGTCACGTAATGCAATGTTAGAAAAGCCAGAAATAGATGTCAGAGCAACAGCAGCAGTTAAAACAAAAGTTTTGTGCACTTGAAAACAGATTTGATAAAAATACTGAGAGAGTTATAGGTGATCTGCAGCCTGAATGTTTGAGTCAAGGCTACTAGAGGAAAATGAGGGTCAATTTGAGATCAGGATGTGGAACCCCAAGAAAGGAAAAAGCAAGGGAGTTCGGCTTTGGACAGAGAATTCATCCCTAGTCTCCAACGTCTAGAAGCCAGCAACAGCCTCACAGGGAGAAAGATTGGGGGATGGATTCAAATGAAGCTGTTTGATTCCTATTATAAAATCCTGAGTTACAGAGTATTTTATGGTACTTCTGAATGAAAAATTCAGGAACCCAAATGGAACCACTTATCCTCCAGAGGTCACTTCCTCATTCCCAGGCTGCAACTAGCCTGAATTGGATAATCCCATCTTAGACAATTTAAAAAAAGGAAACACAATATAACTTCTATTTGGAAAGGGACAAGGCTATTCACTTCTCATTTCTGATGAAGGGCAGGGAGGCTAACATTTTTCTCTGTTCCAGTTCAAAAGCAATGGCATTTATTCACTGTCAGAATGGGTATGAGAAATAGAGTAGGTGTATCCATGGGTGTGGAACCTGAGCTGTCACACAGGGGCCCCTGCTCAGAAGGAGCCTCCCCTTGGTTTAATGCTCTGCTGTAACCGTCTTGAAATTCTTAATCATTTTACCTTTGAACTTGTTTTTTGTAGGTGAAGTTCAATGGGACAATGGAGCATACATGTAAGCAGTGGTAATGCATACAACGCATGTATATCCATCATTCCTTGCTGCCCCATCTGCATACAGTGTGCCCCATACCCCATCAGCAAGGACTCCATGGACATTAGCATTCCTGATGTATGGGAGTGTGATGGTTAGGTTCATGTGTCAACTTGGCTAGGTGATAGTGCCCAGTTGTCTGGTCAAGCAAGCACTGGCCTAACCAGTACTGCAAGGACATTTCATGGCTGGTTAATAAACCAGAAGGCTGGTTTATTAAATCATCAGTCAATTGATTGCATCTGTGGTTGATTACGTCTATGATCAACTCAGAGAGTGTCTTCTGCAATGAGAGAATTCGATCATTTGGATTTAATCCAGTCAGTTGAAGACTTTTGAGGGAGAAGAGAGACCCTTCATTTTTTTCTTCATTGAAGAAAGTTCACCAAAGACCATCATTGGAGTTGCCAGCTCGTGGCCTGCCCTACAGAATTTGGACTCATGCCTCTCCACAATAGCATGAGATACTTTTATAAAATCTCATATTTACAGATATCTCCTATTGGTTCTGTTTCCCTAGAGAACCCTGACTAATACAGGGAGTAACAGGAATCTAGCAGCTTCATTTAACTCCATCCTCCAATCTTTCTTCCTGTGAGGTCAGTACTGTCTTCTGCATGTGAGTGACTAGGGATAAACTCTCAGTCCAAAGCTGAACCCCTACACCTTTTTCTCTCTTGGGGTTCCATATCACATCCTCCATGTAACTGGTAAGCATATTACATGATGAGTAAGCGGAGCCACTGGCATCCCTAATAGGCAATGTTTTTCATTTGAACCAGAATTTCTTTGAGTGCAGAGAAAGGGTAATAGTGTTTTAAGAAACACAAACAACCACGGGAACCTATCACATCCTTTCTCACTTCACTACATTAGCCAACCATTTACACTGAAAATAATGATATTGAAAGAAAGCGCAAGACAGGGTAGCTCAGAGTTCCTTTTCCTTTCAGTTCTACCTTATTCATCAGTAAGCTGAATGTGCATGCATCAAGAAGTGAAATGAAAACAATTGAGTTAGTTTTATGTAGCATTTCCACTCGTTGACAAGAATAATAATACATATGCATAAATAAGCGATGGAATATAAATTATATTATTTGGGTGGTTCTTCATTTGTGCTAAATGTGCTTATTATTTGCATTTAAAACTGACACTGCACAATATAAAGATGAATGATAATATTCATGCTAACATGTTTAAAAATTAATTTTTCTTTACTTAGTATAGCATTAAACAGCAAATAAAAACACCATAACAAGTCAAGAGAGAGACCTTGGAAGATAGGGAAAAGCCATATATTTTAAAAACACCAATATTTTTCCTGCTTTTGAACAAAGGGCCCATATGTTTTATTTTTCACAGATTTCTGCACATTATGGTACTACCCCTGGGAACGGTTTTGCAAAATGCTTTTGAATAGGCCAAAAGTGTCTGATGTGGTTTTCAGAAAGCTAAATTATGTCACACAGTTCACATTCCTGAAACTGGGACTTGTGCTCCAGTTCTCCCCCCGTGACTGATGGTGCATTTTGACAGGGGAAACTTTTGGGGAAACAGTGCCACCATTTCTGATCCTGGTATGACTCTTCTAATGCCCCACTCCATCTATACTGGCCCAGACTGCCATTTAATAACATTAATAACATTAAATACTCTCTCCCACAATAAGTTCTGGTCCTTTTTTCTTCTCACTTGTTCCCAATTATTTTGAGAAGGGTTTCAATGCAACCATTATAAAAAAAGAATTATGATGGCAAAATGGTGATGAAAAATTCACAGTGTCCTGATACATCCACAGGGGCAGTGTGGTGGACCGCAAAATCAGCACCAAGAACTGTTCTCGGGGATCTTGCCAGCAGTGGCTTTGAGGCAGACTTCCCTCTGACAACTTTGAGAGCTGTCCTCCCAAAAGGGGCCCTCTAGGAAATCAAAGTCAGTAAGCCCCTCCTCTGCTGAGTCAGAGGCATCCTTAAAAATGGTGTCAGAAGGATATTTTTAATTTATACTCTGGCTCTTTGGAGGAAATCAATATGTCATTTTCTGGGACTTTTTTTTTTTTCATTCAAACGTCTTCATTTAGCTTTTCTGTATTTTTTCTCCCTAGTCTTCTAGAGAGCAAAGGCAAACTATTTTGTTTGTATTTTTATTGATTCAATCACTTTGAGCAAAAAATAAAACAACTAAATACAGTAGAGTAGCTTTAATGACACTCTTTTAGGGATCCAGATCTCTAAGCAACACAAGTCTCTCATTCTAGGTGACTGGAAATAAACAGAAATCAATAAAACAAGATTACTGGGCAATAAACAAGAGAAGCCACATTCATAATTTAAGAAGCTTCTTTTCATGCATTCATTACTGAAGAATGTACTCTGGCTAGACTCTACTGATCCTTTTTTTATAGCAGCATAGATTTCCTCCTAGCACGTAGTTCCCCTCCCCACCCCCCCCTTTCAGGGGGGCTGAGAAAGTCTGTCTGCCATATATCCAGAGACGCCTACACTGCTTAGGGGGACCAAAAGGCAGAAGAAGGATCTTAGTGCACAGGGCAGCAGTGCTTCTTAAATTCCTTTCTGTCACAGATCTCTCTCTGTCCAGCAAAGTGCAGGGTGAGGAAGGGGGTGTGAGATAATCTGGGTGTCAGGCCTGATGGAACATGGTCCTGCTTCCAAAGTGCTTACAATGTAGCAGGGAAGGCGACTGTTGCAGACATTGGCAATATCCTCTCTTCCTCCTTGCTAGGGCTGCCAATCTGACCAATCTAGCCAAGCCTCCTTTGCAACTAGGGATGGCCGTGTGGCATAGACAGAGCCAAAGAGATGGACAAGGAAATCTGTTAAGAGGCTAATCCTGATTAAACAAGAAGTCTTGACTGGTACAACTACCTTCCCTTCTTCCTTGGGTTGGGGTGGGATATTTGGAGCTGCTGCAGCCATCCTGAGACCATGAGGTGGCAACCATGAATGAAAGGCCAAGAAAAGAATTGAGAAGCGCACCCTGACATGGTCAGGCTGTTGAAACCAAACAGGCAGTTTTCTACTGTCCAGATTCCAAAGTTCTTGTAAAGTAAGAACATTTATCCACTCTTTAGTCATTTTAGGCCAAATTTTCTGTTGCTAGGGGCTGAACATAGCTATAACTAAGAGAACAGTCAGAGATGATGCAAATCTAGGTGTCATTAGTCTCTATCTTTGCTGTGAGTTAGTCACTAGGTGACATTTAAAAAATACTGAGGATTGGGCCTGGGTATTTGTATGTTGAGGAAAGTTCTACAGTGGTTAAATTGCTTACTAAAATGCTAATCCTGTGAACCAGAAGAAGAGACTAAAGAGAATTTGAAAGGGAAGAGATGGTTCTGGAGTTGAATAAGTTGGGGGAAATATTTTCATATTCGTAAGGGAAAACATTTTTAATTGAATATTCTGAAAATTTCTGCAATCAACATATCCCAGACTAAATTGATCATCTTCCCCCACAACCCAAGCTGTTTCCAACGCCTGCCCTTTTTGTCTCTATCTATAGAGTCACTACCTTCTAGGAACAAGCCCAAAATCTCAGAGCCATTTTTAGGTCTTCTTCTGCTCACCATCACGCCCTCAAGCAAAGCCTATCCCTAAAATGTCACACTATTTTTCATTTCTTCTGCCCTGGCTGCTTGCCTGGGTGAATCCTGAGATTTCCTTACCAATTTTCTGCCTCCACCTACCTCCCCCTCTTCAATGAACCCTAGAGAATATTGCTGGAATAAAAACACAGTGTGGCATTCTTCTGGTCCAAATTTATCCTGCTGTTTACCAAATAAAGTCTATACTTTAAAAAAAAAAAAAAACTTTTATTATTTTCTTTAATCCAAGATCTTCCACTCTGGGGCTCCCTCTAACCCCTTGCCCCTGTGAACACCTCCGCATGTTAACCATTTCCTGAACAAGCCCGATAAGTTTTGACTTTCTGGCTCTATTTGACCTTCATTCCATTGATTACATCCTTCTTTAGGGTCTAACTCAAATACTTTTTCCATGAAGCTTTATTCTTGATCCCATGGTTAAAAAATAAAATATACTCTTTACCATGCCAACACAGTTCTTTGTTAGAATCTCACTTAAAGTGCTTTTTAAATTCTGACTTACAATGCAATTATTTTCCCTCTACTTGATTACAGACTCCTTGAGGGAAGGAAGAGACTTCAATTAGAGGTTCCTATAATATTAAGGAAAAGTGTGTTTGCAGCCAGAAAGCAGCTCTGACTCTGACCAATGTTGGGGGCCAGTGCTATCACAAGTGCTCTGCACCCCAGTTTTCCGTCTGTAAATGGAGACAATGGCATGTATCTCATGCTACTGTTATGTAGATTGGGAAGGATATCAGTAACTCAGAGATGTTACTACTTGTGGCTTATTAAAATTATGATACTCTATTATTATTTTGAAATCACCAACAGGACTATGACAGGGCCAGACAGAAGCCTCAGTGCACAATAAATATTAAATGGAAAACAGGTGCTCAGGGAATGTCTGTTGATTCATAGAGAATTGGGTAAGTTGGAAGTAGTGTTTGAAGAATGGAAATGATATGAATGGAGGAAGGGAGGATGTCCCATCCTTGTGGGATTATTAATTCATATCGGTGAGGTGGCAGGGGCAGGAATACCTTTATGATCTGTTGGTCAAGAACAAGGGGTTTCTCTGGAAAAACACATTTGCTTTCAAGATATAAAATGTCTCATTGGTCCATCCTGGCCCATAAATAACTTATCGTGTAATTCAACCCAAGTACAACCATGTACCAGAGAGTCTATTCCTAATCTGCAGGACAATAGGTTTATAGTAAGTCAGGTATCATGGAGTAATCTGGAAATTGGGGATGATTTTAATTGGCCAGTCTTTTGCAAGAAGTCCAAGAATTGTCAAAAAAGAGATTTGGGGTTTTGTTTTTCACTATTTCAAATGGCCTCGGCCAAGCAGAACCCAAGAAGAATGTACGGTTCGTTGGTCAGGCTAGTCCTGTTTCACTTAAACCCTTAAGTGGAATTCTTTATATAAAGGAAAGTAACAGGAAGTGTAATTGCTCTGAATAAAATGCCTTATAAAATGACTTTGGCAATTATGCTGTTTGGAAGTACCTCTGAGTCCATTAAGATAAACATCTATCTCTGAATATTCACATTAATGCACCAGATGATTCTTTCTTAGATAAATCTTAGTTGAACACTGTGCAGTTAACACAGTTTATCATCCCTTGCCCTTCTTTCCTTCAATGCACACATTAATACATGCAGGGGAATAGCGTTTAAATAGCACTAGTCATGCATTAACACACAAGGCGGTCTCTAAATACCTTTAAATGCAGAATAAATGTACTTCAGCTTTTAAATAGCTCCATAGGCTATATACCCAGGAACACATTGAACTGGACTCTTAATTTCTCACACAAGCAACATCGCATTGGGAAAGGCAATACATGCCTATATTTAAAATACCTTTCATATGTTTCTGATTGCTTGGCACACATAGGTCCAAAAGGAATCTAATATCTGTATTTCAAGCTTGGGCTCCGATTCCATTAACTTTTGCAGTCGAAATCGGAAAAGGCTCAAGGATCTTCCTGTACTTAACAGATCACTAGTTTCTTCCCTGCTGAAGAGAAGAGCAGACTTACTCGGTTATCCATCTAGGGGTTAACTGTCTTCTGTGGTGACACATAGGCTATAACAATGATATCGGCTGGTGTAATTAAAAATTTAACAATTGGTATTCAACAAATCAGCAGTGAAGGAGAACTTATTAATCGGAACGGACAGCAGCCACGGTGCCAGGCCGGGTCCCAGAAACCTCAGCTGTTCAGGACTCAGTGTTGTTAGGCAAAACTCCCCACCCTCAACACATACACAACACACCCTTAGAAGCTCTCCCACAACAGACATGACTGTTACATAAAACCCACTCTTAGCTAATCCAGCAGTGTAAGCAAAAATATAAAGTTTTCCATAACGTAATAACCTCCCTGACATCAACTCCTTATCTTACCCTGAACACCCCTGATGTCAACTCCTTATCCTACCCTGAGCAAATCAATCCCCTGACTCACCTCCTTACTTCTCTACCTTACCCACAAACAAAAAATCCCTCCAGGTACCCCGCAATCCCCCAATCCCCCATATCCATCACACACCTTCATTACCTCAAACCAATTATACAAAAGCTCTTCACCCAAAACCTCTTAAAATCAACCCACTCTCCATGTAACACCCCCGTTCTATCCGACTGCAAGCACTCAGGACCATCAACCAAGATGTAACCCCCATACCCCCCGTAGTCCCCAACCCATATACCCTCCTCTCCCAAATTCCACCCACCACCACGCATTCTTCGTCCTAGACCTTCCAACCACTGCCCATGGAGGCATCTGTGCTCTATTACAGGAACAGTGCTGCTTCTTCACAAACCAGTCGCAAATCATAAACAAGCATCTCAAAACTCTTCAAGGAAGCTACCGCCTCCGACAACTACCGCCCTCCTCAGCAGAAAGTCACTACAGAAAGACCGGGGATAATAGTTCCAACCCCCTCAAGAAATGCAGAGAGATAACAGCAGCCTCTGAGGCCTTGAAGAAAACCAGCCCTTGGCAATAAGAGTTTAACCCCTCCCCCATCCAGGACCTACCTCAACTAAAAAACATTTTGCTACAAACTTTTCTTCCTCCTCCTCCTCCCTCCACAGGTTCTCACGCGCACAAACCTGTGGAAAGCCGCCTCCCGAATCGGGCCTAGCGTATGCGCTGCAGCCTGCTCTAGAGTTACCCCCGCCCATCGAGTGAGCCAAGATGGCGCCTGCATCCTGTTTCCGCATAGTGACGCATGTATCCGCCACCCGCTCCTACCAATCGAAATCCTGTATACGCGATACTAGCCTAGAAGCTTATTGGTTGTTAATTGTGTATAAAAGGTCTTACCCGGACGGGGTAGGGTGAGACAGCCCACAAGGAGCCGTGCCTGACGGCCACATCGAGGCTGCTCTCCCACGAGGCGCCGTGCCCCGTGTAGGAACCAGTAACACAGAATGTTCATCTAGCTGTAGTAAAGGGCTTGCTTTCACAACTGCCGTGTGGTTCGAGTCGTGATTCATGACCAGGTTAGTTCGCGCAGTCTGCATCTCTCTCTCTCCTTCCCTGTTTCCCCTCGCCGGCCGGGAACCGGGGACCGAGCGGGGCAGCGCCGGACACAAACCTGCCTGTATAACGCATTTTCTCTGCCACAGCCGGGGCAGACGCAACTGTGTGCGCTGCCCAGGCGGGCTCCTTTCCACTCTCACAAAGAACGCCTTTGCCTGAACAACTCAGCTGCCTCTCCTCTCTGGCGATCGGGGTACCTTTCAGGAGTGCCTTCTGGTGGGAACACAGTCAAGTCCTGCAGGAGGGACTCAGGTGGCTTGGAAGTGGGGGGTGGGGGTGGGGTGTCTTGAGGCATTGGCTCTTTACCGTCTAGTAATGAAGTGTTTAGATCATTTTAACAGATCCAAACATTAACAGATGATGCTAAGGAGTCCAAGGTGTTGCATTTGATTTGGCAAGCAAATTTTTGCATTGAGAACATTAGGTTCAGTGGTCTCAAAGGGTACATCCAACCATGCCAAGACTGTCTCACAACCCATTCATTTGACAGTTTTTTTTTCCTGAGCTAATGCTTTGGGTGACACTAAAAGGAATAAGAAGCAGTCCTCATTCTCAAGAAGCTTATAATTAAGTAGGTAAGTGTCTGGGATAAATGCCCTTAAACAACAGTAAGAATTAAAAAAAAAAAAAAAAAAAACCATTCTGAGGAAAGATTAAGATCTTCTGACTGGGATGGTTAGAGAGGAATTCATGGAGATGATGTTCTTTGGGTTTGGCCTTGACAGAATAACATGATACTAATAGGCAGAAGTGGGGACAGATGGTTCAGGTCAATGCCACAAATAAATGCATAGAAGCAAGAAAGTAAGAAGAACGGACTGAGAATTGGAGACTGATTTGGTTTGGCTGGAGCACAGGATGAGTATAGAGGAGGAGGGTAGTGAAACAAAGAGCTTGCATATATAAAGAGAGAGAGGAAGCATCGATGGCTCCAGGGAAACCCACCTTTGCTACTTGCAAACAAATCAAATCAAATTTACACTAATGGTGTGCTAGTAAACTGTTTCTGCTTGTTTGCATTTTTTTTAATACAAATGCAAGCACATGTCATTTGTTTAATTCCAGAGGTAATGCATACTCTGGGTATTTAGAGAAGCTGTTCTGCCAGGCAAATTTTCACTGCCTGGGGACTCTCGGCTGAATGAGGACATGAATGGAATGCCTGTTTCTACCTGTTCTTAAATGCGGCCTCTATGGGCAAAGTGGAAGCCTTGCAAATAATTCCTATATGTGGGCAAGAATTCTACTCTGTTTCAAAGTTCATCCTGCAGGGTTTTTCTGTCTTCCAAGTGAATACAATGTTTAGCCTAAGAGATAGTTAATAAAGTCCTGCAGAGTTAACTTTCAGCCCAGCTGAATGTGATTAAATGCCATACATTGGGAATAGCCATGTCCATGCCTGTATGTGTGTGCATGTGTGTATGTGTGTGTTCATGTGGGGGGTGGGGGGATAAGGAGAGAGACAGAGAGAAAAGAGAGGGCAGGCAGAAAAAGAATGAGAATAACAAAAACATAAAAGGGATAAAGTTAGTGTTAACAGCCCAATAGATTCCCAGCTGGAACACACTTTAGCAAGAGAAAGTTACATAAAAGAAACTTGGGCAGCTTTAAACACCATCTGGACCATGCTGTGCTCATTTGAGCTTTACCTGTTTAAAAAAAAAAAAAAGCAAGACAACAAAAAGTACCCACAAATACAACTAGAGAAGATTTTCTGATTCTTTGGAGATCAGATGCTCATGCCTTCAAAGAGGTACAACACATTTCCTTCAGTCCTATTTGATACAGGGATACACTTCCTTTTTAAAGTAGCCAAAAGAGCCTTCTAAAGTCCAGTCTTAATCTTTATAAGAAAAAAGACATGCAAAAAATAAACCTATACCATTTAAATCTAATTGAAAGATTTCCGAACAACTCAATTGCTTTCTCTAGTCTTCAGAGATAAAAGGTAAACCCTTGAATCCCCAGTCCAACCCTTGAAAAATCACCTAACCAAAGAAAAGAATAAGTAATAATTCTAAGGGGTATAGAACTGAACCAAAGAATAAAACAACAGGGTAATAACTACAGAGCACACCATACTTCCCTTATTCTTGTTTTTTTTTAGTCAGCTAGCACCAAGGTTGGAATATCTAATGTTCATAAACCATTTTATGGGTAGACATGTTTTTGGCTCTTGCTTCAATATTTCAACTAAACAAGAATCCATTTCCATCTTTTATATAAGACATTAATACATTTGAAGAAGAGAGGTTTGAGGGAGGGTTTAATTGTATCCTTTTATTAAAAGGGAGAGAAATATTTTCTCTGAGGGGACAACTTTCATGCAAAGTTTTAATTGCCAAGACTCCCAGCACCCTGTCAGACTATCCTTATTTTCTTTTTGCATTATATGATGGTGAGGAGGAGACGGAAGAAACAAAATCACAAAGGTCATAGAATGAATCAAGAAGAGGAATCACAATTCATGCTTTCCTCTCAAAATAAGTGCTAAGGCTTATTGGCAAAATTTGGTAAAACACAACAGCCTATGAAAAGAGAATTCCAAAGGCATATGTTATACTACTGTAATTTTACATAATAAAACATATCCAATAATATTACTCTCAATCACATTCTCATTCTAAACCTGTTATAAAACTGAAGGGCATTGACACAAAACAATTTCCTCTGAAAATTTTAGGAATTACGTTCTCTTGATAGAATGCTTGAAATTTCTGTTTTGTAGTGCACGCATGTCAAAATAGTGACATTCTAGAGAATAAAGCAATGGGAATTTGGAAATATATTCCTTCCCCAGTAGACATTTCCATTTGGTCTTCAAGGGACAGAAAAAGAGCAGTGTTGTAAATAGACACTGAGTCCACTGTAGAGTAAATGTCTTTTTTCTTTTCTTTCTCTCTTTTTTTTAATTAATCCTCATCTGATCATAAAAAAAGCAATTTGGAGCATTTTAATTTCTTTTTCTGCTTAATAACAGTACTGACCTTCTGGGTCAAACATTTCCTCCTACTTAATAATCAGCCAGCTGAAAGGCTGGGTGACAGAGGCTGCAGCCTGGTCTCTAACTGCCAATTAGCGTCCACTTTATCAGTCCATGCTGTTTCAATAGAACAAGACATATGCCAAGCTATCCACAGAGGGCTGGATACCAAAATCATATCATTAAAAACACACTTCCATCAAGGCAAAGCCCTCAGGACGTTTATGCTATCACAGCAGTCATTTTTCTGAAAGATAGGCAAGTGGCAATGTGATCCCTTGTCCCAATTCTCAACAGAGGTATCTTGCCTAGAAAAAGAAAGCTCTCCTCATCCCCTCTGCCAGTGAGGAGTGAACACTGGACCCCACACTGAGATTTAAAGGGTCACTTCAAGGGGTAACTGCTGAATCCAAGTGCTGTCTTGTACATGTAGCCAAAATCCTTATCTCTTTCGGTCATAGTTGATCTCCTAGTAGTTTCACACTGTATGAGAGAATAAATCTCAAAGAAATTCAAATCCAAATAATTCCATTCTCTGGGTTTCTTCTTCCAGGTTTAATTGGATTCAATTTCTTTCTTCTCTATATGTTGCAATATCGTTTAAGTTATATCTTACAGCCAGCTCTTTAGCACTCTGAGACAACATTCTGGAGACTGTGGCACTGTTGGCTGAAGATTCCCAGAGCATGATTTACTGACTAAGATTTTAGCACTATAATGTAAGATATGATGAAAATCACTATCGTGTATCAAATCTGAGTCACTCATTCTTTTTTTAATGCCCCTAAAGATTTCAATGCACAGCAGAATAAATGAAACGAATAACATCCGTCAATCAGAACTAGCCTCAGCAAAGGATGGGAATGGTTCTAAAAAATCTCCAAGAGATTATAATAATCATACTTTTCATTTGCATAGGGATTTCACTCTTGGAATACTTTTTATGTATGTCACAGAGTCATATCATAACTACTCAAAGGTCACTCTTAGTTGTGACACAGATGGACAAAACCTAGGTGTCTTATTCTGTGTCTACAGTTTTTTTTTTACATGACACTATAGGGACATGGTTACCAGAGAGAAGAAAGAAAGGGCCCTTCATTTCTTCTAAACTTATTCACCTGTTATTAAATCTCCTGTGTGCATTCCCTTTAAGTGACTTGTATAAAATGCATCCATTTAGAAAATAAAAGCATATATATATATAATACTTATATCATAATGCATGATGCATTCAAGGAATAGAAAAGTTTTCAAGCCATGGAAGGTGTCCAAAGGTTGTCAGCTAATTTTATGCAGTGAACACGCACTGCAAGATGCTTCACTTGCCACAAGGCAGTTAAAATAGAAATCCTACTACTACAAAGCTTTCAAGGCAGCATAGAATGAATCTCTGTAGAACACTTAAGAAGCCTGTTCTTTGCCACCCCTCCATTTACAGAATAGACCCGTGAATACATTTGATGAGTAGCCCCAGTGAAAACAATATGTGTGATCTTGGAACCTCGCTATCACCAATATAATCTCTTGAATATTAGCTTTGGTGGTGATGTTGGATTTGTATGGAAATCTATTTCCACAGCAGTGGGTTCAACTTGTATCCTGAGTCACACAAAATGCCAGTGGATGTCAGTCCAAAGTGAGCTTCACTGTGTCCCGGCCCAGGCTGAAAAAGTGAAATATGGTTTTTTATACTATCCTGAGGATGCTATGATGAGATAGAGCTCAGAGAGCTGGAAAGAGCTTTGAGATCCAGAGAAGAACTGAGTATACAGCATGGTCCCTCTTTCCTATCTATTTCCATGGAACATGAACAGGGAGTGAATGCTGAAATTGGACACTATCAGGCAGTAACAGATATCAGCTCAGTATCTTCCTTCCTTGGCTCTGTACCACCCTTTAGCATTTCGTGAATTACTATGCACTTCAGGTATATGCCCCCCCCCCCCATATCACACCATCACTAACCTCTTATCTCATACCTACTCCTCACAAAATATAAATTTCTTCCCTTAGTTACAGGCCAGCCATTTGAATTGAATCACCCAACCTATGGCATATAGCTTGGCAAATGATTAAGAATTAAAAAATTACATGAATGTGCAGACAAATGGAATGTTAACAACCAGAAGAAACAACTCTTTAGCATGTAACAGGACAAAACTCTATACTACCTAAAATAGTGGGGTTAATTTACAAACAGAAGTAAAATGTTATCCTGATTTAAGGAGTTAATCAATTAGCATTATTTTTTAATATCACATTTACCTTCTGAACCTGAAATTTCAATGTGCTTGGATTAGAACAAAGAGGAGCATCTTAAGCAAAAAGCAAGGTAATATCAAAGATATGCTAAAATAAATATTCTCTACAGGGTTTTTTGAGATTGTTCTAGTTTGCTAATGCTGCCAGAATGCAAAACACCAGAGATGGACTGGCTTTCATAAAGGGGGTTTATTTGGTTACACAGTTACAGTCTTAAGGCCATAAAGTGTCCTTCAACAATCAGGTACCTTCACTGGAGGATGGCCAATGGCGTCCGGAAAACCTCTGTTAGCTGGGAAGGCACGTGGCTGGCGTCTGCTCCAAAGTTCTGGCTTCAAAATGGCTTTCTCCCAGGACGTTCCTCTCTAGGCTGCAGTTCCTCAAAAATGTCACTCTTAGTTTCACTTGGGGTATTTGTCCTCTCTTAGCTTCTCTGGAGCAAGAGTCTGCTTTCAACAGTCGTCTTCAAACTGTCTCTCATCTGCAGCTCCTGGTGCTTTCTTCAAAGTGTCCCTCTAGGCTGTAGCTCCTCTTCAAAACATCACTCACAGCTGCACTGAGTTCCTTCTGTTTGTCAGCTCATTTATGTGGCTCCACTGATCAAGGCCCACCCCGAATGGGCGGAGCAACACCTCCATGGAAATTATCCAATCAGAGTCATCACCCACAGCTGGGTGGGGCGCATTCCAAAGAAACACTCTGAAGAATTACAATCTAATTAACACTGATAGCATCTGCCCACACAAGATTACATCAAAGATAATGGTGTTTGGGGGGACATAATACATTCAAACTGGCACAGAGATGGTAAATGGTACAAATGCAGGTCAAATTCCTACATTTCCACATTTTTTGGCACTGAAATGACCCTTAGGAATTACAAAATCCTGAATTAAAATTTAGTGACACCAGCAATGGTTTCTAAGACAGAAAAGTTGAGATATATACACTATAAATATTTGCATCAGCAACATTTTAACAAAAAGTTTTCTGTTGACCAGGAAATTCATTTATTGAAATACTCCATCTCACGAGTATTTGGAATTGAGATTGTTTTGGACCCAGCTCATTAGGCAGGGTAAAGATTTTATAATTGCTAAATAATAAACCCATATATATGGGAAGCTGGTGGTTAAATTAAGAAGCCTAGAGGTTGAGTAGCTGGCTCAAAATGGATATCAAGGAGGCAAAGAGAGAAGAAATTAATTACTTCTTCAAAAATGTTTTGAACTATTTGGTTTACCCTCAAAAAATCAGAGGTGTCTGTGGAGACTTGAGTATGAATTTTTGGGTTCTTTGGAAATCACTGGGGGTATAGAATTGTGGAACCCCTTGTGATGGTTAGGTTCATGTGTCAACTTGGCCAGGTGATAGTACCCAGCTGTCTGGTCAAGCAAACACTGGCCTAACAATTGTTGTGAGGACGTTTGTGGCTGGTTAATAAACCAACAGGCTGGTTTATTAAATCATCAGTCAACTGACTGCAGCTGTGACTAATGACTCACCAAAGGGCGTGTCTTCCACAATGAGAGAGTGCAATTGGCTGGATTTAATCCAATTAATCAGTTGAAGACTTATAAGCGAGACAGATAGAGAACCTTCACTTCTTTGGCTGCCCAGCGAAGCGTTTCTTGAGGAGTTTGTCAAAGTTGCCGGTTCGTTTCCTGAGGAGTTCATCGGACATCTTCCTTGGAGCTGACAGTTTGCTGACTGCTCTACAGAATTTGGACTCGTGCATACCCACAGTTGCGTGAGTCACTTTTATAAATTTTATAGTCATAGACACCTCTCATTGATTCTGTGTCCCTAGAGAACCCTAACTAATACACCCCTTATGCAGATTTTATAAAGAGAGACAACATTCAAATTACGGAGTAGTCTCAACTGTCCCAATGAATGCATGCCACACAGGGTGTTGCCATATTAAGAAATGAGTTGAGGACTGGATACTCTAGTCCGCTCTAGACCAACACAAGGATGAGACAGAGAGCTGTAAGTATGACTGAGGATATTAGGGAAGCTGGCTTGAAAATCCGTAGTGACAGTTGATGGGATAGATGGTAGAGAGAATCCGTAGACAGCTGGTAACATGGGTCAAAGAAGGACTCTGCATCCATAGGGAGAAGCTTCTTAATCATCTGCAGCAATGGTGGAGGATGTAGCTGCAGAGGTTATGTGGTTTAAAACAAGAGCTCAAAAATCCAAACAGAAGAGACCCTACCATTCCCAAAGATCCAAAGGCAAACTAGTCTCTACATGGAAAGAAGGGTAGAAGAAGGGTGAATTTCTTTAAAGCAACCACAGTAACAAATCAATAATAGAAGAGATCATTTATTAAGCACTTACTGTGTACCAAGCACTGTGCTAAGTAATTTATGTATTCTATTCCACTGGGTCCTCCCTACAGTCTTATGAAGAAGGTTTCACCACTCCATATTGAGAGAGGAAAACAAGGTTCAGAGAGCTTGAGGGCACACAGGTAGTGAGTGGCAGAGTTGCAATTTTGACCCAGATCTGTTTGATTCCAAAGTCCTTCTCTTAACCACTCAGCTGTGATCATAGACAGAATAAAGGAAGGTCAAGTGTTTATTAAAAGGGCCTTTAAACCCTGAGCAAATCTAAGAAAGTGACATAATCTTATAAGGCGTGATTAAAAAGTAATGTCAATAAATGAAAACGGATAAACAATTGAACTTGTATTTTGAATTAGAAACCCTGAGAGTCTATATAAACCCTGTATAGACCTCAGAGTCTGCTACCTATATTTTGAGCCTCCCCTACTGACCTATCTTGGAAAGGGCTTTTACAAGCAGCTTACAAGTGACAAAGCAAAATACGTCTTCAGTATTCAATGTGAATAACATAAACTGCAGTTGAAACCTTTTTCAGATACATGTAGTTTACTCCCTGACATTCTCCTGCAATGTAATAGTTGAGCCTCAAGCCAAGGGCATGTTCCATGTGGCCAGTCTTGCATCAATTCTGTGACCCTCATCTGACACAATTACTATGTGCAGGATGCTCACTCATTAAAAAGGTGTATGTGCCAAACTGTAGTGGCCCAGACAGTGGGAAGGAGGTTTTAAAGAGAAGTAGAAAAGTGTGTGGAAAATTCTGAACCTATGGTGGGGTCGTTTTTGAGACAAATCTTCATGGTTTTAAACCTTGAGGTTGTGGTGGTAGATTGTTAAGCCACAGGTTACCTGGGAGGAGAAATGTGATTCTGATGGCGTGAACTCTCAAAGTTGTTTCTATATTGTCAAGAAAAGAACATTTCCAAATAATTTATATACCCCAATATTTTCTGGACTGTACAGACTTCTTAGCCTACCCCCCAAATTCTGATTGAACTAGCTTTGGATCACTAAAACCATTCTGCTGGGTCAAAAACATTGAATTTCCCAGTGTTTGCAAATACATAAAAATCCTTCAAAATAGAAGTAGATCAGGAAATTCATGTTCATCCATTCAACTCTTCATCCACTTAAAAAGGTAACTTTTGCCTTGTGATATACTCTTCAATTCCATCTTCTGCATCATTATAGGTTTGCATGCTAGGTATTGCTTCCAGCAAAAACAAAACAAAACAAAACAAAAATGAACTTCTTTCCTCATTCCAGTACTTTTTTCTATTTCTTGCACTACTATTTCAAGGGTATTTTCAGTCTCTGCTTCCCAACACAGACCTGGGTTTAGACCTTGTATAAATCTCCTCTACCCGAGGCTCCTATTTGCACATGATTTTGGAATTCTTTTTAAGACATCCTGTATTTATTTATAAACATGGTAAAGACAACTCAAATCCAAGTCAATAGCTATAACTCCCTTGTAATGTATGTGCTCTTTCTATTCTGTACTTTCAAGGAGAAAAAAATAGCCTGCCTCCTTTATCTGGTTAGATTTCATAGGAGGCTAACAAAAATTAAATTAAGATAAAGGACTAGCCAAGACAACATAGTATTTATTATAGCCTGTGCTGTAGGAGTCCATATAGCACTTCTCCAAAGATTACTTCCTTGTCTTGTGCCTACATTGCCAACAAGGACCTGGAAGGTGGAAGAATAGCGAGGGAAAGAGGGGGAGAAGGAGCCAGAAAGCACGAGAACAAAAATGTAATTGCCTGCCTATCAGCTCCACTATCATAATTACTTTCAAACTCTGACATGGGTTGAATCAGATGAAGAACTAAATCAATTTTTGCAGTTGGCGATCAGCGCATTCTTAACTTATAAATTAAAATGTCACTGCTGGAGTACAAAATGATGCCACTCTGGGCTCCCCAGTACATGGGGAAGAAGAGACAACCCCCTTCCACATGCCCCTCAAGCTTTTCTTGCTCTGTCCCGCTTACCCTCTAAACACATTCTTTGTTTTCTCAGTTGCCTAACAGTGTGGTCCTATCATCTGTGTCAATGCAGAGGGCCCCTTAATGCTGCATAATTTCCACACACACAGCTCATTTCTCTTCATCAGAGAAATGCATTAACTGCAGGGCAATCTAGAATGCACACATCGACAGCCTACTCAGTTTATGATTTCTAGGAGCTTATAAAGGGAGAGATAAAAGCACCTGTAAGAAAGTGTTTTGGCCTGATTTGGCAGAGGTTTCGGCTCTGATTTTGCATGACTATCACAGGATGACAAAGCTTTTTGACCTTATCTAAATGAATGAAGCATGGTCCACAAACCACACTGGTGCATTAGAAACATCACAGACTAAATTTGATAAATATTTATGGAGTGCCATGATAATATGATATTACTGATAAATACTATGATAGTGGAATAAATAAATCACCATGGGAACAGAAGAGAGGACTGGTTAGCTTCATGAACGCTATAGTGAAAATGTGACATTTTGAGCTGATCCTTAAAGAATGATGTCAGCCCTTGTCTACCACAGATCCATGCCAATTTCCCAAATATTTTGTTCATTTACTCATCCACTCACATTCATTCCATCACTCATGCTTTCATTTATTAACCATTCATGAAGTACCTTCTTTGTGCCAGGCTCCATGATGACGACCACGATCACTCAGCACAACCAGTTCTATAGCAAGTGATGGGAGTATATTGTCAGCTCTCTACTGACCAGCAAGAAGAGGCTGAAAACAATCTCATCTGTGGCTGCTATATGTCCAGAGTTAAGGTGCCTAGAATCAGACAAAGCCTCAAACTTAGCCTTCATACTGCATCTCCTACTGTGCTGGTTTGAATGTATTATATCCCCCAAAATGCCATTTTCTTTGATGTAATCTTGTTGGGCAGACTCATCAGTGTTGATTAGATTGTAATTCTTTGAGTGTTTCTGTGGAGATTCGGCCCACCCAACTGTGGGTGATGACTCTGATGGATAATTTCCATGGAGGTGTTACCCCACCCATTCAGGGTGGGTCTAAATTAAATCACTGGAGCCATATAAATGAGCTGACAAACAGAAGGACTCAGTGCAGCTGAGAGTGACATTTTGAAGAGGAGCTACAGCCAAGAGGGACACTTTGAAGAATGAACAGAAGCTGAGAGAGTAGCTGCAGATGAGAAACAGTTTGACGATGGTTGTTGAAAGCAGACTCTTACTCTGGAGAAGCTAAGAGAGGACAAACATCCCAAGAGCAACTAAGAGTGACATTTTTGAGGAACTGCAGCCTAGAGAGGAATGCCTGAGAGAAAGCCATTTGAAACCAGAACTGTGCAGACACCAGCCACGTGCCTTCCCAGCTAACAGGTTTCCCAGACACCCAGTATCCCTAGCATTACAAGTCTGGTTAATGCTATCCTCCAGTGAAGGTACCCAATTGTTGATGCATTACCTTGGACATTTTATGGCCTTAAGACTGTAACTGTGTAACCAAATAAACCCCCTTTTATAAAAGCCAATCCATTGCTAGTGTTTTGCATTCTGGCAGCATTAGCAAACTAGAACACCTACCGTGCAGCCCCTCTACAGAAGCTGGCCAGAATACCTACTTCATCTTTCAGTGCCAAACTGTCCCTTCATTTGCATCTCCCCTTCTAATGGGGATGGGATGGGACATTTGGAGCTCTAGCTATGAGTTCCAATTGACATGTGAACTTGACCCACTCATTTGATGCTGGCTAGATTCTGCTTCTGATTTATCTTATTTGGAGTTGAATCCTCTACTTAGGCACTTGTCTGGATTTTTGTCTCATCTATAGTAACCTTATTGTCTGGGCAGAAATTTGCATTTGTTTTTACCCATCTGACATTGAATAGCCTATCCTATGAAAAATCTAATCTTTATCTGACACTAAGAATCACTCCCAAATCCATATCCCACTACCCTTCAAAATGGGAGAACTAGAGATATTGATGTCCATCAGAATTGAGCCTGGGTTTGGTATGCGTAAGTGCTTGTGGAGGTCGCCAGAATGCTGGAGGTTTCCCTAGAGTCAGAATCTCTACTCCCAACACTCAGAATGTTCTTTTAACTATAGTATGAGTGTCAAAATGTACTGAATAAACATTAACTTCACTGTTTTTATGTATTAAATATCACTTAAGGATGCTACGCACAATTATATACAAAAGCCAGCTAAATGTAAACCTACCTTGGTTGTGACATAAATAGTTCACAGAATTATACACTGTCTTACTATCCCAGATCTATACTGTCTTGCTCTTTATTCTGTAACCCTTTTTTACTAGTATATCCAGGAGCAGAGGAATCAACTTCGTAAATCATCATTCCATTTAATAATTTGAATTACGGGAAAAGCAAACTATTGTGTATTATTTAAATACTTATATATATTTATACATATTTTATATATACACTTAAACACACACATGCATGCATACATATATGTGTATTTAATCAGCTTATCCTAACAATATTGTGAGATACATGCATCTTTCCCAGACATCATGAAATGCTCTCCATATTTGCCCTCATTTAGATTTAGATTTAGACAGCAGAGATTATCTAGTAAAATTGAAGCATCAGTCATCTAGTTAGCACTCCTTAAATGCAATTGATACATACTACTTAGAAATCACATGTGCACTATAATTTATATAAAAAATAATAAGCATGTGGGAAGATTTTTCAACCTGATCTCTCAGCAAGGGAATGTGAAGGCAAGTCCATGAGAGGATTGAATAGGCTTTACAAGTCTGGTTAATGCTAAGGGAGTTCAATAGCGTGACTGTAGTTTTTTTGATAATAATCCAAGGTCTGATGTCCTAGCTCCACTCATCATTATTCAGTCTTTTATATCTAGAGCTCTTGTAAGATTCATGGAGAAATCTTGATGCTTGAAAACATAAAACTGGGAAATACTTCTTGTATGGGAATGAGAAAGAAAAGTAATTTGTTTTTGGGAAATCAAGGTAGCCACAAGGCTGACAGAGTTCTGGATGATTCAACCATTGACCTGTTCTTTCTATTTCGTAGTTTCCATGGATGTTTCATGTGCAGGAAACTCTTAGCAGATGCAGTTTTATCACTCAAGATTATAAACAGTAGCCTGTGGGATTACAGAGACTGAAAAATCAGTATTGGGAAAGGTCATGGTGATAGACACAAAAACCACAGAAATACTCTTCAGTTAGCATCCTGTAACTTTCCCCACTTAAAAGATTTTCATCAACAATCATAGAGTACTCAAAGGTGTTTCTCTTTTGCGAGGGTTTTCTAGACTGCATTCCTATAAATGAAGAATCTACCATGGTTCCTTTTTACCTACATGTTCAATCACCCCCAGTTAAGAGCTGGGCATATATTGATAGTTAATTTATTTACTTATCCATTCATACTTTCAACAAATATATATTGAACAACTACTATATGTTAGAACTGGAACTTACAGGTCAGAGGAAAGTAGTGGTTACGAGCATGGGTTCTGTATCCAGTCTGGCTGCATTCAAATTCTGCATCAGTTGCTAGCCATGTAACTTTTGGTTAACTTTTCTATGCCTCAGTTTTATCATTTGTATAATGGAGACTGTTATGAGCATTAAATGAGTTTCTACATATAAAGTGCTGAGAATAGTACTGGGAATCCCAACTGATGCTGGTTGATTTAATGATAATGGTATTGTGACGATGTTCCTTATTAGGAGGAGGCCAACATTAATGAAATGATTGTACGATGTATCACTGGCAATTGTGCCTTTAATAGTACTGTGAAGAAGTACATGTTGCTGAGAACATATGAATGGGAAATTTGATTAGTCAGAGAATTCAGGGAAGCATTCCTTAAGGAAAAAAAAAATAACTGAGTTGTGACCTGGAGTATAAGAGGAAATAAACAGACAAGAGAGGGCAGGAAAGAAAGCACATTTCATGTGGAGTAAACAGGATGTGCAAAGGCCCTTTGTCAGGAGGTGGCAATGCAGCTCAATGGAAATACTAAAGGAAGGAGTGGAGTGAGGCCAGGATGGAATTGGGGAGAAAGGCAGGTCTGTGAGGAATAAGGCAAGAGGCAGGAGACTGAGCAAACCACAATTTGCAGGGTATACTAATGGTTTAGTCTTCCTTAAGAGCAATGGGTAGCCATTGAAATGATTTTTATATATGAGAACCAGAATTCATGCTGAGGCTCTGGCTCAGTGCTCATCAAAACCCCAAATAAGCAAGGAGTGTGAAAAGTGCCAAGAAGATGCAAAGGGCTCTGAGAGCTGCCGCTTCATTTCCCATTGCTTGCAATTCAGCTTGCAATCACCTCCAGCAAAGCCAGGCTACTTGCAATTCCAAATGTACCAGGCAGGTTCACACCACTGCCTGCTGGGCATGTGGTTCCCTCTGCCAGCAATGCCCTTCTTCCTCCCAACTTCCTGGTAACTCCTGCTGGTCCTGTATGGCACAGCTTCAACATCAGTATCAAATAACACGGTGCTGGATATAGTAGGTGCTCAAAAAATGACTGTTGTCAGCATGAATGAATCCATGCTCACTCCAATATGAGACCACACATACAAAATGACCAGTAAAGAAGCCAGCAAGCAGTTTTTACTTTTTAGTTTATTTCAAAAATTCTTATAAATTTAATATATTTAAAAGCAATTCATAACAGCCATCCATTAGAGTACTATAGTTAAAGTTCCTGGCTGCAAGTGTCTGTTCTCTCTCTTTGCCCTATCTAAAGCCCTTTAATTTCTTTTAATTTGACCCAGTCCCACAGAGCTTAGAGTTACAAGGCCCACTGCCCAGAGGTCATGCATATCAGATTAAATGTGACTGCTCTCTATATAAGAAGACTTAGCCCTTGCTTCCTTCTGATCACTAGAATTCAGCTCAGGAATAGGCTTTTTGAAAAGATAAGTGTTTCTCAGGGATGTCAGATATCTCATTGATACACATGATGCAGGCAGCCACTGACAAGCTTCGTTAGTCACATCACATGTAGTCAAATTACCCCAATCATCAGAGTGGCAGCCACTACCTTTAGAGGAAAAGCCCACTCCCTGAGGCAAAGGAGCAACTCACACCACATAACTGCATGGACGTGCACACCATATGAATACTCGTATCTTAAGAAAATACTTGGACAAGTGCAAGGAGAGGTTGTAATAGCATATTTGATACAGACTTACAAAAAAATAATTGCAAAACATTAGAATAAACAGCCCAAGTATTCAACAATAGTGGATTGGTTAAATGAGAAATAAATGAAAAATAAAACTGTGCCTATATATAGGTATACAAATATGCATCTACATGTTCAAAACTTGAGTTCTTTGACAAAACTTGAGCCTTTTTTCTTCCCCACTAAGCACTGTACTGGAAATACCTTTGCAAGTCAAAACTTGTGTGTGTGTGTGTGTGTGTGTGTGTGTGTGTGTGTGCAAATCAAACCATAGGAACATAGTAGGACTGATGTTTTTAAATACCTAAAGTTTATAAAATTTTAAAAAATAATATGAATGTAAAAAGCAATAGATGCTTCCGTGTCACATTGCCGGAGGGGGTGAGGACCCGGCCAGACTGACCCTGCCCAGAACCCTCAGGGTTTATAAGCAAGTCTTTATTCCCAAAGGCAATATTTAATAAGTACCTTCTAATTATGGCATTATGCTATTTGCTAAAGATAAAATAATGAAAGAGATAGTCTAATGGGAAAGCAGCAAGTAAATGAGAAATCGATTATAATATAGCATGAAAGGCATTACTAGGCACAAGTCCATTGCGTGTCTCCCATCGCACTATCACAGAAGCTCCCACAAATGGGATGTTACAACCTCACAAAGGAATTCTGCAAAGTAAATGAGATAAATGAATGTAAGGTGCCCACTAGAGCATTTGGAAAACAGCAAATGTTCAATGAAGAAGAGTTGGGAGAGAGAAGGAAACAGAAACTGCTGTGTTGCAAAGGGTTTGGCGTATGACTAAAGGCTGAGAGAATGAATATACAAACAGACAAAGGCCAGACTATATATAAAAATAGAGACCCCAGGACCTAAATTTTGGTATAAAAATAGAGTTTGCAGTAAAATGCTTGGAATGTTTTTCTCTTCTACTTATTGTGCTTACTCCTATTTCTTCTGTCTTGCCTCCTATTGTAGAAATCAGCCTGATGTGTTGAAGCTGCGCTTTCCTATACAGTTAGAGATAACCTGGAATTTTATGCAAGTTTGCCTAATGTCCACAAGTTTAAACATGGACGTTCCATTCAATCTGACAAATAATGAAATGGAAATGCTCAAATGAATTAGACAATATTTTTTGTCTCATATGACTTATAATTTTGTGGTGTGTGTGTGTGTGTACAGGCATACACAATTGTGTGTGTGAGTGTTGGAAGAAGTTGAAAGATGGGGGAGGGTAAAGTAGATTTACATTAAATGTAATAAAAAATCAGAATTTTAGTACCACAGAAAAGAACAAAACAGAATAAGGGCTCAGCTAACATCACATTGTAGATGTCAAGGAAAATGATTTTCCAGGCTTTAAAAGAATTAGCAGAAAAGCTAGGAAAAATGCTGCCTTGAGAACTGAGCTATATAGATGAATCCTTTGCAAGCTTTAATATCATACTTTTTTACTTAGATAAAGTCACACAGCTAATTGTTTTCCTCAAGAGGGAAATGACCGTCAATGTATCGTTCAGAATTCCTTGCATGTTGGTAATAAGGAAGTGTATAAAGAAAAGCACTATGAGGGGCAGGTTCCTTGCCAAAAACTCAGAAGATTGGAGTCTGGAAGAAGCAAAGAAAGAAAGAAGCATCATTTATTAGGTGACCCTAAATGTAGCTGCAGTGTATTCCCTCCCCAGACAAACCCTGATGCAAGAGCACTGAAAGAAAGCATCAAGCAAGATAAACGATGAAGCAGCTCCCTCATTCCGCTTTGGTTCTCCACTCCTTATCATCTGTGCTAATATTTACAATGTAATTATTGCTCTCCAGGATTAAACGTCTTCTCCCTTTCATATCAATGACTTTCTTTTTGAAGTCTGTGTCATCTCCCAAGAAAAGTCTATTTCTCAGTGGATCTGACTTCCCTTCCCTCAACTTTGCTAGGATGAAAACAAAAAGATTATAAACATGGCTGAAAGTCATGCTGAAGAAATGAGCGTGAGAATGTGGAAGGAGTGTTCATTCCATGTTTAACAGGGTTTTGAAGACTAAGGATAAGACCATAATATCCCCTCTCCCCCTGTCCTAGTTTGCTAATGCTGCAGAATGCAAAACACCAGAGATGGATAGGCTTTTATAAAATGGGGGTTTATTTCGCTACACAGTTACAGTCTTAAGGCCACAAAGCGTCCAAGGCAACACATCAGCAACCGGGCACCTTCACCGGAGGATGGCCAATGGCCTCCGGAAAACCTCTGTTAGCTAGGAAGGCAGCTGGCATCTGCTCCAAAGCTCCGGCCTCAAAACGGCTTTCTCCCAGGACGTTCCTTTCTAGCAAGCTTGCTCCTCTTCAAAACATCACTCCCAGCTGCACTCTCTTCCTCTTTGAGTCAGCTCATTTATATAGCTCCACCGATCAAGGCCCACCCCGAATGGGTGGGGCCACACCTCCATGGGAACATCTCATCGAAATTATCTCCCACAGCTGGGTGGGGCACACTCCAAGCAAATCCAACCAGCACCAAAACGCCTGCCCCACACAAGACTACAAAGATAATGGCATTTGGGGGACACAATACACTCAAACCGGCACCCCCCTCAAAAATAGTAACCTAATAACTTCTTGATTCTATAAAGTTCTTTCCAGAAGTAATAAAGCTAAGTGTCATTGGACACGGCAAACTATTGTTTAATAACACAGCATTTTAAAAAAAGAGTTAAATTTTTGCTTTTGAAAAAAAACGTACATCACTCTTAATGTGTAGCTGTCTTTGTTTCCTAGCACTGCTGTAACAAATTATAACGAACTTGGTGGATTAAAGCAACAGAAATTTATTGTTTCATGGTTCTGTAGACTAGACTAGCGGCTAGCGGTCTGAAAACAAGTTGTTGACAAGGCCATGTTCCCTCTGAAACCTGTAGGGAAGGACCCTCCTTACCTCTTTCTACCTTCTTACTGTTTGCCGGCGATCCTTGTTATTCTTTGCCCGGCAGCTGCAGAACTTCAATCTCCGCCTCCATTTTCACACAGCATTTTCCCCTCTTGTCTCTATGTGTCTCTTCTCCCCTTACAAAAACACCAGTCGTATTGGGTTTGGGCCCACCCTAATCTAGTTTGGCCTCATCTTAACTAATTATATCTTCAAAGACCCCATTTCCAGATAAGGTCAGCTTCATGGGACTGGGTGTTAGTACTTGAATGTATCTTTTGGGGGAATGCAATTCAACCTATAAGAGTAGTTAAATATTTTTTCTTCATTTTCAAAATATTCAAATCAGAATAAAGATTAAATAAACTTTTAAGGCAAGTGAAGAATTTGTGTAGAAATAAGGATTCAGATTCAGTTCCTCCTGATGCCATCTTGCCTTGAAACTGACTGTCATCGTGCACAGAATTAGTCAGCTTTTGAGCAACCTATGGTTTAAATCTATTGCAATTATAAACTATATAGAGAAAAAAAAGAATAGCATGAATCCATTCGACATTGCCGTGAAAATCTTTGAAGATACCATTACTTTGCATCTGTCTTAAGTAATGGGGATAATGAGAATATGAAAGATGACTGATATTACTCATTGGGTTGTTCTTTCTCAGGGACTGAGATAAACAAATAACATGGGTTACCCCATTTAATCCTCATAACAATTCTACAAAGTCATTTCTATTATCACTTCCTCTTTTTACAAATAAGGAAATGGAGACTTAGAGAAGCTAAATAAATTGATTAAAGTAATAGAGTCAATAAGTGATGGATATATGAACTTAGTCTGCCTGACTTGAAAGCAAGAATACTTAGTTCCTTTGCAAGTTTGCCTTTTCTTTAGGAAAAAAAATCCCAAAAGTGGGAATAAAGTGAAACCAAGAAATTTTTGAAAGTCCTGCATAAAGTGATTTTCTATCACCATTCAAGAAACCTACTTTCCTTCCAGGCAACATCTGATTCAGCACACTTGCCTATTTCTGATTACTCACATATGCAAGTACAGTATTTCAAAAATCAGATTATGTGCAGCTCTAATTCAACCAGTGATTGGAAAGAATTAATGCATTAATTTTCTTGCAAAGAGTAAACTGCCACAACCTGGTTGATTTAGCAGTGCTAGCAATTTTTCCAATATTTAGTCTTATAAAATCACCAGACTGATTCCTCTGGAGTATGGTAGAAGTCAGAATTATAATGTGCTAAGTTACAGAATTCCATAAAGTCTGTTCCAAGACCTCCACCTAACCTTGTTTCTGATATGAAATCAGCATTCCCCCAGACACCTTATATAAATGAAGTCAGGATGCAAACTCATGACATAGGAATTTATAGAGTCGTACAAGAGTGACTGCTACAAACATATTACTTACGTCAAATGCAGGGCCAGGCTCAGAATAAGCTGAAGTTTCTCTCAACTTTATGGCTTCGAAGTGCCTCTTAAAGCATGAGAAGTGTCTTATTAAGGGGCCCTCTTGTCAAGCTCTGGCTCACATGAAGACCTAAAGATTTTCTTTTTGTACATGAGTTGATTCAGTCATTTAATACAAATAATTGAACTGTAGATTTATTGGATATAAAACTGGACATTGTTGCTTCATTGGGAGGAATTTAGTGAGATACATTTCTGTGGAAGGTGAGATTGAAGTGAAATCCTCCCCATTGTTGCTCAAACTTCCATGGTCTAACGAAAAGGTTACAACAATCGTTTGGAATACGATTCTCTTTTCTATTGGTCAAACTGTGTCACATCTGAGGGAAGAACATTCTTCACATCTGTCTATGAAGACGGATAATTGTGTTGAACTGAGCCTTAAGTACTCAGCCTCTTCATCAGATACTGCCATTTGGAAAACCAGGGAAGGAACATCCCTTGGGTGGCAAAATACTTCCCACTTGATTATTTGTGAACCAAATCCTGGGATCAACAATAACAACAAAAGCTAAATAATAATTATATAAAAATATGCCATGTATTTTTCTATTGGGGGGGTTCACCTCTCACTATTTGCATTCTTTCTCACTATTCAATTCCATCACTAGAAAGTTTCCTCTGTCTCTCTTTTTCTCATTATCTTTAAATGTTTCTCTCTCTCCCTCTCTCTCTCTCTCTCTCTCTCTCTCTCTCTCTCTCTCTCTCTCTCTCATTCTTCACTCTCTATCTCTTGCTCTTGCTCTCATTCTCTCTTTCAGCCACTCCTTCTTATTCACCTCAGAAGGTAATGAAATAGTTGGTTTCTATGGAATACAATGTATTTACTATTCGCATAATTATGAAGAAGACTTATGGAAGTAGGTCTATGCTGGCCATGTTTCAGTGGCCATGGAGAGAAACATACAAACTAGAGGGTAATGTGGCAGAAGTGATGTGTTGCAGTGGTCAGAGTTTCACCAGCATGCCCACATGTGTCTCTGTGCTCCTCTGATTTGTGGTTAGGTGCCCTTTGTCAGTGTGAGGAAAAAGAAGTCTTGATAACTCAGGAGAGAATGTGTGTCAAAGGCCTTTATTAAAATGGTATCTTTGGAGGTCTTGTTAATAGCAACTGATCAAAATCAGCAGAGGTGGGAGGAAGCAAACATGTCCAACGACAGCAAAAGAAGACCTAGGAGATTTACCTTTGGGTAAGGTTTTTCTTTATTATTCTAAAGCAAACCTATTTTTGTTTTAAGTTCTTCCTTGCTCGTTGCAAATTTTTTAAAAAATTTTAAGTCATATCCTCTGCTTTAATCTTTTTTCTTCTTACTTCTTCCCCCACTTTTTTGTTTTTGTTTTTTCTTTTGTCTTTGTAACCTTTCTCCTTCCCTCCAAAAAGGATACCTTAGGCCAATAGACTGTGTTACTACTCAGAGAGGATTTCTTTTAAAGGTTAAATTATCCAAATTTATGTTCTAGGGCTTGGGATTAGAAATGATAATAATTATTATTGTTAAATCCCTGGAAATAGAACTAATATTTGCATTAGGAGATTTGGGGTCCTTCTTTCAGTCAGTTACTAGTCCTTCCTAGTAATGAATGTTCTTTGGATTGTTTAGAATAACTATTACTGGGTCTTAGCTCAATGATACTTTGCTTCTTGTTGAGAAAAGTATTACACCTGCTGGCCCATAGCTAGGTATGAGCCTACTTGACTTTTGTCCTATTAATTACTGTTGGTCTTTTTTACACTGGACAAGTCTATTTTATTTGCTGAAGTACTCAGTTTTGGAAATAACTGAAATTTGTATAAGATAGGTAATTTCTCAGTAGACCATCTTCAAGAATCGTTCTGCTTAAGTTTCAATCTTATTCAGTATTGGACATTTCTCTAGCAAAACTGGACATTTGTTCAGAGGTGTAGCATCCACACATTGCTCATACTTTTTGTTCTTTGGGAAGTCAAGGGAGAAAAAAAAGAGAACAGGTGTGAAATGGATAATCACCCTAATAACCTGAAATTAAGGGAATTTGCTATTTTGCTCCATGAGGTCATCCAATCCTGTTCCATGAAGGATTGATTTCATGGAAAAAATAACAGCAAATTTCCTTAGTGTAAGGTCATAGACACACACTGCTTTGATGGAGATGACATTTTTAATGGAGCAAAAAAGTACAATCCTTATTACCAAAAGACTTGCAACAGCAAAAATGAATAGGCTTCCTCTTTCACTAGCCCCTCTCCTCTTGATAGTAAGGTCTCTCACATGGTAGGACCTCCATAGGATCCTAAACATACAGACTCTAAACAGTTCAGAGTGATTCAAGAAATTGTTGAATTATAATCCTTCACATTAGAGGAAACCAAAGTCCTGAGAGGTTGTGTTCAAGGTCATACTGCTTTGTTAGTAGGTCTGGGACCAGAACTCAGGGGTCTTCCTGACTTCTAGACTAGCTTCTTCCCACTTCATCATGCTACACCCACTTTGAAACTAGATGGATAATGTCAAAGGCTTTGCAGACTTTTAAAATTAATAACACAAAAATACACATAGGTTTGAGGAGGAAATAAAGAACAGAATGAATTAAAACTGCAGGGAGGATTTACAATAAGTCAACCAGGCAATATCCGTATTAATTTGGTCTGTCCCTTCCAATGTCAGGAGACCACCAATGATCAGACCACTGCCTGTGCTTGGCCCACTCTGCAAGTTGGGACCACCAATAGGCTGCAGATGAAAGTACCAAGGTGGTCTTATCTCACCCCCATTGCTCTGATACCAATGTGCAAAACAAGACCAGATCCATGGCCGCATCTCTTTTGTGACCTCATTTTACAAATGCCTTTTTGTTTTTTGCTTGAATCTGAATATGCTGCTAATTTGTGAGTAATAAATAGCTCCTGAAGAAAATTAATTTGCCAGCAGCTGCAGTTAATCAGCCTGCTTGGAGAAGCGCAGCAGACCCGAATGCCCTCCTGAAATAGAAGACTAGAGCTCCAGTGGGACTTGAAGGGACCCAAGTCACTCGTTTTGAAGGTGAAGTGAGACCTCAGAGCACTGGGACTCACAATTGATGTCATTTTCCAACTAGACCGCAGCCCATCAGAGAGAGCATTTCATGTGCACTCTTAACCAAGGAAAGTATCAGGAACATGAGACATTTGCTGAACACTCACAAAAGCAGGTCATTGGAAAACATCTTGTTTTTTCTCTTTCTTCCCCTACTGGCTGAACATTCAGGTTCCTGGTACATCTGGTTCATTTTCTACATCTACATCTGGTTTCATTTTCAGACCTCCTGGGAGAGCAGACTTGAAGACTGGGTCAGGGGCTTGAATGACGAGCCCAGATACACTGAGCAAAATATTCAGTTACTGGGAGCACTTCAGCAATGGATGCTTTTGAAATGGCCAAGCCCACTTGGTTTAAACCAAGTTGGGCTGGAAGATCCCCATTTCTCATTGGCATTTTCTGCATGGGTGTGGGCCAGAAAACACTATATTGTCTTGGGCACAACTTGAAGATTTAAATCTCTGGTTGGAATCAGTATATGCTGATGTGACAAAGAAAGGAAACCTATAAAAGAAAAGTATGTTTTTTCAAATATGTACTTAGGGGTAAAAAGGCAAGTCAAGTTTCATCTTCACATTCAATTCTGAATGATATTTATTTCATTCAGGTATTTCTTCCGGCCCCAGAAGGAGGGATCCTTTCTAAAAGCAAAATAATCATTTTTTTTTTTTCAGAACAGAAAAGGAAAACTCTCCTCATACATGACTCAAAGTCAAGATGACCCATTTATCATTTATATGACGATACAAACCCAGAGTGGGAGGGGGAGAAGGAAAACATCTTTGGGTATATTTGAGAATTAAATGCCCAAATCAGACACTCCTATATTTTTGTGAGGAAATCATGATATATCTCCATTTTCAGAAAAGTTACCAACAGTCCTTTTCACTTTCAAGACTCTGAGTATTTCATTCCCTTCTCTATGCTCTAGATTTTTTAACTGGTTATGCTTTCAGATTGAAACAGAGATATGATCATTTTGCAGGGACTACTATGGCTTCCGTAAGAGAATTACCCAAAATAAAGATAGAGATAGAAGATTTGCAGGAGGTAGAAGCCGGAGAATAAATGAAAATTACCCACTTTTCAATTATAAGATTGGGGAATGACCATTATGTAAAGATAACTATACAAATAGTCGCTGCTTTAAGTAAAGCAGTAGAAATCAGGATTTGCATAGAAGATAAGATTATCACTTACTATATAATAAATGATTATTTGCTTTAGAAGAATGTTCGTAATAGACTTCATTCAAATAGAAAGTACTTTCATATACCTTCAGGAACCTGCCAGTAAGCTGTCCCAGAGCAAAACAGGTGCATGTGAAAGATGGAGGCTAAATGTAGTTACAACTTGCCTCTCCAAGATCATAGAAAAATCTTTGGAAAACAATAGGAATGGTGGAGAGATTTTATTTTATTTTTATCTGTTTTAAGGATAAAGAACAAGTGGTTCGGAGAGATAGTAAACTATTTCTGGCAAAAATATCCTCAGTATCTTTTTTCTTAAAGAATGCTACCAAGATATTTCCAGACCAAGACAGAAATAAAATCCTTTTTTCAGCCACTAAAGACCAAACATAAAGAAGTGGCTCACACTGCTGGACTGCTGGAGAATCTAGGTTATGTTATAAGGGAAAAATATATATATGGATTAGGTATACAAGAATTGCAGTCTTAAGTGGTTGAATAAGAATGTCTATGGTAAGAAGTTAAGGTTCTATTTAGAACAGATAAAATTGGCCCAATAATAATAAAAACAATTCTCCTGCCTCTCTCTGGGAGGGAAATATTGTGTGTCCTATCTAAAGCCCTTCCTGATGACCCTGACATCTTATTTTTAACTTCTTTTTTCAGAAATAGTAATAATATCAATGACAAAGTCAAAGATGGCTAAGGAGGTAAGAGTCCTCATGGCTCCACAGAAGTACTTAAGGCCCCTGACTTTGCAGAATGAGAGATGTATGACTCAATCAATAAGACAAGATGGCATGAAACACTATAACCTGTCCTGACAGGAGGAGAGGGAGGGATGGGGGGTGGGAGACTCCTTAGTGGGTAGGAAAATCAGGACCACTGGGTTCCACTCCTAGGTCTCACCTTGACCTAGCTTTTATGACCTTCATTGTACTTATTTGGTTCTGAGAGCATTTGCAAGGTATAGCTGTAGACTAGAGAATCATAAACACAGTTTGCTGAAAGTCTAAACTCAAAGCAAGCAAGAGGAAGAAAAAAATTCAGGCCCAATGGCAGCAACAGAGAGGGTTGCTTTTGTACTATAGTCCATTGACGAAAGTGCAAAGAAGTGAGCATGGTTGAGTTCATCAATTATTTAAGAATGCTAACCAGTAAGAGTTTAATGTGCCCTTGTTTACAACATTTTAGGTGTAAGATGAAAAAAATTTGGAATGATTCTCTTTGTCACTTCTCCCTGGTTCATCACCCAGACTCACCCTGAGGGTGCCTGGTTCATGCTTGCTTCTTCCTCGGCTGAAAACTGGCCCACTCGGAGTACTTATCAGAAGAGTTCTGAGCTTGTTCTAATCTAGCCCCTCTCTGATGCTGAACCTCCTGGGACCACTAGGTTCTAGTCAATTAGAAGGGCTGAGAATTTCAGTTTATTAAGGACAATCAGACAAACTCTCCCTCCCCACATCATAGTTATTCAATTATTTTTGATAAATAATTTATTGTCATTCTGCTACACATGGGGGACTGCTTTAAGTTCTGGGGTAAGTGAAAGTATAGACTACTAGGGAATGTATTCTGGCATATAAGCAAGAAGTCAGTTTGATATAGTAAGAGTCTTGAATGTGAAGTCAAGGTGCTAGGAGAACATAGAAGGTGGCCCTAACTTAAACTTGGTGAAGGGCAAGAAAGGCTTCCTAGATTGGTGACATTTAATCTGAGACCACAGGCAAAGGTGACAGAAGGTGGGTCCAGTGGTGATGGCAGTGGCAAGATTGTTTCAGGTTGGGGGAATAGCATTTTCAAAGGCTTGGAAGCTGGGGACAGGAAGGTGGATAATTAAAGTTGTTTCATGGATTATCTGCCTTTGACATGAATTGTCCATCACTGATACTATTATCTGGCACCATCTGGATGGAGTTTTGGGTGGGCTTTGTTCCTGTGCATCATCAAGCTATCTCATACCCCAAAGACAAACGTGGGCACACTTGCTTTCCATACCCATACCCTGCAGTTCAGGATGGAGAACCATCAGATACCTGACAATCACTACTAACAATACCCAAGATGATTAGCTTTTCACAGCAGGTAGCAGGCAGAATGCTGACACTGGCTGGATGAGAACTTCCAAGCACACTTCAAACAGCTCAATTAGATCAAGAGAAAAGCCGCCTCAAGCAGCTCAGTAGATTTACTGTACAATATTTTCCTTCTCTTCACAATATTTAAAAAAAAAAAAAGAAGAAGCACCAGGTATTTTTCCGACCTGGAGTTGAAAGGTTGCTCCAGCCTTTTGCAGTGCTTCCCTTTCAATTTAGCCTGCTTTCCTTTAATCTGCTGCAATCATGATGTTTGCTAACTCTTCAGACTACAGCACATTTATGGGGAAGAATAGGCTCCTTCTCTCAGTCTGTCCCAGAAACCATTCCGATTTATTGTGTATTAACGCATTTGACAGAGGCTCTAAGGCAAGAAAGGGAGTGAACGGGCAAGAGCAGTGGTTCTGGGTGTCACGATGACAATGCAGAGAACAACAAGGAAATAAAAAGATGAATAAACCTACCAGGGCCCTCTTCTTTATCGAGCTCTGACATGGTTATTAGGTACATATGGGGAAGACGTAGTGAGTATATGGCTTCTAGTACATTGTCTGTAATTCAGCACTGTGCAGGAGGAAAGTAACTCTTCAAGTGGTTGTCAGAAGCAGGTAATAAACACATGGTTTTATTGGGGAAAATGACCAAAAAGATACAGAATGAATATTTGGGTGGTTGGCAAAGGAACTGTGTGGAACATCTCTAACTCTTTTTCCTGCCGTTTTCAACCCTCACTAATCCACACTTACTCTTTTTTTTTTCCAGTCTAAGGTTTTTGTTAATAACTTAGATAAAGCCATGTTTGATAGTAAGTCAGTGACCACAACACCCAGGTGTTGAGTGCTTACAGATTGTATGAAGTCCTTCTCATTAGTATTTTCATTTAAGGTTCATAACAACCCTGTAGGGTTGATACTTGATTCCCATTTTATAGATGAGGAAACTGAGACAGTTTCAATAACCTGCCCAAAGCCACACAGCAAGGGCTTGGCAGAGACTCTGAATTTTGACTCCAGAGCTCACTGTGCACTATTGATTATAAACAAGAGTGGCTGTTACCATTCAACATATAGTTACTTCTTCCAGAGTGCTTTAATTTTTTTGTTCTTTTTGTTTTTTTAAGAAACCAGTTCTTACAACCTGAAGTTGGTAGCAAGATACAGTAGATTGGTTGGTTGGATTTTGACATGTCAATTAGCTAAGTTATACAAACTCCTAACATTTACTAAATGACTTTAACAGATTAGTCCTTATACATTGCTGAACTGAAGGGGCTACTGACCTTAGCTGTAGAATTCCACAACAGAATATTTTGGATTAAGAAACATTATGGGAAAAGAGCCACATTTTCTGAGTGTGCCATTCTTCTATTGCATTATATTCCTGAAGCACTTGTGAAATACTTTCTAGCTTTTTTTTTTTTGCCTCCACCAATCCATTTTTTCCCAATAGCCATAATAATTTTTAGAAATGAAATTTTATCATGTCACTGTCCAGTTTAAAAGCTTCCAATGGCCTCTCATTGTAGTGAAAATAAAATACTAGTGGCAAAGTTCTCGGGAAAGTGATGTCTCCAGTTTCTCCACATTACAGTTTCTGAAAACCACCTTCCCTTTGAGCAGTTATATATGCAGCTTTTCTGGCTCTAGTTTAGCTTATAGAGAGCTTTGAAATCTCATTTCTTCTCTAGCAGACCTTGGCATAAGCTGTGCAGCAGAGGGATGAGAAAAGGGTAACACACTACCAGGTAGTGTTTGTTTCAGCCCTGCTGTAGGTTGGCTAGCAGAGGATGTGTGCCCCCACCCTCCACTCCAGGATGAGCACAGAGTAGATTTAGAAATTCCTGAAGATGTAACCAAAATGGCTAAATAGTTGCAAAATAAAATAAATGACCAAAAAAGTAAAGGATTAAGTGAGGGAGAGGGGAAAAAAGGAGGAATATCTTTCAAATATATGCAAAAACAAATGGAGGACAGCTACCAGTTATCTTCCCACCAAAGACAAGAACAAAGGAAAACAGGTTTAACCCTGGGAATAAGATAAGGAGAGTAAAGGACTTGGGTTGAATGATTTACAATTCTTTAAGGTAGTGATAACATGATGAGTTAGCATGATGGAAACTGTGTGTATTTTGAGATCAGTCCTTGCTCCAATCCAGTTTCACTCTTATTTAACCTGTTTCTCCAGGTATAAAATGTGGATTATGATTATAGCTTCCTAGGATTGATGCAATGGTTAAATGAGATGATATATACAACACATCTTACATAGCTGGGAATAAGATGGCAGATGTGTAATCAGTGCTGGACCCCCTAACTCCATGTTTTCCAAACTTGCTTGATTATAAAATTCAACAGGAGTACTTTTTAAGCAGCAGATACTGAAGCACCTCCCATAGAGATCCTGATTCAGTACGGGGCCCGGGAATCTGCATGTTCAGTAAAGCCCTCCAGTGATTATGTTCCAGCAAGTTTAGGGAATAGTGCCCTAGCTCATTTGGCCAAATTCCATCGATTTTGATCTAGACTGGGTCAAAATCTGGGAAACATATTACAGGTGACATCTGGGATATCTTAATAAGTATCTCTTACAACCCCAAATTCAGGACCACCCTACAGCAGGCCCAAGATGGCCCTGTGGATTAGGAATGAGACATAGATTCTCACTATCCTCTACTGCTGGAGTGGGTTTGTATCAATTTTCCCAAATCAATTGCATCTCAGTATAACCATGGGATTCCTTTCACCTTCTTGGTTTGAGAAAGAACATGTCACTTAATTCTGAGCAATGAGATCACAGGAGATGTCTTGGGAGAGGAGGATTTCTTTGCAAGTAAGATGATGCAGAAGGAAGAGATGCTTTCTTCTTCTGTATTCTGGCCTTTCTGGATCATGCATTTAGAACTACCACCCTGAAAACAGCCAGTGTAAGGGCAAAGCTGACATACTGAGGAGGGCAGAGAGATGGCATTATTGAGTCACCGAATCAATCTCCTGTAGAGTCCATCCTAGAAGACTTCTTGCTTCTTAGTTTCTTCCCTGGTTCTGCATCATTTGGTTCCTTATCTTTTTCTTGGATTCCCATTGTTAGCACCGTACTTTGTATAGGGGTAACTATAAATGATTATGCCAGCCACCAGCTTGGATCTCCCCCTTGGGTAGTGTGCTGGTTTGAAGCTGTTATGTTCCCATTAAAGGCCATGTTCTCTTGAACCATCCCTGTAGGGGCAGACCTATTTTTGGGTGGGATTTTGGTGAGGTTGTTTCCATGGAGATGTGATCCAGCCCATTCAGGGTGGGTCTTAATTCCCTTGCTGGAGTCTTTTATGAGAGGATAAAAGACAGATAAAACAGAGAGAGCTCAGAGAATCTGAGAAAGAAAGCCATTGAAACCAGAGCCCAAGAAAGAAGGACCAGCAGACATCGCCATGTGCCTTCCCATGTGACAGAGGAACCCTGGATGCCAGCAGCCTTTCTTCTGAGAAGTTATCTTCCTCTTGATGCCTTACTTTGGACATTTTCATGGCTTTAGAATTATAACTTGTAACTTAAGAAATTCCCATTTGTAAAAGCCAACCCCTTTCCGGTATATTGCATTCTGGCAGCTTTAGCAAACTGTAACAGGTATGTTTTATATTCAACCTTTACTTAAACTGATCTTGGCTAATCAATTTATTTTCTTACCAATACTGGTCCTGAGACTCCGTCCTAGTGTTTGTTTTCCTAGAACTTCTTGATATACCTGACTTGGCTCCCCTTGAGAACACCTGGACTATTCCAGATACTCCAGGCACAGAGTCTCTTGGTCATTTCACCCCTTCATCCTTTCCTGAATTTCTCTAACATCAGCTGCCCTCAACAATATAACTTGCTCAATTTCTACTTAGAACCAGGGGAATGTCTGTGTTCAGTTTATCTACAGATAAATACAGAAACAAATTCAGAAAGCTAACACAAGAGCTGTGTTTCTGGAGAGTCTTTTTAAAGCATATAATATACTCAATAATTCCATTGTTAGGAATTTACTATCTTTCCTTCATAGAAGGAAATGTCAACATTGGTAATAAGCATGGAGACTACTGAATTAAAGACCTCATCTAATAAAATATTTAGGCTTTGAGGCATTTACCTGTGCCTGTGTTTGCGTGGTTTATATGAGACATACTACTTTATACATTACTAGCCTTGTAACAAAGTCACAGAACAAGCTATCAAAATTCCTTCAAGTCAGATTTACACTATAGTGATCACAGGTAATATTCTCTGGCTAAGAGTCTGTTACAGCTTTATTTAAGTCCTTTACTCTGTAGTAAACTTCTAAAAATGAATAAAATATTAAACAAATTTATGGGATGGCAATTTCTGCAGCTCAGGAAACTTTGAGAGTGAGGCAAAGCACAAAGGGCAAAGCTGGTTGGTGCCAACTCCTTTATTATTGCTGTCAAATGTTATTTCCCACAGATGAATTAGATTTTCTATCTCCCTGTAATGACATGTTAACATTTCATCATTCTACCTCTCATCAGTAACATAGGGAATCAGATTGAAGTCCCAAGTACAATACTACCTCAAGTCATCTCTTCTAGGATAGGAAAATTCTAAGCAAATGATTCAGAAAGGTAAAGAAGAGACAATGATTGTTCATCAAGGCTTTGACTTCTTCCTAGCTTTAGTCATATTGTCTCCTCTCTCCTGAGTTTAGGGCCACTAGCCTACACTATAATTTCTAGTTTTGGGAAGGGTGCTCAATACAAAAAGTCTATGGCTTAAAATAATTGGGCTATATAGAACCTTTGTGAGTCATATTTCTGGATCCTTATTGGAAGCAGAAACTCATCAAAATATTTTTCCAACATTCACATGTTGTTCACTATGCAAAGAATATTGGTGCTCGGCAGCATAGCAGTTACCTAATTCCCTGATCATGTAGCATGTAGGTAGAAGAGCAGGAAGAGTCTCATTAATCTCAATTTAATGATCTATCCATTAGGACTGGCAAAACAATAAAACTTCATATATTGTAAGTATTAGGAAGCAAGGTTGGAGACAATGTATTTAAATTATTTATGTGTTTTAAACGGTCAGTGATAAATTGATAGGCTAAATTTAATTTTGGAAATGCTCTTTCCCCACCTATAATTCTTTTTTTTTAAAAAAATTTGTTGTTACCTGAAACCGTTGAACTGCAACCCAGTAGCCTTAATTCTTGTGTAACTATACAGCTTACACAGTATGACTGTGTGACTGTGAAAATCATGTGGCTCATTCTCCCTGTATACAGTGTATTGACAGATGAGTAGAAAAAACGGGGCAAAAATTAAATGAACGATAGGGGGTGATGGGGGAGATGGGAGGCTTTGTGTATTTTTACTTTTATTTTTATTCTTACTTGTATTTTTTCTGGAGTAATGAAAATGTTCAAAAATTGATTATTGCGATGAATGCACAACTATATGATGGTACTGTGAACAACCGATTGTATACTGTGGATGATTGTATGGTATGTGACTATATCTCAATAAAACTGAATTTTAAAAATATTTGTTTATATCAATCTAGCTATTGATAGATGGATATAGAGAGACTAATTTTCCTAGTAATGGCCAGAGGTCTCAGACATGAATTGCAATTAAACCAAAGTCTTTTTCTACTTCACTCTACAACTCAACCAAAAACTTAGCTACATGCTTTTGACCATTAAATACTAGTAGTTAAATAATCAGTTGTTTGTGGAATAGACATAGAAGGCAGAGAAAAGATAACACTCATGTGACATCATAGTGCTCTAGAGTTTGAAGGGACCATGTGGATGATCTAGAAAAGTGTGGCATGTGGACCACCTATCAGAAGTGTCTGGGGAGTTTTCAAACATTCATATTCTCAGAACCCTACTTGGATCTGTAAAATTAAAGTCATTCATTTTGTAACACTCAAATGTGTGTGTGTAAGGAATGGTGGCATCACAGTTACTTGAGAAGTTATTTTGAAATATATATTCCTCTATCTCCAAGTCCCAACCAAAATTCTTTGTTGCCTGTGAAGTTTTAAAAGCTTTTCTAGGCAATTCCACCTTCTTGAGAACCACTGATTTTATCCAGCACCTTTGTTTTACTGAAGTGAGGTCTAGCAAGTTGTGACTCACTAAAGTCATGCAACAAGCTACTGGCAGAGCCAAGACTCTAGGTAGGTCCCTTGACATGTGTCACACTACAGTTACCTGATTATATTCTTTTTAAACACTCTTTTATTATAGAAAATGTCAAGCATATACAAAGGTAAAGAAAATAGTAAGACGAACCTAAATGTACCCATCACTGAGCTTCAACAATGATCAATTCATGGCTAAAGTTGTTCCATATATATCTCCAATTGCTTCCCACTGCAGCCTCTGATTTTTTTTGAGAGAAACCCCAGAATCATATCATTTCATCTATAAAAAAACCAAAACCATCAAATATCAAACCCCTGAAAGCATCTATATATTTGTGTTGCAATATCCTTCTTTCCTCCTTATCCTAGAATTAAGAAGTGTTTGCAAAGCTGGCATTAATTTGATAAACTGGCCAGTTCCTTAATTGCTTAATTTCAGTGAAGAAGAAATTGTGGTAATATAGGCTTGATACATGAAGTACTATGGGCAATTTGGAATAAATGAACCTAGAAATAAAGATATCATACAATGCCCATGTTATGGTCCTTCTTCCACAAAACAAAAAATAATTAGATGAAAGCAATAAGCTAAGTAGCAGCCTGTCATCTAGGAATCTGAAGAATTTACCTTTTTCCCTTCATTTAGAGGTATTTGATTGTCACAATAATAAGGGAGGAAAGTGCTGTCAGATTGTGCTTAAAATGCTTATTTATTTTGATGCACAGAAATAGGAGGACAGAAAGAGGGAGGGACAGGAAGAGGCACTATCTATTGTACGCCTTATCTCATTCAGTGATTCAGTGCAAGGAGTTGATTGTCATTTGGTAAATTATGCAGTGTAATAATGGAGGTAATCATAGGGTAATCATCTCTCGATTCAATTAACAAGAGGTACAATATCTTGCAAAACTCCAAAAAGATTTAGAAGGCTTCTGTTATTGCTTCCTAATGGTTGAAATGTCCAGAACAATTTGACTTTGGAGAGTAATGTTTAATGTAATCTCTTGTTCTAACAATGGCAGGACTATAATTCTAAACCAAAAGGAATTAATTTTCTGTATTGCTTAAATTTCCACAATATATTGGAAAGAGGTAAATAAAATGGAACAAAGAAAAATTACCACAGTAACACATTAGGGTTTCTCATTTAGGTTTTAGGATAAATGGTAGCTGGCAAAGACGTCTGAGGGTCTTGATAAAAGAGATCTGATCTTGGGAAATGATAAAGTTTTATGTAAATATTAGCACAATACACTTACAGTGTCTAGAAAATAAATCTATATGTATATATTTATGAGAGTGTGGATGTATATATGTATGTGTGTATGTATATATATATATACATACACACAATCATAAATATATCCACACACTCACACTTACCTATATGCAAATCTATATGTATATGTGTGTGTGTGTGTGTGTTCAACCTTAGCAGAAAATGTTACCTGACATATTCTTTACAATTCTGAAAGGAAATTAGGATAGTATTGAAGTTCACTAAATAATGCCTTTTCATATTGCTTTTAGAAAGCAAGAAGTTGATTCTGGATTTTTTTGTTCTTGCCGTAGATCTAGCAATGAAATCAAATTCTGTGATTCAAAAGAATCTGTTATTGAATCTGTATATTTAAGGCATGAAGACATCATCTATTTCACAATACAGTAAACTAAATCTCTGGAGAATAAACGATTTGCCTCAGGTCACAAAGCTCATTATTTAAAGAGCCTGGTATGTTAAGTTTGCTAAGAAAATATGTCAATTGAATTATCCAACAAGCATTCATTATGTAATTATAATATATATTGAGGAGAATATAAGAGTTCAATTAGTTACATGCTCTCTGCATGCTCCTAGAAGACACTGTAAGAAGAACTGATTTTAAAAATGGTGTTAAATTTTGTGATATGCATTTACAGTGTTTGGGAGCTGAGATAAAGGAATATGCATTTGTCAATATGGATAAGGTAACATCTAGGCTGGATTTTTCGGGATGGAGATCCAGATTTTAGCCTCTGGGAATTTGCAGTGTAGGACCAAGGAGAGGGGAAGATAGACATGGATATAATGACAATGTTAAAAAGCAGAACGCTGTTTTATTGTACAACTAAAAGCAAAGTCCTGTGAAAACCCGATAGCTGTGTCATTAGCAGAAGACAGGAATCGAAAGAGATTTCCTGGAGAAGTCCTAAACTGGGCCTTGAAGAACAAATAGACGCACCAGACAGTGGGGGTCGAGACGGAAGACATTCCAGAAGTAATCTGAGTAAAGTCAAGGAGATGTGAAAATTGACAGTCCTGTTGGTTGGGAGAAAGGGCACGTATTGGTGTGTATAGGGAGAGGTGGATGGGAAGTCAGGCTGAGGCTACATTGTGGAGAGCTATGAACACATGCTCAGAAGTCCAGCCTTTATTCTGCAGCCCCCAGGAGTCATGGGAAGTTTCAGAAGAGTGGACTGGCGAAGTGCAACCATGTTTTAGGAACGCCGGATCCCAGCTATTGAGTAGCTGGAAGGAGGTTGGCCAGCCAGGAGGTCATTATTATATTTCAGAAGAGGAATTAGGGCCTAAATTAGGACAATGGTAAAAGAAATAAATGTGAGGGGGGAGGAAATACTGTCACCATCAGGTGACTCAATGCAAAAGGTGAAGGAAGAGTTAAAGATGATTCCAAGGATTCTAGATGAGGGGCTAGAGAATAGTTATCCACTAATTCAGGGAAAAGGAAGTGGGCGTCAGTTTTAGTAGATTAAACAACAAGACAGCTTTAACTAGTGAATATGAAGTGGCAGCCAGTATTGCTCCGAACATATTGAGGAGGCAGTTGAAAATTAGAATCAGCAAAGATAAGTGACCTAGTATTCACTCCAATTATATGATAACATGAAAAAAAGATGCAGAATTGAGAATGTGTACATCTGAGGGACACTGAAGATGGAATTCTTTGAAACAAGATTTATATGGGGAATAGTGGAAAAAATATAAGATCCATAAAGTTGGGGTTGCCCCCACCAGAGTGCCTTTTCTGGGAGCTGGTGGTGCCTTCACAGCACATGCTGAGCATGGTAGGCAAGCAGGTCTGGCATGTCAGCTCTCCATTTGAGGGCAGAGCCTAAATGGCTCACCCCAGCCTGTACTGTGGACCATATACAATAGTTTACTTTCTCAGGTCCTCAGGTTCATGCTTTTCTTTCCTATTTTGTATATTCATATTATTAGTTCCAGGCTATGATTTTGAACTCTTCCATTCTGCCTCTCTGTCACAGAATACACCCTTGAACCACCAAAGTACTGTCATTTCAACCCTACCCATAGGTAACATTGACTTTAGAATTCTTAAATAAAAAGATCTTAAGATTACAGGAATGCCTGGAATGGGAGATCTGGGTGTTTTTCTTGAAGCCATACTTTGTATACCAAATCCAATTCTGTTTTTATTTAGATTGCAGGTTAGAGTAATGGAACTTACTTAAAATGCACTCATCTACACTTTATGTACTTTTTCTTTGTTATTATTTAGGGTGGCCAATGTATCAGTTTCTTGTGGCTGCTGCAACAAATGACCACCAACTGGGTATCTAAAATCACCAAAATTTATTTTCTCTCAGTCCTAGAAGCCAGAAGTTTAAAATCAGTTTCACTGGGCAAAATCAAGATGTCAGCAGGACCAGCTCTCACTGGAGGCTCTGGAAGGATCCTCTCCCTGCATCTTGCAGCTTCTGGCAGCTGCCTGCTCTCCTTGGCTTGTGGCCGCATCACTCCAATCTCTGCCTCTATCTTCATATCACATTCTCTTCTGCATGTGTGAGGAACCTCTCTCTGCCTCTCTCCTGTAAGGACACTTGTGATGGCAGTTAGGGTACACTCAGATAATCCTGGATTATCTCCTCATTTCAAGGTCCTTAACTCAATCCCATCTGCAAAGACCTTTTTCCCAAATAAAGTAACATTTAAAAGTTCCAGGGATTAAGACTTGATATTGTTGGGGGGCATTTTTCAGCCCACTAAAAGTAGGCTAATATGCACTTTCAAGACACCCTGTGGTGATATTCTCAGCTAGTTCCCCTTGTGGGGTCCTGAATATCACAATGCTAACTTATATATGAATTTTTATCTAAGGTAGAGCTGGTCTTTGATGCCAATGCTGGTTTAAACCTATTCATTCCAGTATTTGATGCATTCTATTGATACTTGGTGGATTCCTTCTGAGGCCCAACACTTTTGGAAGTAATCTTAATGTTGGATTTAACTATTAGAATATTTTCATAAGAACACTGCATAATGATGTGGCATATGGATTGAATTATTAGCCAAGACTAAGATCATCAGTTTCCACTGGTGATATTAAGACAGAATCAGTGTTGTAGACCACAATATATGCAACCTCACAAAAAGTGACAAATTAAAAAACTACTAAAATGAAATATATAATATAAACTCCATTCTGAGTAATATATGTGGCATAAATAAAGATATATATTGGTATAAGAACTGCTGATAGCAATAAAATACTGCAGCAGTCATTTTTTTAAAATCACTTTACTAAAAAGGGGGCCAGTGATACAGAAGATCTAACAATGGATAAGTCAACATTTCATTATACCAGTTATGTCAGATTTTCCACTACTTAGTTGAAGTAAGTTTAGGATATTATTATTACTGAGATGCATCTACTGAACATGTTCTAAATTACAGTTGAGTAACTGCTGAGTTAAGACAACCATTAGGGGACCAACATTTCCCAACATCCAAACCACAGAGTGGAGAGTCCATAGGCTCTCCTAGAACTTAGTCGTAAGTTAGCACACTTTTAAGGAGTGCATTGAAAAGTATATTTTGGATCCTGTGTCTGGTTTTGAGGAATAATAGATGCAAGTGTAAAACTTCTTGAAAAAACAAAAACACATTCAGCTTGGATGTTTGGAACATCTGCATGCTTGCACATCAAATAGCTGAGAGAATTAACTGAAACTTTCTACTTTTATCTTCTAGCTTTCAAGTTCTGTGGTCATAGCTAGTGACTCATTTGAGAGGGACACATTAGCCACTTAAGGTTTATTAATAAGCTACATTTTTCCTCTCACCTGGGAGTCAGGCCCCGTTATTTTATAAGTCCTGAATTATATACATCTATACAAACATCTGTATTCACATAATTGATAGACTTATTTATTTAGCAGAGGAGGCTATCATTTATTGTGCTGAAAATTTAAACCATGTTTCAATATTATAGAGCTCCTTGTGTATTTCTGTAAACCAAATACAATATTTTAAAAGATACTTGGCTGTACAGAAAAATTAGGAAATATTTAAAAATAAGATTTCAAAATATATATTCTGGTAACTCATCTAGATTGGGTATGGGAATTATATTGGTGCTATCTTTGTTCAGAAGGCATAATAAAATCTATTCTCAGACACTTATTTTAATAATTTTTTCCATGCAAGAGCCACTTGTTTGGCAGAGAGACCTCAAATCTCAAATGTGATTTGCATCTGTGGTTTGACCCAGAAGCCCCAGTCCTATGCAGCCTGAGCTTCTGCATGACTTTTTTTTTTTTCTTTTTATGAAAGGAAAAAAAAAACGAAAGAAGAGAAAAGAAAGGAAAAAGCAGACCAGATATCTAAGGCATCAGAACAAACTTTGAAACAGCTAATGGGATGAGTAAAGGACGGCAGTATTGCAAGTATTGCAAAGGGGTGCCAGGTGAGACCTTCACAACCAGATGATGGCCAGCTGACAGAGACTGTGAAGGAGGTCACCTAGGAGATGAAGACACAAGGATGTGAGTCTGAAAACAGATTTCAAGTCTGTAGAACAATATATGGAAGGGACAAGGAAAAAGACAGGTATCAGCAAAAGTCTAAACCAAGTCCTCTTCAAGTCAAGCCGGTCATTCTGATAGATATGGGACAGGTCCCAAACAGAGGTCCATGTCCTAGGTCTGCACTGTCCAGTGCAACAGCCATGAGCCATATGTGGCTAATGAGCACTTGAAATGGATCTAGTCCAAACTGAGATGTGCTGTAAGTGTAAAATAAACTCTGGAGTTTGAAGACCCAGTACGACAAAAAAAAAGCACATGCAAATACCTCATTCATAACTTTTTTATTTGATTACATGTTGAAATAATACAATTTTGAATATATTGGGTTAAATAACATATTTTAAAAAAGTAATTCCACGTGTTTCTTTTTACCTTTTCAATGTGGCTACTAGGCAATTTCATATTGCATAAGTGGCTTGCATTATATTTATGCAGGGTAGCACTGAGCTAGACTGTCAGCAAGGCAAAAGAGGGTCCCAGATCAAATCCCAGAAACTGGAATCCTGGGCTGACAAGAGAAGACAAAGGGGTGGGTCAAGGGAAATAAGTGGTTGAAATATTAAGTTCCCATAGTCCAAGAGGAATCAGCAGGAAGACTGAGCACAAGCTCCTCCCCAACCTGGGTAAGATGCGCTAAAGCCATGGGCTGGGCTGAATTCATGGGTGAGAGTCATTCAGCCCTCCAAAAAGATTATAGGGTAATAGGATAGGAAAATGAGAAGAACATTCAGAAGGAAACTAGAAATAGCCTAAGAATAGCAGAAAGACTTTCTTCCAAACAGCTTTATGAGATCAGAGAAAATAATGCAATCACAGCACGGCAGGAACTCTGTGGGATCCTCACATGAGAAATATTTAGACACTTTATAACCTTGTTCTTTTCTGGCCATTTTCCTTCTGACTTATACTTCACCATTCCTCAGAGGACAAAAGCCATATGTGAAGTTTGAAGTTTTAAAATTTAGTTGCTTTTGAGTTATGTGTGCACAAAACACCTCCGGGCAATATGGAAAACACATTTTTTTTTCCTGGTTCCATAATTCACAAGACAGCTGAACAGATTCCCCTAAAACTTTCCTTTCTACCAAAAAATGATTTTAAGCTATTGTCAAGCTCAGGATGTGTGAGGCTGCAATGTCTGATTTTTCAGGGAATATTCCTCTTCAAATAGGACTTCCCTCCCTGATGTTTTTAAAATAGTTAGCTCTTCCTGTTGCTATTGAAAACAGTTAATCTCATAATAAATGACAACTGATATATTAACACTGTAAAAACATGTACATTGGGGCCTGCTTTACTTCTTTACCTAGTTGGTGTTCAAAACCACTGAAATGGTAATAGATTTGACCTTTGCCTTTAGGCCACAAGATCCTGGACTTGAAGCACCAAAGTGTGGAAAATGCTATATAACGGGGTCAGTAAGCCTAAAATAATATGCTGATGAAATGCTCCATTAATATTAAGGTATTAAATGGGTAGACCTCATGCGGGCTGGCAATGAATGCATTACATCTCTCCTAAGTACCCTTTAAATTAAATAAAATGAATCAGCCACAAGAACTAGAATTTTTCCAAACTTTGGGCTCTTGCTAAAGTATCATGTAAATTTAATCAGAATTATTCAACCAAGGCTTTGAAGCTATCTGTCCAGTTTTCTTATGAAGCTATAGGGGATTTGGTGCAAGCATTTTTTCAGAAGGGGATTAAGTGTGGGTTCCCTGTACTTATATTCAAATTCAAGAATTAGTTATTTTGGAAAGAATTGTGACTTGGGAATCAGCAGACTCAGATTCTGGTGTCATTTCTGCCATTAATGAGCTGGATAATCTTGGAAATCATTTAACTCTCCTGGGTCTCAATTTATTTGCAGAATGTGAGCACTTAAGTTTTGCAAAAGTAAAAATAACAACTAGTATATTTACCTGTGTGGAGATTTACCAGAAATAGGGACAATGAGTGATTTTTGTTGTCTTGTACGCGCTGTTTCTAATAAATAAATAAGAAAAAATGGAATAAAAGTGTGATACCTATTTGTTTTTAAATTGTGAGTATGGATGAGATGATTTCTCGGTTATCCTTCAGGGCTATGGTTCCAAATATCCAAATATCCAAAAAATAATGTGCATCATGTGAAACTGCCTGGACATCTGCCATCTAATTATCAACCAAGCTGGCTTGTCTCCCAGTTTGCCATGACATCTGGATAGTAAATGCCATGACATTTCAATCATTCAGCATTCCCAAATTGACACACCCTACATCCTGCCTTTGTCCCTAAATTAAAAATGTTTGCTTTACAGAACTCCAGAGAACACATGGAATCGGGTCCCTTTTACTAACAGCAAAAAAGAGTTACTTCATAAATTATAAATTATAAAGAATATTGATATGGTGGCTTGGTGAGCAAAGAAATGAAGAGCAGAAACAAGTTGGCTGACAAATGCACCAGGCTGTGGGAGGGGCCAACCATGGGTTGGTCAAAATGAAGCTTTACCATCCCTAATGGCAAGATATTCGATGAAAGACTTGGTGGTGGCAGTGACTTCAGACCAATGAATATTAAATAAATGATCCATAAAATGGTATGGTGGCAAGACTGTACTGAAGCTATCTAGAGTCTTGTTCATAGTCTAAATTAATTGTTATCAGCGTCTGGACCAGTTACAGGCACATTCTCAGAGCAAGCAGGCAAAGGAATTTCGCTGGTTCCTATAATGGTGGGGACATGTCTACACTGAAAAACACACAGGGAAATAAGCACACATACGAAAAGAAGCTTAGATACTGTCATTTTTCCTCCCCTTCTTAGAAATTAAAATAAAAACATTAACATGTGGTGCAATTATGTTTCCTTTTATAGGCTTTTTCTCTCTTTTTTTTTTACACTATTATTCCACTATAAAAAAAAAAAAGAAAAATCAAAGGCATAAAATAAACAAACCAGCAAAACAAATCTGGGCTTCATATAATCTATGGTCAGTTCATTTTGTTGAGATAAAAATCTGTGAATTCAGCAATTTTCAACAGTGTGAGAAACTGCCTGCTCCACAACCCTGCACGTGTTGAGTGATAAAGAATTGATGCAATCCTGCACAGAAATGGACTGACTTCATTATCACATACAGTAACGGTTTTAGCCACACATTTTCACGTCTTCACCAGAAGGAAAAACGATATCCCTGATAACCAAAGAACATTATTAAAACCAGTTTCCAAAAAAGTTTAATGATAGCTAAATGATTTCTCCTTAAGAAAATCAAATTGTGAATCCAGTTATGCATATTACATTTGACACAGTAAGGTTTTTGTTTTGCTGGCTACTAAATGGTGGGCAGATTCTCTTTTTTATGGTACAAACCTTAGGTTTACTGAGAGGTCAATATTTAAAACACATTTTTATTTTAAGATCAATTATTTTGGCTTTTGTGAATACTGAGTCTGTCCCTTCTACTTTCCCTTGCCCTCCACCTCCAGTTTTTGCTGCTGCTGTTTACTGGAAGAGATATCTAGATGTAATTATTCATCCACTGCATAGTTTGTAGTTTGGTCACACTAGTAGATTCTTGAAAAAGATTTAATTTTACCCAAGGTCAGGATCCTCATATGTAACACTTGTTTAACAACTGATCCTGCTGATATTAATAATAACAAACAGTAAATATGGGCTTGAACATTTTCTTTTGAACCCCCAAGAAGTGGTTGTTCCTTTTACCTTTTTCTTCAAACCACATCAATGTAGTATAATTAGCCACTAAGAGTTTGGGCTCCAGAATGAGAGTATACCGATTCAAATCCCATCTTCCAAGTTTACCAGCTTTGTGAACTGAGAGAATTTTCTTCATCTGTTTATTCCTCAGTTTCCTCATGTGTAAATGGAGACAAGAGAACCTTATTAACAGGGTTTCTATGGGAATTAAGTGAATCAATAAATGTAAAAGTGTGTTAAATTGTTCCTGGCTCATAAGTGCTTAACACATGTAGGTATTATTATGGTGCCATTATGAATGAAATCTTGCAAAAGACCTAGTTTTAAATCCAGTAAAGTTCTGAGTTCCTATTACCTTAGATGATTTAAATTCCCATGCTGTGCCTTAATTTAAACTTTAATAAAATAGGTTGCAAATTAAATTTCCTCCTGCCTAACAGACATTACTGGCCTTACATATAAGAAGATGAGATTCAAGCCTGTTGAAATATAGTACCTGAAATATCCCAGTCCCACATATACAGGCACCTACAATTTCCTATTAAAATAACTGTTACTAGATTGAATTTAGGATAAACATTAAGACCTTATCAATTATGATGAGTTCATTGAGTTTATTTATCAGACATGTAGTGGGATCTCAAACCACGTTAGAGAGAAGAGATCCATTGTGGTAAAAAGGGAGAGACAGAGGAAGGGGGTGGGGGTGCAGATAAGACAGTGTGAGCACTTCACAGAGTTGTCTATGATCTCTGAAAAAAATCCAGAGTTTACCAGGATAGTATGTTCTGGAAGAGAAACTGAGACAGAGAGGAAGAACAGACAAAAAAAGAAAAAAACAAAGAAAGACATAGGATGGGAAATTCATTTAGTTTATATTTTTATACCTAGAGGTAGATGTGATCCTAAGGGGGATGGGAAAGACGGATAGAAAAGAGGGATTATATACAACTAATACCAAAGTATTTAAAATGCTATAGAAAGCCACAAGCCAACACATTAGAAATAGGACTACAATAAATGAAATAATAGTGTAATCTAGGTTACTGAGGTGGTAAAGGAAAAAAAAAAAAAGCAAAATCAGAGATAAAAGAAAGAATATTCTAAGTAAATGAAAATGGCAGAGAAAAAAATAAATATATGTTTTTATAGGTCATTGGAAGAGTCAAGAAGCTCACTGGGTAGAAATATTTAATGAGCTCAGGTCCATTTTCTTTAGATAGGCATTTTATTTGTGTTTAAATGGGGGCTTTCATTTTATGATACTTTTAAAGAATGAATAAGAACACATCATCTGAAAGGAAATGATGTTAAATTGGAAAATATAATGATCAGTCCTGGAAGGGATTTGCGGCTGAAAGAATATTTTATTATTTACCATTTTGCACAATGCTTCTGTGAAAATCTTTTAAATAAAAAATCTGAGGGAATGACTGAAACACAAGTAAAATCACTGCTCAGAATAAAGGCAATTCTTTAAGCTAGAGCTATGTCTACTTAACAATTTATGAGGTGCCTCCGTCGTAGCTAATAAGCACTTCAGCATTGTTGTACTTTGGGAAATTTCTCAACAGGCAAGCCCAGCTGAAGCAGAACAAATGGCTGTGGTTTGCTCTGTTCATTCAATCCACTCTGCACAGTTTAGTCGAGATCTCAGAAAATACCACTGATTTTTTCTGTAATCCAACCACAGAAACCACACTCCTTAGCAACCCACACACTGTCTTCTCGTAGTAGGGAGAATTTTAATTCAGTACATTTTTGAGTTGGAGATTTTTTACAAAGGGAACGTCAAATCTGAAGTGCAAATGTGGGCACTGAGACCATTTCCCTAATATCCTCATCCCCGAGGTTCATTGTATAGCCAAGGAAACCAGAAGTAGAGAGATGAGATATTTGTTTAAGGCCAACTGGTTAATTTATTGACCTGGTCAATGTTAATATTTAGGTTGTTGGGCAGTGATTGTTCACTTTACTAGAGAATTTGCAGTAAATTTCCTTTCAAGATTGTTCTAATACAGCACAGTCAGAAAGTTTCCATCTATTAAATATTAATTTATAAACAACTCATCCAGGAGCATATTTTTAGAATTAAATAGTTAACATCTAGTACACATTTTTCTTCACAAAATACTGGCTACATAATAGAATACAGAGAAAAGAATGCTCATTGCATAAATCTTTGATTGTTACAATGAACCTTTTTCCACAATTCACCTTATAGAGAAAATTGAAATGCCAGACCTGATTCACCAATGTGTCTGGATAAGACAATTTATTTAAATCATCCTAGTGACCAGCTGAGCTAATTGCCAAGTGTCTAGCATGAAGCAATTCTAACTGGAACCCTCTGTTGGTGTTTTCCAATCTTTTCTAAATTGCAGCACACATAGAAAATGAGGGGAATGAAGGAGGTTTGCATGAACGGGATCTGCCCAGGGACTATGGGGACTCACTCCCCACCTAGCTAACTCCAACGGCAAAAAGATTAATTTTCTGCAGCTTGGTATGGCACAGCGGTGTGCTAAAGGCACAGGCTGGGAAGATGTGACCTAGATTTTTGCGCCTTATCAAAAACCCTTTCCCTTCTTTGGCTCACCAACTGAGAAGACCAGGAAAAACAGAAGTCATTTGCTATCAGATTCTGGGGTGGACTAAGCTGGCATCTTGCTTTGGTCCATTACAATAATTTATAGTCCTCTTTTGGTCCTCTGCTTCCTGAGCTATCAGATACAACTATTTTTCTGTCCAGGCTACCGCTTTCTTTTGAGGAAGCATGTCACTGTTAATTTCTCTACAACAAAAGTGCTTCCCTGGCTACCAACCACTGCTCAGGCCTACTATCCTTCTCTGGCTAACATGCCTCAGACCATTGTTTGGCTTGGCCCAGTCAATCCATCTGCAGCCTCAAGTGAGGATTACAGGCTTGGCTCTTTCCACAGACTGCTTCTCAGAACCATGCCCTTCTCTCATTGGAATGCAGCATATGGACAGCACCTAATGTTTCCAAATAAAAGAAACAGGCTCAAACAGAATTCCTAGTACAGAAGCCATCAGTAAGCCTGCTGCATGGCGGAACCTGGGGAAGAGCCTTAGGCTGTTGCTTTGACCTTAGAGCTAAGGACACTGCAGAGATCACCTCCTTCAATCCCCTCATTTAAGTGGTGGGGGCCTGAAACTTCCAAAGAAGCAAAAAGTATTTTACCCAGTATCTCTGTGACAGAGATTACTAATTGTTCTCAAATATCCAGTTTCTCTTCCTTTCTTTTAGAAATAGAACACCCCAACCAGTTTTAACCAACAGGCGTGGCTGTTCAGTTAATGACTATATTTTCTTGCCTCCTTTACTACTGATAGGTGCAACCTTATGGGATAAAAGCAAAGTGATGGGTACTACTTCTGGGTCTTACCCTTAAAGATGATTACACATGCTATCCCTCTTTTCCTCTTCTCACTAGGAAGAAAATAGGAAAGATGATATCCAGAGACACATGTTGGAGGTAGACATGTTGGGAGTGGCAAAACAGCCCCTCCGGACCACTGGACTCTGCATTGTCACACAAGAAAAAGATAAATATCTACCATATTGAGCCACTGCACAGTGGTGGTGGGGGAAGGAGGAGTTCTTTGTTGCAGTAATTAATATGGTAATTAATACAGACACGGTGAAATTCAGCTCTTATTTAGGTGATGTACAAGCATCGCTATAGCAGCCTTAGGCTCTTTGTCAAGGTGAAAAGCATTTAGAAATCAGATATGACCTTCAAGGACAACTACCAGCTCCTCCAGAGCAGGAAGCATCAGCATCCCTAGCACTTGGCACAAAGTAGGCGCTTAGTGCAACCTCTCAATGGCTGAATCAGTTTTACAATTTGGCAGCTGGATTTACAAATACTTTCCCCTTCCCCACTTTCCATTGAATCAGCTACTTTTCCTGTCAATGCAGTGCTAATTTCTTGGGAGACAAATGAGAAACTTTCTTCCCTAGTGTGAGATTAATTATTCCATGCCACTGCTAACTCTCTACCATATCAGTCTTTGACAGTGTGCAAAGATAAATGGTGAGGCAGCCATTTGAAAGGAAACCATTGTGGCACCTCTCCGCTCAGTGTTATCACATTCATATCAACATGGGAGATAACTTTAAACTGCTTGTACTGCACTGAGAACCCGTGTTCCGGCTGGGGCCTGCAAAGATGAAAAAGCATCCTCTTGCTTTCAAAGCCTTCCTTTTGCAGTTTGCCTTTCAAAGGCACCCACTGCTTGTGTAAAGGGCTGCTCTGGAAGCGGTGGGCACCAATGACCTTCTCCTGAAAACAGAAGGCAATCAGGGAGGAAATGGATCTGTCTCCCAGCAGGAGAGAGATTTGGGCAGATATGAGAAGTCCTGGACATGTCAACAGGGAATTCCAGCTTGGTCCCACTTCGAAAATGTAGCTACCTCCCACCATGCTCACTGCACGTTCTCCCCAGGCTGGAGAGAAGGACTCGAGGGGTTCTCTAGGCCATCAACTGGTCCAAATTTCAAACATACACAGTTCCTGCTTTGCTTTGAAAAGCAGCCTGTTCCACATAGACATTTCTGCTTTTAATTTTCTAAGAAACACCTACTCAGTTAACATACTGCAGGGCTATTCTTGCTCCAAAATGTTCTACCTGAAGCAGAGGTTGAGTTGTGTAGGGCTTCAAAGGAACACTTCCACCTGGCTTAGGTGAGAAGGTGTCTTTTGGCTGAGGCCAGCAATTTGAGAGAAAATAGCCCATTTTTCCTGCAAAGGGGAGCCTTGTAGAATCACACCTGTGAAATGAATTGCTTCCCCAATGTGGGGCTCCAGTAAGGTGGCAGAGGGAATCCTAGCCATAGATGAGAAGCTGTAAAGGGTTGCTCATATCTCCTGTCATTTTTCTTAAGTTCTGGGGGGAAAAAAAATCCAGGATTTTTCTTTGTAGCAGCTTCCTTCTAGGCCAAAGGGAAGAATATAATATTTGCACAGTGGGATTTTTTTTTATTGCCATAAAACAGCAACGAGAAAATAGAGGTCATTCACAGCAGATGAAATAAAACAAAAGGAAAGAGAAATGAGACATTCTCCAATGCAATATTTTAGCTTGAAAGGTTAGGGCAGCCCATGTTTTCTTTATGTCTAACCACCTGCAGGTATACATGGAGCTGTGATCTGAAACAAACAAGTGGTTTGTCCTGGGTTCCTCCACATTTACGCTATATTCTGTGTCTGTCATGCAAGCCCTCTTGCTTCCCTGCTGCTGAATCACTGTTAACGTGCTCTTTCCTAAAATGTTGAAATGACCTCAAGTGGCATTGCCCCACTGGTTAGGTCTGGAGAGGAGAGAGCATTTCAGAAATTAGCAACTCCTGCATCCTTAGCTTAATTAGTCAGCAAGAATTTTCTATATCAAATGCTTATGGTTCCTATAAAACTGGCTACCAATACATCATTAATCAAGTAAATCTGCCATTAACCAAAAGCCAAGCAATTGAAGGCTCAAATAGGTCAATGCCGTTGTTGTTGTACTATTGTAGTTTCACTCAGCTTTTAGGAGAAAAAGGAAATTATAAGATACATTTATCAGAAATATATTTTAGACAACAGTCATCTGGGAATGCCACAGTATCAGTATAGATTTTGCTTACTCTTCTTCAGTGCTTTACGTTTCTATGGCTAAATAATAACTTCAGCAGTAAAAATAATATCAGCAGCATTTATTGAACATTGATAATTTTCCAGCCACTGCACTGATACTTTATGTGAACTATTTTTAATTTTCTCACCAACATTGCAAATGAAGAAACCAGGTTACTTGGACAAAGCCACATGGCTCCTTCTTGATGTTAGAAATGGACATAAATCTGCTTGGCTTCAAGCAGAACTTCTCCTTGCCATCTATCTCATGATTGATAATGAGGATCTCAATAATGAATCTGCTATACTACATGAACCCAAATCTTCAGAGAATAACCACAACCTATTTTGTTTACGATACTTAAAAAGCCTAGGAAGTTTTTCAACAAGGGATGAAGCAAAAGGCATTTCTCCCCCTGGACTTTCACCACATTTTGTAATGTAAGCCTATTTCAGCAAACTGCCGAAATAATAGTAACATTCAGGAAAAGCCCTTAGCTTCATGAATGGCACCAGGTAATCAGTCTATTCAGGAAAGCGGAGGCAAACTCAATATGTAATTCAGATTAAGTCATCACAGAACTCCTCACTTGTACTGAGTAACCAAGTTTACAAGTCAATAAAAAGTGAAATTCTATGTGCTTTGGATTCAATGTATGTTTTTGGACTAATATATTGTGGTCAGTGTACAAAGAATTGCAAGTGAAGCAATTTTATTTTCATTTTCTTCTAGTCAAATTGTTATAACAGAATGAAGTTATGCAGATGCAGTTCTGCGATCAAATATTCTTAACCAGAGTATCTCAATTTTTTGATAGAGAATATAGCACTGTTATTTCCTTCATATTTAGTGTTTATAAGAACTAATGAGTCATTTGAAAAGCCCTTAGCAAAACACACACTATTGCAATGACTATAAATAGCATTTTGGGAAGAATTTCCTATGTTTAAAATTAAGTTTCCAAGCTGATAATCAATCCATCCAAGCTGTCAGGTTTAAGTATTGAGTTCATTGTTTTATTTTGATTCCTTTATTACATTTTTCATGACGTAGAGCTTTATGTTTTTATAGTTTTAATATTAAAGAAATATTGACTCCTTTAAAAATTTTTTTTCATTAAAATAAAACAATAAAATCTATTTCCAATGCATACCAAGGAAAGCAGGGATAGGATTCTGAGCTCCAAACTACATAGTATTATTCTTTTAAAGACTTACTGTGTCAGTTTGGATATATTATGTCCCCCAGAAAAGCCATATTCTTTAATGCAATCTTGTGGGAGCAGACTGATTAGTATGTTGATTAGGGTGGAAATGTTTGATTAAATATTTCCATGGAGATGTGGACCCCACCCATTCAGGGTAGGTCTTAATTAAATCACTGGAAGCCTATAAGCGAGCTCACAGACAGAAGAAGCTCAGAGCACCTCACAGAGACTTTTGGAGAGATGCTTGGGAGCTGACAGAGATGCTCAGAGATGCTTAGAGATGCAGGCAGAAGGACATCTGGAGATGATGAGCTAAGAGATGAAGCCCTTAGTTTGCCCTGGAGAAGATAAGCGAGAACCCCCAGATATGTAGAGAGAAACGCCCTGGGAGAAAGAAGCAAGGATGCACAGAAGCTGAGAAAGAGGAGATGAAACACAACCTGGGACCAGCAGATGCCAGCCACATGCCTCCCCAGCTGACAGAGGTGTGCCAGATGACATTGGCCATTCTTCAGTGAAGGTATCCTCTTGATGCTTTACTTTGGACCTATTTATGGCCAAAGAACTGTAAATTTCTAATCATATAAATCCCAATCCATTTCTGGTATTTTGCATAATGGCAGCATTAGCAAACTGGAACACTTAGTTTCCTTTAAATCATGTCTTTTCTCAGTTCTAAGCAAAGCATAATGAGGAATATTCATGTCTGGAGCCAGAAAGCTAGAACTGCAGTTTCTGCTTTGTCCTTAGCAGAATTCTGGGTCTCTGTCTCTTCATTTATATGGGAAAGATGTAGATCTGGATCTCCTGGATCCAGTCTAGCTCTAAAAGTCTATGCATTTATGATTCTGTTAGGTCATCTGCCAATGATTATGGAAAATGTTGGCAATGAATAAGTCCATTTTACAATTCTCTCTAATATGCTCAAACCTTCGTTTTCTGGTCCTCGTGCACTGATAACCTTATTCCCTTTTCTCTAATTCTTCCTTCCCCTTTTTTTTTTTTTTTTTTTTTTTTATTTTTTTGTTCTTTTTCTTTTCCATTTTTTTTCTATTTTTTTAAATACAGTTTTATTGAGCTATATTCACATATGCTATAATCATCCATAGTGTACAATCAACAATCAGTTATTTACAGTACCATCATATAGTTGTGCATGCATCACCACAATCAATTTTTGAATATTTTCCTTATTCCAAAAGAAATAAAAATAAAAGTAAAGAAGAACACCTAAAACATTCTGTACCCCCATTCCATCCTATTTTTCATTTAGTTTTTTTCCTCATTTTTCTAGTCATCCATCCATAAACTGGATGAAGGGAGTGTGGTCCACAAGTTTTCACAATGACACTGTCACCCCTTGTAAGCTATGTAATTATACAATCGTCTTCAAGAATCAAGGCGAGGGATCTAAGATGGCAGCATAGAGAAGAGTGGAAGCCAAGTAGTCCCTCTGGAACAAATTGTTGTGCTACCATCTCCCCAAATTATGTTCCAAACCACGCACTCCTGTCTTCTATCACCCTGTAGTGCTCCCTTTAGTATTTCCTGTAGGGCAGGTGTCTTGTTCACAAAGTCTCTCATTGTCTGTTTGTCAGAAAATATTTTGAGCTCTCCCTCATATTTGAAGGACAGCTTTGCTGGATATAGGATTCTTGGTTGGTGGTTTTTCTCTTTCAGAATCTTAAATATATCACACCACTTCCTTCTTGCCTCCATGGTTTCTGCTGAGAGATCCGCACATAGTCTTATGAAGCTTCCTTTGTATGTAATGGATCACTTTTCTCTCTCTGCTTTCAGGATTCTCTCTTTGTCTTTGACATTTGATAATCTGATTATTAAGTGTCTTGGCGTAGGCCTATTCAGATCTCTTCTGTTTGGAGTATGCTGCACTTCTTGGATCTGTAATTTTATGTCTTTCATAAGAGATGGGAAATTTTCATTAATTATTTCCTCTATTATTGCTTCTGCCCCTTTCCCTTCTCTTCTCCTTCTGGGACACCAATGATACGTACATTATTGTACTTTGTTTCATCCTTGAGTTCCCGGAGACGTTGCTAATATTTTTTCATTCTTTTCCCCATCTGCTCCTTTGCGTGTAGGCTTTCAGGTATTTTGTTCTCTAGTTCTTGAGTGTTTTCTTCTGCTTCTTGAGATCTGCTGTTGTATGTTTCCATTGTGTCTTTCATCTCCTGTGTTGCGCCCTTCATTTCCATAGATTCTACTAGTTGTTTTTTTGAACTTTTGATTTCTGCCGTATATATGCCCAGTGATTCCTTTATAGCCTCTATTTCTTTTGCAATATCTTCTCTAAACTTTTTGATTTGATTTAGCATTAGTTGTTTAAATTCCTGTATCTCAGTTGAAGTGTACGTTTGTTCCTTTGGGCCATAACTTTGTTTTTCTTAGCGTAGGTTGTAATTTTCCGTTGTCTAGGCATGGTTTCCTTGGTTATCCAAATCAGGTTTTCCCAGACCAGAATAGGCTCAGGTCCCAGAGGGAAGAAATATTCAGTATCTGGTTTCCCTGAGGGTGTGTCTTAGAAAATTGCTCCACCCTGTGATGCCTCAGGTCACTGTGCTTTTCTGCCCAGCAGGTGATGCCTGTTAGCCTATAATTCCTGACTGGTGTGAGAAGATATGGCATGTTCCCCCAGGCTCTGGGGTCTGGTTCTGAATGGAAAGGGCCCCACCCCTTTCCTCCTAGAGAAGACAGAGCCCCCAGGTGGAGGTCATTAGCATTTCAATGGTCTCTCTCTCTGCTTGTGCTGTCTCCACCCTTCCCCGAGTCACAGCCCTGGAAACTGAAAATGACTGGGGCTTTCTCCACTGAGTCAAAATAGAAACAGATAGTCCCCTTCAGACCCAGTCCAAGGCAACCCTCCGGCTCTCCAAGGTCAGTCGTCACCCAAAGCCTCTATTTTTTGGGGATGCGTACCTGTAGTGAGCAGTTCACACTCTACTTAAAACCCTAGTTGGAGCTCAGCTGAGCTATATTCGCTTGCTGGGAGAGAGCTTCTCTCTGGCACCATGAGGCTTTACAGCTCGGGCTATGGGGGAGGCGGTCTCACGACTTGGATCCGCAGGTTTTACTTACAGATTTTATGCTGTGTTCTCAGGCATTCCTCCCAATTCAGGTTGGTGTATGATGAGTGGATGGTCTCGTTTGTCCCCCCGCAGTTATTCTGGATTATTTACTAGTAGTTTCTGGTTTTTTGTAGTTGTTCCAGGGGGACTGCTTAGCCTCCACTCCTCTCTATGCTGCCATCTTGCCCCGCCTCCCCCCTTTGTTTTTCAATATACCAGTTCTGGTCCCTCACATTATTATTCATGGGGATATACGAATTCTGGACTTGCCAAATGAATAAATTAGAGTGATTATTTGCTTTGCAAAATGATGCACACTAGTCTTTGTTCCAAGAGCATCTGAGATGGTTAAATTTGTGTGTCAACTTGGCTAGGTTATGGTTTCCAGTTGTTTGATCAAGCAAGCACTGGTCTGATTGCTACTGTCAAGATATTTTATGGAATTAAAACATTAGTCAGTCGATTGCATCTATGGTTTATTACATTCACAATCAGAAAAGGAGATTGACTTCAGAAATTTGAGAAGTCTTATCCAATGAGTGGAAAGCCTTACAGGGAGAACTGATGATTTCAGCAGTCTGAAAGAAGAATTCCTTTCTCTACTTTAGTCACCTAGCTTTTCTTGAGGAATTCATTGAAACCTTCATCAGAGTTCCCAACTTGTGACCTGCCCTACAGCATTCAGATTTACCAATCCCAAGGTTGTATGAACCAATTCCTATAAGAAATCTCATAATATTTACATTTATATATATATGCTTCTCTAATTCTCTGGAGAACCCTGACTAATACAGCATGTATACCATGATTCAGTTTAAATGTACTATTTAGGAACTCATCAGTACTACATCAAATGGGGTTCACACAAACACCATATGGTGGCTTGTAAGAGTTGGATTTCTTAAATAATCTCTAACTCAAATACAAAGAGAGACACTAATGAAATGATTACTGAAGACCATTCTGAAGTGAGATAATGGGAATATTAACCACCATACCATAGCACTATGCCTATGTTCATTAACTCAACTTCACACTGTAAATTCATACTGATTCCTTGGAGGAAATGTCAAGATAGCTATCACCCAGTTGCAGAAACTGAGTCAGAGAGAGATTCAGACTTTCTCTGACATTTAAAGCAAATCCTTGCTAGAGCCCTACATGTAAGTCTCTAAGTCACATGACTGATGTTAGATTAATATTTACTTTTTCAAACAAATAAATTAGACAATGAGAGATATGGAAAAATTTAATCTAGGTCTCTGGTATCTGTGCTACAAATCCAAAAAGATTGGAAAAAATATTGCAGTAGACTTCCCCTTGAAAAGGGAGTAGGAATTTCCCCAAAATGTGTCTGAACTCCACCCCTGTAAGCTATGTGGGTCTCAAATTTGTCACTGAAGCAACCATCTGACAGGTTCTTTAAGTGCCTCTAGGTAGAGCTATGAATCAGATTCTCTTCATGCCTTGGAGCAATTCTCCTTCAGGCCATACCCATGTGCAAAAGGTGTGCCCAGGTGATAGCAAACAAATACACTGTCTTTTTCCCCTTCCAGAATTTGACAAGAAACACTATAGAGTTACGACTTGATAAGTACACTGTGAATGAGCTCTAGTATCAAAACGCTAGTATTATTTATTCATAAGGTACACCAGACCATTAGCAAGAACATAAGGCTGATTTTTGCAGAAAAATCTATTATATATAAATTATTCTTCCAGCATTTCTTCAAGGATTTCAATGTAGCATTCATTGGCCTTTAGTCACTATCTTCATGTATAAATATGAGTTACAAAATGTCAGAGGCCAATTTCTCTTTGGCCTGTGCTAGTGGTTTTGTGGTAGCAAGACTGGGATAGTTGTACCAAGTTGTTTAAATGCCACAGAGAAGAGTATAAAGATACTAATTGATGGCTCTGTCTATTCTATACATATGCAAATTGTATTTGCATTAATATTTTCAATATATAAAGGAAATATTCCTTTATTATTATTTGATGATATAATAATGAATATTAATATTTTCTAGATTTTAAAGTAAATAAAAAACACTATAGTTATTGAAAAAAAAAAAGAACATAAGGCTGCTGACATTGCTTATTTCAACATTTAACTGAAATATCCCAAAAAGTGCCTGGAAATGCCACATTTTTTCCAACCTTTTTGAATGGAATAGAAAAGTCACTGGAGGAACCAAAACAGAGGGTTAGAACTAGATACAACCTAGCTTAGCCCAACCTCCTCACTGGCAGTTTTGCCCAGTGCCACTCAGCTAGTTGGTGGAGAGTAAGAAATGGGACTCAAGTCTCCAATTCCAGTCCTACAATCTTCCTGTAACACCATCCTCTCATAGAACAGTCATTGGGAGCTGCAGCGAAAGTAGAACAGGACTCAGGGATGTGTTTGACTGACATAAAGAGGCAAGTCAAACAACAATTGTAGGTTTCCTTAAAAAACTCTTGTAACGGATCTGTGTGTCTCAAATAACCCCCCTGCTAAACTGAAGCAAAGGGAGTACCAAAAGCTGAATGTTTTCCAAGCCCACTTGTCATTTTTGCTTTGTTTTATTTTGCAAAATGGAAATTGTCAGACAGGCATGTGTCAGTCTGAAAGTCCCTCAGGGGTTTTTCATTTTTTGGCTCACATCTTATGTTTACCTATTTTTCAAGGCCAAAAATAGTTTTCTATGAAAACAGTCCTGAAAAGACCTGGAAATCAGGTTGACATTGCCTATTTTATCTGCCAAAGAGTTCTGTAACTTCTGCAACTGGGCTTGCCAGTCAATTCTTTAAGGTTTGTCAATGAATGCAGGCAACGAGGGTTTGCTTCCCCAGCTCAGACGCTCCACCCTCCTCACTCTTCCATGCACATATCACAATCAATACTACATCTCCTCAAATGGTCACCTAAGGCTCTGGCCAAATCCCTCTTCCTCCATTAAATCTTCTTAGACCTTTGCAGACTTCACTTGTGTCATCAAATTCAATACGTAATTTTAGCATGTCAGATACCACTCAAAGTGGGTGCATGCATGTTAGTCTCTTACTAGATTCTAAGTTTCTCCAATAAACTGTAAATCCCTCAAGGACAAAACTATGTCATTGTTTTGCAGCTACTATAAAGCTTTATGTGTAGCCAGAACTCAAAACATGTCAGTTGATTGTTTTAATTTCTAATGCCTGGAGAATAGGAAACATAGCTTATGCTTCTTAAGTATCTCCCATAGTATATAGCAGAATACTGGGAGTTACTTGATTTACATATTTCAGAGTTTCTGTGTAGCAACATCCCTAGCCTCCACTCATTAGATGTCAGGAGCAACTTCTGCCCACCCCATCCTCATACGACAACTAAAAATGTTTCGGGACATTACCAAAGTCCCCTTGGCTGGCAGGTGGGATGGGATGCAAAATCGCTGCTGATTGAGAACAACTGAGTATATTACATTCACAGAAATTATGCAGCTACTAGGTGCAGAAGTGTATGTAGTAAACTTTCCTGATCTCTTTGGTTGAAAGTGAGAGGATACCAGCAAAGGTATAGTGTGAAAAACAGGGCTCAAGTGCATTCTTCTCACCCATGGGCCCATCAGGCCATATTTGTTTTGGGTAACCCACCTCTGAGGATGGGGTAAAGACTGGGTCACTTGGCGCGTGTCAGTGTTTACTGTGTACATCTGAGCAGTCTTAGTAATGGTTGTGAAGAGGGCATAGAAAATCATTTTTTTTTTTCAGCTCTTGAATACAGCAAGAAAATTGATTTACTGAAAGAGTACTTTTTCTTCCCTGAGGTTAGGAGACCTATCTTGGAGTAAAACTGCATAGAAATTTGAATGCAGAGCTAAAGGAAAAGAGCAGATGTGTTAGTCCATTAAAAGGCAATCCAGATGACAGGGCCTGGTTCTTCACTGAATCCCATGTGCTAGAGACTTACCTGGCAGTGCTACTTCTGAGAACTTTCAGCTCCACTGATTGGTGTTCTGGCCTTATAGTAAGCTTCTGAGAGGGGAAAGGAAAGTTTGGCATTCTCTCCCCCTCCCTCCGTCCCTCTCCCTCTCCCTCTGTCTCTCTCTCTCTCTCTCTCTCTCTCTCTCTCTCTCTCTCTCTCTCTCTCTCTCTTTCTCCCTCTCCCTTTCCCTTTCCCTTCCTTTCTCTCTCCCCCTTCTCTCTCTCTTCCTTTCAGAGCTTCACTGGGTGCAAGTGAAGAGACGAAAACAAGAAAATACTTCCTGGAAAGGTAACAACTAATTCTAAAGATGGCAATTTATCACAGGGCTTCAAAGGGACACAGAAAACCTTGGGATGCACTTTTAGGTAGTAACTCTTTGCTGTGTCTTGAAATTTCATTTGCCTCCTTTATACAACACATATACAAAAGAGTGAGCATGAAGACTGGGAAAAGGAGAAAACAAAGGCGAAGGAGGAAGGAAAGCCCTGTTCAGATTATTAATGGATTGGACTCGAATTTCATGAATCTTAACACTCTGCTCTTGGCATGTGCAATTGATCATCTAAGACGCTACAATGCACCTAACAATTAGGGTCAACTCTAGATCTGGTGGAGGCTGGCCACGTGTCTTAAGGTTGAGCAGCTGGGATGCTGCTGAGCACCAGACAGTGGAATGGAATGTGTAGAAGCCAATGTTTGTTTTGTTTGTCTTTCCCCAGTCCTGTTTCCACCTCCCATTCCTGTTCCCTTTTTCCTCATTTCCATCTCTCTTCAATCAGGCACCCAGAATGCACAAAACTGCCAGGTGTAAAAATGGAAAGCAATATCTACCGTTAAAGACAGGATATATTTAAGTATTACCTCAGTGATGCTAACTTGGTAAATTTCTCTCTGATATGCACTCACATATCTCTCAGGTCTCCTAGCCTTTTGTTGTTCTCCCTAGATTGCAATATCTTCCCAACAAGATGGACAAGAGTGAGTGGTATGAATATAAATGCACACAAACAACTCTGAATAAAACTCATTCAAAAGCATGATTATTAGAGATAATTATGATAAATAAAATCTAATAGGCCCAACTGGAGATGCCCCATGCTAAGCCCCATACCAGAAAAACAAACAAAGTAATCCAACCAAGTGTATCCCTTAATTTCAATATTTCTGGGAAAGTGACCTAACATTTATTGATGATCTCTTATATTCCAGGCATTTTGTTGTACTCCATCCATCCATCCATCCATCCATCCATCCATCCATCCAGTCTTCTATTCAAAAAAACATACTGATTGTCTACTAGGTGACAGGCACTGTGCTAAGTACTCAGAGAGCTAAAAGATGTATTATCTTTCCCCAAATGAAGCCTAAAATCTATCAGGAGATACACATGTATAAAGACAATTACAGTATATTAGAATTAACCACAGAATAACAGTAAGACCCAGTTTCTATGGTAACATATGGGAAAAACATCTGGGCCCCAGTAATATATCCTCAGAGAAGTAAAACCTAAACTGGGTTTTTTTTAGGAAGAGTATAAACCAGGCAGGAGAGAAAAGGTGGGACAAAGGAGTGGTGAGTGGGTTCTCAGTAGAGGAACCAGAATGTTTATATATTTTTATAAAATATAAGGGAGAAAAGTTTATTTGGGAAAATGCAAGCAAATCAGTATGGCTAGAGAATTATGCAGAAGGGGTGGAGTAATGTGAGTCAGGACTAGAAAGACCAGCAGAGCCTAACATGAAGTATGCCATGCTAAGGAGATCAGATTTTATCGTGAAGGAAAGGGGACTTATTGGAGATCTTAAGCAAAGGAATAGTTTAATCATACATGCACTGAAAAAGTCAGGAATGCATTGTGGAAACTATTGAGGAGGGAGCCCAGGAAACTATTTACGAAGCCACTACATTTATAAACAAGTAATAAAATGGTAGAGATGATGGAGAAGAGGGGTGGATTTAGCGGCTATTCAATGGGAAAAGGGAGATGCGAAAATGACTCAATTAAACCTCATGATATCCTCTAAGGTGGGTATTAATACCCACTTTACAGATGAGGTTTAGCAAGGTTACGTAAGTTGCCGAAGGTCAAATAACAACAAACAACCCAAGATGTCATCAATATCTTTGATGTCCAACTCCAAAGGCCATTTTCTTTTCCATGAATTGAGCATCATTTATCTTTCCATGGAGTTCTTATAATGTGTTAAACCCTAGGGATTACAAATTAATAAGGCATCAAGTTGCTTAGAATCGGGTAAAGTGTTAAGAGACTTCATGCTACTATACCCTATCTCTGGCTTTAATCCCTGGTAGGCTCTGCGATAGCTCTTTTATAATCTTATAATTCTCACAGTCCCCCCAAAATCTGGATATTGAGTTTACAAATTTCCCTGCCTTAATTTCATCCCATTACTTGGCAATATCTTGCTCTGCTTATCGCTAGCCACTTTCAAATATCTGTAGCTCATTAATATAGTTTCTTCTGAGTTGTCACTTAGCCAAGCTATACATAGTTAACTCCTTTAATCTTTCTTCATAAGTCATTCTTTTAATTCCCCAAATCATGCTTGTTGCTTCTGTCTGGCCTACCTCCAATCTGTCTACATTTTGAAACATCCTATGGCAGCAAAAACAGTGTTTTATTAATAATTCTGCTTACATATAATATATTTTCACATTTCCAATCTCCTTTTTATTACTTGGGAACTTTTGCATGAAAATAACATTGCCTTCTGAGAAGCTTGCCTATTCCAAATGTTCATTTCTCCATGAAGACTCACACACCACCAACCGTTTCTATCCTAAAGCATAATGATGGAGTTGGAGAGGAATGGCAAGCACAATTAACATACTACTATGTAGTAATGATCTGTTTCCGGAATCAGTTGGCTAGTAAGGTTTTGTTTTTTTCTTCTTCTTGTGGTTGTCCTTTTAAGTCTGCAGGAGGATGTAGGAAAATAAAAATAAAATTTATCTATAAGATATTTCTAAATGGAATGCATTTATGACATTCTTATTGGGCTTATTTACAGCTCTTTAAAAAATAATTGACTATCTAATTAGAGAGATGGATCACATCAGTATAGAACACATTCACAGATAAATACAGCTTTTTATAGCACCCATTATCATAGATATAGAAACATACAGAGAAAATTCATTCAATATTTTAACTCTTGGGTTTTCTCTGTCTGCATGTATTTTCCAAAATGGGGCCTCAGCCATGCTTGAAATGCTTCCTACTTTTACCATTTATTTATTTTGAATATAAATTCCTGATTCCCAGTTCTCTAAAGGCAGAAATTTCCCAGGATCTACATGCAAAAGTAGATACCATTCTGAAGAATTCCATCTCTCTAGTATATTGTTGAAATACGCAAAGTTAAGAGTACAAAGGATTTTATTTTCTTCATTTTCAGGAACTTATTTGTAACCCATTCATATCTGCTTGAAGTATCTCAATGGGAAAGAACACTTGGAAATTGACCAGGAACCTGATTCAGAAGTCATTGTGGACATGCACAGCTGCACAGGTAAGTTCTCTGTGTTCCGGTGTTGAACAGCAAACTCAAACACTGTTTTGTTTGAGACATGGATAAGGTACTTAAACTCTCTGCTTTGATCTACCTGTCTGAGAAATGTGAAGAAGTGTTGATATAAAGTATGCATAGATGTTCATCATAAGCAAATCTTTTGGAGGAACACTGAGAAAAGGGAACTTGGCTGAGTCTGGACAGTGAGACAGGGTGGCAGTAAAGAAGGTAGTATTTGAACTGAGTCTTGAGGGATTATTACTTTTCCAGGCAGAGTGGGTAAAGGAGCAACAATAATAACAGTAATAATAAGACAATATTGGCCACCAGATGTGCCAGGCACTATTCTAAGTATTTGAAATGTAAGAACTCATTTTTCCCCTATAGCCCTTTGGAACTGGTGGTATTTTTATTATCCTCATTTTACAGGTGAAGAAACCACGGTATGATCTTGTGCAGATCCTATGTGCCCCAGTAGGAAGAATAACATGTATAAAATAATAGGAGGATATAACTAGAGTGCTGGATGCTTTTGAGAATTATCAGGAGACAAGGAGGGAAAAAAGGCAGAGGTGGGAGTTTGTGGGTCATAGATGTATGTTTCTCCTTGGAGTGTGGGACTAAAGGTGGAATTTATTTCACTGCGATTTTCTCTCTCTCTCTCTCTCTCTATATATATATATATATACGTATATATTACTTGTTGAGGAAGTAAAATCAATTAGAAAGGAAAGCATAATATGAAAGAAAAGATAGAGAGTGATATCTAGGGACAGCTGGTGGCTGATGGAAGGGGTGGGAAGCAGGTTCCTAGAAGGTTGCTTTCCTATGTTTTAATTTTGCTTTTAAGATTGGAGAGCCCTGGATATATTTAAATGATGGAAGTGAGATACTAATGGTTCCCCTGGAAAACATGAAGGATAAATGATGTCAAAAAAAGCTTGGGAGAAGCTCAGGATGGAGGACTGATAAGCACAAGAGCCCAGACAAAGGATGAAGGAATTCCACTACAGGTAAGCACTGATGCAGGTCAACTTGGAGGTAGACGAATTCTAAGAAATTCATGATTGATGCACATTTTCTTTTAAAATGAAAGTAGCATTTAAACCCAATGGTGCAAAAGTGGGGTAAGAGGCTGAGTTGGAAGGTTTCAATAAGTGCTGATCAAGAGTTATAGGAGGTAGCACCTGAATGGAAAGGACTTCTGAGGCCATATTGTAGGTATAACTGCAGTTGGGTTAGGAGAAGAAATTATTTGGAATGGCCCAGCATAATTACAACAGAGGGAGAATGGAGTTGAGGGTGATGATGGGGTGCAATTTATACTGTTCTAGATTCCTGGCTGCTAAAACAAATACCATAAAATAGGTTGGCTTAAACAATGGAAATTTATTGGCTCACGGTTTTGATGCTAGGAGAAGTCCAAAATTGAGGCGTCAGAAAGGCAATTCTTTATTCTCAAAGATTGTGGCATTCTGGGGCTGGCTGCTGGAGATCCTTGGGTCCTTGGTTTTTCCATCACATGGCAAAGCACATGGCAGTGTTTTCCTTTTCTTCTGGATTCTTTTGACTTCCAGCTTCTTCCCATGTTTTTTTTCTTCTATATACCTGAATTTCATTCTGCTTATAAAGGACTCCAGTAATCCTATTAATGCCAACCTGATTCAGTTGGGGCAGACTTTAACTGAAGTAACATTTTAAAGAGATACTATTTACAATGGGTCCACACCCACAGGACCTGGGGTTGGGACCTGAACATGCCTTTTGTGTGGGACATGATTCAATCCCTAATAGAGACTAATGGAAAATCTGCTGAAGCAGGAAAGTAACTGGATTAAGGTATAAGAATGGTAAATTTTGATCAAATTAGGGCTGAAGGTTTCAGAGATCTAGCAGTTCCAGGCAATGGCAAGATGCTGGGTGAGATCATCGAGCTGAGATGCTGGGTGGAAGGTCTGGTTGTTATATTTATTGAAACCTCTGTCATTTCACCTGAACTGATACAGTAGTCACATAACAGGTGTCTCGGCCTTGCCTTCTTACACCTTTACAATCTTTTCTCAACTTAGCAGCTGGAATGATCTTGAAAAAGCATAAATTACGTTGTGAAACTCTACTGCTTAATATATTCTAATGGTTTGCTATTGTGCTTTAATGAAATCCAATCTCTTTTTCACGTCCTAACAGGTTTTGTATGATTTGGCCCCATTCCACCTCTCAGATCTCATCTCACCCTAGATCTCTTGCTCCAGCACATTTGCCTTCTTTGTGTATCTGGAATACTCCTAACTTGTTCTGACCTAAGGGCCTTTATGTTCTTCTCCAGATCTTCAGGTGCCTGGGTCTTCTTTCTATTCAGGTCTCAGCTTAACTGTTTCCTCCTTAGAGAGGGATCCCACCCACCACTCTCTGTGTAACACTCCCCTACTTCATTTTCTTTAAAGCACTGTATATTCTCTTGCTAATTTATTTTTGGCAGTCTCTATCCCCACTCTCAGAATATATATTTGATATGAACTATAATCACAATTGTGATCATCTTTTTTTTTTTATTGCTGTTACTGTTGCAGCTTCAAAGTCTAGTAGAGAGCTTGATCCATGAGAAGGATCACCTCCCCTGCCCCCTGCCCTCCCCTCCAAAGTTTGTTGAATTAATGAGCTGAGAGGCTGGGATGTTTGAAGGATGATCCACTCTCTAAAATTCTGAGCCATACTCTTTATTTTACAGACAAAAGTTTAATGGTCTTAGAGGCAATGATTCAAGATAAAGAGGATTAGGAAATTATATCAATGAGCCACAGTGAGAAAGCATAAAACCAGTATGAGAAAGGGCACTGCAGTAGCTGGGGGACCTTCAACCTGGGGAAGAGCCATCATAAATACTCTTACAGAAAGACTATGGAACATTATTAGCAGAAGCTGTGTCACTGGTAGATATTTATAATTTAAAGTGCAAACATTTTAAACACTCAGAATCAAATTGCATTGCTTTGTTCTGATTTACTAGAGAGCTTCAGAGATAAAAGTGCAAAGTAATAAAGTAAAAGCCTTGTCTTTCCACCCAGTTTCTTCCTCATGCTCCCTGGGTGATCTTACTACACATGCACTTTAAAGCACAGAAGACATTGGAATTTGAGTCTGGAAAAGAAGTCTAAAACAATTAACATACTGCCAAGGGGCCTTTACCATTTTTAAGTTGGTTGGACCACATCACTGCTCTGATTTAGTGGTGATGGTGGGGACAGCTTTATCAAAAAAGCAGAAATCAAGTATTTCTTTTGGAGTCACCACGGGAGTCAAAGCCACATGTGCTTTTGAGGATCCAGACCTCAAGGAAAAGATTGGAGAGTTAATAGATGCATTGTGCCAGTTCAAATACTTCTTCAAAGCAACAGTGCTGTCACCAAGAGAAGAATCCATCAACATCCACTATTCAGTGAAGCCTACCAGTGGAAACAAGCTGTCTCCGCACACCAAGAAGAATCTGCTAAGAAAGTCTCATCTTCTGAGCGATCTCAAAATGGCATTTAAACGCACCACAGGAAACTGGATGTGCAATGTCATTTAAGAAGGTAGGACCCAACAGGGTGCAAACCAGAAAAAAAGTATGTAGACAAAGACTGTGAAAACCAGTAAATGCCAGTTGTTATTACTAATAATTAGAACAATATAATACATGAATTTAATCCTTAAGCAGGAGCCATGATTAGCAGCTAGGCATGAATGTCTTGTAATCACCCAAGCATCAGCTGTGCTTGGGCAGTAGAGTGGAAAGAAATAGAAGAATTACAATGAAAAGCACATTCACATATATGAATTGAATTGGGCACATTATCTCCAACCTCGGGTTCAGAATTTTTATTACAAAATTAAATAAAAAGACTAATCAGACTGCAGGAAAACTACCACTGAACTCCACAGTTTCCACCACGCAGGAAGAGAAGCAAAGGCAAGGCATAAAAAAATAATAAGAATCAGAAATTTTCAAATTATTGATTTCTAGTTAATAGTGTTCTTTTAAAAAAACAAGTGAAATAGAGGACGGCTGTAAACTTTGGAAACAACAGACAAATATGCACAATACGCTGGTTTTTTGATATTACAACATGATAAATTAAATGTGTGTGGTCCCTCATTAGCAATACATAGTTCAACGTACTGGGCAAAATTATGATGAATGTGGTGCATTGGCGCAGTTTCATCAATCCTTGCACAGGTGTCTGTGAGGTGCCTTAGATGACTTCCACCAAGGAAACCTGTGCCTTTAGCATAGTACAGAGGCAGAAATCAAGGGGGTCCCGATGGGGAGAGCATGCAGCCTATGCCATATGGCCATGCCATTCAGTCCAGCTTTGGATATTTTCCTCCAACCAATCCCACACCACTCTGGCTTAATAAAGGGATGATGTACTGTCCTGTTGGAACTCCTTTGGATGACCTTTCATTAGCCCTTGAAGTCACATTAATTAGTCACATAAGATGGTCAAACCTTGTCTGTTTCCAGACTTTGCACAATCTCTAGGACCAAGATATAATATGATCCTTGCATCAGAGCCTTAGCATAGGTGTTCCCTTTGCTTGGTACTTTTCCCTCCCTAACTTCTCATCCTTCAAAGCACGGATCCTATATCTATATCAGTTCCTCAAGAGAGCCTTACTATATCAGAAGACTAGCTCAGGTCCTTTTCTGCTTTCTTAGCAGCCTGCATTCTTTTGCCTCACTTGTCATGATTGTAATTGAATAATATTTTGTGAAACTGGATTGTTTAATATCTGCCTTCTCCCCATGGTATCCGCTCCATGAAGGCAGGCAATGTACACCTGCCTTGCTCATCCCTCCATCTCTATCCAGCTCCTTGAATACAGTACAATAGGCATTAAATATTTATTGACCAAATAATCATCCTCTTTCAATTCCCCACCTCCACTTTGAATTTACATTTTGTACTGAATAAAATCACTACAAAGACCTCTTTTTCAAATACTGCTGTGGATTTGCAAGCAAATCCCAAAATACAGGTTTGCCAGAATTGCCACAGTCCTTTAAAGAAAAAACTACTTCCACCCACCACCTGGGTCTCTATCTCCTCAGGGAGTTTTAGGGGAGGCTGGGAGATTCAGCCCAGGCCTCATTCAACTGTCAAATCACTTCCTCGGCCTAATTTGCAGAGCTTTTTAGGACACAACAAGATTTAACAGCACCAGATATGACAGAGCTATCTCTGATATTTTCAAACACAATCGACTTTCATTATACATTGCAAAGGAAAATGTCTCTTGAATTTAAAAAGGATGCTGAGATGGGAAAATGTTTACAACAGAGAAAAGTTGCAAACTCTCTTTAAAAATGTCTCATATGGTGAGAAGAAAGACAGAAGAATGTAGCTTATTGAAAATGAGGAGAGAGTAAGAGAGAAACACAGACATACCTCAATTTCCCTCTTATCAACAGCATGATTGGCATTGTTTTATGTGATTTATATTTCCCTCTAGTTACTAATATGCAATTTGCTGAATACAAACAACATAGCAGAAATAGGTTGTCTAGGCATTCATACAAAACCCCCCAAATTTAAAACAAAACAAAACAAAACATGAATGTACCAATAGCTATTGGAATCAAAAGAATATTTTCATAGACGTTTTCCGTATGGTTTTGGAAGTGAATTTTGCTATTTATTCTCTTTCCTCTTCAAATATTTTGACCTACTTCAGAGCCTCTGGCAATCTTTGTTTTCTGGTTAGAAATGTTGAAAGAAATATTCCCTGTAAAAATAGCTTTGGGAAAATCCTTACCATCTCCTCTCAGATTTTCCCTATGCCTTCCTATTCATGATTTTCTCACACTGCCCTCCAATGGGTACAACCTTTGGCTGCTACTGAGTATAATTACTTAATTGAATCTAATTTCATATATATGAAATTATTCACTGACAATTTAACAGTTATTATGCACAATTATTCACTGATATTTTCAGGGGAGCGCATTCGTGTTTTTGTTAAAATGAATAATTTCTCTTGAGGGGAAGGAAATGTGGGGGTAATTCTCTCTACAGCACCTATCAACCAGCACATATGAAACAAAGGTAATAAATACATATAGCAATGAAGCTGAAGGAAGTGAAGAGCTAAGTGAACAGACTTTATCACTAAAGACTGTGTGATGGAAACGAATAGCAAACAAACCCATTGATTGACATTTTGTAGCATAAACATTCCAAAGTGACAATTCTAATCCTGCTCTTTTCAAAAATATAAGCATCTGGTGCTAAGCAGATGAGTGAGCTCATGTTCATTTATGGATGCAAAAAAAAAAAAAAAAAAAAACAAAGCACTTACACACATTACTTACTTCACATTCTCACTGAGATGGCTATGGAATGAGCATTATGATAAAAGTAAAAAAAGAAAAAAAAAAGAATCTTCTAAGGGAATAGAAAAGACCTGAAAGTTTGGCCTTAATTCACAGAAGGAGTGGTGGTATAAAAATTCTAACTAGAAATTTTACATTGGTAGCAAGTTTTAGTAAATATGAAATTTGTATATAACTCAGGGCTCCACTTAAAACATGTTGCTACTCTCAAAACTCCATGCTTTCCTGTAACTAGTTTTCCTGTAACTAGTGTTATTCACCGTGTGTGTGTGTGTGTGTGTGTGTGTGTGTGTGTGTGTGTGCACATGCTGAGTAATAGCTTGGCTGAATAAATTTTACCAAAATCAGAACACCAACACAGGGTAGTTAATGGACAGGTAATGATAACTACCCAAGAGCTTGAGGGTTGAGGGCAGCAACATGGCATAACGAATTGTGTTATAAGAGCTAGTTTGAGGTCCATTGATAAGGGTTATCTTTTGTGTTTCTAATTGTAATATAACAGTAGCTCACATCTATTATACACTTAACTTTTAATCTTCATGACAACCCTAAGAAGGAAATTAAAGCTTAAAGAAGTCAAGAAGTAAAGAGAAAAAAAAGAAAAGAAAACTTAAAGAACAAGAACATGGGAGAGAAATTATAAACAAAATTCAGAAATTGCAAATGGAATGGAGAAGTGGTAACTAACTTGCAGACTTGAGACTCCAAAACTAAGCCTAGAGGTAGAGTCAACAAGATGCAATCTGACTTCTGAAGAACCCCAGAAAGGCTCAGGACCTGGAGGCACCAGGTACCTGAAGGTGGTATGGTAACACAGGAATGGCTGCATATATAAGAAGCAGATAGGATCCCAGATCTCTTCATCTAGGCTTCCACTTAGTTGACTACCCCTTCTAATACCAAGCAGAGAAGATGATTCCATTCCTTTACAGAGCTGAGGATGGAGAGGGTGGGAGGAGTACCCCTGAGAGTCAATTCTGAAAACAGGAGGAGTAAGTGAAAGTCAGCATTTTGGACAGCAAAGCTCCCAATCTTTTGCCCCACTTGCCTTCCAGAACGCTAGAACCAGGTGCACACACTCCTTAAACAATGGGTAGGAAGTTTCTCTTCATCCTTTTCTGGGGAAATTTATGCAACAAAGAAAGGATCCATAGATAGTGAAATCTGAAGGAAGCGGTTTCCCAGTAAGAAAACCAGCCTGCCATCTTATCACTGAACAATCATGCTGATTAATATTCCCCTCTCATGTATATAGCACTTACAATTAGGCTTTTAGGACTTTGTTGTTAAGTATCTACTAATAGCCAGGAGTCACCATATTATTTGAGAAACACTTCTATGACATGAAATACAAAAACCCAAACAACTAAACAGGGGAAAAATGTGTCTCAGAGGAAACAGTCAATACACAGAGAACAAATGAATATTTCAACAAAACTACAGCTTCAGTGAGGTTAAAAAAGAAATGCCTTCATGAAACAAGAACTGGATGTTTTGTAAAAGAAAAGAAATAGAATAAGAAGACATTTTGTGGAATACTTTAAAAATATCATACATGTTAGAATACATTAAAATATGATAAAAGTTTAAAGTTTAATGATATTAGAAGATAAAGTTGAGAAGCAAAAAAAAAAAAAAAAATAGAAATAAGTATTTAAGGACAAAAAGGAAAAAAGAGAGAGAAAATTTGGGCATCAATCCAAGCAGTTTTGGTATCAGACTGTAGAGTTGGAGAGAGAGAGAATTTGAGAGTTTGAAGAAAGAGAGAAAAGGAGAAAGAAGTAGAAGAATTTCAAAAGAAAAATAACACAAGAACATTTCTCAGAACTAAAGGATATGACTTTCTGGATGGAATAAGTCCCCTAAGGGCCCAGCACATTAGAGGTAAAAAAGATCCACACCAAGGTCCATTACTGAGACTCCAAAGAAAAACAAAACAAAATAAAACAAAATAGATATTCTAAGGATCAGGAATCAAACTGTTCATTCAACAACTGCAACATTGGACAACAGAAAATGGAAAAATGCTCTCTAATTTATTAGTGAAAATTATTTCCAACTTGCAAGTGACTCTGATTCAACTCTCAATCAAGGGTTAGGATGGAATAAGATATTCTTTAGATGGATGACGTTTCAATGTTTTTACTTTTCACCCTGCCCTTTCTCAGGGGGCTACCAGAGGATGTACACAGTCAAAATGAGAGAGTAAATTAAGAAAGACAAAAGATCTGGGATCCAGGGAGTTTGGGATCCAACACAAAAATGAGGCACAGAGAATTCTCAGGATGAGGGGTGGGGGGAGGTTCCAGGATGACAGTCCAGAGAGCATCCAGCCCAGATTAGAGCAGGAAGACAGAAGATGCTAGAAGGGAGATCTGAACCAGAAAGAAAGAAAGAAAGAAAAGAAAGAAAGAAAGAAAGAAAGAAAGAAAGAAAGAAAGAAAGAAAGAAAGAAAGAAAGAGAAAGAAAAAGAGAAAGAAAGAAGGAAACGATGGACTATCTGGTTACCTGGTGTGCTTATGTTAAGAGGAGTTTTATAGTTCTGATAGGTGCTTAGAAAAGTAAGCTAATAAAATAATGAATAAAGAGCTATAGAAGAAATTAAATATAATCATAATAGAATGTGAGCTCCCTCAGATAGTATCTTTTCCATTTTATTCACTACTGTCTCAGTCTCTAGAGTGGTGTCTGGCACATCTATGCACCCAGTGAATATTTATGGAATAAATGAATGTGTAATAAGATACCACATGGTTCTTAAAAAAGGATATTACAAAGTGATACTTAATGCAAACATTGGACATTGATTCTATAGAATTGTGATATAATCTTATGGGGAATTTGGAGGGTGACGAAGTGTGGTGTGCTGTGGGGAGAAGGAGAGATGAGGAGAAAGCTCAATCTTCTTTCAGAGTTGGAAGTCATCAGTTAATATATAAAAGTCAAAAAACAGAAATATAAGCATACTATTGAAATATGGAGGGAAATCTCTGGAAAACATCTGAAAGGGTTGTGAGTAGGGAGCAAGATTACAGGGCATGGTAAGAATGGAGAAAAAGATTTCTGTTATTGTTGTTGCTTGTTTTTCTTTTAGGCCTTTTGTTAGCAGCTTAGGTTGGATTTCTGGGCAGAGGGAGGAGGTGAACTTCAATGCAGTTGCAACAAAGACCTTAGTAGACCCCAGTATCCCCAGTTGGCCTGGCCCTTCCAAGTTGTACAGACTTGACACAAGGGGCTCAGTCTTTATATATACTCTCAGACCCATCCACCACTCACTGGATATGGGCTATCCCCAGGAGTTGACTTTGGACAAGTCAGTTTCTTTCCTCAACGGCAAGTACCAATGAAGGACTCAGCTGAGAGCCATCAACCAACACACCCAAGCTTATGTAATGGATGTCTCCCACTGAAAGGGGAGATCTGACTGCTATTTGAGGTTTTTAAACTATGTAGATGTCTTATTTAAATAATAACTAAATACAATTAAAACATGAAATTAATGCATACTTATTGTTTAAATTAAAGAAAACATGTAAAGCAATTTGTCCCTGGATATACAGTTTTGACTGATGAAACCAGGGCTTGAAACCAGGTTGGCTTATCCCTGAAGCTCACTTGGTCATGGGGGCTCAATCACTGGATGATCTCTGAGGTTCCTCCGATATACCCATTGCAAGAGACTGTGATCTCAAACCTGCACAAGACAATGTTTGCAATAAATACTGCAATCTTTGTCCTTGACACCAAAATAAGTGGCTTTCAAATGTAGTCACTTTATTGCAGCTTGCTTTACTATTATCTTTTTTAGTTAAAACAGATTACATTTGAAACAGGGTTTTTTTTTGGGGGGGGGGGGTGGAATTAATGACCTTATTCTCAGAGTTGACCTGTATAAATATAGACTGGTTGCTACCTCTGCAGTTCTTCTAGCAGATCTACATGTTCCTATAGAAAATTGGCCTAGCCACTAATGAGTCTGCTCTGATATAGAAAACATTTACAAATTCTACCAGACTGTGTACTCCTTAAAGGAAGAAAAATATCTCTTATTTCATTCTTTATTTCCCCAAAGCCTGTCACTTATTAGGTAGCTGCTATTTGTGGAACAGAATGTACTCCCTATGGGAGATTTTTTGTCTGTTTTACTTATTGATGTAGCCCAAGTGCCTAGGATAGACCTGGCCCATACTAGGTACTCAATAAATCTTTGTTGATTGAATTCAAAATCAACTATAATTGCTTTTGATCCCATAAATCCCATGTCCTCATAAACTCAATTTTTGGAAGTACAGCACTTTCTGAATTTGATTGTAGTATCTCTGTCTAGGTTAATGATTTTGCCTTTGTATCAGGAGCTTGACATGCCTTGTTTGCACTCTTACTATGACCACATCTTCCCAGTCCTCCTAAATGACAGAGACAGAAATGATTTAGCAACCACCCTTCCTTTTGAATGAGAAATAGGCAAGAATAGGGGAGGACACCATGATTTATATAATATGTACACAGAATTATTTTTTTTAAATAAAGCAGCCCTTTCAAAAACTTAAATTCAACCAGCAAATGGAGGTAATTATATTATGGGAGTCTGTGCTGGTTTGGAGCTGTTATGGACCCCACAAAAGCCATGTTCTTTTAATCTATCCCTGTGGGGGCAGACCTATTGAGGGTGGGTCTTTTTAGGTCAATTGATATTTGACCCAGCCCATTCAGGGTGAGTCTTAATCCCTTTACTGGGGTCCTTTATGAGGGTAAGGGAGAGAAAGTCACATTCTGTTGTGATTATATTTAATTTCTTCTATAGCTCTTTATTCATTATTTTATTAGCTTACTTTTTTAAGCACCTATCAGAACTATAAAACTCCTCTCAACATAAGCACACCAGGTAATCAGATCATCCATTGTTTCTTTCTTTTTCTTTTCTTTCTTCCTTTTTTTTTTTTTTTTTTTTTCCTGGTTGAGATCTCCCTTCTGGCATCTTCTGTCCTCCTGTTCTAATCTGGGCTGGATGCTCTCTGGACTGCCATCCTGGAACTTCCCCCAACCCCTCATCCTGAAAATTCTCTGTGCCTCATTTGGAAACAGCTATTAAAACCAGAACCAGGAGAGAAGGACCAGCAGACGTCGCCATGTGCCTTTCCGTATAACAGAGGAACCCCAGATGCCAGCAGCCTTTCTTCTGAGAAGGTATCTTCCTCTTGGTGCCTTAATTTGGACATTTTGACAACCTTAGAACTGTAAATTTGTAACCTAATAAAACCCCATTGAAAAAGCCAAACCATTTCTGGTATACTGTATTCCAGCAGTTTTAGCAAACCAAAACAGAGTAACATAGCAATAAAATTATTCCTTCCTGTCTTTTACATAAGTTGTCAGGGATAATATTTGCATAAATTATGTTGTATTGATTCTTGAAGACAGAGAGAAAAAAGAACACATGTAAAAATAAATGCCTAAAAAAAAAACACCAAAGACACAGATGGAAGTTTCTGTTATATTTGGCTTTAAATTAAATGACAATAACAAACAGAACAAAAAAAAATCACAAATAAACAACAATGACAAAACCCCATTCGGGTCATTTCTCTGTCAGTAAAAACTCTTTTTCTCTTTGTCCTTGCTCATTTCTTCCCTTATGAAATCTACTTTCAAGTGTCATCCCCTCCCCATTGCCAATAGATCAAACATTCTCTAACAGGATAGATAGGGCAGTAAGGAATTAATGATAATAATAATAATAATAATGAGAAATGGCCTCAGAAATATATTTCATGTGTCTTCCTCTCTACTTGTCTTTCTTCAGTGGAATAGCTTCCCAGTCAGTGTGGCATTAATCATCAGAAGAGCAGCTCCAAGATAAAGGCTGGGTGAAATTTCATTGTGCATTATAGTGTGAGCCGTGGGTGAATGAGTATATGTCTCTCTTGGTATCTGGGAGGAGAATGGAGGGAGGGAGATCAGAGAAATCTGTCATTTTTTATATTTATACTGCTTGAGATGGTCGGGACTGGTTCCCCATTGTTACTGTGGATTAAAATCATTCATGTCCTCCTGCTTTCATTGGAGGTCACCTCTCAGAAAAGGGGATAAATATTATGACAAGTTAAATTCTACCTACTTTTCTTTCCCCATCTGCCTCAGGGGTATGCAGCAGAGTAAGGGGCAGGAGGAGGGGACAAATGGAACTCGCAGCAGAAGGACTGTCTGATGGGACCAGTTCTTCTTTGCTACTGCTCAGCTGGATATCCACACTTTCCCCTTACATAATGCTTCCTATCTTGAAAAGCCCTGGACTAAGTTTGGAGAGACAGTTTGGAAGAGATAAACAGATGCTACAACTACTGAGCCAAGGATCTTTGGTACTGAAAATGAGGTCCGCAAAACAGCAGTATCATCATCTTGGAATTTGTTAGGAATGTGTAATCTCAGGCTCCAGACCAGTCAGTATCTGTGCTTCAATAAGAGTGACCACTCAAGTGGTTTGTATGTATACTAAAGTTTAAGTAGCACTGTTCTGGATGATATATGCAAACACACACTCATTCTCTGTCTCTCTGTCTCTCTCTCTTTCTCTCTCTCACACACCTACACACACACATACTCAGATGGATAAGAATTACGGGAGGCTGCATTATGTACACACGTTAATCAAATTTCCATCAAGTAATTCTCTCTGTGACTGCAAGCCACCACAGATATGGTGTGCATTCATTTCCATAGTCATCTCATCTCTGGATGATGAGAAAACCAAGGAGGAACCTTGCATTCTCCATTTAGCTAGCAGATCTTGCTCTCTAGACAACTCAAGACATTAATTAGAAGGTTTCCAAAGGCAGAGCTGTCATAACAGCTTCAGTGTGTTTCTAATTTTTACAATCAGTCAAACGTGCACCAGAAAAGTAAGAAAGCACATCCCACCCCTTCTACCGCCTTGTCAAAGACCGAATGGAAATATCCATCTTGAAGCCTGGCTAGTGATGATTGCTGTTTGAAGTCATTTCCCTGTCATATATAAATAGAAAACAAAGGGATGTATTTTCAGAAAAAAAAAAAAAATGGAATCAATTCTTGGACCTCAGTTTAAACTGGAATCATTGATTCTTTTGATGACTCAAGAGACATTAAGTAGTTTATCTTTTACATAGAGCTGGTCATTGTGAAGCCATTTCTGACAGCTTTCAGGAGAGATACAGAAAGAAAAAAATATTTATGTGAATATTTTGATTAGATCAAAGACACTATGCATCTATCTCAATCTAGCCATCCAATCCATGAAATAGTCAGATAGTTCTTACAGAAACAGAGTATCTCTGTTTGCTCTCTTCTCTCTTCTCCTACCTCTCTCTTCCCCTTCATTCCTCTCATTCATTTATCCATCTATTCAACTGTCACAGTGTGTGCAAAACACAGAACCTGTTATCAAAAGGAAGAAGTTATTGCAGACAATTTGAATCTAACTTTATATTTTTTACTTGAAGAGAATTCTGAGGCCCAAAGAGGCTAATGTCACGTCAAAGGTGACATCGCTAATTAGCAACAGAATCAAAACTAAAATTCAGATGCAAAACAAAAGGAGTTTAGCAACAGAGAATGAATTATAACCTCATTTAAAATAAGCTTTTATTGAGTCCCACCAAGTTAAGGCCTTGACTTACATTATCTTAACCTAGTCTTGAAATAGGTGTAATAATCTCCATATTCAAATGATGAAATTAAACTCCAAAGAGTAACTTGGCTGAAATCCCACAGACGGTAAGAGGCAGCTTTAATGAAGATCCACCTGGAGCCTGTTTTAACTACTACTCTGTGCGTGAGCTAAGTCTCCCAATGCCTGCTTCAATGTCTCCTTCATACCAGGCTGCTTCCTCACAGCTGCCCTGGTCTACTCTGAACATGAATAATAATTCTTCCCTCTTCTGCCCCTTCTCTCTGCTGTTAAGCCCATGCTTAAGTTATTTTCATTCATTCAATACATTTTTATTTCATTTTCCTTTGCTTCAACAAATGTTTATTGAGCCCCACTTTGTGGCATGCACTGTAACAGGCCTTGGGTGTTGAGTGATGAACTACATAGATATGGTTTCTTCTCTCACTCTGGTAACTTCTCATACTATCTTCTATCAATGTCCTTTCAGCAGATCATGAATAAAACAGGTTAACTATGGAGCCACAGGACCGGTGATGAACGGTGTTTATATACTATACTCACCCATTGGAGAAAGATGGAAGAGGTGACTGAAAGCATGTAGAACTCCCTTTCCCTGCTCCCTACTAACCAGGTAAATGAACCTGAAGTCCATTTTCCATCTGTACCAGTGGAAAAAAAAATCAGTGGGCCATTGAAAATTATTTTTATATACCTATATTTGAAAAGAGGATTAGTAGGATTAGGGATTAAGTAATTTTGGAAAGGAGTAAGGAGAAGAAATTAGAGAAAGTAGATGATAAATACATTTCCAAAAGTGCTTTAAAAACTGTAAGTAAAAGAAATAGGCCTTGCTATTCTGAAGACAAATGAGCCCTAAGAATAGAAAACTCATGACCAGAAGCCAGCAAGAACAATCTTGACCACCAGAGACAAGGATACATTTCTGGGCCTTCTTATTCACAACACAAGGATCAAAGAGAAGCACTGACCAGTAATGACCATCCGCTCTGTGAGCCTCACTAGGAAGTGGCCTCTGGCAGAGGGTAGGAGAGCATGTGTACTCCCTGAGAAGGTGCCGGCAGATTGCTGTCCAGTCGTACATTTCAACTAACACTGAGTGCTCACTCTGTGTCAAGTGCCGTTCTAGGAAACAGGACTGTAATACTGCCTAAAACTACGATCTTACCCTCCTGGAACTCACATTCCAGTAAACAGAGATGGTACACAAACACATGAGATGTCAGGTAATGATAACTACCACGAGAGACAACAAAGCAGGACAAGGTGATGGAGAGGGCTATATAGACGATGGTCAAGGAGGGCCTTACTAGGAGATATCGTATGAGCAGAAACCTGGATGAGGGAGAAAGTGAACAGTGTAAATAGCTGGGGCAAGCTGTTTTGGTCAGAGGAAATGGCAAGTGGAAAGGCATGGACAAGTTTGGTGTGTTCAAGCAGGGCTGCAGTTAGGCTGAGGTGAGTGAGGCACTCACTAAGGCGTAAAATTTAAGATGTAAAATTGAAGCATAAATCAGGATAAATAATATTGTTGCAATATTTTAAAATCAACAATAATGCAAAAAATCTATGACAAAAAAAGTCGACATTTTAAATAAAGACAGTATCTTACCCTATACTTGCATGACCCTGCCTCATTCACCTCACCCCCATCCTGCCCTGATGCTCAGGGAGAACAAGAAGACTTGCATGGCTGGAGCACCATAATAGAAAACAAGATCACCGAGATAGTAAGAAGTTGATCCACAAGCCATACAGAAGGACTTTGGCTTTAGACTTCACAGAGTCATCTGTTGGGTAATTGGGGAAACCATTCTGAACTTTAAAAATGTCTGGGGATCTCCATCTGTGGACATCTCAGTGCTGACCCTACTTCCTCTAGTTGTTCAGATGCGTCAGAATAGGATCCAGTTCCTTATCAGCAGTTTTGGTAGAAATTCCACCCTAATAAATATTATAACCTAATTAAAAGTTACCGCACAACTTCTCCTGGAAACTGTCTGACTCCCAGCACGTGTGCAGTGAGAAACTTCTTGGAGGATCTTTAAATGACCAGACTCAGCAGTGAGAAGAACTGGTCCCATAATCTTTTAAAAAGGGGATGAAAAGAAACTACACTGCCTTCTCTTCATTGGCCTATGTGTGCTGCCAACATAGGTCTTTAAGAGGAAAGTAAACCCATCGAGTTTTTCTGTTTGCTTTCATTAGAACTATGCAATCCCAAAGAGAAAATGTCACTTGAGACTCCTACCAGGCAAGGGGTAAATTAGAGACCAGTTTCCTTCCCCCTAAATTGTTATCTGAGAGGGGGAAAATAGGACCTGTGTGAGAAGGTAAGGAGGAGACAAGATATTTCTTGGCTGGCAGCTAAAGTCTAATTAGACTGACAAATCTTCAGTGCCTTTTCCAGTTATGAGGCTTGGCAGGAAAGGAAGGAGCCCTGGAGCCGCATGCTACATGTAAGGCTGTTAATCAGTATTAGTTGAGCCCTGATCCTAAAAATAAACTTCTCCAGGAGGCTCTGTTGTGGAATGGTAAAAGCAAAGGATTGAAAACTATATGGGTTCTTCCTCTCACTTCTGTCAAGCAGGTGGCAGGAGGGAAAAGGTGGAGGGGCCCAGAGAGGATATTCTTTGGGTGAACATGACCATACTTGATACAGTGTCATCTGCATCCTGTATAGCAAGTTATTTGGGATGAGGTGGGTCTATCTATAACTACGCAAGACAGCTTGAGCATCAAACACACTGTTATAAAATTTGGTTTTGTAGCCTCAGCCTTGAAAATGCCATCCATAACAACATACCATAAATTTGTGTGTCAGGTTATTTGGTTGAACTGCATGAAATGGCTGATTTTGGATGATTTTTGACCTACAAAAATGGCAATATCAGCAGCTTCAACTTAATAGAATAGTCTGTGTGTAATGACCATTCAGCAAAACCAATTTCTACTTCACAATATGAGAGAATCTCCCATAGAAATCTCTTCTTATTGATAGGTCACGTTCAATTTTGGATCCTTAGAGGACATTCTGAGTCATTGTGAGTTTGTGAGGAGGTGGGCAAAATTGTTTTTCTTGTGCATATCCAACCATTATACAGGAAGGCTAAGCTATAAGAGGATCTCTGAGCCTTGGGGAGAGGCTTGTTTTAAGGCTCTCTGAGGCTGCTCAAAACAATATATCATTAAATGGGTAGAGTTAAACAATGGGAATTTATTTGCTTTCAGTTTTAAGGCTAGACATAATCAAGGCATCATCAAGGCGATGGTTTCTTCCCAAAGACTGGATGTCGGCGATCCTTGGCTTTTCTGTGACATGGTGCTGTCTTCTCGGGGTCTTTCTCTTCTCTTCTGGGTTATGTTGATTTCAGCTTCTTGCTTTTGTGGCTTTCTGTCTTTGTCTGAATTTCATTCTCTTATAAAGGACTCCAGTAATAGGATTAAGACCCATTCTGACAAGACCTCATCACTGAGGTGAGACTCATCTTAATTGAAGTAGCCTCATCAAAAGGTCCTACTTACAATGGGTTTAGACCCACAGGAATGGATTATATTAAAGAACATGTTTTTCTGGGGTACATAGGGTTTCAACTTACTGCAAAGCTCTTGAGTTGATGTGGTTGCCAAATGGCAGGCATTTACTAAAAAAATTTTATGGGGTATGCTTTGGCCTAAGCACTTCCCACATATGACCATGTTTAATACTCCTAACCAGCCTATGGGGAAGATACTGTTACATCCATTTTACAGATAATGAAACTGAGGCTTGAAGAGAATATCGATTTGCCCAGAGGTACACAGTTAATTAACCAGAAGAACCTGGAGTCCAACCCAAGAATTTTGACTGTAGAACCCATGCTTTTCCCTTCCATACACTGGGAATCTACTCAGAAAATCCAGTACACAGGATCAACCTTCTAATTTCAAGTTTTGCTTTGTTTTGTTTTGCAATTATTGGTCATCAAAGCTGAAGTGTGCTTCTTCCTGTCCCAGACTGAAACTGCAAGCAGACCAGAAGGCAGACTTTCCATCTAGGCACTGTTACAAATCCTGAAAAATTGTTGCTTCCTTTTGGAATTTTGGAAAGTGGTTCACAGGAACATTTGCCACCACCTTTGTGAAGTTTGAGATGAGAGTGAATTCTCACAAAGCTGAGTCTCATTTCTACTGTTTATTAGGATTGATCCAACCCAGGCTAAGCATTGTGATTTTCTGATAATTTTCTGGTGCCAGGCAGCACTGACCAATGTCAAGGTGACTCCACCATTGGCCAGCACAGAGAAAATGGGTCATGATCAGTATTCTGCTAATAGCTTATAAATGATTCCAACTGGTGATTTGCACAGAACACACTGAGCTCCTTCTTCGCTGATAACGACTTGGGCTAGAAGCAGAGGTAAGAGAATATATATAATTCTTGAAATTGTTTTCCTCTGTGCCCTTTCCTCTCTCTTGGGTACATTTTGGTCATGGTGGCTGAAAGTTAGGGCTAAAAGACTCTTGTTTTTCACTTTTTCCTTCTAAGCTGATTGAAGGCCAAAAAATACGAGTACAGACTGAGTTGAGCTTTTCCACTTTAGAAACTGACTTACACATTCTGTGATGGTAATCCGCTTGTGTCAGGAACAGCTGTAACGGAAGTACCTGTGGGTTTGCTAGGACATGACTGGTAGTAAGTCTCACAGTGTATCCAATCCAGTTCTCCCCTCCCAGCCCTCACACATTTGGGGGAGTTTCAGGCCAAGGCTCACAGAATATGGATCCCTTGTGTCTCACAAATCACCTCTGGGCACTCTCTGTTCTAGTTGAATTTGGCTACCTCCTGCTGCTGTAATTATAATCTCTAAATTCCACGACTTAGTCTCTGACATTCCAGCAAACTGGAATTTGCTCCTTTCATCACCTATTGAATTATATTCATTCCATAAGGCTCAGTTCCAAACACACCTCATCCATGAGCTCCAGCCAGGCCATTTCAAGTACCACTTCTCACCCCCAATACACCCACCATTTGTAAGGAACTGCCTCACATCAATAGCTAATATTGAGTCTTCTTGCCCTCTTTAGATTGTAAGCTCTATGATGATGGGGATCCTGGATTCCTCCTTTTTGTAACCCCCAATATATGTGTAGATGGAAAGATTTCATAATGGGGCATGATTACCAATATCATTAGAATTCCAGATTGGCTTAAAAATGGAAGAGAAAATTAAAGACAGGTGGTAAGGTGTGAACAAAGTCCATTCCTGAGATCTTAGAGACTTTTGATTTGTCAGGACTAATTTTGGTCTCCAAATTCTACCCTGACCCCTCTTGAAGTCATTATCCAGCCCCAAAACCCTATCTAGCCCCTGCTCTGAACTACAGCCACTGCTGCCAATAGAGACAGCCCCATTTTCAAAAGTAGGCCTTTGCTTAATAGGGTATTGACTTAACATTCCCAGGGGGTTGGGAATAGAATAAATAAAACTAATTAAAATATATATAGTCTTACTCTGCATAATGAACTTGTTTTAAGTATTTCATTTGAATTAACTAACTTATCCTCTTGACAGGCATATAACACAGCTATTATGAGAATCCCCACCACCACCACCACCACTGCCCATTACAATGTGGTAGACTCAGTTTGACTGCAAATTCTTGCTATTTATGCTATTGAGAAGTGAGATTTATGTCTCCTCCCCTAGAACTAGGAAAGCTCTGTGAATGCTTTGAACAATAAAATATGATGGAGGTGACATCATGCCCATTTCTAGGCCTAGCACTTATGAAATCTGCAGCCTCTACTTCCTGTCCTTTGGAACACTCTCTCTAGCAGCCCTGAGCCTTGATCCTTGGTTTCTGAGAATAAAAGTCTAAACAACTCTGCCTAAGAAACCAATGGAGTGGCCTAGAGACAACAAGGGGAGGGAAAGTGGCCCAACAGCACCCAGTCTTTCCAGCCCATCGAGGCATGAGATGTATGAGTGGATCATCTTGCATTCTCTGGGCCAGAGCAGCCATCAGCTCAATACCAATAAGTGACCCCAGTAGACTCCATGTGGGGCAGAATAATTGCCTAATTGAGCCTTGTCCAAATTTCTGATCCTCTAAATTGTGGAATCGAATAACATGATTGTTGTTTTATTTCAGTAAGTTATGGTATAGCTCATTTCACAGCAATAGCTAGCTAGAGGATATGTAACTTGCTCAAGGCCACCTAAATATAAAGAAAAACTGGGTTTTACACCCAGGCAGTCTGGCTTCAAGTGCAGGCACTTAATCACTGTTACAGAATTACCATTAACCAAAAAAAAAAAAAAAAAAAAAGACTTGTCCAAATCACCATGATCATTCCAGAAGGAAAGCTTTCCCCAAGCTCTGCTACTTTGAATTGTTAAATGGCTAATTCATTTGATAAATATTTATTGAGCACCTACTAACTACTAGAGAATTTATCATCCACCACCCCACTTCTCAGTGCACATCTTTGCCTTTTAATTCAAGGTTGCTTCTAGAAACACCCTTCTTAGTATCAGTTGAAAACCTGGTGCTTGGGCACCATGGCTGTGAGTAATTTAACAAGCCCATGTCATTCACAAGTAGTTGCACACTCATATCTAACAAACCAGAGTATCAGAGAGATCAAAGAACCAATTATTTCCAGGAGGCTTGAGAATTGGAGGACTGAATCAACTAAAACCTCTTTATTCACATTCACACTCAGTTTAGAGCAGCACTTTGCAGTTTTCCTTTGATCTGAGATCAACACCAATCAAGACCCACTGGAAATGAACTGTTCAAATGGTGTTAATTTATGTTGGAAGAAGGAAAGAGTAGATTTTTGCATAGCCAGATAATTATACTTGTGGATTTTAACATGTTTATTTTGTTTCTCTTGGAAAAGTCTCATTTTAGGTCAACTCTGCTTTAAAAATCTTATAGAAGCAAAGGAGCACAGCATACAGCATCATTTGGAAAATGCTGTAAGAGTGCACATAAGATGAAGCAGTGAATGATGAACCAGATGAACATGAAATCCTGTATTACCCACTTCCTTGTTTTCCTTTCTGATATCTTCCAGATATCAGAGCTTTATGTGTCTACTTCATCCAAAACAATTTTCTGGATCACATAGAATACATGAGAGCTTCTGGGACTGACTTTCCTCACCCAAAGTTCCAGTGTCTGAGAATTGTCCTAAGCTTTGCACAGAATCTAAGGTTGTTGAGTCCTTAGTCCTAGCACAGGCTTGGTATGATCTATAGAATGAACTTGAAACCAGAATAGGCTTGGAGACAATGAAGTATATTAAGGTTTTGTGAAGCCCAGGGCAGAATTCTTATGGCTGGTTGTCTAGTACAAAAGAGTCCAAAACCCTTGACATAGAGCTGTTTCCTCTAGCTCATCTTTACAAAGAACATGGCCTTTTATTTTATCCTTCTTCTCAGTCTAATCAATTGTGCTGGGCTGTTGGCTTTCCTCCAAGAGTATGTGTTTACACAGTCTTAAAAATAGAGTGTCAACAGATTTTTAACTCATTTTTATAGCTGTAGTAAAAGTAAAAGGAAAGACATGTAGATGTAATCCAATTATTATTGGACCCAAAGGACAAGAAGCACACACCAGTAAAGAGGCTGTTGGAGACGGCAGCCTCCAGCTGTCTACCTCCTCAAACATGACAACGGGTTCCATGATGTTCAGAATCATAATCACTGGCAAGACTTTTGCACCTTGTGTCTACTCCCCTCCAGAAGCTCTGACTTTCTTAGTTTGTTGAAAGAGACTAGGAAATCATCCAATTTGCTCCCTCCTGCCACTGGAGAGAAGGCCAAAAACCAATAATTATCATGGCTTACTCCCTGAATCCTTGTGTGCCATTAAATCCTCCCAAGGTCAGTGAGAATTTGGCTGTGAAAGGACTACAGGACCAGTCATTGCTATAAAGAAAAAGCCATTTGCTCCTCTGCTTCCAAAAGGGTCAGCACAACATATTCTGACAGAAACAAAACAACTCTGGCAAGACCTCTGCAGACAGAACTATCCTTTCACAAACAATAAACAGATCTGTTCTTGAGCTATAGAGAGTCATAATAGAAACATATATTGCCTTTTATCTTCTTTTCAATGTGTAGAGTGAAGTGTCAGGAGTTATTGCTTTAATATCAGTCGAGAAGAAGCAATTGGTTGCGCATGTGTGTAGGCAGGCATGTAACACCGTTTGTGACTGTAAGACTGCTATGCTAATGAGGTTCTTAGTTGCCTTTTCAAAACATATAAAATTGGCCTGATAACGTCTTCAGCATACATAGCTAGAGATTGTTCCTTTGGAGTCAGGTAAGGGGCCATTCAGATATTTCTGCTCAAAGAAAAGGGAAAAGGAAAACAATACTTTTACCTCTACCTAACTCATATGAACTTAATTCAGAAAAATGGGAACACATAGTGGATTTAATTAATTATTGACTTTATGTTTATAATGTCCACTGGAGTCAAAGGAAAGGTGACATCAAAGACTTATTTGAGTCCCTGGATGATGTCTTAAAACTAGGAAGCAGAAGGGACAAGAACTGATCTACTGAACTTTCTATAAATACTAACTAAACTAGGGGTAATTTCCCCATGAACAATTAGAATGTTTTGTTTTATGCCATAGTATTTAAGGCTAATAATTTGATTAACCTCCTACCCTCTACTAACTAGTTTTATGAAATGCCAAGGGAGTCAGCAAAGAATTAAGCTTTAGTTTGGGTATAATCACTTTTAATTGTAAAAAACAAAAGCCTTACCATAAAACTAAGGATTCCTGCATAGCTAAACTCAAACCTTCAAATATTCTAATGTAATTAGGATTTTGCTCAGATATAAAGGAAACAAAATGGACAAAAATGACAAGTAATTAATCAAGACTCAATATCAAATGAAAAGACAGCATTTTACAAGGATTAGTTGCACCTCTAGTTCCAATTGCCCTTGATTTAATGGCACCCACTGGCCTTAATAATGGACAATGAATGTTCCAGCAAAGCCATCTGGAGGATGTGAATAGATTTGAACTAGGATATAATCTTTCATATAACAAACTTTCCTTTCCCCTTTTCCCTTTTTGGTACTTGAAAAGAAAAGGAAATAAAATGAAAGGAGGGAGTATTTCATACTCAAAGTGTGGTCCATTGCTCATTTTGCAGAACAGCTTTTCTGTGATAAATATGATAGGAATAGTAACCCTTTAGTGCCACAAGACTTTTATGACTTCTTTAGCAAGGACTTCATCTTTCTCCATTCCTGGGTCTTATGACTATGAGCATCTTCAGTCATCCTTCCTCCAAACATAGCAGCTCAGACTTTTTGGTTACATAACAACACCGATCATGAGAACAATGCTTCAGAGACAAAGAGCAGAAACAATACTGGGAGAGTCACTTACCTGAATACTGGCTGTGGAGCGATTCTTGCGGGTTGTGGTAGTAGCCATTGTAGTAGTGGTTTCCATGAGAGTGGTAGACATTTCTGGTGGCATGGAGGTCGTCTGTGTTGTTCCCAAGATCGATGGGACTTCACCCACTAGTCGGACACTTCCATTGATTTTAATATTAGGGTTGTTCTCAGCTGCCATGTTCAGTACTTTCAAACCATCATAATAGAGCCCAGAGAGCTGGCCTTGGAAAAGGCGTCCTTTGTCCTTTCCACCAATGGCTATTTGCGCCTGGGTGTTGAAGATGGTTAACTGCCGGCCTAGTGGATTGGGTGGAGGAAACAGCGTTATTCCCATACATTTTCCCTCTTTGCCTTACCTGGTCAAAATGGACCAGGCATCATAACAGGCTTCCTTGAGCAGCTGAAGGGGAGAAAAGTAGATAACAATCAAACAGATATTGGCAAGTAACATTTCACTACGATTATCTCTTCCACTGTCTAGCTGAAAATTCTAGATACCCAGAATAATCAAATTTCTACTCCTTCATTTGAGGAAAGAGAACTCTTGGTTCAATGATGAGCAGTACTGCAGTGTTCTTGGGCATGCAATTGTGGATGATGGAAAGAAATCCACAAATCATGTGATGACCAGAATAAATCATACATGCCTGTTGCTCTGATTTTTTTTAAGCTACAGAGAAACATAATGAAAACTAAAATGAGTTATGTATGGAAAATACAAACTCAGTGAGTTGACTTAGACATGAATTAAAAATAGGCCTGATAATTAAATTAATTATAATTAAATTCCAGTTAAGAGACATGGATTCCTTGCATACTTGTAAAATTGGGCATTCGAGTTGTGAAATATGTCTTAGCAATATTTATAATATATAATAATCTATCTGTACTTGCTGCTCAGTAAACACCATAACAGATAATTTCCTATCTCTACCAACTTCTGGGGGGATTATGGTCACACAACTAAATCATTCCCTAAGAGATGGGAAAAAATAGACTTTGATAATGCTCTTGGGGTGAAAAAAGGAAAGAAAATATATCATTCAGAATCAATGAATTCTGAAAGAGGGGGTTATTTAATGAAAAATGCAATGCATAAAACTTTTAAAAATGATTCAGAGGAATGTTAATGGGTTGAAAAATATCAGTATTTCACCTTACTTGGAGTTCCTATTTGGGGACCACTTGTTTCTGTGGAAAGTATACTATCAGAATGAAATCATGGTAGAACAGAGTTTAAAAAAATATATCTAAACATCTCACTCCAACTAATTCTCTCAAGTGCCACGTCTTCCCCAGAAAAACCCAAGCAGCTTTTTTAAAAATAAAAACTCATTGATATTGTACAATATCAGGACAGCAACATGCTAAGGTCTTCTATGCTGTTATTTCTCCAGATTACTTCCCTCTGCTCTTCCATATGGAGAAGGGGGTAACACTTATTAATGGAATTCAATATATCCCTTTTGAATTTTTCTCAACTTGATTCAGTGATCAAGCAATGCTCGGCTTGTTCTTGATTGACTCACCAAAATTATTTTAGCTATAAGTAACTGGAAATAATTAACAAAAAAAATAGATTGCTCCACAATCTCTAAAATGAACAGAGGCATACTGTGATGTTTGGGCTTTTAACCTCTACCACTATTACATGGTCTTCAAGGATTAACCTTTGTTCAACTCTCCTTGAATTTCTGATGTATAACGTGAGGTACCTGCTCAATATATAAGAATGGACGAAGCAGAGAAGAGGTAACCTTTGAGCAGAGGAACTCTCTACAGAGTCAACTTTGCTCATTTGCTCATTTTTTAAGGGCCTATTAGTGAAGAACAATTTAAAAATAATACCTCTCTGGAGGCTTCAAACATTGCAGTATGGAGAACTGGCCAGAGGATTTTTTTATATTGAAAATTATCTATACTTTATAAAAATCTTTAGAGCATGGAAATGGGGTCTGCTGGCCTTAATGATAACAGAATTGCCCAGATCCCAAGAGTGCAATCAAAATGGGTCTAATAGATTTCCATTATTTGCCCACCAATTCCTTCAGTGCCCTGTGCACATGCATCATTGTCTGTCCTTTGGCCTCCTTCCCCTTAACACAAGATGCAGCAAAAAGTTCAATGCACAATAACTCTGGACAATGGCCTGGAGCTCATGCTTCTTCCTGTTTATTTTTGATGACAGCTCTTTCCGGCAGCCCTAGGTAGGCTTACTATAAGAGAGATGACATGATTCAAGGGGAGAAAAAATACTCTCTCAAACTGGCATAGGCAATTTGGGGAAGCTTAATATAGTAAATATTAAGAAGTTATCTAATGGGATATTTCTAGGATGAGAATTCAGTATCTTATTCCAGACAGCCCATAATTCCATGCTTTCTTGCCATTTACACATCTGCTGGCCAGCCACAATATTTATCCATCTCTTCCTTTGTATATAATCCAGAACTCATGATCAGTTAATTATTATTATATTAATATTATAATAAGTTATTATTGATTATATGTAGAAGGTTTTATATTTCTATTATTCCTGACAGTATGTCACAGTGATAACATCTATAATGGTTGTCATCTTATTTTCCTGGTGGTAAGAAAAGAGGGTCAGAGGAAATTTAAATAGGAAGCATCGTTTCTACACTGGCTAGAAATGATGGCTGTCCTTCATTCCAGGTGGCACAGTTCACTCCACAAAGAGGTTTCCCTTGTTCGAGGCTGACCTAAGCATTGGGAAAGGTGAGACATGTTTCCTGTGCTGTAAAATTAAGCCATTGCTCCAGTCCTAGTGATTGCTGCTTTCCCAGAGAGATCTGACTAATCACTTCTTGGAACAAGACACTCGTGGGGTGAAATAGGGAAGGGGTTGTCTATATTTCAGTTTCCCACCATAGTATAGGAAGCATTTGGTTTTATTTGCTTGTTTGTTTCATATTCTATTCCTGGTTAGATCTGCTTTTTTTCTGTTCCGAGACCCTCTACTAGCCCTCTGTACCTAAGGTGGTCAGTAGCAAAGCTAGTAGTCATTAAAGGGAAATGGGACACTCTCAGTCTCCTACCATCCCTTCCTCTGTTCAATTTTTCTCTCACAGCTAAGCAGGAATAAGCAAGAAATAGCCATCATTACCCTCTCCCTATGAAATATTTGAGTTTCCTTTCTTATCATTTGTCCAAGACTTCTCAAAATCAATGCCAGATCTCATTATTGTCACTCCTGATGATCCATTGTTTCTGTCATGCAACTATTTTACATATATATGTATACGTAAGTATCCCAATCTGAGAGTTGTTCTAACATCAATACAAAATTTATTTTAAAATATTTTTCTTCCTTATAATAGTTACCTAATTTGTGTGGTATAACACCAGTACAAGATTTATAATGGGATACTTTTTGTTTTATTATGGGCCCCCATCCTCTTGGAAGTCATTGTTACCTCATTTGGATATCGAGCTCACATACTGATTAAATTAAATCTTTGCACATCTCCAGTAAGTGTTGCACAAAGACTAATTAATTAAACCCCAGAATATCCTTGGGGAATAAGCAGTATTATTTCTCCTCTCCTCAGATGGGGAATCTGAGATATAAAGAGGTTCAGTGGATTGTCTAAGGTCAGAAAGTCAGTCAATAGTAGACAGAGCCAGAAAACAGATTCGGGAATGCTATAACCCAATTCTCTTCCCCAGGAATAGAAATGACTTCAAAGAAGCATTTCAAGTACTTCCTCATACATCCTTCTGTCTTTACCCTTTGCTCTCCTTATATTTACAAGGTCTTTTGGCATATATTTTCTATTCTTTTAAAAGGGAAACTTAGCTAGGCAGAGGAAGAGGTAAAGCAATAGAATGAACTGATGTTACTCACCCACAATACAAGAAAAAGTTCATTTAAAATAATGTAGAAGAGAACCTCACAGTTTGCAAAAATGTTTCTAAATATCGTATGCATATGTAAGCAAATAGATATTTGATTAACAAACTACAATCCCTCCCTCTCTCCCACCGCAACCATCCCTCCCCATCCCCCAGCCCCAATCCCTCTATTTGTGTATTTGAAAACATCTTTCTATATGAAAGTCAACTGATAAGATGCTTATATAAGAAAAACTAAAAGTCTACTAATAACTTTATAATGGTTTATACAAATGAAAATGCCTGGCATGCTATTAAACTTAGACTTGGAAAGGCAATGGAGTAAAATAAAAGATTATTAACATAAAATTGAAAGAAACAAAAAAGTTCTCTCAGGCACATGAGACTCAGACATGCATCTAGTTTTCTGTTCCTTTTTAAAAGTGAGGCAATCATCGTCTTTAGTGTTAAAGGGACTTTATGAGCTGGTGATTACAGAAAAAAATTATTTGCTTTTTAGAGTTATTCTTAATTTATTTTTAATTAGACCACATAAGTTAAAAATAGGGCAAACAGTTAAGACTTAGGATTTTCCGTGTAGAAAGGTCTGAATATTTTCACCCAACTTAAAACTGTAGTCTTTTAAAATTATATGCTAAGTGATACACCTGATCACCTTTTTATACAACTCCATCAATCTCGAGAAATTTTAAGAGCCTACTTAAGGTCCCGAGACAAGAGAAGCTTATATTGGCTCTGGAAAGAACAGAATGTATAGCTTTGTTGAAAGATAGGGAACTCTCTTAAATATCTAACAAACAGAAGCCACACAGAAAATTCTAACATCAGTTATAACCGCTGCCCTTTTTAAGTAACAGAGTGGTTGCTTTCTTCAGCAAATCAGAAACTGTTTTGTCTTTCATAAGCCTTTCCCTTTCCAACTCATTGCCTTAACCACTTACACATTTGTTGTATAAAAAGTGAAATACGTAAGGGTATCACACAACCAAAATGTAAAATACTTTTTTGTTGTTGTTATTTTTAGTTTTAGTCAGCAACTAGGTTACAATGAACCTCTTATGAAATATTTTGCCTCTGTAGGTTTGAATTTAAAGGCAAAATACATTCTTCCCCTTCTTTTCTTAGTTTAAAAACAAATGTTAAAAAATATTGTTCCCCTTAAAACATTTGTTTTAAGCAATTTAAGTTAACAAAAGTCAATCTATGATTTTTTAAGAACCACACTATAGATTGTAAAGCCAAAACAGCCTCAAGATGTGAGTTTAAAAAGTATTTTTGAAATTTCTTTGGAAAGCTTTGGTGTAAGAGGTAATTTAAAGCAAATTAACAAATAATGTCATGCAGCGGTTAAATTGCCATAATACATTTCTTTTTTAAAAGTTCCTGGAATTTCTTGTTTGTGGTTGTCACGCTGATAGCAAGCTAGATGTTAGTCCCTTTAACTGTATTTTAATGGCAATGTATTATAGCATGATTTATCAACATATGGCAGGTGGAAGCTGACACAAATTATAATGAAAATTAAAACAGTCATTTATGCAGCAGGCGATTATCATTTAAGGAACATTTATTTGCAGGCTTTAAAAATGAGGGTTTAGAATCAAATGATTTTAAAATGAAAGTTTTAACGACAGTTACCTTTTTCCTGCAGCCACTCCTCTACGGGCCGGTTATATTTGAAGGGGATTTTCTGTTTTACCATTTGGAAGCGTTCATTATCAGTGTTGCCTTTAAAGTTTAAAAAACAGCTTAAAAAACAATCTGAAAAGTCAATAAGTCATTAAAAAACATCCTAGGTTTTTGGTTGGTTTTATGAAGTTTTTAGAGATAGATATCAATTTATCTTTAGTAAAGGTGGAGTTGAAGTCACTCTCACTTTGGCTGAGAGGTTTGAGGTCAGGTTAATCTTAGCTATGCAGCACTCCATCCTGTTTTGGAAATGTGGCCTGAGATGGAAATCAGCAAGAGGTTTGGTCATTTACAGGAATGGGTTTACTGTTATTTTTTTCCACCCCACTCCAGCCACACCTTAATTGGACCAATTGAGGCACAGGGCTCTCCCTAACTTCAGGTCCCCCACATCAGCCATATAATGTAGTTGGAGACCCTCAGATCCTCAGTCATGCCTGCTCCACTATCACTCTACTCTATCCCAGTAGAAGCACCTGGCCATGTACTTCCTTGTTTTTGATCAAGTGTTTGCAACTCCTTACCGTCTGGCAGACAGAAGTCAAAGGATGCAATTAAAACCTTGATGGTCAAGGACAACTTCTTATTTTTTTTATACAAGCTTCTAGTATCCTGACACCTAGTTTATATAGCATATACATATTGCTCTTTATATCTCTATCCTTGAGGCAATAACTTTGTTCCATATTTTAAAGAAGAAAATCCAAAGTAAATATCTGGGAATAAAGTCATAAACACGCCTTTGCTAGACTTCTGAGCAACTACATTTTATTATTGTTAATAGACACTGGCTTTAAATGCTTACCTTGTCTCTCTCCCTTATCCTCTCCTCTGAGAGGTCCTTCCTGAAAAACATCTATTCACATAGCCTGTTAGGGATACTTCCTCCAAAAATGAAATATCTAATTAGATTGAAGGCTCAAACACAAAGCCTTTAACAGTATATCCCCCTTTCCTTTCCCAACTCTGTTGTTACCACCCATGGAAGGTTTCTCCAATTAGAACAGACTTGAGGAGGGGTGTTCTGGAGATACGGCCCTAATGAATATGCTTCAAATCACAGAATAAAAAAGCATGCTTTGGAAACTGTTCTATCCTGTCAAACAAACTTGCATTGACCAAGCAGAAATTAGTGAATTTCAATTCACTGTTTTTAACTCATAGCCTTATATTAGAACAGAGGGAATCCCATTCCAAATTACTGACATTGCAAATGAGATCAAAATCTCAAAACAGTTGGCATGGAAAGCATTTACAATGAAGTCCTAAAAGCAGTGCAAATGTTAGAATTGACTATAGCATCAGACCAAGTGATAGAGACACATCATGGCATTTCAATCTTCGGGTCATCTCTACAAAGGCATTTGTACTGAATGAAAAGATTCTGCATGTGATTAAAATGATACCTGCCTTCCTTGGGGTGTGGAATGGGACAGGAGGCTCCACTGGGGCCAGCCTGCAAATTTTCCCATTCACTTCTATGAACAACTTCTTCTAAGAAGGTAATTCATGATCCTTACTACACAGGAGTGAAAAAAACAAGGCTTCATGAAAGGAGCAACTATGAACTCTCAGTCTATATCAAGGACTCCTGGCTGAGCTGGCATAGACCATAACATTTTAACACCTTTTCTCACGGAAAAAGGCAAGTAGGGAGGAAAAACAGCAAGGCAACTTTGTAGTGCTTCAGTAAGCCCAGGGTAAAAGAAGTGAGTTTTGCCTGTTAATATAGCCACAGATTAGTGATAGTTATAGTGATCCTCTCTGGCAAATCCAGTACTCAGAGTTTTATTAATCCAAAATAAAGTTGTGTAAATTCTCATATGCTTTCATAGAAAAGGAGCATGCACTTCTCTGAAAAGAACTTCTATCTGCAACTCTTAAGCCTATCCTACAGGTGACAGATATCACAAGGGATGTCATTCATCTCCATAAGCTTTGACCCCCTCAAAGTTTAGCTGCAACAGAATACTGTATCAAGAAATGACAAACAGGTGGTTCCAGATTCACCTTGAATACATTCTACTATTTTTGGTTTTCTCTTTGTCATTGTTAGTTGTTAGTTACAACATTGTATATAGTAATGACTTTCATTCCACTTACTGCAGAATGGATTAGTGAAGTCAAGAGCAAATAAAAATCTCAACATTCTTAGGGCAAAATCGGAAATAACCAAAGTTCCAAATTGCCATAGTTCTATATGCACCAAATCAATAAATTAGGAAGCTGCACTGATTTACTTCTTCCGAATGTATAGGGCTCTCAGCCCCCCTAAGTATCACTCCTCCTCCCATGCACTCTTTCAAATCATAAAGGACCATGGAAAATCTTCTTAGGACTTGATGCAGACTACAAGAAGAGGTAATTATTAGATAACCAAGTGAGGGACATGCTGGGAGGGTAGCATAGCCACGATTCAACCTTAGACCTTTCTGAAAGTCAGAGAGAGTCATTCTTCTCCACCTCAGCTTTAAAAACATTTAGAAAAAAGTTTGAAGTTTTCCATGCCAGATTAATAGAATCTGGTATTAATGACAGTGATTTTGCATATTGTTAAAACTGTGAAAGATGTAAGGTCATTTGGAAAACCAAACTGGTTTAAATTGCCACATTAATGTTGCTCTTAGTCTCTTTTCATGTTTTTGTTGGTTTTTATTTTAATTTATCTCAAACATTAGTAAGAAATGTTTTAGACACATGTGCGTGAGAATGAGTTCTTTTGCCCCGAGCCCCATTTGCTAGACTGATTAAAGAGCAAACAACCTCCTAAATATAAGGATTCATACACAGGAACTACTCTGAAAGCTGAACAAACCTCATTAAATCCATACACATTCATGTTAAATCCTTAATGACATTCTCTTGTACGATTCATGTAGCAACTAGTATGAAAATTTAAACAAAGAGTGAAATAAATTCTTCAACAGAAAGTGATGCTATCCTCTAGAAAGAATAGCCTCATGAATAGTAATGTCATAAAGTCATTAAAAAGAGGTGTATGTGCATTACTAATTATACCAAAAAAGCAATGACTGCAATTTTTTATCACACCAAGAAATCTATGCATCACATAAAGAGATTCTAAAACAAAGAACAGTTCTCAAATTACTTATATGGATTGATACTCACCTACATGGGACTAAATTTTAGAAAAGAAATATTAGTAATGTTTTATTCTACTTAAAATAAATATGTGTATGTACCCCTATCCAATTTTGTTTTAGATTTTTATTCTAGTAACATATACAGCCCCAAATTTCTCCATTTTAACCACATTCAAATGTATACTTCAGTGCTGTTAATTGTGTTCATGCCCCATCCACTTTTGGTCACAAATTGAGATTTTTGTACAATTGGCCTCCCCTGGTCATTTGCACTTGAGCTATTGGTTCTACTATCAAGCATTTCAACTCCTGGAGACATATACAGTATGCACTTTTGAATTGTAATATTGCAAAGAGCAGAATACTTTGAGATGAAACCATTAAGGCCCAACTGGTTTATAGAAACAGCTCCAACTTTCATGCAGGACTTTATATTTCCTACATTTAGGATGCAAGGAAAAGGGAAGAGAGGAAGATAAGGTAAAGAAAGCAAGTTGACCCTTGAATAATTCCCTAATACATCAGTACCTCTTTAAGAACTTGGAATGTGTTAACTGTTCCATGGGAATAAACATGATTTCAAGTGAAGAGCTGAAAAACAGAAGGAACTTTTGCATAGCACAGAAAATAAAGTTTACTCTAATACCATTTTTACTCCCTATTGATGCAAACATAGGTCCTATGCATTAGAAGTTATACTCATTTTATTAAAGTCATCTATAATCAAGACAGCATAAGAGTTAAGACCGTGGGCTTTGGAGACAAACCTGGTTTTGAGTTCTAGCTTCACCATTTATTAATTGTGTGACTTTGGGTAAGTTACTTAGCCTCAGTTTTCCCATTCCCCAATTCATTGTAAGACTTGGAACAGGATAAAGTAAGTAGATAATATATAGAACCTGAGATATGAAAAACATTCAATTTATTTAAACTATTATTATTAATGTGAATTAACTGTTTCCCAGTGATCCAATAGAAGCACATTGGTTCCAAGCTCAGAACTTTACCACACCTTCATTCAAAATTGACCATATACTGTTTGGTCCCACATAGGTTATCTTGAAAAGACCAACTGATTGTAGACAATGACTCATCTTAAATATTCCCTAAATCTCATAACTGGTGCTTTATTTATATTTCTGTAACTTCTAAAATGTACACAGCTAAACCCATTTCCAAAACAAAGTGGGTTTCTAAAACCACTGAAAGTAAAAGAGCAATCCAGGCATTGACAAATGTTATTTCTTGGTCCAGCCACAGATAATGATGATATACTGTTGCTAAGTTGAAGAAGAGTGGCTTAAAGGTTCTGGCAATTTGCACCAGGCTGGCAGAAAATGCTTTCTTGCAAGTAGACTATTAATACTGTCTGAAATGTTGTCAAGCACATGAACATGCTAATAGGAGTACCATAACAACATTCCTCTGTGTGAAATTAATACCAGAGGTATTTTTGCATTTTTGTTTTGAGCCCTAGAATAAAGAAAGGAAAAGTTGTCTTTATTGCTTCATTGACACTAACAAATTGAAACTGTGGAGCTAATGAACTCTATGAATGAATACTATGTACTAAAGCCAGAGGTGAAAGAAAATTGATGTGGGTAGACTCAAGCAGCAGTGCAGTTTGGAGGTGCTTACCATGTGGCTGTCCCTAAAGAACCCTTTGTGAGTTTCAAAGCAAATGCATGATATTAAAGAAAAGGAACTTGGGAAGTTCTCCTAGCTCAGTTTTGGCCTCATTCCCAGCACTGGCACAAACCACCTCACTGAGAATCAGAAAGGAAGGTGGTGTGCTTCCCAAAGGGCATCCAGAATGCTCAGCCACTTTTAAGTGATGGATGGACCTCAACAAAGTACTAATATCTTGTATTTATAAAGTGCCTCTCGAACAAGGAGCTCAAAATGCAATTATAAGCATCATCTCATTAATCCTCACACACACCTTTTGAGCTAAAGAAAAAAGAACTATTTATATAATGTGAGCCTTGATCCTTTAGTATGCCAAGGTAAAGAAATTAATCTCTTGGAGCAGAAAACTGATCGGCTGGGGAAAGTGAATTAATAGACTCAGAACCCAAGGGCATTATTAAGTAAGTGAACTTTTCCAGACTTGCTTAAGTGGTACCTTGAGCCAGAGAGAACTACCTTTCCAGATGTTTAACCCTGGAAAGCAGTGTGAGTCAGCTAAACATACTGAGTTGGCTGATGACGCTCACTGCTGCGTGTCTTCCGGATATATTCAGAAGTGAAAAATACACATGGATGGACATAATATCATTTTCTTCCGGGTCAAAGTCATAGCATTGAGCCACTATCTCTGTGTCAGGATTTGAGCTGTTTAAGCAAAGATGACTCAAACATGAGTGAAAAGAGCATTGATTATGGAGTCAGACAGATTTTGGATCAAATCCTGTCTCAGACATTTCCTGGTTGTGTGAACTTGGGCAAATTACATTATCTAGATGAGTCTCAGGTTTTTTCATTTGTTAAAAAAAATAAAGGAAGGTAATAAAATGTATGTTACAAGTTTTTATATAGATAAAATACAATATTTGTGTAGGACTTAGTTTAGGGTAGAGTTGGAAGAGGTTGAAAATGGGGATCATCTGTGAATTGTTCTAATCATGAGGATACTTCCCTAACACATGTCCAAGGCATCAAAATGAAAGATCTTTCTCCTGATAAACAGTGAAAGGTGGTGGTGAGGGAGTCCCAGACTAGACTAGAGACCCTCCAGAACCCTATCAAACCTTGAGATTCCCATTGAGCTCTCGTCTCCACCTACATTCTGTCACTGATGTGCCTCTGGACATTCAGTCTTCATGTCTAAGTGTCAAGAGGGTAGGGGATGAGGGCACCAGTTCCTGGTGCTCTATGTCCAGCCCTTCAAGTGACTTTGTCCCTTATTCATTGACCTTTCTTCCTGACTGAGGTGACTTTGTGTGCATCCAAGTAAACACTGAACTTTCCTTTCTTACTCAAACCTAAATCATAGTGCCATTTCTGTTGAAGGTTTATTATAGTAAAAAAACATTTATTCCAATTCAACAATTACAACATATAGCACCAATACCTATCCTTTCCCTGTGTTTTCAAGCCATTCTTATGTCTCCTCCTGAAGCTCATTTCTCCTGGACTTTCTCCTCACTTATCTTTATCCATTAAGGATACTTTCAATGCCAGGCAGATGGGGAGAGGGAGGGGGGACTGCAAAAAAGAAAGCAAGACTTAGGTGATTACAACCTCTTTGATTCTATAGTTTAAAAGAATATTTTCAGGCAACTTCTACTGGAACTTTCCTCAATACAATAGGCCTACCAGGCACTGAGTCTTTATTTAAGAACCCCTTTAATATGCGACATGCTACAAAGTAACAAAACATAAACTGACTATGAAATTCACTTTTCTTTTTCAAATGTTGTGATTATTTTTCCTTCTGTAATTACTCTGAAATAGGCATTGAAGCCAGACTAGTCAATTTCAATGTCTTGATTTTGTCTAGTTCCTTTCTGGTAAACGTATTTTGGTATATCTATGTCTTGGGGTGACTTTAAGTTTTGGTTTCTTCATTTAAATGATGACTATAATAATAACTGAAATATAGGATTGTTATGAGAATTACTGAGGAAATGTATATATAGCAGTTAGCACAGTGTGTGGCACATAACAAGCACTCAGTATATGTTTAATTGTTGTTATTACTAGTAGCAAGTACTTGATTTAGAAGGGTTCAACTAAAAAGGAAGCAAACTGAACAAGAATTACTTCACTACAAAATTTTTAGTATCAAATCCTTTCAAGTTTCCTTTCAACAAAAAGCTTTAATGTTCAGTCTTCAGCCATTTGACATATGATCTCTGTAAAATCCCCTCCTGCCCCTGAGACACCTGCCTCTTATCCCTTGCTTCCTCCTTGTTGCAAACGGCACAGTGTTATTTTTGGCGCTCAGTCTTCCGGAGAGCCATATGTTCCTGCAGGTCCACCCTCTGTGATCTCCCTGTTTCTCTTTCGTCTTGTTGGTTTCTTTCATTTCTCTCCATCCACCCCATACCCCCCACACCCCTCTCCCATCTCCTTTCATTCTTCTTGTGCTTGGCTTTCATTTCTAAGCAGAGGATTTCAAACTCAACCCTTTGTAAGCCTGAATGCTGTAATATGCGATAAAAAAATTCTGTTCACTCAAACATGCATGTGTGGTCTCCCCACAGAGCAGAGGACATGCAGGAGCTTTGGAGGATGATTTCAGTGGGCAACAAATAGGAACATTTCCTCCTCATGAATGGCAAAGTCACACCAATAGTAACATGCTGATGCCATAATACTAATAAACTTATGGCATAATAATCCTTCTGTTCAGATCTTATGGAATTTCTGCTATTTACAAAATATGTCTTCTAGGCCAACCCTGTAACCAGTGCTTAAAAATGAATATATTCTTCCCAAGGGATCTAAAAATAGCAATCAATATACCATGTACTGCCCACCCTTGACCTGGACAATATACTCGCTTACAGCAGTTGTCTAAACTAACACATCACAGTGCTAACACATATTCTTCTTTTTTTTTTTTTTTCAATTGAAATCCAAGACAGCTTCCAGTGGAACTGTTTTCTAAAAGCTTTTGGCCATCTTCCATTCATGCAATACACTTTTGGAACTTCAAAGCGTGACTTTAATTATATCCCTTTCAATTTATTCTTTTTTGTTTCATAACATCATTCCAACCTAATAATAAAATGTTTAGCTCCTAGTTCTTTTGTTTTTGGTAGGAGATACTTCTCTTAACACTGTGTCATCTGCAAATTCAATAAGCCTATCTTTTATGCATTCATTCTAGCCCTGGAAAAACAGTACAAATTAAGAGGGAATATGAGGTGGTTTAAAAATATCTACAAAGTCTTTGCTTTTTCTCTCTGTAAGAGGTGGAGCTTGAATCTCCAACCCTGAGTACAGGATAGCCTTAGTGATTCATTTCTAACAAATAGGATATGGCAGAAGTGAAAGGTGCAACTTTAGAGACTAGGTCTTAAAAGACATGGAGACTTCCTTCTCTCTTTCTCTCTTTCTTCCTCTCTCTCTCTCTCTCTCTCTCCCTCCCTCCCTCCTTCCTGCCCTCATCATTCTGACAGGGGAGTCAGTGTGATGTCACAAAGACACTTATGTCTTACGGAGAGAGGCCTGCATGGCGAGGCTGGAGAGGAACTGAGGCTTCCTGTCAGCATCCATCTGAGTGATCCATCTTGAAAGCATACCCTCTAGGCCCCTATAAGCCTTAAGATGACTGAAGTCCCAGCTGATTTATATCTTGACTGCGAACTCATGAGCAGTCTTGAGTCAGAACCACTCAACCAAGCTATTACCAAATCCTGATCCACAGAAACCATGAGAAAACCTTTGTTGTTTTCAGTCACTAAATTTGGTGTAATTTGTTATGCAGAATAGGACAGCAACTAGGGAGTGTTTCAGTTTGTTAAAATTGCTGGAATGCAATATACCAGAAATGGGTTGGTTTTTAACAATGAGAGTTTATTAACTTACAAGTTACAATTCTAAGGCTGTGAAAATGTCCAGATTAAGGCATCAATAAGAAGATACCTTCTCTGCAGAAAGCCTGCTAGCATCTGGAGTTACTCTGTCACATGGGAACATACTTGGCAACATCTGCTGGTCCTTCCATCCTGGGTTCTGGTTTCAATGGCTATCTTTCTCAGCTCCTATAGGTACTTCTTGCTTCTCTGAGCATTTTTCACCTCTCTGCCATCTCTCTGTGTGTGTTTCTGCCTTTTATCCTCTCATAAAGGGCTCCAGTAAAGGATTAAGAACTACCTTGAATTGGGTGGGTCACATCTCAATTGAAACAACCTAACCAAAAGGTTCCACCCATAATAGATCTGCATCCACAAGAATGGATTAAAAGGACATGGCATTTCCTGAGGTACGTAACAGCTCCAAACCAACACATTTCACTCTCTAGATCTCCAAAAGACATGTTCTTTCTACACGCAAAATACATTCATTCCATCACAATATCAATGATTTAAGCAAATCATTTCAGTAACAATATTAAGTACAAAGTTTCATCAAAATCATTTACAGGCATGGTTTGTCCTAAGGCAAAATTCTGACCTGTGAAACTTAGAAGAAGTTATTTGCTTTCAATATACAAAGAAAGGAAAGTCATAGGATAAATATTCCCATTTCCATAGGGAGAAACTCCACTAGATTTCAAAGTCTGACAGTCATCTATAGAATGAGGTTTTATCCTCTGGGCTTGAAAGAGCCAGTACCACCCTCTCCAAGGGCTTACACAGAGGCCCTGTTCTCTCGAAACATTGCAATGAAGGTCCCAACATCTCCAAGCATTGGGGAGACCACCTTGTCCTTGGCCCCACCCTCCTCAAGCAACTGGGTAGCAGACTATCTGCCATCTTCAGGGCACATTCTCCATGCCCTTAGAACAGTGGGGTGGTGGCTAGGCTCTCCTCAATCCCTGGGGAATGTGCTCTACTCTCTGTGGACTGGGGTGGTAGCACTCTTCCTGAACAATTGGATAGCTAAGCTCCTCTAAATTCCCCAGGCATCTGAAAGCCTGGGGTGGTAATGCTCTTCATGAACAATGGAGTGGAAGTTCCACCTTCTGCAAACTCTGGGGTCAACTCACTTTTCTCCACATGCATGGGTGGGTCTGCTCTCCTGGCCCAAGGAGTCTTGGCTCCAGACCTCAGCTTTCATGGTTCTTTCTTTGAAGTCATTTTTTCTTCAATCTGTCCCTTTTCTGTATCTGTTAGTCCAGGCTGGCAGTGGTTCTGTTCATACAAACCTTGTAAACAAAACTTGTTGGTTTGGCATGCAGCATGCAGGGGTCCCAACTGACAGACATTAGGACTTTCCACAAATCCTTTCTAGATAACTCCATTTCCAAGCCTGTCACACACTGAAATGGCTGACTAGTTAAATCCTCACATGGAGCTCTGTTCTCTGGGGACTCACTTTCCAGAAACTCAGAATTTTCCCAATCATCAATTTCTGGTTTCTTTGTACCCATGAGTCCAGTTCTCAGTTTATCCCCTTCCTCTCACTTTTCTGTAAGCTTCAAGGAAAAGCCAGGCTGCATTTTTTCACATTTAGTTTGGAATTTTCCTCAGCTAGATATCCAAACTCATTGTTTTCAAATTCTACCTACCATCCAATACCAGGACTCAATTTTGCCAAATTCTCTGCCACTTTAAAACAAGGGACACCTTTCTTCCAGTTGGGAATAGCACATTCATTATTTCTGTCTATAGACTCATTGGAAGTACCTTTAGCATCTGCATTTCTACCAACAAGACAATCTAGGCCTTTTCTATCAGGCTCCTCACAATTCTTCCAGAATCTTCCCCTTATCCATTTATAAAGGCTTTCCAGCATTTTGGGCATTTGCAAATCACAGCACCCCACTTCTCTGGTACCAAAATCCATTTTGGTTTGCTAAAGCTGCCGGAATGCAATATACCAGAAATGGGTTGGCTTTTACAATGGTAGTTTATTAACTTAAAAGTTACAATTATTCTAAGGTATGAAAATGTCCAAATTAAGGCATCAGCCAGAGGATACCCTCTCTGAAGAAGGCTGCTGGCATCTGGGACTCCTCTGTCACATGGAGAAGCACATGGAGATGTCCATTTGTCCTTCTCTCCTGGGTTCTGGTTTCAATGGCTATCGGTCTCAACTCCCATGGGTACTTCTTGCTTCTCTGGACATTTCTCACATCTCTGCCCTCTTTCTCTATGTTTCTGCCTTTCTTCTTCTCATAAAGGGCTCCAGTAAAGGAATAAGATACACCTTGAGTTGGGTGGATCAATCCCAATTGAAACAACCTAACCAAAAGGTCCCACCACTAATAGATCTGCACCCACAAGAATGGATTAAAAGAACATGGGGGTACATAACAGCTCCAAAACAGCACAGGGAGCTTCATCTGAATGTTCTGTTCAAACACAGGCATAACCAAGAGTGTTGCCATAACCTTTTTCTTATACCATACTGTTTCAGGAAATGAAGATACACTATAAAACATTCTCTTCATCTGCCAATTTGATTACACTATACAAAGGGATTTTAGACTAGCTTGGTAAGATTTGTTTTGGTGAGCCCATGTTAATCCTTAGCACCAGATTCTTTGTTATATGTGGCTAAATTCATACCAACTTATCTGTCAAATGAAATATTTGAGAATTTTGATATCAGTCCCAAGTTTTAGAGATTCATACTTTTTTCACAATGTGAACTTTAGGACACTTTTCCAATCCTGATTTTAAAATTCTGACTTCTATCATTATTTCTGAATAGACATTAGCAAGGGCTTAGAGTTCAAGTTCCTTAAGCATCCTGGGATGTCATCTACCTAAGACCCAGAGATTCAAGCTTCCTTGAAGACCTCTGTCACCTTTACCTTTTTGGGACACAAAATTTTCTTATCTATTTAGTCTGTTCCATCCTTCACAAATAGAAGAAAATTGTCATTGCTGAATGACGTGGAGACAGATGAAGGTGTATGAGTGTGTGTTGGGTGGGAGGGTGGGGAGTCCAGATAACCACTGAGATCCTTCTTAATTCAACATTTTATTTTATTTATTTATTTATTTATTTGCAATTAAGCAAATGTAGTTTCTGGGATTAGAGTTCACTTGAAATTATGGTTCATAATGTGAGAGAAGTGCTCCACAATTTTAAGGTTGAAGACATCTCAAAGATCATCTAAAATATTTTCCCGTATTTTAATGTTTCTCAAACTTCCTCTTCGTACATTGTTAAAAATATGACATAATGCAGGAAGGCATCAAAAAGAGAGTACTGATCTTGAAAACTACCCTCCCTCAAAAAAGTTATTAACTTAAGAACTGTTTACACTCCTATTTGTTTTATTTTGTGGCATTTTGAAGTCTTTTCAAAAATTGAACTAGTTGGCAGCTATGCATCATTTAATGCAAGATTCTAAGGTCAGAACAGGTATACACCATGGCAAGATGGTACAAGAATCAAATTTTTGTTGGTATAGAACTAACCTCAGGGAATGCAGTAAGTTGCATATATCTTGAATTCATACAATGCCTTGTTAACTCTACTAGGCAAATTAATTCAAATTGATTTGTTTGTGAGAACTGCAGCATGGCCTCAAATCTGGCTACAAACAAAAAATAATGATTAACAACAATATATTGAGCTCAGAGAAAATGTCTAGAGAAAAGGTTGGATCAGCATGGGGGCTATTTTAGTAACATAACTGTCTTTGTTAAAAAATGAAAAAGGACGACATAAAAAAAAGGAAGAGCATACCCTTTAAAAATATAACATGTTTTATAAATAACACTATTTAAAGTATCATAAATGCTAAAAAGAAAGTTAGAGAAATTATCTGAAAGCATCCGGAGGGAATATAAACAAAGATAAAAATCTGGAAATGAATATTTAATTTTGGGGAAGGAAAGTAAATAAACCAATTTAAGAAAAATGATCAAATATCCTGGGAGGGGAAAAAAATGAAGGTAATATATGACAGGAAGAGCCAAGAATAATTCCAAAATGTTATATCCTAAAGAAAAAACAGAATGATTTCTCAGTGAAAGTCACTAGTTCATAGCCTCAGTTTGAAGCCAGAAATTAGGGTTGAAAAGGAGAAAGTCTGAGGCTGCCCTGAAAATGGCCAGACGAGCCTCCTGGAGGATAAGAGACCACATGAAGTGAAACCCCAGCCATCCCAGCTGACTCAGACCACTTAGTCATCTCAGCTGACCCAGATATTGTGAGTGAGGCCATACTAGATCATCCAGCTCCAGCCAAGCCAGCCCCAAACAGAAAAGCCTCCTACATGACCCCCAGCAGTATAAGCCAAGAGATAACTAAGTTTCCCAGGAATCTGTTATGCAGCAAACTACATGATAAAGCTGGGAGTTGAGAAATCTAGTAAGGACATGGAACCTGCAAGTGGGTAAACAAAGTTCTCTCTCATTTGAGGGTTTCCATGGAATTCCAATAGGAAAAGGCAGAGAGCAACTCTACTATATACAGATTCAAAGAACTTGTATATAATAGCTTTAGTGGTCCTGGGATGGACACCAAGGGACTTGGGCCCTAATATCTATCTTTGAAGCTCACTCTAAGGAGGAAATTACCAAATCCAAAAGGAAGAGATGCAACAGTGCAGCTCCAGAGAGAAGAGGGAAAGTCAAGTCTGAGGGAGTTAGGATGAGGCAGGAAAATTGGAGAAAGATTGATATTTCTCTGATTCCCATTTCCAGATTAAGACTAAGGGAAGGGGAGGGAGAAGAGTGGGGGTGGATCTATAGGTAATACAGAATAGAGCTTATAAGGGGCTGTGCTGGTTTGACTGTACCCCAGAAAAAGCAATGTACCCCAGAAAAAGCCATGTTCTTTTAATCCAATCTTGTGGGGGCAGACCAATTGTGGGTAGGATCTTTTGATTAGGTTGTTTCCATGGAGATGTGAACCACCCAACTGTGGGTGAGACCTTTTGATTACATTATTTCCATGGAGATGTGATGCCACCCATTCAAAATGGGTCTTAATTAGTTTACTGGAGTCCTTAAGAGAGCCAACACAGACCCAGACAGAGAGCAGCTGACAGAGACAGTTTGAAGAGAAGCTAAAATATATAATCCAGCATTAGCCCCTGGGAAAAGCTAAGAGAGCAGCTTAGAGAGCAGACACCCAGAGACCTTTTGGAGAAAGCCATTTTGAAACTGGAGCCCAGGAGAGAAGGACCAGCAGATGTAGCCATGTGCCTTTCCATGTGACAGAGGAACCCCAAATGTCATTGGTCTTTTCTTCAGTGAAGGTATCTCTTGTTGATGCCTTAGTTTGGACACTAAGAACTATAAATTTGTAACCTAATAAACCTCCTTTATAAAAGCCAATCCATTTCTGATATTTTGCATAATGGCAACTTTAGCAAACCAGAACAGGGGCCAAGGAGCTACCTATGTGATCTCCTTCCGACACTATTCAAATGAGGAATGGAGTAAAGGCAGGTTAAGAATAACAGGCTGAAAGCAGTGGTGAAACTTTCTGCATGGTGACCACCACCCCACCAAGAGATTTTTCACTCCTTAAATGATTCCATCGTGAGCCTAGGATGATTGCCTTCTCTTTTTCTGAGCCACCATTGTTGTCTCCCACATCCCTACCCCCACTCCTCAAAACATAAAACAGAACTAAATGATTTATATTTCTGCAGGGTCTGACTAGACTTTCCTGTGCTTAGAATAGAAAGGTATTCCCCATCACACATGATATTTAAACAGAGTAATAAAAACAAAGCAAAATACTGAATTAAAGACTAAAACCAGACATAAAAGACATTCCGAACTGCAACCTTGGCTTTTAAAAAGCAGGCACTGCTCCTTCAACCCTGTGTAAAGCCTATGGTTTGGCAAAAAAGTGGCTTTTATAAACTTATTGAGAAGAGTTAAGAAGTCATTTGCTTACGAGTAAATAGCTGATATCAGGATGATACTATGTTAGAATGTGAATGGCAGCTGAACCCTATAGAAACAAATAAAAAATGATCAAGATCTAGGGAATAAGGAGTTAAAGAAAGAGTTAAGACAACTAACATTGCTAACGTTTTGATTGAAAACTCAAGTGGCATATACTTGCAAATAACTAGAATTATGTCATGGTTTATGGCATGTCTCAAATATTATTTCATATTGTAAATGCATTGACCAGAATAGCACATTTTTTGAAAAATTAAGACTCCATTTACACTTATATTTTCTTGCATGTTAAACTTCTAATTAAGAAAGTGACCGATTACTATGTAAAATTATCTACACATTTTAAATATTTACCAGATACCCGGACTTCTCTATCCAGCACTGAATATCAGTTCTCATGGGCCTATTTTCTTTTATACATAAAATTATAATCTCCTTAGGATCAGGGACTATTTATCTTTTCTGTGCCATCCTACCTCCATAATCCCCTACCCCCAGCACACAACAACATCAAAAACTGATACATCTTAAATGCTCAAGAATATTCATGAAGTTAATGACTATTGCATGTTTAAATAGAGGGAGGTGTCCTGGAAACAACAAATTATTAAATTAGTAGCTTTGAAGATTTACATGATCTCCAAGGTTTGTATAACCTCTGAAAAATCCACAAATTTGAGACATATCAATAAAATACTAATGCCTCTTCCTTCTTTTAGCCATTAAGTATAAGACATTAAATACATGCTATTAAACCTTGGCTATCTGAGGAATATAAATAAATATTTATAGGCTACTTTAAAGTTAAAAGATATTTATAGAACATTTACTATGTGCTGGGGCAAATGCAATGTTTTTATATTTTATCAATCGATATATATATATACACACACACACATGCACAATAAAGAAAGGAGATCTTATAAATACCATAAGGGAAATAATACTTTTGCCCATATTCTCCACAGAACTTTGTAACTTGCAATAAGAAATAACTCCTAAATATGTGTATGAAATAACTCTTAGATATGCATATGAAATAAATACAGATAATTTAAAGAAGTTATTCAGAATAATTTTGACTGACATTCCTAATAATGGAATTGAATAAAATTTTTTATAAAAAGCTGACGAGGAGAAATCAGACATTTCTAGTACTGAAAGAAAGACAGACTCCATCATCTCTAACATTTCAAACTATCCTAGACAAATTATACTAGTCCATATTGTGCAAAAAATTTCTGAACCAGCCAGAGAAACAGACCAGATGACATAGTATTTTCACCATCCTGATTGCTAGGTTCCTTTGAATTTCACTCTTTCGGAAACCTGCTTTTATCTTTGCAATTATGATCCAAGAGATTAAAAGAAGGCCTCTGAGTGACTTGATTTGCTTACTCAAGTTCATGCAGTATCTATTGATGGGCCATTGTGACCGTGTCAAAAAGCACTTAGAACGTTATTAAGTATAAAGTATAATTAGGACAAGAGATGAGACAGGTGAGAGGAGAGCATGCAGTTTTCTTTGTTTTATGTCTTTATTTCTGATTATCAACAATGGTGTCTTATTTAAATCACATTGGAGTCCTCATAAGTGCTTAGACTCCTGAATGGGAATTGATATTTCCCATCTAAGCAAAAACTCAAGGTTGGTGTCCAAATATTTACTTTTGAGTGTGACTAAGAAAGAAGAATCAAGATACAGTGACCAGTGTGATGAAATACTAGATTTCTCCTCCGTTATCCTGCTGGATTTAAACATGGTCTCACTGAATAATAGTTCAGTTCCTATTACCCAATTCCCAGCCCAGGGATTTACAGAGATGGATGCTGCGTTGGCTTCAGTAACACAGTACCGAAACCTGGGCGGCTTAAAACAACAGAAATTTATTCTCTCTCAGTTCTGGAGGCTACAAGTCGGAAATCAAGGTGTTGGCAGCCTATGTTCTCTCTGAAGGTTTGAAGGAAGAATCTTTTCTTGCCTCTTCCAGCTTCTGGCGGTTCCTGGCAATACCTGACAATGTTCGGCTTGTAGAGGCATCACTCCAAACCGCCTGCATCTTGACAGGACCATCTTCTCCCTGTGTGTCTCATCTAACATGGTGTTCTTCTCTCTGTGTCCTGGATCTGTGCCTCTTCTTTTTCATCTGGTAAGGTCGCCAGTCTTATTGGCGAAGGGTCCACCCTAATTCAATTATGAGCTCGTCTTAACTTGATTGTATCTGTAAAGACCCTATTGCCAAATAAGTTAACATTCAGAGGTAGCAGGGATTAGGACTTCAACATATCATTTTGAATTTTGCAATTCAATCCATAACAGATGCTTACAAAATACTTTTAGGGAAGAATTTTAGTGGTTTCTGTAAACATATGAACGCAGATACCAGGGTGGCCTCTGTCCCTAGAGGTTTGCTGTATCAAATGGCATTTCAGCTGGTACTTCCAAAAGGCAGTGAGGTTTGAAAGTACATAGTTCTTAATCAAACTCTTGGTCCTTCTAGTCAACAGTCTGCTTCTTCTAAGTAGCTGAGGGTAGGGCAGGGAGGGTAGGAATAAAGTCCAGAAAGAGAGGGGAACAAAGTACACTTATCTCTATTGTTCTATTTGACTAGAAAAATTAAAGCAACTGTAAACTGACAGAAAAATACAGCTATATAATTATCCAGACACTGACTGAGCTGATTGAGCTAGACTTAGTGGCCAAAATGTTCAGTCGTGATTTGTCCTATATGCTCATCAAGGATTTCTACAATCACCGCCTCATTTAAACCAGACCGCTAGGAAGATGGGGTTGGAACAAGTATTGTGGATTAATTGCGTTTAACTACTGAATACGGTAATAAGACTAGATAGAGAAATGTCCCTACAGGTCTGAGAGTGGGGCTGATCAGGACTTTGAGTTAACGTGTTGGCATAGCACCTCTCAACTCAACTGACTTATTTCAAGAACAGATCTATTGGGGGAAATGAAATAAGCTTCAGTGGCAGAGAGATTCCAAAAGGAGCCGAGAGGTCACTCTGGTGGGCACTCTTATGCACAACATAGACAACCCTTTTTAGGTTCTAATGAATTGGGGTAACTGGTGGTAGATACCTGAAACTATCAGAACCCAGAACCCATGAATCTTGAAGACGATTGTATAAAAATGTAGCTTATGAGGGGTGACAATGGGATTGGGAAAGCCATAAGGACCTTTGTCTAGTTTATGGATGGATGAGTAGAAAAATGGGGGAAGGAAACAAACAAACAAACAGACAAAGGCACCTAGTGTTCTTTTTTACTTTAATTGCTCTTTTCCACTTTAATTATTATTCTTGTTATTTTTGTGTGTGTGGTAATGAAGGTGTCAGGGATTGATTTTGGTGATCAATGCACAACTATGTAATGGTACGGTGAACAAATGAATGTACGATTTGTTTTGTATGACTGCATGGTATGTGAATATATCTCAATAAAATGGATATAAAAAAAGAAACAAGGGGGAAAAAAAAAGAACAGATCTATTAAGGTTATTTCAAAATTCCCTTTATGAACCTACTTGGAGCTCAATATTCTCCAAGGTCATAGTGAGAGAAAAAAAAAAAAAAGAAGCAAGACTATTAGATTTCACTTGTTTTATGCCCTTTAGGAGATTGCAATTCCTCCCTGAGAACACTATATTATTTTCCATGTATTGCTTTCATTTTTACTTCTCCAGGAGGCCCAGCTCCATCCTCACTACACAGAAAATTCAGTAAAAAAACAAGAAAGAAAAAAACAGAACAAAAAAACAGGTATTTATTTTGAAAGTCTAAAAGTGTTATGGTTCTATTTCAGTCTGTACTTCCCATATATAAATTTCTATTTTATTTGAAACAGCAGCTCACAACAGTTTTATATAGGTTTAAAAATGAAGTAATAAATATTTCTAACATTAGCTGCCTGAGAAAATTACAGATTTACTTTTATTTTACACATATTTATATTAGACATATTTATTTTTAACTCTCAGGGATTCCTAAATATTCTCCTGCCTCCCTTTTATCATTTTGTCTAATTATTCTGGGAAATCCACCTTTAAGACCTACAGAGAATCACCTCATCATCATAAATATATTTTAATAAAATTATTTTATCTAGTTGTTTCAACAAAGAAGGAATTCCCAGTAGAATCTTAAATTTATTTATAATAAAATATTTGTTAGTCTCCTGTTGTTTTTAAAATGAACTTAAATATATTCAGATGCTCTTTGGTGTATATTACTATTGTGAACATGCAAATAACGAAGTCAGAAGTCTTCAATATTCTCAATATAGTTATGCAATTTAACATTTATTGAGTACCTGCTGCATGGCCACTTAGACTCCTTAAAAAAAAAGTAAAACGATTAAGAAACTGTGACCACTTTGCTTGAGCTATAGGAAGCTAGTCTGCAGGTATATATTTTCTGTTCTGGTGGTGAACACTTTTGATGCTTTCTGTTTGTCTTCTTCAAATCTTGCTTTAAACAAGGAATGGCATAACATAATAGAGATAGAACAGAACCCATATCTTTGGTATTTAGTTAGGAAAGCAGTATGTGGTCATTTTGTTTGTTTTTTGTTTAGGTGCAGGTGAGTGGATTGTTGGTCCCACTTATTTATTTCTCCATTTCTTCCTCCTGAATTAACCTCCGCAGTGAGTCTATGCTACTCTACATAGCTGTGTGTTCACAGTGTCTCTGGGGATTTAACTGATCCACTGAAAGATTATGTTGCTCCCTTTATTCAAAACAGAGATGAGACAATCCACAAAATAAAGAGAATGAATCAGTAAAAACGGAGCTTGGGTTTCAAAATATGCATGATCCAAATCACAGGTCAACCTGCTATGGCCAAGGGGCAAATCTGGCTCATTGCCTGTTTTGTAAATCAAGTTTTATTGGAACATAGCCACCCCATCCGCTTATATATTTTTTATGGCTGTTTCTGCTTGACATCGTTGGAACAGAGACCTTATGGTCAACAGAGTCTAAAATATTTGCCATCTGGCCTTTCACAGAAACAGTTTGCTGATCCCTAATCTAAAAGAATGTATTAAGGTCTTCCCGTCTAGATTCAAACCCAGGTTGGCCCTGCCACCTACTAGTGTGACATTGGAGAGCCTGTTACTTAACCTGAGACCCAGTGTCTTCATCTCTAAAATGGGAATAATAACAGGAGCACTTCCCAGGATTCTGTGAGGACTATTAAATGTAATAATCCATGAGTTTGGCACAGAATAAATACTATATTGATGGCATCTATTATTAAATAATATTATTCTCCTAAAACCCTTTATGTGAGAACAGGTTATAAGATCCTCATCCCTTTCTCTAGGATACACAGCTCTCAGATACTTGTAGGCATTTGGAATGAAGATTTCACCATTGAGCACTGATTAAACCATATTTCTATAATGTGATTAAAATGAAAACAAATCTAGCTTAATTAAACATTCAGACTGGCAATTGTGCATCAGGCAGAAGCACATTTCTAGTAAATGTTTAATAACGCGATTACAAAGTGTTCTGCATGCACCGACATGTAGGAAACAATAGTAAATTTGCATGTGAATTTATGTCTGTCAACCAAGAGAATGTGAGCTCTCCATACAATGCAAACTGGCATGTTCCTGGGAGACAGTCAGAAAAGTAGGGTAGCAGAAAGGGTGTGGGCTGTGGGACCAAACAAATCTGTGTGGAATCCCACCTTTGACACTCAGGGGCTCTGTAACTTCAGAAAATGAGCTCAACATCCCTGGGCCTTGATATATTCATCTGTAAAAGAGGTAGATTCAGATTTCTCTCTAGGGACCACTGGGGAAATTACACTAAGTGAACAATGCCTGCCTGCCCGTTTGTTCCCTCAAAGTGAAAGGTGAAGGTCGAAGGGCCAGTTTGTCTTGCCATATGTCTGGGCAGGAAAGTTTACTAGTATTGTTCTAGAGATCTCAAGGTCAAAGTCCAAATTCCAGTCCACGCTCACTCCTGTCTGCAACCCAGACTCTGTCAGGTAGCTATGTGTGCCTCTGTACCCACGTCTCACCCCAATGACTGCACCTTGTCTCCCTGTTTGGGATTTCAATACTACGGTGCACTGCATGGGAGCATGGGGTTGGTTTTCCAAGAGACACAGGCTTGAATTCCAGGTCTTCATGAACAAGTTTTCATGCTGGGCTAACTAATTAGTCTTAGAAATCTCCAAATTTTCATTTGTAAAGTGGTGATAAAAATACTATCTACCTCTTAGGGCAACTGTGAAGATTTAATAAGATAATGTATGTCAAGAACTCAATGCATTTCCTGACATCTAATAATTGATCAGTAAAAGTCAATTATTACACAAAATAAAGCTTCAGTGGCTGAGAGATTTCAAATGGAGTTGAGACATTCTTACTCACTATATAGGTAACACTTTTTAGGTTTTAATGTATTGGAATAGCTAGAAGTAAATACCTGAAACTACCAAAATCCAACCCAGTAGCCTTGACTCTTGAAGACGTTTGTAAAACAATGTAGCTTATAAGGGGTGACAGTGTGATTGTGAAAACCCTGTGGATCGCACTCCCTTTATCCAGTGTATGGATGGATGAGTAGAAAAATGGGGAGAAAAACTAAATGAAAAATAGGGTGGGATGGGGGGATGATTTGGGTGTTCTTTTTTATTTTTTTTTTTTATTCTTATTCTGATTCCTTCTGGTGTAAGGAAAATGTTCAAAAATAGATTGGGGTAATGAATGCACAGCTATATGATGGTACTGTGAACAGCTGAATGTACACCATGGATGATTGTATGGTATGTGACTATATCGCAATAAAACTGAATTAAAAAAAAAAGTCAATTATTACAGTTGTCTTGCTGTGTATTTGCAGTTCTCCTCTACTAGACTGATATCCCTGGAGGGCAGGGCTGTATTTTATTTTCCACTGTATACCTATCACCTAACATGAGTGAGGTATAAAGTATACATGTAAAGTAGGTATTGAATAAAAAAAGGTGAAAGAATGAATGAATAAATAAATAAATAAATAAATGGTTCCACTCAAACCCACATCATTGATGAGGATGGGAAAGCAGAGTGGACTTTTTTTTTTTAAAACATAAAAAGCAACTGCAGTTTTTAAATAGACTTTTTTAAATGTAATTTTATTGAGATAGATTCATACACCATCCAAAGTAACTATCAATGGCTCATAGTATCATCACATAGTTGTGCATTTATCACCATATTAAACAGACTTTTTTAGTGTTTCTACTGTTTGAAAGTGCAATATAGATTTTTTTCTGATTTATCATCAATTCATTTCCATCACTTGTCAGAGAGATCTTTCAGCATTTGAACTCTGTTGAATTGTCATTGTCTACCTATGCACCTAGTCCCTAATTTTTGTTAGGCAGGACTGCCTGTCATTGGAATTTGGCAAACTGCTCCCTCCAGGCCAACACAGAGCATCAAGGACTCACTGAGGAGCTGTAAAAGTACTGGGTGATAAAGAAATGCATCTCCTGGAGCAAACTGTGACTATCACTGGGAATCTAATCCAATCAATGTTAACTCTGTGAACTGAAGATTAAGAGTGCCTCTTTGTCCTTGACTCTTTCCCTCCTTCCTCCTCTGACCCCCCTCAATCCCCTCTTCAGCCTGCTGGGGTATTGACAGGGATTTTAGAGGAGTGGAAGGTCTTTATCTCTTTGAGATTAACTGAAATATGATTACAATCGATTGAGTGATTTACAGTATAGAATGTCTTTCATTACTTTCTGTGCTTTATAGAATTATAAACGACATAGTGTATGTGAATATATATTATTCTTATTTGATATTTAGGTACCAGCTTTCTCCAAGAAGCTCAATCTTGTTTTTAGACTTTAAAGAACTAGAGGGATTCTGCAAACTTGTGCAAAACTTAAATTGAGGAGACTGAAACTTAGAAAGTTTTCATATAAATAAAGCAATGTTAGTTGTATGGGTGTAAGGATAATTGATGTTCACCCAACTCTAGGGTAAAGGGAAAACAGGACAGAGTAATTGCTTCTAAGGTTGGAATAATAATTCTAGATTTTCATAATTAAAGACAAATTCTGCAGACCAGAATTTTATTGAACTACGTAAACTGGAGTTTCTCTGTGGCAATAGGGCAAACAAAATTTGTAATTCACTTAGCCCACCAGCTTTGAAGATATGCAATATTTGATGATTTTTTTTTCAATTTGGGTTATTTCAAATGCCTTTCAGAGAGTGAGATATTAATATTTTTATGTCACACTATTATGGATGAGTATAATTTAAAATTCATATGAAATGTCATTATACTATATTTCTAATCTTGAAAATATTATTCCAAAGATTTAGTTTAATATAAATATACCCATTATTTGTGGAAATTAAAAAATCATCATTTTCCTTACATCACTAGTTAGGCAGTGCCTAAAAGTGACTCACAAATTTTGGATTACTCATTTCATTGAATCCCTAGACTATAATGTTTATAATATTTAACTTATAGCTAAATAAATAGTCATCATTTGTCTTTTAATTTGTAAAAGTCCACATTCCCTTTTGTATTCCAAGGTAATCTACTAAAAATGAAAATATAAACCAGGACCCAAGACTAGGATGTACATCTTATAAAGTCCTAGAGAAGCTTCTAGCAAAACTATTATTTTCCTCAATAATCCTCTAGATGAAAAGCACGGCCCTGTTCAAAAATGACTTTGGGCTAAACAATATATTTAGTTACTATACTTTCTACCATATTATCTAATGTAAATTTTCATCATTATAACAAACGCCATTTGTGTTATTTAATTCCTTTAAAAATAATCTTGAGTCATGCATTAGCTTAGTGCCTTAGGGATGAGTATCCATGTGTCCATGAGTTTTCTCTCCATCTATCATATATATATATGTATATGCTATTTTTTTTTCATCTGGGTTGTTGTATTTAATTTTAGGATTAGCCAGAAGCCCACAGTTTGCCTTGAAATGCTTATCAGCTTCCAAGAGACATTTAAAGGGAAAGAAAGACTAGGTTTGATAGCAGTAATTGTATTTAACTTGTAAGATACCAGGCTATTTATCTTGTGGCTGGAAATTCACAGAGGAGAAAGAAGGTTTGCCTGATAAAACAAAAATTAAAGAGAAAAAAATAGTAAGCACCTCCCTGCTACTCTCCAGTCCCCCAAGCAAGATCATTAAACAGCAAAACAGACTTTCATTTAATAAAGCTCTTCCACTGTGCTTAGATAAGAGGCTAGAAGGTAAAACAGGATCATGAAAGAAAGAGACTAAAAAACCCCAAATGGCCTAAATGATGAGATGGACTAAGGAAAATGTCATAGGTGAACAAGAATGTGCCAATTTCGAGACATAGAAGAAACTGGGGATGTACCTGGAAAGAGAAATGCTAACTTGTCAAGATTTGAGGGAGGGCCAGAATTTCTGGGGTACACAAGTATTCTTGGGTATCAAAGAAAATCTAAGGAAGCAACAGAGTGTGATTGAAACCTGAGTCTCTCAAGGCAGGTGTTTCCAGGTTATAATATCAGCTCTGACACAGTGTGGCACAGGCAGACAGCTAAGCTCTCTGTAAAATGGGAATGAGACCAATACTTATTTTACAGGCTGTTGCAAGGCTAAGCATAATACTGCACTTGATGTGGGGAGTATGTAGTAAACAATCAACAAATGTCAGTCATCACCATCTGGTAAGTTTGGCTGAGAGATGGTGGATGGCACACCTGCCATTTTGTACATCTCCGGGACAAAACTGTTCATTCAGTGCACATGGTCCTCGCTTTGAAACCATTTCTACTGTTCTGGAATGCGGCATGAAGGATGAGCAAGCAACATGGGAGGTCTCGTGTTTGTTCCCCATTCTTCCCTTTGGTGAATAAACTTCAGGCAGAAAGTCTTCTCTAGAGAAAGAATGGGCTTAAAATGTATCCAAGTGGCAGATAATCCTGATAAAACAGATGCAATTACAATTAGCAGTTATGTGCTACCTTTCCGTATGCTTTACCACAAAGAACATTCCATTTTGTGAGGTAGAACAGTGACCACATTCTCCATTTTACAGATGAGGCAACTGGTTTGTTAGGGTTAGGCTTGTTGATGGATTTGCACCATAGCTATAGGAGCAGAGAATACAAACATAACTTAAGAAAAAGTATACTGCCCCTTCTATTTAGGAAATATATCTCTAGCCAGTATTTTTTGAAGTGTCGTATATTAATTGCCAATCTGGGCATTCATTTGTTTCTAATGAGAGAAAACACACACACGTGAGTATGCATAAATTCACTATCCCATGTCTCACTCTGAGAATTGTACACAAATAAAGTTAATTAGCATTCCTAAAATTCATATTTTTTTAAGAAACCCACAAAAAGACCTGTAATCTAGAATCATGGCACAAGGGCTAGAAGGATCTTAGAGAGCATCTAGTCCAACGATCCTCATAGTTAAAACTCCTCTCAAAAAGAATTATGCCTAGACCCCTCACCCAGAGATTATGATATGTCTGGACTGGTATCCTGGCATCGAAATTATTTAAAGTTGGGGTGGGCAAACTGTGATCCATGAACCAAATATGGCAGGCAGCCTATTTTTGTAAATAAAATTTTATTGGACACAGCCATGTCCATTTGTTTACATACTGTCTATGGCTGCTTTCTCGCTACAACAGCAGAGTTGAATAATTGCCACAGAGGTGTAAGGCATGCAAAGCCTCCAACATTTACTATTTGGGCTTTTAAGAAAAAGTTTTCTGACCTCTGATTTAAAAGATCTCCAAGTGATTCTAATATATCCCTAGGTTGAAAACCTTGTCTGTTGCTCTGTATTCCAAAATAAGGAACTTATCCTTCCAGTACTGCCATAGATGGATTGAGATGGCACATGGAAGTTGGCCTTATATTTTATTGTTGTTCCTTTTTTAACTCTCTTTCTGCCCCTCTATTTAAATGAAGGGAAAAGTCTCTGCTTGGTAATAATGTGATTTTATACCTATTCAATACTTCCTAATCTTCCTTTGCAATAGGGAATAAAAGGTTTCAGGCTCAGGGCTCTGGGCAGACAATACCATTAAAGTAGAATTCAGTAACGTGTGTTTCCATGGCGTTTATGTTTTATTTACAAGTTAAGGTATTTAAAATAATTTTGAAATATAATAATATACCTGGATACCAACAAATAACAATGGGTGCTGGGCCACAGTCTATTGTTTCAGGCATCAGTTTTTCGATTACTTGATTAAGGGGAGGTCTAAGGATCCCAGAGGAGAAGCAAGCTAAGCATGGCAGGCGTGGGTGGGTGAGGGCAGGACTCAGGAAGTTGGGACAATGGCTGGTCTCCATTTGATAAAGTTTCCTTTTAAATACTATACAATGACTTTACAGTTATAAAAATAATAATTTAATAGGTAAATAATAGAAACAATGTTCATGTAAAAATGCAGAATTATTGAACTGGGACAAACTGCTCTAATACAAGTTTGTTGAGATGAGCATATGTGTGCGTTTTGGGGTGGGGAGGGGGGGAGATAGTTATTTAGCAGACATGTGCCAGATGTGTCATACATGTTTGAGAGCACAGTCCTGGATCCCATTTGACAGAGGAGGAATCAGGGAGCCTCAGTTTCTGAGAGGTAAACGATTCATCCAAGGTCATGTCATATCCAGATGGCTCAATATATGCTTGTTCTACCACACTTAACCTCATTTAAAGGTGAAGGAAAATCTCTTCTCTCATACTCTAGGTTCACACAAATACTTAACAGAGCTGAAATGAATAACCCAAAGTCCTGATGTACAACTTCATACATATTTGGCCAAGCTACAGAAGATTCCTCGGGTGTTACTGATAAGTCACCAAAAAATTCTGGGATGATAGGTCGGTGGCACTGAATCTAATAATAATACCACCATGCATCTTTATATCCCAAGCACTGGGCTAAATGTTACATAGAGATTATTTTACTTAGTCCTCTAGAAATAAGGTTGTGCACATAGGCACTTACTTGTGCAATCATTATGTTCTAGGCAATGAGGACTTTAAACATATTTTCTCATTTGACTCTCATGCCATCACTATAAGGCTGGAGTAGTGTCACCTGATTTTTCAGATATGGAGAAAAGGCACAGAGAAAGATTTGGACAACTGGACAACAGGAACTTGTCCACAGTAGTGGGTACATTGGCAAGTGTTAGGGCCCAGGCCCCTTGCTCCCACTGAGGCAGTCTGACTCCCCAGAACCCATACACTTAATCATCACCCTTTACTGCTTCTCCAACAATGCCATGAATTGGAGTTGTTATCCCCATCTTTTGTCCAACAACAAAAGTCATTAGATGAGCTCAGAGGTCTATGAAGGCAAATGCCATTATTTTATTAATGATGCAAATTGAAATTTTACATTATAGAAAACAGGTAAAAGGAAGTAAGTGGCACTATATTCTAGTACTGGGCTGTACAATACTAGTCACTAGTCTAAAAGTCCACAGTGTTGTCATGAGGACTGAATGAGAAAATATATTTAAAGCCCTCAATGCATGGGACATAATAATCGCACAACATAACTATAAGTTCAGGGCCAAGGTTGTACCAGTCACATGTCAAGCACTCACCGGCCACATGTGGCTAGTGGCCACCTCATTGACCAACACCAGCAGTCAGTCTGAAAGAAGACAGAGACAGCAGTGATTTTCAAACCTAGCTGCATATAGAATCGCCTTGGGAGCTTTTTAAAGATACTGATGACTGGAATACTGCTTCTCAAACTTTTATGTGCACATGGATCACCCAGGGATCTTGTTAAAATGCAGATTCTGATTCAGTAGGTCCGGGGTGGTGTATGAGATTCTGCATTTTTAACAAGCTCCCAAGGGACGCTGCTGCTGCTGATCCTTGGACCACACCCCAGTCCAATTAAATTAGACTATCTCAGGCCAGGGCCTGAGTACTCCTGGTTTACTAAAAGTTCCCAGGGGACTCTCATTTGCAGCCGAGTTGAAGACCACTGCTTTACATAAAGATGCCCACTGAAAAAGATTGTTTAAACACGTTTTTCACCAGAGACCAACCCTAGCCAGTTGAAAGCCCCTTGGGAAATAGACATTCGTTACTTGTGAATCCTAATTCATTCCTGACAAATTGGGAAGAATGACTATCTAGTTGTGCAAGCATTCAGGATGCACTTGTTTGGATTTATTAACTGACACATTTTGTGACTTGGATATTTGGAGAACTTATTTATAAGACAGTTTAAAAAGGTATCTAGAAATGTTCAAACACATTCATTAAGTGAGCCTCTCTCTATTTGCCGTCACATCTCTGCAGCCTTGAAAACCATGTTTAAATATGGCTTTCCCTCTTGATTATATTTATGCTCCTTTTTCCCTTTGCAGGACTTAACTATCTATGTTTTTCCCCCTGAAGAACTGAAAGCAGCACTGGTTCTGAATGGATGAATGAGCAGGTAGATGAGTCTTGCTTTAATGTGTGCTTCAAATCTGGCAAGGCCTCAAATATTTGCAGACAAAGATGGAAAGAAAAGGAAAGAAAACCTCCTGGCTAGGAATTAATGAAAACCCAAGGTGTGAGAAATTTCTGCTTCCTGTCAAGTACATAGCTTTATTTTTAACCCTTTAAAGTCTCAGTAATCTAGGCGGAGAGGCGGACAACAAATGTCTCATCTCCATGTGTACTGTCTAAACTATGAAAGGCTACAAGAATTTGAAATAAAATATGTTGGAGACTCTGTGGTTCTCAACCAGGGGCAATTTTCCTCTCCAGAGGATATGTGGAGACACTTTTGATTGCCAGCTGGGGAGGCTCCTGCCATCCAGTGGGAGGAGGCCAGAGCTGTTGCTGAACATCCAGGACACAGGACAGGCCCCACAACCAAGAATTATCCGGTCCAAAATGTCAATAGTCTGAAAAACTGCCAACTGAACTAGCCCAACACATTCAGGCTGGGACTTCTGTTTGAGAATACTTTCTACAGAAAAAAATAATAATAATACTAATTAACAAGATTTCAATAAAATCACAACTCTGCGAAATAGGAAAATGGTCAGGAAGTTTGAGGTGTGCAGTGTGAAAAAATCGGGATAAAAACCTTGGCTCTGCCGCTTAAGCTGTGTGACACTGGGTAAGTTATTTCGCCTCTCAGAGACTAAACGATATAACCTTAAAATGAGGATGGTGGTGCTAATACCCAGCCTGGTTCCCTTGCAGTGTGGCGTGAGTCTCACACGTGACCACGTATACGAGGACACTCCAAATATCAATAAGCACTATCACAATGTTTTTACTTTCAACCTTTGTAAAGACAAGGTTCTGTGGAATCTGACACACTGAAATATAAAGGGAGAGTTTTCTAATTTTGTGTACTTGAAGGCTAGCCACTTCTACATCCTCTTGCATGATCTTAGTCAGACAGGACTTAAGCATCAGTGACAAGTGGACTTTTTATTGACAGTAAGGAAAAGGAATCCAATCAAGAGCACTTTGACTGATCAAGGGGGTTAAAAAAAAACAGCTAAGACTCTGTTCTCTTCAGCATCATCTAGGGTGGGAAGGAGGAAAGTACTACACACAGGCACTGCTTCTCAGCCTTCATCTCCCAGGAAGCCTGGCTCTGACCTGAAAAGCCCGTTACTGAGCCATGTTCAGGTTTCTCAAAGCCCTGATGACATACCGCCACCCACTCACAACAGACAGCAGATGGCTAACAATCCCAGTCTCCTCGGCCTCCCAGGGGGCATGGAGCTGCAAGCTAAAATTAATTCCTCATGTTCAACTCACCTTTCATCTCCCCTCTCTTGTCCCCACCATTGCATTGTGTGGAGACAGCAATCAGAGGCTTTATAAGGAACATTTGTCAGTGCCCGGATGATAGCTCAGGGCTGATTCTTCTTTTATTTCCCTCTCCGGTTCCTTCGCCCTTCTATTTTCAGGTTCAAAGAAAGAAGTTACTTTTGAGTTCTATCTCGTAGAATTAAGTGATATGAGATCCTGATTGCTATAGAACTATTTTCATTTTGGATCCTTCCTGATTCACAAAGAGCCAATGCCACATGCCCTGTGCCCAGCTGGTTTTTTAAACATTTTCACGATGGGATGTTTCAGTAAAGACACATAAAATCCTGTAAAATGCCCATGAGAAGATTCTGGGGTTGACCCATTCATCCTGATTCAGGGTGAATTCTAGGCAAGCATGATCTCAGAATGAGGTAACTTCTGGTGAATATTCTGTAGGAGTTGTCCTATATTTCTTTATTGTTTAAACACTGGCAATAGACAACCTGACTGAAATCTTGTTGGTTTCTATGCTTAGCATTATCAATAAAACAGAACGGCTCTGAAAAAGGAAGCTACATTCCTCTTTCAGAAACTGTGTCAAGATTGTTTGGCCAGATTGCTTTGTCCTTTGATGTCCAGAAACAGGGAGTATTTTGATATTATGGTTTAAAATAAATTAATTAAACATTGCAAAATGATCTAAGGATGCTTTAAATTTAGTATATGGAAACTTTCAACAGTGCAGTGACGCAGGCAAGATTAACAACAAGTCATTTGAGGCTTAAAAGGTGAGCCACGTTTTCTCCTGGGAAGTCTTGACAGAATGAATGTAAAACTTGAATGTTGGGCTTGATCTAGTTTATCACACCACTTTCCAATCTAGGCAGGGAAGAAAGGTGATGGCCCCTTAAATACTCAATATTCGTTCAACTGCCACATGTAAGTACATTGACGTTGATGCAAGAGGACTTTTGATTCCACATCTCACAATAACTGCCTTTGGGTGGTTATTAGAACTGAATTTTGAAATACGATTTTTTTTTTAAAGAAAGGAATGAATCTAAGATGCCACAAAGGAAAGATGCTCATTTCTTTCTATGCATTTTTTCAAAATGTCTCTCAATTTGCTGGGGAAGGAATAGTGGAAACTGTGCCCGGGTGGGAACGGGAGAACCTGGTCCTGGTTCTGTCCCTCATTTACTGTGTGTGGCTTAGGAAAGATACATAATTTCCCTGGTCTTTTTTCCATCTGAAAAGGAGCATAATAATATCTTCCATATTCAACCTACAGGCTATTTAGGAATCAAAACATAGTAATCTATATAAGTGATTAAGTCATGGTTAAAATAAGTGCTATGTCATAGCTAACATTTATTGAGTATCAACATGGTTGACCTAGCATTATGCTGAGCATTGTAAGTGCAGTCAACTCACTTAATCTTGTAAAGTAAGTATTATCATTAACCCAATTTATAGAGGAGGAAAAAGAGGCTCAGAGACATTAAATAACTTGCCTGAGGTTTGGAGCTGTATCCCCCAATAGGAAGAATAAGCAATTGCTAAGAGCATCAGAAAACCAAAGAGAATTTAAAAAATGAGAATATGGAGGGAAAGAATCTGAAGTATTTTTAAAACATTAAAGTAGTCATCAGAGTAGAAAAATCGGAACTGTTAGAAATTCTGACGCTTATTTCATGGTTTAATGTTGCTGTATTTTGAATTGTATGTGGAGAGAGGCACCAAATACTTCAGTGTTAGGGCATTTCAAGGTCTTAATCTAGCCTGCCTTGGACTCACAGCTAATGGAATCAGGATTGCAACCCTGGTCAGTTGACTCCAAAGCCCACACTTAAAACTGCCATACTGTCCTATGTCCTATAATAGTGACACACATTATTACTAAATAACAGTTACCAATGATAATAATAGTTTTCAGGGGAAGCAATGATATTAAGGAAAGGTATAGTCTCTTTTTAGCAGCCCATAATTTAGAACTAAAGACACAAAAGAGATACCTGGACAGCAATGGTCACTGGGGTTCTTATACATCTGTGGTTTTAAAATGACCAGTACAGAGCTATCTCATTGCTGCCGGTAAACTCACAAATTGTATATTAGAGCCAGTGGTTAACAATTTAGAAACTTTTTGATGTCCTAATAGAAACACAACAAACCCTACAGCAGCCCTAGCAGGGCCACTGATAATATGCATGGAGAAAGATTGATTTTTCCTATGAGCAAACGAACAGTTTCCAAGATTTCAGGCTTAGGGTTTAGACAAGAAGCATTTTAAAAATCAGGTCTATTAGAGTCTAGTGAATTTGGATGATGATAAGAATTCACAGTAGCTGCTAACACCTTTGATTCCCTTCAAAAGCTCAAAGGTAACCTTGTAAGGTCATTTTTGTACCTTAATCTAAGAAGCTGTTGAGAGTATGACAAAAGACCCCCAGCAGTAGCTGAGCTGCCTGTTGTACGGAGACTGAGATGATAGATAAGTGGGTAGGTGGGGCTTTTGTTTCAATAGCATGGAGGCCTTCTATGCTGTTTGTAGAAGCTCCCACAATTCTCAAATCAGGGGTAGGGAGACTCTGGCTAATAGGATAAATCTCAGCAGCACAGGCACATTTAATTGGCTTTTTTTTTCCCTAACTGGCTTTTAAAGAAAGTTAATGATGAGGTAGATATGAAAACACAATCACAGCCTTCAAAGGATTCAAGATTCTTGGACCACAAATAGGTAAATTGGCTTGGTGCATTTCTCTCAAGTGTACTAATTATAAGCTAAATGGCTATTAAATGTCTGGAAATCTGCGTCTTGCTTCCTTTTCACCGTGTAAAGGAAGAGAGAAGTAGAAGGTGATAACTTGTGGGGAGTTTGGGGTCCAGAGGATAGGGAGTTAGATACAGTATCATGCCCATGTTAGTAAAAAAAAGTGCAATGTACCGAGCTATGCCCTTGCATCTATCTGGGGACAAGCAAATCCTTTGGTAGAGTGTTTCCCCTTCCATTTCTGGTACTTTTATGATCAGGGTTTAAGGCTCTTTACCTGGGAGAAGAGATGAGGAGGAAAGCTAAGGGATTATTTGAATGATCTCTTTTAAAGAAGGCAACATTTCCTCCCATTGCCCTTGATTCGACCATCTGGCTCTGAGAGTTTATTGGCGGATATTCCTTGACTGTAAAATTAAAACAGCTGATTAACCCCTCTCACTCCCAAGCTGGAATACTTGCTATTAAAATGCCTACTAGGACTCAGGTGTCAACATCAAGGCAGACTTAGCGTGAGAGAAATAAATTGGCAAAGCCAGCCAAATGAGTGCAATTCCACCCTTAGTTTTTCTCTCATTGCTACTCTGGCTTGAGGTTCATCAATTAAAGTGAAAACCCTTTCCCAGTCTCTCTGCCATCTCTAGTCATCTGTGTCTTCAACCACACCTTACTAAATGGCACCACCAGATCTTGATCTCCAACTGATTATCTGGTGATTATTCATGATAGTGCCCGTTCCCTCCATGGCTCATCATTTTTCATTGACCTCGAAGACCCACAACAATAGTCTTTTCTATGAACCAGTCAGGCAGCATTAATCACTTGAACAATAGTATTAAGTGCTTGGTCAGTGAGTCTCCAGAAGTTCCCTAAAGTGGACCAAGTTCAAGAGAAATAATTTATTTCTCATACAAAAATACCATGATTGAGTGCTTACTATTTAGTGTTTATGATTTGATGGCAGTCATGAGAAAATCACCATTTGGAAGTGAGAATGGAAGAGTGAGAGTACAATCATTGAAAATAAAACATACCTGTGGGATAATGCTCATTCACTGGCCAGTTGTCCACCTGAAGTGTGGCATTGCCTCCATTCCTGGTGAAACGCACCACGTGGTATTTGCCATCATTGACAGGGGTTCTCTCCTCTTTTATGGAGATGTCAACTGTGCCAATATTGAAGACAACTCCAATTTTCCCCTGTTCCTGAAGTAAAGAAATACAAAAGGCATGGTTATCACCAATGAAATGTTCTCTCTCTTTAAAGTTGATTCCCCAACTAGAAATAAACTTCTCAATGCCCAGAGGAAGCTGTTGGCATAAAATTAATAATAGTTTCCTACATTTCTCTATGGGCTTTCATCTTAAACATAAAACCAATGGCCTCAAGCTACTCAAATTGTTCCTTCAGGCACTGCACAGGTTACATCAGGTGACTGCCCTCAGTGGACATCAAGGTGGAACCATAGAAGCTAACTGCTGTGCAGTGGCACTGCAAGATTCATTTCTGCCAGCAAATTATGCCTGTTTTCTAGTAGAAGCAATAGGACACTGGACCCTAGACCTTTTCACAATTCAGATTCAGAATTAAAAAGGAAATAGGAGACTGCCTACATTATTTTGGCGTAATCAAGGCCAACAGAAGGGGTTCAGTATGGCTGGGAGCCAATGACAGGGGACCAGCATTATACACCAACTCATGTTGATATTTCCTGCAGATCTAAGCCACAAAGAACAGGCATCTTGAGCATGGGCCACTGAAACTGAGCTGGAATTTTCAGAATCAGATGGCTGTCACCCTTCCCACACTTTTTCCCTACTCCTAAGGTTAATCCAAAGAGAGATGTATCCTTGTGTTACACTGCAGAAGAGAACCTCTATGGCTTCAAAAGACTTGTGGGAAAGGAAAACAACACAATGAATTCCAGAATGGTAATGCTACGGCAATGAAGATAATGATTATGATGATGGCAGTGGTGGCGGTGAAGGTGGAGGTGGTGATATCACCCATCTCCTGGGCAATGCTAGGAAGCTCTGAAGCGTAAATAATGATATTAATAAATCTCTTCTCTAATAATTGGTTACTGCTAAGAGTTGAAATTAGTATTCATTATAAGACATAGAATGAAATTAACCTTGCTGATCAGATATAATCAGCCTCCTCCAACTTCTTGGAAAGGCATCACAGCAATGAAGGGTATTGGGAGAGGTGGGCACAGAGAGAAAGGAAACATCTTCCTCCATTTATTTAGTTGTCTGACTTATCAGCTAAGCAATAGGCTGGGCATTAAAGGATAATAAAATTTAGTTATAATTCTGATGTTCTGTAAGATTAAGTTGCAATACTCTTCACATAGCATCAGTTATCCTCTATTTCCTTATTCAAAAAGAAGTAGAAGGAGAAGAAAAAGGAGGAGGGGGAAGATGTAAAGAAGAGCAAGGAGAAAAAATCCAGAATCCATATAAACTAAAATCCAGGAAAGATTTCATGGAATCTCAGATTCAGTATTTATTCATTCATTCATTCAATACACAAATATTTATTAAGCACCTACTTTGTGCTTAAAGTTAAAAAAAAAAAAAGACTTCTGATCAGGTGTTTTTAGGCACTTGTTTCCATATAGTTTGGTGCATTTCACTTATTTTTCCAAAAGGCAGGATTTTGTCAACTTGTCAATTATCCCTTTTTGTGTGCATACATATTGTGCCCAATAAAAGAATAAACCAGTTCTCAGGAGCCTTTCCCTTATAAGGAAGGGATATAGACTAATCAACAAGGTATGTTGTCCCCATCCAGAAATGCTAAGATACAGGATAGACACCACTGCTTCCTTTGGGCTGTGATGGCATAGTGTGTAAAATAAATTGATGTCTGCCATTTCTATGTTCTATTCTCTGGGAAAAGTGAAGTAGATGCTTCCATAATGGTGCCAGCCAGACTCACGCTTTCTTAAATCTCTGTTGCCTGTGACTGTTATGTTCTCAGTTATTATTTTTTCATCTCTAACATCCCCAGTAATACATCAAGTGCCGAGTATTATAACAAGATTCATGGATAAATGAAACAGATTACAGGTTCCTTTTGCACTTTCATGCCCACAATTAACAATACTATGTCCATATTATTTTTTCCTTGATTTGAAGGGAACTCAGAAATGACATGACTTTTCTTCTTTCTCTTACTTACAGAGTTGGCCTTCATTTCTAAGGATGTGTATGCTTGTATGTGCGTGCATGTGTGTGTGTGTTTACCTAATCACCCTCATGCCTAAATAAGCAAGGCTGTGATAACCTGTTTAGCAGAATGTAAGGAGTGGAGGAGTTAAGAATACATGACTGCAGACACTATTACTCCCCTGTCCACCCCACAACGGTGGGCTGCTTATTGAACCACAGCCCTTCAATGAGAAACCACCATATGAATCCTGAATGCATGGAAAGGACTGCTGGTGATTCAATTCATTTTTGAGTCACTGATTAATCATGGATAGAGAATAATTTCAGTGGGGAGAGAGAAGACCTATATGCCAGCATTCTGCAGTTTTTCAGCAACAACCATGGCAAAGTAGAGTTCTGGTTCAGTGAGTTGGCTGATAAGCAAGATACAGTCTTGGGCAGATTTTCTGCACGATCCATAATAGATTCAGGAAAAGAAAAGATTTAATCTCTGCCAGAATAAATATTTGTTCCTTATCTTAGGTGCCACACATTTGGCATTGTAATCACTGCTACAAAGAGATCTTCAATCTTGCTAGCACACTGCCAATGGCAGTGGAGACCCTCACGCAGATGTTTCATTTTCTTTCCCATAGTGGTGACTGCAGCTGTGCTAGACCTCAGATGTGGTCTCTTTACTCGCAATAATAAGATTTCATTACTGCAACCACTTTGTCATTTGACATGGGACCACAGTGGCATTATCATCTGTGCCTAACTGCTTTGTTTCCCTTCATTATAAGTGACGGAAGCCTTGTGGCAAGTGCCCATATAGTTGCCAAGGCTTGAATCTATCATGCTCAGCTGCCATAAAAATAAACTGTGCTAGTTTATGTGTCCAGAGAAGAGAAGATGTAAGAGAGAAATGCATCGACTTTGGAGTCAGCTCTGACTGACTTTGGGCAAGTTACTTAACTTCTCTGAACCCATTTCTTGATGTGGACACCAGCTTTACATACTTCACAGGGTTGCTCGAAAGGTAAAATAAGATGAGATGACTAATACAACAGCACTTTAAAATTAATAAAATGCTGTACAAGTAAAAGGATAAATGAAATCAGGAAAAGGAACCATCTAATCATTTGACTGTATATAATGTTCTGTGATTATTAGAAAAGTTAATTAGTTCAATGGAATAAATATGAATTTTAGCATGACTGGTTCAAATATCATCTCTGGGTCCTAAAACTTCATGACCTTGGGCAGGTTACTCAACTTTGATTTCTCTTCTCAATCACGGATTTAAACAATGGGATGGGTGGAGGTTGGGGGAGGATAATCGCCGCCTCTAAAACTTGATATGAATTTTATAGAAAAACGTGTGTGAAGCATCTGGCCATGGCTGTGCATACTTGCATACCTTTGGAACTCAATAAATGTCAGTCATTTTTTCCCCCTTTATTTTCCCTCATCCGTGCAGTTAAAAGCAAAGGCATGAGCTAAGGACAGGGTTGGGGAACCCTGTCGTCAAGCTACATTGTGAAAATAAACGTAAATTTTAGCAAACAGAACGATTAAAAAAAATAAAACATTTGCAGCTTTGATTTCCTGTCACAATTGGTAGTTGCTATCTCTCCACATTCTTTAGTGTCTTTTACAAGCCCCTCCAAGACAAGAAAGGTGTAGCTGCAAAAACAGCATGGCCATAAATTTCAGTAACTCCACACCCATCACCACTAAAGTTGCTACCAAGGCAATTGCTTCAATCTATGTTCCTCCTTGATATTAAAAACAAAGACAAGTGGTAAATCAGAAGACATTACTGAAGAATCCTCAAGTGCATTCAGGGGAAAAAAACTGAACAGAGGAGAAAACAGCTGTCTTTGAATAGCCAGTAAGCCATTTTTCATCAATAATGGCTATTTATGAGCTCACCTGTTTCCTCAAATTAGTCCAGCTCCAGCTTTCTGATCCTCAATCAGCCACATTATAGTTATTGCTGTGGAGGTGACCTGAGAGGTGCTACCCATACCAAGGTCAGACTTCAGGAGCAGAAATGCACAGGGGCCAGAAAACAAATCTCAGAAATAAAGACCCCCCTGAAGGCGAACTCTTCATTCATTCCAGGTGCCCCAGGGGGAGGAAGAATGTACCATCCGCTACTTTAGAAAATTGCAGTTGACAGAAACAGAACTGGAACTTTCAAATGTAAACCAGGGAGATGTGCAATGGAAGCAGTTCTAAATATCTTAACTGTGAGGCTTCCCACAGAATTTGTTCGTTCAGTGCTAGGCAGTAACACAAGGAAAACAACATTTATAAGATGCCTCTGTAGCCCAGACATGCAAAGTCTTCCCCACCCATTGCAAAGTCTGGGTAGAAGTGAAGCAATCATTGGCACGGTTATGAAAATTTTCTAGTTCTCCCCCTTTCTAAGCTCATGGTAAGATAGAATTATTTCTGTGTCCCCTTGCAGTGGGTTGGGCCATGAGACCACTTTTGATCAATAAATTGGATGTCCCTTCTGAGCTATGCATTTTGCAGGTTTGATTTCCTGTCAAGAGGATTCTCTCTTTTACTCTCGACCACTGCACCCATAAAATTCCTGGTCATGGCTGCGTAGTCAGCCCAGACTTTTGAATGAGAGTGACAACTTGAAGTGGACATGTAATGTGAGTAAAAAATAAAGCTTGGTTGCTTTATACCACTGAATATTTGAGGCTATTTGTTAGTGCAGCATAAGCCAGATTACCTTGATGGACAGAGTAGGGGTTCAGTAAATACTTTTAAATGAAATCATTTTTGAATCTTTACAATTAATCTACAGATATTATGGATTAAAAAAATGGAGACTCACATAATTGTGAATTGACACAACTAATAAAAGGCATATTTAAGATTAGAATCCAGGTCTGTGATTCTAAAACCAATGGATTTCCAAACATATTATGTTTTAGTCTCATGCATTATATGTTGCAATTGAGTTATTTTCATAACATGGATATACATTACATATTATATACTTTATGTCTGTCTAACCTGCTTGATTTTATCTCAAATGCAAGATCCTAATAGGTACTCAGTAAATGCTTGTTAAATTAATGGATAAGTAAGTGAATGAATGAATTGGAATGTGTAGTTGTGATAGAAAAAAAGTCACTTTTAATACCATGGGAAGCTAAGCAGGACTTGAAAAGTCTAGGATAAAATACATAATTGGTCATATAAATGCAGATATTTTTTGCAATAAGTCTCAGGCAAGATACATGTTCTTATGCTTTAAATATGTAATCTGTAAAATAGAAAAAAAAGGAGGTGCAACTTTACTTGATTCATTAGATAATTTTGGCTCTGGGAAGATTTTAGTGAGGATCTCTAGGATAAAACACTGCATTCAGTAGACAGTTTTTGTTTCTATTAATTGCCTTTTGAGGAAGATCTCTTGTTCATTCTTTCAATGTTATGGTTTCCTTGTTGCAAATGGAGGTCAACTGTTAGTTAATAAGCACTCAACATGCACTTTCTGTGTGCAGAATCATGTGCTGCTAAGGAATTCAAGAGATGTAAGAGACCAGGTCTGACACTTAAGAAGTCTAAACTCGAAAGGATCCCATCAAGAATCACCCAAACTGATAAAACCCCAGCTGCGGAGCTTGGAGATGGTCTGGGCTTTCATTGTGGCCCCATAACATTGACCAGTGCCCTTCCCCAGGGACATTCGGCACAGTTTTGGCAGGAAGGACAGAGGAAAAGAAATTGTCTAGAAGTCATATAGATTTACAATCAGAAATCCCCGGCCCCATCTACATTCTGCAAGGTTTTTGGCCATGTGATCTTGAGCAGGCCCCATAAATATCTGAGCTTCATGCTATCCGTATAAATAAATGAGAATAGCCAATAACAAAGATGCCAACAACAAATATAATACCTGCTTTAAACGGTACCTGCAAAGAGATATTAATAACATCTTTGCAAATTCTGAAGTGCTCTACAGAGAGCGATGCAACAATGATGCTAATTGTGGGGGCCAAGAAGGTGGTAATAGTATAATAGTGAGGACCTTGGTGGGGATGACAGGGTGAGAAACTTTATTACAGATGATGATTGATCAGAGGCATTTGCACATTTTCTACAGGGTGCTGTTGCGAATGACTGACTCACATTCTCCACCATCAACTCCAGAATCTATAGATCGTCTCTAGAAAATTCACATTAAATGGCTTGAAAATGAATTCTATTTGCTTTAACCTGCACAAGCCTCAATGACCTTTGAACCCACTCAGCAAAGTTACATCCATCTCTCCCCGCCGACTGCAGGTGTGTTTCACCTGGTGTTTCACTGATGTCTGGTTGCGGGAGGTCAATCCACAGTCTGAAATCCTAAAAGCCTACAGAGATAAGTCAAGAGCGCCCTATCTCTAACTCCAAGCAAAGGAAAAAATAAAGAGCAGGGGTGACAGCTTAGGACAACAGGAACTCTGACCTGAAAGGGGGACACAAGGAAGGACAAAACAGCTCGTGCAAGTAAAGAAGACACAAGTCAGAGCCCCAGTTCTAATCAACGCCAGCCACAAACTGGCAGCCTGAGTCATCATGTCCTTCAAATCCACCCTGAACATCCACTTTTCATCGACAGACCCCAAAATATCACACCAGCCTGTTGGGTAGTTAAATTAGACTACAAAGCAAAAATTAAAGTTCCTTCCTATAGAAACCCCAGTATTGTGCCAAGACCTGTAGCAGTCTCCTGGCAGGATTCAGGGGACAGCTGGCAGGGCAGTGCTGACTGCAATCTGGCACAGACTGAACATCTCCCATAAATGCCTTGCTTTTTCCCCAAAATCCTTACCACAGCTGTGAGGAACCACCTAGCAGCCTTCAAAAAGAGACCTTAAACCCTGTGCTCACAGTAATAAATTAGAGTCCTTGAAACCAGGAAACACATTTTAAATCATCTAGAAATCTTCCAGAATATCTTATGTTTTCCCTGCACCCTTGCAAAGTGTAATCCTTGAACCAGTAGTATCGGTATCACCTGGGAACTTGTAAGACATGGAACATTTTAAAGCTAACCCCACTTTGAATCAGAAACTATTAGGTGGGGGCCTTCAGTCTGTATTTCGACAAGCCCTCAGGTGATTCAGATGTCCCTAAAGCCTGGAGTCCACTGCCTTTCTTTAATGTCTTGGTTTCACTAGAGCAGTGTTTCTCAACCAGGGTTGGTTTTGTCCCCAGGGGACATTTGTCAATATCTGAAAATATTTTTGGTTGTCAGAGTTGTGGAGGAGTGGTGCTACTGGCATCTAGTGGGTATAGGTCACGGATGCTGCTAAATATACATCAATACACAGGACAGTCTCCTACAATAAAGAATTATCTGGACCCAAATATCAACAGTGTCACTGTTGAGAAATCCTACACTAGGAAGTCATAAACAAACAAGTCATCAACAAACAAGCATAAGGCACCTAGGGCATATTACATACATTTACAGGTATGATCTAATTTATTCCCTACAGAAAACCTTCTTTGCAGTATGTATACCTTCACACAACACACATGCATGTGCACACACACACACACACCTGCAAATGTTTACATAATTGGTCTAGAATTGTGGTCTAGCCCCCAGAGTACAAAGTGAGCAGTGAAAGCACATTTGGATAGTCTCTCTGAACTCGACCCTTACTCTATTGGTTGGGCAAATGCTCATTTTACAGATGTAAACTTTGAAATGCAAGGTCACATGATTAGCTAGAGTAGGCTTAAAATACAAATGTATGCCCTATGCCATTTTTTCCTGTTTGGTCTTGATAATCCCCTTCCCAATGACTATAATGCTGCTTATCCCTAAGAAAGTCTCCCAGTACTTTTCTCCTAGAATAATGACATTAGCTGGAAATCACAACTCTATCTTTGTCGCCTGACCCTCCACTATAGACCAGGTAATTTTAGAAAGTCTCCTATGAAAATACATGGTCAGTTCTGAGTGGGCTGCCAAAGAGAAACTCCCTCTGTTAGAACTAGATGGCCCAGGCCAGGGATGAGCAAACATCTCTCTGTGGAGAAGAGACAAGCAAACAGTCAGTAACCCTTTAAGTCCCATTTCTGAGACTGCAAGGTAACCTTTAGTGATTCTACGGAAGGCTTTACTATTTACCAATCTTCCAAGTGACAGACTGTGTTAATATTACAGCTTCAGGGTGAATGGACCCAGATGAAAAATAAACTTCAACCATGAATTCCTGGTTTAATAACTCCAGGCATTCTTCAGCCATCCCTACAGATCAACTCCTAGTCTAAAGTCTGTCCCATTTTCTAGCTGAAAAAAAAATTTAAAAATAAGAGCACGCATTTCAAAACTGAGAGCTTCAGTACAGAAAATAAGATATACATTATGATGCCTTTGGGGAATGGGTATGTAGAAGTTTGAAGTGCCAGATTTGCCCGGAGCTGAGATCAGCAAACTACACTGGTATGCCAAATCTGGCTATTGCCTGGTTTTGTAAATAAAGTTTTATTGGAACACAGCCTGCTTATTATTTACCTATTGACTATGGTTGTTTTTGTACTATGACAGCAGAGTTGAGCAGTTGCAATTGAGATCATGTAGTCTGCAAGCCTTAAATATTTACTATCTGGCCTTTTGCAGAAAAATTTGCTGACCACTATCATAAAACTTTGTGTAATTCAAGGCTAGCCATGATTATGCCATTTTTGACCAATGATTTATGTTCAAGTGGTCAGAATAACTCAAACATAAGGGCAGGTGGTCAAATGTGGATCCCATTCCTGCTCATTCTACTATTACCTAGAAATAGTTAAGACAAAATATATAAAAATTCACCCAATTAGGCATGAACTAATCTCTCTGGGATCTGCCAAAGGTGCTTTACATCCTAAAATCAACTCAACATAATATGTTTGAAGGTGGCTAGGTGTGGATGTGGGTAAATAAATTAGAGGCTTCTGGTAAAAGGTGAAAGGAGCAAGGAATAGCCTGGTAATGGAGGAGATGGAATGAAGTTGTAATAATGATATTGTTATAATGTTATAATATTTTAACTATTGGACATTTCCTTCTGGAAAGGTATCTAGTTCTGCGGGAGTGAATCATTACATGGTAAAGGCTTGGAAATCTCAAAACCAGCACATATCACTCTCAATGTCAAGACTTCAGTTTACTATATTAGGTGGAATGAAAGAAGAGAACAGCATTGCAGCCCAATGAATATCTCAGTCTCCAGGGCTCTAATGCATCTGCAAGACATTTGAGTCATTTGGGTGATAAATGATGATTAACTGAGCTCTCTTGGTTTACCTGCAAGGGGAATCTAAGTGTCATCATCTTGAGATGAACACACTGAAATAAGGGCTCATTTTTCCTTTCCTAGTTATCGTAAACAAAATGACCAGCAGACTCTAATATATCAACAGTGTCTGTCTGCACACAGGGACTCTGGTGTGTGCCCTGCAGATAGTGTTGCAGCTAGGTATTTCATCCAGGTGATATTTTACAGCCCTCCTCTTTGTCAACTATCACCACTGTAACATTCTCTCTTGGATCATATCAGCACTTCTAATACAACAAAGGGTTGATTCTGACTTGCCCCTAACCACCATAATAAAAGCAACATAGGAGAAAAAGTGAAATTAAACAGCTGCAGCACATTGGGGGAAGTCAGGCCTGCTGGCCTCCATGATGCATCAAAGCCTCTGGAGGGGAGAGTAATCAGGCCACCCTTGCAGAAGCATGAAAAGAAAATAACATTCCCTGAACTCCAGTTGAGAAGGTAAATGTGACCCACTGGAGAATTAGAAATATGTACCAGAGAGCTGACTCATGCCCTTGAAAAGGTACCCACCACTCCAGCATTGAAAATAATTTCAAGGCTATGTGATCTTTCAATAGAATAATTATGGAACACATTTATTCAGTTCAATTTATTTAAATTTAGTATCACTATCAATTTGTAAAGCAAAGAAGTTTCAGCCAAATGGAGGAAATGCCCATGAGAAACCAGCAGGTCACCACTCCCCTATGTTATGGCTGCAATGTCATCCCTCTGGGAGCCAGCCATAGACTAAGGTGCACAAATCATCCATGGAGCTTAATAGAAGCCATACACAATATGCAGAGGCATTTGCTTTACAGAATTTAAATGACACAAACACTCTCTCTTTTCTTTGTGGGTGCTCTACAATTTTGTTCCTTAACATAAAGAGGCCAAATAATTACAGCCAAAGGGATACGGAACACAGTGCTAGAGATATGAGGAGTTGTGTGGGGCTGCGTGCCCATTTAAGAGTGTATGTGTGTGTTTGAACAAAATCTAATTACTCTGACTCACTCCTCTCTTTTTAAGTAAAGTTGATGATAGTTAGGGGAGAATCTAGTTCCCTTTGCGTCCATCACAAGGCATCTGTAGTCCAGTTCTAATCCAGCCCCTTGGCAGCCCAGAATGGTCGGTGGAACCCTGGGTCTCCTCTTCTTTAGTGGGCCTTCCAGGAACGTGAGGCTATCACAGTTCTGGATTAGATGGAACCATGGTTTCCAGAGAGAAGAAAGAAAAAATTAGGATGCTCTAGAGTCAGTAAGCACTGTAGGAAATGGAACTGATCTTTAGGAATCACTAATCCAGGAATGACCCAAAGACAAAAGAGAATTTCTAAGCCCAGCCTAGCTCAGAGCTGGATGTGGAATGCTTTCCTATCTGGAGAAGACACTCCTCTCTGCCAGAGTGTTCAGCTTTTTCCTAGTCCGTGAGCATAGGTGTACAAAACTGAAAACAATTCTATACCCATGTCCTCCCAGAGCTATCTTTGATTAACCGCATCTATCCTTTGGTCATCCTGCAAACTCTTTCTCATCTCTATTCAACAATAAAAACCATTGTTTGTGTTGATTTCATTTCATTTTTTTTTAAAATGACACTATTCTTTTCCACAGACAGACCACAAGCACTATGATGGCAGAAAATACATTTTCACTTTTTATGTCTTTCTCGACGGAGGGGGCGCAATGAATGTTCAGTTGAGCACCTGACACTATGATGAAAAGCATCTTAGCCTTCATCTGTAAGGCAGAACTACAGGATACGGTGAAAAATCTTCGTCCATAGTTCATTTGTGGCTTCTATAGTTTTTGCAACTGTTTTGCTTTGGGAGAGTGTTATTGAAAGTGTAGAGCATGGCCATATCTCAGAGGACAATGGCTATAAATTTATTCCACGTAGTTTACTGAGTAGGCCTCAGGATAATTGCCGGTGAGCATATTTGACCCAAGGAGAATTCACTCTGCAGGCCTGGAGGGGAGAGGCTCAGTGTTCCATTACCAAAGTCTTCACCTACCCTGCTTCTTTAGTTGGACTAGATTCAAATTGCCATCCTAGAGGTGGAACATTGCTCCATCCCATTACCATTCCTTGAACCTTTTGGCTCCCATCAAACACAATTTTAACCTTTGAAATATCCAAGATGCCAGACTTCCTGAGACACTCATTTTCATTTTCCTGCTTTCTCCTTTACTTTTTCAGTACAGTGGCTGTTGGTTAGTGTCGTGATCAAAGTTCCACCCTTCACCATGGTCTTTTAGGGCCACCTCTGAGTGGGCTGTACTGAAGTCACCATCCTATTTGAACTTGCACTAGTATTGCAAACTTGAGGATTTTTATACATAGCTATTGTTATGAAATGAATCATGTTCCCACAAAGGCAAGCTCAAGCCTTAAACCCCTGGTCCTGTGGCTGTGAACCCATTTGCAAATAGGATCTTTGAAGGTGTTATTAAGATGAGGCCAAACTGAATCAGTGTGAGCCTAAATGCAATATGACAGGAGACCTGGCAAACAGAGGGAATTGGACTCAGTGGTAGTAGGAACGAGGAAGAGACAGAAGAAGACAGATTGCCGTGTGATGGAGGCAGATACTGAGTTATGAATTGCCAGCAAGCCAACACCCAGAAGGCTTCAGACGGCAGAGAGAGTGAGGCCTTCTGATATCCTGATGTTGGACTTGGAGCCTCCAAAGATTTGAGACAATAACTTTCTGTTATTTAAGCCAACCAGTCTATGCTATTTGTTATAGCAGCTAGGGCAAACTAAGACAGTTAATTTTTAGGCAATACTTTTATTTCTCCAAATCAGTGTTACATAAGTCAGAGTCACATTATAGAAATGCTGCAGTCAAGGGTTTATTAATTACATACTCTGCCTCGGGCACTTGTTAGGTACACCAGAAGATAGAAAAATACATATCTGGCATTGATGTGTCCCAAGAACTTAAATTCAACTCTGAAATAGTGTAATGGGCAGTAGCCTTGGCATCAGAAGACTTGAACAGAAGTGCTAGTTACTCACTTAATGAGGGTCTTGGGGCAAATAAAAAATACTCTGGGCATAGTTCCCTCATCTGTAAGACAGGGATGATATTATTTAACTTGCTAGGTGACAATGAGGTTAAAAAAGAGAGGTTTGCGACAGCAATTTGAAAAATATGGAGCACCAAAAAATATATATATATCATTATAAAAGAGTTAGAGACAATAGGCAAATGTGAAACAAGCACATAGTTCCCTAAATTATATACAAGAAATAAATAACATTTTAATATAAAATTTTCAAATATATGTCCAAAGTCATCTTTGACAAATTGCCCAAGTTATTGGAGGCAGTAAGTTACATGCCCTTCAGGACATAAAATGCTGCCTTAGACGGGAAGAGACAGGTCAAAAGAAGAAAAAAAAAGTGGGGTTAGATATGAGTATGAATGTAAGAAGACATATTTAGGTAGGTTCAAATGGAGAGGTAAGGAAAGATAGGAGAACTCTAGAAGGTTGAAGCTGTTGGAATGAAAATGAAATTCAGTCTATGGAAGGGAAAAATAAGAAATTCTTACAATAAATATTTATAACATGAAGCAACTGGTTTGCTTTCTAAAATTTTCCTAATTTTGCAGAGACTGAAAACTGAATGTTAAGGTAGACTCTCTAGGCTCAACATATACAAACACAGGAAAAGTATTTTTAAGTTTCACACACATGCTAATATTAGAGATTATTTTCTCTCCTGTCCAAAGAACCTTCCCCACAGCCCCAAGAAAATGTTTTCTTGCCAATGGCACAATTGCATATATGGGATCCCAAAATTGTAGCTTCAAAATAATTATAAACCAAATCCTTTATTTCCCAACTGTGTCATGCTGCAGATATCTCCCCACCAGCCAGAGAAAGGCTTTAGCTGTTCTGAAATGTGATAGTTTGGGCTTTCCTTATAGCATCTCAGGGACAAATGACCCTTGCCCAGGTGGTTGGAAGCCGTCAGGGTAGACATCATTTAAGTGATGCTAGAGCATCCAAGTTTCACCAGGTAGCAGTTATCCTGCTATTGCTAAAAAGCTATATTCATGCTGAGTGATGGTTGTGAGTCTCTGAAGGGAGTGAACTGAGGTCAGAAGAAAAGTGAAAACATAGAGGAGGAAAAGAACTAATAGGAACATAGACAAGGGATTAGATAAGCGCGACTAAACCTGACCACCAAGCCTTATCCAAAAGAATACATACCCCAAACCCTGAAACATTGATATATTTCTTGCCACCCTACTTTTTACTGACTTCAATAAACTTTCAGCAGGCAAATACCTGGAGGCAAACATTTTAGAAAGCTAGCTACAAGAATAGACAGCATGACGCTTTTCTGATTCAATTGCAGAAGGATGACAGCCGCTGAGCCTTGCCAACTCTGCCCACCGGACAAACAAGTTGATCCCAGGAGGGCACAGAAACAAGTGCTCAGGGCTTCAGAAACCTTAGTATCCATGACAAGGAGTTCTCCATCTCCACTCTGGTGGATGGGCAGAGGGGGACAAGAAGGCCTGAACATACCATGGAGAGGTACAGAACACAAACAGTACTGAATCTAGGGGACACCATTCTTAGTAGAATAATAAAAACTAGTTTGGGTTTGACCTATGGTTGTTAATTGGTTTTTCTCCACTAAATATGTATTAGCTGCAATGTATAATTCAGAAGAAACAAATTCAGAACCTATGGTCTGGATGAGGCTGTCAGATGTGTTTTATTTTATGTTTTGAGGGGGAGTGCTGCAAAGTAGTTTTTGTTGTTGTTTAATGTGAATTAGTTGTCAGCATTAAAAAAATCAGAATATCTCACATGAATAGCAGGCTTTCTAAGTTCTTTGGAAAATGGGAAGATTTAGCAATACCAAGTCTAACATTTCTGTATTGCTATGACAGGTCAGAACTGATTGGGGAAGAAGTGCAAGTTCTCCAACTGAACACAGTCCGCACCACTCCCTATCGTCTATCAGACACTGAAACTGAGTGTTGGTTACCATTTATCATCATGCCTTCCCTGATAGTCTATGTATAGTTAGTGGAGAGGAAAGGGAAATACTTTGTGCACATTAAATCCAGCAACCTCTCTGAACCTCAACGAATGATAGACTGAAAGGGCCATGGGTTTCAAAAAAAATGAAGGAAGGCACATTGTTTTCCTTACACCTCATTCCATTTTAATCATTTATATTATCTGCCTGGACCTTGAAGACTTTTCTGTTTTAAATCCCTAATACACTATAACAAACATAGGCTTTTGAGTAAGAGAGACCTGACTGTGAAGCTTAACTCTGTTTTTACTGTGTGTCCTTAACCAGATTATTTATCCTCTCTGAGCCTCAGTTTTCACATTTTCAACATGAGAAAATATTAGCTATGGAAAATAGTATCTCAAAAGCTTGTTATGAGAGTAAAACAATGTATGCAGGCTGCTAGCACATAATAGAAGGTGCAAGAAGGAATTTTAGTTTCCTTCCCCTTTGAAGGGTTGGGATGAATTAAACAGACTCGATCATAAAATCACATACACATCTAAAGTGCCTGCCAAATTGTAATGACCCAACTGCTGCTTCAGTGAGATGGCTCTGCTCAAGGTTTTAATGCACTTTCCATGGACTGTGGCTCTACCACACAATTTATCACTGTTCGGCAGCCTCATAAGAAGGCCTGGATTTAAATAATAAAATAAACTCCCTTCTCACCTCTGATGTGTGGCAGGTACCTTCAGTCTGACTCAGAAGCACATCAATAGGGAATATACACTTAGCCAATAAACAATAGGACTGATAAATGTTGGCAAAGATAATGATAATAAAATGCATTACTTGAAAGTTACCTGAGACCATTCAGTACAGAAAGGTGCATAATAAATTATATGCAGACACACTTTTAGTCCTCTGAGTTCATATGTCTGCATGGCTATAACCATCAAGAAAAATTTAATGTAGGCCACTGCATTAGAATTTCCACTTAATTTTGCACAGAATGTGATATTGAAAAAAAAATATTTTAGTTATATAACACACCTGTCAAATAAATCAAGAATGTTCATTGCACTATAAGAGCTAGAGAAACAGAATTGCTACTCTACCATGTCGAGGTTTAAGTGGACCTATAAATCATACCCTTCTCCATTCTGAATTCCAAGCCAATTGAGAAACAGACACACGCTAAAGGACCAGAAAACTTTATTGATTATGGAGCAGGATGGCAGGCTGGGATGGGGATGAAAGTTGGATCTCAGTCACAGATCAGACTTCTTAGTCCTAAATTTAGTCCTAGGCCCTTCCCCATTTCTCTTTGCAGAAGTATAACCGGCATGGGTCCCCCCAGCACAGGGAGAAGAGCTCTACATCTTGGGAGGGGCAGGAAGGGGGTACTAGACTGGTGCAGCCCCTTAACGCAATCTCAGCAACTAGACAAAGGGCTGGAAAGAAGGCATGAGAAGTGTCATGCCAATATTTTCCTTTCAGGGAACAGCAGTTCTCTCATCGAGGTATAGAAATATGTGGGGGAACCATCCCTTCTCTAACGTACCAGAAACTCAAATAAACCCACTGCAGACAATTCTACCATCACGGACTGACCCTAAAGAGAAGATAGCGAGTCAACCCTTACACTTAAGATGATTTGTTACTTGGAGGGTTGGTACACTGGGGATTCTTGAAATGTTCACTTATGGTGATGGTGAAGTACAGTAGTTTCCTCTGAGTAACCAGTTAATAGCTAAACCGTTTCTGATGACTGCTGAAAGTCATAGAAATATGGATCTGAAGCCTTTGTTTTTTGGACATTGGGTGCCAGAAGAAAATACTAGCTTAAGGAATGTTAAAAATGGTCTATACACAAAGGGAATTACAGTCCTAATTTGTAACAGTTTCGGCAGGCCCATGGAAATTTCCTAACGTCGTGAACTTCCACCTCCACCCTGAGCAGCCCAGAGATCTGTTTCGCAGTCACTTACATCTGTGCACCAGCCAAGACTCTTTAGCGTAGCCCAATTTTGCTGTCAGCCCCAAACCCCAAGGGATGCATATAATCATTATCCTTACTTAATGATACCAATACCCCTAATGGAACTAAAGTGCACGTGTCATTGTGGTGCTGCTATATGTTCAGGCAGAGCTGCCTATAAGTTGCCTCTGGCCAAGCGGTACAACCTGCAATTTAGTTAACAAACTGAGACATCATAGAAATCAGTGCTCTTAACAGGCTGCCTTGATTCACTTGGTTTTTACTGCCTGTCTTACATATCACAAGTCTCCAGCAAAGTGGCGCTGGTGGGAGGAGGTCCCTGTGGAGTTGAAAACACAAGGAGAAAAAAAAAAATCCTGGAATTTACTGAATTCAAAACCAAAATCTGAAATTAGAAGTAGAAAATCCAGCAAAACTGTTTCTTGGCTTAAATAATTCTATTGTTACCGGCTGGGTAAATTTCAAACTCTTCAGCCTAGCATTCCAGATCTACCATGATGGAATGCCAACTTTTGTTTCCAGTATTCTCAGCAAGCTTTCCAAACCTTCTGCTCCATCCAAAATTGTTGAATGGACTGGCTATTCATTCAATAAGTAGGCATTGAGCACCTACTGTGTGCCAGATATTGTGCTAGGCATCGATACAAAATGAACACAACAATTTCTACCTTTCAAGTACTCCTTGTGCTGATTGATGCTCAGTGCCAGTGATAGACCCGACTGTGACAACTACTAAGAAGAATGGAAATTGGGCTGAATTCCAGGGGTATATCTCAAGGAAGAATAGGATATAGGGAACCCACCCCAGTGAAAAGGCCTCCAGCAAATTTTCTTTTATCATGATATGTGAATTTTCACACGGACTTAACAGATCTTTTTATGATTTATTTAAGGAAAACAGCATATATGGAAGAAGGAGAACTGGCTTTACATTACAGTAGTATGGGAGGGCTTTATAATGGAAGTGGAATTCAAACTCAACCTTGAAAGCAGCCAGAATGTGGATGATACAGAAGGGACAGTCCAATCTGAATGCTACCATGTCAACAAAACCATGCAAATGCAAGAGCCCTGGACTTGGAGTCAGAATCCAGGAGACTTTAGTGTAAGTCTTATCTGTTTCATATATGAGTCAAGTAACACTGAACAAGCACTTAGCCTTGCTGAGTATTAGTTTTCTTTTTTTAAAAATGGTAATAAAACTATTTAGCCTATGTACTTCATAGGGTGGTTATGAGGATCAACTGGGAAAATATATATAAAATTGCCGGGTAATGTGTACTGCACAATATACATATCAGAAAATCTTTAGGTACTCTACAATAATTATTGACTTGATTTTAAATGTACCTAGTTGTTTCTTCCTCTGGTTTTTACTTTGATAATTTTTAAAAGGCTGTTTTCACTCTCTTTAAAACCTTCAATGGAAGCAGGAATTGCTTCATTTCATGCTTATCTATTCCTTTTATCAGAGAAAATCAAAGTGTTCCTTAGAAATCATCTCATTAATCTCTTGGAGGGAGGTAAGTAAGGGGACACACACTTTTGCACAGTTGTATGTGAATCTTAGCTTTTCAAGTGGAAAAGCCTAAGACAAACTTTTCTGTGAGTCAAAGGCAGAACCAAAAATAGACCCAGGCATCCTTTTATCCAGTTCTCTGTTCTCCCCATTAGATGCATCCAAAAAACTTGTTCTCCCAGGAGACTTCCAAGTGCAGGTCTGGCTTTCCAGCTCTGAAATGGGTAATCCTTTATTTAACTTTTTTAGCCTCTGTTTCTTTATCTAAGCAGAAAGTGCTTGCCAAACAAGAGTTTTTATGGAGTTCAAAAAGGAGTAATGCAAATGTAATATTTATGAAAGAAACCTAGTCCAGTATCTATAACATGCCAGATGAAAAATAAAGATAAGATTTAGGCTTGTATAAATCTCAAAGGTCATTTTCCCAAAATATACGGAGTTGGGTATTATTTTAATAAACATTTAAATCATTCTTAATGAATCTCAGACTTGATTATTCCATCAATCAATTAACATTTATTGAGTACATACTATGTGCAAAGAATTGTGTTATACCCCAAAGAAATTAAGATGGATCAGACAGAGTATTAGACTCCAATGAATTTACAATTGAGTAGATAAGACATGGACAAAATTGATATTGAAAAAAATAGGAAGTGGTAAAGGCAATAAGATAGAGAAACAAAACCCAAAAGGATTTCAGTGGAAATGTTGTTTTGGCTAGGAAGAACAGAGAAGGCTTCCTGACAGAGCTGACTCATGGGCTGGGCCATCAAGGACATCTAAGATTTCAACAATCGGAGGGAGTGAAAACCAGGTTGAGGGAATAGCATTCTAAATAGTGGGACTAGCATAGATGAAAGCAAAGAGTAAGAAGAACATGAAGTCTGATCAGTAGATGAATTTAACCAGAGCATAGTATAGACATTGAAGAGAAATAGGGTTTGTTGGAGAATTACGTAGGTTGAGGTAAAGTCGTGTTATGTTTTTAATGTTGTAGTAAGGAAAATAACTCCCTTCAGGATATATTGGAAAGCCATCAAGTGAAATGGTAAATACATGCACACACACACACAAACACATATATTTTGCATATATTTGAGCATGTTGTGGGCAGATGAGAGAAAGGCAGAGGAGGGAAAACATAACATAAAATTGAGATGAGATAATAGAAAGCATGAGATCCCCAAAAAGCCCAAAATACAAGAGGCTAACCTAGGTAAGCTTAAGTGTAGAAAAGGTACAAGAAAATTTTTCTTCCAATGCAGAAGGGAAGGAGGAACAGTAGCAGCTGCACTGTGATTGTGTGATCGCCGTGATTAAAAAGAATCTATAAGACATTTGTTAAGGACTTTGTGGGGGAGAATTGTTACCTGAGTTGGGACCAAACTGGGGCCTTCCTGGTCCATTCCAAATCTAAGACAGGAGAGGTACCAGATGGTTCTCATTTTCAAAATGAGGAAGGATATGAGTTCACACAGATTACAGACCAGAAAATCTATTTAGAAGAGGGATCACAAAACAGCAGGTGAAATTGGCTCATAGAAGGATTTTGTTCACCTGGCATAGTGTTGTTTTATTAAAAAAAAAAAAAAAAAAAAAAAATCTAGGCAAAGGCTGCATATTTCTATTCACAAAAAAGCCTTACACTCATTTTCTGATCTAAATATTTATTGCCTGCCTGATTTTATGAGCATTTGACTTTGTGACCTCTGAGTTTTAGAAAATAAGAAGAGATGGCAATGAGTTAGCATAGCATCACCAAGAATAATCAAACCAGACTAATCTGATCTTCTTCCATTTACAAAATGAAAAACTTAGAATGGTGTGGTCAGTGTAAAAATCAAAACAAAACATCAAGCAGGGTGTTTAGTGGTATCTTTGAGGTCACCATGGAGAAAAATGGAGAATGCTTGAACATTTGAAGGATTTACAGGTGACCCAATAATCAGATGACCAAGAACTTGAAGGGCTGGCTGCAGAACTACATCCTTAACAGCACTTGGTCAATATCTGTCCCAGTGACTTGAATAAAAGATGTCATGGTTAACAAATCCACAAGTAACATGTACATGGGAAAGATATATGTCAGGTCAAATGTCAGAATTCAAAATGATATGGTGAGACTGGAAAAACTGAGGGTAAAATTCAATGAAATTTTAATTGGAATGTAGATTATTTAGGTAAAATAAACAATGGTGTAAGTGTAGGATGGAGGTCACTCAGTCAAAATGGAATTCAGGAAGAAGAGTTGGAGGTATTAACTAACCAGGAGCTCAATAAATTCTAGAAGCAAGGAAGGATTTCTATAAAAATGTGTAAACGTCGATGCATTAAGAGAAGGTTATCACTACTGGAGGCAGGGATGGTCTCGCTGTGCCCCACCAGAGTCACAAAGTGCAGAACACTCTATACTCTAATGAATACTCTGCTTTAACAAAGTAATCCATAGGCTTTAACATGTTCATAATAATGTGGCTTGAATGGTGAGATTTCTGGAAATACTTTCATGTTACCTGAGGAATGATTACAGAAACTAGAAAAGCAAAGACTTTGGGGGAGAAACGTGCTACCTGTCACCTGAAGATCAGTCCCATGAAAGAAGGAGGATGCCTTCATTCCAGGGCATAGAGTTCATAGCAGGAGGAATGTACAAAGAGACATTTGAATGAAAATGAGATTTTTTTCACCATCAGAATTTTCCTAGAATGAAGCAGGCTGCCTTGCAAAATCATAAGTTCATCATCATTGGGAAAACTCAAATAGCCACCGAAATGCATCTGTGAGGACTGTGTTAATTATCAGTCTCAATTCTTCACTCATCAGAAATAGTATTACATATCACATCTTTTATTTTCATGCAGTGTTGCAGTGTCCTCCTATTGTGAGAGAACAATATCTTCTTATGTCATGATGATGGCTTGGCCAGTGGAATAGTAATGGATGTGATACAAGCAGAAGCTTTAATCCTGCTACCATTGTTTGGTTTGCCATGTTGTGCTCCAGACATGCATCATAACAAGAATAAGCCCTGGCTAGACATGGCCCCTCAGCCTGAGCCCCAGAAAAAACATACATGGAGCAGATCTGAATCTAATCCATGCCTGGAGTCAATCCTGACTGACCTGCAGCCCAAAGCAGTGCCACCTCCTTGGGCCCAGACAAAATAAGCCAAATTTCAGTCATCCTAAATTCCTGTGAACATGAGACTTACTTGATGTTGTAAGCTACTGAATTTTGGTGTGGCTTGTTATGGAGCATTATCAGGCAATCACTGACTAATACATCCAGCTTCAGGAGCAGAGGAGCCAAAAACTTTTTGTGATCGGTACTAACAGTCAGAAGCTGTGATTCAAATTCAAAGAAATGTTCATACAACTTTTTAAATCCATGTATATTAGAAGAAGAAACTGCTGTTACATACTTCTTTGCCATCTAATTTAAGACTTCAAAGTTGCTAAGCCCAAAATTTTGACTTTATAACCCATTCTAAATAGCCACTGATCATAAAAGTAAACTCAGCTGATTGCTTAGCTTCCTTGAGCCACTAGTAGAACCACCTCTCTTACTTTAAAGCCAATTAGTAGTGTCTTCTGGAAATGTCATGAGTTTAGAAGAGTGTTTGTAATTGGAACCATTAGTCTGTTTTGCTCTTAGGAAATCAGCGGTCAGAATTATTCCTATTTCTTTTGCAGTGTAATAGTACTTCATACTCTTCCTTGTTTCTTAAGAATGGATGGACCATGTCAAATAGAACCAAAGTTACTATAAACCTCCCCATGTTTGAACTGAAGCCAAACTTGAGCTTTTGAAGAAGTGCATTTTGTTTGTTTGTTTGTTTTGTTTTTCAGGGAATTCAATTTCCCAGCAGGTCCTAATGACTTGTTCTGTTTATCACAGCTAAAAAATATGGAGATACTTTGGGAACTCCTTTGCTTGAAGGGCTTTGCAAAGACCCCACTGATACTCCATATAAAAAAGAGACGCATAATCTTTACAAATTAAGAAGGAACAGTAGCATCGAGGTGATAAGCAGCACATTACCTTCGGGCAGTGTAGGGAATCTACACCTGCTGCTTGGTGGTGGTCAGGTTAATGTGAAAGTCAGGAATGGGGTGACCATGCATTGCTAGTTTGGGAGAAGGAACTATCTCCCAACACATTTCTGTAAGTTGTTTGCCTAAATCCAAAAGAAAACATCAAAATTAGATGCCATAAAATTGATGAAAATAGCTATACGGGAGCATCTTCCTTCACTTAAAACGCCCACAATTTTCAAGAATGCTCTTATGATATCATTAAAAGCAAAGAATTCCACGCCACAATTGGGAATATTACCAGTTACTTCCAAATGGAAGGAAAAATCAATTCCTTACTTCATAAAATTAATTCGGACTCCCTTACTTATATAAATTCTCTCTCCATTTCTTCTTGTTACACCTATTGGACAAATCATTGCTCTTTGCTTTCTATTCCAAGAATTACATCATAGGGACAAAAAAAAAAAAAAAAGAAAGGAAAAGAATAGCTTCAACAATATTCCTAAATTTCCAAGTGCTGCATATCCTGAAACCGTTCCTTGTGAAGTCTCTGATTCATTCATCTTTCTCTGAAAGGGCAGGGGAGGGAATGGGATTTATTATCTGAAACGGAAGCCAAAAGTTAGCAGCCTCTATTCAAGGTTATACCCCAAAGCACAACACCTGATCCCCTGGCTGCAGCTGCTCTTTCCTTAGCCACTCATAAAAATCAGTCATGACTTCAGCTACTTCAGGTTACTCAACACGTGTTCAGCAGAAAGCCTTTTAACAATTTGAATCAAGAGGTCGGTCCCCAATTCATTTATTATCCGACAGCAGAAATAATTTCATATACCGATCGAGACTGGCATTCCCATTTCTGCTCTCTGTCTTCTCCTTGTCTCATTTCTCTCCCTCATTCCTTCACTGAATTTATTGATCAGGACAAAGTCTTAATGACTGTGAAAAAAATTCATCCAGGCACATATTTAAACAACTCCATAAAATAATGAAACTACATTAAGACCCAACCACAGTTATATCTCCCCCGCAAAAAATGTCATCATTGCCCTCCTGTCCAACATCTCTTTAAATTTTGTCTTGATGAAATATTTGCAAGTTCTTAAAATGCATTTCTTCTTCTGTTATTTCTTGGATGCATAAAATACATCTCTAGGTCAGGTGACGGTGTGGGAGAGAGTGTGCATCTGAAGGAAGCGCGTCACATAGAACCATGTTACAGAGAGGGGAAAGGCCAGGGAACGGTGAGTTACCACCTTGTGTGTTCCTCCCCTGGCTCTTCAGTTCTGTACAAATAGCTCTCAATTAATGCACCAAGCAGAGACATTTCACATTCCTTCTTTAAGATGATTCTGACGGCTCACCAGCTGTTTCTGTACTATTTTCTGCCATGATGGCATGGGTAAGCCCACAGTGCTGTCTCCGTTACTCTGCCAACAGCGATGCTGCCTGCTGCTAAGCACTCAAAGTGTTCCCTGGCCAGAACTCTACCGTCTTACCCATCTCCCAGTCACCTTGCTCAAGAGTGGCTTTAAAAGTCATCAGTATTTGGTCCCTTGAGGGTACCTGGAAGTGGCTGAGACAACTGCATGAAATACGCTCATAGATAGTTGTACAAGTATGCTTTTATGCCAAGATTAATTATTGAAAACATATAAATACCTATATATTGTAAATACCTATATCCTTCTTGAACCATTTGCAATACTTGGAAAGAGTGCCATAAAACAGAAAGAATATGGGTGCTAGAGTTGGAGAGATCTGGAGTTTGAATTCCTGATCTCTTTTTTTCCAGCTGGACCTCTCTTTCAGTATTAGTTTCCTAATGGGTTCCTGCTTTTTTTGAAGGAGTCAAGATACTTTCATGAGACTGCATAACTATTAGGGAAAAAAATCAGAACTTCAATCGAAACACTGGAAATCTTAGTTCAGATTTTTAACTCTATTTAATAGAGGAGAATAAAAAAGAGGGGTAAGTAGCAGAAGGCTTCATTTTCCACACAAGCTTAACAAGCATAATTATCTGGTTCCCAGCTTGCCACATGTTAGAAACCATTGACGAGAATGGAGGAGGGTGTGGGATAGATGTCAGGAATCAAATGCACCAATAATACAAGAAGTGGCAGTTGACACAGATACAAGAATGAAAAACTAGTGAAAAGACTTTGGTGGGCATGGTATAGAACTAAAATGTCTATATACCTCAGTGGTCCTATATCACTATTACAAGAATTCACATTTATAATGCTGGCCCTGGGGTCAAGGACTCCAACCAGACCAGGAAGAGCTAATAAATCCATTTGCTATCCCACTTGCTTGCTGCACCCACCACAACCCTTTTCTCTGGGCTTATCTAGGATTTCCACCATGCCTGGGAGTATCTTTAGTAAGATTCTCCTTCTCCTATACTTCTTGGTGACTGTACTCTCAGCCTGTGCCCACCCTCGCCATCCTGCCTCCACTAATGTTACCAACAACTGAATACACCGAGGCTTAGGGGAAGTGAGCATGTCTTCAAAATTGCTGTGGGCTGCTAGCCCTAGACATGCTGTGTTCAGAACACTCTGATTATGATGTCAAGGAAACAAGAATAAAAATAATATATCACCTCTCACATAACACTTAAGATGCCTGAGGCATTTTTTTAAGTACTTTTAATATATTATGAATTTCACCCTCACATTAACTCTATGAGTTAGGTAGTATTATTGTTTTTGATATTTTACTGATGATTAAAGAGAGGCACGAGGAGGTTAAGTGACTTGTCCCAAATCACACATCTTGTACGTGGAAGAGCCTGATTCAAATCCAGACCATCTGGTGCAACTCTTGACCCCTGAACCGTGATGATTCATAAATCATCCACAGAGAGATTAAATCCCTGGATTTCCCTCCAGAGCCCAGGAAATTAGCAACAATATATTTGGTGACTGTATTAGTTAGGGTTCTCTAGGGAAACAAAATCAACAAGAAATATCTGTAAATATAAGATTTATAAAAGTGTCTCACGCAACTGTGGGGTTGCACGAGTCCAAATTCCATTGGGCAGGCAGCAGACTGGCAAGCCCAATGAAGATGCTCGATGAACTCCTCAGGCAATGAACTGGCAACTTTGTTGAACTCCTCAAGAAACACTTCGCTGGTTAGTGGAAGAAGAAGTGAGGGTCTCTATCTGTCTGGCTCAAAAGCCATCAACTGATTGGGTTAAATCCGTCTGATTGCATTCTCTCGTTGTGGAAGACACATCCTTTGTTGATGTAATCATTCACAGCTGTAGCCAACTGATGATTCAGTAAACCAGCCTTCTAGTTTATTAACCAGCCACAAATGTCCCTGCAGTAATGGTTAGGCCAGTGCTTGCTTGACCAGACAGCTGGGTATCATCACCTGGCCAAGTTGACACATGAACCTAACTATCACAGTGACCGTGAATGTCATCCCACTGAAATTTTGAAGAAGCCCTGTTATAACTTGATGAACCTCATCCTTACTCTTGCTTCCTAGATGATGTTTTAACCTTAAACTAATTTTTCTTGCCTTCCATATCTGTAAATTTGGACAAGGGATTCACCTTGATATCACCAAAGCCTGATCAGGAAGCACAACCCAGTCTTCTGACTCAGCTATTGCTTTTACCTATTTGTCTTCTTTTTAAACTCTTGTTTTCCTCTTCTTTAGTTTAATGGGAAACCAGTGCTCTTGAAGCTGACTTTGAGAGATACAGACACAGTAAGGTAAAGAGTAAAGAGCATGGCCTTTGGGACCAGGCAGAACAGAAGATAGACCTTGTGGGAGGTGAGGTAGAAAAAGGCAGCCCACTTAGCCAACAGAACCATTTTGAGCCTCCAATCCTTTATTTGTAAAGTGGGCCTAATCAAACCAATTTTGCAACATTTTTGTGGGTTTTAAATTTCTTGCTTTGTAGACTGTGCATAAAGTCAGAAACCAGAATACTGGTTACCAGAGGTTGAGTGGGGGAGGGGAATGGGGCACAAATATTTATTTGTAGGGAGCTTCTCTTTGGGGTGATGGAAAGGTTTTGGCAATGGATGATGGTGATGGAGGCACAATTTGTGAATGCAACTATCACCACTGAATTGTATATTTGTAAAAGAATATAAAGGGAAATTTTAGGTTGGATATGTTACCACCCAAAGAAAAATCCATAGAACTGTACAACACAGAGTGAACCCTAATGTAAACAGCGGGATAAAACTAATAGCATAATTATAATAACATTGTTTCATCAGCTGTAACAAAACTTGCACATTAATACAAACTGTTAATAATAGGCAAATTTGTGTATGTGGTGGGGGGACATGGGAACTCTGTACTTTCTGCAAGATTTTTCTGTAAACCTACAACTACTCTAATTTTTTAAAAAAATTAAAATAAAAAAAAATCTTGCTTTTCAGAAAATGCCTACTTTCCCTTCAAGCACATTGTTCAGAAAGGATCATAGTAGCAAAAAACAAAAAAGGGATTGCCTTTATAAAAAATATTAAATTAATTTTAAAGACATTATTTTTACTTGGATCTAAGCCAGCCCTGGTGTCCATATGAACTTTTCCTAGATGTAGCCTGTCAAATGCAAGACTGCAGAGGTTGCAGCTACAAATTTAACCTCCCACCACCCCCTCTCTCTAACTCTCATTTTCTTTCATATTTACTGGACTATATCTATCTTCACCTATTATTCATCCATTTTTAACACAGCCAGTAGGACACCTAGGACTAACCACTTCTTTTTTCCTTTATTCTCTGGGTTGGAATAGAACATCTTTTGGCTGCCTTGTGTCTTCTCCCAACCACAGATGTTTCTGTATAAAGAACATTTTATTTGTGTGTGAAAGCCACATGCCTAGAAGAGGTCACAGGAATGGCCTGAGATCTTTTTGTCTGATTTGTTTTGTTTTCTTTTTGTGTGTGTGGCATATTTGTTAGCACATCAGAAATGACACTGGGTAGAGTTCAAGGTGCCGAGAGGTTTGGAGGGCAGAGCTTTTGGGGGCATAACCCATCCTGGGGTGGCTCGATTTGGAGCAGGTGAATTTCTAGAGTTACAGTAGACAAAACCTGATTAGCAGAGGTTGAAAGCCCAGTCAGTTGGTTCACCCAAGAAGCAGGAAAAGGATTCTTTCCATGGGAACAAGAAACGCTCAGTTGGCAGAAAACATCCCAGTTCTATCGCCATCAATCTTTTGCTGTTGTTGTTTTCTCCCATCTCAAAAGACAGTCTCGTTATCTGTCCCATTACAGATATTCCTTTTTAGCTTTAAAATGAAATCCTCTCAAATACTCGAGACCAAAAAGCAGAATTTTAAGGACGGGACATTTCCCATGCTTCCTGAAACATTAGTTACTTCAACAAATATTTATTGAATGCCCACTACATGCAAGACACTAAGCATCTAAAGGCCCAGTCCCATTCCTCCGGGAATGTGTATACCTATGAGAGGTGAGTAGAAAGAATACAAGAAACATGGATAAAAATTGCTTGAACCAAGGGAGAGTAATACATGTGCCATAGGAGCTCACTTGATGGTAAAATCACATTAGGGTCGAACTTGTTGAGAAACATCATAAAGAGAAGTATGTGTCGGACATAGAAAAAGAATGGGTAAGATTTTGCCCAACTAGCAGCATGAAGTTACACAGGTAAAACAAAGCATGGGTTCAGTCCTGTCCCTACACTCCATCCTTACAGAGTCAGCTCTCCCACAATCCGGAATTGGGGCTCAGAACTGAGGCACTGATGGCGTTTGAAGGCAATTCAATGCTGTGTTTTAGAGATTGGGCTTTAGACTCTGACCTAACTTTGAATCCCAACAATGCCAATTTCTAATGTTTGGTCTCCAGAAAATTCTTTGAATGCTCTGTTTCTCAGTTATCTTACTTGCAAATTGATGAGCATAATACCTACTTCATAGGATTGTTCTGTATATTGAGGTAATCATTATAAAATGTTCAGTTTAGTGCCAGGCAATGACAAGTAAACAATGCTAGTGCTGGAAATACTATATACTTTAAAAGCAAACAGTAGACAATTGAAATTGATGCCAATGTAGTATCAATCTGGAATTGAAATTGATACCAATGTAGTATCAGTCTAGGTTTTGCAAATTACCAGCTATCATATCTTGGCAAATTGGTTAATTTCTCTAAACTTTGGTTCCATCAATACATCCTAGCTTTAAGATGTGTGAAGATTAAATGAAGCAACACATGTAGAATACTTATTATCATGCCTAAAACATACAATGGACTTAATAAATATATTGTTTTCCTTGCTATTTAATAAAGGTCTTAGGCAAAGCTAGAAAAAAATAGAGACATAATTGTCTCTTTATTTTGAAGTGGAGTTTCATAATGTGAAGATGGGCCTGTCAATGACTATCGTCATTATACAACCATGTACTTCAGAAGCCAGAATGCTTGCCTCCTGATTTTCCCTTTTTCTCTCTGCTCTAGCCACTCAGGCCTTCTTGTTTCCATCTTGTAGCTTCACTCCCTCTGTCCTGAATTCCCTTCTTCCACCACCCAAAATACCTCCTGCCCTTGTTCTGTTCACTTCCATTGCTATTGACAATTGATTTATGATTTACCTATTTGAGTGTTATCTACCTCCTCTCGCTACAATATGACATACACAAGGGCAAGGATCTTGCGTCATTGTTCCCTTTTGGACCCTTTTGTACATAAATAGATGAGTGAATGAATGACTTTAACACAACAGAGGAGACCTTTTCAGCTAGCACTTGATATGAAGGTTGTTCTTTTCATGGCAAAAGCCAGGGTGGTATATAAAAAATATCCTCTTCTACCCCTGAATTCTAGAGCAGGGAGACAGCTCAAACAGAGGTATTATGCAGAACAGGTACCGAAAGAGAGTTACTCTCCTTAAATTCAAGCATTCCCCCAGATATAAGTGCATCTGTACAAAGTGTATTAGTAACCACAATAGCAAGAGCTATAGTGATTTGAAAACTTTGAACATAAAGTTTGGATATTGGGTAAAAATCACAAGGAGAGAGATTGAGATTCTTTTGCCTTTGGTCTAAATTCCTTATTTTTGGAATAAAGCTTTTACTGGGACATGGAAGAGAATCAGAAGATGATACTAAAACAAAATGTGAAAATTTTCTCAGCCATACCTGACTAAAATGCTTACCAGTTCATTGATGACTAAAAATGCATTAATATCAGAAACATACTGTTACATGTCATTTGATATGTAAACGTCTGTCAAGCCTCATTTTTCACTCTCAATTAACCCAAGCTCCAAGTAATAGGATCTCTTTAATTTTTAACTCGAACCAGGTGGGCCAAAATGACAAGAAGAGTCAAGATTCTGAAACCCAGTGTGGGCAGAGCCCATAGGCAGCTCCCCTTGGAGAAATGTTGTATGATCAAGGCTTAAGCTGTTCTAGGCGAGTCATACCTTACTAAACCTTAGAGCTTTCCTTCCACCACTGGAACTCTCAGATATGAGCAGGCTTAAAGGTATTCTTTCACTGAGGGAATAAAGAAGTTTTTCTTGATGATTTTACAGCCCATGCCCTTCTCATAGAAATTAGCAGCATTCACTTGGGCCACAGCAGAGCCATTTGTCAAATTGCTATTCCAGTGAGCTAAATAATGCCCCCATGGACAGAAAAGTTAATCTCTTTCCAAAGAGCCCGATTTCCACCCAGAAAGTAGCTTACTTGCATTGCAGGAGTGGACTCTGTGTTATTATGTTTTCACAGCAGCTAGGTTTATAGGTTAACCACATGGTGTGTTAACAACAATTTCTTTTCATCCTTTTAAAGTTATTTTCATTTCATTAGCTACCCCCTTGCTTTTTAATTATTCTCTGTTTAGGTTTTGTTGCTGCCATCATCACATTTCTATCAGGGGAAACGGTTGCTACCTTCAAGTCAGTATACACACACCACAGATACACACACATGCACCGTCTTGGTCACTACACCTTTAGCAGAGCTCAGCAGGAGCACTGATCTCTCTGCTTTTCTTCTTCCTGGATTAGGCCTTTGGATAACATCTTCCCTCAGGACTTGCACACTTTGCCACCCTGCTTACCTGCTATCAGCAGCCTCTATACAATGACTGTCTCTCTCCTGGAATCTGAGACTCCACAATCCCCACCTAGCTTGTGCCTTTAATTAAATTCTAGTCCCCAGCCACCCATGCCAGGACCCATACATACCCTGAAAGGTTCAACACGAATTAACCAGGGTTCTGCAAACCCTCCAAGCAGGAAGAGGAATGGTGGTAAAATTGTGACATGTTAGGATTTCTAACAATTGTATGATGCTGCTCTCGAAGAAGGCATTTCAGAGCCAGCAGGAAGTAAATACACGTAAGGGAAGATGAGTATAATAAATGACCATTACGGCACAGCAGAATGTTACAGTTATCAATTTGCTGATTTTTCTTCCTTTCGTTGAGGAATTGAATATGTTCTCTCTCTCTCCTCCCTCTCGTTCTCCTTTCTTTATCTCCTTCTCTTTCTCTCTTTTTAACAAAGCAGAAAAATCAGGCTGATGCTAAAATAAACAAAACCCCCAGTAGTATTTTGATCATTTAAAAAAGTTATTTGAAGGTATTTTCCTCAAAATATGCAATTTATCCATCACTTTTAAATGCTCTAGAATTCTATCCTTTTAATAAATTAAACATAAGACCAAAGAGGAGAATGCTTTTGGTACATTAGAGAACAACTTTCCGATGAAAATGAGGTAAATACTGGATCTAACTTGAACAGTCATTCAATCTCTAAGATAGAGGAGAACTTGGTCATTTTTAAAACCAAAAGATATTTGATGAGTGAATTCTTTCAATAATCTTGAAAACTTGCTGTCCTTTCTTTTCCTTCAGTACCTCCAGTGATGGGAAACTTACTCTCCTATGAAGAGACCACTCAGTATCTAACAAATCCTTGGAAATGCTGCAACTTCCCCCATTACAGTTTTTTTTGAGGTCTCACAGAATATGTCTAATGGCTTTTTTACTGTGATAGAGAGAGACTCTGTGACTGGTAAGTCTTCCTTTTTCAGGTTAATATTCCACACTCTTGACTTAACTCTTGCCTGAGTGCCTGATCACAGGAACCAGGCTCTATTAATGCTGGCATTCTACAAAATATACTTAAGCTTCTGCAAGGGCTGCAGATCATAATCCTTCTTTTTGCTTCTAGTATCTGTCCCACCTGAATAAGTCATACCTGTTTCTGCAAAGGACCTGGCCCCAGGCAAAGTGCCACATGCCCCAAACCCCCTACAAAGCCCAATCAGAAGGATTTTCAAATCAGTTGAATACAGAACTTATCTAGAGACATCGAGACTTCAAAGACCAACAGAATTGTCATAGTTGAAAGGAAGTCAATACTTTTGAAAATATCACAGGAAGAGTATGAGAAAAAAACAAGGGCCTTAACTTGTACCTAACAAAAATCCTCGGAGTCAGACTTCAAGAGGCAAAATGCTGTTTTACTAATATAGAATTAAGAAAAGAAAAGGAAAATTCAGTCAAAAAATCTTGACTGATTATATGAAAATAAGATATTTCCAATATCCCCCAAATATCAGATCCTTGATTACCTTTTAAAAATTCTAAATTGTCTTCTTAAGGAGAAAAAAAAAAAATGACTTAATTGTTCAGGAGTTCGTCTGTGAACTTTCCATTGTTTTTTATTGCAAAGAAATATCCGTGTTTGCTTTCTTCTCTACTAATAGATCTATTAAAGAGAAACCTACTTTTTTTTCCCCTTTTCCTTTTCTTTTCTAATATAGCAATAAGGTAGACAATACCCAATTCCTCAGACTTTTTTAAGCCTACAAGGGAATTAAAAAAAAAAAAAAACACTGATGAAACTACACAATACAGCCACCACCTGCATTGAAAAGTGTCACTTCATAAACTATCAAAAACATGTAAAAGCCTTCTTTTCAGTTACTGTCTCTTGAGCACCTCCTTCGGGTCAGCTCTGAGCTTAGCAGCTTTATATATGGTATCTGGTTTAATTCTCCATCGGCCCAATGAATTAGTTTACTATCTTTAAAGCTTTAACTATGAAACAACTGAACGTCAATGAGGTTAGCAACCATTCTCAAGGTCACAGAACCAGTAAAGGGTGAAATCAGGATGTGACCCAGATGAATCTGATATTCCTTGAATAAATGATTGAATTGATACAAAGATCAATGAATAAAGGTTATGCTAGCTGTTTAATGACAGATAATACAAACTCCAAAAGGTAAACAATAATAGTGATGAGGTTATCATTTTTCAAACTGTTCTGCAATCAGAGATCCATGCCTTAGATATGCATTTTCTGCTCTTCTTTTGCAGTGGAGTTGGAATGCACCAGGACAGAATTCAATAGCTGAGGATCCCAGTGAAACAAAAGGAAAGAATAGATAAGCAGAGATGCACCAGCAAGCAAACCGACAGTCTAGATTAGCAAAGATGCCTATAGTGAAGTCTCAGTCCATCTCCCCAGCCTGGCTCATAGTGAGCAACTGGGGATTGATTGTATGTGGCATAGTCTGGTGGTCTAAAGGATCTCTTCCTTGATCTGCCACACACATTTTGCAACTTCTAGCAAGCCTTTAATCTGTATTTCTATCACCACCCAACTCGCCGGAGATCCACTTCAGGAAAAGGCTATGGAAAGTATGAATTACTATTTGGAAAACTAAAAACACTCAAGGCTACCCAATGTAACTAACCCACGTGTCATTATTTTATCTTCCATAGTGGTAGTTGATACAGCTAAAGGCATTATTCTTTCTATTTCTCCTTCAGGCAATCTGATCAAGAAAGCCACTTGTAAAATGTAGGCAGTCTGATAATTGGCCAATCCAATTATCAATATTATCAATATTATCTGTCTTCTTACCATTTTGCATTCATTTCCTTTCCTTATTTATTTAAAATATAAAATAATAATTTTTAATATTTATAAAATATAAAATAATAATCCTTAAACACGATTGGTATAGATATGTTACTCTATCTTCAAACTTTGCAGTGGAGGGGTATTATCAGGGCTAATGGAGCTGAGAAAAGCAAAGTGGATAGATCACAAAGGGGCAGTGAGGCATAAAGGAATGAAACTGGGTGAAGGATAACTTCTGGGACAAATAAGCAATGGATTAATAGAAGCAAGTTTCATATTTCAATGCTGTTCAGCACTGCAATGTTTGCAAGCTCTTAATCTGAAGAATGCCTTAGTTCCTGAGCTAAAGATGTGAGAAAATGTGGGTTCATGTAGAGGTTTGTCATAATTCTAGTTCCGTCCTTGAGAAGGGAAAGAAAACTTGAAACTACATTGGACATTAGAAATTTGAGCACATGGGATATTTCAGTGGTGATAAAACAGGAAAGTATAAAAGACAGATGATAATAACCATGAACCAATGAAGGGAGGAGTATGGCCGAGACTGGTGGCCATCCTAGGGGACACTGTCAGGCATCTGGGAGGGAGGTGTGTGCCTCAGGCTGCCCTGCAGATATCTCTGGCTCCTGTAGTATTGGCCCTAGGACCATTTTAAAGAACATTCTCCAAGAGAAAAATCTATCTTGAAATTGTTTCTTTGACAAATTATGGACTTGAAATGACTATTTACTCATTCATGTATTTATTCATTCAGTCGATATTTATTAAACTACTAAATGCAAAGCATTATGCTGTGTTATAGAGACATAAAAATGAAATACAATCTAAGTCTTGCTTTCTAAGAGTGTATAATGTACTGAGGAGAATAGTCACGTAAACTAACAAGTAATGAAGAAAACTATTTATTCCATGCCTATGCAGAGCCAATAATTATACTTGGTACTTCGCTCCACTTTTCTAATTACATTTCATTTAATCCTTACAAAAAAACCTATGAAATATGTATCATTATCATTCCTCTTTTATAGATTAAGAAACTGTGGGTCAAAGAGGCTAAGGAACCAGTACAAGTCTATGGAGCTGCAAAGTGGCAGGGCTGGAATTTGAACTTGAGACTGGGTCACTACAGAGCCTGAGCTCTTAACCACTATGTTCTTGTGTAACACGGCAGAATTGTGTGTAGATGCTGTGTCTGTAAAACTGGATACATCTCACAGAGGGGGATAAAAGACCTTATTCAGATCCACCTGGGAAGCAAAAGGAATGTGAAAAGGTATCAGAGAAGAGCTTTTTAGGATGGGAGGACTTAACTACCTTTAATGGTATTTTATTCCATCTATTTCTATCCTATTTTAGAAATGGAATATAGAGTGAAGTTCAAAACTGATATGAACAATGAGTCAGTGGTGGAACCACAAATAGAAACATTTTCTCCTAAGACACCCTTTGGTCTCCCTGTGAACCTCTAACAGAATGCCATATTGATACTTTGAAAATGGAACTGAGATTGGCTTAGAAGAAACAATTTAGGCCAGCATTTATAAAGCTCCCTGTGATGGGACAATAATGTGGCACTTTGTATTTTTAATCATTTTATCCATGTCTCAGACATGTGGGAAATGAAACATCAGCATAATACCTGCTTTGCACACAGTAGGAGCACAATGGTTGCTTGTGGTTTGTGGTGTCATCAAAAAGCCATACTTATCTTTAATAAGTGATGGTGGTACAGACGGGAGGTTAGGCACCTAAATAAAAGCTTCCACAGGTGAGCCATACATTTTCTCTTAAAAGTCTTCCAAGAGGATGGAGAAAGGGCTCACAATAGTGCGCAGAGGAAGAATGGAAAGGAAGTGTAATCAATAAACTGAAAAGTTCTTGTGTTCTGCAATTTAAGGAGAAAATATGAGCTAAGAATTACTTGTATGGCTCTTAGGATATAAAAAATAATAATATTTTAGTTGAAATAAGGACTTTCTTTCAATCCCATTGGGGGAATCAAAACATGTTATAAATGACAGTTAATGGGTGACAGTCTGAGTTCAGAATTCAATATTCTGAATGAGATTTGTGGGAGAATGAGTTGGCATTCCCTTAGAAGCAATTGCTTGCAACTTCCTGGAAAATATGTAGTATTACAACCAAGTATGTCATTCAGACTATGGTGGCTTGATAGCGGAATTTAATATTGGGACCAGAATAACATCTCATGCTCATGCTCATTTATATGTAATCCAAAATGTGAGGATACTGTGCCAACTCATCCCTTTTTCTATAAAAGTAAACTATGTCTCTGCAGCTGCAATGCCTTAAACTGAGTTAATGTGTTCAGTTTAATTAGATTGTAAAAACAGAAAATAAACCAGATAAGTGACTAAATATAAATGGAATAAAGGTATTTCCATCCTAAAATGTGTTCCTAGAAAATGTGGAGTAAGACAAATTATGGCAAAGGAGGGTGACCATGTGCGCTTGTGCTGCTATGTTCATCTGTTCAAACCTGCTTCTGCAGCTGTAAAAGGCACTTGCATAGGGTGGGATGATGAGCTGATGGCATTTCTCTAGGAAAGAGTGGGACATTCTAGCTCTTCCTCTTGAATATAGCAAGAACAAAAGAAATGAACAGTTTTACTGGCTAAAGAATAGAGACTGAGAAACTAGTTCCCCAAGTACCACCTGGAATTCTAATAGCAAATATTTGTCAATATCACTTAACTTAGAATCATTGAATTACCTCCCCAAATGTTCAAAAGCCTATTAATTCACTATTCTTGGGCAAGGTATTGGATAATAGATACCACAATAATAATAGACAAGTATTATTTATTGAACCCTTACTAGGTCTTAGACCCTGTGCTAATACATGTACTAGCTCATTTCACCTCCCAGAAAATCTATAATATAGGTACAGTCATCCACACTTCATGGATGAGAAACAGAAACTTAGAGGGTTTTCAAAAAATGACTAACAGCAACTGTCAGCAAATTTTGTACAAACTGTCTATGAAGCTATTGGAAAGTAGTTCTGAAAGATTGTCCAGGTTTTGCTTGCTACCAAGTCTAGGACTTTCCAGTGACAAAGTAATCACTTCCAGCTCCAACATCAGTGGGTCAGAAATTGTTTGTGGTACATGCTCAATGCTTCTCTGTCTGCACACAGTTACCCAAAATTTCTTGTCAAAATGTGGACTCTGATTCAGTAGGTCTAGGGTGGGTCCTGGGACTCTGCATCTGAAATAAGTATGTAAGTGATGCCCATGTTGCTGGCCAGCAGACCACACTTTGAGCAGCAAGGGGCATAGAAACCTGGATTCAGCCATGGGAGAAATGACCCATTCCTTGAGTAGCAAGCAGTAGCACTGAGAAAGCTGTTGGAGTTGGCCAAATTCTATTTTGCCAAAATAATAAACCTATTTTCCTAATTTATAAATTAGGTATATATCAGCTGTTGCTCAAGCTGCAGAAAATGCCCATTTTTCAAGGCCATTCTGATTTGCCTATAGGGAAAGTAAACAAGAGGTCTGTGCACAGAGGAAAGATTGAAGACCTGGGTCTTAGCTGTTCCCTCCCAAGAGTCTGTCCTGCCTTGTTTGAGTTGAGGAACATAATAATTATATGGTTCAATACACCATGAACTTAGCGAATTTTGTAAGTATCAAAACAAAATTTAAGCTGTAAGGCTAACACTATCATGTGTAACTGGCAAAGGACTCAAAGCATTCATCGTTACCTCTTGGAGTCCCTTTCTACTGTGTATGTATCTTTTTCATAGAACCAAATATCAAAGAATAGTATTTACTTGCTACATCTTTATCTCTGCACTGACACTGACTTCTTTGAGAGTGTGGGTTGTATCTTATTCAATTTTATAACCAAAGTGTCCAGGGTAGCTGGGCACTGATGAATTATTATAATATTTACAATAGCAGATACTCTTTCCCTCAAAGCCAGTTATCTCTACATGAATTATCTATAGGAAATTGCATTATTCATTCTCCATTCATTCAGGCTTTAATTCTCTTCTTCTTCCAAAGTCCAATCAGTCACCATATCAGATGGATTATTCCTTTAAAATATCTTTTTTTTTTTCATTCCAATGTACCAGCTTGGCACAAGTCTTTTTAACCTCAGAGCTGTAGTATCCTAATTAGTTTCCCTCCATTCCTTCTCTGTTCTCATCCATCCTTGCATAAATCCTTAAATATTTTCCCATAAAGTTACTTTTCTGCTCACAACATCTTTGTAGTTCCACATTGCCAGAAAGACTAATCCTTGACATTCAAAATCCTCCAACAGTCCGAATCCCTTTATTACAATCCAACTTTTTAAAATTTAAACGTCTTTCAAAAATTTCAGTGCCCACTATATTAAAGCTTTATTCCTAACTACCATGAGATAACTCTTCTATTCCAGTCATCAGATGCATCCTTCTCTGGACACCCCCTAAGCTTTCTGATTGCTTTCTTGAGATCATTCAATTCTAACCTATATATATTCCCATTTTCTCATGGCTTATCCAAATCCTACTCATTCTTCAAAACCCAGCTCAATCCATGCTAACTTTGCAAAGACCACCAGTTAAACTCTAGCTGGGAGTAGGCTTTTGCCTCTGAAGAATGTCTAAGACAGTAATTCTTTTTGAGACATGCACACCCTAATAACTTATTGAGCTTTCTAAAAATACAAATGAATAGGCCCCCTGTCAGAAATAATGATCAGACTTTCTATGGATAACTTTTAAAAGTTCCACAGGTCATCCAAATAGGCACCCATGATTAAGACCCACTTTTTAAAGACATTTCTCTTTCACATATACATTACTTGCTTTCTCAGTAGACTGCGAGTTCTTTGAGGACAGGGACTATGGCTGTATTTGGTATCTCTTAAAAACCTATGAAAGTATCTGAAAAGCAGTAGAAGAATACATATTTGTTGATTGATTCGTGTTTAAGAATACTGTATTCTGTGTAAAATTGAGGAAAAGAATCATGTAGGAAGAAGCAAATTTTGTTACTACTTTGAGATGTTCCCCAAATACGGGACATGCTATTAGGAAAGTATTTAATAGAGGTACAATTAATTATTGGTAGTTAATTCTTTGGGCAATTTTGGGCTTCAACATCACGAAACATCTTATGGTCAGAAGCCTTACAGGCAAACAAAAACATTATCTTATTATCCAGAAACTTAATCTTCAACAATCTCACTACAAAAGAGTCTTCAATATTAAAAACCCAACTAAACAGTAGAAAGTGAAAACTTTCAACAGTGAAATCAAGCAATAAAGATTTATTTTCTTTCTCTTTTTGAACTAAAGGGATATAATTTCATTGGGCAAATCTTCATTAGCCTCTTTTGTTGCTGCTATTCAGACACCTCTGAATTAAAAATTACTACTACTAATAATATCTTCATGTTTTTATAGTACTCAGCTCTCAAATTTCAGAAAACCTTGTTGATGCTCTTTTCTGATCTGGAATCCATAAAGGGTAGGTTGACTAACATGGCTCTGGCATCCCATTTGTTTACCTTTATTCTCCTAATGGGAGTCCTTCTACATTCCCTCCTCAATTGTAATTGATTTTAGTCATATTCTAATTAGGGAAAGACTCATCAGTGAGTGAAGGGGAAAACCACTGCTTTTAACCAAGCATGTCATGTTTCAAGTAGAAACTGTGAAATCTGAATGTAGGTCTCTTTCTCTTCTATTGGTTGAACATATGTTCTATTTTTAAACATTGCCATTGATTGCAGAAGATAAAACCCTTTAAATATATACTTTCAATGCTTCAAAGTTGGATATACTTCCTTAACTGCTCTCCTGCCTATGAGTGTGCATTATACTGTGCATTTTGTCTTCCCTTCTACATAGTCACAGATCCCCTTGAGTGTGGGACAGTAGAAGTTCTCAATCAACATCCAGGAATACATTAGTCATCAATCACTTTGGATTACTGTCCTGTAATCTTTAGGTACAACCAACCCTGTGACAGCCCTGGGGAGCCTTCATTACTTCACTCCTAATTGCTTAGCATGGAGTGAGGCACTGTGTGAAGGGTGACCCAATCCAGTTTTAATGCATTCACTTCACTCTCATGGACCACTTGCCCTTTTTCTCTCTTTAACCTGCAGTTGGGCCCAATATATCAGTAACTCATCATGCAGCTGCAGCTTTGCTAAGGAAATGCTTTATCCAGGAATAGCCTGATAGAACAGCCAGGAAAGAGCCATGTGGGTAGATGCTAGGGATTCCAGTAATGAAATCCCACCAGTTTGTTATGGAAATCAAATACAATATGCTTGTTGTGGATATTTCATGTAACATTCTGCTTCATACAGGAGAAGCAATTAGGCTGCTGAAAATTGTGTTTGCGTTCCCCATAATTCAATACTGACCACTGTTAGCAGTGCAAGATGTGACAGGACTGATAATTAATTTTGCATGCAATCAGTGTAATAAGAGGGAAGGAAAAAGCAAGGGGAGGGGAGAAGGAAGAAAGGGGATCTATATTCAGAGGCAGATCAAATGTTACTTCGAAAGGTCTGATAATGACCTCTGCAGAGCCACCCTTTGGGTAGGTGAACAAACCAGCACAATTCCAATACAGAAAATGAGTTTCCATGCTACACGTGGAAAAAAAGATTGTGAAGGCCATGCATGACCATTTCCTCCCTATGTTTCTCTTCCTTGAGCTAAAGACTAATTGGACTTTGTTTACATTCATAAATAAGTGAACAGTCAGCTCTTCTAAGACCAATAACAAACCTTGGGCCTTCTATTCCCTTTGTGCTTCTCCTTGAAGGAAATTCTTATTTCAAATGCTTTTTGTGTATGTGAGTGTATGCGAGTGTATGTGTGTGTGTATGTGCTCTATCTCAATAGAACCATTGCAGAGGTGAATTGCCTTGAAGCATCTCTTATCTGCTCACTCAGCTCTCTATCAGATTTCAAGTCTGGCATTTTTGTAGGACTTACTGCCTTCTAAAATTTTTAACAACAGCAGCAGATACCTCTGGCAGGAGACAGATAATAGCACAAACTACCATTGGAAAATAGAGCATGGGCCTTTTGATATCTTTATCTATATTTCCATCTATTTATCTAGCTAGCTATCAACCATCTATCTATTTAATCAGTCTTAGTTTCCTATGAGTGCTGTAACAAAGTGTCATGACCCAGGTGACTTAAAACAACAGAAATTTGTTATTTCACATTTCTGGAGTCAAAAAGTCCAAAATCAAGGTATCAGTAGGGCCAGCTTCCCTCTGAAACCTTCCTCGACAATCCCTAGCATCTGGTGATTTGCAGCAATCCTTGATGTTCCTTGGCTCACAGCTGCAGCATTTCAATCTTTACCTCTGTAATCACATGGCCTTCTTTCATGTGTCTGTGCTCTTCTCCTTTCTTAAAATGACATCAGTTATTTTGGATTAACCTCAACTACTTTCATCTGTAATGTCCCTATTTCCAAATAAGCGCACATTCTGAGGTACTGAAAGTTAGGAATTCAACATATCTTTTTGGTGGACACAATCAACCCAGAACATTATCTATCGATTGCTTTTAAATGTCAGTATTGTAGGAAAGGTGAGTTCCTCTATGTCTACTATTGAATGAATGATACTGTGATGTGGTAAAGGAAACACCAGCTACAGGCCCATCAGTATATTTTAGCCCAGTTTAGTCTTGCTAGACTGAAAAGAAAGGTTGACTTACAAAGGACTATTTTAGATTCATCTCTGTACACTGTGAGTCTGGCTAGCTCCTGGTGGGTAGAAACATGATCATCATGTGTTGGCTAAAATAAGTGAGTGTGTGTGAACACTAGTTCATGAGTGTCATCAGTCAATCAGTGGGGCAGTCTGTTCGAGTCTGGTGGGATTTAGGACTGTATGGGGCTTCAAAAGATCTTTGGGCAATACCACCCAACTGGTACAACTCTTGTCAATTTTTTTAGGAAAAAAGAACCCAGTGCTAAGGTTAATGTGAGTTATCTCTTTGCTACTTGGACCAGAGAAATGGTTTGGCTAAACAGGGACAACGTCTGTCCAGCTGGCAACATACATCCTGAAGCTCCAGACATTCATAGACACAAGAGGCAGTTTGGAACTAAGCTCTTTCCTCTTGGAGGCAGAACAATTAATTGGAACTTGAGCAAAGTTTATATACACACTAATTACGAATTGAGCTCAGTGTAAGAGTGATACAAAAAAACAGTAGTATTAACAACACAAAAGTTTATTCTCTCACATTAAAAAAACAAAAACAAAAACAAAAACAAAACATAACAGGGAGTCTAAGGCTGATATAGAGATTTCCATGAAGTCATTAGAGACCCAGACTGTTCTATCTTTATCTTTTATCTTTGTATTCTACCATCCTTAGTACCAGACTTTCATTCTTAAGGTTGCCCTTGATCCCTTATGGCTGCTGAAATTCCAGGATCTTATCAATGATGCAGGCAGCAGGAAGGGCAAAAGAGGTATTCCTTGCACCTGAATCTGATCCCTTTAAGCAGCCTCCTTGTGCATACCACTCAACATTTCTGCATATACATCATCTGTCAAACTCTAAGTTACATGTCCATTTAGCTGCTAGGGAGGTTGGAAACATATATATATATTTTAAAGCAGGGGGCATTGTCATTGTGGATAAAATTGAAGATTTGTTAATCAGAAAAAAATTTTTAATGGATATTGGGTAGAGATTAGCAGTTTATTTCAGGTGGTTATATAAAGCCTGTTGAGCTTTTCCATCACTTTGTCCTCTTTGGCTGCTCCTCTTTTTCCATGGACCTTCTGGTCATCAAAAAAGGACCACTGTACTGCATAGAAGGGAGACGTCCCTCGAGTAGCTCTTTGTCTGCAGCATGTTGCCCAGGTTCACTGTGCAGGCCTCTCAGAGTCCAAGACCCCTAAGCAATGCTCCATCCCCTATTTCAACCACTGAGCCAGTGCAATTCTTGAGAGCACTCACCAAGCTTTGAAAAATGATAAATACAGGTAATGATGGTAACGGGGTAAAATATAAACAAGGAAAGAAAATGGAAAAAAAAAAAAAAAAAGATCTGGGATCTCCTAGAATCTCAGGCTTTACATTGATAAAGCATTTGCATTAGCATTCATTTCTTTGAATCTCTGGATGCCTTTGTGGATTTGTACATTCCTAAATAATAGTGTCAAAATTCAGCACCTGTCTAGCTAGTATGATGGCATACATATTTGACAATCTAGCTCAATTTCCTATATATTAACGAGATTAAAAAAAATCCCTTAATCACCTCAATAATTGATTTTGAAGAAATGACAATAGCAGCACTCTTTATTCACCACTGAGTATAATCCATGTATTATGCTGTATGTGATCCAAGTATATTTTAATTTAATCCTCAGAAATCGCTTGTTCCCATTTTTTAGATGAAACAAGTGTAAGTTTCCCAATGCCAGGCAGCTATTAGTAGAGCCAGAATTCTGTGCAGGGAATTTAGCTTGGAGTCCCACACTTGAAAGCACTGAGTAATAAATACCTCCCGAAAGATAAGGAGTTTTCTCAGGGCTGATTGGTGATATCTTGCTTTCTAGTCTTTCTCAACTTCCAATACTCTAAAATCACAGTGTGTTATTTGACCAATATTACATGCCTTTTAATAATATATGTCTATTTTTGTTAGTTTTTGCAAAGTTATAGATTATAAACAATTTGTTTCTTTCCTTTCTCACTTAACATGTATTATATGCATTTTCTAGTATATTTTGCTTTGATACCTTTGGCAACTGTGCACAAGGAGCCTGCACATGTTTTGGATTGGCATGCTCTTTGACGTGTTTCTTTAAAGCAAGGAAAAAAATGCTGTTAATACTACACAAACCTGTATCCTAAATGTGATTTTCCAGATGTTGAGCAATTCCTTTTGCATTTCCTCTAGGTAGCAAACCAATAGCCATAAGCTGATTGTGACCTTTTAAGAAGACCACATATTCTAGAAGGAGCTGCATCATGTCTTACAGGCAAATTGTTCTCTCCAGCCAGAATTGTTACATCTTTTTCAGTCATTGCCAGCTTTCAGTCCAAAACTCATAGGATAAGGGATAAATGGACACTGCATTTGTCTTGAACTCCACAAGGTCTTTGAGAAATTAATGAGCAACTACATAAATTATTTTAGTGTGAAAACAACCACATGTAAAGAGCTATCTTGACTGATAAGGAAAGACCTGAGTCTCTTAGGAAAGACTACATCTACATTTGCTATATGGAGAAGTATTTTAAATTACCATCAACCAGTGCAAATATTTGTGAAACATCAGCAAAATATTATGCTGGACCCTGTGGAGGATATGGAGAGCATCAGAAATGCCTTCTGGCTTTCAGATTTAAATGAGGTTTTGTAGTGTTAGATGCCTAGTGCCGTGGCTGGCACATAGTAGGAGATCAACAAATGTTAGTTCCTCTCCCAACGTCTCCCTTTCCTTGTCCTTTTCCTCAAAGATTTTAAATTTAATTGCAGAAAAAGGCTACAGACATGAAACTGTTAAATACTAACATAAAATTTAAATAGCTATACAAGCAATTTCACGTTAATTGCCTAATACCACCACCTTAAATTTATTGAGTGCTTCACAGCACTTTCTAACATTTAATGAACCCAGATAATAATATGTTTCAAGACAGAATCGGTTAAGTGGTGCTGCATGCGTCTTTTGTTTGTTTTATTTCATTTTGATTTTTCTACTCTGTGTATCAGAATCTTGACTCTAACAGGATATATTCACATTATCAGCATACAGTATGCAACACTATTTGTGCATCCAAAGTTTAATGCTGAAATCTCCCTACACAGTAAGTTCCATGGCATTAATTTCTTTGGTATTCCTAATGTTGTGAAAGTATGTAACATACAGTAATTGCTCAACCAATATTTGATGACTGTATGAATCAATAAATCAATCCACTGAATCCACATTACAAGGGGAAAAATTATGTCACTTACTCTACATAGTGCCATGTAGGGATTAATAAGGGTCACCCAGTCTTGATTACTTCCTCATTAAATATCTAGTAACAGTCCCTAACCAGTGCTGCCAGAGTACATTTTTGTGGTTGTTTCCCTAGCTATATGTGGTCAGATTCTTCTTGTATCAAAATCCTTATTACAAATATTAGCCTTTTCCTTTGCATGTGATCAAAGTAGTGTCTCTGAGTAGACATTAACCAATGTATTAATTGATTGCTTCCAAAAGCTTTTATCCAACAGGCCCAGGAAGATTCTGATTTGCTACTTTAAGGTCCTAATCTCAGTGTCCTACATCAGGGTTTTCTCTGAAGGAATTTTTGTCCTGGTGTGTGAATGTGTCAGTGTGTCTTCAACCCCTTTTGTTAGGATGAATCGCTTCCAGTTTGGAGTGTGAGTTGACAATGGTTTTCCCATTTGTACATCTCTGAAATAGCCATTATTACTGGCAACTATTTTGTATTCACTTTCTTGTGGCTTACAAATTTTCCCACACAAACTCATTATATTGAGGCATAGTGAAACAGTCCTAGAGGATGAATTATGTGACTAAATATGTGTAGGAGACAGATCAGGTACTAGCGACTGGGTCTTCAGATTTGCAGCTCAATTTTCTTTGCACCATGACACATTGCCTCCCTTTGAGGGATGGAGCCAATAAATATTGTGGGTCTAGAGAAGGAGAAGATCACTGTGAGCTGAGTTATATAGGAGAACTTTTTGAAGCCTATGGGTCTTGGAATTGGGTCTTGAAATATGTGTTCTGAATTGGAAATGGCTGATCAATAAACACCCTTTATCAATGCACTCCCTGACATTTGTACAGAAAGGACTTTTTAAAAGTTTGTGAAGAATAAAACAATCCACTAATAAAAAACAGGTGTTTTTCAGTTTAAAAGCATTTGGAATTGTGTGTCATTTCTATGTGGCACTTTTATTCATTAACATATTCGCCATGACGTAGGAAACTAGAGGTGCCCTAGGCTGGCCAAACATCAGTGATTGCCAGGCAGGATGGCAGCTGAGCTAGCACCAGTAAAAATCCATGAGCATCAGCTTCCAATCCTTATTCACCAAAATCCCTTGCTTGTCCTCACTGCAAAATGGGGATACAATCTAACTGCTACACAGAGAAGTTATAGCAGGAAAACTCTGAGGTCTAACAGAAGCCAGTTTTCTTTTTGTTTGCTTTAAGCGAAGAGGGAAATGATAACAGCGTGCAACCCTAGCAATGCCAGATAAATTGATTCATCTCCAGTACCCTTGCCAGTTTCTGTAACTTCTCCAATCCTTTTTCCCTCCACCAACTCTGCCACTCATTTGTCACCAATCCAATTCTTACTCTAAAATTCCACAGCATTCTGTAAATATGAGGAAAGATAAAACAGATAATAATTTTACCCAAATGTCACCAAACTCCCAAAACTCTTCCCTTTACCATTATTTCCTGTGGAATCATTGTATTCACAATTATGCACCATCTTAGACTTTGCTATTTCCAGAGTTCTTCATTATGTCTAGCAATAATTTTATAGCAAATGCCAAGACAAAATACAGGCACTATGTTGAAAAAAGAAAACTTAGAAAATCCAGGGTTGTTTATCAATAAAATCAGATGTCAAGAAACTTTAAAATATGATCAGAATGATCCCATAGAGGGAAAATACTTACAGGATCATGGGGTCTCGTCTACGATGAAAAAGATTTTGTGGATTAACATCTAAATACATGGCTGAAACTGCTATTTCCCTGTGGTCCTTGAAAAGTTTATTCCCTCTGCTTCAATTACCTAAATCCCTTTCCCCACAAGAAAAGTTTTGCTCCTGGAAAACAAAAAATATAAGTTACAAGCAAATACTGAATATCTCTCCTATCCCCTGTGGCAGCTGGTGGCTTTATAAATTCGACTTTGTCAGGAGAGGAAGAATATTGCCTGTGGATCTATCCAATCTCTTCCAATCTCTCTGGGATTGAAATTCACACATAACTGAATATTTATTTAATTTTTCCAAGTGTTAGAGGAGCAAATTGTAGGTTAGGAGGAAGGTTCTCTTTGTTACAACCCCAGGGTTTTTATTTGAAATGACAGTTTAGCCACAGTTGACTGGTATAATCAATTTTGCATGTCTTCGATTTTAGAAAATAAAATGACATATATGCAATGTATGTAAATGTTTCTCTCTGTATCCTGATGTCTCCATCACTCACATCAACAGATTTCAAATGTTTCTGGCTGCCAAGCCCAGAAATAGATACATTTCATTGTGACATAGTAAAATACACACACACGTATATGAAGGTGAATGAGCATGTGTACACACACATGAACACAAGCGTATATAACATAAACAAAAGTTTCAGAAAACATTTTCCCTTTTGTCAAAGATGATCCTCCAGCCAAACTGAATTACCTATAGCAGCATCAGTTGTCACATGCTCCTATAGTATACTACCTCTGCTAAAATTCCCTTTCTCATGGTTTCTCCCTAGTAAAGCCCCACGAAGGTGTGCCTGAGCTGACCACTTCCTTTGTGCCACAGTGTTCCCAGAACCAGTGCCTCCTCCCTCTCTCTCTCTCTCACACATACACACACATTAGATTGTCATTATTTGCTACATCTATTTGCCTAACTACAAAAATACATGGCACATAGTAGATGCTCAATAAATAGTCACTGATAAGTCATACATTTATCTGTTCATTGGAAATTCCAACATAAACAAAAATCAGTAAAATCAATGAAATGTTAAAATCCCATAAGAAAGTTAAATAGTTTGTAAAATCTAGTGCATACAGAGAATTACTAGAGAAAATAGCAAGCCTATGAGTTGGTCCATCCTAATTGAAATGAGTCACGTTAATGTGCCACAGTTCCCACATTTCATGCTCAGAGTACGCCAGCAACTGCTGGTGAACATATATTACATAAATAACTCATTTAAAATAATAGGAAAATTTTGCGTGAATATGGTATATTGAGAATATTACCTGAAGACTGTGAACCTTACAGTCACTTCTAACTAGCCATTACTCTCAAATTTTTCATTATTGCTATTTTTAAACAAAGAATAAGGGGCTCTCACTTATTTTTTATTTATTTTTTGCTTCCACAGTAATTGAGTGTCCACTGAGGAAGAAGAAGGGAGAAGATTGAAAAGGTGAAACAGCTGTGCATTTCATCATGAAGATTTATCCAACAGTAACAAAAAGACATTTGTTAATTTCCCTCCCGAGTGGGTTTTGGAGGCTTTCCAATGCCCAAACAAAGGAAGCCTCATTAGCTAATTCCAGAGCAGACAACTGCTACAAAGCCACAGCCTGGAGTTCAGGCCCTTCCACCATGGAACTCATGAAGCCCCTCCATCAGCCTGGCATGATTACCCAACGAGAACTCGAGTGTGCTCCCTCCCACTTCCCTTTGATCCATCACTTTGGGTAACAAATGGCCATTTGTCTCCTGCTCCTTATTCCAACTGACAAGGGAAGGCAGCCCAGGCACACACAACAGTGTGGTGCCGATGGCACTGCCCATCACAGCTCTGCAGTAACCTGGCAGCACATATGCAAGGGCTGCAGGACCAGCCAGAGCCAAATAAGCCCCAGGCGGGACTCTATCCATGACCTTCTCTCAGACTAGTCATGTGCAGGATGTTGCAGAAGAAAATCATAATCTTTTTGACATTTCTGCAGAAAATGCTATGTAAAATTATGTGCTAAGAAATATCATTTCTGATATAGGTCCAGATAGTGCTTTGAAGACAGAGGCACTGGGCAGTCATCAATGCTGGAGCGAAGAGAGTGCATGGCACAGGCCATTCTTGCCCACCTGCCTTGTTGCTTCTGAAGGAAGGGTGAGTCATCATCATGACTGTTCTGGTTTGCTTATGCTGATGTTTTGCAAAACACCAGAAATGCATTGGCTTTTATAAAAGGGAGTCGTTTGGTTACAAAGTTTACAGTCTGAAGGCCATGAAAATGTCCAAACAAAGGGATCAACAGTAGGTACCTTCACTGAAGAACACCGTGTGTTCTGTGACGTCCAGTGGCGTCTGGAAAACCTCTGTTAGCTGGGAAGGCACGTGGCTGGCATCTGCTTGCTCCTAGGTTGCGTTTCAAAATGGCATTCTCCAAAATGTCAGTGTCAGCTTTCAACAGCTGTCTGCAAAATGTCTCTCTAAGTTGGAGCAAGCATCTGAGCTCCTTCTGTCTGAGCTTTTATATGGCACTGATAAACTAATCAAGACCCACACTGAATGGGCAGAGCAACAGCTCCATGGAAACAATCCAATCAAAGGTATTACCCACAGCTGGGTGGTCACATCTCTATGGAAACAACCTAATCCAAAGGTTCCAACTTAATCAACATTAATACGCCTGCCCCCACAAGATTGCATCAAAGAACATGGCTTTTTCTGGGGGACATAATATATACAAACCAGTACATTGACCATGTGGAAAGGTGGTTGTGTAGCTTCACCCTGACAACAAGTCAAAGGATAAAATGAAGAAAGAGCCTCGGCTCGTAGAAGCGAATGCATGCACTGGTAGTCTATTTTAATTTTTGTATTCCAAACAGCTTGTGGTTAGCTGATTAGATTAGGGTAGGATTTTAAACCTTACTTTTATGTTATTAGGAAAGTGTACTTTGAATGAACTTTGGAAGATATGCAGAATGCAGAAAAAAATCAAATAGAAAGTGGGGTTGTTCTAAGGATTTTTTGTTTTTATTTATATTCCGTCTCTCTCATGCCTCTATAGCCAACCATTCCCACACCTGCTAAGAAAGGAGATATCTCATGAAATATAGTAAATATTGACAATTCATTTTTCATTGGTTTTGCCAAATTTTCATTAATTGGAGAAAATTTTAACTAATTATTAAATTGGATTTTTTTTCAAATAGTTATTGTCTACCTTTTCTATATAAGGTAGTAGTTAAACTAAAAAATGAGGAGGACTTGGACCCTAAAGCCCACCCCATCCCTCCCCAAAAAGGAGGAAGTGGGAATAAATGGACCAAACCAAGAACTGACTCTAGTAAGTGCCACAAGACATGTATAAACCTGTATTAAGTAATATAGGGAAGGGAACAATTATTCAGTTTCAACAAAGAAGGAAAATGTGAGCAAGTCATTAGGAATCTAAGGTAGGCCAGACAATATGGGAGAATAAGAAAAGAAAGCAAGGTTCCAGCTTGGGGCCCAGGAGGGGATGAAGTAGGAGATGAGGTTCAAAAGAAGTATTAGCTGTTGAATCCCACCATAAAGAGACTGAGGGTGCATGTGATTCCTCTCCCTGTCCCTCTGGCCAATGGAGTGTGTTAACAGTCTTTTAAGTAAACAAAGCTATAATTTATGTTTTAAAGAAAACAACTCTGGAGAACTTGTGAATAAGAGATTGCAGAAGAATCAGTGTATAGGCAAGAGTTCCAATTTGGAAGCAACTATAAAAGTCCTGGTAAGAACTGGAAGGTCTGAAAGAGGACTGGGTGCTGGATGTGTTTAAGATGTTGGTTAAGTAGAGCTTGGCTATTGGTTGGTTTGCAGATGAGAGATGAACCATGCTTGATCCTGCAGGTACCAGTCTGAGATAAGCAACATTTGGAATAAAGGATGATGAGCAGGCTTGAGCCATGGTGGAAAGCCAATAGGCAATCCTGGCTGAGATACCTGGTGGGCAGTTGAAAGTATGGGTACAAGTTACACTTGGGAATCATTCAGGAATTACAAGCAACAGTTGATGCCAAATGGAAAAACAAAACAAAACAAAACTCCCCAGTAAAAGTGTGCTTTAAAGAAAGTTACAGGGAAAGGGCTCATCTCTCGTGGTTAAATATCTTCTAATTTTTAGAGGAGCTAGTTAATTATTTTCTTAATTATGAGTTTAAACTATACAGGTTTTATCTTTTAGTGACCTTCAGCTTGTTAAATTCCTATCGCTCAGAGAAAGTAGACAATAACTATGAAATTCTATCACCAATTAGCCAAATGCTCCAGCACCTTACTTGCAATGGTGGAAAATCTATCCAGGGAGTTTGGAATAGGTAGAAATAACATAAAAGAAGAAAGGGGAAAGGATTATTTTTAAAATATATATAAGATGAGGAAACACCGAATACTACTGTAAAACATGGAATTGAGAAGAAAGGGTTGTGTGAATTTTTTTTAAGTTCAAAAATCAGTGAGATGGAAAGAAACAATAACCACCATCCAATATCTCAGGAACAGCTCTCTTGCAGCTGTAAAATAGTTTTGTAGCCTGCACAATCTTGTTATGAGGTAGCTCATTATGACATAATTTCATATATACAACACATAACCACACAGTTGCTAGGACAGTGTTAGCCTAAAACTGAGTTGTTAATCCCATGCACATAACACATGGATTATGAAGACAATCTACTCTGTGTCTCTTTCCTTTAAATGCAGAGGCAGTGCTCTTGCAGTAGGTGGGTAATACCTTGCTCAAAGGTATGTGTTTTTTGGACTAATCAGTGTTTAAAACAATATTTTTAAAAATACATGCAATGAACTAAAAAAGTTAACATAAAAATCTTGATTTCTGGCTTTTCTGAAAAATTAGAAAATCTCAAAGGGCTGGCTCAGCATCCGGGCATGGTAAGGGCTGGCAGCAGTGGAGCAGTGGCTGCCTCCTTTAGCCTGGTTCTCCGTGTGCCACAGTTCCCAGCGCTCTCTGTTGCCCGTTGACACTGAGGCCAAGAGTTAATGCCAGCCCTGCCTGAACCATTTCTTTCCTGACCTCAGGCCCAGTTTCTTTTATTTTGCACAGCCCCTGTTGGAATATGGGTTTGTTACCCCTGCTTTAACATAATGAGTGGAGAGTGATCCCTAAGAGAATGAAGACCAGCACAATGTGGTTTCTAGATCTGTCTAGACTGAGGGTACTTGGTATACATATGCTGGAGCAAACAGTATCAGTGCTTCAGAAAGATGGCTCAGCATGAAGCTTTTAGGAATGAAGGACAGTGGAGGACTGAAGTGGGAGGAGTGCTGGACCTTGGAAATGGAGGGAGATGAAATTAAAATGAGAGTGTGATCAACTTAAGCTATTTCTTCTGAATGACCAGGAAAGTGAAGGATACATTTGTCAACTGGGATCAGAGTGCAGGATAGAAAAAGTGAACATGTGTTTTTTATCATATAGACAGCTTGGGGATTCATAGCTTTTATCTGGAAACAAGGTAACAGAGAACAGAGGCAGAAACCAGACCCCGCCCCCCACCTCCCACCCAGAACAGACTGGTAAATACAAGGGGGAAAACATACCCTAACCGCATTTTGTTGGGATGATGTGTTCCCTGCAACATTGGAGTCAGAGCCTTTCAGGGAAAACAGGTATCTGAGAAACCCTGTGTGCCCCAGAGAACCGGGCAGGAGGCTGGGTACACTGTGTAGCCAAGTCACAGGGATTTTCAAGGGACCTCCCTCTCTCTCTTTCTCACTTATGTTTCTATCTCTTTTAGTCCTTCAAGAAGAAGAAGCAATGGCTATTTCCCTGGAATGCCAAGATGTGAGAGCGTGTACAGCTGAGCCTGCACAACCACCTCAGGTCACCTGTGATGCCTCAGTTGTAACTAAGCTTTAATGAATATTTCCCTACAACAACACATGCACATTGTACACAGAAACTCACAGGCACATGCTGAAGTATGAATAATATGAAAAAGTTATTATCTTGAAATTTGAGGCTACAGATTATTCCAGGAAATCAGAAACTTATGGATAATAAAAAAACCATAGGAAGTGAATGGTCAATTTTAGAGTCAAAGGTCGGCTTTATATTGATTTGGTAACACTATTATGTCAAGGACCTCCATTATCTTACCTTCAAATGGCCTCTTTTAATGATGATATTATAAATTACCAGGGCCACTTCCTCTAGAGCCTTCCAGGATTAGCTAGAAGCTGACTTTTTTGTTTCGGTTTAATGAATTTTTATTTTGAAATAGTTTTAAGTCGCAGAAAGTACAGAGAGTCCCCTTTTATACCACAGCCAGTTACCCCATTACTGACATCTTACATTACTATGGTACATTTTTCACAATTATGATTAGCCATTCTTCTTCCCTCCCTCCCTCCCTCCCTCCCTCCCTTCCTTCCTTCCTTCCTTCCTTCCTTCCTTCCTTCCATGCTTTCTTAGTACTACCTTACTTTCTATCACTACATGCTCCAGGCTCATCATTCATATTCACTGTCCTGCTCTAGAATCAGCCATTTCTTTACAGAGTCTTGTCTCCTTATTTTGGAGGATAATATTAGAAACTAAGATATTGGTGCTGGTGTTCCTGGTTTGTAAAAGTGCCAGAAGAAGTGGGAATTTCTAGTCCGTTCTCCTCCTTGCTTCGGTGTCCTCCTCAATAACTGCATTTTCTGGGTCTATCTTCCAGCTTTTCTGGTGTAACTCTGTTGGCCTTAGATCTCTCCCCTGCTGAGTCACCTTCTGCTACTTCCTCTCCCTGGCTGCTTAATAAGGGCAGTATCTCTGCTGATTCTAGTGTTTGACCTTAAAACATTTTGGATTTTTATCTTCCTTTGAATTTTACATCATGACTTAAGCTGTGATACTTTCTCCTTCAGGTTCTGATCTTGAACCTTCTGCATCTAAAGTATTCATGAGGGTTTTAATCATAGAAAACACTTTCTACCATTCAGAAACTATTCAGAGGACCTAAAGAAATTGAACTAGCCATACTGGAAAATCTCTAAGGACCTCAGAGTTTAAGAATATATAAAACATACAAGGATGCATACTCCTATAAGTTGGTATTGTAACATGGTATAGAGGCAAAAGACCATTGAACCTGGTCATTTCAAACCTCAGCTCCATCACCTTCTGGTTCTGTGTCCTTGCACAAGCCACTTAGTTTCTCTGAGCTTCAGTTTCCATATCAATAAACTATAATATTAATAGTACTACCTAAGGCAATTGTTAATATCAACCAAGTAAATATATGTAAAGGGCCCTCAACAATGGTTAGAGCAAAATAAACTCCATATAAATATTTATTATCATTATTATTATTACAAATATTTTCAGATAAATTGAAGACTGCAGTCAACTAAGTCTTGCACAAAAGGCCAATAATAATCCATATGGTGAAGTTTTGTTTTGTTTCATTTGGGGGTAAGACTGTAGATTTTACAATCTCTCGGAACAAGGAAACAAGGCTACTGTTTAAAATGGATAGTGTGATGACACAGAACATATAGAACAAGATACTCATTTTCTTCTCAAGAGAAATGATCCTCATGTTACTTTTATCACAAAACACCTGATTGTCAAGTAAGTGAAACTCAAGATAGGAAAGGAGAGAATATGGGAGCAATTAGACTATCTGAATGATGACGGTGATCAGGCCCAGATAAGATCCTGGGATACTGAGAGGACTTGCAGATATGATTGTGGCTATATTGTTAGGAGTCTTTAAATAATTATGGAAATAGATCCAGAAATTGGCGATTGGGAAATGTTGGCTTAAGTTTCAAAGGAGGGGTGAGTGTGAAATAGTGGTTAATATAGGAAAGAATGATTAGAACTTGATTGTTTATTTCAAGAATGAAGATCTATACAATGCCTCCAAGATAGAAGGAAACAGCAAATATAAGAAAGAGTTTTCTGAGACCTGGAGTTGTCCAATCATGGAGGATGCATTGAAAAATACTGAGATTTAGAAGTGGTGAATCTTGGACTGCTCTTGCATACCTGGTCCAATTCTTCTCACCACTACTTAACTCTGTATCAAAGAAGGAAGATTTGATAATCTGGTCAAATATGAATTCATTCATTAGACCACACTTTACTACTGGATGGAATCACTGTACCTCACAAAGAAGAAGTATATGGGTACTTTCTTTGCCAGATTCCACATGAATTGTCTCTCCTCTAGTTCTCCCCAAATCCACTCCCCACTGTTTATATTCAGTCCTGTTGGTGTTAAAATACATATGCAGAGAGAAGAAGAGGAGATTCAGTTTCAGCTTTGAAGTTAAGTATAGACAGTTCCAAAAGCTCTGCTCCGAGATAACAGTTTTTACAGCTATTAGTAATATGCCTTTTGACACCATTTGTGTCACATTACCAGCTTCCCTCAAGAACCCTGACAGGCAGAGCTCAATGCTAGCATTCTCAGCTTCCTGTATAAAATACTATCAAATAGAGCCCAAAGCCCAACTTAACTGACAACAGGGGACCTGGATCGGAAGATGGATGTTCCTTTGTCAGGAATGTCCAGGAGAAAATTCCTGCCTTGGACAGGAAATTGGACTGAAGAGCTCTTTAAAATTTTATTGCAAGCTGTCTGATAAGCATGACCTGACTTTTTGAAGATTATGTCACACACAAAATCCCCGATCACACTTCTGCCACCACAACTGAACTCCTCTCCCAAATCTTCTGCACCAATGATACTACACTGCAAAGAAAATAGTGATCTTACCTATCTTTGTAAAATGTGTGCTTTTCCTGTTTAAAATAGGTTTAAAATCTCTCATCACTGTTCACTTCCCGTTTTCCCCAATCACTACCTATTTATTTTAAAAAATATTGTCTTCTATATTTCACTTTCTCATTTGATACTAAAAATTTTAAAGGATTATTAAGAGATTACACAGATGGGGAGGTGGGGAAGCTCTGCATAAAGAAACTTCCAGTGGACACTTTGGAATGCTCATCCCTTGACATGAGTCTGCACCTCAAGGCTAGTCTTTATGCCTTCAGGTTAGTCTGTTGGTTAAATCTTGTTCTCTGCCTGCATATTTTACCCTCAAAGAAGCCTTACTCCAAATGTTATGTCTGGGTCATTTTCACAGGTCCAAGAGCCTGACCTAGGCTGTGAATCAGTTACCTAAGTTTCAGAAAAGGGCTATGACTTCCACGTAAAGAGGACACGCTAACCATTACTTTCAACACGTTGTCTCTAAACAGACAGTAACAGAAACAAATAGGAAAATACCCAGGCAATGAGTTTGAGTCGACCCAATCAGTCACCCAAACTGGGAAATAAAACTGTCATTTGTTTATAATGATAATGATAATAATAGGATATTAGCGAGCACTGCAGGGGGAAACTAAAATTTGACAAAAACACCACAGCTAATATTCCCTGTGAATTCCAAATGATTTACTCACATAATAAAAAAACAACCACCTGACCCCCTTTGTCTATTCTGTAGTATAAGAAGAAATAGAGACAGAGATTTGTCCCTGGAGTGACATTTTATTATGCAAACGAATGTAAATCATACATCACAGAGTTGAAAGCTTGTCTGACAAGCATTTCCAAAGCACAAAACAAATCTCATAACAGGTTAATTTGCACTGGGTTGATGTAGGTAAAGGATTTTCTGTACTTCAGAGGAGGCTGAAAATAATTTTCATGCTGGGAAAAAATTATACCCAAATATCATGAAGCATTAAGGGATTATTGCTAGCTTAAAGAATTCCTTCTTCTCCTCACAATTAGGGACAATCTTTTCATCTAATCTAAGTGGTAATTTAATATTAATGCAAGTGGAAGAACTGAATGTTTGTACAGAGTACAGATAGAGGGAAGGAAGTAATAGAGTCAAATGATCCTACCACTACCAGGTAACGTGTCATTCTGGTAAACTGGTCTGTGTGTCAGACTCACTGTTGCAAATACTTGGCCAGTTCTGATCCCATATGCTCACTAAGATCCAAATTTAAACATAGAGGAACCTTGATACAAAAAGCAATTCGAAGTCTGCTGTATATGTCATGTTTCTTATTTATTTTAATCTCATTAATTCTGATCTCCAAAACTTCTATAGTAGGTACATTTTTCAGATGATCTAAACCTAAATTCAGAAAACTTGAGCAATTTCCACACAGCAGGTAACTAGAAGAACAAGCATCTGAACTCACAGCTTTCCAACTGGATCATGCTGAATCCTTAAAGGCCTTTCTGAACTTACTTCTCCTCATATTTCATATTTCAGAGATCAAAAGGGAGAGAGGAGAAAAAACGAACAAGTCCATTGCCAGAGGGGATGTGCTATATAAAAAGCAGAATGGCAAGCACAGGAGAAAACTTTAAAGAATGCCACAATAGGGCCAAAAAGATTACATATGCCCAAGTTTGGTGCTCATGGCACAGACAGACTACTGAAGAAACTGGTATCTTCAATTTGCAAAAAATTAATCTTCAACCTTGGATTAACATTTTCTATGTGAAACCACCAAGAAATAATTGTTATATTTTTCAGAATATTCTAGATAAGCACTGTCTAATAGAAATATAATGTGAACTACACAGGTAATTTTAAATTGCCTAGTGGCCACAATCAAAACAGTAGAAGAAATACTTAATTTTAATAATACATTTTATTTAACCAATATATTCAAAATATCATCCTTTCAACAAGTAATTAATATAAAATTAAGAAATATTTTATATCCTTTTTAAAAAAATACTAATTCTTGAAATCCAATGTGTATTTTACAATTATAATCCACTGAAATTCAGATACTAAATTTTCAATGCTTAAGTGAAAAGCAGTTGTAGCACAACAATAACATTGTGTTTAATGGAATATTTTACACTGCTTCAGGTTTTAAATTTAAATTATAATTAAATAAAATTTAAAATGCATGTCCTCAGTCACACTAACTATATTGCAGTTATTCATTAACCACGGATGGCTAGTAGCTATTATATTGAACATCACAATTGTAGATGAATAGATAATATAAGCTTTTCCCAGACTATATTGGGAAAGTCAGCAACTATGAAAATGAAAGCTAACTCCCATATAAACAAGGCAGACAAAATGGAAGGCATTTTCTGTAAATAAACATTACACATGTGTTTTCCATGTATTGATAATTAACCACAATATGAACAGGTCAGGGTAGGGATTATGGGCAGGTAGACTGCTTTTATTCCATTCTCTATCTAGATGGTTGGATAGAGACGGGCACTGACAAATATGAGGTGGCTCACCAAGATCTGTATACCAAGGAAGACTTCTGTAACTGAGTAAGTTTTGGAAGGCATTTTTAATATTGGTCTAGAGAACAAGCATTAGTAATTCAAAACTATTCATTTCCAATTGAAGAATGCATAAAATGCCAATTGTATGGAACCAAGACCTGTTTAAAGTGTTGAGCAAGTTTGCATACGGTTAATCTTGGAATTAACAAATGAAAAAAAAATCACTATGATGTCTTGGAAGTTCATATCTAGAAGAAACCAGGTCCATGGACCTGCATCTAAAGGAGGCTCCAAGACATTCAACTGAGCTTTAAAACTACAGTTGGTTATTTGTGATGTAACAGTCAAAGGTGGGAACCAGAAATTTCCTCCTTTTGGGTTGCCTTTTCTAAGCATCTTCACTCAAGAAGTGAACTCCTCTCTCCTATGAGAAAATTCCTTGAAGCCCCAAAATGGTGAGAAATTGATGTCTAAAATGTCAATTGCCAAAGAAAGACATGACATAATTCTCTGGAAAATGGAATTTCCTCTTCAGCTTGAGATTGCACTTGTACTGCTTTTGGCCATAACCCTTTCGAGGATCATTTTCCTTTAAAAGGATGTAGAATCAAAAGGATATAATATTATTCTAAAGGATATATTATCTCTAGAATTGTGATTCTTTTTTTTTTTTAAGTACTCTAAAATAACTGAAGGATATGTCGCTCTGATAAGTATCAATGACTCTCTGTGGCCCTGATTTTCATGAGAATTGGAGTGGGGCAAGGATGTGGAATTCAAACAGTCCTCTGATGATTCTCATAGCCCTCCTCCTAACATCTCTAGACAGGGAACCACTGAAACATCCATGCATTTATGCCCTGTGACAACTTGTACACACACACACACACACACACACAATTTATATCTACATACACAATATATTAATACACACAATATATATATTTACACTATATATATTTACATACACATACATATACATTTATACATTATTTTTAAGGAAACTTTTGCATTTAGATGAATGTGTCACTTTTCAACAAAACGAATGAAAACACCCTAATTTATAAAACAGATAACTCAGTATTGGTTTTGTGTTATACAAGGAAACTTCAAAGGGTTTCTCCAAGCAGTGAGTTACCCTAAAACATTTAAATAATGACTCAACTTTAAAAAAATGATTTATAAACAATAATTTAGGAGGGCATCTTTTGTAAAGTAAAGTGCATCTCTACCGGTAAAATAATGATTTGTTCAAGATTAGTACCATTTTATTATTCAGCCAATGGAGCTGTACCAATCCCCTGAGGTGCTGAGGAAACTAGGGAAGCATGGCATATTGAATGTTAACATTTTATTTTCTAAAAAAAATCCGATTCATTAAATAAGGATACATAAAATTTAAAGTTTTATCTCTGCTACCATAATTAAATTGTGTTTCATTCTGAAGTAGCACTGTATCAATGAAAAATAATATATCTGCTATTTTTTAGGCTCCCAGCTACCAAAATTGATTTTAAAATTTAAAAAAAAGGTTGCTGTTAAACAAACACACAAAAACACACAGTGTTTAAATTGCCTTTATTGCCCCATTTTATAAAATCTAGAGGTTTTATTTTCTTAAGGAAGTAAACAATTATAATAGTAATTTCTTCTCATTTACTGAATCAATGCTATAAACAATGAAGAGTGAAAGGAGAAAGTTGTCTCAAAATACGGTCAAGAGTTTTTAAGAACTCTATAGAAAAGGGGTCAAGATAAGGACTATCAGCCAAATATATGTCATTGTGCAAACATAATTTGAAAATAAGACTGATGTGTAGTATCAAATAAGCAAAACAAAAACAAGTAATTAGTGGATATTTCCACTTTAAAATTACTAGAAAGCTAAAATATATAATGACTGATTTTTAAAATGAGTTTCTAAATGATAACAGATGTGTCATTGTGTTTCAGCAAATCCATGGCTAGAAGCTTCTGAATGTCATCTGATAATCTGCTAGGCATTCTCCCACTTTTTCCTCATCTTCCTTTTTCCATTTAGGGAAATAGCATACTTTTTGTTTGTTGACATGTTCAAATATCAGTGATTTCTCTTGATTTATATTTCAAATTAAATAGCTCTTTAGAATTTTAGCTAAATGGTCTAATCTTAATACATTGGGTTTTTTTTTTAATTTAAAAAAGAGAAGGTCTTGGGAAATCATGTTAGCAAACATTTTACAAGGGATATACAAGGAAGATGAAAATGATAGCTCATTTGTTAGGTGATCTTACTGTTAGTACAAGTTGGATGGCTCATATCCAAGAGTATGAGCACATACATATTACATTACAAAACAGGAATATTTTAATTGAATTTGTAACTTAGTCCACAATTACTAAGTACTAAGTACTGAGTCCACAACTAGGCTAAATATATTAATATATAAAATAAGACAAATTTCAGGTAAATAATAAAAGTAAAACAGAGAAGCCTAAAAATATTATTTCAGTGATAAAAACACTTCTGAGGGCCTTAACAAATTGCAGTGTCTAACTGCATAAGAAATTCTGATTTGTTCAAGTTTATGAAAGACAATTGTGTACACATATGTGTATATATATATGTATGATTATATATGATTAGAAGCAATCCACTGAGTCCCAAAAACAGTATGCTGAGTAAATAATGACAGAAAAAAAAAAGACTTAATATACAATTCCATTTTTATGAAATTCTAGAATAAGGAAAACTAAACCCCCCTGTTGATAAAAATCAGACCAATGATTGCTTGGGATAGGGAAAGATTTCAAAAGCGCATAAAGGAATTTTCAGGTGGGACTGTAAAGTCCTGCATCTTGTTAGGTGGGTGGGGTACATGAGTATATGTATTTGTTGAAATGCAATGAATAGTAACATATTCACTGAGCATTTCACTAAATGTAATTTATAACTCAATGAATAAAAGTTAAGACCAAAACAATACATCACTCTATACAAACATCAAAATGAACTCCAATGTAAGAAATCAGTTCTATCATGAAAGTGACTGTGAACCCCAAATAGTTAACTTATATGGAAGGAAGAGCAAAAGTAAACTAGAGGACTCCCATCACACAGAAATGGAAGCCCTATAATTACTGAATCCTAAAAATACCAAGTTAGAATTTAAGAACCTAGGAAGGCATGCCAGTAAGAAAAAAAAACTCCTTCATGTTAAGTACATAAGTTAATTCTACTGTGAAGAATTTTTTAACTGAAGTTCAACTTCGTGTTTTTCTGAAAATTGTGATTCTGTGAAAATATGAAGGGTGTAGGCCAAGGTAGAACAATAAATGTTTTCATACATATTTTCAACAATCTTTAAAATCCTAACAAAAGGTTGCTTATTGGCAAGGATAAAATATAGGGCTGTGGCTCAAATCAAAGTGAATTAGTGACAACCATGATTCAAAAATAGTGATCTCTGAAGCCATGGTGTTTGAAGGGTGAGGCTTCTGAAGTAGGGAAAAAACAAAACAAAGTGGAAAGAAGAAAAAGTTAATACCTTTAAATTCCATATTGTGTTACATGAACAGTCTTTTGCATATCTAGAAACATGAATAGCACATATTTTCATAAATATTTTTCATCTAAATGTTGTCCAAGGCCATAGACATTGGGGAATAAATTTACACCAATGTCCTTTATAGCTGGCTATTCTAAAATAGTAACTCAATGTTCTTTGTCATCTATTAGCTTCCACTGTGTCTATTTGCTTTATTGATACTCACAGGAAATATGCTTATAATAGGAGAGGAGGAAGGAGATTTTATTGGAAGGCTCTGAAAGACCTTAGGAAGATAGTGGGAATGGCAGAAACTGAGAGATAGGTTATAGGCAGAAACTTCAAATTCAAGAGAAAGTGCTCAAGTTTGAGGCACAAACAGAACTTCTCCTTAGCCCAGGTAACATTCCATGGCATAGAGTCTGGGAAGAGGCTCTTGATCCCACCTCTATGGGAAACTAAGGACTATGGATTAAATTATGCCCACCCAAAAGACACATCCCACGAATGTGATCCTACTTGGCAGCAGGGTCTTTGAAGGAGTTATTAAGATGAGGCCAAACTGTATTAAGGTAGGCCCAATCCAATATGACTGGTGGGCTTTTCAGAGAAAATTTGACACAGTGAGTAAGAAAGACAGAGTGAGAGAAATGTCCAGGTCATAGAGCCAGAGATAGACTTACACCACCACAAGCCAAGGAATGCCATGGGTTGCTGGCCACTCACCAAAAGTCAGGGAGGAGGCATGGAATGGATTCTCCCCTACAGATTTCAGAGGAAGTATGGCCCTACTGACACCTTATTTCAGACTTCTAGCCTCCAGAACTGTAAGCCAACTAGTTTGTGGTTCTTTGTTAGAAACACCAGGGCAAATAAGACACTGAGCATCCCCCTGACACTCCAGGGATTGGAGGCTTGGGGAGAGATGAGCTCCCATAGGGATACAGATGGTTCTCCTGATGAATGGTTTCCATGGTGGGTTATATGCAAGCAGATTTGAGGCTGATGCTTCATGGACAAGGGTGTGATGGAGAAAGAGAAGACAAAGTTGGAGACTACAGGATGTCTGAAGCTGATTAACTGGTCTATGAATACGTGTGAAATAGATAACTGGCAAAGTTATCTATTTTAAGGGTGCTAATTTCTGACAATCCAGTATTGACTAGTGTCATCAGAACCTCGCCAGTAGTCATAAGTTGGTGGAACCTAAGGCATTTGAGTTACATGCTCATATTCTTTTAACAGATTCTAGAACTCTTTTACTGTAGAAACAAGGTAAATGTGAAGATAAAATGCACAAACTTGTATTTTATAGACTCTACTACAGCAAAACAAAAGCTTATCAGGTTTTGGCAGATAAAAGCTATTTCTCGTGTTTCTGTAAGCAACATACATATGATACATTTTCTATTTCATCTCACAAATCTAATTTCTACGCCACATCCATTCAATAACACTTACTTAATTTTTATTACATCCTTATGCAATAGTACTGTTGTTATTTTACAGGAAAATTTAAGTCAGCTCAATTTTAGCATCAGAGACTCATTAAGAATGAGCAATTTGGTGCTTAATGAGTTTTTAACCCTGAGTAAATATATTAAAATAATAGAGTGATAAATTTAAATTGAATTGCAATGGGCTTGTATTCTGTTCAATAATGTCTTCTACAGCAAGAGAAAGTGCCACTTAAAAAGCAATTTTTGATAAAATATATTCCGGATTGCTTATACTTACTTCTCAGTTACTATCCATCTCTTCCAGATTTGATTCTTTTCCTTCATTATCCTGTTCCAAATCTTCTCTTAAGTATCCATTGTTCTATATATTTTAAATTTTATTTTTATAAGAAGCAATATTGTGAGGCTTACTCAACTGGAATATAACTCTGAATAAGTCTTGGATAAAAATACAAATTTCTCTGAGATAACTCCAAAAATTTGAAAGATCTTACTGAATAAAAAAAAAAGAAATTAAAATCCAAAATATACTTGTTAACAATGGGTTCGTGTATAGGCAAAGGTGGGACCAGAATCTTCCATCTCGGCTCATTAGTTATCCACTTAAATCATGGTCAATCGGATGCTTCTTAATCAACAACTCTGCTCCCTTTGGTCTTCTGAATCAGGGATGTCAACTTTGCTGACACAAAATTCTACTAATGTAAGTCTCACAGAGCCTCAGAAACAAGACAGAATTTAATCTGTTTCACAGCTCATCAAAAAAAAAAAAAAAACAAACACACACAAAAAACCTGTCAGTTTAATTCAAATAGCAGACTTTTTACCGGTCAGAAAAGAAAGCAACAGGGTATAGCTGGTCTTTAAGATCACGGGTGGGGTTTGAGGTGTCAGTGACATGAAAAATGATCCTTTGACTCAATATGAAGCAGATTTGAGTTGGGACCATTTGAGCAAGACCAAATATGCAATTCTTAAACACCCATATGATAGTCATTTATATGACTATAACAATATTTTGATTTCTGAAGCCAGAATAGTCATGTAAGTCACAAGTTCATGAAAAAGCTGCTTGTAGGGAAAAGGCTCTTCTATAATAGAAGAAGCCAGATGTAGAAATTTTTCTGAATTGATATCTTGACAGGTGACATTTTCCTGGGATGAATCTGAAATGCCCTATAATCATCTTTGAGCATGACTATGAAGAAAGTCATCTAGCTAGATAGATAGAGCTAATAACTTCCCCATCCAAGAAAAACTGGAATTCAAGGGCAAAGTAACGACAGGCATGAGAAGTCAAACAGAAATACAATTTGGGAAATTCAGAGTCAGAACACCTCTTAAAGTGTCACCATATCTACAAGTGAAAATTTGATGATGAACATTTCAAATTAAAGAACTTTTCCCATTCAAGTTCTAGATGCTGAATCCTGCCTACCAAGATGCTCTAGCATTTGGAGAGGCAATATGAACGTGCAGCATATATGTAAGAAAGAATTGCTCATATATACTGGTGATGCATCCTCATCCAGAAATTGAATACTCTCACACACAGCATTTGCTCCTTTTTTGTTGTTTTCCTATTTAAATGCAGACTTCATTCTCCCCCTCTCTCTTGTTGTTTCTCTGGCTCTCTTTGAAATCTATACATGCATCGCTGGATGTGTATTTCCAAGCATAAAATGTACATATCTGTGTTAAATAAAGTTGCCTTCTAACTTCAACAAATTGCTGGCCTGGGTTTTAAACCATGCAATTAGGAGAGGTGTTGACAGCACTTGAAGAAAGCGTCCAGCAAAGACGCATCATGGCAGTGATCCAAAGGCTCTCTTGACAGAGAGTGTGGTGAAAATGACAAAGATATCACTATGAAAGCTCAAATAAAAGCTTTCCAAGAAGGAGTCAAGGGAAGAGATATTTATGGTAGTGGCAGAATTATCTTCCAGAAAAATTTATCCTGCTTTAATTTTTAAAAAGAGCAATAACTTAAGTTTATGTAACACCTTTCATTCAGAAGAAACAAGAGCATTCTGTGTGCAGCTTAACTAATTTTAAGATACAAAGCAGCGTGCAAGCCGCGAAGGAAAAGCTGCCATATTCTGTAGGGAAGGCAGCAAGGGCTTTAAAAATGGCTCCCAATGAAAAAGTCTGGTGCTACCATTCTAAGAGGAAAACATGGAAAAGACAATCATGATGAGGAAAGAATAGTGAAGAAGTGGTAATCAGTGAATCAGTGTGGCTGAAGGTATTGACAAGTGTAGGAGTCATTAGTATGTAGTTGCTAGCAGGTTCACTTGAGTCTTGTGATGATAATGATTTAATAGCTAAATGTCATTCAGTGTCCACTATTGTTAGGCTGATAATTTGAAAATGTAGTTTTTGCCAATAGATCAGTCAGATAGAAACTAAAATATAGAAAGAAATGAGCTTGAATGGCTAGTGTTGGAAATTAAGCAGAAATGAATAAAATTGTCACATACATCTTGAATACCAAAAGATTTCAACTATACTCTCTCAAAGAACACAAAAAGACTGCCTAGATCTGACTGTAATGTCCACAGAATTTCTAGAACTATGAAACTAGCATCTGCCTGTCTTGTAGCCTCAGCCTACAATTAAGACATGTTCTAGATGCACTCTCCAACATACCACAGGCTGAGAGGGTGTGAGAAGGACCATGAAAGAAAGGGGAGGAAGCTTGGGATTCTGGTTGGGACTTTATGACTAAAAAAGAAAATCTGATGTTGATGAATTATTTGTCTTAAATATTCTATCCTATTCCAAACCCTCCATCCCCAATATTGTGCATGGCAAAAGGGATCAGTGTTTGTTTGTTTTTGTTTCTAGGGGGTGATTGGAGTTCTAATCCAAGCTCTACCACCAACTACTAAGAGCTTCAACAACTTCATGCAATCATCTAAATGTACCTTTTCACTTTTTAAATGAGGAAATGGAGTCCCAGAGAATTCCTTCAGGTAAGATCTAATATGTGAGTGAATAATACCTTTTATTCATGAAGATTGTGAGGGCAATAGGGTATTATATCCCAAATGAAAGGCTGGTGTCTTTGTCAAGGACTTTTTGTTCCTCTCTAGAGTATATCAATTGACTTTGAATGAATTCAAGCAGAAAATATTTTATGTTCATCTGTGAAACATTAACTAGCACTGAAAACCAGATCAAATCAGACCCCAAGAACAAAGTCAATGGAATGACTGCCAATACCATATTTTTTCACAGTCAATTTCCAATAAACCTCCCACCCAACATCTGACCACATTCAATATTATACAATGGAATTTCAAAACAAAAAAATATATATATTATCTAGAAGAAGAGGGTTTCAGATAATCTATTTCATATTCCCTATTTACTCAGTTCATCCAACATTCTGATAAAATAAAATCCACAAGATTATTACGCATAAAATATGTGATCTTATTTCTGTTTCTTTGCTGTTTCAAATTATATTACATTTGTTCAAACAAATAATATAATACATTACATGTCCTAGCTGGCAATGTACTTTAATTTGGAATCCTAATTATGATTGACTTTGTTACTAAGAAGGCCAAGAATTTGGCACACACAGCTCCCAGGGCCTGGGGAAAAGAAAAATGAAAAGTCAATTTCTCTGTTGCTAGGATTAGATAAACAGAGAGGCAGACAGTAGTGCTTATTTGAAGGAGCACCATATGCTAAGCCACAAGCTTGGCCTTCACATGCTGTAAAACCAGTGTGAACAGCTAAGACATAGGGAAATCAGTGGTGTGTGTACACTAATTAATAAGTCAGTAGGAGTTTGCTGTCCACTCTTAACTCATCTTTAAAGGAAAAGGAATTTCAAAATTCCTCTGTTTTCATTATATCCAGATTGTTTTATCAAGTGTGTTCCTAATACTAAAAAGAACATCATATTTTCATTCATTCCCTGTTCATTTGGTAAGCAATATGTTAGTCAGCCTTAATCAGTGTTCCCATACGGATTCCACTCTGATCTGTTCAGGCTAAGCCACTATCCTGACAGTGCCAGAAAGTGCCATGCCCTTTCAGTTAATGTCTTGGCGTAACTCATCCAGAAGCCTAGCAGACCTGGTGAGGACAAGCACTTTTCTGGGCTCCCTTTGACCACCAAAATTCCATCCTATGGTGTTGTGGGCATGAAATCACTTGACCAAAATTAAGTCAAAGTTTATGGCAGTTTCTAACACAAAAGAGGCCATTTTTCATGCTCCTCTGATATGAGAAATGCAACACATTTATTAAGATGGGAACATTCCATTTCCGTTCCCTTCTAACATTTAGAATTTATTCTTAATCAGAACAGAAAAGACATTGGGTTGTTTTGCCTCTTTCATTCTCAAATATAAAAGGGACATCCCAGCTACATGACTCAACTATTACTCAAAATCTTCCTGTCTGGGAGTCTGCAGAAGGTGGTTTTCAGGTTCATTAGCCTCAGAGAGTCTAGTGTTTTCTCTCTTCTATTTAACCATCCCCTTGCTGATATGCTTTGCTCATGTGAGGAGCTCACCACCTGCTCTGCTGTGCACAACCTTAGTGAGGACCCTGCCTTGCAGGCACTTCTGCTGTCGTATCAAGCATGGCAATCATCTTCAGGTGGTCAGCTGTGCTCCTAGGGTGCTGATGGTGGGCTGGAGAAAATGGTCTCTTCCCTGAATCTGACCAAAACACTCATTGAGGACTCATGGTTGCAGTGTTTGGGTCCCAAGACCCACAAAGTTCCAAATCAAAATGCTGCTATCAGATTCTGCTTGCATTCTCTATCCCCTAATCTCCGTATTCATCCCCAGCTCTCTTCCCACCTACAGTCGCCTTAACAGTTATTTCCCTCTGGTCCTCCAGCCAGGAAACAAAATCCACACGCATGTGGACTCATGCAAATAAATCCCCATCTGCAGAGAGTTGGGTGGTTTTGTTTTTCTGGACTCCCAAGCTCAATCTCTGGGACACTGCTAGAACATTCCATCTGACTTTTGGATTAGCATAATATATCCTCTTTCCTCAAGTGCACTATTTCCATAGTCACCTCTGACTATGGATTTATGTACCATCCATTTCTACTTGGTTGAATCCACTGAAGTATAATGAGGGGAATAAAAAGCAGTTTACCCCTGGAAAATTGGCCTCAAGTAAACTCTCTGTACAATTTACTGTTTATCATCATTGCCAAAAAAAAATAATAATTAAAATGTACAGGAAAAAAATAGCCAAGCAATGGCCAGAAACTCTACTACTCCAAACTCTATTTTCAAGTCTATAATGATTTCATGGGGTTGCAAGAGGTATTACTTATAGTATATAGTACTCCAAAGATGTAATCAGCTTAATCCTTTCATCTAACAGTCATTATCAGCAAAAGAGGCTCTGCCTCTCTCCAAACATTAACAGCCTGTAATGATTTTGGAAGAATTGTCTATAGCAACTGTACAATTATTTACTGGTGTGGCTTGAGTGCAACCTTACATCCATATGAAGGGAGGCAGGGAGGGAAAGAATGGACCCAGACAGCAGTGGCTCACTCCAGCAAACAATGCTTTCAATTTAAGGGCTGCCTTCTTCCTCCATCAGCCAAAACACAGTTTTCTTGACCTTAATAATAAAAGTCATGGACAAAATATAAATTTATTAGGATAAAGATGACCAAACTCAAGACACAAATGTCAAAAAGACTAGAGGAAAAATCAGGTGATATTCACTAAAGAAACTATTCTGGACTTCCCCTACAGAAAATGCAAAATGCCTTTCTTCCCCTAGCAAATCAGCATTATAGTAGTTACCTAGCATTTCTATGTCCATGCATTGCTCTTCTTAGATTCTGTAAACCATTCCTTACCACTTTGCGGGGTAGTTACTTCTATTTTCCCTGTTTGAGGTGGGGAAACTGAGGCTCAGAGAAGCATCTGTCTCAACTATTCAGCTTGTACTTACATAGTCCTCTTTTTAGACACCTGGAAATTTAGAGGAAAAATTACCTTCTCTAGGTTTGTTGTGTTGATATTGGTGTCACTCTTTGAATTAGGCTAAATGCTTTGTTTTACTCGATTTTTATGCAGAAACTAAAAATGCAATGAGATGGCAAAATATTCTATAAATAATGTGGAATTTGATTGCAAACAACATTTGCTATTTAAGGAAATACATCTAAGACTATCTTGTCCTGATTTTTATCATAGACCTTTGGGAAAAACAAGGACCACTAGCAAAGTGGTTTTATCTCTCAGGTCTCTCACAAGAGCCCTGAAAATGTCATAGTATTTCTGTTGAATGATTAGACTCATTGATGCTATATATAGCCCTCTTGCTATTTATACATTCATGTATTCACCCATTCTTTCATTCATTTCTTTATTTCTTTAGTTAAAAAAAGCATTATTATCAGTTCATAAAGATTGAAACCAGTGTCAGGCTTTATATTGGACACAAGAACTATAGAAACAGCTGTGAATTATGAAAAGAATGTAGTATATAGTCAGAAGTTCAGCTTCAAGTCTGGCTCTAACATCTGGCTCTATCATCACCTAGTGACTTAAGGCAAATTATTTAATCCACCTTGAGCTTCTATTACTTTACCTATGAAACATGGATAATAATTATACCTCTGTGCTGGTTTGTATATATTATGTCCCCCAGAAAAGGCCATATTCTTTAATGCAGTCTTGTGGGGGCAGACAGATTGGTGCTGATTAGGTTGGAACATCTGGATTGGGTTGTTTCTATGGAGATGCACCCCACCTGTGCCAGTTTGAATGGATTATGTCCCCCAAAATGCAATTATCTTTGATGCAATCTTGTGTGGACAGATGTATTAGGTTTGATTAGATTGCAATTCTTTGATTGTGTGTTTCCATGGAGATGTGACCCACCTAACTGTAGGTGATAACTCTGATTAGATCATTTCCATGGAGGTGTGGCCCCACCCTTTCAGCATGGGCCTTGATTAGTTTACTAGAGCACCATATAAGCTCAGACAGAAGGAGCTCACTGCTAGCTGCAGATGAGAGACAGTTTGAAGACAGCTGTTGGAAGCAGACTTTTGCTCTGGAGAAGCTAAAAGAGGACAAATGCCCCAAGAGCAACTGAGTGTGACATTTTGGAGAGGAGCTGCAGCCTAGAGAGGAACATCCTGGGAGAAAGCCATTTTGAAACCAGAACTCTGGAGCAGATGCCAGCCACGTGCCTTCCCAGCTAACAGAGGTTTTCCAGACACCATTGGCCATCCTCCAGAGAAGGTATCCCCTTACCTTGGATACTTTATGGCCTTAAGACTGTAACTGTGTAACCAAATAACCCCCCTTTATAAAAGCCAATCCATTTCTGGTGTTTTGCAAAAGGGCAACATTAGCAAACTGGAACAACTGTGGGTGATAACTCTGGTTGGATGGTTGCCATGGAGGTGTGGCCCCACCCATTTAGCGTGGGCCTTGATTGGTTTACTAGAGTACTGTATAAGCTCAGACAAAAAGAGCAATCTTGCTACAGCCACGAGGGACACTTTGAAGAACACACAGGAGCTGAGAGAGTAGCGGTAGCTGAGACAGACATTTTGAAGATGGCCATTGGAAGCTGATGCAGACATTTTGGAGAACGCCATTTTGAAACGCAACCTGGGAGCAAGCAGATGCCAGCCACATGCCTTCCCAGCTAACAGAGGTTTTCCGGATGCTAATGGCCTTTCTCCAGTGAAGGTACTCTTTGTTGATGGACACTTTATGGCCTTAAGACTGTAACTTTGTAACCAAATAAACCCCATTTTACAAAAGCCAATCCATTTCTGGTATTTTGCATTCTGGCTGCATTAGCAAACTAGAACAACCTCCTCACAGGGTTGCTTTAGAGATTGAATAAGACTATTTGAGGAAAAGCTTTCATATGCTCCAAAATATAATATAGTGCCATCTAATTATATGACTTGAGTATTCTCAAGGGGCTTAAAATTAGTTGGTGAATTGAACACAAACCCAATCAAAACTTCAACAGTCTTCTTTGCAGAAGTGGAAAGGCCAATCATCAAATTTATATTGAAGGATAAGTGGCCCCAAATAGCTAGCGCCATCTTGAAAAAGAAGAATAAAGTTGGGGGACTTACACTTCCCAATCTTAAAATTTCTTACAAAACCACAGTAAATCAAAACAGCATGGTACTGGCACAAGGACAGACATATAAACTAATGGATTGAATTGAATTGAGAGCTCAGAAATCAACCCTCATATTTATGGCCAACTGATTTTTGATAAGGGAGTAAAGACCACCCAATTGGAAAAGAGTAGTCATTTCAACAAATGGTGCTAGAAAAACTGGATCTCCATTTGCAAAAAAAAAAAAAAAAAGGAAGACACCCCCCCTCCACCTCACACTTAATACAAAAATCAACTCAAAATGAGACAAACACCTAAATATAAGAGCCAGAACTAGCAAACTCCTGGAAGAAAATGTAGGGAAACATCTTTAGGACCTGGCAGTAGCTTCTTAGATTTTTCACCTAAAGCACAAGCAACAAAAGAAAAAAAAAAAAAAATAGATAAATGGGATCTAATCAAAATAAAAAATTTTGAGTCTCAAAGGACTTTATCAAGAAAGTAAAATGACATCATACACAATGGAAGAACATATTTGGAAACCACATATCCAATAACAGTTTAATATCAAGAAAATATAAAGAAATACTTCAACTTAACAACAAAAAGACAAACAATCCAGTTTAAAAATAGGCAAAAGACTTGAATAGATATTTCTTCCATGAAGATTTCCAAATGGCCAGAAAGCACATGAACATCATTAGCTACCAGGGAAATGCAAATGGATGCTACTTAAAAAAAAGAAAGAAAAAGAAAATCACAAGTGTTGGAGAGGATGAGGAGAAATGGGAACACTCATTCATTGCTGGTAGAAGTGTAAGATGGTGCAGCCACTGTGGAAGACAGTCTTACAGTTCCTCAGAAAGAGAAATAGTGAACTACCATATAACTCATCAATCCTACTACTAAGGATATACCCCAAAGAATTAAAATCAGGGACTTGAACCATTATTTGCATGCTGATGTTCATAGTAGCATTAGTCACAATGGCCAAAAGATGTAAGCAAACCAAGTGTCCATCGACTGATGAATGAACAAGTAAAATCTGGTATATACATGCAATGGAATATTAGTCAGCCATAGAAAGAATGAGGTCCTGATACATGCGACAACATGGATGAACCTTGAATGTATTATGTTGAGTAAAATAAGCCAGACACAAAAGGACAAATATTGTATGAGCTCACTGATTTAAAACAATAGAATAAGCAAACTCATAGAGTCAGAATCTAAAGAAAGGTTACCAGGGGAGGGGGAGGGGGAGGGGGAGGGAATAGGAAGTTACAGCTTAGAATGTACAGATTCCCTATTTGGAAAGACGGAAATATTTTGGTAGTGGATGGTGGTGATGGCACAGCATTGTGAACATAATTAACAGCTTGAAATATATATCTGAATGTTATTAAAAGTGGAAGTGTTAGATTGTATATATGGTAACCAATAAATTTTTTTAAAAAATTCATGAACTACACTACACGAACAGTGAACCTTAAGTTAAACTATGGATTATAATTAGTAGTACAATTAGAAAAATGTGCTATCAGTTGTAACAAATGTTCCACACCAATGCGAAGTGTTAATAATAGGGTGGTATATGGGAATCTTGTATTTTACACATGATTGTTCTGTAAACCCACAATTTCTGTCTGTCTGTCTGTCTCTCTCTCTCTCTCACACACACACACATATTAGTTGGTTAAAGAAAAAGCAACACTTAGACAAAGATAACTAACCAGGCTTTTAGGAAATGCTAAATATAAGTATCATTAAGGTTTTTAGGAATTTAGAGTGTTGGAAAAAATAATTTTCAGCTGGGAGAAATATGATTAGATTTTGGCTTTGAGCTTAGATTAGGATAAATGGGTAAACAAGAAAGATAAACCAAAGAATGAAGAGAAACAACCAGATATGAACAAAAACAGGGCAATAATAAAACACATTATGACTGAACCCAAGGAGAGCTGGAGGGAGTTAAGTTTGAAATTTTGGTTATGAGAGGATCACAGGTGTTCTTAAATATGTGTTAAGGAACTTGGAGATTTTTAGCAGGTATCTGAAAAATGCTGAAGGTTTCTGAAGAGATAGGGATCAAAGACAAGCTTTAGCAGATGTGTCTTGAAGCTTATGCATGAGAGGCTGGAGGTAAGGAAAGATGGGAGCCAGAGAGTCTACAGGGAAGCGTATCACAAGAGCCAAGCTTTGGTGTACTGTGTACAAAGGAGTTTCCTATTTTGGGCAAATCAAAGATAAGCAAAGGCCAGGTAAACTGGTCAGGGTCAAGGTCAGTTCCAGTCACATGTCTGAAGCAGCACTGCCCCTAGAGCTGATCTGATCCCTGGACTGTCCTCTGTGCAGAAGAGAAGCCAATGGAGATTCCCACGCCCTGGAAATTGAAGGCTCTCTTGCTGCTTCCCTTCTCATAACTCATCTTGACCCCAGTCCCACGTTCTGGAACAGACTGGTGGTTGACCACCTTACAGCTGGTGAACTGATCTTTCACAGTCCTGAAAACAAGATAAGTGGCTGTTCTCAGAATAAAGTAGTTAGAAAATTTTTTTTTCTTATACCACTCACACCCCTCCTCAATTCTATTTTATTTTATTTTCCTTCTGTCCATATTCTAGGTCTCAGAGCGATATCTCTTTGTTTTTCTCCACTTTGATCAGTATCAGATTTTTCTTTAAATACCAAAGAAGAATAACAAAAGCAGAGCATATCCTGATTTAACTGAACTTCAAGGGAGAAGCTCAGCGATGCGCTTCCCACACACCAAAGAAACAGATAAAATGGACCAAGCTATTTATAGCTGCTTTCCCATTTTCTAATAATCATCTTCTGTTTAATTAGGACTGTAAATAACAGCAGAGAATGCTCTGCAGCAATGCATGAGCAACTCTAGCTCCTCTCCAGACTATATCTCACCCTAGGCAAGGAAAGGATATCAGGGTGATTTCCACAGCTCACAGAAACTCTGAGTTGTGTAAAAAAGCCATAATCTTTTGTGTTACAGTGAAGAGAGCATTGGGTTTAAGGAGATGGAAAATTTAATTCTGCTCTGCCTCCTCAATTCTAAACAATGACAGGGATAAAATATTACACCCCCCAAAATCTTGATGGTCAAAGTTCTACATAATTGCTGCAGACACGGTTGAGTTTTAATATTAAATATGCAAGCTTCAAATCAATACATTTTTACTTCTTATTATTTAACAAACATTGTATTCTACATGGAAATTAATTCATAGTACTCCCAATTATATAATCAGTCTCCAAGCCCCATGAATTCAGCCATATGCATTCACTTGGAGAGTAAATTTGCAATATTTCAGAGTCATTAGCACTTACTTTAGGTGCAATTTGTGTCTCTAATACTGTGGTAAAACAATAAATTAAATTTTAAAATGATAGCACAGTGGTAATAAAGCAAAAAGAAACAGAACTCATTATTCAGTTCTGTTATTCTCAGTGACCTTTTGGAATCTTTAACTATGTTTTAATTGTGAAACAGAGTGAGAACTGTGTGGTATAACAATTTTCTGGGACAAGTTCAAATGTTAGGTCACAGATGAAATACTAGTACCGAATTTGAATAACATTTTTAAAATAGAAATTTGTTCTTCTATTTTGTGAATTGTTTTAAAACTAAAGAACATATCAAAAATATAATGAGAGCTACTAATTATTACACTATCATTACTGAAAATAATTTTGCCATTGAGAGGAAAGAAGCAGAGGGGGATGTTTAAAAATGATCCATTCGGGATCAAATACTCTAGGTATGTCACTGAACACAGACACCTGGCTTAAATTGGCTTGGGGAAATTTTGTTCCTTGTAACCTAACTGTGCTAACTAAAATTAAAAGCCCAAAGACATACTTTTGTTTTGCCTTGTCTCAAGTCATGGAAGTAGGAGCACATCCATTTAGAAATGGTAGGTTCGGTGAGACCTCTGAGAAATAGACTAAAATGTGAAGCATATTGACCACCAGTCCTTCAGAAGACAGTATAACAGAGTGCAATTGTAAATGTGCTTGGCTATCTGAAGTTAAAAGAGACCCTGAATAAGGGAAAGCTCTTCCAAGCAAAGATGGCAGCCCTTATGTTGGACATTAGGTGAGTTGGGGACACCTGCAAAATTCTCATTTGCAAATGCAAGATCCTAGCCTCTGCATTGGCCGCTACCTCTAAATAGCTACTTTGCATTGTTCTAACACCAGCAGGACATTCATTTATTTACTCATTCAGTAATGTGTATGGAACGCCTGCTGTGTGTGAGGTCTTATGACTAAAGACACATCAATAAATGACACAGGATTTCTGAACTTTAGGAGTTGATTATCTGAGACTTAAAATTATACACACAGAAACACACACAAGTAATTATAACACAGTGCAATAATTAAAATATGCACAAATTACAATAATATATAACAAATGCAAAGTAACTTATAGTTTCTGAATGGGTGAGTCACTAACTTCACAGAAGCACGGGTGTTTGATTTGGATTTTGAACAATGAATAGGCAAAAAGGGAAGAAGGATAAATTCACCGACAATGTAGCAAAGCTGAAAATAGCACAGATTGAGCAATAAAAATACATTTAAAGGGTTGAAAAATAGAGGATATGAACGAAGTCCAAATCGACTTTAATTATACTGGAGACTACTAATGGCTGATGATAAGCAATTGCTTCATTGCTATAGAGCACATAGCAAGAATAGACTTTATTATAATTGAAGGAATCTAGAGAATATATTTGGAGAGGGGGGGAAACATCCTTACTGCCACATTTAAGAAACATCAATGACTACTGAAAATTTAATATATAGTTAGGGGTCCCATTTCTGAAAATGTTTGGGATAACAAGAGATGACACTGAGCTTCCTCTAGATTCTGGGACTCCAGAGAGAGAGAAAAGAGAAGATAGAGGCCTCGGATAAAAGTAGGATGTAGGAGAGAGAGAGAGGGCTCTGCTATGAGTCAGAATCCAGTCCATGGGAGGCCAGCAAAACGAAGCCTGAACACATAGGAGATGCCAGTAGGGCCAGAAGGCTACCTTCTGTCCAATGCCAAAATGAGAACAACCCCATCTTCACATGTGTCTCCTAGGTTGGAGTCTTCTGCAACATGACTCTTCAAATAAATAAATCATTTACCATTCAAAAGTTGTTCTTTTTTCACTTCTTTTCAGATACTTGGGTTCTGACATTTGCAGCCTAATTTGAGATGAAGCTCTCAAATTGTCACAAAAGAAGCTGTTATGCTGTCGTGTTTATTACTCATTTACTCTGCTATTCTGATATCTGTCTTTCTATGTGTGCATAAGTTAGTAAACGAATGAAAGGGGAATAATATCCAGGAGAGCTTTGGACCTTAGCTGCTTTCCCCTAAATATATATTTATGCACAGTTGACAGAGATTGGTGGAAGAGAGCATATGTGAATAATGTCCATGGAGCCTTTGGGAAAATGTGTTTTTAATTTATTTCTGCTTCTTTCCTTATCTAGATCAAATAAGTGGAGAATGCCGAAGAGTTGGGTGCTGTCCCAGCAGCCTGAGAGAGAAGCAACTGCACATTCTTTTGCTATCCCCTTGAAATCAGCACAGATAAGAAAAGTACCTTTTTGGCAGCACCTGCTGCTGCTGTTTTCTGGGCTCTTTTTGTCTTTCTTCTTCCCAGAAAGAAAGCAAAGTCTAAGTTTTAAAAAAAATAGCACGACTTGGCCAGATGATCAATTTTACAACAGACTCTTGTAGCAGACGGACTGTTGTGTCTAAATCCATATCTTCCCATTTGTATTATAAATGCATGATTCATTGAAAATTCTTATAAATGCATAGACAAGCAGGAGAGTCCTCCCCATTTTCTGCATGAAAATAATAGAACTAAGCCTCAGAACATATAGTCAGTCACTTAAGCAATAAGGTCTTCGATGGGTAGACATGGAAATTAGGGATTGAAAGCCATCACTGACATGGAAGGGGTCTTAAAATAATAGGAAATCCTGTTTTTGGAGAGAAAAAATTAAGAGGCAGACACAGAATAAAGTTGAGCTCTAGCACTAAGCAAGCAATTTGATTTTGTTTTATTTTGTTGGGTTGAAAATCACAGGGAACCTTTTCATCAGTCTTTCTGATACCTATGTTTTATTTTTTATTTTTTTTAATCCAGGTCATTTGAATTTAGCAACTTTATCTTTTGTCCTTCCTTCAGCCTCTCTCCCTTTAGTCTGATGCCATCTCATACTCTTATTTCATCTTCTTTTTTCTTCTGAATTCCGCCCCCACACACACCCACTCCCATCCCTGTTCTCTGCAATCATATTTTAGAAGAATTTGCTTATACCTTGGCTTCTTGTTCACGTCACCATTCTTTAACACTCTAGTAATTTCTTGGATTCTAAGCCCCAAGAGGGTAGGCAGCAGGCCATGAAGTTTTCTGTTTCAGTAGCAAACTCAGCACCACGCACAATTAGGTACTTAATTGCTTTGTGATGACTATGACTGACGATGTTTTCCACACACAGTAATTCCAGTGAGAAATACACTTTCACTATCAGATGGATTGCATACAAATGATTACTCCAAAAAACATGACTTCAATAAAATAATTCTAGGAAGTCAGGTCTTCAAATTTTTACTAGAAGGCACATTTCACTAAAAAATAAGAGAAAAAAGGAAAAAAAAAAAACCTTAAAAGCACAGAAATCAATGGTGATGGCATTTTGATAGTATAATTTTTTAAAGCAAGAATGCCACTTGGATTGAGAATTGAGGAATAACTGCTGCTAATAAGCCTTGCAATTTATTAACTATGGTTTGTTGGGCATGCCTTCTAATCTCTCTTGCCCCTATTACTTCATCCATAAATTGAAGATAATAACTCTTTGACTTGTGGCGATTCTAAAATATGTCTTCAGATTCTTTGATATGCCTCCATTTGAAAAGTGGAGCCTATCCACTCTTCCTGAATGTGGGCCAGACTTAATGACTTGCTTCTAATAAACAGAATCTGGCAGAAGTGATCCTACAACTTCCAAGGCTGGGTCATAAAAAGGAATGTTTTCTCTCTCTTGGTTCACTCACCCTGGGGGAAGTCATTCGCCATGCCTGAGGACATTGAGTAGCCCTGTGGAGAGGCTCACGGTCAGAGAGACTGAGGCCTCCTGCCAACAGCCAGAACCAACATGCCCACCACGTGAGACAGCTGTCCTGCAGTGGCACCTCCAGTTCTCCTGAAGCCCTCAGATGACTGCAACCTCTCAAGGGACACTGAACCAGAACTATTTCCCTTAGCCACCCCTGAATTCCTGACCCACAGAAACTATGAACATTTATTGTCATTTTCAGCCACTATATTTTGGGATAATTCTTTACATGACAATAGACAACTAATATAATCCTTTTCTCATAGTGTCACCTTGAAGCTCAAATGAGAAAACATGTAAAGCATCTAGCACCTGATAGTATCTCAATAAATCATAGTTCTTTAGTCCTCTTTTGCAGTTATCAAACATGACTAACCCTGCACCAGTTTCTAGATATTTCCCAATCTAGAAATTTTTTGAAGAATAAGTGGAACTCTGTGAAGGTTAGGAGAGGCACAAGCCGAAGTGGGTTAAATCTAAGTCCTCTCTCTAGGCACTTTATTTAGCATACTGTGAAGTCCACTCAAATGGCCTCTGAAATTCTATTTGCAAAGAAGATAAGCACACGATTAAGAAAACAAAAGCAACATGTAGGAGAAAATGGCATTGAGAAACTGAGATGGGGTTTAACTAATTGTCATAGTCCTATTGATAAAATATAAAACAAAGAAGAAAAACAACTCAGGGAGTTAAAAACTCCAGTAATAATAATAACAACAGCAGCAGCAGCAGTACACTATTAGCAATAACTATAAAATGTTTCTGACAGTATGTTAGATACTTTACATGGAGTATCTCATTTAATCATACTTAATAGTACATAAGGTAAATACTATTCTAATTGTCTATTTACAGATGAGAAAACTACATCTTGGAGAGGTTAAATATTTTTGAAAGGTTGCAAAGTTAATAAGTGGTGGAACTCAGGCAGCATGAACATGTAACTGCACACTTAACCTTTATGCCATACCATCCTCCCTAAGAAAACTACAGCCAAACAATATCCACTTTGGAGCAAGACATGTAGGAGAATTTCCAGCAAATTTCACATTGTTGGGAATATATACTCATATTCTGGATTATGTTTTCTGCTGCTTATTTGTGTATTTCTATAGCTCCTTTCAAATCCCTCCACAATTTCAGTTAACACTGCGATTGCTTTTAATTTTTACTTTTATGCTATGTAACAAAAGTGTCTGAGAAAAGAAAAGGTTTTAATAATGACTAAATAGCTTCTTGGGTTGGCCAGGCACTTCCGGGTGAATTTGCAATATGATGACACATTATTATTGTTATGTTACTGCTATTAATAACATTTCCTATTATCACACTGAAGATTATAACAGTGATTGGACTTGATTGTAAACCACTTAAAATTCTGTGCCTTACCCTCAGCCTAGCCTTCAAGCTGTAGAGGGAATCAATAAAGGATTGCAAAATCGGATAAACCACTGAATCATGGAATGGCAAACTTCCAAGACAACTTCATTAGCATCTATTAGCCTTATGAATGGCCAAGTAACCACAAAAGCAACTGAGAACATTAGAGTTTCCTTATGGTCCTCTCAAGAAAGTGATGCACAAAAAACACAAAACAAAGTGTTGATGCATCCCAATGATTGCTGTGCTGTGTCCTTATCATCCTCAGTGGTACCAGCTTTTTTTAGTATAAATGAGGATTTCTGGATTCCGGACTTGGGGTGTGTCAAAAAGTGACTACACCTGCTGCTTTTCATGAGGTAGGTTTGAGAAGAGATCTCCCCATAGAGCAAATATTCCTCTCTGTACAGGTTCCATGAAGATTACTGTTAGAGGAGAGTTCCAATATAGAAAATGTATCAGTAAATATTTTAACATTAAGTATGTAGCTATATAGAAGATGCTTTTGCTCCTTTTAAGAATTTTAGGTAGGTATAATATATTCACAATATTCAAAATATACTTAAGGGTACAGAGTGAAGTATTTCTCATTGTAATATTGACACAATTAGCCTGATTCAATCATATTGTGTGTGTGGGTATTTGTACAACAAAATTTTTACAAGCAGATTTGCTATCGAATAAAATTCTTACAAGTGGAATTTTTGAGGAATAAAAACAAAAACAAACAAATTAAAAAAACAAAACTAAAAAAAAAAAAAAGTTGACAGCCTTCCCAGAACCTTCGAGGTAACCATTGGAGGAGAATGGTTCATAAACTAGAGCAGCCATGGCTGGATATGGCCTGCACAGTCCTGGTACATAAGCAATCTATTAAAGTCTTGAATTAGTTTCCAACCTTTAAAAAGTAGGAGTTCCACATAAAATTCCACATTTCTCTACTTTTTTAAAAAATGAGAATTTTTGAAAAATTGAAAATTCTGACAAAGGTAGCCCTGCTTGGCAGTTGGTTAAAGCTGAAAAGCAGCAGCTTACTCAGAAGAGTTGCATGCTCTCCAGTTCCCCTCCATCTCCCCCACTCCCTATTGTACTACATCTGCCCTTGTACCTTCTTTTACATCACCTGTTGCACCTCTTTAGGCATTTGGATTTGTGACTTACAAACAGTACCAAAAAATCTAAGATGACAAAGAAGTATCTGCTCTATCGCAATGCCTAGCAGATGTAGGTAAGATAATTGCTGAATGACAGAAACTATATCTCTCCCTTCCCTTACACATTCTGCCCCTATGCATTTGTGCCAAAGACACATGGACTCTGAATGTGTCCACATGATGAAAAAAGAGAATGTGACTGGATTGATCAAACCTATGGGAATTTCTCCCTGGGGAGAAGATTTTTGAAACAAACCTAATTGAAAAAGTAAAACAAAACAAAACTCTCGCAGATTTATAAAGCCTTGTTAATGTGAAATGTTGATAAAATTGCCTCCTCATACTGTATATTCTAGCCGTTTTGAATTATTTATCCAAACACATGGTATTGATTCATGCCTCTGGATTTCAGCTCATGCTGTTCCTTATGAATGGTTCCTTTCTAGTCTAATCAGCCTCTATTCATTCCTCAGGTCAAAGAGGCAATACCTTATCAATGCCATCCCTTATCAGAAGCCACACCCTAATCAATAGAAAAATTCATCTGCCTTCTGTAATATCTCTTGTCCTTTTGTCCCTGCACATACTTAAGTTGTGACATATGTCCAACACTATCTTTAATATATACGTCTTCTTTCTTCTCTGTTATCCATAAAAGATAAGGTTTGCTTCTCATTTACTATAGTCCCAACTCCTAGCATAGTGACTTTACATAAGTACTTATGGAGCTTATTCTCTAATCTGCTATGAATACTCAAAAAATGAGTCCAGGAAAGCCTACTATTTTCAGGTACAGTTGCCCTGGTTGGCTTGTTCCTTGGCTATGTCAGCAGATTTAAGATAAATCCAAGTTAACTGATTGATATTGAAGTGAACAGATCTGAAAAACGTTAGAAAATGAAACCTAAGGCACTATAAGTTTCCTATTTTACTCTATGGATTCTCTGGGGATACAACTGTGGCATCCAGGTTTTACTGTGGGACCAACTATCCTCTTCACCCTGTAGATGTTAAACAAGACAGTTTTAAGGGATTTACACAGTTTAGAAAGTGTTTGTGTGTACATGTGGTGCAAGTAAAGAAGAACAGGATCTGTAGAAGAGATATTATTAAAAGGGATATGCAATAACCTACAGTTCTGACTTGAGAGTTTGGTGTGATTAAAAACAGTAAGCAAGAGTGGTGTCTTAGTTTGCCAAGCTGCAATGATTAGTACCATACACTGGTTGGTTTACAAACAAGAATGCACTGTCTCACAGTTTCAGAGGCTAGAAGTCCAAACTCAAGGAACTGACAAGACCATACTTTTTCTATAAAGTCTGTAGCATTGTGGTGCTGCCTTGTTACAATCCTCAGAGTTCCTTGACTTGCATCTCTGTCTCCTGTTACATGGCAAGATTTCTCCTTGTATCTGCTCTTTCAATTTCTGCTGACTTCTGGCTTCTCTCTGTGGCTTTCTCTTTATAAGGTCTCCAGTTATATTGATTAAGATCCACCCTGATTCAGTCTGGCTACACCTAAGTAACATCTTAGAAGATCCTATTCACAAATGAGTTCATACCTTAACTAGTAACACATCTTCAAAGGGTCCTGTTTACAAATGGGTTCACACTCACAAGAACAAGGATTAAGATTAAGAATATATTTTTGTTGGGGCATATAATTCAATCCACCAGAAGTGGTCTTCATAATAGAACATACTCAGAATTCAACAATCAATTGCTTATTACTCACTGCTTTAATAATCACCATTTCAAGACTTACACAAAAATTCCGTATTCATTCTGTAGAGGGAAATTTGTTGGGAAATAGTACACTGATTTACTACTAGAAGCAATCAGACATATGATGGCCTGTGAGTTTGATAAATCAAACTGATGGGCCACAAGATTTCTTCTAAATCTTATCTTCTATTTTTCCATCAGTATAAGGATAAGGTATAAGGATCACCACCTCTTCCTAGTACTCTTTGGGCTCTGGACTCAGTAATTCAGACTTTCATACTGTAGAATTGATTTGTTCAACTATCTATACCTTTGTGACACACATATGTGCAGGCATACACACATAATCACTACAATTTTTTTTCTGTAACTATGCTAACTTTCAGGACTAAATGTGCAAACTAATAATGCCAATCACTTCTCTAGCACTGGGAAATGGTCTTCTGGGCTACAAAATCAAGAGACTGGAAACAAAGGGTGAACCTTGCAGAAGCCACCTATGTGAGGTGAGGGAAACTCCCCAGTTAGCCAGGGTATGCAGCCTGCCTGCATTTCTATCATCAGCTCTGGATGCCATTTCCTATTTCAGCCAAGTGTGAGCAAGATTATATGTATTTAACCTGTCTTACTATATTTTCTAGTGGCCTTTGTGTCTAAATGGGACATTTATATAGTCCTATCTCCAAGTGAGGGTATGTCCCAGAATATCAATGCCTTTTTTATCTTTCATAACTAAAGATTACATTTTGTTCTTTGAAGGGAGGTTGTAATAGCCTGCTTGATTCATAAAATCTGACCAAGCTAATATATCAGTCTGCAGACCGTCACTAAGCAATGCTGTGACTTACCTAAGAGTTCTGACACATTTTGAACACACACCACACCATTCGATATTTAGATGCTCCCTTAGGGAAGAATGAATAGAATTATATCAGTGGCCCCTGATGAGTCTAAATGAGGATTCAGGGTCTAACTGTGTCTGAAGCCCTCAGAGTCAACACCTGGTGGCCTCTGCATAGGTGGTTCAGCATAACATAAAAGGGAGTCTGTGAGGAGAAGATTCTGTAAAAGAGGGCCTGACGTGGCGGCAGAAAGGAAGAGTCTGTAAGAGTGTGTGACATGGAGGCAGAAGGGAAGATTCTGTAAGAGTCCCTGACATGGGGGCATAAATGTGAACAAGCCAAAACCATGCACTAGGCTAGAGTCCTATGGAGAGGAATCATTTCCCCATTCCTGTGGGAACGGTGCTTGGCTTTGGGCAGTTAAGTTATATCTTGGTCCCTGAAGATCTTTCTTTTTGAGGAGAATAGACACAGCATTCTCCATGAAGAAGCATTCTCATAGCAGGGACTACTTCAGTGACAATTAAAAATCCAAGAGGATGGACAAGTAGCAGACATCAACAAAGAGGCCAAGAAGAAAAATCAGATGAAAGGACCAATTGTGATCGAATGTGGAAAACTTGGAGGCTACCCAGAAATAACCGGAGTGGAAGTGGGAGGAAGGTTGGCAGGAAGCTTGAATTAGGGTCAAAGGACTTAGAGTTTTGGTGTTAGGGATATTGAGCCAGCAGATATTGAGGGTGTAAAGTTTCATACCCATAAACTAGAAGGGCCTGGGGACACCGGGGCAAATGTTCACTCTGGTGATGCTTATAGAAAATTAACCCTTTTTAATTAAAGTGTATGTAAACCTGCTTAGAATTCTCTCAAGCTCTTTGCCTGCCTCCCTCTCTCCCTCTCTCTCTTCTCCCCTCCCCCCATGTCTCTCACACTTGCACACACACAGATTTGGTTCATCTAAAGCCGTTCAGTGTTTCCTGCCATCTTCCCCTCACACCTCTCATATGTCTGGAAATGTAGACACTAGAGGGATTATGGGGAATCTGTGCATTTCCAAAGTTGAGTCAAAACTCATCCCCAAGGCTTGCATATGTGACTTTTTAACACAAAATCAGTATCATCTATCCTGATAGAAAACCTGGGATGCAGTGCTTTGCTGTTCTTTCACTTACTAAAAAAGGAAGCCGTTCTCTAATGGTTTTCTTCATTGTTGCAAGTGAAAACGGCAGTAAAAAGCTGGATTCCCTCCCCCTCTCCTAAACTCCAAAGCTACCCACACTTCTGCTTGTAAAAGGCAAGGATGTATTTCCAGTGCAGTGGCTATAGGGATTGCTTGGCAGGTGGTGAGTATGTGTGGGGGGGAAAAAGTAATAAACAGACAAATAGGCACAAAGAAACCGGCAGGAATTTCTTCAGCCCTCCAATAATAAGTGTTAGGGATTTTGTTTTTTTGCTTTTTTATTATTTTTTTGTCATTCTGACATCAAAATTTTGTCTGACATCTCCAAGTCGGAACATTCTGAAAACACCCATTTTTTAAAGTCTAAGACCCCCAATCACATGTTTAAAAATGCTTCTCATTAACATAATAATTTTGGGTTTAGGACATGCCAGATGTAGTACTCCAGGACATGATTACTTTACCCCAGCTGTAGCGAAATGACCATACTGAGCACAATTTATTAGCCAATGTTCTGTTATCATTATTCCTCATTTCCATTTCAAATGGTACTTGTGACTAAGTAGTGTCCTTACACACAACAGAAGCAATTTGCTCCTTTTGATGGTATTGATGGTGTTGGAAGACTGTACAACCAATACATGGGTTACTTCCCTCACCACCTGAGTCATGGATTGGACATTTGAGTAATAGCGGAGCAATCTTCATAGGAAACAATATTTTGTTCATTAATAAAAGCCATAGGAAGAATCTCCCAGCTCTAAATAAACATGGCCATTTAGAAAATTATATTTGAATCTTTTAGACATTGCGGTTAGCCCTGGTCAGTTGTTTTAGTGAGAACCTCTTTAAGAGGTGGTGGTTTGGTCAATCTCTGTAGAGTGGGTAAAACTGTGTTCAAACTCTACACATTTGGCATATTTGGAATATACAGTCCATGTTATCAAGGAAGTCTGTTCTTGAAAGTTCTAGGTACTTTGCTCAGTGAGAAAGTTCAATACATATTGACTAGTAAGGAAGATGCTATATTTATCTGGAATGGTAGGGAATGAATGAAGTTCCAACTGAGAGATTTCACCAAGTGATTTTTTTAAAGAACTTAGGGTAGATTGCAAGTAAAACCTGGATATCCTCCCCCACCCCATATATCCCCACCACCACTGGTGACTCCCACAATCACCAGAAATCCTAGGGAAAGCAAGGGCTCAGGTATAAACAGACTCAAGAATAATTTTATTTCCTTCAAAAGAATGGAATCAGTGTGGAATACCTGGATATTATTTGGCCCTTTATTTTGTGAGAAATAAATGGTCAATGAAATCTATTTGAGCCATCACTCTCTCTTTGTGTTCTTCAACTCCATTTAACTGTGATCAAAAGAATCAAAGTATGTTCTAGCCTCCAAAATGGAAGCATTCCTGTTTTGGAAAGACTCCAGGAAAATATAGATCCTTAAATAAGTCTAGATGTGGGCTTTCGTCAACCTTTGTCCCACATATCCTGATTTTAGTCCTAGAATTGAGCACACTGAAAATTCTCATCTGTCTAGGATCTATCTATCGTCACAACTTTATAGTGATTATTTTATGGACAATTGGTATGCCTGTTGGTTTCAAATTTTCCAGTGTGGACCCAAAAAGCCCACATGCTAGATTTACAAAGCATATTACAATCTAAGTAGTTAAGAATAGTTAAAAATTTTACAAGGATTTTGCTTTCTGTCTATAGAGAAAAACAACCAAACAGAAAGAAAAACATCCTAAACCTAGAAGTAGGAATCAGCAGATGTTCTGACAGCCACACACCAAGAGCAAATCATAGTTAAATATTGCTAAGTGAAGAAAAATAACATTCAAAGGCAAGAACCAGGGACCAGGGGAATTAGGTAGACAGATTGCAATTAGCAATTACTTAAACTGGAACATGTCCAGGACATAAGGGCTAACATCACCTCGACCATTCTAAGAGGAGCTCTGGGATTTTTAATAAACTAAAGTAGTTAGGAGCCCCTTCCCCACTTTATTTCCCATTAACATATGGAAGTCCATTCCTGTCTTGTTCCCAGAGGTCACTTCTAATCAGCACAGAATTTTTTTTTTGCAAAAATACAAATATGTTATTTTTCATATTTGTCATGCACTGATTCCCAAGTCCCTAATTTAAAATTCATGCCAATTTGAGCATGAGCTTACCTGAACTATATTTAAGAAAATTATGTCATTCAAGGGTCAAAAAAGTCATTGCCAAACCAATAGTTTAAACAAAATTACAAGAGAACAACTTAGTGTAATACTTGGATGCAACCTTATGTCCACAGAGGAGACGCTGTGAAAGCAGCAGGAATCAGCAAGGTTTAGGGTAATACTCTGGCATGCTGATTGCAGGCAAATCATTATGAGATCCTTAAACCAAAACCTCCATAAGCAACATTTTGTTATGAGTTTAAATTATTTGAAAATAATAGCCCATTATTTCTTTAAAGATAATGTGCAGTTATTACCAATGCAAACTCAATTCCCCTGACTAAATTAAACTAAATTACTGTGTCTTTATTGCCCTTGGACAATATTAGGAATATGATGATGATGTAGTGACACCTGATGCATCTGACATTGCTAGAGAATGAAAGAAATGTCCCAACTAAGTGATTTTTACAGATAACTGAGGGTTATCTATAGAGCTGTTTTCTATACATTGGAGGGGACAAAAATTAATAAATTAAAATTTCAAGTATTTATTGAGCACTTACCCCATGAAGTGCTCTGGGCCTGAGGCTGTGTCTAAAGTGGATTACATCACTTCATACTGAAAATTATTTAGTCCTGGTGATATATGGCTGGGCATTTATTGTTGTATGATTCTGTAATGCAATCAAGCCCCCAGGGCCTCTCAAGTTATAAAGGGTTGGTTGTTCCTGTAATACATGTTTCTCCATGGGGGTAAAAATCACAGCAAAACTTGGCTTTAACAGTTTATATCAGCAGAAATTCTTAGAGAAACTGCAGGGTTTGGAAAAGAAAATAATTCAGTATTAACTGAGAAGTGGTAACAGGTGAGGGAGAAAAGTGAGAAGGGAGGGGGAAGGTAGTCTTTCCAGAGGGAAACTAAAAGCAATGAAAGTTTCCATAATCTTTGAGTTCCCTCCTTGTTCAGCTATAGCCCAAAGGTAAACACACAGCAAGGAGTGGCTTTCCTGCTCACATCTTAGATAAAATAAAGGGAATTTGTTCCATGGGAGTTAATTATCAGAGTGAAGGTGACAACTTGATGCCTTTGTTCTGATAAGGGTAAGAGCCTGCCAAAGACTTGTTCCTGGGGTCTGTTTAGAGCAGAGGGTGTCAGGCTCAGAAGGCATATAGCTGGAACATACAGAGCCCCCTTGCCCCCCCCCCAAAAAAAAAAAAAAAAGTTCAGAGTAAATTTGAAAATGAAGTGGGAGAATATAATTCATTCTAAGTTTTGGTTACATGATTAAGTTGTGGGCCTGTGTTTTGGTGCCTGTATTCCTTTCATTCTTGTTCCAAATTATAGTATTTTTCTTAACAAATATTAAAAGACAGTAATTTGTATTAAGCAAGTAATTCATGCTGATATTTTACTAAGATTCTATTTGTGGAGGAAACATAATTGGCTGGTTCCTGTGCTGTCCTGTTCTTTTCCATTTCACTCTTTAAGAAGAATCTACGTTTTTGGCCTTATTCCCCCCATAGAGATATATATCTCTTCCTCTCACAGAATTCACCAGAATTGCCTTTGAGGTAATATTCAGCTTTTGGTTTGCAAAAACAAACCTAATAGGGGGAGGGGGCAAGATGGCAGCATAGAGAGGAGTGGAATTTAGTTAGTCCCCTGGAACGACTAATGAACAACCAGGAACAACTAGTAAATAATTTGGAATAACTGCCGGGAGACAACCGTGACTGTCCACACATCGTATACTAACCTGGACTGGGAGGAATGGCTGAGACTGCAGCATAAAATCTGTAAGTAAAAATGGCAGAACTGTGCTGGGAGCCCCCTCCCCCCCATGGCAGGCTTTGCCGCAAAACCTCACTGTGGTAAAAAGCAACATTCCCAGAGCGAGGGACTATAGCTCAGTCCAGCTCCAGCTGGGGTTTTAATTAACAAATGTGGACTGCTGAATACAAGCTACAAACCCCCAACAAGCAGACAGAGGCTTTTAGTGATGATTGACCTTAAAGGACCGGAAGACTCATCTGTCCCAGGAGGGGGAGCCCAGAAGACTAGGTGTTACCTCTGGCTGATGAGTGAAACCAGGGGGCCATGTACTGGCTCCAAAAGGGGGCTTTCTGTCCCTTTTCCTGTCTCTTAACCTGAGGGGCTCAGAGGAGAGAGCTGCAGCCATTTTCAGTTTGCAGTGCTCTGACCCAGATAGGGGTAGAGTTAACAGAGTCAGAGAGACTATTCAAATGCAGATGATAACTCCCTAGCTGGTGTATCTTCCCTAAGAGTAAGGGGGCGGGGCCCAGATCTCCCTTCAGAACCAGACTCCAGAGCCTGTGGGGAAACAGCCAAAACAGACACTGAAGGAGCCACACCTCCTTACACCAGTCAGGAGGGACATGCTGACACGTGCCATTTGCTGGGCAGGTTAGGAAAAGCACAGCAACTGGAAACCTCACAGGAAAGTCTGTTATTCTTCTAAGATACACCCTGAATATAACCCCATTCTGAGACCTGAGCTCATTCTGGTCTGAGAAAATCTGACTGGGTTAAGCAAGGAAACAAGATACTTAGACAACAGAAAATTACGATCTATACTAGGAAAAACAAAGATATGGCTCAAAGGAAAAAACTTACACCTCAATCAAGATACAGTTGAGATATTGTTTCACTTTAATGAAATAATCTATTAAAGATTTTCAAAGAAAATCTGGACTGCAGAACAAGACACCTGAAATCCTACACACAAAAGAACAGATAGGGAAAAGAATGGAGGAATATGAGCAATGTCTCAGGGAATTGAATGACACATGAATCACATGAATGTACATGTCATGGGTGTCCCAGAAGGAGAAGAGAAGGGAATAGGGACAGAAGACATAATAGAGGAAATAACAAAAATTTCCCATCTCTTATGAAAGACATAAAATTATAGATCCAAGAAGTGCAGCATACCCCAAACAGAAAAGATATGAATAGACCTACACCAAGACACTTAATAATCAGATTATCAAACGTCAAAAAAGAGAATCCTGAAAGCAGTAAGAGAAAAGTGATCCATCACATACAAAGGAAGCTTGATAAGAATATAAGCAGATTTCTCAGTAAAAACCATGGAGGCAGGAAGGAAGTGGTGTGGATATATTTAAGATACTGAAAGAGAAAAATCGCCAACCAAGAATCCTATATCCAGCAAAACTGTCCTTCAAATATGAGGGAGAGTTTAAAATATTCTCTGACAAACAGACAATCACAGAGTTTGTGAACAAGATATCTGTTCTACAGGAAATATTAAAGGAAGCACTACAGACAGATAGGAAAAGACAGGAGTGAGAGGTTTGGAACACAATTTTGGGTGATAGTAGCACAACAATGTAAGTACACTGAACAAAGATGACTGTGAATATGGTTGAAAGAGGAAGGTTAGGAGCATGTGGGACACCAGAAAGAAAGAGGAAAGATAAAGACTGGGACTATTTAACTCAATGAAACCTACAGTGCTCAACAATTGTGATAAAATGTAGAAATATGTTTTCACATGAGGGAGAACAAATGAATGTCAACCTTGCAAGGTGTTAAAAGTAGGGTGGTATTGGGGAAAAATACACAATCAATGCAAACTAGAGACTATAGTTAACAGAAACATTGTATTATACTTCCTTTAATATAAAAAAGGCAATATACCAAAGCTACATGCATTGGGGGGAGAGGGGGTGAACATAGAGGAAGGGTATGGGAGACTCTTGGCATTGTTGATGTTGTCTGACTCTTTTATTCTACTTAAGCTTAACTTTATCTTTCCTTTTGTTGCTTTTAAGATGTCATGTTTTTGTTTTTGTTTTTCTTTTGTCTCTACATTCTTTGACACTTCCTCCCTCTTTGTGGAAGAAATGGAGATGTCCTTATATAGATAGTGGTGATGGTGATGAATATATAAATATATGACTATACAGGAAACCATCAATTGTTTACTTAGGACGGAAAGTATGGTGGGTGAACAAAACTGTCTTTAAGTAAAAAACAAATGTATTGATGAAGAAACCTTGAAGACACTACATTGAGTTAAATAAGTCAGATGCATAAGGACAAATATTGCATGGTCTCACTGATATGAAGTAATTATAATATGTAAACTCATAGACATGAAATATAAGTTACCAGGATATAGAATGAGGTTAAAGAATGGGGAGTGGTTGCTTATTGTGAACAGAATGTTCAACTAGGTTGAACTTAAGTGTTTGGAAATGGACAGAGGGGATGGTAGCATGCTATTGTGAGAATAACTAACAGTGCTGAATGGTGTGTGAAGGTGGTGGAAAGGGTAAGCTCAGAGTCACGTATGTCACCAGAGGGAAAGTTGGAGGTTAAAAGATGGGAATGTTTAAAACAGTGAATCTTGTGGTGGTCAATCTCTGTGATTAACTGTAGAAATATTTGAAATCTCTTTTATGAACTAGAACAAATGTATGACACTATAACTAGAAGCTAATAATAGAGGGGTATATAGGGGAAAAATATATACCTATTGCAAACCATGTACTACAGTTAGTAGTATTTTAACATTCTTTCATCAATAGTAACAAATGTATTATACCATTACTATAAGTCAATAATGGAGATGGGTGGCGTTAGGGGTATATTATGGGTATCAACTTCTCTTTTTCCTCAATGCCTTCCTTTATTCCCAGCTTTCTTAAATGTTAGTACACTCAAAAAGTTGGCACACCTAAAACCACTATACAAAGAAAAATAGAACCTAGGAACACATTTTTTAAAAAAGATTCTTGACATTTGTTATCTTATGAAACATATAAACACACTTATACATGTAGCTTTACACATTATTAAAAACTTTACCCTCAAGTCATAGTTCCTGTGCTACACCAGACATTTGTGCTTGACTTGACCATATTTTACTTCGTTCTCCTAGACTAGACTCTCTTGATCACTTATAAGGCTAGAGACCCACTAAGTTGCAAGGTCTTTCCCACTTGCTGTTTAGAAGCATCTGGGCAGCAATTTGGACTCCCTACCCAGATAAGTCAATAAGGCCCAGCTATTTGTGAGAGGGATGGCTGCTGTGTCTCAGTCAGAATCATTTGAGGCCATTTTCTTTCACTGATAGAGAACAGAGATCCACTTACAGTAGAAACGCAGTTGGCTTGCAAAGCTGAATTCAATTACCCAGCCCTGCAACTGGTCATAGTATGCCCAGCGGTTAGAAGGGAAAAGGGATAAAGAGTTGATCTTACTTTCTCCTTTCTTAGAAAATAAAATATGTATTAATTGAGCCTGTTAGCCTTCACATTACATGTGGGAAGCTCCTTTCTGATAGGGTGGGATGTATTTAATGAGACCCAATTTTGACCGAGTGCACTAGAAAATCCTATAGTTAACTAGGCAAATATTAAAGTGGGCCCTTGTTAATTTTCTGGTCACATCCTCTAAGGTTGGACTGGTATTTTTAGGAAGTTAAACACGTGCATTACTTGCATCTTATTACTCCCATAAGCCCCTTGAACTGATATCACAAAAGACCTTTCCTCCTACTTCAACAACTTGTGTCCTTTGAAAAATGAATTGCTTTATGTTAGAACACAAGGTTATGATGAGAACTCTATAGGTTGAGACTGGGTCAAATCCTAGTTTTGATGTGCAGCATCTGGAAAACTTTTATCGTCATTAAGATGTTTCTTGTCCTTAGTTTCCCACTCATAAAATGGGAATGATAATATATTGGATCCTCACTATAATATTATTCACTATAAAAAAGAAGTTGGCATTAAAGAAAGCCTGTCCTCTACCTTCAGAGAATTTGTGTTTCGAGTAAGAACTAGAAGGGCTTTGCAATGAGGTGGTCTTTCAGGATAACTTGGTTGAAGTCCCTAATTACTCCTAAAGAGTTTACAATAAGTAGAGCTTTTTAGAGTATGTTAAATGTTGTCCTTTTAATGTTGTGGATTATTATGGATCTTTGCTCTCCAAGAATTTATATGGAAGCAATCCATGACTAGATTCTGATAGTCAAAACAATTCATAGAAAAAAAATTAAGCCATCAAAAATATTGTCTTCTTTTTCATATTTTCTTAGATTTGCACAGTCCTGGACATAGAGATCGGGAGTGTTTCCAAAGGGCAAGCAAGGTATACTTGTAACTAACTTAAACAACAAGGCTCTCCTAACTCTAAACTGACAGCATTGGAATGTTAATACAAAACCAAAATTGCATGACATTTACACCAAAATCAGTGAGACTTCAGAGTACCTTTATCACTGCTTATTGGGCAAGAACTAATAGGGGTGTAGGTGGGAAGCTGGCAAAGAGATAACAATTTGGCAGTGTCTATCTAAGGCCATCGTCTGGGTTGTTAAAACTGCCTGATTTGTATACCAGGTATGTATCCTTCTATATGCCCCCACAGACAGGGCAACTTCTTGTGGTGCCAATTGCCATTGAGATCAGTGGCCCAAGTATCTTCTTCAATTAAATAAGAAAGGCAATTAAATAAGGAAGCAATCATCTCAAACTGACACTGAATAACTATCCAAACCATAAAACTTACCCTAAGCTTCAAACTAGACCACTTCTCACTAATGTTCGTCCCAGTAGCACTCTTTGTGATGTGATCTATCATAGAATTCTCAATGTGGTATATACACTCAGACCCTAACATCAACCACTTCTTCAAATACCTTCTCCTATTCCTCATCACTATAGTTATTTTAGTAACCGCCAACAACCTATTCCAACTATTTATCGGATGACAAGGAGTGGGTATTATATCCTTCCTACTAATCGGATGATGGTACGGGCGGGCCGACGCCAACACGACAGCACTTCAAGCAGTTCTGTATAATCACATCGGAGATATTGGCTTCATCTTAGCCATAGCGTGATTTCTGTTCCACTCTAACTCATGGGAACTCCAACAAATCTTTATACTCAACCTAAACGAAAACACCCTCCCCCTCCTGGGTCTGCTCCTAGCAGCAACAGGAAAATCTGCCCAAGTCGGCCTACACCCTTGACTACCTTCAGCCATAGGGGGGCCTACCCCAGTATCTGCATTACTACTCTCCAGCACTATAGTAGTGGCCGGCATCTTCCTACTCGTACGATTTTACCCCCTCCTACAAAACAACAACCTGATCCTCACACTAGCCATATGCCTGGGAGCCATTACCACCCTATTCACCGCAATTTGCGCCCTAACACAAAACGACATTAAAAAAATTGTTGCCGTCTCCACATCCAGCCAGCTGGGCTTAATAACGGTAACAATTGGAATTAACCAACCCCACCTAGCATTCCTGCACATTTGCACCCACACATTCTTCGAGGCCATATTATTCCTATGCTCCGGCTCCATCATCCACAACCTAAACAACGAACAAGACATCCGAAAAATAGGTGGACTATTCAAGGCCCTCCCACTTACCACATCCTCCCTCACCATCGGAAGCCTAGCACTAACCGGAATGCCATTCCTCACCGGATTCTACTCCAAAGACCTAATCATTGAATCGGCAAACATGTCACATACCAACGCCTGAGCCCTCTTAATCACCCTAATCGCCACCTCCCTCACGGCCGTATACAGCACACGCATCATCTTCTTTGCCCTACTCAATCAACCATGCTTCCAAACCCTAACCCCAATCAACGAAAACAATCCCTCCCTCCTTAACCCATTAAACGTTTAGCGCTAGGCAGTGTATTCACAGGGTTCCTAATCTCCAACAACATAACACCAATAACAATTCCCCAAATAACAATACCAATGCACTTAAAACTATCAGCACTAGCAGTTACCATCTCCGGATTCCTGCTAGCCATAGAACTAAACCAACTGACCTACAACTTACAGTTCAAAAAATCATCTCACTCCCATACATTTTCTAACCTACTAGGCTTTTTCCCCACCATTATACACCGAACACCACCTCACCTTACCCTCAGCGCCAGCCAGAACTTAGCATCAACCCTGCTAGACTTGATTTGACTTGAAAAAACAGCCCCAAAAAACCTATCCCAATTCAACCTTCTAGCCTCAATCAATACAAAAGTTCTCTTTCCTAAGACTCCTTAAACAGTGTGACATGACAGGAGGGAAGCAGCAGAGCAACCACAAGGGAAGACATTATTCATACATTTAAATGACTAATGACATTCGTATGCATTCTACTCCAAAGATAGGGCCTATAATTTGCAGCATTATAGCATCAAATCTGGTCATTTGAATAGCAGAATGGGAGTAAGAGCACCTGGGTTTTATGCCCAGCTCTGTTATAGTATGTGACTCCAGGCAAATCATTTAAATTCGCTGCACTTTCAACTAGCATTCTGAAATGGGTGTATTGCCCCCTGCTTAGCAGAGGGGAATTCTTTGAAAGGTCTGACATTTATGTGATGCTTAAATACGTTTCAGACCAATTCACCTTAAAAGTTTCACTTATAACAGCTGAGTTATACTATTTCCAGAAAATAGGTAAACACCATGAACTGATGTTAAACACTTTCTGAAAGGTTGATGATAAGAAAGAAACCAATTAATGCACATGGATATCATGTCATATGGGACAAAATTGTTCAATAAGGCATTATTTGAGATTGTGAACAACTAGTATGAAGGAAAGTTGCATGAGCATTTCGTTCTGTTTCCTAAGACTCCTTAAATAGAAGCTTTTTTTTTTCCTTGAAGATGGTTTCCAATTGGAATGAGAATGCCTCTCACTAAGTCTAATTCTGTGAGTTCTTCATTCTTGTGAGAATGGTCCCATTACTCATTACCTTTAGGTGAAACCATGAGGAAATGCAACCAGATAAATCAATATCAGATGTCAACAGCTCCATAAAGCTGCCCTGATTGTGGGGAGAGAACCACCTGCCAGCAAAATAACAATAATATAGACTACTAAGGAGCAATTCTATCATATTTAAATCAAATTACAGGACTTCCCAATCTGAGTGAAAAAAAAAAAAAAAAACAAAATAAAACAAACCATGCACCTTTCTCCTCAGCTCCAAGAATGAGGAGACAGCAACTAACCTGCAAAGATGGCAGATCTGCATAACTGTCAACAGATATTTTTAAATATTTTTCTTTTTTTCCTTGCTACATTCCTACAATGTTGCTGCTCTATATCGTCAACATCACATTATGGCTTTACTGTCTATTCCAAGAAATGCCAGCTCCATATGATCTCTTATTCTCTCTCGCTGATATCTCTCCTCTTTTCTCTCACTCCCTCATTTTCTTTTCTCTTTGGTTTTATTGAACGGCATTATTAGTTTTATACTACAGTGGGAGAAAGACAATTTGACAATACTCATCTATCGCAGAGCCCAGGCCAACATGCTTTTTTCCCTCCTCTTTCCCCAACGAGGAACAGTTAATAAAAGCTCAACAGCTCTAAAAGCAATCGATTCAGAAACGGTGTGGTGCAATTACCAGCCCGGATGGCGGCAAAGACTTCCAGTAAGATAAAAGGGAAGACAAATACATTCTCTGCAGTGGGACCGGCTTATGTTGCACAGGCAGGTCCCTAGTTACCAAACAGGCGCCACATGTGTGTGAGAGGAAGTGAGCTGCTGGACAGCAAGGGACCAGAGAGATTTTCCTCTAAGAGTTCAGTGGATGGTGGACAGGCAGATTGCTCCAAGATAATGACACCCAGTGAATTTTGTAGGGGACCTGTGACCTCTTGCTATATTCTTGTTTCCTTACAGGATTCCCATACACAACCCCACCCCAACACCTTGCCTTGGTATGGAATATTTGTTGCAATCGATAACAGTACTTTTTGTAATTGTACTTTTTTTTAACTGTAGATACCTTTGTTACAATTGATGAAAGATTATTAAAACAGTACTATTAACTACTGTTCATAGTTACATTAGGTGTAATTTTTTCCATATACTACCCTATTATTAGCACCTTGTATTAGTGTTGTACATTTGTTATAATTCAAGAAAGAACATTCTTATACTGCTAACTACAGTCTATCATCTAAATAGGGTTCACTGTGTTACACCAGTCCTATGTTTTATCTTTTAATTTTTATTCTAGTTAACATATATGACCTAAAGTTTCCCTTTTTAACCACATTCACTTCTGGAATTCAGTGCTGTTAATTACATTCATGATATTGTGCTATCACCACCATCCATTTCCAAAACTTTACAACCTACCTAAATAGAAATTCTGCACAAATTAAGCATCAACTCCCCATTCTCTAAGCCTAGTCTAGCCCTGGTAACCTATATTCTAGATTCTAACTCTGAGTTTACTTATTATTACAATAAGTTCATATCAGTGAGATCATATAATATTGGCCCTTTTGTGTCTGGCTTATTTCACTCAGCATAATATCTTCAAGGTTCATCTACATTGTCACATGCATCAGGACTTCACTCCTTTTCTGGCTGAGTAATATTCCATTGTATGTATATACCACATTTTATTTATCGATTCATCAGTTGATAGACACTTGGGTTACTTCCATCTTTTGGCAACTGTGTATAATGTCACTATGAACATGGGTGTGCAAATATCTGTTTGAGTGCCTACTTTCAATTCTTCTGGGTATGTTTAACTAGTGGCAGGATCACCAGGTCATATGGTAATTCTATACTTAGCTTTCAGAGGAACTTCCAAACTGTTTTCCAAAGCAGCTGCACCATTTTATGTTTCCATCAGCAATAAATAAATTTCCCTATTTCTCCACATCCTCTCCAACACCTGTAGATTTCTTTCTTTTTTTTTTTAAATAGCTGTTATTCTAGTGGATATGAAATGATATCTCATTGTGGTTTTGATTTGCATTTCCCTGATAGCTAGTGATATTAAGCATCTTTTCATGTGCTTTTTAGCCATTTGTATATTCTCTTAGAGAAGTGTCTATTCAAGTCTTTTGCCCATATTTTAATATGGTTGTCTCTTTATTGTTGTGTTGTAGGATTTCTTTATCTATTCTGGATATTAAACCCTATGGGATATACGGTTTCCAAATATTTTCTCCTATTGAGTAGGTTGTCTTTACACTTTCATGACAAAGTCCTTTGAGCTGCAAAAGTTTTTAATTTTGAGGCTGCCCTATTTATCTATTTTTTCATTCATTGCTTGTGCTTTGGGGGTAAAGCCTAAGAAACCATTGCCTAGAACAAGATCCTGAAGGTGCTTCCCTACATTTTCTTCTAGGACTTTTTGTGTTCCTGGTTCTTATATTTAGGCCTTTGGTCCATTTTGAGATGATTTTTGTGAGATAGGGGTCCTCTTTCATTCTTTTGCGTAAGGATATCCAGTTCTCCCAGCAACATTTGTGGAAGAAACTATTTTTCCCCATTGAGTATTGTCAAAAATCAGTTGTCCATAGATGTGAGGGTCTATTTCTGAACTCTCAGTTCAATTCCATTGGTCAGTATATCTATCCTTGTGCCAGACCTAAGCTGTTTTGACCACTGTAGCTTTACAGTATGTATTAAAGTGAGGAAGTGGGAGTCTTCCAACTTCGTTCTCCTTTTTCAAGATGTTTTTGGCTATTCAGGGCCCCTTACCCTTCCAAATAAATCTGATAATTGACTTTTCCATTTCTACAAAGTAGGGTGTTGGACATTTGGTTGGTATTGCATTGGATCTGTAAATTGTTTTGGGTAGAACTGACATATCAACAATATTTAGTCTTCTAATCCATGAACACAGAATGTTTTTCCATTTTTTTTTACGTCTTCTTTGATTTCTTTTAGAAAAGTTTTGTATTTTTTTATACAAGTCCTTTAAACCTTTAATTAAATTTATTTCTAGATATTTGATTCTTTTAGTTGCTACTGTAAATGGACTTTTTTTCCTGATTTCCTCCTCATATTGCTCAATGCTAGTGTAGAGAAACACTACTGTTTTTGCATGTTAATCTTATACTCTATGATTTTGCTGAATTCATTTATTAGTTCTAATAGCTTTGTTGTAGATTTTTCAGGACTTTCTATATATATATATATAGGATCATGTCACCTGAAATAGTGAAAGTTTTACTTCTTCCTTTCCAATTTGGATGTTTTTTTTTTATTTCTTTTTCTTGCCTAACTGCTCTGGCTAGAATTTCCAGCACAACACTGAATAACAGTGATGACAGTGGACATCCTTGCCTTGTTCCAGATTTTAGAGGGAAAGCTTTCAGTTTTTCACCATCAAGTATGATGTTGGCTGTGGGGTTTTCATATGAACCCTTTATCATGCTGAGGAAGTTGCCTTCTACTGCTATTTTTCTAAGTGTTTTTCTTAAGAAAGGGTAATAGATTTTGTCAAACACCTTTTCTGCATCAGTGGAGGTGAAGATATGTTTTTTCCCTCTGTTTCATTAATGTGGTGCATTACATTAATTGATTTTCTTACGTTGAACCACCCTTGCATACACGGGATAAATCTCACTTGATCATGGAGGATAATTCTTTTAATGTGCTATTGAACTTGTTTTCCTACTATTTTGTTGAGGATATTTGCATCTATACTCATAAGAGATACTGGTCTGTGATTTTCTTTTCATGTAGTATTTTTGTCTGGCTTTGCTATTAGGGTGATATTGGCCTCATGGAGTGATTTAGGTAGTGTTCCTTCCTCTTTAAATTTTTGGAAGAGTTTGAGAATGACTGTTACTAATTCTTTTTGGAATGATTAGTAGAATTTTCCTGTGAAGCCATCTGTTCCTGAGCTTTCTCTGTTGGGAGGTTTTTGATGACTCATTCAATCTCTTTACTTGAAATTGGTCTGTTGAGGTCTTTTGTTTCATCCTATTTGCATCTTTTGGTCTAAGAAGAGTCTCTTGTAAACATATAATTGGATCATGCTTTTTTTTAATCCATTCTGTCAACCTGTGTCTTTTGATTGGGGAGTTTAACTTATTAACATTCAGCATTATTACCAAATAGGTAGCTCTTTCTTCAGTCATTTTGTCCTTTGGTTTTTATATATGTCTTATATTTCTGTCTCTCTTTTCCTTTATTGCAGCCTCTTTTTCTGTATAGTTGACTTTTTGTGATGTAGCTGATTGATACCTTTCTCATTTCTATTTTGTTATATTCTTAAAATACTTTCTTTGTGGTTACCTGATGTTTATATTGCAAAGCTTACATCTATAACCTAATAATTTGAAATTATTCCGACTTCACTTCAATAGCATACACATTTTCTGAGTCTTCATTCATTCACACTACTACAAAGCCACTTGCTCCTGTCTTTTCCTTTCAATCTGCAGATCTCCCTTTAGTAATTCTTACATGGCAGGTCTTTTGTTGATGAACTCTCTCAGTTTCTGTTTATCTGTGAATGTTTTAATCTCTCCCTCATTTTTGAAGGACAGTTTTGTCAGATAAAGAATTTGGGGCTGCCAGTTTTTCTCTTTCGGTACCTTAACTGTATCGCACCATTGCCTCCTTGCCTCCATGGTTCTTATGATAAATTGGCACTTATTCTTACTGAGGATTGCTAGCATATGATGAATCACTTTCAGAATTCTCTATCTTTGGCATTTGACATTCTGATTAGTATGTGTCTCAGAGTAGGTCTATTAGGATTTTTCTGTTTGGGGTATGTTCACTTCAGGGACATATATATTTATGTCTTTCATAATATCCTTTTTTATCTCTTCTCCTTCTGGGACATCCACGATGCATATATTTGTGAACTCTGTGCTGTTACTCAAATCCCTGAGACTGTTCAACTTTTTTTTCTATCCTTTTCTTTATCTGTTCTTCTGACTGTGTGATTTCTATTGCTCTGTCTTCTAGTTCACTGATTCTTTCTTCTGCCTGTTTAAATCTGCTATTGTATACCTGTAGGGTACTTTTAATTTCTATTATTTTGTTTCATCTCCATGATATTTGTTATGTTTTGTTTTATACTTTCTAATTCTTTTTTATGTTTACAAATTGTTTTCTTAATACACTTTATCTCTTTATGCATACTTTCCTTCATCTCCTTGAATTGATTTAGGAGATTTGTTTGAACACCTTTGATTAGTTGTTCCAAATTCTGCATCTCCTCTGAAGTTTTAATTTATTCCCTTGACTGAGCCATATCTTCTTTTTTCTTGGTATGGTTTGTAATTTTTTGCTGATATCTAGGCATCTGATTATTTTGATGAGTTAACTCTGAAGGTCAGTTTCTTCCTCTTGTCTAGGGTTTTATTGTTTATTAACTTTGTGTTGAGACTCTTTTTTGATGCTTTGTCCAACTTATTCTGGACCTTTGGAATAGCCCAAGATTAACTGATCAGATTTTATCAGCTCTTCTTCATCTGATTCTTGCCCTGGATACACAGTGCAATTTTTAGGACTGGACTTTTCATGTAATTGTTTCACCTCCAGGAGAAAGCTTCCTTTCCTCTGTTCCTTCTCTGGGAATTTTGATCTGTTCTGTTTGTTTTTGTGCAGAACTTTCTCCCCAGCTCCTATGATTTGTTCAAATTCTCTCCTTCACTCACTGGCTCATTTTGCTTATATTTTTCAGTTCTGGCACCCTCCTGTCTTACAGCAGTTCAGTTTAATCCCCACTCTCACCCCACCCCCCCCTTTTTTTTCTCTGTGAGGCTTTTCTGTCTCCAGTTTCTTTTCCATTAGGGTATCTCAGGGAGCCAGATGGAGTCAGTACAGAAAGGTGGGTGACTCCAGAAATGTTTGTTTTGCATTTATGTAGTCTCATTGACAGAAAATGGATTGAGTGAGTGCACCACTTTGCAGCCACTTCTACTGTGGTCTCTGCCCTCCCCCATGGGTGGGGGTCCTTTTGTATAAAGCAGCTTGTATTCTATCCTGGGTCTCTGAGGACTTGGGTCCCTGTGCCTGGATATGCACGGGGTTCTAAGTCACTATGATGAGTTCCTCTGTAGTCTGTTTCCCCAGTGGGAGGGACCTGTACTGCTTCCTTGTGGCATCTCCCAAGCTTCACAGGACTGAGTGAGGGGGAGGGAAGTGGACCAGCCAGTTGGGACAGAAGTTTCCTGTCTGATAGTTTTCTCTGTCTTTGATTTGGCATTCATGGAGTTATTTTACATTCTCCACTGTCCTCCAGAGTTGTAGGCAGGTGAGATTTATCCTTTTATTTGCTAAATCTCTGGGGAAGTTTTTCAGGGGATGTCTTAGATAATCATGTTGATGATGTCACCCAGAGATCATATCTTGATATTGAGTGGCCCAATGTTAAAGACATCCCTAGAAAATTCACTGGACTTTACCAATATAAACTTTTCTGCTGTCAATAGTAAGAACCAAATTTCAAACCACCAGGTTGGAAGAAAGATTGAATTACATTTCTATTCAACTTATAAAAAGTGATATTATAAAATTGTCACATGAAAAGGCATTCAAAGAGTACATAAGTAATATGGTAATGAAAGAGTTACAGAAGTGTCAAGTAATTAATAAATAATAGTATGTTTTTATGCATTTTTGTGATGTTTGTCAGCTTTTTGAAATTTGTAATTTTTATTATTTTTTCATAAATTAATAGTCACTTTTATATTTAATTTTCAATTCTATTTCTTAATGATGTCTATTTCACACACACACACACAAAGACACACACACATGCACATAGGCACACATTGTACAAGCTTCAGGCCCCATATAGCCTGGATCTTCCCCAGTCCCTCTTGCTTATTAGCCCTATCCTTAGGAGAATCACTGCCTTTCCCTTAAGCATTATTCCTCTCTCTCACTTTCAGGAACGCCAACTGGTCTGGAAGTTGCCAGCATGAACCCTGGCTTAGTTCATACAATGACCCACTGAGTTCAAAACAGGTATAAAGTTAAAAAAAAAACAAAAATCTATCAAGCTGCTATTTCCATACAAAGCTTTACAAACTATTGGTAATATGAACGTTGACTTGAAAAGCAGTATTTCTCAAAGTGTATTCAAGTTTGCTAATTATGTGGGATGCCAATAGGTTTTCATGTATAATGATTTCTTGGAACCCATGGGTTTGAGAACTACTGGGTTAAACAGAGGTGGGTAGGGGGCAAGTTTCTTTGCTGCAGGGATTTTCAGACTCTTTAATATGTTAAATGGCTTGAAGGACACCCAAGAGAAAGCATACAGTGTTCAGTATTTCCAAATTATATTTGACCATGATTTTTCTCTTTTCTGGAAAAAGGAATCATTTTTATTGGAACACCTTACTGTAAGGAGAAAGGGTACAGACCTGAGAGTCAGAGTTCCCAGGTTCTTGCACACTGGTATAAGTTTTACTACCAATTTCAAGACCTCAGGAATATTAGTATAGCACTTAACGTAGTACAATGAAGTTACATGGATTTTTTTCCTTTAGATTGTGAACTCATCCCAGGCAATGGATATGACTTCAGTTCACTAAACACATATTTGTTGTTTATTGTACCATATACTAGGGACATAACACAGTCAAATAGAGAAGATAATAAGTAGAACAATGTGGGATATAAGTTTTTGAAAACCAATATGAGAGAGTAATCATTGTGTTTGCAGAGGGAGGTAAGGGGGAGTTAGGACAACCAAAGAGAGGAGGTGAAACTTGGGTGGGCTTTCAAGATGGAATGGGAGTAGGTGAGTGAGTCAAGAGGAGTAAAGGTGGTGTTTCTCAGGGACAGAGAACAAGATGAACAGGGGCATGGGGTTACATAGGTGTTTTATAAACATCCATAGGCCATGTTCCTAACATGAAGACCAAAACATAATAGATGTTCAGAAATGTTTGCCAAACTGAGTCATTTCATCTACCATCCATTCAGTAAGCATATCCTTTACGCAGTTTCCTCTTTTATATAATGGTGATTATGCCTGACCATGCTTGCCTCACATGGAATAATAAGTACAAAATGTCACTCAGAAAATGAATGTGCTAAAGAAATGGAAGGTTCTGGTCATGCTTACAGATAGCGACTTTAACTTTAGATGCTGCAAAATGACCCACCCTCCCAATAAAATTCTGTAAAGGCCAAGCATTTTTCTCTACTCCTCCCACTGTGGTCTGTGGGAGATAATGCATTAATGTTCCCAGTCCACCCACAGTCTCCTGCTGAAGAGAAGGCCTGTGTTCAGTTCTGGATCATCTCCATTGAGATTTGGCTGAAAAGTAAAGACACAAACAGCCATTGATAGCAGTACAAGAAGACAGAGGTGATACATTTCTAGCATTATTTTAGTGGAGCAATTTGGCTGGAAAACTCTCTAGAGATAAACTGAGAAATTATGGTCAGCAAACAAAGCAAGCTGGCAAAATAGAAATATGTAATGTGGAATCCAAAAGTGCATTGTCCCAAGCATCAGTGAAATGCGCTTTTGGCTTTTAGTTGAAGTAAAGAGAAACATAATTCGGGAATATACCATGCCTTTGAACATGCTGTTCCCTCTGCCTAGAATGTGTCCTCCTTCTCTTCCCTCTAGCAAACTCCTATACATCCTACATCACCCAGTTCAGACCTCACTGCCTATGAGAAACCTTTACTGCATCTAGCAAGCAGAGCAGGTGATTCTGTTCTCCAAGTGTCCTAAATGTCTTAATCTCCTAGACCTGCTGTAACAAAGTACCACAAACTGGGTGGCTTAAAAAACAAAATCAAAAACAGAAATTCATTGTCTCAACGTTCTGGAGGCTAGAAGTCTAAAATAAAGTTGTCAGCAGGGCCATGCTTTCTTTATATCTGTACAGAATAATCTGTTCCATGCCTCTCTCCTGGCTTCTGGGCGTGGTTTCCTGGCAGTCCATGGCATTCTCTGCCTCAGTTGTCACACAGCATTCTCCCCTCTGCCTGTCTGTGTCCAAATTTCCTCTTCTTTCAAGGACATCAGTCATCTTGGATTAAGGGCCCACCCTACTCCCAAATTACCTCATTTTTATTTTCCTTATTCCATCTGTAAGGACCCTATTTCCAAATAAGGTCACATTCTGAGGTACCGGGGATTAGGAATTTATCTTTTTAGGGGACTAAATTCAATCTTTAACACTCAGGGAAGTATATAGATCATTATTATACCAGAATAAACTTATTTCTGTGACTTTAGCCAATACTTAGATTCTGAGGACTCCAGGCCAAACACCATACTTCCGTATTCCCTGCCTCTGGTACACTTCTCACCACCTACATAAACTCTCCATGAAAAGTACCAGCTATTAATATTACTTTACAGGATTATATACAAAATATACAAAAACCACCTGAATTCCTGACATTGTGCTTGTTCAATAAATTCAACCACACCATGGTCTTCCATTCCCCAAATTCCATCTCCAACCAAGTAATTTGGTTTATTTCACTGGTCTTTGAAACATAATACTTTTGACTGCAATGCCCTCTATTCTCTCTCCACCCATTCAAATCTCAGCACTGCTCAACGCCCCACTCAGACCCACTTCCTCCGTGAAGACCTCCCTGGCCATAGCAGAACTTACTGAGGGTTTTCTCCAGTGAACATATAAAACACTGTGATGAGATTCACTGGTTATGACTGTCAACGGGAACTGAATTTTCCACTCCTGGCACCCCAATATTTTGCAGCACATACTTTCACATTTAAGATAATTGATAGTCTTCCTTTATTCATGCCAATCAGTCAGGACACGGAAACTGCAACCAAATAAACTCCTTGAGGAAGGAGAGAGTGCTGGGTACATCATTATATTTCTCATAAAAATAAGCCTGGGGAGCTAGGAATATGTTCTACTTTTCCTGTTCCCAGAATAGTCTAAATGAGAATGACGTAAACCCTTTCTATACGAGGCCTTAAGCCCAGCCTAACCCCTAGAAATCTCCTGATACACTCTCATGCTGGGAAATGGGCACCAAGGGACGCTGTGTGCCTCTTCCACAGAAGAAGAGTGCTTATGGCTTCTTCCACTTTCTCATTGGGATGGTTAACGTTTGACAGTTGCTATTTCTCTTGCACCCATGTGGCACACTAATGAGCATCCACTGCTGGCTAATTCCCCAGATGACTTTTAACTCCCCTCTATAGAGTTAAATAAACAAATAGAATAGAACAAACAAATACAAGCAGAAGCCATATATATATATATATATACATATATATATATATATAGTCTTACCTTGAATTGCTTGAGGAAATGCCTAGCTGTCCCAACAAGAAAGAACTGGGTATTTGGATTATGACGAATCCAACAGGGAACTAAACACACCATGAGTATTTGGCAGAGAATTAATAGAGTAGATGATGTGTTTCAGCAACCCTGGTTTCCACTTTAGGCGTTTTCCATGCCAATCGCAGCGCCTCTTCCCTGTCCTGCTTCCTGCCCTCCCCTCCCGCCGTCTGTGCACCACCTGCATCCCATCAAGCACCCTCAGGAGTCTTTGGCTCACTGAACAGCCCCCTCTGTGGTTTATTTGGAGTTTCCTTTCTAAATTATTTCCCAGCTTCCAACATTTTGGATCAAACCTCTTCCACGATCATCCCTTCTTCCGAAACCAGTAATTTACCTCAAAATACAGGTGATTTGCATCGAAACTGACCTTTCCTGGGTTTCATTTCCTGAAAGCCTTGCACTCAGCTAGGATACAGGTGATCCCTTCAGCACAAGTTAAGCCATCGGACCTCCCATTCATTAACAAGGATTTTCCATACACTATGCTAGGTATTAATAAAACAACGATTAACAGGACACAGTGAAACTTGAAGCATCTTTAATGGTTCTGTCCAGGTAGTTAACGAATGAGCAAGGAGGGGACTCTGGTATGAAGACAATCAATCAAGCTACTAACCTGGATGGATAGCTGTCAGCTCTATTTTAAACTAAGCCTAAAATCCAGGGCTTGCTGGCTGGCTTCTTGGCTTCTTTGCAGATAACAAACACCTGTGCTAGCTTTATGGGCTACCTGTCAATCTCTGACACCATTTATACATGTCTCCCTGGATCCCAGTCATCACATGGGTGTGTGCAGGTAGCTATGGCAGGGCGGAGGTAGGCGTGGGTGGGATAGGGCTGGAAGGGGAAGAAAACTAAACAGCTACTCAAGGAAAAAGCTGTTTTCGAGTCTTGGCAGTCAGATGGAGCTGCATCTCAGTCCAGGCTGAACAATCTACCAATTCTGAAAGTTTGGGCTGTTTACTCAACCTCCCTGAGACTTTATTTTTTTCTTTTTCATAAGAGAAGTTGACAATACTGATCAACTCATATTCAAGCAAACATTTTAACCCTTTTTTCTATAATCACATTCATGCCTCTTAACAACCCTCTTAGCCACTATGCTTCATTTTATAGAGAAAAATGAAGCTCAGAGGGGTTAATTGCCTAAATTCACACAGCTAGTAAGTGTTGAGCCTACTCTTTGCAGGATTCCAGGCTGCTGCTTACTGTAACCTGCAGAAGCCCTGCCTTACAGGGTTGCAGTGAAGAGTACTTTAAATATCATATGCAGAATAGCTATATCAGTGCCTAGGACATAACAGGTACCCAGCAGAGTTTAGTTCCTTTCCCTTTCCTTCACTCTATAGTCAGTGTATTTCACTATTTTAATTCACTGGGGGAAATTTTTTTAAAGAAAAGGTATTTGGAATAAATGCACTAAGACATTCTTTAGCTGAAAGAAAAAATGTTTGGTCTGGCCATTTCTTAACGCACTCATTGGAGGAAAATGGAACCCTGCACAAAGGGCTGCAAGGCTCTCAAGTAACTGGGAATATCTGGGCTGAGGAGGGAGTGCAGTGGAAACCAGGTGTGTCACCTGGGTATTGCAGGAAAGTAGACAGTCGTTGTCTCCTGGTACTATAGCTCCCTCTGAAATTGGATCCCAACAATGCACTGGTGCATTTTTTATGAGCTGTGCACTCAGCCATGCCCAGAAACACTAGAAGCTTCCCCAGGGATATATTAGCAAAACAACTCATCTCTACCCTGCACCTCCCAGCGTTTGGTGACCCCCTTCCTCCCCAAGCTTTGGGTTTCACCAAGAGCGGCTGCATTCAAAGCCTGTCCCTCCCCGAGGCCCTGGGGCCCAGCAAACAGATGGTGTTCCTGCCAGTCAGAATGAAGACGGACAGCTCCCCAGCTCCAACTGCAGCCCACATTCCTCTAGTCCTTTTAGAGATGGAAACTTACTCTGATGTGTTAAGAAATAAACATCCTGATCATTTAAAGAAAGATAGAGGGAAATGGAAAAAGCATTCAGAGAAATGGTGATAGAGTAATAATAGCCAAAAATGCATTTTCCACCAAATCCACTAACTGCTGCTTTTCCTGGTTCAAGTGGGAGACCAAATCCTCCCCCACTAGACAATTTGGATTTGCTTTTCTTACTATTTCCATGCTGTTTGGGGTAAAAAAAAAAAAAAGATTTGTAAACCCTGACTTGCACTGCCCTTTTCCCTCTCTCAAAGATGGTCCCAATTCTGAGCAGGTTAGTGGGGCAGGAAGGGTTTATGTGTATGTATGTATGTGCATGTGTATGTATATGTATATGTATGTGCACATGCATATGTATATATGCACAAGATATATGTGTATATGTATATATGTATATGCACATCCATATGTACGTGTGTACATGATTTATGTGTATATGTATATGTGTGTGTGTGTGTGTTGAGAGAGGATGGTGGTGAATGAAGTAATATTTATTAAGCACCTAAGAAGTTCCATGCACTGTTCTAAGAGGTTCAATTGAGTCTTTTCTTAACAATCCTGGGAGGAAGCTATTGTTGAGCCCATTTTACAGTTGTGAAAAGCAAAGACTCAGAATGCAAGCAATTTCTTCAAAGTCACAAGCTAGTGAATTCCTGAACTAGGACTTTAACCCAAGTCTGACTCATTCTAATGCCCAGGCAAGGGGTCTGCTCCAGAAAGTCTTTGGCTCTAAATCAATCTCTGGAATGGGGACTGGTGGTTATGCATTTTTTTCCTTAAAAAACAAAACAACAAGAAATAAAAATTTGCATTTGCTTACTTTTCTCTGGGCGCTGTTTTAAGAACTTGGAGAAATAAAATTCATTAAGTTCTTAGAACAATACTATAAGAGAGGTATGATTATTCTTTAATTTAGAGTTGAGGAAGTTAATGTAAAACAGATTAAGCAACTTGACCAAAGTCACATAGCCAGCAGTGCCCTTGTTAGGGGCCCCTTTTGCAGATGAGTCAATTTCATACACTCTTGCACTTTTTGAGACTTGCCAGCATCTTCCCTCCTCGAGTAGCCTTTCTGACTCTGACTTCTGACCTCCCTGCCTTTTAGCCACACTCCCAGGCCAGGAACCCTCTGGACTACCCTGACAGGTGGCTATCCAACTAGTTTTCAATTTTATTGAAAAATAATTGCCAATACCTCTTCTTCACTGTGTGGAAGACACATTTCTCAAAAATTAGACATGGTCCCTGCACATGTTGAGTTTACAGTTTAATGGAACATACAGATGAGTGAAGAGGCAATGACAAGATACTGGAATAGAGTGCTATGGGGGCACAGAGGAGACAGACCTGAACCGAAAGAGGAATGAAATGTAATTCCTGGAATAGCAACTTTCTTTGTGATGTTCTCAAGAACAAACGTTAACTTTCAACCCAAGTTTAAAATAAACCATTTGAGATGTAGCCTGTAAGAAGTCAGGGTGTCATGGAGTAATTTGGTGGTGCTGATGTACCGTCATCCCAAACCATCTAGCCACAGACAGACATGTGCCCTGTTACAAGTAGTTTTGTCTCAGACACTGGATGGACCATATAGTACATCAGAAGACCTAAGAGGCCAAACAGGAATTTGGGGGCTCTGCTGGTCTTCTGAATAGATCCATAATGTTGTCCACACCACTTTTTCTTCATTAAAAAACCTATATCGGACATATGGTTTCCAAATATTTTCTCCCATTGTGTAGGTTGTCATTTTATTTCCATGATACGGTCCTTCGATACACAAAAGTTTTGAATTTTTATGAAGTCCATTTATCTATTGTTTTTTCTTTTCTTGCTTGTGATTTGGGTATAAAGTTTAAGAAACCATTGCCTGCCCCAAGGTCCTGAAGGTGCTTTGCTACATTTTCTTGTAGGAGTTTGATAGTCCTGACTCTTCTATGTAGGTCTTTGATCCAAATTGAATTAAGTACTGCATATGGTATGAGGTAGGGGTCCTCCTTTTCCTTTGAAAATGAAAGCCAGTTTTCCCAGCACCATTTGTTGAAGAGACTATTCTTTTCAACTGAGCAGTCCTTGACCCCTTGTAAAAAAAAAAACAGCTGGCCATAAATGTGAGGGTTGGTTTCAGAGCTCTCAGTTCGATTCCTTTGCGCTATATGTCTGCCTTTGTGCCAGTACCATGCTGTGTTTATTGCTGTGGCTAGTAAGTTTTAAGATCAGGAAGTAGGAGCCCTCCAAATTCATTCTTCATTTTCAAGATGGCTTTGTCTATTTAGGAACCCTTGCCTTCCATATAAATTCAATGATCGGCTTTTCCATTTCTGCAAAGAAGGTTGTTGGAACTTTGATTGGGAAAGAATGGAGGGTGGGCACTGTCAATCACTGCACTGAGAGAGCAATTCACTAGTCTTTATTGGAATTTACCAGCCTCTTCCTCCCACTCTTACCTGGATGCTGCACAGTGTTCTACTATCTTCTGGACTTTCAAAATAATTGTTTCAGGCAGTCCCTACCTGTTTAGTAGTTGTTCTGGTAGAAGGATTGAACATTGGTGCTACCTACTCTGCCATCTTCCTTTATCATGTCCTTTTTTTTTTTAATCTGCAGATTTTATTGAGATATATTCACATATCATATATTCATCCAAAGTATACGATGTCTCAAAACAGCATCACTTAGTTGTGCAACCATTATCACACTCAATGTTAGACCATTTTTATCACTTCAAAAAGAAAAATATCAGCTATACACAAAAAAGAAAACTCAAAATACCCTATATCCATTGTCCCCTCCCTCCCATTATAGAACCCTAGTATTAGTGTGGTACACCTGCTAATGTTGATGAAAGAATATTAAGTCATTACTGTTAACTATAGTCCATAGTTTGCAATAGGTAATTTTTCCCCATATATCACTCTATTAACTCTTTGTACAAGTGTAGTACATTTGTAATAGTTTATGCAGGAGCTTATTTATATTTGTCATGTCAATCAGTGACATACATGACTCTAACCAACCCCTTTCAACCAAATTCACCCACAATATGGCACTGTTACTCGTAATCCCAATAATGAGCTACCATCACCTCTATCCATCCCCAAACATTTAAGTTCAAACTTGTTAACAATTCTCTACAAATTAGGTAACTGCTCCACCTTGTCTAGCTTCTGTCTATTTCTAGGAACCTTATATTCCACGTTTTAAGACTCTGAGTTTACATATTCTAGCTAGTTCATATGAACGAAATCATACACTATCTGTCCTTTCATGTCTGACTTATTTCACTCAGCATTTGCCATGTCCTTTTTTGTACACTATCTCATTATATCTATACAAATTTTATATGGTAGGTGCTCCTAAATCCATTTCCACAGACATGGAAACAGGATTAAGAACTTAGACACTGCCAAACGTTCACACAGTTAGTAAGTAGACAACTTTAGTGGATTCTAAGTCTAGCCCTCTTTCCATTATGTCAAAGCTGCTTCTCTTTGGAATCTCCCAGAGAGAATCTTCGTTTTAAGTTAGCTGACTCCTTTGTTTTTTTAAGATGCACCTACTCCAGATGAGTGAGCTAGGGGACTGGAAACAATGCACTAACACAGCTGCATCGCCCACCCATGATTTACAGAACATTAAAAGGGGAAAACATCGAATCCACAGAGAACTCCTCATCACCCCCCTGGTAAAAAGTTGCTTTTACGCTTGCTTATACATGGCACTTTTTCTAAGCATTGATCAATCCTAGGAGGGGATTAAAGTCAGCATAGAAGAACACTTAGAGTCAAAACTATCTTTGAAAATCTCCTACATGGTCCACTGAATACATTCCACTCTCATTACTCAGTAAGAATATAGGTGCTTTGCCTCTGGCAGACATGTCTCCGTAACTTTGGTTGAGCACCAGATGAAGCTATTTGCTTGTGATTAGGGACCAAGTTGCATGAAAAAAAAAATTACTTTATCTTTAAGCACTGGAATTATACTCAACCCAAGGAGGAGAGGTGCTCATGACTTGTGAGACCCGAAGGAATGTAGAAATTGAGGGCTTGGCAGATTTAAGCCTCCCATTCATTCTGACTCCCAGGCATAAACTGATTGCAGGAAATGGTGGCTCAGATGCCACATTATTCAATTTTTCTTGGGGGTTCTCTCACTAGCACTCCCTCTCCCACCCTCTTCTCACACCTCTTCCACTGCATGGTTGAGGTAGCATAAATCAAAAGCACATATGCTCTAATTCCACTGTGTTTACCTGAAGAGAGTTTACATGCAATGCAAATCCAAAATGATAGGTCACTGAAGATTCTTTTCAATTAGCTCCGGAAGGCATGTGTTGAGTACATATTGCTTTTTGAGTCTTCGGGTGCATCTGTTGTTCGGGAATTTGTAAGTCTTCCAATAAATCAATGATCTTTGCTGTAAATGCCATCCAGCTCCTCCACTTCCTCAGCAGTTCCTTCCTCACTGTCTTCATGAATCCTATCACCAATGAGCACCAGACTATTATAGAACTGACCTCTGCTTATGCTTGCTGGTTCCTAAATTCCCCTCCAAGAGACTGCGGATGAGGAAACAATAGTTTGTCTTCTCTTTCAAGCTTAAAAGTCGCCTCATTTAATCAACAAAGAAAAGAATTATGTCAATATAATGAAACAGGATTTGGCTTGCTAATTAACTGAATTTAAATTCTTTAATATTTATTCAGCTGACTGTGTCTAAGTGCATGCGGTTTTAGCAGCATTGTTGCTATTTGAAGGTACATTCCTAGAAACCGCACATAATGTAAATCCTTCATTTTATATAATGTTAAGAGAAGACCTATGCAATAATACAGTAGAGTTCATGGCATGGTGGTACCTTCAGAAAAAGATCATTGCAGGATTTTTCCACCACAGGATCTTTACAAGAGCACCCAGTTTTAAGAAATAAAAGGTTACTTAATCTCTCATGGATCCAAATAGGATGTTTGGAGAGCTTGCGTAATTTTTTTCAACAATTGGAGTGGAGGGTGGTTACTGACACAGTGTTTTCTACAGCCTTGCACAGGGCTTGGTCCACAGGAGAGGCTAAACTAATGTTTGCTGAATGTATAGATGGGAATTGGATCATTAAATGGGAAGTTGGGAAATTAGGGGATTACTTGATCAATATTTGATTTCTGGCTGTAGCCAGAGCAACTTTTCCTGGTAGTTCTACACTGCTGTTTCATTCAGGCTTGACTGCAATGAATGCCCATGTTGCTGAGTGCCCTCATTCTTTTCCCTGTCTGAGTCTGCTCCTTTCCCCACGACAGAAGTAAATGAGCTCCAGCCTTTTAAGAGTGAATAATAAACACTCAGCCTGTCAGGCTTCAGCTGGGGGTATCGACGGGAAATGGCTTGATGAATAGTCCTTGCTTGAGTGATAAACTTGTATATCAGAAAGTAAATCTAGTGGAAAAGAAAATCTATCTACCTCTTGCACTAGCAGTTGGGAGACTTATATTGACAGTAAGTATTCATTTTCTTAATTCTGAGTAACTTTGCGTCTTCTTTCTTGGTATAGCCTTTTTTCCCCCACCCTCCACCAACCTGCCAAATGGCAGTATTACTTATTTATCAGCAAGGACAATAACACCATCTTGCATTTACAAATCATCTTCTTCATCTTTGAAACTCAAACATCTTACCTATGCTAACACTCAAATCAGACAAATAACATAGGAAAATATTATTTCTTATAAAACTGCAACAGTGAAACACAGAGTTTGATTTCTTCAACTGGGTTTACCCAACAGTATCAAAATGGAACTCCAGATGTCAAGAAATGTCAGTATCACTTATTGTATTTCCACAATGTATCTGGCACATTATTATTTTTAAGCACAGTGATCATACGAGGAAAGTATTTTCTCCATTTTAGAAGTCAGGAATCTATGGTTCAAAGAAGTTGTGTAACTTGCCTAGAGGTTACACAGCTAGTAAGTGCCAGAGTAGGAACTTAACACGAGTTTGTGTGATAACCAAGCCCATATTTTTGAATATTACACTGCCTCTCCAGGCCAAAGAAAGGTGGTTTTATTGGTGTGGATGAAGACGTCATGAATTGTTTCTGAACATATTTTTATCAACTTACCAGCACTTCCTGAGGTTGAAAAAAATTACACAATCTCTCCAAACAGATATATTGGGAATTGAGGTAGGCAGAATAATGGTCTGAAGACATCCACTTCCTAATGCCTGGAACCTGGGAATAGCATCTTCCATGGCAAAGAGGAACTATGGTTGCAGATGGAGTTAAGGTCACCAATCAGCTGACCTTGAAATAGGGGGAGTAGCCTAGATTATCCAGGTTGGCCCAGTGTAATTATACAAGGGCCCTTGAAAGTGGAGGAGGAAGACTGAAGAGAGAACCAGCGGGATGGCAGCAAGAGAAGGACTCAACCTGAATGTGCTGGCTTTGAAGATGCAGGAAGGGCCAAAAGTCAAGGAAAGCAAGCAGCCTCTAGAAGCTGGAAAAAAACAATGAAATAGAGTCTCTCTTAGAGCCTCCAAAAACGGAATTCAGTCAGCCCTGAAGACACCTTGACATTAGCCCGAGGAAACTGTATTGGACTTTAACCTCGCAACTGTAAGATAATAAATTTGTATTGTTAAGACCCAGAAATTTGTGTTAATCTGGTACAGTAGCAATAGGAAACTAATACAGGAACCAATGGGGGACTTTAAAACAAAGCAAAATAAAAATGAAAACAATAAAGTACACACACACACAAGAAAACAAAACACAACCAAAGCAGGTGCTGCTTTCCAAGGGTGTGCTCTCTTGATGGTCTCCACTGCAGTTCACTGTGGAGGCTTTCTTGGACAGAGGAGAATATGACTCTCTCTAGACCTTAGACATGGGTTCTCTGAGCTTGACCCTTCCCTTAGAGACTACAACAATGGTTCTCAAAATTTAACATGCATTAGAATCACCCGAAGGAATTATTTAAAACACAGATTGCTGGGATCCAAACTCAGAGTTTCTAATTCAACAGGTCTCAGATGAGACTGAAGAATTTGCATTTATAACAAGTTCCCAGGTGATGCTGATGACCAGGGACTAAACTTTGGGAACCACTGGTATAAGTAATGGTTCTTGGGAGGGGAATCTAGGCTATTTGCTTCTTAAAACTGTTGGTTTCAATTTAAAGAATTTTAAAAATCTGCTATTCTTAAAACCAGTGACTTAGAAGAAATTTTTTCCAAAAATTCCACAGCTTTCAAAATTCCACACCTTCCAGGTCCTGGAAGGACACAACTTTGTTTTGGTTTCACCTGTCGATACTCAGTCTCATCCAACAGAAATGGCAATCACATAGTAAGTCACCTGGCTGCCATGTTTTTTTCTCTTCTCCCTATCTTTGACCATTATTAGGAAGAGATCCTGTTAATGAAGGAAACTGAATCACCATACTCTCTGAGGATGCATTCCATACTTGCTTATATGTTACCTTGGTATTTCTTTCTAACTACTCCATGCACAGGAACATAATATTTTCAATGAATTCACAGAGTTTTCAAAGGCAGGGAGCCAGTGCCCTGCTTGCTTTGCATGCATTCTAGTATCTAGTACTGTGCTAATTCTGTAGTCTCTAGTGCTTGTTTAATGACTCAACCACCCCACCATTATTGTGTCCCTTAATTCAGTCATTATCGGGGGCACTGTGGCATTTGAGAACAATTTTTGTTTTCCTTGCCTGTCTTACATTTGTTCTCTACCCTTGGGATGAGATTTATGATGTCCTAAAACTCAAGCCCACAGAGCTTCTCTATAGCTACTAGGAAGCAAAGAAACTAGTCTCCAGTGTACCTTTTGGTGACAGCTCAGCGTAGTTCAAAGTTACAAAATGGCAGCCCACAAGGCAAATCGTTTGCTTTGGCCTGCTTAGTGCTTTAATTAGATGCCAAACATTTTAAATTTGGAGGATTTAACATACATAACAGACTGTTGGCTTCTCTTGAAAAGCTGGCACCTCTAGGCCCACATTGCTACAGGATCATAATTAATGGGCACTGAGTGCCCACTATCACCTGTAGCTGGGGTCTGCACTCTCTAGTGTGCCACCTCACCTGTCTGGCCTCTGGGGACATTTGAGTTTGCAACCTCTGTTTTCAATGTGTGTATTCACCTCTGCATCAGCTCCAAGTTTTTCAAGGTCTAAGTTGGCCTGTGCCAACCATGTTACGCCAAATGCAGCAAAGCCTCCAGCTCCTGCTGTCAGTCACAGCCAACCCAAGCCCAATCACCCCGATACCCAAGGAGCACAGATGGCCTACTGGCACTTCCATGAGGGAAACCACAAGCCTCAGAGTCTGTTAACGCATCCATCTCTCTGTCAGGGAGTTCCAAGTTGAACTTGAACTTGGGGATTGTTGGGAAGCCTCACTGACCAACTATACCCTTGACTTTGATTCCTCCAACAGAACGTCAGGAAGAAAACAGGCTTTGGATCTTATCGTCTAAGACACTGTATGCAATTGTACTTCTTATCAATTTAACAGGATGCTGGGCTATGTGATTAAAGATGCCAAATCCCCATGTTGCAGCTGATCACGTAACGTAACAGATGAAGATGGAGGAAGAGTTTTTTCTTGCTCTGAGCTGGCAATCAGTCGACGCCTTGGAAAATAGCTACTGGCTTGTGTTTGTGATCGATTTCCCAGCGTTCACACGTATGAATGATATCAGCCAAACTTGCTGTTCTGAGCAATTTGCCTGATAAGAGTGTACAGAGCCAGTATCACAGGCTAATTATAAGTTAGAGGAGAAAAATATTTCCTTTCAATGTCCCAATTGTTTCTGTCTTTAATTTTAGGGAGCCCCCTTTCTCCTCGAGGTGAGGTGGGGGATGCTTTCCTTTGTCATTCGTCATTTCCAGGAGCACTATCTAAATCATATTTTCCTTTTTTTCTTGCTGGACTGAAAAAGTCACTCATTTTTTTTTTTTCATCTTTTCTCACAGAGAAGCCTGCTACATAGTTTTGTTGGCTGCCCCTTCTCTATTTCTGCCGTATTTTAAAAAGAGAAAATTTTCACACCGACGGCTGACTCTTCTGAAGGGACTTTAGCCAACAGACTATTTGGAGTTGCTTGTTTGTTTGTTTTCCTTGAAAGAGAACTACATTTTAGTCACTCCTAATATCTAAGTAGATGACGCACTCCAGGGGAAAACAAGGGAGAGGGCTTGGAAAAGGGACTGTGGGGTCTCTCTTCAGAGCAAAGCTTGTTGGGTTAGGCCCTGCAGAGAGACTGAAGGAAATGCTATTACAACTGTGAGATAAAACTGCATGCCAGGCAAGGAGCCTTTCTGTTAGCGTCTCTTGTCTTTAAAATAGATACTGTCGAGTGTGTGCCTCAGCAAATAAATAAAGTCTGGAGAAGGTTGTCCTTTAAGCCTGTGGTTCTGTTTCTCTGGTGAACTCGGACTAATAAGACTCTCCCTCAAATCATCCAACCAAAGCCCAAATCTTACAATGGGTTCTATCTAACACCCTCTAGCTGAAACACTGTGTTGTTCCCAATGGTGTATGTTCTCCCTAGCTGCAGTGAGTAATGAACACAATTTATTCAACTACAGGTGGGTTCCTGTCGGTCTTTGGCTGGAGGCACTAGCAGTTTAATTGTTTTCCAAATGCACGCGCCAATTCCACAATTAAAATTCCCTCAATAGCTTCCCACATCATTCAAGATAAAGCCCACTCTCTGCAGGTACAGGAGGGCCTGTGGGATCTGATCTTGCCTCTTCTTTCTGCCACGTCATGTCACAACTCATTTTACCCTTATCTTTTGTGCATAACAACTTGCCCTGCCCATGCCTAGAAATGTCCCCTCCCCTACTTGTCTTCTTCACTCCTATTGACTTTAAAACTCAGTTCAAACTCCATCTCCCCTGAAGAAGCTTTCTTGGACATCCCCTTGGTCTGATTGATATGTCTTCCCTGTTTTTCCAGAACTTCCCTTTGTCCAGGCTATTTTAACACTGTACTGTAGTACCAGTTCATCTGTTCATGAAATTAACAGGGTGGTGTCTCTTTTAGGGTATATGGCATGCTGTTTTTCTCTTTAGATTTATATGCACAAATGCACAATGCCTAGCACATCATACATATGAGAGGAATGCATGGATGGATGAATGAATGAATGTATGAAAAACAAATTTCTTATGGTCAGAGAGTTTTTCGTTTCTTTACCCTTAAAAATAATCCCTTTTAAGCATCTTTTACCCATGTAGAGATATGGACCATAAAAGAAAAATATAAAATATTTCTGGAAGCCTGGACTGCCTGCTTATATTGATTAAAATAGTAAGGATATAATATAAGCTCTTTATATTTCCCCCATTCCCTCTATACTGCACCCTACCCAGACCCCTAATCATTCCTCCAACCAATGCTTAGAGGTTTTGCCAATTTCTACAGAACTTTGGGAGAAGAAAAGGCAGACCCCAGAAAAGAGCAAGATGCTGAGAGATAAAGAGAGGAATACTTAGGTCTTAGATTCGCACCAGTTTTAAGAACACAGAAACCAGTCAGGAGAATGAGTGTACAGCATACGGAAAAGAGAGGGAATAAATGAACCTGTCTCTTACAGATATCTGCTTTTACTGAGGGGCGTATGATCACAATGGGGAATTTGAGGTAATTCATATAGTCAGCATTATTTTACCTATCTTTTGTCAATCTTCTCTAGTTCTTATGGGTAGCAATAGAAGGGGCAGGTGAGTAACGTGGAACCCAAACAGCAAGGCAAGAATAGTGTGAATGAAACGTGTATCAAGAAAAAAAAAAAAAAAAAACAAGAAAAGATAGTGCCTAGATCATGCTTTTAAAAATACCTATTCTTATATTCACTGCCCTGTCCTAAAAAGATTTAAGGCACCTTGTAGAACAAGCACAAGGAGTCACTTGGATACTGTGTTGCTTTGACCGAATAAAGTTCAGAGAGTCCTTAGAGAGTCAGATTAGAAGAGTGATTAAGAGCAAGGATTCTGGAGCGACTGTTGGGCTTAAAACCTGTCTCTGCCACATTCTAGCTGCATGGTCATGGGTATGTTCTTTAATCTCACAGTGACCCAGCTTCATCAAATGTAAAATGAGGATAATTTTATAGAGTCACTGTGGACAAAATGAATTAATATTTGTTGAGTGCTTGGAAAATATTTGACACATTTGGAATGGAATATGTGTGAGCATTAACAGAATGTACTAGGCAATCTATGTAATGTAATTTCATACTCATTCTGCCCTGTAGGTATTTTTCCACGGAGACACTAATACTCAGAAAACAAATAATCTACCCAGGATCCCAGGATAAAAAAGTGGTCATGGTTGGAAGTGATCCAGGTCCCATTGGCTGTAAAACCAAACCTCTTCCATGATCCCTAGAGGTGAAACCTGAAAGTTTTTGTGAGTTGCAATTGACATAGTCATTAATTAAACAAACTTCAGGTTTTGTATGCACCTTCTACTTCTCCTTCACCATTTTATTCTTCCTTTCTTTTCATATAGAGTCCAATATATAGCACAACTATAGAAAAGATAATAAATGGAACCTATATTTCCCAACTTTTGCTCTCCAAGTTTCAACTCTTTACACAAAACCCTGTGGGGAAGGATGTCACAAAACTAAAACACACTGTCCTCCAAGGAAATACATTGCAGCACAAGCTATTTGTGAGCTTCTGCTCATTTGGAGAGCACAACAGTCCCCATGAGCAGTGGGTGGCTGGGTTGCTTCTATCTCATTCCTTGCATTATCACACCGGGCTTCTCAATAACACTCCAACAGATAACTGATTACGCAATGCCCATCCAGATGTACGTGAAATGCCTTTTTATAGCCTCATTTACTGACACCCTTAACTCAGCAGAGTGAATTTGCATTAGAAGTCTCCATCATGTTCTGGCAAAGCAGAAGCTTCTGTCAGACAGAACTGGTCCTCAACCCTTGGCATGTGTTATGGCCTGAACTGACATGTTCATGTGAATGTGACATGTTCTGTGAATGTGAACTTATTTGTAAATAGGATCTTTGAAGATGTCATTAGTTAGGATGTGACCAAACTGGATTAGGGTGGGCCCTAAACAATCTAACTGCTGTCCTTATAAGAAGAGGAAATTTGGACTAGACAGAGAGACAGGGAGAGAGAGACAAACATGGGACAGAGGCAGAAATTGAGTTATGTCACCAAAGCCAAGAAACTCCATGGATTGCCCATCACCCACCAGAAGCCAGGGGAGAAGCATGGAATGGAATTTCTTCTTTAAGAGGAAGCATGGGCCTGACAACACCTTGATTTGGGACTTCCAGCCTCCAGAAGTATGAAATAATATATTTCTGTTGTTTAAATCAACTAATGTGTGGCACTTGGTTGTAGCAGCCACAGAAAACTAAAACAGGGTCAGTACTTAGCAGATGATTAGTGGCCCTGGGCCTCAGCTTCCTCATGTGATGCTGCCACTTTTCATCACATTATTGCTGTGGGGATTAAAGAAGAGAAAGGATATAAAATGCCTAGTAAATAGATTGTGCTCAATGTGTGACAGATAATAACATAATTTCTTACAGAAAGGTATAATGCCTTCTATTGGAAAAATGAAAAAAATGTTCCCAGGATCAGCTGAGGAGAGAGGAGAAGAAAAAAAGATCCTAAAATTCAGGGAAGAGAATCTTCCATCCTCAAAGCATAAAGGAACAACCTTTTACTCTAGAGGTTTCAATAATGAATTTCTATTTTAATTGACGCTGCAACTGATCCATGCTTTGCACTCAGTACACACTCTCAGTAAAAGCTCTGTGCAGGAAAGAGCTTTTAAATCAGTCAGTGAGAATAATGAACTCCAATTTGCCTTCAACAAGGGCAAAATTACACACGTGCTTTTCACTTCCAGACAATTAATTAATTTGTTTACACGAATGCTTTGCTTTGTTTTATTTCATAATTCTTTCCTCTCCACTTGCCTGATCTCAAGGGTTTATTATTATCTTTTTCAGGTGTGCCTCCAGGGTACAGCGGAGTATAATTTAAGGTGCATTCTTAGCTTCAATGAATTTCAGAACTGGAGATGAAGGAATAAAATTGACCTCAAAAATAGCTCTAGGAGATAGTTTTGACAATTTTCACAGATTTTCATTATATTCTCCCTTTAAAAGTAGGATTACTTGTCAGGGTTTCCCTCTACTATCAATGTGTAGAAAGGGACCAATGCTTATTTCAGGCGTCTGGCCACAAGGAAGATTTATGGTGTGGTGTGGTTTTCAGCAACTTGAACATGCCCTGCAGGATTCCAGATTTTTCATCTTTCTGGTCTTTCGGGACATTTCCTGATTCATTCTCATGCAAATTGTGTTTTTGCCCAAATGATCATTGCAACATTTCCATTATACATTCATATCTCAGGGGTTTTAGCTGCTAAGAAGCCACTCTTGGCAGGCAAGGTCTGTCACTGGTTTTCTCTTTTTCTTTTTACTTTTTCTTTTTTTAATGTTGCCATCTTTTTGATTGATTTGGGGCTCTCCCATAAATCTGTGATTTTGAACTCTGAATAGAATTCACATAGGTTACCCTAGGAGAGTTTCATTTTACAGAGCTAACATAAAAGGCCTTGCAAAGTTCTGAGCTCTGTGTCACTCCAAAGGGTTCAAACAGAGTTTAGCAAGACAGGCATGAACATCCATTTATTTGTTCTACAGATACGTGCCTCCTCCGTGCCAGACACTGTGTTAGGCACTTTAGATACAAAACCTCTTTCAATTCATCAATTTAAAATGCTTAGAGCCCTCATACCCAAGGCCCCCTTTTAAGGAGACGCTCAGAGGTAATTCTTTACACAAAAGCTTTGTCCTCTCCACAATATCATGCACCAGCCCCGGCCATCTCTTGGGCAGCTGATTCAAAAATACCAAAAGATAGGCATGTCTGCTCCCTAACAGGTGACTTGAACAAGTCACTGGACTTTTCTAAGCTTCAAAGTTTTCATCTGTAATATGATGCAATTGGAGTACAATGATCTCTAAGCTCACTTCCAACTCCAACATATGTTCTATGACCATCTACAATTTTCTCAATGGAAGATAGAAAAGGATGGTGTCTTAGTTGCCTGAGCGTCTATACAAATATCACAAATTGGTCTGGGCTTAAAGGATGGGAATTTATTGCTTTACAATTTTGAAGCTAGGAGAAGTGCAAAATCTAGATATCAGCAAGGCTTGTTTTCTCCCAGAAGACTGTCATGTTCTGGGGCTGGCTGCAGGCAATCTTTGGGGTTCCTTGGCTTCCCCATCACATGGCATATTCTCTCCTTTTTCTTCTGGGTTCCCAGAGACTTCCTGCTTATCCCAGTGGACTTCTCCTTACAAGATCACCAGTAACCTGGATTAAGACCCACCCTGGTTCAGTTTGCCACACTTAAGTTTGCCACACTTCAACTAAAAATAACATCTTTCAAAGGTCCTAATTACAATGAGTTCTCACCCACAGGGATTTGGGTTAATATTAAGAACATTTCTAAATTGAGGTACATAGTTCAACCTACCACAGATGGGAAGAAGAACCCAATTCCAGATTTTACCCTTAGAGAGAAACATATTTGAAGTATGGAGCAAATTTCTTAATAAATACATGCATTAGATCTTAATTGCTACAAGTTGTTATCAATTATTATTAATTACTATGATGCATTAACTCATCTGAGGATTTTTATTTGAGTTGTTTTCCCAGATCTGGCTAATGAGAATGGACTGTAATTATCTACCCTCTCTTTCACCACTTAAAAGTTAAACATAGGTGGTCATTATTAGTTATTTATAGAATTATTAGTTAGTTACAATATTGTACTATTAATAATTGCAATTATTATTGGTAAGCAACAAAGTTTATTTGGGGGATGGGAAAGTTTATATTTTTGAACCTTACCTAAGATTCTAATATGCTAAAACTTTTGGGGTAGAACACTGGATTTGCTGGGAGGATTTTTACTGTTTGCCCAATAACAAAATATTCTTACATGAATTTGGAATCACCAGTCAAATTAAAAAGGTGATGACACAGTAGATAATCTGTTTTAGTGGTTGACAACATAATTTTCTCTACAAATAGTGAAATAAGGTAAGCTCTTAAAACTCAAAATTACACCTCTTCTAAGTAATAGTTGGTAGTCAGAAAGCTGTATCCATTTGAAATAACTTTTAGCACTAAGGTAGAAGACGACAATTTGTGTTGAAAGAAACAAATATATCAAGCTAGGAATTGCACCATTAGCTTGTTAGGAGGAAGCAGCAAAGCATATTGTTTAGAAGCCTGAAGTTGGATGGTTTGCTTTTAATATGAGTTCTACCACTTACTAGTTATGCAACCATAGACAAGCTCCTTAAGTTCTTGGTTCCTCAGTTTCTTCATCTGCAAAATGGGGCTTATAACAATATTTACCTCATAAGAGTTTTGTGAGAAGTATATGAGCTAATATATATATAAAAAGGCATAGAGCATAATGCATGGCATATAGTAAGCACTTGATAAATATAAGGAATGATTATAACCTAGTTAGCTTCTTGAGATGAAGATTGGGTTTGCCTAATTGAGATACCCATACCTCAATAAACCTCAGTTGCATAGGAATAGAATGGTAGCTACTAATTGTCTGATGTTGACTGGTCTACGGACTGTGGCCTCCTACCTCAGCCAACCACCCTAAAATGAGGAAACTGCTGTCTCAGCACACTGTGTCTCATCTGCTGATGTGTGCTGGTTGGAAAGTTCTGGCTTTAGAAGCCTTCACAAAGGTCCAAGGCATGTAGTGTAGCGTTCCAAGAAAGAGAAGGACTTCAGTATTTGTAATTTTCCTCTCAGATTAGCACAGTTGCTTTGTGACTTACAGTTTCTAGATGTTAAAATGAATAGTTCATTTACATGATTAAATTTAAATATTAGTAGAAACCTTGCTGACTCATTACAATAGTCAGAATAGGCTATGCTATACTGCAGTAACAAATTTAATCTCCGAATCATAACACACACACCCAAACATAGCCCACCCCTCACCTCACACCCCACAACTTCATTTCTTTCTCATGTAAATGCTAAAGTGCATTGGTGGACTGACTCTATCTTGTAAAAGAACTGTAAAGGGTGGCGGTGATGGTTTGGATGTATTATGTTCCCCAAAACTCCATGTTCTTTGATGCAATTTTGTGGGGGCAGATGTATTAGTGTTGATTAGATTAGAATCATTTGATTGAGTTTCCATGGAGATGTGACTCAATAAACTGTGAGCGAAACATCTGACTGGATAATTTCCATGGAGCTGTTACCCTACCCATTCAAGGTGGGTGTTAATTGGATCACTGGAGTCGTATAAAGGAACTCACAGACAGAAGGACCTCAGAGCAACTGAGAGACATTTTGAAGAGGAGCTGCAGCTAAGAGAGGACAAAACACCATAAGAGCAACATTTTGGAGGACTATTTTGAAACACAAGCAGACACCAGCCATGTGCCTTCTGAGCTAACAGAGGTTTTCTGGATGCTAATGGCCATCCTTCAGTGAAAGTACCCTATTGTTGATGCCTTATCTTGGACGCTTTATGGCCTTAAGACTGTAACTTTGTAACCAGATAAACCCCCTTTGTAAAAGTCAATCCATTTCGGGTATTTTGCAAAAAAGCAGCATTAGCAAACTGGAACAGTGGCGAAGAGATGATGGGGAAAGAGAAAGATGAGGAAAAGATGCAGATGACTCTAAACTGCTTCTGTTCCAAAGTGACTTATTTCACTCCTGATCATGGTCTATTGATCAGAATTTGTTCCAAATCTAATGGCAAGGGAGGCTGGAGAATGCAGAGAAACACACGAATAATTGCTGAGCACAATTTCTGCCCCACTTCATCAAAGTACTCTCAATTTTTATGTCATATGTTAATGTCTTCTGCCTTTGTAACTTCTGTTGCTTGTCTTTTAGCAAATTACATGGTAATTCAACAGTCTCTATAGTACCTACCAAGAGCAAAATATTATAAACATATCTAGTTACATATCAAGAAAGGTATTAGACTAGATATCATGGCCTAAACCCATCTCAGCTAGAGTGAGACATCCTTGGTGGTTTTAATGATCACACTAAAGATCACGCCCTTACCATACACACCCCTATTGTTTTCTTAATCCTGAATTCATATTTCCCTTCTCTGACCTTACTGGTATTTGTCAAACCTCAATGTAACATTTTCTGTGAAATGTTATCAGTATTTTGTTTTTCCCTTAAATATGCTGTATAAAATTAGCGTATTCTAAAAATCTCACAGCACTACCCTACCTCACCATTTCCCTACTTGGATATCATGACGTGTAATAATGTCCTGCTGTTAATGAGTATATTTCAATATCTAATCCATGTGGCTTTATCCTTCCTTACTTATACTGAAAAATTAGTTTTGCAAGGGGAATTTGGTGAAAGATGATGACTGAATGCTTTAACCAAAGTTCAATCTAAGGCAACTCATTCAGTGTACTTTGGTGAACAAAATACTCATTTGGATCAATTATCTGGACTTCTTAGAGATCACATGGGGCAGTAATACTCTTGGTTTCTACAGAGCTTAAAAAATAGGATATGAGCATAAAATTAGCTGAACTGGAGCAATGGTAATTTATCACTTCAAAGAGGATTGGGAAATAAACTGAGTACAGCTAATTAAGCTGTGTATTTAAATACAATTCCAGTAAATGTGACTGGAGGGTTGAATTCTTATCTATCTACACTCCCAATGCAAATGTTAGGACAGTGAGACCTTCTATGGGGAGATTAGAGGAAAGGGACCTAGGGATAAAAACAAGGCATTTCTTCAAGGTTCTTAGGGATAAACAGACCGTAACTAAGGGTCACTCATTTTAGAGGGCCAGATTTGGTCTATGCTGTTTCTATATTTTCCATCAATTGCAGGAAAAAAGAGGCACAATTGATTGTTCAACAGGGCTATACCTGCAAGTGTTATTCTCCCTTTTAATAAAGGCATAGGGTATACATTCCCATTCCAACAGGGAGAAATTGGAAGGAAAACAGGGGTCATGGTTTCCAAACAATTCTGAAACTCAGCAAGGCAAATACCATTAGATTCCAAGGTCTAAGAGTCATCTATGGATCCATGTTTTGTTCTCCAGTCCTGATAAATCCACAGTCCCATCCTTTCCAAATGCTTGAGTAATGGTCATGCTCTCTACAAACACTGCAGTGAAGACTCCATCCTCTCTGAGTATGGAGTGGTGGCCACACTCTGTGCAATTGCTGGGGTACAGGCCCCACCATCTCTGAGCATTGGGGTGGCAGCACTCTTCCTGACAAATGGGGTGGAGACCCATCCCCTACAAGTGATGCTTTATTCCCAAAGACTGACTGCTGGAGATCTTTGGCTCCTCTGTCATGTGGCAAGGCACATGGCAATGTCTCCTAGTCTCTCCCTTCCTTTCTGCATTTTGTTGACTTCAGCTTCTTGCTTTCATGGCTTTCTCTGTGTCTGAATTTCATTCTTGTATAAAGGCCTCCAGTATTAGGATTAAGACCCAACATGAGTGAGGTAGGTCACACCTTAACTAACGTAGCCTCATCAAAAGGTCCTACTTACAATGTCTTCATGCCTCGGGGATGGATTAATGTTAAGAATATATTTTTTCTGGGGTATACCCAGTTCAAAACCACCACACTGCTAGAGCTGCTTCTGGCCCTGGTCTCAGAGCAAACAATCTGGACAGACTCAGAATTTTCCAAACCATCAATTTCTAGTTCTTTGTGCTAACGAGTTTGGTTTTTAGCATATCCTTTTCCTCTTGCATTTCAGTATAAGCTATAAGGAGAAACCAGGCTGCACTTTCAACAATTTGCTTAGAAATCTCATCTAAATATCAAGGTTCATCGTTTTAAATTTGTCTTCCATTTGTCATCAGAACTCAATTTTGCCAAGTTTTCTGTCACTTGAGAACAAGGATCACCTTTCCTCCAGTTTTCAATAACACATTCATGGTTTCTTTCTTAGGCACCTTCGGAAGTACTTTTAGCATTACCAGTTTCTGCCAACAATCTCTTCAAAGCAATCTAGGCTTTTTCTAGCAAGTGTCTCACAATTCTTCCAGCCTCACGTCATTACCCAATTCCACAGCTGTTTTCACATTTTTTGATATTTGCAATAGATGTGCCCTATTCTCCTAGTACCAAAATCTGTTTTAGTTTCTTTGTTTGCTCAAGCAAATATCAGGCAATGGGTCAGCTTAAACAATGGGAATTTATTAGTTCACAGTTTTAAGCCTGGGAAAAAGTCCAAATCAAGGCATCATCAAGGAGATGCTTTCTTCCCAAAGACTGGCTTTCTGGGGCTAACTGCCAATGATGCTTGGTCCTGGGTTCCTGTCACACAGCAATATTTATGGCAGCCTCTCTTGGTCTCTCCCATCTCTTCCAGGTTCCATGGACCCTCAGCTTCTTGCTTCCTATGGCTTTCTCTCTCTCTGCCTGAATTTCATTCTGCTTATAAAAAGACTCCAGTGATAGGATTAAGACCCATCCTGATTGAAGTGGGCCACACGTTAACTGAAGTAACCTCATCAAAACATCCTACTTACAATGGGTTCGCACTCACAAGAATGGATTCAGTTTAAGAATGTTTTTCCGGGGTCAAACCATCACAGGGCCCTAGCATAGAATTATTTTGTTCACCAGTAGAAAACTGCTGACTATACAGAAAGAAGTGACAATCCCATTTCTCCTTTCTTGGTTTCACCCTGGTTCTCCTTGCTGTATTTCTTGCCTTCAGTCACAAGTAAGGTAAAATTTTGACATTCCATCAAAAAGAAAGAAAGACACTTCTTTTTCTTCAAATCCAAATATGGAACGTGGGAAAATCAGAGGGAGGAAACTGCATTGCCCATATAGAGAAAGTACGGGAAAAGCATTTCTTTCCCAACCTTTGCCCAGGAGCCCTCTAAAGGAAATGGTGATGCATCCTGTCATGGGTTGATGTGTGTTCATCCATGCATATGCATTCACACACAGACACCACACCCCAGGATGGGTAACTAAAATTTTTAAATTGCAATTTAAATAAAATAATTCTGTGCAATTTGTCATGAAAGAGCTTTGTTTTTGTTTTTATTTTTAAGCTAACACCCCATTTTACTTTCAACAGTGTGAATGCTACTGCTTCTCCCTAGGCACACAATCACAGTAAGGGGCCTCTGGGCAAATATTTGTGGGTTGGGGCATGTGCAACTTTTTCTAATGAATTTAACTGAGGGACCTTCTAAACATGCTAATTTTTAAGGTATGCTCATTATTCTCCATGCCTGAACTCCAGAAAACAAACAATGGAACTATAATTTCAAAGCAGACTGGAACACTACAGAGTAAGTATACATAATTAGAAATCAAAATCACTACTTGGAGTTCTGTTTGTTCCAATGTGAGAATGAGCATAGGTTGACAGTTTTCAACGTTGCTTGGCATGCTTCTGCAAACTGTCAAATTATTTTCATTTTTATTTGATTTGACTAAAGAATCAGAGACAAAAACTGACACAAGTCTCTCCCTCTCTTTTGCATAACATATATACACCTACACACACACATGCACACACATAAGACATAAGTTCCCCATCAAAATTGTCTCTAGACTTCATTCCACCCTGTATGCTTTCTCATAAATATTTAGCAATGACATTTCAGAGCAATAATTTTATTTTTCTACTAAAGTCTAATGGAATTTATATATTTTTAGAATTTTATAGAACTTTAAAGTTTATTATATTGCATTTTTGCCCTTGGAAAATTGCTGTTCCTGGTAGGACATGCCTTTTAACACTCATTTAACCACACAGCTAAACCATATTTTCTGCTTTCTTACCTATGTGGGGGATGGTCCTTTGGTGTAATGGGCTTTAGCAGCCATTTAATGCATATGTCCCCATTCTCACTTTCTAAAGAGAAAACTGAGGCTCACCCACATAAAATAACTTGTTCAGGATGCTATAGTTGGTGAAAGGTGAAGCTGAGACGTAAACCAAGGTTTGTATGACTCCAAACCACACTTTTTTCACTAAGCCCACTTACTCTTTGATGAAAGATCTTATTTTTATAGGCATGTTTAGTCTACAGTATGTTTTACTCATTTTCTCCATTCATCTATTAAGCAGGAATTAGCTCTTTTTTTTTTTTAACATAGTGTTTTTCCATTATCTACTATTTACTATAGAAAACCTGGGAAATGCAGGAAAGAAGGAAAATAACCATTCATTTTTCTATGACACAAAGGCACATCATATTTAGGAAACTGTATTGGCAATCATTTTCAGTCCACTGTTTATGAAATCATTTTCTAGTTGTACTAAAAGTTTTAAGCATTACATTTTCACTACAAATTTTAGGAAACACTGTTAAACAGGAAGAAGGGAATAAAAACACTACTCACTGTTCACATTGAGGTATATATATCCCTCCAATATTTTTTCTATGCAGAACTACTCATACAGAGATGCTACCAAATAGGACCTTTACAACTTGTTCTACTGTTTTACTTCCTGTTTCATGAACATCTACCCATGTATTTCATATCAATCTAAAATATCATTAAATTAAATGTTTTTCTAAAATAATATATTGAAGTATGTGATGTACAGTTGTAATATAAGAAAGCTTGATCTTACTATTCTATATCTCTCATACAAAGAGAAGATAGTAGTAACAACCATTGCCAAGTCTGAGGCAAAATCTGTGGTAGCCACTTGCATATACTTTAATCAATCTGATATCATTGGGCATTTATCATCTTTTTAAGTGAGAATGTTTGTAAGAAACTACAATAAGCAACCCTGTAACTAAATCTTTGCCTACTTGCATCATTATTTCTGTAGGTTAAATACTCCAGAGTGAAATTGTTTAGTCAAATTTGAAAGTTTTGACATATTTTTCCAACCCTACCAGCAATGTATGGAAATAAGCATTTTCCTGGTTGTTGGAAATACAGATTTTATATTTTATTAGCACTGCTGTCACTACTACTATTTTTAATTCTTTCCAATATTATAGGTTAAAAAAAACTCATCTCAACCAACTTTCGTAATGGTAGCATTTACTTTCCTTGTATAATTCCTCACAATAACTTAAAATAGTCGAGCTGTCCTGCCGCCCAGCATTTTTCCCATGCCATTCCTTCTGCTTGAAAGAGCACTTTCCATCTACAATCTCTTCATCTTTTTGACATCCTCTAAGAAGACTTCTCTAACCATGATCCCCAACCTGAAGCACTTTTTCTCCCTCAAATCCCAAAGCAGTTATTACATCACTGCTTACTAGATAAGCAACTGTATACTGGTTTTTTGTTTTGTTTTGTTTAAATCTGTTACTTAATTTTGAATAGCTTATGTTTCCTGTATGTAGGTTTTTGTTTTGAATTTTGTGCCCCCAATTCATGTGGTGGGAATAGCATAGTAACTTACATTTAAAAGTTAGTAGGTGCCTACTATGTTTGTTTCTTTTTGGACATTAGTAGCTGTGTGTTGTTACAAACATTTGTTTTCTTATTAATTGTCTCTCTCCTTCCTTAGATTCTAAACTCTAAATTCCGTGTCTATGCAGCCCAAGTTCCTAGCCCTGGATCTGGCAAACAGAAGTTGGCCTAAGAAATATTTGATGACGATGGGATTAGAAAAATACATGTATCATGAGATTGATATCCCCCTCCTAAATTCTAAGGAATACATGATCAGGAACAAATTTCTCAGGCTTACATGAGATCAGTTGTGACATTGCATAGGATGAGAAATGTAAGGTGAGAAGAATGAGAATTGCTTTCACCATGGACTGGGCTAATACATCCTATGGACCAACAGGACGAGCATGTGTGTTTTCAGTGATGATCCTTTGTCTTTTTTTGTATGGAGCAAAAATAAAACTTGCAACTTCAGAGGTGTGGTCCAAGCCTAGGTCAGAGAAACATCTACAAACTATTTCCATTGCCATTATTGCTTTTCTCACAGTATCCAAACCCTCTTCCTCTTTCCAACCCACTCATACAATGTGTAGTTGAACTCCTTTTCCATTCTGAATCTCTCAGACTTTCGTTTTGAGCAACTTGCTCAATTAGAAAGGTATAAAGCTCCTAATAGGCCTGCACTGTTCCCTGTCCAAGAGGAGAATAATATACCACCTTCACTCTGTCAACCAGCACAAACATTACATTGACTTAAAATGTTTATAATGTGCATAGAGAGAGAGATTTAAGACAATAAAATTTAATGTTAATGATGGGAATCTAGCAGTCAACAGTATTCCTTCTCCTCACTTCACAAATCAAGCACAATGTTAAAAGGAAAATGAATGTCATTCACTGTAACCTGAACACTTAAAAGCTGACCTGGAAGAGCCCTTTACTGATATGGAAAGGGTATATTTTAGTCTAAGCTGACTGATTCATTTGTGGGAATGGTTGTGGCTGCATTTATTTTATGGCTGCCAACATTAATAGTTTTGCAGCTAAGGGGGGAAATGTTTCTTGAGTGTTCAGTTTCAAGAAGAATGAAATGGGTCTCATTAAACGACATGCCAATCCTAGGAATCTCTGATAACGGTGTTGCAGATTTGGAGTTCACCATGCAGGTAGGGAATGAGAGGCTGCCTGTTTTAAGTCTTGCACTGGCAACAACATGAGTGAATGGATTCACGTGTAAAGAAAAGGAACATTTGTTAGATAGCCTTCAAATATTGCCTGGAAAAGCATTTTGTGATATCCAGGATATATATTTTCCATCACTACCATTTTCAGGGAACTGGTTTGTTAGACAGCATGGTGGACAGAATCAATTAAAATCTTCCAAAACAAAGCCTGGCTTATCTGTTTTGTATGCAAACATGTCAAGAGTCAAGCTGAGACCCTATTAAAGTTTTGTTCCTTAAGGTAACAGCTCTCAACATGAAAATGAAGAAATTCTTGACCATTATCAGCAACATATGCTTATTTTGCACTCACTGTGAATAGCTGTATTTTGGGGATTGAAAACCATGAGGCCAAAGTGGCTATGTAGAAATTGTATTAAGGAGATGGCAAGAGGCCAGTAAAAACCCATCCTTTAATTACATGGTTTGACCACTGTTGTTCCAGCTAATGCTTAAACAGGGTAAACATGATTTTGTTTTCCATCACTAGCGTCATGGGAATCCCACAATTCAACTTCCTTTAGAAGCAGCCTATGATGCTATTCAGCCAGAAAACAAAGCAAAGTAAGGAAGCAAGAAGGAAAGATAAATTGAGAAGGGAGTTGGTTGTCTGATAGTCACTGTTTATGTAACAAAATGTAAATTTGCCTTTAAAGGCGACATGCTTTGCATCTAGTTGACTGAAGACGAATGAATAGCAAATGAATGTGTGATGTGGTAGTTTTATGTTTTCTGTTTTTTTTTAATAATGTTTCACAAAGTAATATACTCTACCAGAAACTATCCAACTCTGGTAGCTCTACCTTGAGAGAAGTATGGTTGGTCTCCAAGAACTAGGTTGAAAATAGTGGAATGATTAAAAGGTCCCCATGGAACAGCTGAGGAAGAAAATGTTTTAGAACTATAGTGAGCATCAGCTATATTTGTGAAGGTTTCCACTGGGATCCTTGGATAAAAGACTATTCACAGATTATAGGAGTGTAGACATAAATATCTAAGAAGTGACACACCTTTTTTCCTTCTTCAGAAGAGCCACTATCTTCTTTTTCTTTTAAAATGATGACTAATATATTCTTATTATTGCCATTTCCTGCTACATAGGAAGTAGTTAGAAATATAGCCCTGGCATGAAAGGAGCTCTGTTATTATTGTAGAGATTTATTTAATTTCCTATATCAGTGCCACCAGGTTTCTAATGAGATTGACAACCATTAGTGGACTCAGTCCACAGAAGACTGAAGTTCTGGGTCAGTACTACACTAGCATGGGATAGGACTCACAGGCTGCACAGAAGATAAAGCTCAAAGTCCCCTCCATCCTTTCCCCTAAAATGGGCAACTCTAACCAGATGTCACTCTTCTGCTTCACATCCATCAGTGGCTTTACACTGTCATTCTGGAAGAAGTCCAGACCCCTTGATATGGCCACTCATTCATGACTTAGCTACTCCAACATTTCAGGTGTCAACTAGGACAGATCCATCTTTTTCCCACTATACTCTAATTATCCTGAACAACCACTGGTTCCATTGAATTTCCATGCTCTTTTTAACCTCCATAGCTCCTGGCTGGAACCATCTCCTCTGCCTGTATTTTCCTGACAATCACCTATTAGAAATTCACCATAGACATTACCTCTTTAAGGAAGGTTTCTCTGAATCTCCAGGACTACATTTGTCAGTTTAGTCAGTTTTCTGAAAGATCTTTACAATTAAATACACACACACACACACACACACACACACACACACACACATATAATGTCTATAGACAAATAGTATTTAATACGCAAGAACACTGGGAATATTTAGGAAACTTCTAGGAAACAAATTTTCTCAATCAAGACATGACTGGAGAAACTATGACAAATGGTAGAAGTAAGTCCAGAATATACTCCCTGAAAAAGAAGGTCTACATCTAATCTCAAGGGCATTATGTGGATCAGAATGAAAATGAAATATGCCCTGACAATATAAAAATGTTACTATAAAAACAGTTAAGACAGAAAAGAAAGGACAGTCAAAGGATAACATATAAAGTTATCAACTCAATTAGTAGAAATGTATATGCATTTTTCTGCATTAATCACAAAGAAAAATTATATTATTTGCAAAAAGGTAGATAAGAGGAAATAAGCTAGTTTTCACTGCTTATATAATAGATTTCAAATGATGGCTCAAAGAGAAAACAACACATTTGTAGACAGAGAGGTGAGCAGATATGCCTGTTTATGGCCAGAAGGTCTGTCTATCCACTTTAAGGGCTGTAGCACACTCAATGGAAAACTCTGGTTTGAACATACAGAGCAATCAAAATATTATACATGCTATAATTGTAAAAATGACCACCGGTGATAAAATATAACTCCCTTATATAGCATAAACACACATACACACATGACACAGACTGCATAGTTAAACCCCCCCAAAACCAAACAAATTATAAGGAAAAGAGAAAATGTACCATAAAATAATATGAAAGGAACTAGGGCCAAATATATTTGTCATACCATTAGACGTAAATTGGCTTATTTCAACTATTAAAAGACAAAATCCTTCACATTAGCTCATAAAGCAGAACCAATTATTTGCTGTGAATAAGAGACTTGCTTTTAAAAATAACTGATTTAAATTGTATATATGGTAATATTTAAACTGTACTAGATAGTGAACTCTAAGTTAAACGATGGACTATAGTTAATAGCACGATTGTAAAAATGTGCTATCATCAATTGTATCAAATGTTCCACACCAAAGCAGTGCTAATAAAATGGTGGTATATGGGGATCTTGTATTTTATGCATGATTTCTATAAACACACCACTTCTCTGACAAAGGAAAAAAAAATAACTGATTTAGAAATGTTGAAAATAAAAGGATGGACCAAGTTATGCCAGGAGAATGTAAACAAAAAGAAATAAGGAATAGTAATCTTAAAATCAGACAGAGTGGTTTTTGGGCGAAAAAACTTTGAGAAAAAACACAGAACACATGCAATTCACAATGAGGACATCACAATTACAACCATTCATGAACTAAACAACAGAACAATAACATTCAGAAAACAAAAAATTCAGGAGTTATCAGGAGAAATAGTCAGCAACAAGTCAGCAATAAATCATTTTAACCCACTTTGCTCAGTACATGACAGATCAAGTAGTCAAAAAATAAGGATATTATTGACCCAAATAAAATAATTAATAGGATATATCAAGTGATAAATTTCAAACTTTATGCCTTGAAAATAAATAATACATTTTTTCAAAGAATCCATGTGATAATCACAAACATGAATATATGTAGAACAAAAAAAAGATTGCAATTTCTCCTTTCCAAAATAGGAGAAATAGTATAGTCTACATTTTCTGATTATGGTATAATAACTAAATATTAATGACAAAATCAGATAATGTGATAAAAGAAGCCACTTCAAACTGGAAATTTTAAAACTCTCTCTTAACTCTTGGGCCAAATGAAATACATACAAAATTTGCAGGCTGTATAGAAAAAGAATAATATACAAGGACAACATAGTGTGATCTATGAGTAATAGTGAAAGTAGTGCTCAGAGGAAAATTCATAGTCATATATATATATATATATCAAAGGGAAGAGCAAAACTAAACCCATTATTTGACATGAAAACATAAAGGACTAATCTTTAAAGGTAAAAGGAAAATTTAATGTTAGAAAATATAAAAGTGGTAAAACTAATAAATCTAAAATTTGTGATTTGTAAAAGAAAACAAAAAAGGACAAACCATTAAACTGTCTCATCATGAAAAATCAGAAAAGGTAAGTAAGAAATAAGCACAGAAAATGATAAAAGTGTTTTTCTTTAATTGTCTCAGTTAACTCTATGCAAATACATTAGAAAACTTGGGGAAAATGGATAATTTTCAAGGAAAATGTAATATATTTAAATAAGTTTAAAAGAGTTACAAAATCAAAACAAATTCATTTCCATAGAAGAATTAGATATAATGAGAAGAAAGACTAATTTATAAAAAGGTACAAAAAAAAAGAAAAAAGAAAGAAAGAAAGCTATGTGAGACTTGTGTGAAGGGCATAAAAGAAAACTGAACCCAAAAAAAAAAAAAAAAAAAGGAAAAAGAAAGACAAACTACGTCCTTGAAAAATAAGACTCATAAAAACCACAAAGGTTACAGCTTTCCTCAATTTATCTCAGTTTAAAAATATATATTTAAGCTACATAAAATATCTTCAAAATTTTAATGCTAATAAAAGTGTAAAAGTGCCAAAAGAAAATACAGAGAATTACTATATAATCCTAGAATGTAAAAGCCTTCCTTTCTAACTAAAATTTGAAATAGATTACCTGAAGAGAGAAGCTTGATAAATTCAACCTCATAGAAACCAAAAGCTTAGGGGCAAAAGCCCTGAGCAAAGTGGAAAGACAAACAGAAAACTGGGGGATAGAGAAGAGATTTGCAACCATATCACAGAGAAAGATCTAATCTCCCTAGTAGAAATCAATTAGAACAAATATATAGCAATGAACCAATATAACAGTAGGTGAAATATATCACTAGACAATTTACAGAAAAAGACTTACAAATGTATTTTAAACATATAGACACCAAATCTCACTTGTAATAAGAAAACGAGAATTAAAACTTCACTCAAATGCTATTTTTCACATACCAGATTGGCAAATTTCCAGGAGATTGACAGTGCACTGTCAATGAAGTGTGGAGAAATACTTCCATTCATTGAGAGTAGACTGTGAATTGATGTAATGCTTATCAAGAGTAATTTAGTAATACCTATTGAAATTTCAAATGCATATACCCTGTATCCTAGTAATTCTGCTTCTGAGAATGTATCCTACAGTTATACTCAAATGTGCCAAAATGAGGCATGTATAAGGTTATTAATTTCCATATTATTTGTAATAGCAAATAGTAGAGAAATGGTTAAATATATATGATATGTTGATGAAATGAATTACGCTGTAGCTATAGAAAAAAACTGATGAAGCTCTCAATACACTAATACAGAAACAGCTGAGATAAATTAGCAAAACAAGACGCAGAGCTATATATATAGTATGTTGCTATTTGTTTTAAAGGAGGCACAATGAGAATATACGCTCATAGTTTGCTTTTGTATATGTAATTTAAAAAAATAAAAAGGAGAAACACACAAAACCAGGAACTGGTGGTTTCTTGAACATATAAGGGACAGTAATGGGAGAGAATACTCAATTTTTGCTTTTGCAACCACATGACTATTATCTGTTCAAAAGTTTTGAGAAAGAAATTGGATTTAAAAACTAGAAACCTCCCAACATAATACCTAGAGGAAAGGAATCCAAGAGTGCAACATTCCCCAAGATGAAAACAAATCTGTCCATCCAGTAGCAATCCTGTAGCTCTCTGACACCTTGTAGCTCTCTGAATACTCCCTTTAGTTGAGTAGGCAGTGGCAATTGAATTTTTAAATTGTATTGACAAACTCTCTTCTGACTGGAGAGATCTGAGTCCAGTATCTGCTTTCAGTCTGCCCCGGGCAGTGATTGAGGTCGCCTGGGAAACAGGTCACATTAACTCAGCCACAAGCTAGAGGCCCTCTGACCCTAGAGGCATATTGCCATTTGCTGAAACTCTAGTACCTTGGTTGCTTTCCTGCAGTTTGGGGCAGGCCAGCTGGCTTAGCCTCCTCACGGAAATCAACCTTCATTAGATGGAGTGCTAATGGCTTAATGGATCTGCAAAGACCACAGCTTTTGTTGTGCCCCAGAGAAAACAAGACAGAGGCCTGGTTCATTGGAGTCCTGGCATGTCTGTGTATTCAAACACCTCTATCTTTCTCCTGGGGTAATTTAGCTTGAAGGGTCACAAGCTACAAGGCACTTTCCCTGTTCGTTTTCTTTTTTTCTTTTAATCAAGCTTTTTTTTTTCCACTCAAATGTATGTTTTGAGTTTGTAGGCCTTTATTTAAATATCCAAATCCCAGAGAAGGGAAAGAAGTCTCTTTAAATAGTATTTATATTTACAACATCCTGCCGTAGTTCTCCCAGTAAATTAGTGCAGAATTGCTCATTTTTATGCTCAAAGTGTCATTATCCATTAGTGGGAAAAGAGTTTTTTTTTTTTCATACTTGACATGCTTCACTATATTTTGTAAAGTAAAAAGTTAAAATTAGTTATATAGAGGGTTAAAGTAGAAGTAAACAGAGAAGAAGGAGAAGGAGGAGGAGGAGAGAGAAGAGGAAGAGAAGGAAGGAAAAAAAGAAAGAAGAGGAAAAGGAGAAAAAATTGGATTGATGTGCTAGGTAGTATGTACAAGTAAAAGACTCTTACTGGGGACTGTGGTGGGCATTCTGAGGTGCTACCTGACTTCACTGAAGGTCTTGTCTCCCCTGCTAGAAATGCTGTCATCAAATGGCCTCTAGCTGTCACCCCTTCAGGGTTAGCCCCAGCTGCAGAGAACCTCCTTACCCAAGGCCACAGCCCACATCCAGTGACTGATGGTTATTGGAGCATAAAAGCCTGACCTTCTCAGCCTAATTCTGGACAATTCTGAAGGGCTGTTCTGGCTCCAGAGCTCCTTGTGGGGTTGGCAGAGGTTGTCATTGCCTGCAGCAGTTCAGTTCTTCCTCTGCCCCAAACTGCTTCTTTCCTCTCCCTTCCACATGTGTTGATCTTGAAAGCACTCCTGCCCAATAAACTAAGTCTAAGAATCCGCTTCTCTGGAAGCCCATATTACCTGAAGCTTCTGTTGGTCTGAATTTTCTACAAGTACCTCACCAGGTGAGCCGCGGTTCCAGATTCAGCACCCCAAGAAATCACTCAATTTAAAAGCTGTGATGCAGGGTAGAAATTCCTGACTCTTTGAAATTAGAATGGACCAAAATGGATACACCAAGAGAATGGTCAATGAGACTCCAACATCGTGCATCTGTCTCTACATAACTAATAAGTTTAGACTTCAAGGATTATTATTGCTAAAGTGGCTGATGGTGATGTTCTAGGCATTTCTTTCTCAGAGGAGACATCTACTGCAGCTCAGGATCAGGCAGTAATGAGAGGAGGGAAGCAGAGAGGAATAATGCTATTTTTGCAGCACCAAGTTTAATAACATGGCAAGCAGAAACCATTCACTTCCAGCATGAACAGACAGAAAAGTGAAATCCTAGAATCTTTTAGGGGAAGGCTCTAAAATGCTTGGTTTCTCTACTTTGCCATGAATGGGAAGGGGAGGAGTTTGCTGAAGAGAGAGAAAAAGTGTTTGAAGGAGGAATGCTAGGGGGAAAGGAAAATGTAGAAGAGAAAAAAAATAAAACATATATATGTTTATATGAAATATATAATTATTATTATTTATTGTATATATTTCTACTCAACCGCTTATTTTATCTTTCCTGATTCAATCCCATGAGAGAAATAGTTGATTAGAAACAGGTTTCCTGATGTAATATTTGTATATTAATTTTCTATATTTGTGCTGTTTTTTCATATAGTATTTGTTCCATTTATCACTTTATGATTGTTTACAGCCCTTGGAATGTAAGTATTAATTTATTGGCATAATGGTGTTTTATATTATTGAACAACATTAAACTGAGAAATGTCCCTAGGTGCTGCCAGCAGGGCAGGTTTCTTGTAATCAAATGGCTAAAGAGAAGGTCAAATGATTTTGTGGAATTTGCACCCACAGTCCTATGATTTGGTGGCAAGAATGTGATCAGCAGAGCCATTAGTGCCATAGTAACCTCTGTCTTTGCACATTTGTAAATTACAGATTCACATCCTTGCTCTGATTAGCTCCTGAAGTGTTCAACAAGAACTTGTAATTATGCACTGCAGTCCGCTCTCCTGACAGACTGACATTACAATTTGTATCCAAGCCCATATAGCTACAGAATGTAAAAGTACCATTGAATGAAATTAGTTCATTTGGATCCACTTGTATTAATGGAATGTGTCATTTATATTGCAGAACTGGTTTTGTCTTTTATTCTCCACTGTACTCAGCCTCCAGTGCTAAGGACAGATTATTCCCTCAGAGTAACAGACTGAACAATTGCTCTCTCTTGGAGCTCATGGCAAGGCGGCATTGTTTAGTGGGTGGCAAAATGTCCCTAGAGTCAGAAAACCTTCATTCCAACTCTTTTGGTAATGAAGGCAGGGCTTCTCATACCTAGATACACAGAACAACAAGCAAAAATCTCTGAGCCACCCTTCCATCAATCATCTCTGAAAGAACCAAGAAAAATATCACTGCCCAAGGAAAATGTCAGATCACAAAAGATAATGTCCAATGTTTTGAACACCTCCAAAAAATGTAGTATTTGCATTATTAACGATTCGTTGACTTTTCTTCTGCATACACCATTCTTAGGGTGCTATACCCCAGATTACCCAACAAATTCAGACCTTTTAAATTCATTTTATGTTTTCCCCTGTGCTATTTTGTCTTTATCCAATGTAAATAATTTATCTGTAGGTTCTTCCTTTTGCTAAGACTTTAAATGTTCTATGACATTTTATTAGATCATCGTGGTGCTGGTGCTATGCAGAATAGGTGATATAGATGTAATTTTCTGATCTGTAGGCACTGCTATTCTAGAGGAGACAGAGCATGGAGCAATGAGGTGTGGTGGTGGTGGTAGAGAATGGAAGGATTGGGGACAAAACATACAGGCACTAGGAAAAGCACATTAATCACACTGTGATTTACATATTATAGGCTTTGCTGCAATTCCACTATTGTGGACTAGTCTTGTTTGGCCAATTTGCCAAACTTGAGACAAAAAAAACTTCACCATGAACAGCATTGTTTATTTTTGGAATAAGTTTCCATTGTAACTAGAAGGAGCAATTTTATTATGCTTTTGAGCTGAGGCTTAAACATTGATTTATCACTTAAACTATTGTTCTATTGCCAAACATTCATACAAATAATAATAGAGAAGATTTTATAGAGTGTTTACTCTATGCCAGGCACAGTGCTGTGGGTTTCATATGTATCAGCTCCTCATAATAGCCATGAGGTAGGTCCTCATGGCTATTATGCCCATTTTATAGATCAGGAAACAGAGGTTTAGTTCTGTTAGGATAATTGGCCCAAAGGTCCATAAATGAATACATAATTGCCCAAGCAATCAGATCTGTAAATTACAGTTGATAAAGCTATATATTATAGCGCTCTTTCTTGGGAGTCATTTTCAAAGCCTTCATAAATGTGAAAATACAGGTTTAATATTTTAAGTTGATTATTCTGAGCTTAGAAAATTCATGCATTTGAGGCAAGGGATCTAAAGTCAGAGAGGAAAATAGGATTTGGAGCCCAGGGCAAAGTCACTGTTTTCAAATATAGGTCAGTTCAGTATTGTGGTGATGGAGTAGGTTTAACTGCTAAATGGGGACACATTTGCAAAGATGAACTACGGGAGCTCAATATTGAGACTGAGAAATGGGAGGTCCTATTTGGAATCAATTATTGAAAGAGTTGCCTGATATGCAGAAAACCTACACCAACCATCTTTAGACCAGCACTAACTTTAATAGCAAACAATCTGCATGTGGACGCCTGAGATGGCTGGTGGAAAGGCAAGCCCTTAGAGGTCACAAGCTTTTGTGCTTAAAACTGTGTAGAAAATGGAGAAGCAACCACAGACTCAAGGGGGCCCAGGAATTAATCACTCCCTTCGTGTCCTTTCCTCTGGTTATCCATGCTCACTGGCACATGAGTGTCAGATCTTGACCTGCATAGCAGGAATGTTCTTGTCTCCAGCAGCTGTTGCCATAATGTTTCCCTTGGGGGCACATGCTGCAGTGCTAAAGCTTCAATATAACTTTCACATCACCTGTCTCCAGACTTTTTTTCACTTGCTGTGTGTTTCAAATGGAAATGATCAGACTACCAGGGAAGACAGAGTGATCGGACAACATGTTCTGCAGAGGAGCTGGGATGTCTTTCCTGTGTTTGCCTCTTTTTTATATTTTCCTTCTTTCTCTTTTCTTTTCAACAGAATAATTAAAAATCTTCCAAACCCTAGAACCAAACACGCTATGGTCACTAACATTCTTTTGTGATAAATTTAAGATTGAACAGATTAGATATTACAAATCGTCTCTTGCTCAACAGCTGGGGCCTCACTGGGGAACATGTGACAGGAATGCAGATAAGATAGAGCCAGTGTGGAGAGCAATTTTTAATTACTCTGTCTCCTCCCTCCCATGCCACACAGCATTGAGACATAGCTAAGCTGGAGCAGATCTCATTTCCCAAAAGATCTCAGGTATACATTGACAGGAAACTGTTCAGAGATGTTGCACAGAGATTAATGATAGAGTGCTTTAAGTAGAGTCAATGTATTGGAAATAGGGACTTTAGGGTATTTCAAAGACAGAAGAAATACTTCTCAAATCCATCCTCCCAAAGTTCTAAATAGTTATAACTCGTCAAAAGTTTTGTATTATTTATTTCTCATTCCTAATGCCAACTTCTTCTAGATGTGTCTGCTTTCCTTTCTGGCCTTTAGCTTCTCATTAATGTGAAGAGCAGGCACATTCCTAATTATCACGCAGAAGTGTCACAATGTCATCCATAATGGATGAGCTATCTGCTTCTTATGACCGTTGTTGATAAATCTTTGTGATGAGCCTCTACTCACACTCCTTTCATGAACCCATCAACTTTCTGTTTACAGCTAAATGCATATATGCCTTCCTGATCTCTTGCCTAAATGCCTGTTTCAAATAGCATACAGTATATCTCAACTTGATTTGTCAGCCAAACTCAACTAATCCCAACTACCATCTAACTAGATTCCCTTCCTCAAGGTACCATTTCACTTTGGTTCCCTTAGGACAAAACTGCTGAAATCATCTTTAGCAGATGGAAAAGGTGCTCCTGGTTTACACTTATGAGTTTTCTATTGGTGTGTGTTTTGATTTGGTTAATTCAATTGGATCCATAGTTCCCCGAGAACCATACGAGAGCTAGGTGTCCTTTCCAGCTCTGAGCACCAGGCACTCAATGGCAGGCACTGGTTGGTTGAGATCTGCTGTATAACCCTGAGCTGACAGTGTGAAAAAGGACTTACCATGAATTTAATTTTCTTTTTGGAGGGAATTGCTTCTCTGTTTTGTTGTCCAAAACCTTTAGTTCCTTGATTGAACTCAATCTAGCAGAGACTCAATCTTTGTCCTAACTTTGATTTTGGATCATCTCTTCAGAGAATGGACTCAGTCCTCTGAAAATTTAATTAAGCACGCACTGGATCTAGTGGTCAGGACATTGAGCTGGGGAATAAACTAAAACTGTGCCTTTTTTCATCATTTTAAACTAAAATGATAAATAGCAATGGGCAAGTTTCCCGAATTGTAGACTCTTTATCTGGAAAGAGAGGTTTTTATTCTACAATAAACTGATAGGATTCAGTAGCAAGAGCTTTAAAGTGATATCTCCAAATGGCCAGAGGCTGGAGTCACTAGAAGTCATAGGAAGTTGGGAAGAATCACAGCAATAATGACTACAAAAGAGCTCACTTTTTTACTGAGGGCTCACTAAGTGCCAAGACCCAGATTACATATTTCATATACATTATTTTATTAACTCCTGCTGTCAGCCGTAAGAGCTAGGTATTAGTCCTATTTGGCACACTAACCGTAGAGAGCCTCAGTGATTTGCTAAGGTCACCCAGCACATAAGTGGCTGATCCCAAAACGGAGCCCAAGTCCATTTGACCTCAAAGCTAGGGCTCTTAGTTACTCCCTGAGACATGTTGATGAAAAAGTGTCTGCTTGCCTTAATACTGTGATGAAGAAGATAAAAAGCATCTTTTGTACCTTAGAAGGAATTGGAATAAGGTGAATGGGCGTGGGCCCAGACACTCCAAAGGACCACATCACAAATCTTGCGAAGAGGCAGGACAGTATTTAATCTTCTACTCTACATACTTCTATCTGTATTCCTGCCTGCCCCTGTTCTTTAGGGAATGAAAAGCAGGATATAATAGCCAAGCTGGGAGCAGCTCTTTATCCCAAAACAAAGCCTTACTCTACATTTCCAATGATGCAAAGCACTCCTGAGGCATGGATTGGGATTTGACCCAGGCAGCGTCAGCTAAGACAATTGAGAAGTGACAGGCAATGTGCAGTTAGACACACATGGTGAGGTACTGTGTAGTATACTGAATAATGTACACCAACAAAAGACATGGTCTTAATCTTAATAAGAGTTCCTGTGGGTGTGAAAACATTTGGAAATAAGACCTTTTGTGTCATGAGTTAAGGTGTGAACTCATTTGAGAACAGGATCTTCTAAAATCCTATTTAGGTGTGGCCAAAACTGAATCAGGGTGGGTTTTAATCTGTATTATTGGAGGCCTTATAAAGAGAAGCCAGGAGTCAGAGAAAGCCAAAGGAGGAGATCAAGAACATGGCCATGCAATGGAGGCAGAGATGCAAGCCAGGGAACCTCAAGGATTGTGGTAAGCCATCACCAGAATACTACAGACCCCAAGAGAAAGCATGGCCTTACCAACACCTTGATTTAGGAATTCTGACCTCTAAAGCCATGAGGAAAACAATGAATTATTGTAGTTTAAGCTAATCTATTGTATGGCATTTGTCCTAGCAGCCCTGGCAACTATGGTGCCACATGCCTACTCAAGATCTGCTGCAGCTGACGATCTCAATCTCTTTTCTTTCCCTTCCTCCTCCTCTCCTTTCTCCCTCCTCATAGTATTTTGTTAAATTCAGAACAGGTTTATGTATTCAGAGAAACAGTTTACTCCATTTGCTCAATTTTCACAAGGGATGTTAATTCCCAACCCAGTAGTCATTGTTTGTTTGTTTGTTTGTTTTACCTTTTATTTAAAAATAATGTTAGGCACACAGAAGCTGCAAAAATATTATAGAGTTCCTGTGTACCTTTTACCAACTTACTAGTTTTAACTCACACCAAATATATAAGAATTATATGAAACTTAAAGATGAATGGGCTAGTCCAGGAATGAATGCCTTGAAAAGACAATGGACTGATGCCACTGAAGTGTGGTATATTCTTCTCTTCCTATAGCTCAGTGTCATTTTTCCTTCCAGGTTAACTTCTGTATCAAAAGTCCAATACCACAGAAATGATTAGCCTTGTATTTTTAGCTGTTCACAGAGTCAGAAAATCTCTTTAGAATTTGGTATTCCTTTTTCAAAATGTGACTCTCTATTAGAGCCTTTATGTCTTTCAGTTTGATGCTCTGAACTTGTATATATGCGGAACTGTACCACAGATGTCCTGAAAGAATTAGCCACAGAAAGTCACTACTGTGGTTTCAAAGAGGTGGGGATAAGCAAGCAAGAAGCTCTTTTCATAACTGACATATAAATAAGCAACCCAGAATTTCTCACATTTTCTCTCTTTTCAGGAGATCTCTCTGGTGAAAGAAGCAGCTTGGGAGTGACCATGACTAATGGCCTCTCCAAAGCAAATAAAACATGTAGACTAAAGTTTCATACTAGAGCTTTTCTCAGACTCTTCCCCAGAAGAAATGCTATGGGGTTGTCATAAATGATAACTGGAACTAAAATGGAAAATGCCAAACAGGAAGATTGGAAAGAGGGAAAAAAATTTCAATACTACCTAAGATAGATGGAGGAATAGAGAAAAAAAGGAGTCAAAAAAGACAAAAATTCAAAATGACAGCAAGATTTCAAAACTGCCATATAATGAGGGCCTTAGGGTAATATGAGAATGAGAAGAGTTTGTAAGAGGCTCAAAATGGACTCACCTCATTCTGGATCCAGTTCTAAAGAGGATCATGTGAATGACAGACAATATTTCTGAGGCTTAGCAAATATAGTTCCTGAGCACTTGCTTTGCCAGTGCCATTGTTAGCTCCTGGCCAATAAGGGCCAATTTTCTCTTGAGATCTTTACTAAGTCTCTACAGTCTTGAGTAAGGTATCTTCAGTTAAAGTGGTGATTCCCTGGCTAGAGAAGATCTTTTATTTTATTTTTTTTTAAGTCCCTTTCTGTGGGAGAGAGACCCCAATGATCTCACCTTCTGGTGTTCATACCCTTGTTTAATTGTTTCCCCTTGAGAGTGGGCAGGAACTGTAACTTGCTTCTAACCAACAGATTGTTGCAAAGGTTCTGGTATATCGTGCATGTGATTATGTTGCATTAAGTAAGACTCTGTCTGCTAGAAGACTCACCCTAGAGTCTCTCTGTTGCTGGCTTTGAAGAAGCACACTGCCATGAGTCCTACTGCCATAAGGAAATGAACTTGGCCAACAACCCAAGTAAGCATGGAAGCAGACTCTTCCCTAGTGGAGCCTCCAGATGAAGACCAGCCCTGGGTGACATCTTGACTGCAGCCTTGCAGAGAACCCAGCCATGCCATGCCCAAGCTCCTGGCCCACAGAAACTATGACAATGAATATGCATTGCTTTAAGGCACTAGAGAGCATTTACAACCTACTAGGAAAGACAAAGTACAAATCAGAAATGTCCTAAAGAACCATGTAAGACAGTGTGCAAAAGTTAGCTAGCTCTTTAGTATAGACATTTCTTTTTTTTTTTCCCCTGGGGACAACCAAGATTACATTTCCCAGCCTCTGACGGAGATAGATGTGGCTATGTGGATGAATTTATCTGGTGGAAGGTGATGGCAAGTCTGGCCCATAAAATCCTCTGATATGAACCCAATCGTGCTTTTTTTTTCCTTCCAACAGTTGGATATTGACACCAGGAAGTCGTTGGAAGACATGCTGAGAATGATAGAACCTCCATCAACCAGGGTCACAAAATGACTGTGCAGAGCAGAGGCCTTACTCCTCATCAAATGGAATCACCTTGAAATATATGTGAGTGAGACAAACTCCTTTTATGTTTAAGCAATTAACATATATTTGCTACAGAAGAACTAGTCTTCCCTACTTATTTTTGACATCTTCCTTTAACATGATTCGATATCTCAAAATGAATTAAATATTATGAACATAAATAAATCAAAGTGATGATTATTTTACTTCATGCTTTTCAGATATGCCCTATGGTGGAAGTGGGAGGAGAAGTGGGTTGTATAGCCTCTTGATAATCTCTGATTTATAAATTAAATAAACCATCATTTTCTATTTGAAAAACTTCATATTTTCATCATAAAACTTTCCAAATATGCAAGTCTCTTGTTTAAACTACATTTTATAGATACAAATAGAATGTGATGTGTAGACACCAAGAAAATGGTAAAGGTAAGACTGGAAAATTCAAGAATCCAGAATCCTATCATAATAATGTGGAATAATAAAGTGATGATTCAGGGATTGGGTTAATCTTAGTAGATTTCTTGGGTGGTATAAGTCTATAAGATGGTATGTAATAGATGAAACGATGTGGTCCTAGTGTGAGTAAACTGAGGAAACCTTTTGGGCTATGAAGGAAAAAGCATGGGCCATTCAGAGCATAACAAACATTCTGGCTTGGACAGTTGCGGTGGATGAATTGAGGACTAAGGAACAATGAGGTGCATGGGGCCAGTTAGTTACCTTAAGTATTTGGAGTAGAAGTTTGGTTTTTGTCTGTTAGGGAAGCCAATTCTGAATATTTTCATAATAGTAATGTAATAAAAATGCAGTTTAAAATGATTGATTGGGCACCTAGTGATAGGGTACATTATAATAGTAATATATAGGAAATAGAGCAACCTGGGAACTGAGAAGACTCCAGATTAAAATGGTAGATACAGAAATAGTAGCTTCAAATTCATAAAGTGAATTGAAATGGAGAAAAAAAATGCCAATAGAGAAGACGGCAGAGGAGAAAAAAATACTGTTTTTATTGAACTGTATGAAAAGTAGAGAAAAAGGGGAGCAGAGGAGAACATAGGCCTCCTGAGAAGTTCCAGGACCTGGGGAGGAAGTGGACTGATTGGTTCATTACTTCATTCAATCACACAGGAGATGCCCTGTGTCCCAGCAGTCTGTTTGACACTGAGAATTCAAAGACGAATAAAACTTTGCCCCCTGAAGATCTCTCAATTGAGCAGGCTAGAGTTCCAGGAAGCCGTCCCAAGGATATCAGTAAAATACCATGGGAGAATAGAAAGCAGAACATCTGAGTCTTCCCATGAGCACATGGGAAGACATATCAGAGCAGACAAAATTTCCATTATGTCTTAAAAGGTCTAAAATGTCTAGGTTAAGGAGGAAGGGAAGGGCATTCTTGGCCAAGGATCACAGAGTCAGAGAGGTATGAAAGCACTCAACCTGCTGCTTGGTAATGAGGTGAAGGTTAGGATGTTCGGGTGGAGACTGGAGAGAGGAGGATAGAAAGTTGGATTTGACCTAAGTTAGAGTTCTTGCAGGCAAAGTTAAGAAGTGTAGACTTGAATCTTTTAAGAGGGGCTGACAGAGATACTAAAGCAGGGTTCTGGGTTTTAGAAAACTTAAGAAGTCAGAATTGTTAGAAGAGATTGAAGGAAGAATGACTAGAATTAGGAAAAGAGAAAGGAAGCTATTTTCACTTTCCAGCTGCTAAAACAAATACCATACAATGGGTTGGCTTAAACAACAAGAATTCATTGGCTCAAGGTTTTGAGGGTAGGAGGTAGATTTCTTCCCAAAGACTGTGGCACTCCAGGACTGGCGGCTGGCAAGCCTTGGTCCTTGGTTTTTCTGGCACATGGCAATCTACATGGCAGCATCTTCGCCTTTCTCTTCTGGGTTCTGTTAACTTCCAGCTTCTGGCTGCAATTTGTGGCTTCTTTTCTTTTTGTATCCAATTTCTTTTGCTTATAAGGACTTCAGTCATATTGGATTAAGACCCACCCTCATTTGGTTTGGGCACAACTTAACTGATAACATCTTCAAAGGTGTTATGTCCACACCCACAGGACCAGGGTTGGGACCTGAACATGCTTTTCGTGGGGCACATGTTTCAGTCCCCAACAGATGCTGATGCTGAATAATTAGCAAAAGGCAATGAAGAACTCACCATGGGCAGTGATGGGAGGCATGGGGGTGGCCAGATAGTGGCTAGATTAGAGAGCTATCTGAATATTTTTACTCTGACAGTGACACTTATCACACTGTAGAACTGTTTTCTTGTTTTTCTCCTCCAACAGACTGGGAATTCTTTGAAGACTTTCCTTTCCATCCACTCCTCAGATACTTGCACAATGCCTGTTGCTTGATAAATTCTCAGTGACTATTTGTAGAATAAAAGAATGAAAGAATGAAAATTCAAAGTAACATTGACTGAGTGCTCTTGGAATGCCAAGTACTGTGCTCAGTTCCTTGGCGCATGTTGTTCTTATTTAATCTTTAAAATAATTTTGTGAGACAAGTATTATTCTCTTCTTACAGGTAATAAAACTGAGTCCTGGAAAAGTTAAATAACTTATTCATTGTTGCATGGCTTGAAGTATCTGAAGAAATCCAAACCCTGGCAAACTGACACACATAAAATTCTCTTTCTGCCATATCATAGAATCTTCTCTAAAACATATGTCCCTCTGACTTTCACTTCCCCTTAGACTAGTCAAACATTTCCACTGAGACTTACTCTTTTTTCTTACAGAAAACAAAGGTGGGAACATTATCCCCATAGAATCCTTAAAGGTAGAGTCTATGGTGTCTTCTATTTCAATGAGTATGCTTTATTTGTTATACCTTATCTTTGATTAACTAACACATGCATATGAGACAAAATTCAAGAGGTACAAAAGGGCACTTAAGCAAAAAAGTTCCCATCTATCAGTGTCCTCCAGCCACCCAACTCTCCTTCCCAGAGGTAACCACTATTACCTGTTTTTTTCACATATCATTCCATAGAAATTCTGTGCCTATTAAATTTTAAGAATATATTTCCTTTTCTTTCCCTTTACATAAACAGCAGAATACTGTATATGCTATTCTACACTTTTATTATTTTTCCACAGTACAATATATTTTGGAGATCCTTCTAGAGAGATACGTTATGATAACAAAAGAAATGTTTCCCCTAGCATGGTGCCAGACCCACGGTAGACAGGTGCTCAATAACTGTGAATAACTGAGCAAGATCAATGTCCACAAGTATAAGCTATAGGTTATCAGGAAGGAGAGAGGAGTTGGGTTTACCATTCTCATTAAGCCATTAGTGTCACTGCTCTCTTGCAGTGAGCAGCCTGAGAAAAATCAAGTCTGAGCCTTGAGAGATTCCCAGCGATACTGGAAGGGTGGGGTGAGAAGGGAGAGGGAAGAAAGAAGACAAGCACACAAGGAAGAATGAGCAAGAATCAAGAGATAAAGGGAGAACTCTGAGATCACAGCCTCGTAAATTATATTTATGTTGTGCCAAGGGGTTTTTGGATTTGTGTCCAAATGGCATTATCAATGTATTTACAGGTAAACTGGGATCTATTACTTTGAGAATTCATCTCCTTCCCCTGTACATTCAGAAACTAGATACACAAAACAAAAAGTCAACTAAGGTAAGGGTAAAATTAAACTGGGTATGCTAAAACACAGAGGAAAAAATCAGGGAGAGATAACCACTGCATATTACAGAAGAAATTTATGCACTGTTGGGTGATAACCAAATCACTTAAACGCTAGGGAGCTGCAGTGGCAAACAAGAAGACATAAACAGCCAGCCTCATAGCCACCAACTGTCATGTCACTCAGCTGGGTGGGCTCTTTTATCACTGTTGATGGACAAAGTGGAAGGAAGTGGCTCCCTTCAGCTTACTTAGCTGCTCCTGCCTGATTCATTCATTTGTGCCTTCAGACTGATACCTGGTGACAAATGAGGGATGTGAATGTGAAAGCTTACAGTGAAGGGAGCTGAGAAAGGAAAGGTGAGAAGGATAGTGGCAATGTGCATAGAAAGCTTGAGAACGAGGGTGGTTTTCCTAATGGGGTAGGGAAAAAAAGGTTTAGTCCCTCCTTAGATGGAGACCAAATTAGGAGAAAGAAAGAAGATACAGGCTCAGGTCTCTTCCACTTGATTCCTGATCAAAATAGAAGAGAGCAAAGGCCAACTGCCTAGAACATAGAAAAAAGCCTAGGTTAATTAATGTGAGATGCTGATGGTTTCCAAAGAGATGTGGACAACTTCTCCCCAGCTTCTCTTGGGTTTTCTTACTTAAGGACAAAGGGTATAGTTCTTGGAGCTATAACTATTATCAAAACTCTAAAAAGGAGTGGCAAAATCTCCTTTTGTATATATTGGTTCAAATAAAAGAAAGGATATTTCACTCTGAGTTTCTAACCTCTGCACTTGTTAGGAAAGCAGAAGACAGCAGGATTGGTGTTACTGCCCAATTAGCCAAGTCATCTTTTCATTTCATTTTAGGAGGAATTAGTGAATATTTTTTGCTTTATAAAGAGGATTTTAAGAGATAGCATGTCTTCAAAGAGATTCTCATTTTCAAAGTGCCAATTCCTTGAGTTGACTTAGTCACCCTGGGAGTTGGTCAATGAGTCTCATTCACTGAGTATACAAGAATCAGGTGTTAGGAGGAATGACAAAAAAGACAAGGTCCTTACCTTCCCAGACCTCCTTTCTCAGAATCCCCAAATGTTAGGGCCAGAAATGTACTCCAAGATTACTCTGTAAGTCTTGTGCCTTTAAAACTATTTTTTAAATACTAGAATTGGCTTTTCCAAAGAAATTGTTAATGAACTTTCAATAAACAACTGGATAAAAGTGGACCTATAAGTCTGAACCCCACCTGCTTTATATGTCCTCCCTCTTTCATCTCTACCTTCACCCCCCACCCCTGCACCTGTGGACTCCCAGGTACTTCTGCTGAACCCAGAATCTCAGAGAACACTGTTTTAGAGTCACAACCTAGTTTAATCTGTTTTTGTTTGTTTGTTTGTTTTGTTTTGTCTTTTTAAGAGGAAAGAGGCTGAGAGTGGAGGCTGATAAGTGGTAGGAATCAGGGAATGGTGTCACAGATTGGAAGTGGAATCAGGTGATTTAGTCCAAACTCTCCCTTTAATTAACCATTTCACTTTGGCAAGTCCCTCAAGGCTCTCTGTTCTTTTATTTTCAAAGCTCTTGGATATCAAGAATGACCTTCAATGACCTTTCCATCTGTACTCTTTTTGAAGTCTGTTCCTTTTCTAACTCTTGGCTACTGTGAAAGTTGACGTCACAAATGCCAATATTCAAATGCTTCAGAAATTAAGGTTGACTGAGCTTAGTTGGTGAGGCAGCTTTGTTGACTTATATCACAAGGTCATCATACATTGTAATAAAACATTGGCAAAGGGGAGGGTGTACTGGTGACCTCATTCATTCAGCTTAATAAAATCAGAAAGAGAGCTTCATCAGATTACCCCAGGTGGATCTTGCTCTCTAACAGTACGGGCAATGGGCATTGGGAAAATTCAGTGTGGGAGCTAGGCTAAGCATGTTAATCAAAGTTTGATCAAGGAAAGAGACCTAGGTATTATGCCAATCTGGAAAGCATCAGGCACACTTGTTTATTAGTACTAGGATGCCCAGACTTGCCTGATGATCAGGATCACCTAGAATTCTTGTTAAATATATCGTTCCTTAGGCCAGTTGAAGCCTCTAATTCTGTAGGTCTGGGTTATAGTTTTATCAAGCGTCACAGTTGATTCTAATCATCAGTTGAGTATGGGAAACACTGTGTTAGTAGAAACCCTCTCTATCTACTACTACTTGTGAAATAAAAAAAAAAGAAAGAAAATACAAATCATGTATCAGCAGTGTTGCTAATCAAAGCTGTAGTGATTGCCAAGAGGTATTAGGAAAATTGCTAATGGCTTTAGCTAAGGTTATTTTAAGAGAAATTTCCCTTTGTAGGTGAAACTCACAGATGGTATATATTTAGTTCTAGGATATTTGTATTTTTAATATCTACTCTGCCATTTGGTTGCATATGATTGACCTCCCTGCAACCCAGAGAGGAGGAAGATTTAGAAGCAAACCAGTATGACAGGGAAATAGTCCAATTATGCCGAGCCTTGATATTCTTTAGCAAAGCAGATACATGCAGCATGCTAAGACACAAAGGGGAGTAGGAGGCACTGGGAGAGTGTTGATAGATGGGAAAGATGAAAGGACAGCAATTATTCTAATTATCTACAGAGAAGTTGCAGTAATGCTTCCTATAATTGCCAAGTGATGCATGAAGTCAATAATTTTAACTGGCCTTCAAAATTTTTTTTAGAGTGGAAACTAATTTTGCTTTTTATCCCTTGGGCTGGTGAAAAGTATTAATCACTCCCCCATTAAACAGTAGCCAGAACAGTCTACTTCAACATCCTTCACTCAAGATGAAGGGCAAGACTACAGCATACCAGAGGCCCATATCCAATTTTGAATATCTGTTTTATTTGGATGAATGGTCATTAGTCTCTGTATTGATTCCTGTGGGTTATTTTCCTCCATTTTTTTTTTTTTTTTTCCAGATCTTACATCTGTTGAAGCTCAGATTTAGGAAAACACCATGAGAAAAATCCATCTATGTTAATTCGAAGATAAATGTCCATAAACTAACTTTCCAGTGAGCAAAAATAGGGGTACCATTCTCTGTGCTATCAAAACAATGTGCATATAATTCTAGATACATAACCTCTACTAAAAAATAAAACATGTTTGCATTGCATTAGTTGTTCATTTATCTCACACACACACACATGCTCACACAGCTGAGATGATTGCCAGAATAGCAAACACAGTCTGGAATAGAGAAAGCCTTCAAAATATGTATATGAGTGAAAAATGTTGAGTAAATGAATGGATGAATCAATCAATCAGTTAATCAATAGCATGGCTTTACTTTGTTCCAAGATGCAGAGTTTTCTTTTGTTATTTTACCCCTAGATTAGGAAAAGTGATATAATTGGAGACAAAATCAGAATTGCACTAGTTATCTTCCTAATCCCTATCTATATGTCAGAAAAAGCATTCATTCTTTCAATCCTTCATTCCTTCATTCTATTAATACTTACAGAGCATTTACCATGAGCCAGGCTCTTTTCTGGGTGCTGAGAGATTAGAGTATTGATTTAGACAGCCTCATTCATTTGTCCAATATGTGAATCTTCCATTTAGGTTTGTGACTAAATGTGGAGTAAGCAAGAATGAGAGATTGCTTTATAGAGAAACCTTTTCCAAGGGACTCCCAATAATAGCAGCTTACTGTATTTAATAACATTAATGTAAAATAATTATACAAAATACACAGTTTTCTGGGATGAGTTAGTGCTTAGTTTTCCCTTTGTCTATTTTTAGCCTTTTACTGATTAGAAATATAACATATACTCATTATAAAAAAACTTGGTACATGCATTTAAAAAATTGTAATTAAAACACTCAGATATAACTGTTTTTAACATTTTGGCATACTTCCCTCTTGTCTTCTTAATAAATTAAAAAAGAAATATATATTGAATTTCTATGTATCAGGCACTTTTCTAGGCATTGGGAATTCAGCAAGAAACAATATAAACAAATTCACCAACCTCTTGGAACCTATGTTCTAGGGTGGGGTGGAAAATAAACAAAAACAACATAGATATATAGCATGCCAGATGATGTTAATATCTATGGAGAAAAATAAAGCAGAGTAAGGGGGTAGAGATTGCAGGAAGATGGGAAAGGGGGAGGGCTGTTAACATTGGATGGGTTAAGGGAAGTCTTATTAAAAAGGTGACATTTGAGAAGAGAAGGGAAAGGACCGAGTAAAAGAGCCAAAAAAGGGTATTTGGGATGGTAAAGTCCAGACTGAGGAAACAGCTAGTGCAAAGGCCCTGAAGTAAGAGCCAGACTGAATTGTGTAAGGAATAGCAAAGAAACTAATGTGGTTAGAGTAGAATGAGCAAGGGTGTTAGGAAAGCATTGTCCATACTTTGGACTCATCACCTCCAACAGCAGTGCAGACAAGTCAATTAATTTCACATATTCTTGCCCTGGAGCACTCTATTCCACATTAGCCATGTTTTTATTGAAACCATCTCTGGGGAGCTAAAATGAAAGTTAAGGGCCAAGTTTTGTAATCCAGCTACCTGGGTTTATGGCCTCCTCTGCCACATGCCGTATATATCACCTTGGATACATTACTCAACTATCTGTGCCTGTTTTCTTACCTCTAAAATAGTCCTACTTCAAGGAGTTATGATGGTGAATAGGTAAATGAATCAATACAGCAAAGTGTTTACAATGGTGTCTGTCATCTAGCAAGAGCTCCATTAATATTAGCTGCTATTATTACAGTTGTTATTATTACTAAAATTCCCTCTCCCTCATTTGGGTGTAACTCCTTGAGGGTTTCATCCACTTTTGGATCTCCATGACCCAACCCAGTACCTGACAATGGTTTGATGCTTAAGAAACATTATCTGAAGTTATCTGAATTCTACATGGAACCACACAGTCAATCCAGTAAACAGACTTACGAACACAGTTTTACCCCTCATTTTATCTCATTCCAAAATCAAATCCTTGGATTAAGGAACACTGCTCATTAGGCCCATCAATCTAAATACAGTATAATTATAGCAGAGGCTGTTTTATCCAGTGTTCTGTTAATTGGAGCTTTCTATTCACTAGCATTTTCCCAAATCCCCACAATGATCACTGATATTCATAATGACAGCCCCGAGGCAGTGCAAAATCCTTCCAAACAGTGCAAAATCCTTCCAAATAACCAAGAATGATTACACTGTGTTCTATCTAGTTGAAGACCTTTCAGTGTATTCTTGATCTTCGAAAATATATAATCGCTGGATGTTATCCATGAGATATTTCTTTTCACAGATATTAGATTTTTTAGAGTACGCCACCCTTTGATCAGATAAAAAAAAAAAAAACTGTTTTCTGTACTAGAAGCTGGTATTTATAGATCACTCATGTTCATGTGTGTGTGTATGTATGATACATAATTAGGTCACAACCTGATCTTTAAGGGGAATAATTATCTGATTTCTTTTGTTTTTTTTTTTTTTCAGTAGAAAACTTTGTAAATTATTCTACCAAAAAAAGCAATTTGTCATCTAGCCCTTTGTGGATTATGGACATTGTTTCTTTCACCTCCTAATCCCTAATTTAGTGGGAGGTAACAAAACCCCAGGCATTACTCAATGCTTTCCCTAACGCCTTTTACATTTCAGCTTATAATTATTTCCTTTCATTTTAGTATTTAACACATTAATGGAGATGACACCTTTAAAGATAAAATGAGTATTTTCAACCCTGATCACTATATTTATGACTTTTGTACATACTAATTTACTTTTGTGTAGGGATGGAATAAACACTATCATTGTAAAGGTCTTTATAAATTATCTTAATTATTAAAAAGTACTATTTTCTAAGTAGTACTTTTTTGGAAGAATACTCTGAATTACCAGCTATGTAACTCTGGATAATTTTCATATCCACTATGTGCTTCAGTTTTCTCAACTTTGAAATGGTATTAATAACCAGAACTACTTTACAGGTTTGTAAAGATTAAATATAAAATGCTTAGTACTGTGTCTGGCACATAATAAGGACTCAATAAATGTTAGCAATTGCTCATAAAATTTGCCTCTCAATTTACATGCTTTAATAGGTATGCTGGGTCCTTTTAGGGCCCTGTGTATTTATTATATAATTACAATTCCACCATGCTAGAAGATGTGGAGTTTTCTAAAAAAAAAAAAAAGAAAGAAAGAAAGAAAGAAAGAAAGAAAGAAAGAAAGAAAGAAAGAAAGAAAAAAGAAAAGAAGGCCCAAACTGTGCAGCTGCCCCATCTGCCTTCTACTTGAGAACCTGAATTTAGAACTCTGACCCGGTATGCACCCTTGTTCGCAAGGGGTAGAGAAAGAATGCCCACTCTGTTCTTTTTCAACTCATTTATCTTTGAAGAGGAGGTGATTTTTGTTTGTTTGTTTGCTTTTTGTTTTGTTTTGTTTTTATGTAGTGGGAGCAAACTCAGTTGCTTGGTAATGAAGTAAAAATATCCATGGCAAACCTGGCCATGGCAATCCAAGAACACTCCTTTCCTTGGACCTCAGGCTCCTTGGCCATTGTGTCAGCTTGCAGAGCTGAAAACACGGCCCAAGATGGTGGGATGCCACTTAAAGGAAAAGCCAAGTACAGACTCTTCTAAAATTGCCTTGATGGTAACAAATGAAATAAACAATATCATCATGGGAACGAAGAGCTCGCCAAGTCCCCAAGCCCCCACACCATCCCATCCCCTTATCCTTAACTCCTATCAATTTCATCAAAAGTGCCTGGAATATTTTCCAGTGAGGTTGTAAGGAGGTACCCCTATTATTTGTTTGAGCAGAGGAACATATAGATGCACTGTTCAACACTTATAACCAACAGAACCAACTTGCATTCCTATACATAAACCCTACTATCTCAGGATGAGGATGCATGGTAAGGGCCCCAGACCCCACTTGCTTTATCCCCACCCTCTGCCACATTTACCATTATTCAGCTTTGCGTTTTACATTTTACAAAGCCCCTATGCTTGCGTCATGTCATCTAATTCTCAAAGTCATCCTTTGAAAAAATGTAGAGCAGATATTATCTCTATGTTACAGTATAGGAGGAACTCACCCAAGTAGCAAGTAGGGAGGCAATATGTTAACTCTGGTGCTCTGATGCAGAATCTGGGAATCTTTCTACTACCTACACTGATTTCCTTCACTCATTTGTTTTATGGTCAATAAAAATCATGAGTTTACAAATATCACTTACCATGGGTCAATTACTGTTTTAAGTGCTCTTCACAATTGCATTTATTTTAATCTTTTCTAGACCCCATTTTCCAAATGCAGACACCAAGAAAATAAGAGACTTACCTAATGTCACAAAGTCGGAGCCAGGATTCAAAGCCAGGCAGCTGGGCTCCAGAGACTGCCCTCTCAACCACCATCCTCTACTCTCTCTACTCTCTCCTTATGGTGAACAAGAGGGTAGTTGAGTGAAGCTGAAAGAGTGATTTTGTATATTCGATGGATCTGAGTGCGATACACATCCCCAACATGTGACCATATTGATATACTCCCAACCACATGCATTGGTAAAACACTCAATAAATAAATTAAAATGAATAGCCAAGGCAGTGGTCGCTGTCCAAGTTCGGCAGAGAAGAGAAAAGTAGGAAGGATGGTATTGACCTAACTAAGACATTTTTAGATAATTCCTTTGTTTGAAAATGTGTGTGTCTATCATAGATTGGAGGTGACTAAGGAGACATAAAGACTAAATGCAATATGAGATCCTGGTTGTAAAATGGAAAGAAAAAGGACACTAGTGGAAAAATGAGAAAATCTGAATAAAGTCTGCAGTTTAATGAATAGTGTTGTACCAATATTAATTTCTATTTTTCAAAAAATGTGCTGTGGTTGTGTACTATACTTACATCAGGGGAAGCTGGGTGAAGGGTATGTAGGAAATCTCTGTGCTGTTCTATATGTAACACTTCTGTAAATCTAAAATTTTTTCAAAATACAAAGTTTAAAAAATTACTTGTAGGATGATGAGCTCACCTATCAAATATTACCCTTTTTGATTCCCTGCATAAAGATTATGTTAATTTTGTTCCCTTATCTCCTTTAACACAGGGCCTCTAAGAAAGATGGCTTTGGAGGAGGATCATGTTTAATGAAGCTGCTACTTACTTCTCATTTCTGTTGCTCTCTGTATATAACCAGTTTTCAAGTTTGTGGGAGACCATTTGAAATTTTGACAGACTACAAATAGTCTCCCCAGAGTTTCTGACCCCCAAACATAGTCATTTCTCAGATGAAAGAGTAGGTTAAGGAAGATGGTAGAATCTATTTGGGAAAGATAGTGATCATTTCCTTTTCTATGTGAAGACACAAACTTCTTGTTGTAAAGGAAGTTTTTATTGTTGCTGCTATTTGTTGCTGTGGTTGTTGTTTTAAATTATCTGTATATGTGGGCAAACCATTATAGGCTCAGATATCATCAACTTTCACAAATCTAGTAAGAGAATTGTTGCTGCACACTTACTATATATGGATAGAAACTTAAGTTTGCAATTGGATCACACTTGTGATTCAATCATTCAAGAAATGTTTATTGAGCTCTTACTATGTGTACAAGGATGGACAGGATCAGGATTCTGTCTTTAAGGGATTTATAGTCTAGCAGAGATATGATTAAGAAAGGAAATTATGACACTTAGATACTGTCTCCAGTATGACAAGTCATCATCCAATATAGAACAGAAATCTTCCCCCACATTAACACGAACCTTGTAAAAAATTTTGTCAAACACAACGTCAACACTTCTTATAATTTTAGGCTTAGTAATTATGTAATCTGCATAACCAATTTCCATCGGAAATTTTGAAGAATGAAGACGCTCTGAGTTTATCTTCTAAACCACCTTCTGATACGATGTTCATGGATGGAGTAGCCATGTTTTATAATCAAAGAAAGCACAGTATTTCATATATTGATATCCATAGACATTCATCTCATGGTGGGGTATAGTTCAGGCTTCATTTGTAAACTAGCTTTCGGACAGCTTCAATCCCTGTCTTTTCTACATATTTGACTCTTTTATATCTGCATAGCTATGTTGAAGACATATCTCATTTGTTCAAATGTTTTTGGATGTTTGCCCAATAGAAGATTTCAGCATGTATCTCTCAAGGAGATATTGTCACCACTGTAGCTCTGCCCACTTCTTTAGGCACTATTCTGGGCTAAAGCCCTTCTGTAAATCTCTAAATCCATTCTGAATGTATGGCTTTCAAGCTTGCAGATCTATTCTCTTGCCTTGAATTGTCTGTTGTACTCATTAATTACCTTTTTGAGGAGAAAGAAAGAAATCTTTCTCCATTTCCCTAAAGCCTGATCCTTTCTTAGGATTCACCAAGAAAAGCAATTATCTTTTTGTGCAGTATTGATTTGTCTGGACATTGCCTCCCAGGGGATCATCCATTTAGTCCTGGAATTTAAAAATCCTCACAATGCCAACCTCCGTGTCACCACCTGAATTAATGTCCATTCCTCATCTGCTGGCAACCCTCCACTGATCAAGTTCACTGTCACATTGAGCTGTTTCACGCTGGCATTTTACTCAGGAAGAGAAACATGCTGGTGCTCATGTTGGGCATGTTTTTTGGCATTTCTTCATTCAGAACCATTTAAGACCTTATGCATTTATTAGCCAACAAATCTCCAAAGTTGAAAGCATGTTCTTTGGGAGGAAGACATGAGGTGATTTAGTGAAGCCTGGCAGAATTTATTTTGTCACAGTACTTCCCATGTATGACTGATAAAAATGAGTCAGAAGACTCTGGCCATTGAAATCCAGACATAATTTTCTGAGGCCTTATATACTTCACCATGCCAATAAGATTCTATGAAAGTGTCACTGATAAGTATATTATAGAAAAAGATACATTAGCATTAAAATGAATATCTCGCAAAATCACTTTGAAAACTGAAAGGACATTGTAGAACAGGGACCTATCAACAAATTCAAATTTTTTGTTGTTGTTGTTTTGTTTTGTTTTTCCTTGACTTATTGGAGAGGAGAAATTAGGTTTGGGATGATTTTATAGCTGGCCAACTGTTTTTCTCAAAACTAACACCCAAACCACAATTTTACTTGAATCTTTTGGAGATTGGACGTACAGGCTGAGAATTCTGGATATGTTGTCTGAGGTGGCCAAGCCAATTTAACTGTTACAACAAAAAAGAGACATGTTCCTAATATGGGCTTTCTAGTTCAGTTGATTACTAACAAGTTCCAAAAATTCATCCATGAGAAGGCGGAGACACTTAGTTCTTATTAGTCTAGTTCATAATTCTTACAAAATGTAATTGCCAGTAGGTTATGTCTACCAGACAATTGATTGTCTCCTGAAATAGAGACATCTATACCCTTAAAATGCTATGAAAATGGTCAGATTTTGGCAGATGCAATGTTTGAACAGAATTAGATTCTTCTTAGTGCTCACATATACTCTCTAACTGAATTTACTATTTACTTAGGAGAGAATAGATTACCCTGCCCCAAAGTACTTATTCTGTGGAAAATTTTGCCACTTGTTTGTCATGATAATTGGCAGAGATAAATACCCACCCCAGCCCACTCTCCCCATCCCTGCCTTTTTTAAGGTGGGAAAAGCTGTACTTTTATAGAGCACATTTATACCTCCTTGGGAAAATTTTGAAGATTCTGCTAGCAGTACATGTCTCAGGATTTTCCCAAGTAAACAGCAATGCTTTCTTCCAAATCCCAAGGCTGGCTTTCTTCCTTGTACATGAGTGGAAAAACTAAGAAAACAATCTTTTGATCTCTTCTGGCTGGTTTTTGGGAAGTGTGCCATAGAATAAAAGGATGTGGAAACTGAGTGCTAAAGGAGCAGTATGTCTACGCATTCAAAAATCCCAGAGAGGAGAAAGAACCAGGGCTTTGGCCTGGGCTGACCTGGATTTATATCTTGTCTCAGCTGTTTGCAAAACGCAGGAACCTTAGTAAGTCACTTTACCTCTGCGAAATTCAGGAAATGAGGAAAATGTTTCTACCTTTCAGATCACTGAGGGTATTACAGAGGGGAAAACAAGGGCATCCACCCATATACATGCTGCTAGCACTCAGTAGATGCTTAATCAATAATAGGAATATTTATTAAGAAAATAGTCACTCCCTTTCAAGAATTTTATTTTTTCTCATGAATTACTGAGTTTGTACTTTGTTTGAGGATTTCTCATGAAAGGAAACTGCTAGATATTTGAATGGGTGCCTAATTGCTCCTTGCAAAGGGACTTTTTCCCTCCCAGGTTAACTACTACCTACATTCCAATCGGCTTCCATAAATGTTCACATTTGTGATTATCTACGTTAATCATGCAAAATTAAGAAAGAGGAAATCCAAAAATGGTTTTAGAAAAAGGTGACTCTGAAAGGAAGTCCTTCACAATTGTTTCTGGGTTATCCTTTGAGTGAAATGAACCACGTGTCTATGGGAGGTGGTTCCAATACCAATGCAGATGCTTAATTATCTGGCTCCACAAATGAGTTCCCTTCTCAGCCTAAAGGGAGGGGTGGCTAGAGGCTTACATTATTGGATTAATGTGTCATTGACCCCAATGGAAACACACAACCAAGGACTCAGAGAACCACTTTCTCTATCCAGTCTATAACCTAAGATCATGAACAAGTTGGAAAGCAAAGAAGAGAAATGTGAGCCATGAACAGCACTGGAGCTGAGATAAATCTCTGAAAGGAAAGTGTGGGAACACCTATGAAGAATATTATTTCATCCTGGTGCAGTCAGCTGACACAACCCCACTTCTCCTTTGGACACTCTTACTGAGCTACCCTGGATGGTTTTTGTGTCCTCTCTCATTGTGCCTACTTTTCCAAAATAATGAAAAACCATTTGGAACCAGGCATGGTTTTGTGCACATTAAATATGCAATCACATTTAATTTTCATAACCTGAAAGGTGTAGACTATAATCATAAGCTATAGATAGAGGAAGTGATGGGCAACTGGTTAGGGCTACCCCAGGAAGAATTGATAGATCTGGAGTTGAAACCCAAATTGTTCTGACTTTGAGATCAAGACATTGTTTAAAAGACACCTTGTTGATTTTCTTCAGGATTCCCCAAAGAGGTCACTCCAAAAGATGAACACTATCTTACAACTCAAAGGAGTCTCTGAATCTACCTCTATCCTCAATGCTTGCAGCAGATGATCTTAGAGCTTTCTTTACTGACAAACGTAAAGATATCAGATGTGAACTTTCTTGGATTTTCTCCTCTTTTCAGAGTTTCCTTTCATTCATCTGATCCTTGCTCTCTTCCTTGCTCTATAGAAAGGATGACCAAGATAAAACTTTCTCCCATTTTCTTCTTTGCCTTCTCTAGCTCTAGCTTGGTTTCAATTTTGTTCATCTCCTTTCCCATGCATTGCCAATCTCTTCCTTTGCACTGGCCCCCTACCTTCCACCTAAAAACATCCTTATGTTTCTCATACTCAAAACACACAACTGTCTCCAACCTAATACCTTGAAAGAGGTGGTATTTGAGGTGAAACCCCTGGGGATAAGTAGGACATAGATACTCCTCATTTTCTCATGTCAAAAAACTAATTGCCACCTACCAAGAAAGTGAAAAGACAACCTATGGAATGGGAGAAAAATAACTGGGAACCACATACTGATAAAGGTTTAACATCCAGAATATAGAAAGGACTGCTTCATCTCAAAACCAAAAAAGACAAATAAGCCAATTAAAAAATGGGCAAAGGATTTGAATAGACATTTCTTTAAAGAAGATATATAAATTCTCAATCTGCATATGAAAAGGTTCTAAGCATCACAGGTTTTCAGGGAAATGTAAATCAAAACCATAATGAGACACCACTTCAAGCCCACTAGAATAGCCATTATTAATATAATAATAATAATAAGTATTGGCTTGGATGCCAAGAAATAGGAAACCTTATATGTTGCTTTTGGCACTGTAGAATGCTACAGCCACTATAGAAATCAGTTTAGCAGTTCCTCAAAAAATTGAAAATAGAATTTCCATATGACCTGGCAATCCCATTCCTTGGTATATACCCAGAAGAACTGAAAGCAGGGGCCTCAAACAGATATTTGTACACCATTGTTTATAGCAGCATTATTCACAATTCCAAAAAATGGATAGAAAATTATCCAGCCATTAAAAGGAATGAAATTCTGATGCATGCTGCAACATGGTCAAACCTTTAAGACATTGTGTTGGGTGAAATAAGCCAGGAACAAAAGACAAATTTTGTATGATCTCACATATATGAAACACTTAGAAGAAGCAAACTTCATAGAGACCAATGGTAGTTTATAGGTTACCAGGGGCAGAATGGGGTAGGGTGGGAAGAGGGAATTATAGCTTAATGGGTAAGTAGTTTCTGTTTGACAAAAAAGTAGGGGTAATGGATGTGGGTGATGGTAGCAAAATATTATGAATATAATTAATACTTCTACATTGTATACTTGAATGTGGTTAGAACGGGAAATTCTGTGCTCTTTATTGGTTACTACAATTAAAAGTTAAAAACAAAAAAAAACAGAAACTTATTGTCATGAATTAAGTGCCTATTACACAAGACCCTATAGCTGTATTATGGTAGAGCTAGGAATAAAACTCGGCTCTAAGGCATCTCGGCCCCAAGCTCTCTTTTGCTGTTCAATACCAATTGACAATCAGTGCCCAAAGGACGACAATTTGAGACGATCTCTTTCGGGTGAAGTCCCCAGCACAAGTTGCCTTTTCTTTTTTCTCTGGCGCATGGAGCCTACCTCAAGCAAGGAACAGAGCTGCCAGTCCCAGGTCCACCGCCCTGCTTAAGATAAGTGACATATCTCTAATTATCGCTTTGCCCAGACATCATAATCCTCCCGCCCAGGTATGAAGGCCCATTAATAACCCTCCAGGGAAGGAGGCAGCATCCCAGATGCCGTCTTGTCACAGGATGGGTTCTCAGATACGGAGTTCCCATAATCAGCACGAACAGGCTGTCTAATGTATCACAACACGCATTGTTTCTCAGCCTCTCACATACAGCCAGAAAGCAAACCCCCTTATCATTTAATAACACTCCCTGATACTGAAAGCTGGAGAAAATAGAAACACTCAAAGGGGGGTGGGAAAAGCTAGTTATGTGCAGAAGCTTTTAAGGCTGTAACAGGCTCTCACAGCACTGAGATATACAGATACCCCTTTACCTCTGCAGCAGTATGCTCGGGCTGGGTAGACGACTGGCAGGATAGAGCTCCCCATGCACAGAAAGGAGCTTCGGGGGAATGAAAACAAAATAAAAATATGGAGTCTGTGTTCCTGCTCAGCCAACCAGGGCATTGAGTCCTTGTTTTCATCTTTAAATGCAGTTTGATATTGGACACTGTGTTGGGAGTGTGTCTTGGGATTCAGGACTGGTTGTGTCATAAGCATATGTGAGCCTCAGTATACATGCTTGTAAATGGGGAGGAAAAAGTCTTTCTCTGTGTTGAACAAGGGCACAAATGAAATGCAGTCATATGGGGGGAGGTACTTTAAGCCTTTAGGAGGAAATGTCATAAAATAATAATGATAACAGCCCACATTTAAAGGGTCCTTACAATGGGTCAGGCAGTGTGCAGAGGGCTTTATAGGTATCACCTTGTTTAATCATCACATCAACCCATATGGAAGCTTGTTATTCTCAATTTCACAGATGTGGAAACTGAGGCGTAGAAAAGCTAAGGAACTTGCCTAGAGTTACAGAGCTGTTAACTGACCGAGTCAGGATTTGAAGCCAGGAAGTCTGGCTCCAGAGCAGGTTAAAGAGGTCTATTCATTCAGAAGCTTTGTATTTAAGATGGGAGGGGCGGGGGGAGGGAGAAAGGAGGGGAGGGAGGGAGGGTAGCTGTGAGAAGAACTTAGCAGGGGGGAGCATGAGAGAGATTACTCAGGCAATGGTTCCCCATTAAGAAAACCTATCAATTCACCCTCCCTCTCCATCATCCAGGAGCTCAGACCCCACTTTCCTCACACTCCAGCTGAAACAAAACACCTGGTCTCTTCTAAGTCTCTTAGAAACAGTATTAGGAGGCTTGTGTTTGACTCCCCAGCTTTCTCATTAACAAATTCTGTGATCTTATGCAGATAAGTCTCTGGGCCTCCATGTCTTCATCTTTAAAATGAGTTTTTTTTTCATGCATATTCTTTTTTTTTTCTTTTATTTTTTTCATTAGGGAAGTTGTATGTTTACAGAAAAGTCATGCATAAAATACAGAATTCTTACATACTACACTATTATTAACACCTTGCATTAATATGGTACCTTTGTTACAATTCATGAAAGAGCATTTTTATAATTATAGTATCAACTATAGTCCATTGTTTACAGTAGGGCTCATTGTTTCTGTTGTAAGTCTTGTTTGTTTGTTTGTTTAATTTTTTATATTACTCACATATATACAACCTAAAATTTTCCCTTTCATCCACATTCAAATATTTAATTCAGTGCTGTTAACTATGTTCACAAAGTTGTACTATCACCACCATCCACTACCACAACTTTGCAATTAACCCAAACAGAAACTCCCCATTCCCTACCCCGCCCCATCCCCAGGTAACCTATATTCTAGATTCTGACTCTGTGAGTTTGCTTGTACTAATTATTTCATATCAGTGAGATTACACAATATTTGCCCTTTTTGTATGGCTTATTTCACTTGACATGATGTCTTCATGGTTATTCTTTTAGGTGCCCTCCAGCATTTAAGTGCTCATTCTGGGATTCCCATTGGGAACTGCTCACTCCACACCACGGGGATCTCACCAGGCCGCAGGGGTGGACCCCTCAGGGGCTGCCAAGGTAGATCCACTGGGGTAGTGGGGAAAAATATTGAAACCTCTATTCATCTTACCTTTTTTCACCTTACCTTTTTGTTATATGTTTATAATGTACATGTATGTATTACATAAGTATATTTATAAATAGTGTGTGTTAATGATGTTTTCCAGCATGCATGGACAATCAAAAATGTTTGACAACCACGGCACCAGAGGGCCAACATGGGCCTTTGCTCTTTGCAGTGCCCCCCAGAGGCTATATTCAAAGTGCCTCATTGACTTACATCAACTGGAACTTACAGGTAGTCCAAGGTGGTTCACGTTGCAATTTGATTTTTTTATTCTGAAAATTAAATCTTTAATGCTGCCTTAATTTTAAATCACAAAGATAGGAGCAACAACAACAATAACATTGGTTTGAAAGTTTGTGTACTATGAAAAAAATTCATCTTATTACACAACCGTATTTGAAGCCCATCTTTTTATAGAAAATCTTACTCTAAAGGTCACGTTAAAGCAGATAATGGAAGAAAAAAGTTCTCTCTCAGAAAATATCGTTGTTTTCCCTTAAGCTTCCAGGATTATTCTAACAACAGTATGTTAAAATATAGGGGAGCATGTTGACAGTGCCCTACTGTTTTGTCTATTTTTTCTTAGTCACAAAATAGATTAAGTTCAATTTTGAGGTAATTCTCCCCCTCGATTTCTCTCTAAAATCAGATACTGGGAGTAATACCTGGGATATAATGTGCTATTCTGACCTCCCTAGTTTTGGGAGGCTATTGAAATATCAGAGAAGCTACAAAGATAGGCACAAAAAAAGGAATGCTACAAAGGCTAGAAGATAAAACATATGAGGAGGGATGGTGAGAGCTAAATTTGTAAAGTCTGGCAAAGCAATGACTCCAGGGTACTTGATCACAACCTATAAATACCTTCAAGGTAACAATATAATTGAAAGGAAAGAATTATTCATAGTCTCAGAAGATGATATGACTTAAAGCAATGGCCTGAAGCAATGGAAGAAAAAGTTTAGGTAAAATTGTCAGGAGAGGGCAGGAAAGTGGAAAGAAATTCTTTACTATCTGAGGAACGGAACAGGCAAAGCAACTCCCAGAGGAAGCATTTGAAGCACTCTTGATAGAGACAGCCCAAAGCCCTTGAGTAAGAAACAGGGATTAATAATTGTATTCCTCAGTGATGTATCGCCTTTGACTCTTGTCAGAATCCAGAGCTCTTGGATGCACTTCTGAAAGATGGCGCTCCTCAGAGAAGCTCTAAGTAATAAGAGGTTTATGTTAATCTTTCTAATTAGAGGGGAGTGGTCAAAAGAAAACTTGACACACCAAAATCATATAATTATGAATTTAAAATACAGAAAAAATATTGTTTTATACATATTATATTAATGTCATATTTTAGGAAAGATACTCAATGATTTCCAGAAAAAAATAATAAAATGCTAATCTATAAATGCATTGAATAAAGTCTGTATTCAATATGAACTTCCTTACTAGAGCACAAAAAAGTTGAACCACTGAGTTAAAATCATTAAATGTTATGCTACATAACAAATTATATATATGTATATGCATATGGGAGCCTAAAATATTTCTGAGGAGGCAAATGTTTACCCTTAGTAGAATAATGTAAAAGACAACTTCTAAGCTCTTCTAAATTAAGAACTATGTCTATGAAAACATTTGAAAACACTGTTTGCATATAATATGCAAAGGTATGATTTAAAACATGACTTTTCTGTGAGAGAAGTCACAAAATCAAATGCCTGCAGGGGTCGGGTAAGGAGGAGACAAATGAAGAAGTTCTATGATGGAAGTGGTGGAGATTGGGGTCACGCACATAAAAATGGCATCTACTCCTTGTCTCTAGCTGACTGATCAGTATTCTTACTGATCCAGCATTGTCCAATCTTCCAATTTTTAAAATAGAAGTGGGAAATCTAAATTTGTAAATGAGATATCTGAATTTTAAAACATTTATGTGTTGGATGAGGCCCAAGGGATATTAGCTCAATACGCCCTCTAAGCATGATCAGAACTAAGTGAAAGAATTGGGATAACTGGCAGTATCAACAAACACCAAGGAGAGAAAAGGAAGAAAAGACTTCAGTTTTGCTCCTTTTGGTCCAGTTAATCTAGGAAGGAAGGATGTACTGGAGCAAATGGAATAGCTCAATTTTAGATTCCCTCACTCACCTGCCCTGCATGAGCTCAGGAATCTAAGTTTGCTGAACTGGTACATGGCCAGGGGGGAGGGCACAGCTGCTCTTGGCCTTGCAGGTGGTCATCAGGAGCAGCAGAAAGTGCCCTAAGAGGGAATCAAGTCCTGAACTGCTCTAAAGACAGAAGCAAACAGAACTGTATTAGCAACTGTGACTTCCAATGGACACCCATAGTGACTTAGCGGAGTTTGTTTCCAAAAGGAGGTAGGTGAAAAGCAGCAGGTAGGCTTTCAAATTCTAGCAATTCTCTTTCCCAGTTTACAAGGTGGCTTTTGGTGGTTGGCAAGAGTTTGAGTTCACAGAACAAACTGTTGTTCTGTTTAGGCTTTTAAAAAAACATACATATATATATATAATTTTTTTCCCACCGTGTGAAATGAACTGTTCTGTGCCAATCCTGTGATCTTGGCCTCTGCAGCACAGAGATGTCACAATGCACACAAAGCCTATGACCAGCTTATGTCACGAACAACCACAGGCATGACACTTGGAGTCAAGCCTCACCGATTTTCCATATCAGTTGTGATCTTGGAGAGAGATGTAACAGTTCAGTTTACATGCCTCAAAGAGAAGTTTGCAGGTTTATACCATAGGAGGATTCTTTATTAATATTGATATTTGTTAATACCAAATATACCAGAGACTTATTCACTTTTAACGAAGAAGCAATCTGTGGAAAAAGAGAAAACATTTCCATCATGCCTCCTCTATTCTCTCATACCCATTATGCAAAGTGGGTGTTTTTTCCCTCTTTCTCAAAAATTGATAGTATTTTATAAAGAGAGAGCTAATGTGAAGTTCCCAGTAGTTCCACAAACAGATCTGTTATGATATAGTTGACATTTAATTTTGTGAGACTTATCTAACTGCTTTTTGGAGAACATTGTAAAATATCATTCTTTGAATATCTGCAAAGACCTGGCTCAAATAAAAGACTGAGATATACAGAAATGAAAGAAAGAGACTTTGGTGGTTTCCACCTAGAGCTTACTTACTAGGTCTGTGTTTCAGTCCAATGTTTGCATGTGTTTAATGCACACACCCAGCTTAAAGGAGGAAACACGCATTCTGTGTTTTGCAGTGTTTTGGGTGTGAATCAAAGGGAAGCATGTGGTTTCAGTCTGTTTCTTGCAGCATTCAGTTAAGTAAAGGGAAAGCCTAATTTGTACTGGTACCATCACCACAGGGTGTGATCTTGTAAATAAATGACTGGGGGAAGAAAGTGGTAGGTCAGTATATAGACAAGACAGTCGAGGCAGGCTTGGAAAGTACACTGGATGTGGTGCAGTCCACCTGCCAGGGAGAGTTGGGTTTTCATTTGGTTGATTTTGGCTTTTGTCTTTTTTCCCTCAGTTAGTGCTTTTTGGAAGCCTACAGCAATTTGCTGTCTGTGAAATAGAGATAGATGTTCAGAAGCCACTCTGCACAATTACAAAATGAAACAAAAGAAATGGCCATAGTCATTTCAAAGAAAAAGGAACAAAATATTGAAGGTGAAGATGTCACTCTTTCCTGTTTTATGTCGGTGTTGGGGCAGGGGGCAGGTGGGGCAAAGGGGTCAAAAAACTCGAGTGATCATTAACGTGTGAGTAGCAGAACCCCAGCTAGTGAAAGGGCCATCTGTTCCCTTTCCTTTTTTAAGATTATTAGAGTAAGAGAGATTCATATTGAAATCTGGGAAACAGAGAAAAATACAAAGTGGAAATAAAACTCTGTTAATTATTTAATTAATTTAATATCTATGACATCACCTTTACACAAAGTTCCGCAGATCTCAGGTCCTGACTGCTTGTACCCATGAAGGACCGTCCCCTCCCCACCTAGAAAGTAAGCAACTTGGAGTAAGGGAATTCATTCATCTTCACACTCATAATCCCAGTGTTTAGATCTCTGCCCAACACATAGTAGGAGCTGGTTGAAGAAATAAATGAATAAATTGCTTTTCACTAATGCAGGTTTCTAATCTCTGCTAGCCTTGCTAATAAGAAATTGGGGATTATATTGCTCTCACCTGTTGTTTCCCTAAAGCTGAATTTGTCATGTTATGCTTCCTGCTATATGTTCCTGTACCTATTCCTAATTATACCTCAGGGAAATGCTTGTCTTTCTTTAAAAAGTAGCTGTTCTTTGTGGATAATCATAGTGACCCTCATCAATTGTACATTCACAGTGCTCTGGAAAACTACGTCATTCACATATTGTACCATTTTCCCCTTTCAAGCTTTCATATGGAATTTAGGCTTTGATGTTAAGCCATGCAAGAAAACAGCTCCAGGATTGCTGATCTGAGCAGCAAACATAAAAGCCTGCTAACCTTAAGAATTAGGCATCAAGTCAGGAGCAAATTAAACAGGCTCTGCTCCCACTTCAGTAAGTGTGATTTCTAGTGTGAAGGTCTACTTTTGAGTTTTTACTATACTCTGCCAGTAGACATTAGAAGCTAGCAGAGCAGGGCTGACAGTTTGGGGCTGCCATGAAGATGCTCTTATCTGATTTTAAACTAGAAACAGAGAAAATTAAATACTGACTGCAGAGAGATGAAATGTCCTTCTGTGTTATTTGAGATCATTTATGGTTTTCAGGCAAGTGTACTTGAAGACTTTTAATATGACATTTATCATATTCTGAAATATGAGAATGCATTTATCCAATAATCACTGCTCAGGTACACTGAATTTGAAAGGATTTTTGTTCACTTTGGAAAACAAGGCTACTCTGAACCTCTCAGTCTACGTATGACACTCAATACCTCAGATTAGTTCCCAAGCCCAGCTTTTCAATATGCCAAAATACTGGAGCCCATCACTCTATTTCTGTTTACCATTAACAGTGTAAATTTTTTTAAAAAATCACAGGACCTGCTAAGTTTGCCATATCAGACTTCAATATTGAATAAGTTATTACCAAAAGCAGTGATATATATATATCATTATTAATATTGTGATATTAATATATCATTATATATTATATATATATATATCACACACACACGTATACATATATATGACATCAGAATTAAACACACTAATATTTCAGTCCTCTTTCATTCCTTTAACACCTTCAACAAATGTTTACTTAATCTTCTGGGCCTTAATGTCTTTTCTTTTCTTTTCTTTTTAGGCTTCTTTTTTTTTAATTAGATAAATTGTAGGTTTACAGAAAAATATCCATAAAATTCAGAATTCCCACATACTGCCCTATTATTAACACCTTGCATTAGTGGGATACATTAGCTGCAATGCATGAAAGAACATTATAATTGTACTATTAACTATAGCCCTGAGTCTTAATGTCTTAATCTCTACAATAGAGGTAAAACAACCAAATTCACAATATACACGAACAGTCTAGGACACTGTCTGGATAATAAGTTAAACAGCAAATGCAGAAACGATTACAAAAATATTCATGTCATCAGAATATAGGTTTGTAGTCATGAAAAGTCACCTTGCATAGTTTATTTCCAAAAGGGTTCAGTGATGTAAGTACTGCAGTTTGCACTTAAGAAAGGACTGAGATAATGTTATGACCATAAGTAATATTAAGGTAATGATAAGGGTAATCAGGTTCCATGCCTCAATGCACACAATCACTGGGAAAAAGCAGAGGGGAAGGCTGCTTCTCTTTGGGCATCTCCACAGGTAGGAGATTTGTTTTCCAGGGAAATGCAGCATGACCTTAAATCTACAGCTGTCCTCCTCAAAGTTAAGCTCCAAGGGGTCAGATGCAAAGTCTGGGGATGCACATCAGATAAGAACATCATTTGAGGACCAAAGGCAATTCATGGCATTTGGTAGCTGGGCCATCCCATCTTGGCTCTGATCTGCTAGTTACCTGGCTGCTAATCCTTGAAAACTGTGGCCACTTTAGCATCTCTTACTCCTCATTACCAGGTCTCCAGTCATAATATCCTAGGCACCCAGGGTTTTGCAGAGTGGTAAGCATAACAATATTATTATGGAAAACAATCTTTTTTTTTTTTGTAGATTCTCCAGTGGTGACAGGACACACTCACGTGCGTTCTTTCTTTTGATCTCCCCACACTTCTATGAGGTTGGCAGAGAGATCTGTATCTCTTCAGATGACATGGGATAACTGCTAGTTGGTGGCAGAGCTAGGACCAGAGCCTGAGACTTCTGGCTCTGTGTTACTAATACCCATGACAACCACCAAAGGAAGAAACCCAGAATGGCTGGCAAGAGGACTGGAATGACAGCAGTTATATGCAGTAATACGTACCAATAAAGATGAAGATGACAGTCCCACAAACTGATTTCAAATGAATGAAGCTGTGACTAAAAGATGTGGAAAAATAGCTCTAGTACTGCTTGTGCTTGAAAACCTCTCTCAATCGTTTTGATTTCTGTGAAACTTCATTATCTAGGTTTCTCCTGACCCCACTAGCCTTTCTTTTTAGCTTCCTTCTCTTTTCTCCTTCGTCTTGTAAATGTGTGCATACATTTCCCAAGTTCCTACCCCTTTATCTTCCTTATGTCCAAATATTTTCCCAGGGGATCTTCACAATCCTTAATACAAATCCTTAATTTTTCTACTTGGTCATCACCAGGCCAAGAATTCTCAAGTCCTAGTTATAGCCCATATCTCTGCTCTGAGTTCCTCATAAAGTTCCAACTGGAAATCTCCACAGGCTATCTCTTGGATGCCTCATGTTTTGCATTACCAAAGAAAGCTCTTACTTTATTTTAAAACCTGATCTTCTTACTTCTCCTATTTTGCTGTTTTTGTTTTGTGTTGTTGTTAGTGAAATAATAACTTCTCCAGTCTAGGCATTTCTCACTTCACTTCTTTTCCATCTAATCGCAGTGCCAATCTGTAATGCACAGCTTTCTGTGGGAAATGAAATTGCAGCTGTTGGACAACTTTGTTGTTTTCTTGTTCTTGCCCTCTTTACTTCCATCATCAGACTCAGAAATGCCAACTTCCCTCCATACTCCTCTGGAGATTCCCTAAATACAAATCCAGTTCTGCCACTGGCCAAATCCAGAGACAAATCTAAACTAACAGCAAACTAATGCCACTGAGGACTAACCCAGCAGATATTGGTGGTTTACTTTAAATACTCCTTACAGAGACAGCCCAAATGAAGCATCAAGTTCAGTAATTTATAGATGCAATAGATGTGAGGAATAGACCATGTATCATAATTCAGCTGTACTCCTGTTTATGCTCCAGGAATTTCTTTGAATGTTGCAAACTACAGAAAAACAATTCTGAACAAACCAGACAATAAATAACTGATTTCTCCAAACATGACACTGAGAGAATATTTCCAGTCTTTTTTTTTTTTTTTTTTTTTGAGTAGAATCCATTGTCATTCTGGAGATTTTGGAAGGAGAACACATTGCCATTGCAATAAGTGGGTCAGTTTACCTAACAGCCCTTTATCTTCTCCTATCTTTTTTTCATGTAGAAATCTGCATTATAAGTCAGGGGGAGGGTATAGATTTTTGTCAAACAAAACAGATGCCCCGATACATAAATTCCCACTGTTCCTGAAAGGCTCATAATTAAAAAATGAATCCAAGAGGATTTGCTGTAAATTACACACAGGGAGAAAGAAATTAATAGGATGTCTTTTTTACACCCAGTATTAACTCATAAAGAGAAGCTAATTGTTGCCCAGTTCCCCTGACCTTCTATTTTGTAAGGGGTGAAAGCAGGTTGTCAAGAGTTTCAGATAGCAATAGCAAGCACTTCACGGTAATCCTTTCACTGGTCCTATTCAATCTTTTCCCTATTGTATAAATGAAGGTGAGTGTAACATGACACAGCTTCGTAGAGTTTAGATGTGGGGTCAATAGGCAGATGTCACTCACAAGTAATAACGGCTTCTCTCCAAATATTAAGCAGATTAATTTCTCAACAATAGATTTCAACAGAGGGAAACATGTATTTAAAATAGTAATTTTAAAAATCTTCTGCTCTAAGACACCCTCCCTCCATAGTAACTTCATTTCATGCACACATACGTTGTTGAGTATTTTTCTATCTTTATCAAACACATTTCATTTGTGATTTCATTAATATCATGATGAATAATTGACACAGAAGGCACTGTATCATGGAACTATGAATAAAAAAGTTAGCTAATTTAAAGCAAACTATCCCTAAATTAGTTTTATCCCTTAGCCTTTTTTGTTTTGTTTTGTTTTGTTTAAAGATCAAATTCTTACCTTGTTCAACTTTTACTGTCAAAACCTACTTAACTTCCTGAGGCCCGGGATGAGGGGGAAGGTATTAGATTTAGAAAGGACCACGAAAAGAAAGAAAATCCTCTGTCCCCTTGGCCAGGATAACAGGTCATCTAAGCAAATTGTGAAATAGGAAAATATTTGTCTGTAGCACCTACCCACCTCCATTTTTGTGTCCCTTTTATGTGCCAGTTCTTTACCCTGGACACCAATGCCTGCATTCTGGCTGAGCCTCTCCATCCACATCTGCAACACCCCAAAATGTTGTATGTCCCCAAATTAACCATGCCCATTTCTTCTCCTTTCTCCCTAACCCTCCAATCAAAACCCAAATTCTGTCAGAGCACCTGACTTTAGCCTGGTATGAGAAGGATCACAACAAGACTGAGAAACTAACCAGTTTTTGATCCAAAGGCCTCCAGTGGAAGAGGAGTTTAAGAAGACACCTATATTCCTTAAAAAGTTTTTTATGTGTTTTGTGTGCTTACTTTTACGGTAAGTTCCAGCATTTGAGGGAGGCTCATGTATAGCCTAGAGCAGGAGTGATACATGTGCCACACACATCCACAAAGCCCCACGTCTACACATGTGGCAGACCTGAGTAGCAGAAGCCAGAGCTCCTACCTGCTGGGTTTGTTTGCTGCCCTCACTAACCTTCCCAAGGTGAAGCTTGGAGCATAGCCTCCAGGCAGTGAGAGCTGACAGGATGATGAAGCCAGTGTGCCATTCCTGCTCTGCAGACTCCATGGCAGGCAGATCTATTCTAGAGCTTGTGGGTGCTCACCGCAGGATGAGATTCCCTGGTGTTCTTGGAAGAGCATTTTCTCCTCCTTCAAAGAAGTTATCTTGGGGGAAAAATGGCTGCTCAAAATGCTTCAGAAATTATTAGGAATTGCCTTCAGCACCAACATATGAAACACAAATTCTCTCATATATGGGGATGACTTCAGAGTTTAGACTTTGTTTTTCACCAAGTTCACTAGTGTGACCACCAATCAGAAGTTTGGCCACCAATCAGAAGTAATGCCCAAGTACTTCTGCTGTCTCTAAAATTAACACTGACACTCAAAGAATGAACTCTGCCAACCTGTGGCCCTCAGTGAAGCACACCTGCAGGCAAATCTCTGCCCTCTTCCTTTCTTTCCCATCTCTGGGATTTAGCCTGCTTTCATCTCCTCCTCATGACTGTCATCACTTTTTCTTTCTTTTTTTTTTTTCCCCAGTAGGTTTCTCTTCTAGGCGAACTGCAAGGTGGAATGAAATCTTTTGCCTTCCACCCAACCCCCTCCACTTAATGGCCTGCAAGTTCTTTTTGAGTAATTTTTGTTATTAAAGGGAAACAATGCATTGAACAAACAGTTTTACAGATTGTAAAAGTTTTATAAAAGTAAGAAGCATTCATGGCTTTTTTTTCCTGATCCATCTACTTAAATGTCTGAAAATAGAGATTGGTTTCATAATGAAGCCTTTTGGTCTTCTTGCTTGAATCCCTTTATATCTGGGTGTAGTAGGGAACCTGCCCTCCTCCAGCCCTCGTCTCAGTGTAGACATCAGAGATAATCCATCAGAGATAAACCAGAGACAAAAATGGTTCCAAATTACTAACCAATGAAGTAGTTCCATGCTCAAGAGGCCATAGACATGTCAAGTACACTCTAGACAGGTATAGTTTCTCCACATTTTAGGGGCTGTTTATCTTTCCTCTAAACAGTTCAGATGCTATCATTTCCTTACTCTAGCTCTGAAAGATAATCTATTGGGAGTTCTCAGAAGGTTTAAGCAATGGAAGCATCACTGTAATAAGTGCACAATATTTCAAAGGAACTCTATACACATTTTGATATAAAATTTATGGTATTTTTGCTTTGAAGAAAGAAAGCAACATCATATTATGTCCAAACCCAATATGTATGCTTATATACAGCATACACACCAATGGATATAAACAAATGTATATTGCTTGAACCTCAAAATATGTTTACTTGCACTTTACAAAGATACAAAAGAAATGATGAAACTTCATAAACACATAATGCAATATACTAGAATGTTCCAGTTCCTCCCAGAAGTTTCTAGAATCCTCATATAAATTCTGTAAAAACATGCTGTCAATTTTAAGCAATCTGTCAGAAAATAAGAAGACCTCTGTCTTAAAAGTGGTGATGTTCTACACAGTACAGATGGGTAGAAGTGGATAAACTGGTAGCACATTATCCAACTCAAAAAGATGCTCACAGCTGCCCCAAATTATATTTTTTTCTTAGTAAGTCACACTGAACAACAATAACAACAAAGATAAATCACCATGAAAATGCAAGTGAGCTGGTAATAATAGCCTAGTTATAGCTGCCATGAAATAGCCATTAAATTATATGCAGTATAAATCTCAGTTTTGTAAATTATGGAGGTTCTTAGAGGCCAAATAAAGATAAACTGAACTATGGCTGCCTTTGTCTTTGCTTCTTTGCATGGGTTTTAAAATACTTAAGTTCAGGTTGGTAGTACCATTTGGTTCCTGCAGCATCTGAGAAAGAAATTCTATTTAAGACCACGCTTCCCCATTTTGAAGGTGATCATTTCTAACCAGTCACTCCCTGGGCTTCTAAGCAGTTTGCCCTCTTCCAGCTCACCCCTGAGACCAGATAGTTTTCAGCTCAAGCCAGGAAGGCTGAAGAGCAGCTACTAGAGATGGGCACTGCCAGGGGGGCCAAGTTTGCTGCTTGTGGTTCCAGCCAGCCGTCTCCAACTCTGGAGACCAGCAATGCAATCTTTCCCTCTGCTTCCCTCAGAAGACCTGCACATTAGCAAACCCTGATTCAGAGATTCCCGGTAAATGTTCCTTTTCCTCCTTTTTGCAAGTTGGTGGTAATCCCAAGTTGGTCTTTTCTCTTAAGTGCTTTCTCCCCCTGCTATTTAAACTGAATTCTTATTGCTCCAAATTAAATCCATTCTTTCTATCCTTGTCATGGCTAACTAATGAGAACAATTCCTCTCTTTGCTCTTGGTAGCTGCACTTTGGGTACTTATGGATGAGAATCATTTCTTTCTTTAGCTTACTTTCTTTCCTGCAGAATGCACAGGTGATAAAATGGGTTAATTGTTGCTATAAAAATATTTTCTAGCCTCATAACAAAGTAATTTTTTCTTCCAAATCATTTTAATTTCCTAGAATTGCACTGTGTTCTTATGATCTGCAGTGGCTCAGTGACTATGGGGAAAGTCCTGTCGGGCTTATGTGTACAAATCCTAAAGTAAAATGTCGGATACACAATACAAAGGAATATAACAACTCTTGGTCAGTGTGAAACGTTTTTGTTTGTTTCTTTTGTCCTGGCCTACCTGGCCTCAAATTTCATCACATAATCTTTATACTTGTACAGTGAAGTTTGCAGCACTAGGCAGAGAATACCAAGTATGAATTGCAGCCTGTTTTATTGACATGTGGTCATATCTATTGTTTTAAATATCTTGTCTACAGATGCTTTCATGTTATAAGGGCAGAGCTGGGTAGTGGCAGCCCAAAGTCCATATGGCCCTCAAAGCTCCAAATATTTACAATTTGACCCATTACAGTAAAAGTTTGCTGACCCCCAACCTAGGAAATTTTCAACATTCAAGTTGAGTTTGCTACTTACACCAGATTAAGAGGAACCACACCAGGTAGCTCTCTTATTTACACCTAAGCAGTCTGCGAAATGATTCACCAGAGGCGCAGCTACACAGCTGGAGAAGGAGTCTGGAAGGGAAGAATTCCTTTTCCTCTCTGTATACACAGGATGGAGGGGAGTTTTTATTTTTAATTCCTTAGGCATCCTTTGGGCAATGTGGTTCACATCCAAAGGGAAGAATGAGGCTTAACACAGCAGACCATCCCCAGGCTATGGCACCAACACACTCGGGCAGTTTTCATAAGCCTGTGAACCTTTGCATGTTATCCGGAATGGTTTACTACAATTATCTGGCTCAACAACTCAGGCTGCTGGGAAGATAAGGGAATGCAGGCCAAGGCCTGGTACTCACTATGTGAAGCTGCAGGAAGTCACCGAGGCCTGGGGCACTGTCGATGCGCACCAAAATGCCATCCTTGACCGTGGTGCTAAAGCCCACAGCCAGGCGGTCAGAGCGCGTGCTGGGCCTGTCGTTGGCCGGCCAGGTGTAGAGGATGAGGCCTCCGCTTTTCCCAAAGATGTACGTAGCGCCAGCTGCAAGAGGCAAGAGAGAAGGAGACATCAGGGCACTGTATTGTGAATTGCCAGCTGTAGCTAAACTGCCGAGACTCTGCACAGAACAGCTGCGGAGAGGAAACGCTCCCCACGTGAAAAGTGTTTGGTTGCCGAGAATGATGGTGCCCATAGCCTCAGAAGGTGGCTGTCACCCTAAATTAGAGATGCAGGCAAAGTGTATTAATAACAAAGCAGATGTTAGTGGGAGAGTCTTAACATCTTCAGTTCCTGCTGCATAATGGTAGAAGGCAAATGGCATGCCATGTCTGAGATCTTGTGCACATTGTGACAAATGCTCAGCCTTCTTCAACAGCTGAATTTATTCTCTCTCAGCTCATATAGGCATGAAATAGGGAACAAGTCCCCCGATCTCTTAGCTATCAGCATATTCTGGTCGGGGGAGCAGGTTACCAGTTCTGGGGTGCCTCTCATAACTGAATGTAAGGTGGGGGTCCATTTCTTTCATGCCTATGCCTTCCGCCACCCCTAGAGAAAAGAAAGGTGTGGCCACAGAAAAGCAAGTTATATGGCTAAAAGCATTTGCCTATTTCACAAAAGTGACAAAAATTAATCCTATAATAAAAGTGCACTTTATTTTTTTTCCCTGGTGATGGTATTTATGTAGTATTAAATGACAGTTTCCATCTCCTTTACCAAATAAAATTCTGAAAAGAAGATATAAAAGACTTGGACAAAAAAAAGTAAAATGAGTTTTGAATGTGACTAGTGGATTTTCAATTATGGCTATTAGGTCTATCAATCACTTGTGCTATTCCTATTACCAGTACAAACCCAAGGGTTATTATGAATATAATTTTAAAGCACTTACAAAACAAATGGGAAGAAAATTAAAGAAAATATTTGCATCACACAAATTACAGAAAATCTATTTTAAGAAACAAGTTTGTAAATCTGAATTTGGGGAAAAAGTATTCAGATTTGGGAGCCAAAATAGACTACACCACAGTAGCCTCTATAGTTTTATATGTTTTATGTATGAAATAGAGACTAATTCTATGTGTTACTCATCTCAAAATTCAAAGAATATTTGGTACCAGATTTTGTTGTGTTTTCCTACTTAATTGTTTCAACCCTTGAAAAATATTTGAAAGCAAAGATAGACTACAGCAAACATTCAGATATTTTAATATCTACCAAAAAATCTTAAGTCTGGGTCCATATTTATTCTCAGAGCTGGTTTACAGAGTATATGGGGTGGAATTAAGCTGACTGAAGAAGAAATGAGTTATGCAACTTGTTTAGAAATAATAAAGTAAACTGCTGTGAGGCTAGAATTAGGAATATATGTCATATGTCATCTGCTTCAAGCACCAAGTCACATTAACTTCTGAGACATATAGAATATAATTTGTTTTCTTTGAAAGGTCACTATCCTAGTTGCTACAATATGCTCAGTTTGTATAGTGCATGTACCGTAACATTATTTTCTTTTATGAATTTCTCAATTCTTAGAGGATGGTCTCTGGAAAGGCAATGTTGCCTTCACACTCAATTTGGGATTGTGGTACAGAAAGTTTATGATTAATTCTAAATGCAAAACAATGTTTGCTCCTCACCATCCACAAACTCCCTGAAAGTTTCTTAAAATTAGAAATGTGGATATCATGATTTCCCCTTAACATCTCTCCATCTGTGAAGAAGTTAAATAATTCCCTTCCCATAGATGATTACAAATGTCATTGCCATTCTGTTTATTTGGGAAATGAAGGTTACTCAGCGATTAATGTATAGAATCACCAAAAATGCAAATCAGGCTGTGACATTTTGTGGCAATTTATAAAATCTTACCCTATTCCATCCTAAATATATCATGGATTCTGCTACACAGATTACTTCATACTCTATCATAAAATAATGTTTCCACTACAAAAAGAACAAGTCAAAATTAATAACAGCAATAACATACTCATGGTACTTTAAATTTTCCAAAGCCTTTTCAAATTCATTAGTTCGATCTTCACAACAATCCTATGGGATATTTCACTTGTTAGCACCAACTTGTAGATTGCGAAACAGAGCATTGAATGACTTTAATAAGTGGCACCACTTTTAACTTCTCCAGCCTGAGCCTCCTGCTCCAAAATGCTATTTTTACCAGGTACCAATCATAGTTGAACATAATTACACGATAAACTATAGCAATGATGCAAAGTTAACTGTGCATAGTTCTTTTCACATCTCCCTATAAGAGAGAGCTGGGAAAAGAACCGGACTGTCCCTACTTGATCCTGCTCATCTCCTCTCATCAGGCTGTCCTTTGACTCACTGCCTCAAAGCCTCCCTAAAGGAATTCCTGGAGACCAAGAGCTCAACAAGGAGGAGAGTAGGGTGAATAACAGATGAGAAAATGTGAAGATTTCTGCATTACAGAGGGAACCACTAGGGAGTCAAGATAAGCAATACAAATTTTACAAACAGCCCTGCGATATATAATTGAATGTATGGTTTATTATCATCTATTTTTTCTTCTCTGAATTTTTTAAATAAACACAAAACTGATGCTAAATTAGCCTTAAATAAAGAAAAAATGAAGGGACTGAACATTGAGAAATTGTGTCTCTTCTTAAGACCATACTTTTTTCTGTGGCAAAGAAAAAAGCAGATTTACTGCTCAACAAACTAAGAGACTGAAACATCTCATTGCCTAAGGGTCAAGTACATCATCAGGGAGAGCCAAGGCCCTTCTCTTAAAACTCAGGCAAGGTGAGGGCTCCCTCCACATGGGACAATCTCTTCCTCTCTCTGAAGGAAGAATGATTAAAACCAAATGGGCACTAAGCCAGGAAATCCTTCTGGGATCTTCAGAGGCAACATTTCAAAGCATAGCCTCAGTATTCTGGAAGAAAGGTTTAGACTCAAAGACTCTCTAGCAGACCCAATATTGGTTCTGTTTAGAATAAAAAGTGCTGGTAACATTGGGGTTCAAATTTGTACAGAGTGAAGCCCTTATCTGATGTACCTAATATCAAAAACTCCTGAGAAGCTGATAGGAGAAAAATATAAAACCAATATAATTGTACCCACCAACTCAATTTTTTCCATGAATAAAAAATATTCACCAGTATTTAATTCTGGTGGTAAATACCTTCAAAAAACAGTTTGAGAACAATTCTGCAGGGATATGCTTGTTTGGACAACTTGATGGAAATGTTATATTGGATGCTCTAGAGAGTCTGAAGAGGAACCAAATAATTACACTGTTTCAAAATCTGGATCTATATCAAGACACTGAGATGCCTTACTGCTATGATACCTTATATATAATTTTTACTCCCTCAAAGTTCAAATCAAATAAAATCACACATAGTGACTGGACTTATTCACAAGAAGAGGCAACCACAGCTGGACTTAGGGACAATGAAGGAGTCAAAAACACAAAAAGTTATTTTTACTCATCAGATTCCAGCATTCTTCCACTAAGGAAAAAGAAGATGATTAGTAGAATTGTGCAATGCTTTCACCATTGAAGTTGTTCTAAAAATAAAGCTTCCAGGACCTCACTCAAATTCCCTCTTGCTTAAAATAATTTTCATAATCTCTTTGTTCTTCCTTTGGAGCATTTGTTCCTTTCACAAACTCTGATTCTATTTCTAATGCTAATATTAATGCTAATATTTATATGACCACTAGCTATTATATATGCGTCATGTGATATATATTTTATAGTATGCAGCATGATATTTCAAATCTCTCCACTTTCCACCTTAGATATTGTTACTGTCTCAGGTTTAAAGATGAGGGGACCTATAGGTAAAATAACTTGCCCAAGATTATTTACCTAATATGGGCTTGAACCTGGCATTTAATACTTATCTGTCTGACTCTGCAAACAAATTCTTTTCATTATCCCTTATATTCTTATCTTTTCCTTTACCATGATGAATTTTACTTGTGTATCAGAGGGAGGGGATGGGAATGATGGAAAGAAATAAAAAATGACTCTCTAACAATGACAAAAAAAAAAAGGCCAACAAGATGGAAACCTAACCCACCTAACCCACTCACTGAATGGCAGTGCTCACCTTATCTTATTTAAATGACAATGATTTCATAGGAGATTGCTCTCTCCTGAGGTGTGTAAGGCAAGGCCAGAAAATCATCTGCTTCTGCTTAATTGGACCACATGCAAGAAAAAAAAAAGCTCTAAGTTTTTAGGGGTGGACTCTACAAAGAGGTTTATTTCAAAGTTGACCTCACAGGCAAGTAAATTTAACTTTTTATAACCAAGCTAGTTTCTTATATAACAAAAATCAAAACGAGCCCTAGGAAATTGTACAGAATTCAGGTTTAAAAAGTAAATATTGTTTAGTCATCAAACACAATGAAAATCCAAAACCCTTCTATACTATGAGCTCCTGGAGAACAGGGACTGTTTAATTTATCTCTCTATCAAAACTGTGAAGGCCCAGGAAATAAATGTTGTTGAATTAATCATTGAAACCTGGCTCACCCGTACTTACACACATTCACACTGTCACTCAGGCATGGAGGAGAAACTAGAGTGGCCATTAATCCGTCTCAGAATTTTGTCATCTCATCTCACAGTGGAAATATTTTATAAATACTCATCAATTAGGGTTCACAACATTTTTTATGATGGAGTAGAACACAGCTTCCAATTTATAAAAGAAACCTAACCAGACAGACATTTGAATGATTTCTCTTCAGTGAATTTGTGGCAGGCTCAGACAAAAAAATCCTGCCCATGTTTAGTCAAATTGTTCAATGTTACTCCTCAGTTCCTAAATCATATTGAAGATATTATTTAGTTTAAAAAGCATATATAGAGGGAGAACCTAAGATGGTGGCTAGGTGAGACAGGGCAAAAAAACACCTCCGTGAAAAATACTAGATAAAAGCCATAAAGTGACCCAAACACCAGTTTCAGTGATGCACAGCCAGACAAGGTCTGCTAAATCCACAGGGACTGTGCACTTGGTGAAACCGGGAGTCTGCGTTCTGAAACGAATGAGTGAATGAATTGGCTCAAAGTCTGGTGGTCATGCTGCAGTGTTGGGAAACCGTGGGTTGGTGTTTGGAGACAGACTAGTTCCTTTAAGGAAAGAAAAAAAAACCCGGGAGCGGCTGTGGTTAAGACGGTGAGAACCACGCAGTGAAGCACGGCAGGAGCAGGCTGTGCCAACCTCTCGGTATCTAGCATGGAGGATAGCCCACTGCTAACTGCCTCAGAGATGGGGGACAGAGGGGAGCCAAAAGGAGAAAGAAACTGAGTCCCTTGCAGTCATCTTCCCGGTGGGCGGGGGACGTTCCTGCCCGGACCTGACGCACAGTCCAGAGCCACGCCAAAAAACCCAGTGTGACGGGGAGTTTTTCCCACAGCACCGCGTACATGCCACAATATTGGCTGTGGACAGTGGCCTTTGGTGCACCCGCAGCTGGTTGTCCCAGAGCTGGGAAGGCAGAGCTGTGCGAGGAGAGGGAGATTAACATGCCCCATTCAGCCATCTTTGCAGAGGGCTGGGAGCGTCCCTGCACAGCCCGGTGGCCCAGGGCTTCCCTGGCAGGCCAGCGTGCACTTGTGATGTGGCACAGCCTTCCCTGGGCAGAGGTCCTGGAAGAGCATGGCTGAGTGGGGGGACCTGCTCAGAAATCCCAGGGACCCTAGGCCAATACCAAGGACTTGTGGGTCAGCGGCAGAGACAATCTGAGGCAAGACTGAAATGAAGGCTTAGACTCTTGCAACAGCCTTAAACCTCCAGGAACACCTGAGAGGTTTGATTATTAAAGCTCCCCTGCCTCCCTAACCACCCAGTCACATGCCCCACATTCAGGGCGGACAGCACCAACAACACACCAAACTTAGTGCACCAGTTGAACCCCACAAGAATCAGATCCCCACACACCACTAAGCCAAAGTTGGGGAGAACTGACTTGAGGTGAATAGGAGACTCTCGGATGCCATCTGCTGGTGAGTTAGAGTGTACGCCACCAAGCTGTAGATCTGGCAAATTAGAGATCGGTATTTTTTATATCTGGAAAGAACCCTATCAAGGAAAGCAAATGCCAAGAGGCCAAAAACAACAGAAAATCTTAAAGTATATGATAAAACCAGACAAAATGGAGAACCAAAACCCAAACACCCAAATCAAAAGATCAGAAGAGACACAGTACTTGGTGCAATTAATCAAAGAATTAAGGACAAACAATGAGAGCATGGCACAGGATATAAAGGACATAAAGAAGAGCATGGCACAGGATATGAAGGACATAAAGAAGACCCTAGAAGAGCATAAAGAAGAAATTGCAAGAGTAAATAAAAAAATAGAAGATCTGATGGAGATAAAAGAAACTGTTGGCCAAATTAAAAAGACTCTGGATACTCATAATGCAAGATTAGAGGAAGTTGAACAGCAATTCAGCATCCTCAAGGACCACAGAGAAAGAACAAAAGAAAGAATGGGGAAAAAACTCAAAAAAATCAAAATGGATCTCAGATATACAATAGATAAAATAAAATGTCCAAATTTAAGACTCATTGGTGTCCCAGAAGGGGAAGAGAAGGGTAGAGATCTAGAAAGAGTATTCAAAGAAATTGTTGGGGGAAACTTCCCAAACCTTCTACACAATAAAAACACACAAAGCATAAATGCCCAGCGAACTCCAAATAGAATAAATCCAAATAAACCCACTCCAAGACATATTCTGATCAGACTGTCAAATACTGAAGAGAAGGAGCAAGTTCTGAAAGCAGCAAGAGAAAAGCAATTCACCACATACAAAGGAAACAACATAAGGCTAAGTAGTGACTACTCAGCGGCCACCATGGAGGCAAGAAGGCAGTGGCATGACATATTTAAAATTCTGAGAGAGAAAAATTTCCAACCAAGAATACTTTTATCCAGCAAAACTCTCCTTCAAATTTGAGGGAGAGCTTAAATTTTTCACAGACAAAGAAATGCTGAGAGATTTTACTAATAAAAGACTTGCCCTGCTTCAGATACTAAAGAGAGCCCTACCAACAGAGAAACAAAGAAAGGAGAGAGAGAGAGATAAATTTAACAGACATATATAGAGCATTACATCCCAAATCACCAGGACACACATTCTTCTATAGTGATCACAGAACTTTCTCTAGAATAGATCATATGCTGGGACATAAAAAAATCCTCAATAAATTTAAAAAAAAAATTGAATTTATTCAAAGCACATTCTCTGACCACAATGGAATACAAATAGAAGTCAATAACTATCAGAGATGGAAAATTCACAAACAACTGAAGGGTAAAAATGAGGGGGAGATGAAAACATTCCTGGATAATCAAAAGCTGAGGGACTTCATCACTAGTAGATCAGTCCTATAAGAAATGCTAAAGGAAATTGAGCAGGCGGAAAGGAAGGGACACTAAACAATTGACTGAAACCACATGAAGAAATAAAGATTTCCAGTAAAGTTCACATGGCAAATATAAATATCAATACTACTGTATTTTTGATTTGTAACTCCACTATTTACTTCCTACAGGATCTAAAATACATAAGCAATGATGATAAATCAGTGGGTTTGGACTCAATGTAAAATATGTAATTTTTGACAAGAACTACATAAAGGTGGGGGAATGGAGGAGTATAGGAACATAGTTTACATGTCCTATTGAAGTTAAGTTGGTATCAAAGAAAAACAAGATTGTTATAGATTTAAGAGGTTAAATTTAACCCCCATGGTAAATACAAAAAAAGTATCAGAGAATATGACCATAGAGATGAAGAGTAGAGTATGGGTTACAAGAAGTGGGGGAAGGGGCAATGGGGAGTTAAGAAATGAGCATAGGGTTTCTGTTTGGGGTGAAGGGAAATTTCTAGTAATGGATGGTGGGAAGGTGATAGCTTTGCAACATTCTAAGTGTGATTAATCCCACTAATGGGATGCTAGGGAGGGCTTGGAATGGGAAGATTTAGGCTGTATATATGTTTCCACAATTGAAAAAAAAAAAAAAAAAGACAGTCTAAATAGATAATGACAATTAAATGCCAAGGATGATGCTGGATGGGATCTAAGGATAGAGGAGAGGAGGCTCAAAGGGACACAGTTGGGACATAAGAAAGGAAAAAAAGGAAATATAGAATGTAAGCTTTGTATCAATGTTGAATTTCTTGAACTTCTTAGCTGCGCTTAATGGGATTACACAAAAGAATGTTCTTGTTCATGGGAAATGTATATGCGAATTATATTGTTTCTTCAAGGATGTGTGCAGCTTGCTCTCATATGTCCAGAAGGCAGAGCAATAGATGATGGATGATAAGGAGGGAGAGAGGGAGGGAGGGAAAGAAAGAAACGCTGTGACAGGATGTTGAAGTTGGTGGATCAGGGCATCAGGGGAGAGGGGTCAGGGTATGCTGGAGTTCTGTGTATGGGGTTTGTATTGTTTTTGCAACTGTTCCTGTAAGTTTGAATTTATTTCAAAATAAAATTAATAAAATAAAAGCATATATATATATACACTCAGTTCCTAAATCATATTGAAAATACTATTCAGTTAAAACAAGTATACAAACACACACACACACACACACACACACACACACACATTGCAGATTTAAAGTAACAGGAAAATAGGATAGAAAAGCAATGCAACATATTTAAGAGTAGCAATGTTATCGTCCTGTTTTACAGAGCATTAAACAAACTTAAAGACCATATATACATTTGTCCTTAGGCAAATTTTAAATAAATGGAAAGAAAAAACACAAAAGTTTATTTTAGAATTACTCATCAGCCTTTCCTGTTGCTTCTTTCCCCTAAATTCATTCCTCCTGATGGCATCTCACGGGACACAGAAGAAAGAGGAGGTTCAGAGAGCATTCATCTGCCGCCTTTTCCTCCTCTTTTTCCATGGCTTTGAAATACCTTCTCTAATAAGAGCAGTCAAGGGATTTCTAAATAATGAATGTTCTCTGGGAACACACACATATACACAGATGCAGAGCGGTAGCTTATTTCTAGTGCTTTGATTTAAACACCTGATTTATGTGGTTGTCCAAGAACTATAAACAGATGACGTGGGTGTATTTGCGGCTCTAATTCATAAAACATGATTTTCCTGGAAAATTTGGCTAACATTTTTAAGAGTAATGACTCTTGATTCTATGACACATATCTCTTAATCAGAGAACCCACAACCGAGTTAGCCAAGAGGAAGAAAATTTAGCTGTTAAAAGGTCTGCTGTTCTATTCTATACCCAACTTTCAACTTTACTGAGCCTCAGTTTCCCTGATTAAGAAGGTGAAAATAACTCTCCTATCTACTCAGCTCAAATAATTGCAGTAAAGAGTAAGATAGTTAATGTGTACACTATACAGAGCTTTGGAAATAGTTGAGAATTGCTATCTTGTGGTGAGAACCTCAAGGTGAAAGGACTCCCCAATGTCTTGTACCTATATGGGGCATTCATTCTATCTGACCAGCACGTCTTTCCTCTTTTCTAGAAACAGTAAGCCTCTTCTCATGGAAATTACTGTTTCCCCTTACCACTCATATGATTTGAATGGAAGCTGTCAAGACCTTATCCAATTTTGCTCTTTACATACAGTTGATTGGCTAAAGTGTGGGAAATTAACCTTTTTATCTTAAGTTTGGAACCAGAAAAACAACATTCCCCCTCTGGTGATAAAACCATGGCATGAGGCAGATGACTACTGGAGTCAGTTGTGAGAAAAGAAACCTTGACTCAAAGAGTGAAATATTGAGTCAAGAGTTGGACACAGAGAAAATCCTATCATTTTCAAGCACTTGGTTTTAATGGTCCATGTGATGAAATTGCACCTTTGTCTTTCTTATAGTTATATGAAATTTTCAATAGCTAATTTTCATTTAGTCCAAGCTAATTCAAATTTGGCTCCTGGCACAATCAGAAAAGTCCTGGATACTAAAGAACCTCTGGTAATTATCACAGTGGGTGGAACTATAATTTTCTCAAGGACGTAAAATATGATAATGTCTGTGGTGAAACATACCATGTTTCTGGATAGAGAAAATAGAAAAATATCAATAATGTTCATCTTTAATCAATGTTAGTCTTTAGGGCACTTCCAAATAAAATTTCAGTATTTCTTGAAGTTCATAAAGAAAAATAAGTGTGTAAGATTTATCAAGGAAATTTTAAAAGAAAGAAGGGAAAAGACATTAAAATTTATTTTTTAAACAGTGACTATAATCAAAAAAAGTTTTCTTAAGAGTAACAAGAGCACTAAACCAGCAAAAATTAAATGCAATTATATGTAAATGTAATGAACATTTGTTGAGGACCTCCGCTGTACAAAGTGCATTGCATGTATAATACAGTGTGATACGCGCTATGGTAGAGATATGTTCCAAGTACAGTGGGAACCTGGAGGAAGGAGTCACCAAGTTTAAGAAACACTTGTACTGTATCTTGAGGGTGAAGAAGTATTTGTCTGATTTCCTAAAGCAGTAATGATGTTCTACATGGAGGCCATGAGCAGAAGTGGGAAAGAATGCAATATATTGCATGTGGTCCTTGCGGGTGGTGTGGCAACTGAAGCGCTGTGGAAGGTAAAGATAGTTCTAGAAAATAAGCTAGGGAGAGCTGTGCAAAGTAATGAGTGCCACAGAAAGGTATCTGTGCCTTAGTAGACAAGATAGTGCTTTTCTTACAGTGTATTCCTTTGAGTATCAGAAATACTACAAGTATTACACCAACAATGAAGTATTTCCCACCAAATACTTTTTAAAAATTTCTGAAATATTTATCAAATATATTTGAATTCCACATAAAAAATTACATGACAATTTCAGTGTTTAAAAGTTTGAAAGCCACTGCTTTGGTCAGTGGGGAAGCAACCTCTCTGTGCATTAGTATATTATATTCATCATCTTAAATGGTTGCATATAATCCCAATGGGGTGATGGGCTCTCACTTAGCATGCCTCGCCTGGTGAACCCTAGGTTATTTGTTTAACCTGGGGGGATGGGCAGGTGTTAGCTATTATACTTAGCTCTATTTAATATACATAACATTTAATTATTTTGAATAAAATAAATCTGCAGATACATTAGGCCAAACAATCTTGCTCTGACAAAACAAAGAAAAACCTACAGCCAAGAATCACAGAAGGGATCAAAATGGATCAAATTCAGCCGCTGGTTATCAACACTGTTTTTCATTATTCAACCAACAAAACTTTATTCATCTCTCACCAATGTCAAATGTATCAATGCATTATTACATAATATTTTGGTGAGTAATTTACAGTTTACTTTTCAAAACTGATTTCCTCTGAATAGTTAAGTTCATAATTTTCTTGGTATTTTGTCCTGGTCAAAGCATCAGCTTATAGCTTCTATTTTTCTTTCTTTATTATATTAGTAAGACAATTGCCCTTTCCTAATAGTTAGTGTTTCTCATCTCTCTTGCTTAATTAAATATATTTCTAACACATCCTTTTTCTCAGTCTTTTTGGCTCCCCTCAGCTCCTCCCTCTCTCTTAAAAGTGTAACTCTTTCCTAGGTCCTGATGTTACTAACCTTTTATTTATTCTTCATCATGGACCTTGAGGGAGATGATTGCATATTCCCTATTTTCACAAATTGCCTCTGAGCTCATCAGATCCTGGAGTGAAGCACTTTCTTACACCTCTTCCTGGCAACTCTATAAAACACATTTCTCAGGCTCTCTTCTTAGTTCTAATATGGTAACTTTAGCATTGATTCAACAGTACAGATATGGCATGCTGCAAATAAACAGCAGTCACTTCCATCAAAGCTTGAAGATTTGTTATGATGCATATATTCAGACACACCGGTCTCTTTTTAGAAAATGCAATTTTATGGAAAAATACAAGATAATTGGTCTTTAGCTCTTGCAATAAACTTAGATAGCACCTGCCATATTTAAATTAATACAGTGCTTCTCCCTGTTAGATTAGGCCTTCTGATTAAGTCAATCATTTGAAAAGATTCAGACAAGCCCATGTGCACATGGATTGGAAGCTGTTTTTGATGTGGGTATTTTTTTTAATGATGTGATACTTGTCCATCTACTAAGAAAAGGAAATTGAAAGGTCTTTGTTCAGTCATATATCCTGTCTTTCCTTATCTCTCAGCCTCAGCTTTTGCCTCACATTGTGTCTTATAGGTGGCAGGTTTTATTGGGTGCTGGAAGGTTCTCCAAAGCAATGTACTAGTATTTGAAGCCTCTGTGTGAACACTGGGGTCTGCTTCCCAGAGATCACATACACATCACCCTCCATTTCCTCTGACTCTATTCCCAGTTCCTCTGACTCTGGCTGCCACCGTGCAGATCAGGAAACTTGGAAAACTGCTTTGCTTTTTTAAATCTCTCCTAAACCAGCAGCAAGCACAAATCAAACTCACATGGCTGGTGCAGCAAAATGTAAAGTGCCAAGGTTGGCATTTCAATTGACCCTCCCACTTCCAGGGAAAGCCTGGATTAGGAGCAGTGAAGAGAGTCTTTCCAGCAGACGAATTAAAGCTCAAAGGGTCTACCTGCATTGAAACAAGGATGGAGGTATGGCTGGAGATATGGCTGGTATGACTTGACTTCTGTAAGGTGGGAACACCTTTTCTCTGAAAGGGTCCTCTTCCTAATTACAATTTCCATCATCTACCCATTTGATCCCTTCATATGTGTCCAAAGTTTTGCTTTAAGGAGAACATTATTTCTAAAGAAACTTTGGGAGAAGCCCACAGACAACATGGGCACAAAATTAGTATATGTTTGCTACATGGAAATCACAGTCATAGATCACAACATTATTTTTCATTATTTTTAAAATTATCAATCTTTCACAGTCAAAGATGACACTATGGACCCGTCACCTGTGTCATGCTGTAAGTTATACCCAGCAATGGTTAGGGATTTGCATGAACATGATTAGAATGTGAGTTTCTTACAGGCAAGGGTGGTGCCACGTGCTTCTTTGTTTCCCCATGATGCCTGAATCCCATGCTGGATGTATAGAATCATGTGTCTTAAGAGCTGGAAGGGGAATCTGGAGCAACCATTTGATGTCTTCATTTATAGACACAAATCCTGAGGGCCAGACAGGTATGGATTGTCCAAGGCAACAGTCAACAAGTATCCAAGCAAGACTAGAACTCCTCTGTCCTGCCTCCATTCCAGTGCCCTTTCTGCTACCTCTAAAGTAGGTGCCTAAAAAACTTGCTTATTGGTTAACTTAAATTTAGCCCTATACACTCCATCACTTAAGGAGGCTGTTTGGCTAGTGAGGATCATTATATAGCAGTTTGTGTGTGTGCCCATGTGTATGTGTGTGACAGAGAGATTGAGAAAGAGAGGACATGCACATGAGACAGAGGCTATATAGAATATAAGTGTCAAGAAATGGGTCAGGGGTAAGCAAAAAAGTGTGATCACCTATCTTATACTCTGTTACATCACTATCACTCTACGTGTGTACGCTTTAGCAGGTATGTAATGATCTGAAACCTCGTATTTGAATATATAAAAAAACAAATCACATATAAAGGAGTCCTGTTGTGATTTTTTATCTTCAGTCCATGAGAAAGTGAAAGCAAAGAGAAGTGAAATCATCTGAAAAAGTTACAGCTTACTCACTGTAGAATCTAAGCTGGAGCTAAAATTTCCTCTCTCCCTCGAAATGATCTGCTTTGAGCATTGTGGCATTTTTCTAAAGCAAAACCTAAGGACTCCATTATAGGAGAGTATGCAAACTGAAATGCTGGTCTGCTCTATCTGCTCAATCCCAATAAGCATAAGGCTGACGATGCATAATGCTCCTTTCCTCCGATGCCAGAGACCTCAAGAGGCAAGAAATGAGACGGGATTGGAAGGGTTATGCTACAATCCAAATGGAATCCCTTTGAAAGTACTGTGCAGCAGAAAAGACAAGTATAATGGCTATTTAATCATCTTCACTATGAAGTGCCAATTCTTTAGACTCTTATGACATTCATGAATGATGCAGGAGGCGGGCATGATGAATGCAGAGCAATTCCCTGAGACAGATACTTTCAGGAAATTTATGCCCCCTCCCCCCAGAACAAAAGGGCTCCTGGGCTCAGTTATCATTTGTTCTGGAAAAGAATTTACAGTCTCTACTGCCACTCCTTTTACCCTACTCAATAAAGTGCTTATTTTGATATACTGACTGCAATTGTTCAAGAACAACTGTATCCTTGGAAATTCATTCACAGTGAGCAGTCTTGCTTACTTTCCTTCACTTTGTGCACGTTTTTCTTCTTCAAGGTTCTATAATCTAGAGGGCTTGGACACAGTTCTCCAAATCATTTGTCTACATATTTATATGTGTGTATGAACACATATGGGAATATATACACACACACACTCACACATCATGTACAAATTGCTCTTTAATCTCTAATGTCCAAAAAAATGCTTTTTGGATTCACCTTGAGTCAGAAAATTCTTTAGAGTATAGCTACAAGCATTGTGAAATATGCAGTAGAAATCTTATTCTGTATCCTCAGCCCACAGATAATCTGCTAGTGAATAGTGAGTTAAGTGATACATTCACAGGTATTTATTAATCTGCTATATTTCCAAAGTACTTTTCTGGATGCTGGAAAAACATCAGTGAATATAACAGAGTTGTGGTCTTAATCGAGATGGTATTCTAGTACTGATGGCAGCCAATAAACAAACAAATAGATATATAACACAATGCATGGGAGTTTTAAGTGCTAACAAAGCACGATAAAGGGATAGTCATGTTGGGAAGGACCATTTTAAATGGCTAGTCAGTGCAGGTCCCTGTAAGGTGAGGGCAGCAGTGGCTGGAATGCAGAGAGGGATGCTATGGCTGAAGAGGAGCAACAAAAATAATGAAAGGAATGGGTAAGTAGAAAATAATGTGAAAAAGTTTAGAAAATCAGAGTCTAGGAAAGAAAACAAAAGAGAAAATAATTGCTGTTTGAGCAGATGAAGTGTTTTCTTGAGATAAGGTTTTCAGGAAAAGGCTGTGTACTACATACGGGGATAATAGAATAAAAAGCAAAGGATAGAAATGAAAGCAGACAAACAAAGAAGAATGTCTTGACTATCATGGGTAAAACAAAACAAAACTGAAATTAGTTACTGAAGGAGCCCTAGAAATCTCCCAAATTTCCAACTCCCCACCCCCTTCACTCTTCATCCCATAAGCAACTTGTATTTTCTTCACAGCCCTTATTAATTTTTGTCTATCTCCCCTCACCAAAGTGTAAGCTCAAATAATAGCAGAAACTTTGTCTTAATCATTGCTAAACACTAGATCATAGATCATTATGTGTCACCTAGTAAATTTTCATTTAATATTGTTGAATAAATAAATGGATCTTTAAGGAAACTGGACTCTAAAAATAGGGGCATGGATCTGATGATCTCCATCACACATTGTCCATCAGTCTCCACCACTCTGCTGCTTATAATCTTCAAACAGATTCCAATGGCCTCAGAATAAAATTAAAGTCTTTAAATTAAAATGGCCCCAAAGGCCCTCTAGAGTGGGTTGAATTGTGTCCCCCAAAGAGATATGTCCTCCCCAGGACATGTGAAAGTAACTTTATTTTTTGGGTCTGGGCAGATGTACTTGAGTTAAGATGGAGTCATACTGGATTAGGGTGGGTTTGTCTCTTTATAAGAGAAAGAAGAGGATGATTTGGACACAGAGACACAGAAGAGACACAGAGAGATAAAGGTCAGTGACAACAGAGGCAGAAATTGAAGTGATATGGCTACAAGCTAAGGAACACCAAGGACTGCCAGAAACCCCCAGGGGCTAAGAGAGAGGCATGGAACAGATTCTCCCCCAGAGTCTCCAAAAAGAACCAACCCAACCTACACCTTGATTTCAGACTTCTAGGCTCTAGAACTATGGGAGAACAAGTTCCTGTTGTTTTAATCTACCAAGTTTGTGGTACTTTGTTCCAGCAGCCCCAGAAACCCAATATGCCCTCCATGATCTGACCCTTGCCCACCTCTACCACTTCACTGGGCATCACAGCTTTGCTCACTGTTTCAGACACCAGACTTTCTTCTATCCTTCCAACAGGTAAACACCATTGTCTTTGGAACTTTTGCACTTCCTCTTTCATGACTGGCTTCTTCTTGTCAATCAGGTGTCAAGTCAAAGGTAACCTCCTCTGAGGTCTTTCTCCCCTGTTCCCAGTAGGCACTGTCTATCCCATAGCAAGTAATGTTTTCCCCATAGCACTTATCACGTTTTTCCTATCTTCTCCCACTGGAACGTATGTCCCTGAGGAGCAGTGTCATTCTGTCTTTCTCACTACCATAGCCTCAGTGACTCAAACAATACCTGGCACAGAGTAGGCACTCCATAAAAACTTTTGGACAAATGAAAACATCTTTAAGAGAAACTGTACTTAAAAATAAGAACCTGAGCCCAGTGGTTTCACAAGATCCCTTTAAGCTATTGCTTTCTTCAGTGCCATTTTTTCATTAGTGCTACTTTGATTCCTATTTAAACTGGGGCACATAAAACAATTCTTATTTTGGCAATTCCCATCATATGTATGTCTTTATTTTATCTATTTTAAAAATAGGAAGAATGATACTGACTTCTCTTGACTTTGTATGTTATTAAAAGAATTAACTAATGCATACAAACAAATGTTGAACTTACCCAAAGGGAGGGGCACCCCACACCCAAAGCCTTGGTCTTGTTATTATCAGTTCACGAATCCTCTAACAGAAGTATATATCCATATTTTTTACTTGCAACAGAGTGCCAAAAGTGGGTCACTCAAAAGGCAAGGAGTGACATTGCATCTTGGGCTTGGGTGTGACTCTTTGGAGCTGCACTCTCTCCAAAGGTGTGTCGATGAAAGAGTCAAATTCAATGGAAACAACACTCTCAGCCTGCAAGTTCACATAGGTATTTTTCAGAGGAGCTGGATAAATAAACTCTGAAAATCCTTTACTTTCTTTTTCTCTGCTGTAAATGCAATATATTGATTCAGGTCCCACTATTTCATAGCATTCACATGCTTCAGTAATGCAGAGGATTTATTTTCATCACTTCATCTCAAGGAGCAGAAGCTGTTCTTAACCCTCAGGGCGAGCAGCTCCTTTTCTCCTCCTACTGCTTCCTTCTGCACCCAGTGAACCTGGCAGTTGGATCACAAGGTTAACAGGATGACTATTTAAGAAAACATTCCATTCCATTCATGTTAATTTTTTTTTCTCCTAGGCCAGTGAGGAAAAACTAAACAAGAAATTTGCTAACAGTGGAGAGGATGAACTGGGGTGAACGGAGGGTAGTTAATCCCATTTTTGGCCTCATAATGGGAGATAGTTGATGTCGAGAACTGAAAATAGCTACAACTCTCTCAAAAACAATAATCTTCAGGATTTTTCTTGTACTGAAGATTCCTCATTCAGGGCACCATGAGGAAATTCTTCTTTATCAACCAATTTTAAATGCTTTAGAACATTTCCTTTTGGAAAGTGACCCTGTTGGTGCAAATAGACATACTTCTAGAACCAGACCAGTAGTATAGTTCTGTTAGTGGGACTGTAACTTCGGTTAATTTTCTTAATCTCTCTTTGATGCCTCTCTTTTGCCATCTCCTACTCATCTCACAGTGCACTACAGGGTCGCCTTCTCTGTGAGGCTTTTTCATCCATTCAATCAGCAGTTTGACTGATATTTATTAAGCACTGATTATTCCTTCAGACCCACCGTGGGCCAGGTATAATCTAGGTGTTGGGAAAACAGCAATAAATTAATAAAGTTAGTCTTTCCATCCCTCCAAACCTGCATAATTTTGACTTTTTTTATTCTTCTTCTAGCATGTAATAGGGGCTTAATGAACACTGTAGAACAAAGAAATTGAACACATGAATTTCATAATTTCCTATTTGTACAACAAGGAAATCAAAGTACATGAACTCAGAGGGTCTCTACTTCTCTAATGCCATAAATAAACAATTTTCCATCATCTACTGTAAGTTGTATCAGAGATACCTTGGACTACTTGGCCAGCCCAGGCTGCAATGAACTGACTGTTACCAAGCTGTCTGTGAACACTTTGAAGTGGAAATTATGCATATTAAACCAGCGATCTTAGCAAGTCACAGATGCTGCTTGTGGCCTCACCTGCTCATTTCTCTCCCCACCGGGGAGTGTTGCCACAAACACTAAACTTCCTCAGGAAGTGCAGATCTGGAATTCAAACCTTTCTGTGCAAGCCAGCACACCCTGATGGCCTGAAACAACTGAAGGTCTAGGGCATCCCTGCTCACCTAGAGTGATCTGCTGGGACGTAAAAGGAAGAAAAAAGGTTAAGTCTGTGTTTACAGGACACTAAAATAAATGGACAAAACTAAAAGGAAAAATCAGAAAATCAGGCTTTGTGTGTGGACCCAATATTAGTGTCTTCTCTCTCATTTGGAGTTGGGAACAAAATCTTTGCCTGCTTCCTCTGAATAAAATAAAAATAATCAGGATTTATGCATGTTCCTCCTGGTCTCTAAAATGTGTGTTGAGTTTCCTCCTCAGTTGCCAACCATGTCCGGTCCCTGCTGTGTAGCAGCATTGCAATTTTCTCTGAATAATCAAGGTTATAGCAAAACTCTATTTTTTCCCCCATAGGCCTAGTGGCAAGAACTGCTGAAAATAGCCTGGTGATAGATTCAGTCTCCTTCCTTGGAACCATAATTATTATGACTGCTGATGGAAGCACTTCTTCTTTCAGTATTTCTGATAAATTATAGCCATAACTCCCCATGAACATTATTTAAAGAACTTTAACTTGGTTTTGTGTCTCTAAACTAAGGCAAACCTCACTCCATTTTCCTAAGACTCTGCTAGTAGTACCCAGCTTACAGTGTTGCTAAGAAGACTAGATGAGATCATCTAAATAAACATTCGGCACAGTGCTTGGATCATCTTAAGTGCTTTGTAAGCACAGGTTATTTTTATTAGCAACAGTATAATTGTTTCAGTCTTTGCCTTTGTTCTTTGTTATTATACAGGGGATCCTTAAATCGGTGGAAAAAAGAATTAATTGATTATCTAGAATTCCCTGTTTTCCTCATTACAATCCCTTTGACTACCTGCCTACTTATGGGCCAAACTCTTACACTGATTACAGTTACCCAGAATGAGGAGAAGAGAAAATGAGGAAAAGATGGAAGAGAAAATAAAATAGTAAAATAGCAAATAGACCAATAGTTTGTAGGCTTGTACCACATGTATCCTAGACTTAGAACTAAAGGAGAAGGCAGTGGCAGCCATTTTTCCTTAAACACTGCAACCAAATCAACTCAAGTGCTCTTTCACAAGTCAATTTAAGCTTTGCTTTGGCTGAAGATTCTGTATCCCCATCTTCAATAGTCCCAGTCTCCCTCATTATAATTTGCTTTGATACCTCTCTAAGATTTCCTAGTCTTCCCGAGGTATCCTTAAAGCATTTCATTTGGACAGCTATGTGTTTCCATAAGGATTTTTCAGACTCGGAATGGAAGCTCAGGCTAGGAACCTATTACAGAATGATCCATTTCTCTTTGCTAGGTTCTGAAGTGTGGAGTTTCTATAAAAGAGCTTTGTTGTTTGTTCAAAACCCCACCAGGTTACTTAAAAGGTGATTTTATTAACAGGGAAAATTTTTGAAAACTTTAGCCCATAAAAACATTAATTCAGTACTAATCATATTGTTGATTATTTTTAGAAAAGGACTGTCCTTGACACATTGGTCAATTTTCAGAGTTTGGGGGTTAACTTAAGCATTTCTTCCATTTCAGTTCATTTTCTTATGCTACTTGCTCCAGTAGCAAGGTCACCATACACTAAATTTTTCTCCTAAATAGCATATGGACCCAACAACCTATTACCCTGGGGCCCCATGTACCTATTAATAAAGAGCTAGACCCGTCTAAGCCAGCATACCATATGGTGCCTAATTTATCCAATAAATATAGAACTGTAAGTACTCATAATTAGTACTACTAATGATGTTGGTTTCTAGATCTAAACAGCCCCTTTTTAAAATCAAAATCCCTGCTTTTGAGCATATTTTTCTTTTGTTATCATTAAAACAATAGCAAATATATTTACTAAGAACCTTCTATCCATTGGTCACCGGGTTAAGGTCTGGGGTTCAGAGATTTATAAAATCTGGAGGCTACTGCTCTAAAAACAATTTGGATTTATTCAGATCATCAGGAAGGATATTGTAAACATGCAAATTACAAATGTGATATGGTAAGTGTGCTGAGGTAGGAACAGACTTACTTCATTTGTATCAGTAATATTACTAAATAAATAACTACTATTTTAAGGGCATCCATTATTTGCCAGTGACACCTTTCCTACATTTTTGCAACAACTTTACAACAGCAGCAGCAATAGCACTATTAGGTAGATATTTTAAAGATGAAGAAACTGAGACACAGAGGGTAATTAACTTTCACAGAATCAAACAGTTCGAAAGGAACCAAACTAGAATTCAAATCATTTTCTCCCAAATCTAAAGCTCAGGATCCTAAACTTTACACCAACTGCTTACTCTTGTTACTTTGATTTTGCCATACAGACTGTAAGCTTCAAAAACGGCAAAAACTAAAATCATCCATGTCTTTCCTAATGACCCTTATTCCTTTGCTAAACTAGTGCCCAAATATTATTTTTTGAAAGGTTTGTTTTCAGCAGTAAACACACAGCTCATTTCTCTAAGGAACAGCAAACTTCCTACTGCTCAAGGCTTGCTGTGAACAATTTATACTTCTCTTCTTTTTCACCTTGTAAAAATGGCACCTATCATTCCTGGACCAGAGTCAGGGCTTGCAAAGAACTGAATGGACTTGTAAAGCTAACCCAGCGGTGCTTATGTATTGATTACTGACATACTTTATCCATTTTCACCTATGTTAAATGGCATAGAAGGTTAAAATCATCTTAAGAAAAGTGAGTAACAATGAAGAAAACATAGAAATGACCATAACTTTAAGTTTTTGATGTGAGTGGAGAGAAAGGGGAGATATAAGGTTGAGTTAGAAGGAGATTTGTGTGTGTGTGTGTGTGTGTGTGTGGCTTAAATCCACTCCTCACTGCACAGGGCAGTGGCTGTCTCTGAACTGAGGCACCGGGGAGGCTTTTGTGAAACCACATGTGCAACTGGATATCTTTTCAAGCTTTTCTCATACAGAGGGAACATTTTCTCTATTTTCCACCAAAGCTTCCAATGAGCTAGGCCTAACCCTGCCTTACGTTCACATAAGGCTCTTTCATTTCACCTTCTTTAAAAATTTATTTCCAGTCATAGCCAACCATGCATTATATTAACTATCCACCAAGAATTACTTGTAATAGACTATATACAATTTTCTCCTTGCTTTTGCTTGTGCTGTTTTTTAGAAGGAGACTTCTAATTTCTCTACTAAATATTTGTTTTTTTCTTCAAATAAAATGTACAATTGATACCTGGCTGGTCAGATCTCTGGAGACTATACACTAGGAAGCTAGTCATAGTTTTTTGGGTTTGATTTTGTAAAAATAATATTTAGCTCAATGGAAAGAAAAAAAAAATGTTTCATCTCTGATCCTGTAGCAAACGTGTTTGTATCCAAGCCTCCAGATGTGTATTTGCGTGGCAAGGCGTTTGGTCACTTGGAAGTGAATCACTCTGCTTTCCATTTATAATGTCCAGGGCTACTAAGTTCATATATATATGAATATAAATCAAAGTACAGATATCTAATTTCCACTTAAACTCCATAATGTAATGAGTTTTGAATAGAGCTGTCACAAAATTGGCAAGCATAGTTTGTGTTGCAAGTACAACAGCAATTGAACTAGTTCATCACGCGCACACACACACACACACACACACACACACACACTTGCCATATACAACAGACTGAATAAAAATCCCTTCTGTGGGTGGCATAAAGATGCTGCATTTCTCAGCAGTTTGTAGAATCACATCTGAGGATTCACGAAAGGAGCCAGAATACATCTTGCAGAGAAAATAACAGCATGAAAGCAAGTGGGAAGTGCCATCTTATTTATTTCCAAACCTTGTTTCAATGTATTGGACATGACTCATGCCAAACATCGGGATAGAAGCTGTGTGCATAATGCTTGGTCAACAATAGATATCAAATTGCAACAAACTGCCCTTCAGGGGCATCAGCTGGGCATGAGTGCTGTAAAGCATCAGGCTTCTACTTTGATGCTCAATTGCACCCATCTTCATCATTATCTTATAGATTTTGGGTCTCTTTCTATATATACACAGATGGCATGAGAAAAGTCTTATCCAGAAATACTATTTCAGACTATTTCAGGTATTCTTGGTTCAAATTCCAGTTTTTATTTCACATTCCACTGATACTTACTTTTATATATGCATACATATACATATGCATGTGTATATATGCATATACATACACATGCATATATATGTGTGTGTGTGTGTATATATATGTATATATATAGCTTGAGGTAAAAGCAAAAGAGATTGGCAGAAAAGACACAGCTCTCCCTGGTAACCTCTCTACCCTGCCAGTTGCTTATAAAACCCTTAGAAACAGTAATAGATGTTATAAAATGCTTACTTGAAACAATCTAATCAAGACTATTCATAGGGAGACAAACATCAGTGGCAGAAAATCCATACATTAATAAAGAGGGATTTGGGGTAGTTATTTCTTTAACTGAACACTTCTGTAGCCATCTTTATCAAGCCCTTTATCAAGCACAATTAAGTCGGCAAAAGACATTCTCTTTTTTCTTACTCTAATCAGATTGTTCTCGCAAAACTAAAGTTCATTAACAAATTAATAAAGGGTAGATAGATGTTAGGTAGATAGATGCCAGATAGATGTATAATATCTTTGGTTGAACTCTGAAGAATAAGCAGATCTTGAGACAAGAATTCATGGCAAATGGTTTTATAAGGAAGGGTTTCCCAGGGAAACCAGTAAGGCAGTGGGAGAGATGTGGCAGGGAAATAAAGGCAGCTAAACCAGGGAGTAGTCTCAGACAAAGTTCCATAGAGGGGAACTTCAGCCTTATCCTACCAGAGAACTCGGGAGTATATGCTGTCTCAGAGATTCTCCAAAGGAGCAGTAGCCTGAGGACAGTTTTCTTAAAATCAGACACTGGTTATTGCAAGAAAAAGGACACTGAAGCTGAGGGATACACAAAAATGACCCAAGGAATCCAAAGGGACTGGACAGAGCACTAACATTATCTGATACAGATACTCAGAGCATTGAAAAGAAACGTAGAACATTTAAACCCCAAACCTCATTTGATATATGAGGACAGGATGATTCAGAGGTCAAATGACTTCTCCAGGATCACATATTTATGTGTGACAGACTTAGGTTGAGGAACCAGTTCTTCAGATATCCAGTTCAAGGGATTCCTCATTCTCTCAACTGCCACCAAAAGCTACCCATGCTGGAATCACTGCTGAAATCTGCCAACTCACTCTACTTCAAGATTATCTGTGTGCTTTAGCAACCACTCCAAGTGTCGAAGTACAGTTCTGGTCCCTGAAGCGAGCCTTATGCAATGCCTTCTTCAGTAGTTGCAACTTCTTTGTCATCCTAGAGATGGCTGGGATCCTAACAACATGCATATCAATCTAACATGACTGCAGTGGTTTCTTGAGAAGACACTGCAGCAAGGGTGATGCAAATTCAATTTTTGAGAATGTCTGGGTATTTAATATAAGGGTTGTGCCAGTTTGTATATTTATGTCCCCCAGAGAAAGCCATATTCATTAATGCATTCTTATGGGGACAGACGTATTAGTGTGAATTGGGTTGGAACCTATTGGTTCAGTGTCCATGGAGATGTGACCTGCCCAACTGTAGGTGATAACTCTGATTGGATAATTTCCATGGAGGCGTGGCCCCACCCATTCAGCATGGGCCTTGTTTAGTTTACTGGAGCACTATATAAGCTAAGACAGAAGGAGATCATAGCTAGCTGGAGCTGAGATAGACATTTGAAGATGGCCGTTGGAAGCTGATGCAGACATTTTGGAGAATGCCATTTTGGAACGCAACTTGGGGTTAAGCAGATGCCAGCCACGTGCCTTCCCAGCTAACAGAGGCTTTCTGGATGCCAATGGCCTTTTTCCAGTGAAGGTACCCTTTGTTGATGGACACTTTATGGCCTTAAGACTGTAACTGTGTAACCAAATAAACTCTCTTTTATAAAAGCCGATCCATTTCTGGTGTTTTGCATTCTGGCAGCATTAGCAAACTAGAATAGGGGTTTAATGGGTTCTCAGATGAAGCTTTGCTTTAGAAAGCACAATTACATATTAACATGTGAGTGTTAACATCCTTAGTCCAAGGAAAATAGCCTGGAGAAATACTGTGGGAACTATCCAGGCTATTGACCAGAATGAAAATTTAATTTCTGAAGTTGGGACAAAGTTATTCCTGCCAGTCTCACAAACCATTCAGAAGATTGTTCCAGCCAGGAGGAACCCCAAGCATAAAAGCCCTGAGGTGTAAACTGGTGTGTAAATGAGAAGAACATTATATTCAGGTTAGAATTCTTAAAGCAAGAAAGGCAAAGAGCAAGGAATGTAGATGTGAGTTGCGGGTGGGTGGGGGGGAATAGAAGGCAAGGGATCAGCCCAAAATTAATAGGCCAGAGACAGATTCTGAAGGACTTTTTATAATATACTAAACAATTTGGATTACTTTTTTTAATGGAGATGAGAAACATGGATGAATTTTATGCAGAAGGACACACAATCAGTGCTGCAATTTAGAAAGTTTAATTTGACAATGGTGTGTGTATGTAGGATGGACAAGAGGGGTCTAGGAGAGTGGTCAGGGGAGTAGTTAAAAGGTATTGCAATAAAGCCTAGGAGCTAGAAAACAGACCAGGATAAGGGAGTTTCAGGATGAATGGAGAAGAGAGAATAAATTTTAGAAGTATTCAGTTGTTAGACTAGAGGGGAATTGAGCCAGTGAGAAATTAATAGCAATGATTATGGTGGTAACTACAGTTCTTACTGTTGTGGGAAAAGGTATATTCTAATGGAAATAGACTTTCAATTCTCCTTTTCTCTAGCATGCTGCTGGCCCATTAAGAACAACAGCATGTGTGTTTTCTCCTAAGAGATTAGGATCACTTTTACACATACACTGTGCTTGAAAAGAACTTGGCCACTCAGGATATGGGGGATTGGGAGAGGGAGGGGGAAAAAGGATGAGGAGAAAGGGATCATTCCTGAAATAGAAACAAGTCAGGGGCATGCAGCTGGGTGAACACTCTGAGATAGTTACAAACAGCTCAGGACTGATTATAATTAGAAAATATATCCATGGACTTCAACACAGGCATGCTATAACTGTTATTGCATATTGCAATATGTCACTGTGGGCTATTGACGAAAGCCTGGGAGGCATTCAAAGACTGGAAAGGGAAAGTGTCTCTTAACAATACAAACTAAACAGAAACAAAACAAAAAACCCTATCAAAGAAGATATAAGAGAAAGAAGTACTTTTTGCCCTTTTTCAGGAATGGCCTTTTATTATAAAAGGTCTTTCACTTCCATATGCACTATAATCTCAAAGTTTCAGGCACTCTTTGGAGCAGTGGCACCCAGTGGAAAAACAGTACCTCTATGGGTGACACAAGGCCATGGTCAAAAGACATTCTGAGCCAAGCACAGTGCACTGGGCAGAAAATCCATGGCCTACACATTTGTCAAGGCCAATCTCTCTCCTTCTTTATAAACCAATTAAATATACTTATCTCTTAGTGTCCCACAGTATTGCCAGTCAAGAATTAAGAGTATGACACCCAGGGGAGTAAATCTCCCTGGCAACGTGGAATATGACTCCCAGGGAGGAATCTAGACCGGCATCATGGGATGGAGAACATCTTCTTGACCAAAAGGGGGATGTGAAAGGAAATGAAATAAGCTTCAGTGTCAGAGAGATTCCAAAAGGAGCCAAGAGGTCACTCTTGTGGGCACTCTTATGCAAATATAGATAACCCTTTTTAGGTTCTAATGAATTGGAACAGCTAGCAGTAAATACCTGATACTATCAAACTACAACCCAGAACCCTTGAATCTTGAAGACAATTGTATAAAAAGGTAGCTTATAAGGGGTGACAACGTGATTGGGAAAGCCATAAGGACCACACTCCGCTTTGTCCAGTGTATGGATGGATGAGCAGAAAAATGGGGGCAAAAAAAAAAAAAAAAAAAAAGGACCCAGTGTTCTTTTTTTTATTCTAATTGTTCTTTTTCACTTTACTTTTTATTACTATTATTTTTGTATGTGTGGTAATGAAAATGTTTAAAAATTAATTTTGGTGATGAATGCACAACTATATAATGGTAATGTGAACAATTGAATGTACACTTTGTATGACTGCATGGTATGTGAATATATCTCAATAAAATTGAATTAAAAAAAGAGATTTATTATGAAAAAAAGAGATTTATTATGAAAAAAAAGAATTAAGAGTAAAGAAAGAAATATGCATTGCTATACATGCAAGGCAGGCGATGCTTTATTTGGAGGTCCAGAATTTATTTAAAAGTAGCTTTGACTCTTTAATTGACTTTGCAAGTGACAATCTCTCCCATATCACCTCTCACGCCCCAATCCACCAGCTACAAAAAGTGTTTTCCTTTATAGCAATTCTGGATGCTGCAAATTTTCTCTACTTACCTCATCATAAGGCTCAAGTAAAGCAATTTCTTTTTTTGGAGCAAATCCCTCTCCATCCCCCTTCCTTCTGCCCCGACTTTGATTCACCTGTCGATTGACATTCTTGCTTCATTACTTGCTGACAGCTCAAAATGCAGCCCTGGTCTCACAGCAAATTACTTCTAATTATTGCCTTCCTTAACATTATCACTTCAGTGGACTGTCAGGGGCATTCAGCAGACTGAAGAAACCGGAAGTCTGTTGTGGCTCTGGGCTTCTTAATTTTTGGCCTTGTGTAAGACGTAACAGTTGTAGTGGGTGTGCTGCAAGGACTCCCCCTTCAAGACGGGCTCACACTTCAGTCCCTCTCCAGAACTGCCCTCCATCATAGAGGGTTGCCTCACTCAGTGACTGGATGGTTGGACTGAGTTGTGGGGGTGGGAGATGGGGTGTACAAGAACTCAGCTCCCTTTGCTCAGTTTGGGACATCTTGGAAGGGCCAAACCAATTCCAGAGCTCACTGTGGAATCAGCTGAGGTTTTGGCTGCAAATGCATCTCAACCTAAGCCTACTTCCTTCACTCTTGTCCAGGAATTATTTCCAAGAGCACTCCCCAGTAAATCTTTTGCATATGATCTCTCTCAGAGTCTCTTTCCAGAAAATTTCCCAAAGGCAACAGTGGAAAGTTCTGCCTCTTCTTGCTTTGGGATTCATTTGCATTTTATTTCTGGTGAAGAGATTACACTATTATACTTGCATCTCTGACACAAGTTTTTATTTGTTAGATGGATTGTTCATTTTTTAATGCCTAACAGGGTCTCCAGCCATGGGCCTTTTTGCTTGCCTGACCCACTCTTGGTGACGTAGTCATTATTCACCAGGTGACAGGTGCTCATTAAGAGACTGAAAAACATGGGGCCAGTTGTAAGGGGATTTACATTTTTATTAAACTGATTTGACTTTAACTTGATTTCTTCATAGAAATGGTCTCATTTTTCCAAATTGTGCACCTGTGCTCATGGCTGCCACTGGGCTGAATCCCATTCTTTATTTTCTAATCTAGAGCTAAGTGGGACACATGTGGATTGGATAGCCAGTGCCAGAAATTTCAAAGTATCATACGCCATTTGTTTTGTTTCGGTGAATTTTGTTGCTTCTGGGTATTACTGTCTAGAAGTGTGGCTAGAATTTTGTTTGCCTGATTAGTGCTATGTAGTATAGGTGGGCCTACAGTGATGCTTAAACTTTAGTATGCATAGCTATTCATTGGAGAGTTTGTAAAATGCAGATTCCTGGGCACCATTCCTCAGTGATCCTGTCTCAGTACGTCTGGAGTGAGGACACAACATCCAAAATTTCCTCAAACACACCAGGTGATTCTGGTTCACAGGTCTAGCCTCTGCATTTTGAAAAACTGGACCCTACGTTCCATGCTCCTTCTACAAAAGAACCATCCCAAATGTAGTAATTATACATCCAGTTAGTTTGAAGACTTCTAAATAGGCAGGAGCTGTTATACATTGAATGAAGTTTCAACTAGACTCACATAGACCCAGACATAATGAATGAGAAATGGCAAGCCATCCAAAGTGGTCAGTGTCATCTGTACAAAATGTTGCCATGTATTTTAAAAAAAAACAAAAAACCTTTATTCCACTCACTCTTTCATATACCTTCCTTCATGGCACTATGATTTAATATATATTAGATACCATGAATACAGAATGTGGGTACTTTAAAGTGGTGAGGATTTTTTTTCTTTAATTTGGAAGACAAGTAAAAGAATATTTGTGTCCCACTACTATTTACTTCTGCAATTTTTAAAAACTAATGTGAACATGGAGAGATAACGAACACCCAGCCACACATGTCAGTAGAGAGAATGAGAACAGTCAGAGAAACGATAAGGGGCAAAACCTTTCACAGCAGTCTTTGAATACCCATTTGTGTTCCCAATTTCCAGTGCTATGAACTGAAATAAGTGTAGCTTTCCTTTTGGTTGGTGCCCAGTCTCCTTACAAACAGGATGTCCCAATATCTTTTTCCTTTTAGGATCCCCCAACCCTTGAACAGCTAACTCCTTTACAGAAAGAACAAAAATATAAATTATCCTTAGAAGGAAAATGGAAAATTCCTCAAAATGTTTAAATAATTGAACAACTCGCATTCAAAAGAGTACCAATGAATCTTCCTGTTGACTTTCTTTACTGTGAATTATGAAAGGCAATAGGTTCACCCTCTTTCATAAGGTTGCACTATAAATTTGGAGTGTAGCATTGTACTGTAGAGATTATAATATGAGGTGCAAGGGGAAAACCAAAATGTAACATGAAATATATGACTCTAAACTAAAACACAAGAGAATAACAAAAGGAGAATTACTTAGGTAACTATGACACATACCTTCTAGTAGTCCTCTTGGTTTCAGTCCACACATATTTTTCAACGCACTTTAGTTTGAAAACCCAGTCATCGGGGTTGCATGCCTTTGCATCTCAGTAAAATGTGCCAAATACAAAGGATTCAGAAACCCCCTGGCTAAAGCAGACTGACATTCAAAATCATGACAGAAAGACCTCATGATCTTTAAATCGCAATCCTTGAGGCAAAAATTCACCATACAGAACCTTCAATATTATCACTAAAACCTTGCTTCCCAGAATAGAAAAACAAATCTTTCAACACATTTTAAAATAGAAAGGATATTAATATTTTTGAAAAGGGGGTTGGGAGAGGGAAAATATCCTTCTATATTACTCCTTTCAGATTGGCGCTCTTCTCAAGTTCACTGCTCTAATGTAATTTATTAAATCTATATAATCAAAAATAACACCAGCAGTAGATAGGAACAGGCACAGATGCTCCTAGTCAATTGAAGAGAGAATAATAGCATCTTATAGTCTGTGACAGAATATGGGGCAGTACAGAAGGGTGGTTGCTTTCTCTTGGAGTTGGGTGGAGGGCTCCCAATAAGTCATCACAAAGAGGACACTTGAGCCTCCTGGATTAGCAGCTGTGGCTGGTCAAACATAGAGTGGGAAAGTTTCTTTTTAAAAAAAGATCATGAGAAGGAACCTAAGATGGTGGCTAGGTGAGACAGGGCAAAAAAAACACCTCCATGAAAAATACTAGATAAAAGCCAGAAAGTGACCCAGAACACCAGTTCCAGCAATGCACCAGCTGGACAAGATCTGCTAAATCCAGGGGAGCGTGCATTTGGTGAAACCAGGAGTCTGCATTCTGAAATGAGTGAGTAAGCCGGCTGAAAGTCCCACAGCTGTGCTGCGGTGTGGGGAAACTGCAGACTCGCATTTGGAGATGGACTAGTTCTTTTTTTTAAAAAAAAAAAAAACACAAAACAAAAACCCGGGAGCGGCTGCCGATATGGCAATGAGAACTGCACAGTGAAGCACTGCAGGAGCGGGCTGTAGCCAATGCCTTGGTGTCTGGCATGGAGGATAGCTCTCCCCACACCCGCTGCTGATTGTCTCAGGGACAGTGGGACAGGGGGGAGCCAAAAGGAGAAAGAAACTGCGCCCCTTGCAGACATCTCCCCAGCGGCTGGGGGACACTCCTGCCCGGGTCCGGACCCACAGCCCAGAGCTGTGCCAAGAAACCCAGTGTGATGGGGAGTCTTACCCGCAGCACCACACACATGCCACAATATCGGCCGTGGACACCTTTAGTGCACCCACAGCTCTAATTGTCACAGAGCTGGGAAAGCAGAGCTGTGTGAGAAAGGGGAAATTAACACACCCCATTCAACCATCTTTAAAGCAGGCTGGGAACGTCCCTGCACAGCCCAGTGGCCCAGGGCTTCCCAGGGGGCCGGCGTGCACTTGTGACATGGCACAGCCTTCCCTCAGCAGAGGTTCTGGAAGAGCACGGCAGGGATAGGGGACCTGATTGGAAAACCCAGGGACCCTCTGCCAATACCAAGGACTTGTGGGTCAGTGGCAGAGACAATCTGTGGCAAGACTGAAATGAAGGCTTAGACTCCTGCAACAGCCGTAAATCTCTGGGAACACCTGGGAGGTTTGATTATTAAAGCTGCCTTGTCTCCCTAACCACCCAGACACACGCCCCACATTCAGGGTGGACAGCACCAACAACACACCCAAACTTAATGCACCAATTGAATCCCACAAGAATCAGATCCCCACACACCACTAAGACAAAGTTGGGGAGAACTGACTTGAGGGGAATAGGAGACTCATGGGTGCCATCTGCTGGTTAGTTAGAGAAAGTATACGCCACCAAGCTGTAGATCTGACAATTAGAAATTGGTATTTGTTACATCCAGAAAGAACCCTATCAAGTAAAGCAAATGCCAAGAGGCCAAAAACAACAGAAAATTTTAAAGCATATGATAAAACCAGACAATATGGAGAACCCAAACCCAAACACCCAAATCAAAAGATCAGAAGAGACACAGTACTTGGCGCAATTAATCAAAAACTAAAGACAAACAACGAGAGCATGGCACAGGATATAAAAGACATGAAGAAGAACATGGCACAGGATATAAAGGACATAAAGAAGACCCTAGAAGAGCATAAAGAAGAAATTGCAAGAGTAAATTAAAAAATAGAAGATCTGATGGAAATAAAAGAAACTGTTGGCCAAATTAAAAAGACTCTGGATACTCATAATGCAAGATTAGAGGAAGTTGAACAATGACTCAGCGTCCTCGAGGACCACAGAACGGAAAATTAAAGAACAAAAGAAAGAATGGGGAAAAAATTGAAATGGATCCCAGGGATATGATAGATAAAATAAAACGTCCAAATTTAAGACTCACTGGTGTCCCAGAAGGGGAAGAGAAGGGTAAAAGTCTAGAAAGAGTATTCAAAGAAATTGTTGGGGAAAACTTCCCAAACCTTCTACACAATATAAATACACAAAGCATAAATGCCCAGCTAACTCCAAATAGAATAAATCCAAATAAACCCACTCCAGGACATATTCTGATCAGACTGTCAAATATTGAAGAGAAGCAGCAAGTTCTGAAAGCAGCAAGAGAAAAGCAATTCACCACATACAAAGGAAACAACATAAGACTAAGTAGTGACTACTCAGCGGCCACCATGGAGGCAAGAAGGCAGTGGCATGACATATTTAAAATTCTGAGAGAAAAATTTCCAACCAAGAATACTTTATCCAGCAAAATTCTCCTTCAAATTTGAGGGAGAGCTTAAATTTTTCACAAACAAATGCTGAGAGAGTTTGCCAATAAAAGACCTGCCCTACTTCAGATACTAAAGGGAGCCCTACTGACAAAGAAACAAAGAAAGGAGAGAGAGAGAGAGATTTAACAGACATATATAGAAGATTACATCCCAAATCACCAGGACACACATTTTTCTCTAGTGATCACAGATCTTTCTCCAGAATAGACCATATGCTGGGACATAAAACAAGCCTCAATAAATTAAAAAAAAAAAAAAAAAAAAAAAACACAACTTCAAAGTTTGTGCTTCCATTCAAAGCACATTCTCTGACCACAATGGAATACAAATAGAAGTCAGTAATTTTTAATTTGTAACTCCACTATTTACTTCCTATATGATATAAAATACACAAACTCTAATGACAAATCAGTGGTTTTGGACTCAATGTAAATTTTGTTATTTTTGACAAGAACTATATAAAGGTGGGGGAATGGAGGAGTATAGGAACATGGTTTACATGTCCTATTGAAGTTAAGTTGGTATCAAAGAAAACCAAGATTGTTATGGACTTAAGAGGTTAAATTTAAGCCCCACAGTAAACACAAAGAACTTATCAGAGAATATGACCATAGAGATGAAAAGTAGAATATGGGTTACGAGAAGTGGGGGAAGGGGCAATGGGGAGTTAAGAAATGAGTGTAGAGTTGCTTTTTGGGGTGAAGGGAAATTTCTAGTAATGGAAGGTGGGAAGGTGATAGCATTACAACATTCTAAATGTGATTAATCCCACCAATGGAATGCTAGGGAGGGCTTGGAATGGGAAGATTTAGGCTACATATATGTTTCCACAATTGCAAAAGAAAAAAAAAAAAAAAAAAAAGAAAAAGACAGTCTAAATAGATAATGGCAATTAAATGCCAAGGATGAGCCTGGATGGGATCTGAGGATGGAGGAGAGGAGGGTCAAAGGGACACAGTGGGGACATAAGAAAAAAAAAAAAAAGGAAATATAGAATGTAAGCTTTGTATCAATGTTGAATTTCTTGAACTTCTTAGCTGCGCTTAATGGGATTGCATAAAAGAATGTTCTTGTTCATGGGAATTGTATATGTGAATTATATTGTTTGTTCAAGGATGTGTGCAACTTGCTCTCATATGTTCAGAAGACAGAGCAATAGATGATGGATGATAGGGAGGGAGGGAGGGAGGGAGGGAAAGAAAGGAATGGCGGTGTGACAGGATGTTAAAGTTGGTGGATCAGGGTATCGGGGGTGGGGGTTGGGGTATGCTGGAGTTCTGTGTATGGGTTTTGTATTGTTTTTGCAACTGTTCCTGTAAGTTTGAATTTATTTCAAAATAAAATTTAAAAAAAAAAGATCATGAGAAAAGGTATGGAAGTTGGAAACATATGGTAATTTCAGAATACCACGGTCCAAAATGGTTAAGACGAGTTCAAGACATTTTTTAGAAATGGCAGTTGATGCCAAAAAAGTTGGTAGAGATCAGAAATTAAATTAATAGACTCCTTCCTCAAAGAATAATTAATTCTGTAATTAAATAATTAATTCTGTAATTACTGAGAACCTTTGGTGACTTATTTCCATGGGAATGATATGATCAGATCTAATTCGTCAAAGATAACATTGGCTGCATGCAGAGGACAGATTGGTGTGGGGAGGCAAAAAGCAAGGTTGGCATGAGGGTTCTCCATGCTGCAGACTAGCAAGGGACATCTAGAAGGACATGCAACCAACAAAGAAGCAGTCAATGATCTATATCTGTCGAGAACGTCACACAGAACATCAAATAAAATCCAGGAATCCAATCAGATGCAGAGAATATGGATACAGAATAATGTACAAGGAAAGGACTAAAAGGTTGGTAGTTTTTTGATGCTTGATGAAATGTGAATTCAGAGTGACACCTTCACTTTTAGTTGGATTTGCCATTAATGTTTCACATTGTTGTATAGCTTTTGGTTAGCATACTTATCTTTATGAATACAACTACATTTACACAGTTTCATTTTATCTCATTTTTAAACCATATTGTATTTAGATATCTTTTAACAGTTTATATAAAGAAGTTTTTTTTTTTGTTCAATTATATGACTTATGATTTAATTTTACTGTATGTTTAATCTGACACACGGTGAGGTTAGAATTGCTTTTCCTAAACCATACATTTAATCAAAACCTAGAATCACTGGGGCTCCTGTTAAAAATATAGGATTCACTGGGGACTCTTGGCTTGATGTGCTGAGCCCTCTGTCTTGCGGCTTGCCCCTATGAAGCTTATTGCTGCAAGGAGAGGCTAAACCTGCTTATAATTGTGCCTAAGAGTCTCCCCCTGAGTGCCTCTTTGTTGCTCAGATGTGGCCCTCTCTCTCTACTAAGCCACTTTGGAGGGTGGTCTTGCTGCCCTCCCCACTATGTGGGACCTGACTCCCAGGGCAACATGGGATATGACTCCAGGGGATGAATCTGTACCCAGCATCATGGGATTGAGAACATCTTCTTGACCGAAAAGGGGATGTGAAATGAAATGAAATAAAGCTTCAGTGGCTGAGAGATTTCAAATGGAGTTGAGAGGTCACTCTGGTGGACATTCTTATGCACTATATAGATGACACTTTTTAGGTTTTAATATATTGGAATAGCTATAAGTAAATACCTGAAACTACCAAACTCCAACCCAGTAGCCAGGTTTCTAGGGCCTTGACTCTTGAAGACGATTGTGTAACAATGTAGATTACAAGGGGTGACAGTGTGATTGTGAAAACCCTGTGGATCGTACTCCCTATATCCAGTGTATGGATGGATGAGTAGAAAAAATGGGGACAAAACCTAAATGAAAAATAGGATGGGATGGGGGGGTGATTTGAGTGTTCTTTTTTATTTTTATTTTTTATTCTTATTCTGATTCTTTCTGGTGTAAGGAAAATGTTCAAAAATAGATTGGGATGATGAATGCATAGCTATATGATGGTACTGTGAACAGGTGATTGTACACCATGGATGATTGTATGGTATGTGAATATATCTCAATAAAACTGAATTTAAAAAAAAAAAGTAGGCTGGTAAGATAAAAAAAAAAAATACAGGTTTCTAGGGCACTCTGAGAATCTGATTAAGTATATTTCTTGAAAACTACTATCCTACATCACCAGTTTACTGAGTTTGTAAACTCTGTAGTGTCATTTGGGACAGAGTATGCTAGTGTACTTGCTGTCAATGTGCATACAGCTTCTTGATTTCTGTTTTTCATGTATTATCTGATACAGGACTTTCTATATTTCTACATGATTCTTGATTATTTTTAAGATCTTGAGAGAGGGAAGATAAATTTTAATGGTTGTACTCTTAAAGGCAAAGTCAGCCCCAAGTAAAGTGGATGAAGCAGACTGTTAAGTCAGGTGCATTTTCCTGGGTATAATCATTCATTATGGTAGAAAATCCTGCTGTTGAGATATAAAAAGAATGGGGATTGTTTTACACTGAATTATTGGATAAACGTTTAAATATTTTGCCTTGATCTTAGGAATATGGTATTGATGCCAATATATTCCAAGATTCCATCATTATAGAATGTCATGTTGGCCTCCCTAACATTCATTTTAAAGATTAGATACATCATAACTTAAAAAAAAAAGAAGCAAATATACTCTTAGGAAGCTACTGTCATGTAAAAGCTGATGAGGTCTTTAACTAGATCATTAAAAAGAAATGAAGGTATAAGATAGATATATTTCAGATGAAGAGTTAACACAATTTAGTAATAATTTAGGAGTCTATTAATAGAACCTAAAGTGTTTCTTATTTTTGCTTTGTTTTCTTCTTTCTTTCTTTCTTCTTGTAAAGCTTAATCATTTTAAATTTATGGACAACTGAAACTTTCAGATATTTTTTGCCTTAAAGTCCTACCAGGCCAGATCTATATCTGGTGGCTGCAAAATTGATTTATTTAAACCACATATAGGAGATAACATTTATTTTCTTTTAGAGGTGATTTTGTTGGTTTTTATCTTTCCAGGATATTAATATCATTTTGAACCTTGATCTATCATCTAATGTTATTTGAATATTCTGTGGGAAATTTTTAATTTTTATTAATTTTTATATGTCACTGATTAAATGTAGAACAGTATATTAACACAGAGACAGTCTTTTAAAAGACTCAATCAATACTCTCTACAGACCATGTTTCCAAATTTTTATTTCAACAAACATCAGCTGTAAATCATAAAAAAGAACTATGGAAATTCATATCTGTCAAGTCCCTGCTGAAGAGTAGTTCTATACCTAAATAATTCTCAGATTAAGGAAATATTTCCATTTTTCATGGATCACCAAAGAAGGTTGTCCTCACTACGTTCTAATAACTCTTTTATACAATCAGTATATATGGAGCCAGAATTCAAGTGTGAAATTAATGTGTCTGCACATTATAGGTAGGATTTTCTAATTGTAGAAATAGCCATTTTAAGAGATTGTATTAGGGTTCTCCAGAGACACAGAACCTATAGAATCTCTCTCAATCTCTCTCTCTCTCTCTCTCTCTCTCTCTCTCTATATATATATATATATATATATATATAGGAACTGGCTCATGTGATCGTGGGGATTGCCAAATCTGAATTCTGTAGGGCAGGTGCAAGCTGGGAACTCTGATGAAAGTTTCAGTGAATTCTCCAGAAGCTGGCTGAGACGTAAGACAGAAATTCCTCTTTCTGACTGCTGAAATCATCAGTTTTCCTTTAAAGTCTTCAACCGATTGGTTAAGATTTCTCTCATTGCTGAAGATAATCCCCTTATGTTGATTGTAGATGAAATAAGCCAAAGATGCAACTAATTAATGATTACATCCACAAAATAACCTCACATTAACAATCAAACCAGTGCTTGCTTGACCAAACAGCTGGAACACATACCTATCAAAGCTGACATATAAATCTAACCATCACAGAGGTGGCTTGAAAAAGATGTCACCATTAGATATCGTAGACCAAGTTCTGGACTTGGAGTCAGGAGAACTGATTTCTAATGTTTTGACTTCTCTAAGACTTAGGATTTTATCTATAAAATAGATACCAATAGCTATCCCAAATGGATGTTGTAAGTAGTAAAATAAAATAATACATGTTTAACCTCTCTGGTTAAGTGTCTGCCAAAATATTGGTTGAATCTTCAAACTTTAAATTGCTACTTGAAAGTGTAAACAGAGAAGGCTGTAAAGAAACCAGTTAACCCTTTATTGGCAATGATTATGGTGAGCTGGAGTAGAGAGGGGTTAGTGTTCTTGACCACTCAGTATATTATCTTAGAACGAAAGACTTGAGGTGCAAAGAGTATTCAATCATTGAATGCGAAGGTCCAAAAATTTGTTTAATGTGCCCCCAAATCATATGGTAAGAGTGCGACTAGATGTCAGCTTTTCTGATTCCTTATGAGGGCATTATCCTGCCTCACCACTATGGGAGCTGCAATGACTTTCCAAGTCTCAAGAGTGCAAATTTTATGGCTAAACACTACTTTAGCATTCTTTGATAAATGTCTACACAATATTGCAAATACTTAGCACAGAGTTCTCTTCCCAGATTTGACACTTTCTAGGTAGGTATTTGCCATCTGGTATCTCAACTCCTTCCTTTGCAAGAGAGGAAGAATGTTTTTAAATGTCTCTTTTATAGCTCACAAGTTGTAGAGGACTATATATTCAGTTCTGCTTCTGAAAAGGATGGTAAGAGCTACAGGACGTGGCCCATAATAACTCAGAGTACCACAGTAAAGTCAGTAATGGTCTATTCTGCCCAAAATATATGGAGGAGGGGTTGGAGAGCAATTTGATCATCTTTTGTAGAAAATGATACATGGGTTGCTGATTAACAGTCTCAAAAATAATAACAGAAGGACCTTATGAACTCCTAAAAAGATCAGATAATATTTTCATATAAATTATTATTATAAATAAAAGAACAGCAGGGGAGAGGTAAGCTAATTAACAACAAGCAAAATAAGTCATTATTTTATATTGATATAACCTTCTATTAAGAATTTAAAAAGACTCTTATTTCAAACATCCAGAACTCTCCTCAAAGGTACATGGTACCTGGAGAACTTTCTCATTGCAACAAGCAGAGAATTCTCCATCCAACCAACCACATCAAATACTGCACATGAAAGTTTTCTATGCTAAAGACACATAATCATTAGAGATTTTTTTTTAAGTAACCAGAACAAGTAAAGAAAGAGAAGAAAAGTCAGGAAGATACTTGACCTTTATGATTCATTAGCTTCTCTCATGTTTGCCCTAGCTTCAGGGCTAACATTCCACCTTGGGTCTAGGCTGGCCATGTGGGAAATCCAGAAGCAATAATACAGTGCACAATTAGAGTTTTGTGCAAATATACCTGTTATATTTTCAGGCAAGTGTAATCTCTCAGCAAGGAGTAGGAAGTCAACTACAACACAACAGAAGTATCACCTCCACCACCCATCACATTTGATGGGTCAGCATAGACTCCAAAATAGCAAAATTGTCAACAAGAAGATACATCTTATCTTCCAGATGTAAGGAAGTTTCACAAATAGAATCCTATGTGTAACCCACATGTAAGATCACAGAGTTCTTTTTTGACTCCTCTACTACTTTTACCATTGAGGCCAATTTCACAGAGAACCAGATTTGGGGTTACTTTTTAGCTAAGTGATGAAGAATTTGGAAAATAAATCTATGGTGCACGCTCTTAGGTCTTTTAAATCTACAGTTAAATGATGGAACTTATACTGTTGAAAAGGTCTGAACACTGGGTGGGAAACATTTTATATTGAACTTAGTACTATTTTGTTTCTGACAAGAAGATAGTGATGCAGAAACAAAGAATTTATAAGCAACACAAATACATTATAGCTGTCATTTCTAACATCAAGATTCTTAAAATTCTTTGTCTTGCCAAGAATATTGTACATGAGACAATTTTTCTTATATCACATTGAAGTACTTTGGATCAAGAACTACCTGTATTTTGGTGGAAAGGACACATGATTCATTCACTATAAATAAGGCAAATGTTTTCTCTTATTTTTTCAGGAGGGGGTGATGGATCTGTACTGATCAATCTGTACGTCAATGGCTAGAAGCCCTTGTGAAGACATGCATGCATCTGCAAGGAGCCTAGGATGTCAGTATGTGGCTGTTTTAACTGTGACCATCATGAGGACACATGCCCTGGAATTTCTGGGGAAACCTATTGAAATATTCAAACTAATAATAATAGTTAAGATTTATATAGAATCTTACCGTATCAGGTTACTGTGCTGGGTGGTTTATGTTTTATTCTCACATGATTCCTATGAAGAACTATTGTTACTCATATATTGTAGATGAGGAAACTGATGCTTAAACAGATTAAGTAATTGGCCCAAGATCACCCAGAAAAGGTTTCAAACCCAGAAAATCTCATTCCAGAGGCTTCACTCTTAATTATGACTCTAGACTGTCTCTTTCTCAGATAATGTGTGACAAACAATAGGGACCTATTGTTGAGTGGGGAAAATTAGGTTGCATTATCCATAGAGGGATCAAACCCATTACCCTGGACATGAACCAACTGCAAATCAGTTTCTCAAAAAAACGGTATATAGCATCTTAGATACACCAATAGAGCTCCTCTATATTTGCCTAACATTGAAGGGGAAAAAAAAAAATCAAATTCTCTGATTTCCTATTACCTCTAACTAGGTTGCAATTGGAATTAAAAGATGCTCACCAGAGGGAGTACATCTGGTGGGGGATCCACAATGCACAGTTCCAATTTAATTTAATATCATGAACATCTTCCTAGAGATCACTAAAAACTCACTTTTCTCCTAAGAGTTTAATAGTCTAACCATCTATAAAAAGCAAAATTAACTGACAAAGAATAATGTTCTGCATTTAGAGGGTTCTCTTCAAAAACACATCTGCCTACTCCCACTACCCGATCCACATTAATTCTTACTGAATTTATTTTAATACAGGATTTCATAAAGCCATTTCAAAAACAGAACTAAGAAGATTTTCAGGTATTGAGTTCATGTTAAGGAAACCCATCTTATGATTTTAAACCTCAGTTTTGCTTACTACTCATTTTCCACATTTTTGCAACAGAGAAAAGGAAGGGCACATTTTCATCTCTTGCACTTGAGGTGATTATGTATATATATATATATAAAGGAAAGTAAAATCCAAGATACCAAATAAGGTAGAAAAAGTGTTCCTTAAAACATTTGACAATTTTACATTTTCTTTTGCATTTCTGAAGGAAAAGGATCAAATATTCAAAAACTGGGATGATTATTTGGAATAATACCTCAATCAAGGATAGATATAGAGGGATAAAGGAGAAAGTAGAGATAAGGCCATATCCCCATTAGCAGATGTTAAAGTAATGCCTCCTAATCATAATCATCACTCCCAATATACTTTCAGAGAGTGGATCTAGCATAACCCTTATTAAATTGTTAAGTATTTGCATGCAAATTCATCCCACCAACACACACAGAGTCCTGGGATCCTTGAGTGCAGGACCTCGTTTTACTTTTCTTTATAGTTCCAGCACCCATGGTAGTGGGTAGCCCCACAGAGAATCTATTCAAGCAATTCCTTGAATAGATTAATAGCTGCTTTGAAAAGAGAACTATTTTTTAATTACTATTGATTAACATGCACACTTCTTTTTCTTTGGTTTTGATTTTCAATCAATGAGAATTTGGCAGAAAGGGTAGAGTAAAACTTACAAAATGGAAATTGCCAGTTTCTTGGCATAAAAGACCAAATCTCCTGAGTAAAGCTGAACATATTTCCAGTGAAGTATTCTGATATTGCCATTTGAAACATTCAAATGGCTAGCTGGAGTTTCTACTTTTCATCTAATATCCTGGAGACCCAGACACTTTCAGTTTCCTGAGATTGTTTACAGCTTACCCAATCACTTTGGTAAAAGTTGTTTGCGTCTCCCTCCAGTTGGCTGAAACATGTCTCTTAAAAGCCAGGTCAGTGGATTTGTGGATATCTGCCTTTATCTGACATGACTGCTAATTCTACCCATTTGTCAAATCTTTTTATAGGAGGGAAAAAATTGTGATAAAATTATAATGGAAAATATTAAACTCCAAGAGCTAAAATGCTCAGTGCTATCTTAAACCGCTTGTGTGGGAAACCCAAAAATACAAAACAAAAACAGAAGCAGACAAAAGAATGAAAACACCAGAGGGAGAATTCTTAATATCAGCTAACAAGCTAAAAAAACACTAACATAGAGCAAGGACTTTATATAGCACTTCTCAAGGTAGGTAAATTACTCCAATTTCTTATCTATGCTTTTGTCTTTCATCTCTTGCCTGAGGCAACTCCAAATCCTAGCCCCAGCATCCCCCCACCACCATCCAGTCACATTCCCATGCTCCACCTCTCCACACTTGTCACACAGATTCCCTTGAAAATTTATTAACAATGACATTTGGAAAACACAAAGCCATTTCCATTCAATTAAATAAACACACTATGTTAACCTTCAGTAAAAGAAGTGGCTGTTCATTTTTATAGGTGGCTGTAAACAGACTTTGAGCTTCACAAAGCCAAGATCAATAGAGTGCTGGCAAACAATAATTGTCTCATGCACACTCTATCGACAGCTGCTCAGAAAATATAGTTTGATTCTGATGGACCCAATAATTGGGCCATCGGCCAGTCTTTTGCCTTTCTCTAAGTGAATGTCAGAATGTCAAGAAAATGCCTCTAGGGGAGTGAATTCCACTGCAGAGCCTCCTGAGGAGCGGAATCAGCCAAGCTTCTATATCCAGCGATGGAGACCAGTGGAGGGGAAATCGAGCCCCGAGCGAGGGAGTCCCTAGAGATGCTGGTGCCCACTGGTGCTGTGCAGAGGTAGCAGAGGGGTCGTCACCTGCTGTTGACAGTTATGTCTATTGATATCACTGTTGTCATATTGGTGATGGAAACAGAGCAGGGACAAATCTATCACAGATGCAGTCCCTTTCCAGTTATTTCTGCCTCGGCTGCTAACTAGAGTTTAGTTCCAAGAGTGGAAAACCCAGGTGTATGATACAGGCCACTTCTTGATATCTGCTATTGATCTAACCTTCAGAGGTTAGTCTAGATTGAAGAAACAACTCCCACTTTTTTCTCTCTCCCTCTTCCCTGCACTGTCATTTTTGAGGCCCCCTTTTCATTTCTCTGAGGGTACAAATTGCTGCAAAAGAAACAAGTAGCCTGGGAACAATGAAGAAGCTCTAGATTTGGAATAGAGGCCAGGGATCTAGTGTTAGCTCTGCCTCTAACTTGCTATGTGATCATGGACAAATCTATTTTTTTTTTTTTTTATCATGGAACCTTGATATTCTGGCCTTTAAAATGGGGTGGGGCATGGACCAAAAGGTCTCAAAATCTTTCCTGTTTAGAAACAGAAGTGGAGTGTTAGAAACAGAAGGCTGGCATTGGAATTGCAGCTGAGTGGCTCTCAGTTTTCTTTCCTGATCACCGGTTTTCTTATTTGTAAAACTGGGAAGAATAATCTCTAAATCACAGGATTATTAGGACAGCTAAAGGAGGTAATAAAAATGCACTAAAGATTTTTTGAAAGAATAATTGTTTCTTCCTAATCTAAGACTGATAGAAAAATAAACGTGGCTAACATTATCAACATAACTACCTCCCAAGCAGTCTTTGCAAGACTCTAATCCTGAACATGCAGATTCTCCAAGAATCCAAACAGTCTCTTAATAGCTAAACAGGCACTTTAAAAAAAAAAGATTTTCGTTACCTGTATAAAAGAAAATATTACAAACTACATGTACTGAATATTTACTACCTGGCAGACATTGAGTTAAGCATTTTGTATAATTCAGCTCTTTGAATGCTCTCAACCAACTCTAAGCAGGCATAATTGTTGATTGTACTTTACAGAAGGGAAAATTCCCAAAGGGCCAGCAAAGGAGACTTGAACCCAAGTCTGTAAGATTTTGATGCCTATGAGCTTATCCCTTTTGTTATGCTGCTTCCATTTCCAAAAGATACTTACAAAGTCTCACGGGGGACTTCTGGTGTTTTAAAAACTACTCTGCATTTGCCCATGAACGTTATCTCCTTATAAATAAACAACAGTTAGTCATTTGCTGCCAATCAGTTATTCAGCTCTTGAGGCTTAATTATTCACATGATTATGCTCATCAAGGAAAAAATGAGTAAAGAAAAATAATCGAATATCATGGACTCTGTCTCTGCCAATTGCCTACATTTCTCTTTTTCTAAAGGCAAATTATCACCTGAGTAATTCCAAAAATATTTGGGGAGAATTGAGAGGGTTAGTATTTTGATACATAGTATTTGATACATAGTATTTATGCTACAGGAATAAACTAAACCCTGAAATCAGTGGTTTTACCTCAAATAAAAGACTTGGAAAAGGTGATGATAACTTAGCAATTAAGATCTTGGCTCAGGAGTTAGAGAAACCTGGATTCAACTCCCAACTTTCCTTTTCATAGATTTGGACCTTGGGCAAGTTACATTAAGTATAAGGGGTAAAATAAAAGAATGTAATTCAAACAGTTGCTATAAGTTTTAAATTATTAAATATATGAGAAATGCTAAACTTGCTTAGTACAGTGCATGGCACATAGTAGATGTCTATTAATTGTTATCCATTATTATTGTCTATAGCTATTACTATACTGATTAGGAAGTATATTATGCTATATCCACTTTCACACAGTCTTTTAGCCATGCATGACTTTGAGGAATTAACATTTGTATTAATGAATATCTATTTTAATTTGTATAAGTATGTATATTAATTAATTTGTATTAATAGGTAATCATTCATAACCCCATACAGCAGTCTCTGGCATATGTTTTTAACCTATATATTTTTTAAGTGATTCTAATTATCCTTAGAGAAAACAGGCCATATATTTCAACACCTAGATAATACCCATTGAGTTTCTTATACGATCACGTCGACTCTAATGAATCCATCTTCTGTGAACAGAAATCTTTTACTAACTGCTAGAGGAACCCAGTTGTGACACAGCATTAGTGAAATCAATCATTAAAACAAATTGCAACCTACAGCCTTCCCATGAGAAGTCAAGCAATGAAAAGACTGTTGGGTAAAGCTTTAGTTAGCTTCATGGCAACTTCACATTTAACTATCCTGAAAGAGACTATATCAGAGCCATCAGAATGGCAATTTGTTTGTGTCTTCTCTGAGCAAGTGTTATATCTATCTCAAGTACTGTCCGGTCTAAATTATGTTTACCACACACTAGCCACCTTCCATTAATGCGATTTATTATAAGATAGAGTTTACTGGGAAAGTAGTTACTCTCGATTGGTATGATTGTGAGAAAGTGAGAACAAAAGATGCTCCTGCCCTGCTATTCTTCAGACAAGCATTCAAGCCTCCCCTGCTATTCACCAGACAAGCATTCAAGAAGGAAAAGTGGAAGGGAACATTCCAATGCAATCTACATGAAAGATCTGAAGCATATTTAGGATTCACAACCAGTGATTTAACCAGTCTAGGATTGGCCATTGCCATCACAAGTTTTCTTCTAGTCATCTGCACTTTCCTTTTTGGAGATGTATTCTCATTAAGGGATTCTTAATGTACCCCATACACATCAGGGTTTCAAAGCAATGCTTACAGATTCTCCCACTAGGTAGGGGTAAGGACAGAGATTGGAAAGGAAAATAAAAAGAGGTGTATAATCAGAGAAGAAACAGCAATCAAAAAAGGAGGGGGGACCTCCTCCTATTCTAAGACAAATTCTTTATGTCACTGTTTCACCAACACTCCCATGTGCCAGCCTGGGGTAGCTTCCATGTTTGCTATATATGGCAGAGCTTTAAAAAGGATGAAGGAAATTTTACTCATGGCCATGACCAAGAATCTGCAGCACGAGTCTTTAGAAAAGCCAATATATCTTAATTGTTAGTACAGGGTAAGAGTTAATTCACAGAAGGAACTCATGTAAAAGCCCTTCTCCATGTCATTCTACTTGAAAAACAAAAGCTAAAGCAATCTTCAAGAAGAAGAATGTATAACTGAAGTATTAAAACTTCATGTTCAATCTAAAAAGTCATTCCTCTGGGTTTCCACTTAGGTCTAGATAGCTGTTTTCCAAGTTTGATCTTTAGGACCAAAATCTACTCTGAGGCTTCCTGAAACTATTGCCACTATTAGACCAGCTCCTTATTTAATCCTATAACATTGATGTGAGTGGGAAATCTCTCTCAATCCCCTTTAAATTATCTTTAGCCGTCTTCTCAGGGAAGATTCTCAAAGAAGGCAGACAAAACTAAAAGCAAACCAAGGTAATGAGCATCAAAATTCCACTCACTCATCAACTCAAAAGCAGCAGATGAGGTGGTGTTATAAAAAGTCATACAACCTGCAGCCTCACTGTATATAAAAATTTGAAATAATAATAGCAAGGCCAAAACAGAGGGATCTGATGTTGCCATGGTGAAGTCTGATAATAAAGCAGTGGTGCCCCGGAAAGTTAGTAGTGCAGGTATTTTCTAGAAACTTTACTGAACACAGTGGATGCCCTCTTATCCATGCAAGCAATCTAAACACCCACACAAAGAATAAACTATATTCACAAGCAATAGACCAAGAGATAGCATTTTTTCCTTTTAAAGCTTTGAAAGATTAAGAGAAATTAAAGTGAAGGGGGCCAATTAAGCCCCACAGTGCACCTGCCTCACCCTTATAACATTAAACCATCCTAAGCTCAAAATAGCCTCAATGAGTTTTGTTACACTACTTTAAAATCTAATATTAAAAGCTAGGCGATGTCTCCTAATATTGAACTGTGTCTACATTTTATAGCCAACAGAATTAGAAATATAATCTAGAGGCTTCTGTTCATTTCAGCTCCTTGTACCTTAGGAATCACACATGCCCCATTTTCCCAGAATCAATTCAGGTCCTGCAAACACTGCCAGGACATTTTTCCACCTGACATCTACATGATGGAAACAAACATTTATAAAAATAAAGATGTATGAAATGTTGAATCCCAGAGAAAACAGTGATAGTTCAGTTTGTCCTCTTGCTTTATGGATGTGAAAATTAAGATTTGCAGAAGGAAGTCTCTCATAAATTAGTCAGTAGCAGAACCCCAAAATTCTAGATCAGAGCTTTTCTTGCTGCAGTATGTTAAAATATTTTAATGCAATGAGGCCTATTATCTGTCATTCCTGGGGAGTGAGCTGGCCTGAGAGGAATTGAAGTATACCTTTCTAGCACTCAAACTGAAAGTAAATTTACCTAGTTCTTTTTAAAAATCATACATACATCTTCTTCAAAAGTGGATATAATTTATCATTTCCCTAGAGACTTGCAAATATGTCATTGCATATTAAAATTCAGAAAAAGCCTCTGAGGCCATTGCTGTTTGGGAACTGTGATGATTGCTGAGTTCTTTTGTTTTGTATGGATTTCTGATCCCAGCATGAGACAGGTTCCTAGTTAAGTTTTTAAATGAAGTAACGTCTTTTTTGTCTTCTACAAAGGTTCATTAGTCTGTTCTTGCTGCTTTTAGTCCTACCACCACCCTCAAATTCAAATGCATTCTTTTTATTTTACCATGAACAAGACGATGAGGTTTCCATCATTTTATTAATGAGCATAAACTGTAAGTAAATAGGTTCTAGAAGTAAATAGGTGCTAGGTGAGCACCTTACTTTTTTTGGCACTGAGGAGAAACACATGACACTCTGTCTTTTTATGTGCATTTTGGTCTTATAAAATTACAAACTTTTCATGAGAGATCACTTGTCAAGTCCTTCAATCCATACAAAATTCCTTTTCTAACATTAATGACATGGAGCCACTCACCTTTTACCTGTGTATTTACCTTCCTGCAGTGGTAAAAAGCCAGACAGCCTGGGCTCTAGTCCCAGCTTTGCTATTTACAAATTTTATGTCTTGGACATTTCTTCAAACTCTCTGTACTTCAGTTCCCTCTTCTGTAAAATGGGGATGATAATAATTGCAGCTACCTCATGTGGCTGTTATGAGGACTGCATAAGAAAGCAGAGTTCTTAGAACAATAACAGGAACAACCTAAGAGCAACACATTTTTTCTTTCCAATTACTACTCCTAATTCTACTACTACTAGAGAGCTCACTGCCTCCTAAAGAAGTTAATTCTTATATTAGAATATGCCCCAAATGGAAAACTGTTCCTCTTATGAAGCCCAAATATATCTTCCTATAACTTCTATCCATGGGTCCTGCTTCTCCCTTGTAGAGTTAGGCTGATTGATGAGAATATACTTTCCACATAGTGGTCATTCAAATAGTTGATGACAGTGTCATATCCCTTTTTAAAGCTTCCCTTACTGGGAAGAATATTTTAAGCTTCTTCAATTGCTCATCCTGTGCCATCAACATTCTCACCATTCTTTCATTTGAATCATAACAGCTGCCGGTTATGAGCTGGGCATGGTGCTGAACTCTTGACTTGCGTTATGTAATTTAATCCTAAACTCAAATCAGCTTTCATCCCCATGTTGTCATTGACATAACTGACTTGTCCAAGGACTCATAATGGTAGAGCTGGGACTCAATGACCAGCACAGTGTGCCATGACACTGGATGTGCCTCAGCTCTTCAATGTCCTTTTAAAATGTAGCAGCAGAAGGCCTGCAGGACCCCTGATGATGTCTAACAAGGGCACAGGCCAGAAGGATGGCTATTCAGCAGTTCTGGAGTCTCTCGTGCCCGTGCACGTTCAGATCACGCCAATGTCTAGCAGCCACATTATATCTTTGCACCTACAGAAGTTATAATTTTAAAAGCCCTAAGGCTTTTCATGTTTTAACACACAAACAACTATTTAAATGAGTTTTCTTCTACCCAGTATTAGGGTAATGATTTTTTTTATTAGCCTAAGAGCACAGTTTTATATAGCCCTATTAAAATCTAAGTAGTTAGTTTTAGGATCATTCTTTCTTCCTGTTGAGACTCTTTTGGATCTTAAGTCATTTACCTTTTGCGTGACCACGCTGTATCTTCAGGATAATTGCTAAGGGAGAGGTACAAAGACCCAAGACATGCAACACAGCTAGAGACCTTCTACCAAGATATTAATGGGCATTTCACAGTGTCTGGCACTGTGGTTGAACTTCACATACATTCATTTAATCCTCACAAATTAATCCTGTTTCTTCTTATATCTACTTTAGAGATGAAAAGGTAGCACAAGAAGGAAAATTATTTACCCATGGACATAGCAGATTCAAATTTTAATCTGTGTCCATTTGACTCCAAAGTCAAGTACTTTCCACAATCCCACTATAACCCAACTTGCATAGATGTAATCAAGTCCCTGCGGCACTCCTTCACTGGTGACAATCTTCTGAATTACCTTATGCCTCTAGTTCCTCTTTATTTACAGTGAATACCTATGAATACCTAGGTACAAGTAATAAAGAGTTAATACCTCTTTATTAAAGTTAATACCAGAGTCCCATGTTCCCACAAGGCAGTATGAAACAGGAAAGGGGAGAGTGTTCAGCAACTGATCACAGTGTGGCAGATCTTGGGTTTTGCTTGTCTGTAAACCTCATCTACTGTAATGCACTCTTTACCCTCTTACTGTAGACCCTCAGCATTTGCAATGACTGGCCAGCACAGTTGGGAGCACTCTTAGCTATCTGGCTTCTACTGCCACTGCCGACTTGAGTGATGGCTATTGACTTATCATCTTAAGAGCACATGCTTCTGATTGTTGTTTTCAGGAGAGCTGATTTGTATTCCCTCATTCCCATTTGCCTCTGTGCTCAAGGGCAGTTGTTTGTGCAGAGCCTTGCCTGACACCTAAATCATTGGGAGGTAAATCTCAACTGATATGACTTTTTACCAGGCTAATGTTCCTGACAGTTCTCGCTCCATTCTCTTGTCTAAGAATACATTTCCTTCAATGAGTGTGGATGATTATTTATTGCCCACAGTTTGAACCCCAAATATTACTTAACCCTTCACTAAAATGTAACCACCTCTGGCAGTTGTTTAACAGCCACCTCACACAATGAAATAAGTTGTCAGGTCAAACACAGATTCTACTGTTGTATATCTAACCCGAAATTACAAAGAGCACTTCCAGAATGAAAAATGTAACAGACTTATAATTAGGTGAAGACACTTAAGGCCAGCACTCCTCTACTGCACAATACACTAGACTGTCTTTAATGACAATGAATAGTTAGGAATGCTGGCGCTGCAGCCCAATGTATTATTTCATTTGCTTCATACATTTGTCAAAGACGTACAATGCAAAGCAAATGAAGGCAGTTTTTTTGTTTTGTTTTGTTTTGTTTAGCCCTTGTTTTGCTTGTGAGCTACCTTTTCCCTCTTACTTGCATAACAGATGTAAACCTGTGTACCTCTTTGGTTTGGTTTCATTTCCCCCCTTCCCTCCACATTTTATTTTATTTTTGATTTATTCTCTGTGCTTCTAATGGATGCCCTGAACCTATTTCTGCTAATGAAGTCTTTTCTCAGATAGACGATAGAAATAAGCAAAAAACAATGCTTCTAATCAAAATCCCTGCCTGGCATATCATCTCAGAGAACTGGAAGTATGCATTTTCAAGTGTGAGAATTCAATTTTTCAACCCTTACTGCATAAGCATAGTAAGATAATGATGGCAAAATAAAACACTGAACTTCTCTACATTTTGAGCCATCATTTTCATTTTTGATTCATTTATTAAAGGCTTTATTTGCTAAAATTAAAGGCACAAGTGCAATTAATGAAAGCATCATTATTTTGGCAGTGTCCTGGCTCAAGAGATCACTGTGATGTGTTCTGTCACTAGACTGGCTCCACCAGAAAATAAATGAATTTGTCTAAGCAGTCTCTAGAAACCATGTTAGGGCAGTTTCTGGAATACTCTGTCCCAAGTTAGCTCTCTATTTTGACAAGTGCATCAGAAAGAAAACTGACAAATCAAAAAACCATCAGGAGACCCTGCCCAGATCAAAATGGCAGATTGAGATGCTTCAAGGGCTCTGTCTCCTGACAGAAGCGTTGAACAACCAGAAAGAACTGGCAGAAACATTTTTCTTAAAGCTCTGGAAAACAGTTAAAGGACTGCAATAACAGGGCAAGCACCTCATAAAGAAAAAGGATACCTAAACACCGAGGGATTTCATGGACCCCTAACTGGCCCTTTCCTCACTTTTTGTCACCCCACACCCACTCAACACAGAGCTGGCCCCGGTACTGGAAGGATTAGGGCAATACTTGTGTACTTACTGGGAGCTTGATGTCTGGCCCAGTCTGTCTTGTGGTGGCCTGAGAGACCTGCCATCCCAGGACTTGCCCTGCTATAGAAGGCAGCTCCCAGAGCTCTTCTACAGAACACTGTGGAAGAGCCATCAACATATGATGCCTGGGCCAAGGGACTGCAGGCTGTGGGGCATACATCCAGTGAGCTGCCCAGACTGTGAGGAAACTGCTTTCTGGGGAAAATGGGACTTTGTTTCTGTGTAAACTGAGGAATTCTTAGGGCCACACTCACATGCGCAAGACAAGAAGTAGGTGCAGAATGGATCAAGGAGACCCCTATGCTTTGGCCTGGAGATACTCTTTAATCTTATTGTATGGCTAAGCCCTGAAGGAGCGCTCTCCCACAGGTCAATCTGTGATTAGGCAAAGTGATTTCTTTCCTCCTCCTCCTCCCCCACTTTCTTCTTCTTCCTTTTCTTCTTTTGTTAGCTTCTGGCACTCAAGGAAAGCTCTGTTATAACACTAGTTGGATGCCAGGTTAAGGGATGGAGCCTGAGAATCCAGTTTCCAGCAATAATACATTAAGATATCAAAATATCCAAAACTTCAACAGAAGATTACAAAACATACCAAAAAAAAACAGGAAGTGATGGTCCAGGAAAAGGAGACTAAAGCACTAGAAACTATCAATAAGGAAAACAAGAACTGGAACATGTCAGAAAAAGAACTTTTTTAAAAATTGGCCTAAATATGATCAAAGGGCTAAAGGAAAACACAGACAAAGAACTAAAAGAAACCAGGAAAACACTAGGTGAATACAAAGAGAATATTAATAGAATGATGGAAATTATGAAAAGGAACCAAACAGAGCTGAAGACCAACCACATAACAGAATTATAAAATTCTCTAAAAGGCTTCAATGGCAGATTGGAGCTGGCAGAACAAAAGAATCAGGGAACTTGAAGATAAGACAATTGAAATCATTCATTCTGAGGAGCAGAATGAGAAAAAGAATGAAGAAAAGTCAACAGAGCCTAAAGAACCTGTGGGACACCATCAAACATACCTCCATACACATTGGGGGAGTCCCAGAAGGAGAAGAAAGAGAAAGGAGCAGAGAAACTATTCAAAGAAATAATGGTTGAAAAGTTCCTAAATCTAACGAAAGACATGAAAATACACAACCAAGATGGCCAATGTACTCCAAATAGGATAACTTCTATGGACCTACACTGCAGCACACTAATATCAAACTGTCAAATGCCAAAAATAAAGAGAAATTATAAAAACTGTAAGAGAGAAGCAATGTGTTATGTACAAGGGAGCCTCTATACGATTAAATGTGAATTTCTCATTGGAAACAATGGAGGCAAGAAGGCAGTGGAATGACATATTTGTAGAGCTGAAATTAAAAAAAAAAAATTACCATACTCTACATCTGGCAAAACTGTCTTTCAAAAATGAGGGAGAGATTAAGACATTCTCAAATAAATAAAAGCTGAGGGAGTTTCCCACTACTAGATCAGCCCTTCAAGAGATGTTAAAAAGAGTTCTGCAGGTCGAAAGGAAAGACAATAGAAAATAAATTGAAATTACGTGAAGAAATAAAAATCTTCTGTTAGGGTACCCACATGGGTAAATATAAATGCCAGTACTATTATTTTTTTTTTTTTTTTTGGTTTGTAACTCAGTTTTTCACTTCCTAAAGGATCTAAAAGGTGACTGCATAAAATGTCATGATAAATCCATGGTTTTGGACTCATGTATAAATCTGTAACTTTTTGTAAGAATTGCATAAATGTGAGGGGATGGAGGGATATAGGAAAAAAATTAGTGTATACTATTGAAATTAAGTTGATATCAAAACAAATGAGATTGTTATACATTTAGGATGTTAAATTTAAGTCCTTTGGTAACTGCAAAGAAAATATTGGAAAATATGCAAGTTCATAGTGACAGAAATTAGAGTACTGGGCCAGGGGCCAGTGGAAATGGGGATTTAATGTCTAATGGGTGTAGGATTTCTGTTTCCAAAAGTTTTAGTAATAGAAGGTGGTAAGAGTTCCACAATATTGTGAATGTCATTAATCCCACTGAATGGCATGCTTGGGAGTGGTTAAGAAGGGAAAAATTATATCTATATATACATGTTCTCACAGTTTGAAGAAAAACTAGAGACAATGGCAATTAAATGCAATATGTGATCCTGGATGGGATCTAGCAAGGGAGAAGAAAAGGCTCTAAGGGGCATTATCGGGACATATGAAAAAATTAAAATATGGACTGTGAGCTTTATATAAATGTTAAATTTCTTGAACTTGGAAACTGAACTTAAGGTGGATACATAAGTAGATATCTTTGATTTTAGGAAATAAATGCATATGGCAGTATTATGTATTCAAGGAGCATGATGTATACAACCTACACTCAAGTGTTGAGAAAATAGTTTGACAGTGAGAGAGAGGTGGGGGGAGGGAGGGAGAAGGAGAGAGAGAGAAAATAATATAGAAAACATGACAAAATGTTAAAATTGGTAGATCTGGGTATCTGGGAGGGGTAGAGATATGTTGAATTTCTATGTGTGGGGTCTGTATTGTTTTTGTAACTGTGCTTTAAGTTTGAAAGTCTTTCAAAATTAAAAGTTAAAGAAAAAACTCAGTAAAATGGTGGTATATAGTAAGTTCTCAATAAAAATAATTTAACTATAGAAGCCATTGTAGCAGAACCAGTGAAGGAGTCACTTAGCAACAAGTGTAGTTCTTTTGAAACAGGAGCAATATAAGCAACATTGTTTTTTTGGGCCAAGTGCTAAATAATCTCACTTTTCACCTCTGCTAAAATCAAGTATTTAAAGCAAGAAGTCAGTAGAGGAAAGAAAGAAAGTGTTTTAAGTATATAATGAAGCAAATAGAATAAAAGGAAGGAATGTGTGGCAGATTAAATTAATAAACCCATAATATCCATATCTATAATAAACATAGTAATAATAAATTATTATTATTATAGTTAAGATGGCTTCTGATAATAGTATATTTATGATGTGCTAAGACTGGGCTGAGAGCTTTCTTTGCATATCCCTCCTATCCCTTACCTTAGGAAGTACATATTAATCTTCTCCATTATACACATGAGGAAATCAAGATAGAGAGAAGTTTAAGAAAAATACTCCAGGAAGAGAAGTTAAGAAACATGCTCTAGTAAGTGGAAATGCTAGAAATAGATTCCAAGTCTTTCTCAATTCAAGGCCATGTCTGTAAGCTCCATTCCCTACTGCCTCCCACTGCATGCTGAGTTGGAAATATCACGGAAATGCTCTTAGATGTCCAAAGTTAAAATCAATAGTTTTCTAAATTGTTTTCTTCAAAAAATGATCTCGGAAACTATCTTCTAACTGAGTACTACCATGCAATTTCTGACTGAGAGCTGTCATGCAATGTTATCCTTGAGTTGTGCTTGCAATCACAATGACAACAAAAATTACTACCTTAATTGATGAGATCTAAATAAAGAGAGGTGGGCCAAACATAGATATATATTGGATGTTTTTTGGGGGAAAGAAAACCAAATAAGTGACCTGTGTGGATGAAGGTTTTGAAGGCATCAAAAAGAGAAAAGTTATAGGAGGACTGAGACATCGAAAGATGGACAACAGGACAGATGTGCCAAATTTCAAAGCACATACACTGTAGCAATTGTGTGACACTTACGTTGCAAGTAGAGATTTATTCTCAGGAAAATGTCATTACTACATTAAACTAATGCTCTTAATTTAAACTGTATGGTTTGGATTCTATTTGTAAATTTGTGAGGGTTTTTTGATCAGATAAGAACTATGAGCCTGCATCATTTGTTCTTGGCTTTGTTTGTACATACATATGGCACATTATAATAAATATTTTAAATCAATTGTGAAGACAGTGAATATTTATTTACCTTTAAAAAGTTTCTTTGCTTTTCTCACATGTGAGACAAGCTGCCACAAGGATGACAGGCTGATGAATAGCTGATCAACCACATTAGATCATCTTTGTTGGCCTGGCCACATGAGGTGGATGTCAGGGGAATTAAAAGAAAAGAAATAGATAAACTTCTGAGATGCTTTGCCACATACACCTTTCTCGTGTGTTGTGTACATCAGAATCATCTCTGATATCATTAAAAAAAATAATACAGATACTTGGGTTCTATTTCACTTTGTTTATAAAGATTTGAAGTGATTCTTACATGCAACCCCCTCCATCCAATCATCCTCATTTCAAGCCTATTTACTAAGAAATGAATCCATTTCTTAGAACAAGTTTAAAATATTAACATTCATTTGAATCACATGGAGATATACTAAATACAATGATTCAATATGTCTGGGATTCAAAATGTCTGGGATGAACCCTCTGACTTTGCATTTCTCACAAGCTTCTGGATGGTCCAGGGACCATATTTTGAATACCAAGATTTTAGGAGATAGAGTAGTGGTCATTTCAAAGTAGATAGAATTTGGACAAGCCAGTTAAAACATAAGCTCCAAGTTGTCTATCTTGAGAGTGGTGATGGGTACAAAGATCTATAGATGTGACAAAGTGTCACAGAATGACATGTGTGCACACTCACACACACTAGTGCACACAGAGTGCATTAAGAAAATAAGGTAAAAGTCTTTCCCTGCTGTTGATTTGCTTTAGCTCCTTTACTGAGGGATAAAGAAAAATTAGATTTTTATATAAGCATTCAGAATTTAAAGTTATAAAATGCATCTCAAGTGTGGGGCTATAAGAATAAAATGTAAGGAGAAAGAAAGAAAAAGAAAGGAAGGAAGGACGGAAGGAAGGAAGGAAGGAAGGAGAAAAAGACACTCCATTTGACCTGGGTCAAACACTAGGAAATTCTGAGAATAAGAAGAGGGTTCCTGAAGGTAAACTTTGAGGTGAACAGCATCAGAGCCCAGATGGCACAGTACCATGATGATGAAGTCATCAACTTGTAGGTAACTGACCTGCTCTACCCTCTATTACCCTGCCTAACATATGGTCCTATTCTGCATTTCTTACTCAAACATTAATCCTCTAACCTCTAAGGACACTAAGGCCAAGAAAGGAAAGAAGCAGGACCAATGCCCCCCAGAATACAGTGAGCATAAATCTGGACTTCTGTGTACAAGCTATTCAAATCTTTTATACTCTTGCTTGAAGTAATCTTTTGGTATGTTCCAGGGATGTTGGAATAATAACATCCATACTCCATCCTCAGGAGCAGGGTTTGACTAACTTTTTCCTGTAAAGGACTACATGGTTGCTTGTATTATATACCCCAACATAGACATGTTCTTAATATTAATCTGTGACCCTTTGGGTGTGAACCCACTGTAAATAGGACCTCTTGAAAGTGTTATTTTTAGTTAAGGTATTACCCAATTGAACGAGGGTCTTAATCTGGATTACTGGAGACCTTAAAAAAGAACGTGGAAGTCACAGAAGCTGGAGAAAGGAGATGACACCACCATGTGACAGGAGACAGAAATAAAGCCACAGAACTCCAATAAATTCCCTTTGTGTTTAATCCAATCCACTGTATGATATTTGTCAGGGCAGGTGGCAAACTAAGACAGTACCTAAATTTCTTCAACTATAAATGAGAAGGCATGAGAGAGGAGGAACAGATCCTAAGATATGAGCAGGTTTCTTTCACAGATATTTATGGATTTCTCTCAAGAGCCAGGCTGTGAAGGATTTGAGGCTATGTCTGTGCTTAGTTGTAAATAGTGATTGATCAAAGAAGCTTTACCAGAGGAAGGGGTAAAAAGTTTCTAAAATCTAAGAGAAAAAAGTGATTTTTGACAGTGAACATGAATTTAAAAAAACTAGAATGATGTTTTCACTGCAAAGACTAATAATAGTTGAAGTAAAAAGAGGCTAATATAAATAGAATGTATATAAAGCTGACTCTCCAAAGCTAAGACCTCCAGTTGAGGTTGCATCTTTAATTTACGCAGTAGTAGGACCCAGCAAACCAAGTGTTGGAAGATTCTAAAAATAGTCTGGTCATTTTGTGAGTCATCAAGTTGATTCCACTGTCCTTGCCCTCCTCATTACACTCCAAGGGACACTTGACCTAACTGCAGTTACTCTTATTTGGGAAGATAATCATTATAATATGTGTACCTGCATCTTGGGCTTGTTTATTGATCATAACATCATCATAATTACTTCCCACTTCCCTTTGTTTGATTGTGTTTTGTTTGTTTGTTTGTTTCAGTGTTTCTCATGGTCAAATCTCTGCATTTCTTTGGGAAGAAACAGCACTCACCTTCCTGGAAACCTGGGAGTTGAATTTCCCTGTTGAATGATGGAAGTACAATTTAGGGACTAGACGTGGCACTAGGAAATCATGTGCTCTTAGAAGCACTCCTCCCTCCCTCCCATATGAACTATTTGGTTGTCCTCTTTGTTGGATCTGGGATAACATGGCCTGCCTCCCTGCCACTGTTTCTGCCATCACAGTGTTTTCAATTCTGTGCTGCCTGGTACCAGTGTTGATGCTGTAAATATTCACAATGAGAGTTCCCCATGAAATTCCAAGAACTCTGGACACAGAGTCTGCTACTGAGGCTTGCCTGTTATGAGTATGTATAGGAGGTACAGCAGATGTTAGACAATATGGTATTCAAAAAATCCACTTACAACTTCCCCTTCTCCTATATCTTATCAGTAAAGGAATGCCATTCAATTACAAGGATAAGATACATAGCCCTTTTGTGACTTATGGGGCGAGCTCACCAGATCTTGTGATTTATGGTTTAGACTAACATCTTGGGATTAGAGCCCATCATGAGATAGGAATCCAAGCTCACACAGTGGTTTTGTGGTTCTAAATAGATGCACCAGAGGGAGCTAAGATGGCAGCATAGAGAGGAGTAGTTAGTCTCCTTCCTTCCTTCCTTCCTTCCTTCCTTCCTTCCTTTCTTTTTCTTTCTTTCTTTCTCCTTACATTATATTCTTATAGCCCCACACTTGAGATGCATTTTATAACTTCAAATTCTGAAGTTATTAACTAGTAAATAACCTGGAATAACTGCAGGGAGACAAACGTGACTGTCCACTCATCATACACAAACCTGAATTGGGAGGAATGCCCGAGATCGCAGCATAAAATCTGTAAGTAAAAACTGCAGCCCCGCTGAGAGCCCCTCCCTCATGGAAGCCTCGCGGTACTAGACAGCAGCACTCTCTGAACAAGTGAATATACCTCAGCCCAGTTCCAACTGGGGTTTTAACATTAACCACTCAATACAAACTGCAAATCCCCAAAAAGTAGACAGAGGCTTCTGGTGACGACTGACCTTGGAGAGTCAGGGGACATATGTGTCTCAGGACAGGGAGCCCAAAGGATTGGGTGCTATCTCTGGCTGATGGGTGAATCTGGGGGCTTTCTGTCCCTCTCTCTATCTCTCAACCTGGGTGGCTCAGTGGAGAAAGCCTCAGATGTTTTTGACTTGCAGTGCTCTATGGGAGAGAAAGCCTCAGCCATTTTAAACTCGCAGCACTCTGACCCAGATAAGGGTGGAGATAGCAGAGTCAGAGAAACAAAGAATCTATTTATAGGCAAATGGCCTCTCTCTAGGAGGCATATCTTCCCAAGAGAAAAGAGGTGGGGCCCAGCTCTACTACCCACCTTCCATTCAGAACCAGACCCCAGAGCCTAGAGTGACAGGCTGACAGGCACCACCTGCTGGGCAGAAAAGCACAGGTGTGTCAATCATCTAAGACACACCATCAGGGAAACCAGATACTGAATATTTCCTTCTTCTGGGACCTGAGCCTGTTTTTGTCTGGGAAAGCCTAATTGGGGTGGCCAAGGAGGTCAGATGCCTAGACAATGGAAAACTACAATCTACACTAAGAAAAATGAAGTTATGGCTCAGTCAAAGGAACAAACTTACACTTCAACTGAGATACAGGATTTGAAACAACTAATGCTAAATCAATTCAAAAAGTTTAGAGAAGATATAGCAAAAGAGATAAAGGCTATAAAGAAAACACTGGGCGTACATAAGGCAGAAATCTAAAGTTTGAAAAAACAGCTGGCAGAATCTATGAAATGAAAGGCACAACACAAGAGATGAAAGACACAAAGGAAACATACAACAACGGATCTCAAGAGACAGAAGAAAACACTCAGGAACTGTAGAACAAGGCACCTGAAAACCTACACACAAAAGAACAGATAGAGAAAAGAATGGAAAAATATGAGCAATGTCACCAGGAACTTAAGGGCAGAACAAAATACAAGAGTGTATGTATCATTGGTGTCCCAGAAGGAGAAGAGAAGAGAAAAGTGGCAGAAGCAATAATAGAGGAAATAATCAATGAAAATTTCCCATCTTTTATGAAAGACATAAAGTTACAGATCCAAAAAGTGCAGCATTCTCTAAACAGAATAGATCTGAATAGGCCTACACCAAGACACTTAATAACCAGACTATCAAACATCAAAGACAAAGAGGGAATCCTGAAAGCAGCAAGAGAAAAGCGATCCATCACATACAAAGGAAGCTTAATAAGACTATGTGCAGATTTCTCAGCAGAAACCATGGAGGCAAGAAGGAAGTGGTGTGATATATTTAAGATACTGAAAGAAAAAAACGCCAACCAGAATTCCTATATCTGGCAAAACTGTCCTTCAAATATTCTTTGACAAACAGACAACAGGTTTGTGAACAAGATACCTGCCCTACAGGAAATACTAAAGGGAGCACTACAGACTGATAGGAAAAGACAGGAGTGGAGGTTTGGAACACAATTTTGGGTGATGGTAGCACAGCAATGTAAGCACACTGAACAAAGACTACTGTGAATATGGTTGAAAAAGGAAGGTTAGGAGCATGTGGGACACCAGAGGAAAAGAGGAAAGATAAAGACTAGGACTGCATAACTCAGTGAAACTTAGAATGTTCAACAATTACGATAAAATGTACAAATATGTTTTTTCACGAGGGAGGAAAAACAAATGTTAACCTTGCAAGGTATTAAAAATAGGGAGGTATTGGGGGGAAAATATAATCAATGTAGACTAGAGACCATAATTAACAGAGTTATTGTATGTTGCTTCCTTTAATGTAACAAAGGCAATATAACAAGGTAAATGCAGATAAGAGGAGGGCATAGGGGAGGGGTGTGAGACTTGGCATTGGTGCTGTTGTCTGACTCTATTCTACTTTGATCTCAGGTTATCTTTCCTTTTGCTGCTTCCTGCCTGTCATGTTTTGTTTTGTTTTGTTTTTTTCTCTTTCTTTTTTTGTTTTCTTTTGCCTCTCTACCTTCTTTGACTCTTCCTCCTGCTTTGTGGAAGAAATGTAGATGTCCTTATATATAGATAGTGGTGAGGGTGGTGAATACATAAATATGTGACTATATAGGGAGCCATCGATTGTTTACTTAGGATGGAATGTATGGTGTGTGAACAAAACCATCTTAAGAAAAATGGGTTGATGATAAAACCTTGAGGGCAATATACTGAGTGAAAAAAGCCAGACACATAAGGACAAACATTGCAGGGTCTCACTGATAGGAGTTAAATATATTATTTAAACTCATAGACATGAAGTATGCTACCAAGATATCTAAAGAGTGGAGAGCGGTTGCTTAGTATGAGCAGAACGTTCAACTAGGATGAACTTAAATGTTTCGAAATGAACAAAGGTAATGGTAGCACATTGTGAGAATAACTCACAGTGCTGAATGGTGCGTGAATGTGGTGGAAAGGGGAAGCTCAGAGTCATGTATGTCACTAGAAGGAAAGCTGGAGGTTAAAAGATGGGAATGTATAAAACAGTAGGTGAGCAATGCCTGAGATTAACTGTACAAATATTAGAAATCTCCTTCATGAACCAGAACTAATGTATGACACTACAACTGGAAGTTAATAATAGAGGGGCATATAGTGAAAAAATATATACCTATTGCAAACTATATACTGCAGTTAGTAGTATTTCAACATTCTCTCATAAACAGTAACAAATGTACTATACCAATACTACAAGTCAGCAATGGAGGAGGGGTGGTTAGGGATATGGGAGGATTTGATTTTCTGGAGTAATGCAAATGTTCTAAAAATTGAACAAAAATTAATTGTTGTGATGGATGCACAGCTATATGATGGTACTGGGGGCAACTGATTGTACACTTTGGATCTTTGGATAATTGTACGGTATGTGAACAATCACATTAAAAAATGAAAATAAAAAGCAATACTAGCTAAAAACAGCTACTGCAGTGTTAAAAGTAATAATAGTAGTTTCCTGTGTGCTTTACTGAATGCTTCTGCTATGTGGCACTGAATCCCCCCAGCAACCTCAGGTGGTACAGTGCCTACAGGAGGGAACACATAAATGAATGACTTATTGCTACTGTTCCTCAGATGAGGAATTGGAATCCCAGAGAGAGTAAGGGATTTATGTGCCCACGAGCTCCTGAGAAGCAGGTAAGAGAGTTGGGACTGGAAGCCTGGCTCTGAAATCAGTTCCAACACTTGACCACCTTCCAGAAGTTTATTGACATGGCTCATCTTTTGTTCCTTCTCATCTTCTCTTTGTACTTATGTTCCTCTCCTTTTATTCCTTTCCTGACTTTTTAAATGGGGTTTGGAAAATAAACAGAAATAAATGCACTTGAGTCAATATAACCAGATGTCCTGATCCTTTCAGTTTATATTTTTTGAAATTTAATTTACATTTTGACATGTGAAAGGTTTGATTTTGCAATGAAAATTTCCTCCCCCAGCCACCTAGTTTCCCTCCCTAGAGACTAAAGATATCATCCTATCAGTTTCTTATGTATCTTTTCAGAGATGATTTATGTATACACAAACAAATTTCTATGACAAAACATCTCTGAATCCATTTTCCTCCTTTTTTCACAAATAGTGGCATTTTGTATATACTGTTCTGCACCTTGCTTTTTTCACAAGGGTTTCGAAATGTATCTGAGATATGGTTCTGTATTAGTTCATAAAGAACTTTTTCAGTTTTATAAATAAATAAATAGATAGATCCACCATATTACCTGATAGCACCTAGTTTCACTGTCATTGCCCACTCTCCCTCCATATCTGCAAAATCCACAAATATTTGAAGAGGGAAGGGTGGATGACAGTTAGGACCATCATTTATTTATTTATTGAATGAATATTCTCAAGTGCTGCCTTTTATCTCTTCTGCTAGAAGGCCCTCCCCATTCCTGCCTTAAGCATTGTCTATGCTTTTAGGGATGCCATCCAGATTTTTTCCAACCCAATGATTGATATACATAGTCTAACAAAGAATTCTTGTGTTTCTTCAAGAGGAATATGAGAGGTGCTCTTGAACAGGCCTTGGCAAACTCATCTGTTTTGTAAATAAAGTGGGTTTTTTTTTTTGGAACATGGCTGTGCCCATTCATTTATAGATCATCTATGGCCTCTTTTATGCTACAACTGCAGAGCTGAGTCATAGTTGAGACAGAGACCATGGCCCACCAAGCATAAAATATATTGTCTTCTCTTAGTTTGCCAGACCTGCTGTCACAAATACCACACAATGGATTGGCTTAAACAACAGGATTTTACAAGTTCATGGTTTTGAGGCTCCAAGAAATCCCCAATCAAGGTAGCAAGGCTTGCTTTCTCCCACAGTTTGTAGCTTCTGGTGCTGGCTGCTGACAGTTCTTATGGTTCCTTGGCTTGTCCCTCTGCCTCTCATCACATGACAATGTCCTCTCCTTTCTTTGGCTCTTCCAGGTTCCACTGTGACCTTCTCCAACTTCTGGCTCCCAGTTTCTTTCTCAGGCACCCAGTAATCTAGATTAGGATCCACCCTCATTCAGTTGGGCCACATCTTAACTAAAAGTGGCATCTTCAAGACAGCCTATTTACAATCAGTTCACACCCACAGGTGTGCAAATTAAGATTAAGAATATGTATATTTTGAAGTACGTAATTGAATCTACCATAGGGACAAGTAAACTTGATGACTCTTCTAAGGTCAAGCAGCTAGCAGGTGTCAGAGTAAACACTAGACACTGGTTCCTGATTTCCAATTCTGCACTCTTTACATTTCATTTTTCCCACTTCTGTGGAGACCATGCTCCTGAAGGCCATATGGATTATCCATCATCAACACAAGGAACTGAGTAGGGCCACATGTTAACCATGATACTCCTCATAGTGGGAAAGTCATGTCCGAGCCACAGGCAGAATTGATCTCTTTAGTGCTAACACCAAACCCCATGCATACCTTTTACAACACACATTACATTGCACTCAGAACAATCTGTTTATCTGCAGCCATCCCCCAAATGAACTATAAGCTTCTAAAGACCTGGGGCCATATCTTATTCTCATTTGTATCTCCAGAATTTAGTAAAAAGTCTAGAATGAATGGCCGTACAATAAAGTAGGAAAGAGTACTGGACTTAGAACCAAGTCCTGGATTCTAATTCTGACTCTATGGCATACTAGGTGCCTGATTTGAGGCAAATTTTTGTAAAACTGAGATAGCAATCTAGAGTAGGATTGTTTTATAAAGCTCTTTGTATGCTGCAAAGTGCATGTGTAATCATTATTACTTAATTACTTACCCAAATAGTGATCAATGACTACCATATCTATAGCTTAAAACAGGAGTGGAAAACTCAAATACCCTCAGAAGCTAGGCAATAATGTGGCAGGTTGTAAGAAATATAAAAGCATTAACAAAATGACAAATGGGAACATTCCATGTAAGGTTGTAAGCTGGAATGGTGGGGACTATGATGAATTAGCACACACCTCCACCAAAGAGGACAATGTTAGTTGGCTGTTGTGCGGTGTTGCCAGGTCTTCCAATATTTCAAGAGAAGCTAGAAAACTAGACAATGGTATGAACTATCCAATTATTAAATATAGGACAAAACTGCACAGAACACCCTTGGAGTATGAGTCATGTGCTTACAACCTTTGATGTACATGTTGGTAATTTGATCACTCATCAATATTGTCAGCAGGACTCACACAGCAGTCACTTGGAGAAAAATTCTCCCTGTAAAGTCAAAAGTTTAGTGAAAAGGGAAAGGATTCTAGGGCCAGGGAACTGTGTCACATAGTAGATGGATGGCCCTGAGTAAATTAACTTAATTATGATTAGTATGAGTCATACCCTATCACCTCTTTCTTGAAAGCTCAAAAATTTATTGAATTCATGGCATACTTTAAATCATAAGACAGTATCACCACTACCTAGGGCAGTAGCTGGAACTCAGTAAATAACTGATAAATGAGTGCATGAATGAATGAGAGAATGAACAAATGAATCAGAGTTTGAGTAGTATGCCTATCCCACTGGGCAATGAGTAAAGCTATAGATTTTTACTTGGGACATAAAGACTAATTAGCCTCCATTCTGCACTTGACAAAAGGTAGAGTTAGAGAGGTAAGTAATTTGCCCTAGATCATAAAACAGGTGAAGCCAGAACACAAACACGTAGTCTATAACTGTAAACACTACCCAGTACCGTCCTTCTGAGCATTTTTGCCATTCGTGGAAAAGACTGAACTTTAAGCTCTCTAGTAGCTCTGAAAAAAAAAGCTAAACTTATTTTATTGAGCTCTTTAGTTTCACCCAGATCTTGCGGGACTGGTTTGTGGCACAGATTAATCTACCAACTACTTTTTAAACAAACACACTAAAAAATACCCTACAAATAACATATTAGTGACTGAGTTCTTTATGCAGTTTGGGGAAGTTTGGTGCCAGAAACAACTCAATAAATTAGTGTTAAAAGGAAAGCAACAATAGGAGGCTGGAGAATCTACTAATGAGAAGATAAAATAAATGAACTTAGTGGTTGATTTAGGACAAACGTGTGCATGTATGTGTGTATGTGTATTTCAAGCAAACATTACATTTTATGGTAATGAAGAAGAGTTTTGAAAATTATGTTAGACAAACTATGTTGAAGCACACCTTCTTCAGCCATTCTGACTGCAAAAGTCAAACAACGAACAAATGGAAGCAGAAGGAACTCTAAGCAAAACTTAAAGAAATCCAAAGAATGTAGGAAAACAGACATTGTGTAGAGATAAAAATTTATGACAAATATGTAAATAATGTATCCCTCTTTACCCAAAGACAAGGCAAGTAAAGGAATGGAAGGAGAAAAGCACTGTGTTCAAAACTAATAAAACAGGATGGAAAATGTCAGGCTCTATATGAGACCCTCCTGATTCCAAAATGCCAAAAACTAGCCAAGCAGCAAATGGACCATGACAATAGGTAAGTTTAAGGAGTTGAGGCAGGTCAACTATAAAGAGCTGAGGAATAGAAGATGGGGGGAGATGGAGGGTTGGGGTGAATAAGTCTCAGCTGACAGCATTAATGTTGTCATGTGATTCTATACATAATTTGGGTTTTTCATTTTTTATTTCAAATTTACTCCATGCAAAATTTGAAGCGGATTTAAGGGGATTTATATATATATATATATATATATATATATATATATATATATATATATATATATATGGATTTATATACATGTATATTTATAGTCTGGATCCCTTATCTCCTGTTGATATGCTAACTGAAAAATGTGTTTCCTTCTCTTAGCAAGTATTTACATATTAATTAACTTTGAGAAGACTGCAGTTTACTTAGTTGAAGGTGTTAAGGGTCTGTGCTCTTCAGACTCAATGAGAAGGCCCAAGCTCAGGCATAATATAATCTAATTACTTGGTTGGAAGGTTCTGTAGAATTTACCATTCAGATACAAAAGGCGATTTCTGGTAATTAATCTAATAGGGGGTCAGGGTATTTTAAAGTACAAAAAAATGTGAATTTACTTGAATTTAATGATGTTCTAAGAGCTAGACACATATAAAATTAAAGGAAGTTTTCATTATGAGTGTAACTAATGGAAAAGTCAAGAAGTCCTGGGAACAGGACAAAAGATAAAAGGAATGTGGACAGGCAGGAGACGTTAGGGAGGAAGAATAAAAGGAGGTAAGAAAAATGTGTTCTAATTTCTCCAAAGAAGAAATACAAATGACCATTAAGCACATGAAAAGATGTTGAACATCGCTAGTTATCAGGGAAATGCAAATCAAAAACAAAATGAGATACCATTTCACACCCACTAGGATGGCTATTATTAAAATGACAGAAAATAACAAAAGTGTTGGCAAGGATGCTGAGAATTTGGAACCATCAGACATTGTTAGTGGGAATGTAAAATGGTGCAGCCACTGTAAAAAACAGCCTGGCGGTTCATCAAAAAGTTGAACATATAATTACTATATGATCTGGCAATCCCACATCTAGTCATATATCCAAAAGAATTGAAAGCAGGGATTTGAACAGATATTTGCACGCCAGTATTCCTAGCAGCATTGTTCACAATGGCCAAAAGGTGGAAGCAAACCAAGTGTCCATCAACAGATGAATGGATACACAAAATATGGTGTAAACATCAACAGGATTCAGCCACAAAAAAGAATGAAGTTCTGACACATGCTACATACAACATGGATGAACCTTGAAGACATTGTGTTGAATGAAATAAGCCAGGCACAAAAGGACAAATATTGTATAATTTTGCTTATATGAAATACTAGGATAAGCAAAGTTATAGAGACAGAAAGGAGATTACAGATTGCGGGGACAAGAAAAGGTAGAGAAGAGGAGTTATTGTACTGAGTTTCTGTTTGGGGCAATTGAAAAAAATCGGCAATGGATCGTGATGATAGTAGCACAATATTGTGAATGTAATTAATACTATTGAATTGTACACTTGAAAGTAGTTAAAATGGGAAATTTTAAGTTATATATATAGAAACACAAAAAGAGAGAGAGAGGGAGAGAAGGAAGGAAAGAAGGAAGGAAGGAAGGAAAGAAGGAAGGAAGGAAGGAAGGAAGGGAAAGAAAGACGTGCCATAAGGAGGAAAGGAAGTAAAAAGGAAGAGAAGGCAACCTGCGAGATGGATGAGGAAGTCAGAGAAAGGAGAAGGACTGGGGTGAGAAAGAGAAGTAAGATGGGGTACAATGTCTGTATTTGAAGTGACTTTAATGTGAACATTTTCATCTGTCGTAGATGAGCCTGCTAGTAAAGAATTTTTTAAAAAATGCAATTGATGACTGCAAATGAGGTCCCTCAGGTCCAAATGAGGGATATAGGAGCATAATCTGAAATGTTAAACATTATTTTATTTTTTAAAAAATGTTTTCATCACATGACAAATTCACAGAGCAGTGAGAATATTAAATAAATTGCAAGCAGCTAGAAATCATTCATACCATGGCATTATCATAGCTAACCATAGAGATTTTTAGCTTTCAAATTATGTAAGAATTCTGTGGTTTAGCCACATCCTAGAAAATGTAGGTAGGACTCTGAAGAATCAATATGACTGAATAAGGGTTGATAGTCTAAAATTAGAAGGATGTGGCAGTGAGGAGCAAGGAGGATATTGGCACTAATTATTTGAATATGTAGAACTGCATCCAAAGAAGATCAATGTTCAGGGTAGTTCAACAAATGCCTGTGGGTGCTTGTTCTGCAGTAGGCTCACGGCTGAGCACATATAGGTGCACTGATTTTATTCCCTGCTCCAGGAGCTTCTCTGATCAGTTTCAGGTTTTGGGAAGGATGCTGATAAAGAATCACAATTTCAATTCTGATATTTGTCTTGATTAACCAAAAGACCCGAGGCCTGGCTTAATTTCATTTTACTAACCGCAAATCCTGAATTCTATCCCTGGTTCAGGAAGCAACAAATCAGGTCAAGCAAGTTATAAACTCTGAGATATGCTTCCCTTCCAACCTATGACAAGAGTGTGCAGATTAAATTCTGCATACTTACAATAATAATAATAGCAGCCACTACTTGATGTTCCACTTACTAAGCAACAGATACTATTCTGAGTGAGGTACACAAATTTTCACACCTGAGTGTTTATTATGCTCCTGGCACAGCAAGAAGAAAGACACAGACAGTAAAATAAAGGAAATGAGGAAGGAGAATGGGAGAGGGAAAGTCAAATAGCCAAATGTGGGGATACACAAGATAAATAAATAAATAAAAATACTCTTTTGTGCCTGGATTGAAGAATCTCACCATAAATTTGCTCAATGCCTCCTGAGAGGAAACAATGGATTACAGGCAGAAATTATGAAGTCCCACAGAGAGTCATTATCAGCGCACAGACAGCTGTGATATAGCATCCTTGATCATCTACATTCAAGGTTCAAACTCAAGGGGAACATATAGGTCCCTTTGTTAAAATAAAAGCAATCATTTCTACTTTCATTAAAGAAAATACCATGGCATTATTAATCTACAGCAAAATTCTCATGTTGTAGCAATACTGGCGAATTTTACTTTGGGGAGCTGTTATCAATAGCAAATACTTATAAATAAAACATAAATAATGCTTTAATCATTTATAGCGTAACCATACTCACTGCATGTGTTTACTTTGCCACAGACAAACCTTGCATTTCTTTACCACAACTGCTAAGAAACCTCAAAATAATAATTCTTCCCCAAACTGCAACTATAGGACAAAGAAGGGAATAACATGAAAATATACAGATACAGATATTTATTTAGAAATGTTCTAAATGCCCTCCAGGTCCTGTCTTAAAAAGCAAAGAAAACAAACAAGAGCTTACCATGGTGATCTCGAGTATAGCATTGACATAAACTATGGGAATAAGGGTCTCTGTTAGAATTATAAACCCAGAAGAATGTCAGGAGAGGCCATTTTTGGCAACTATGGTTATCGGGAAATATAGATAGGATTAAATTAAGAATTGCCTTAACTTTATTTGTACTTTTCTTTTGTACATGTAACAAATTAATTATTTCTGTCTTTGCTTAATGTCTGTCCTCCCCAAATGGGCAAGGACTGCATTGATTTTGTTCATAGGTATATTCCCAGCATTTACTAGAATGTAGTAGGTGTTCAGTAAATATTTGCTGAGTGGCTGATGATGACCTTTGTAGAACAATTTTTTTTTTTAAGTCTCTTTTACCAGGTTCTGGATTGAGAATTATAGTTCTGGAAGACAATTTGGGAGATCAGGAGTTTTTAATAAGGATTACAAGAAGGCAAATATTTCCACATAAAGGACGAATTGCAA